>NC_141873.1:369811542-371020042 GCF_056163025.1 Triticum urartu
ATTAGGCATAAGCATCAACTCCACCAATTCTCATGAATTTAGGATATGGCTAGCTATGCCTTTGGATTTTATTCCTCGGAAAGGCAAGAAAAGGAATAAGTCACAACTCAAAAATATTGCATGGGACTTAGCAATATTTTTGCACATCCAAGGATCAAAAAGATAGGAGGATCTCTGGGAACAATTGGGAGGATCAACAGATCAAGGAAAATGATGGCTCCTTTGTATGCACAAAGGGCATATCCAAATTCCAAAAATTTGGAATTAGGGTTTGAGAGGGTTGAGATGATGCAAATGAGGTCTTACCCACTGACAAATACATGAGCAAGGTTTTTGAAATGTTGAAAATGACAAGAATTGTCAGGGTCATCCAGCAAACTTAGCAGAATTTTTTGAAAAATGAGTGCCAGGAAGGAATAACAACACAAAAATTGATAACCCAATTTTGGGGTTGTTACATTTCAATGCTTTGATTGAAGAGAAATTGTCAAAGATTGATGAGTTGGCTAGGAACATGGATATAATTTCTCTTGATGTTGATTCTTTGAAACTTAGATCTATTACACCTAAGCATGATATGAATGAGTCTCTCAAAGCCATGCGAATTTCCATTGATGAGTGCAAAGAAAGAACCACTAGGATGCGTGCTAAAAAAGATTACTTTATAAAATCGTGTTCTTCTAGTTTTGATGACAATAAAGATGAAGATCTAAAAGTGATTGATGTGTCTCCTATTAAATCTTTGTTTTGCAATATGAATCTTGATAATTATGGGACTGGAGATGAGTCAACTTTCTATACCCCTATATAGTGTGTGAATAACTTTGAAAGTTGGTCGTTGGATGAAGCCAATCCGACGGTACAGAGATAGCAAATCCAAGCACCACTAGCCGTTGGATATCATCTACATTCCACCATATTCTGCCACATGTACAATCTAGAATACTCCATGGTTGAACCTCAAAACACAAGCACTTCTCCATTGTTCTCTAGAATCTTCCATATCTTAATTTCCCAAACTTTTTTTCTAAATGAATTGTCACTTTTGTATTTACTTTATGCTTTCCAATGCACAATTCCATGAATCTTAAAATAGATTTTTTATAAAACTAATTGATTTTGGATGAGATGAACTATAAGAATTAAACAAACATCTACATCATGCATATATGACTCAAATCTTACATGCTATAGTGTGGTGTTTATTCATAATTTGGTTACCAAATCTCATGCGTGCAATGCATGTGTACCTTACTAGTAGTTAAAAGGCGTCCCAATGATTCAGAGTTTTTAGATCTTGATGCAAAAATTAATAAGAGTGGGATTGGAGAGGTCAAAACTTTACATAGCAATGAACCCACTACTCTGGATTTCAAGGAATTTAAATATGATAATTGCTCGTTGATAGATTGTATTTCCTTGTTGCAATCAGTGCTAAATTCTCCGCATGCTTATAATCAAAATAAAGCTTTTATCAAACATATCGTTGATGCTTTAATGCAATCTTATGAAGAAAAGCTTGAATTGGAAGCTTCTATCCCTAGAAAACTTCATGATGAATGGGAGCCTACTATTAAAATTAAAATTAAAGATCATGAATGCTATGCTAGGTGATTTGGGTGCTAGCGTTTCCACGACTCCAAAAACTTTGTGTGATGTGTTAGGTTTCCGTGAATTTGATGATTGTTCTTTAAATATGCACCTCGCGGATTCCACTATTAAGAAACCTATGGGGAGAATTAATTTTTTTCTTATTGTTGCAAATAGGAATTATGTGACCGTAGATTTCATTATTCTTGATATTGATTGCAATCCTACATGTCCCATTATTCTTGGTAGACCTTTCCTTAGAACAATTGGTGTAATTATTGATATGAAAGAAGGGAATATTAGATTCCAATTTACGTTAAGGAAAGAAATGTAACACTTTACTAGAAATAAAATTAAATTACCTTATGAATCTATTATGAGAGCCACTTATGGATTGCATACCAAAGATGATAATACCTAGATCTATTCTTGCTTTTATGCCTAGCTAGGGGCGTTAAACGATAGCGCTTGTTGGGAGGCAACCCAATTTTATTTTTGTTTCTTGCTTTTTGGTTCTGTCTAGTAATAAATAATTCATCTAGACTCTGTTTAGATGTGGTTTTATGCTTTTAATTAGTGTTTTTTCCAAGTACAACCTTTGGGAAGACTTGGGGAAAGTCTTTGCAATCTTGCTGTAAAAATAGAAACTTTAGCGCTCACGAGATTTGCTGCCATTTTTACTGGAGAGTGCGATTAGGTTGATTACTTTTGAAGATGATTAATAGATAAATTCCTCACTTCCAGCAATTTATTTCAGAATTTTTGGGGTTACAAAAGTATTCGAAACCTACAGATTACCACAGACTGTTCTGCTTTTGACATATTCTGTTTTTCGTGTGTTGTTTGCTTATTTTGATGAATCTATGCCTAGTGTTGGAGGGTATAAACCCTAGAGAAGTTGGAATACAGTAGGTTTAACAACAATATAAATAAATAATGATTTCATTACAGTACCTTAAGTGGTGGTTTGTTTTCTTATACTAACAGAGCTCACGAAATTTTCTATTGAGTTTTGTGTTGTGAAGTTTTCAAGTTTTGGGTGAAGATTTGATGGATTATGGAATAAGGAGTGGAAAGAGCCTAAGCTTGTGGATGCCCAAGGCACCCCAAGGTAAAATTCAAGGACAACCAAAAGCCTAAGCTTGGGGATTCCCCAAAAGGCATCCCCTCTTTCGTCTTCGTCCATCGGTAACTTTACTTAAGGTTGTATTTTTATTCACCACATGATATGTGTTTTGCTTGGAGCTACTTGTATGATTTGAGTCTTTTCTTTTTAGTTTGCCACAATCATCCTTGCAGTACACACCTTTTGGGAGAGACACACATGAATTGGAATTTATTAGAATACTATATGTGCTTCACTTATATCTTTTGAGCTAGATAATTTTGCTCCAGTGCTTCACTTATATCTTTTTAGAGCATGGTGGTGGTTTTATTTTATAGAAATTATTGATATCTCATGCTTCACTTATATTATTTTGAGAGTATTTTAGAACAGAATGGTAATTTGCTTTGGTTATGAAATGAGTCCTAATATGATAGGCATCCAAGATCGGTATAATAAAAACTTTCATAAAAGTGCATTGAATACTAGGAGAAGTTTGATACTTGATATTTTTTTAAGAAATAAAGATGGTGATATTAGAGTTGTGCTAGTTGAGTAGTTGTGAATTTGAGAAATACTTGTGTTGAAGTTTTCAACTCCCGCAGCATGCACGTATGGTAACAGTTGTGTAACAAATTTGAAACATGAGGTGTTCTTTGATTGTCTTCCTTATGAGTGGCGGCCGGGGACGAGTGCTGGTCTTTTCCTACCAATCTACCCCCTAGGAGCATGCGCGTAATGCTTGGTTTTTCATGACTTGTAGATTTTTGCAATAAGTATGGGAGCTCTTTATGACTAATGTTGAGTCCATGGATTATACGCACTCTCACCTTTCCATCATTGCTAGCCTCTTCGATATCATGCATTGCCCTTTCTCACCTTGAGAGTTGGTGCAAACTTCGCCGGTGCATCCAAACCCCGTGATATGATACGCCCTATCACACATAAATCTCCTTATATCTTCCTCAAACAGCCACCATTCCTACCTATTATGGCATTTCCGTAGCCATTCCGAGATATATTGCCATGCAACTTTTCACTGTTTCATTTATGACACGTTTCATCATTGGCATATTGCCTTGCACGATCATGTAGTTGACATCGTAATTGTGGCAAAGCCAACATGCATAATTTATCATACATGTCACTCTTGATTCATTGCCCTTCCCGGTACACTGTCGGAGGCATTCATATAGAGTCATATTGTTCTAGTATCGAGTTGTAATCATTGAGTTGTAAATAAATAGAAGTGTGATGATCATTATTAACAAAGCATTGTCCCAAAAAAAGAAAAAAAAGAGAAAGGCCAAATAAAAAAAGAAAGGCCCAAAAAAGAAAATAAGAAAATAAATAAAAAGGGGCAATGCTACTATCCTTTTTTTCCACACTTGTGCTTCAAAGTAGCACCATGATCTTTATGATAGAGGGTATCTTGTTTTGTCACTTTCACATACTAGTGGGAATTTTTCATTATAGAACTTGGCTTGTATATTCCAGCAATGGGCTTCCTCAAATGCCCTAGGTCTTCGTGAGCAAGCAAGTTGGATGCACACCCACTTAGTTTCTTTTGTTTAGCTTTCATACATTTATAGCTCTAGTGCATCTGTTACATGGCAATCCCTACTCCTTGCATTGGCATCAATTGATGGGCATCTCCCTAGCCCGTTGATTAGCCGCGTCAATGTGAGACTTTCTCCTTTTTTTATGTTCTCCACATAACCCCCATCATTATATTCTATTCCACCCATGGTGCTATATCCATGGCTCACGCTCATGTATTGAGTGAAAGTTGAAAAAAGTTTGAGATTACTAAAGTATGAAACAATTGCTTGGCTTGTCATCGGGGTTGTGCATGATGAGAGTATTCTTGTCTTACGAAAATGGAGCTTGACCAAACTATATGATTTTGTAGGGATGAACTTTCTTTGGCCATGTTATTTTGAGAAGACGTGATTGCTTAGTTAGTATGCTTGAAGTATTAATATTTTTGTGTCAATATTAAACTTTTGTCTTGAATCTTTTGGATCTGAACATTCATGCCACAATAATGAAAATTAGATTGAGAATTATGCTAGGTAGCATTCCACATCAAAAATTCTGTTTTTATCATTTACCTACTCGAGGACGAGCAGGAATTAAGCTTGGTGATGCTTGATACGCCACCAACATATCTATAATTTTTGATTGTTCCAGGCTATTATATATATTCTGTTTTGGATGTTTATGGGCTTTATTATATAGTTTTATATTATTTTTGGGACTAACCTACTAACCCAAGGCCCAGTGCAAATTGTTGTTTTTTGCCTATTTCAGTGTTTCGCAGAAAAGGAATATCTAACGGAATGAAACCTTCGGGAGAGTTATTTTTGGAACAAACGTGATCCAGGGGACTTGGGGTGGACGTCAAGAAAGAAACAAGGGAGCCACAAGGCAGGGAGGCACGCCCCCACCCTCATGGGCCCCTTGTAGCTCTGCCGACCTACTTCTTCCTCCTATATATATATATCCATATACTCCGAAAACATCGAGGAGCACCACGAAACTCTATTTCCACCGCTGCAACCTTCTGTACCCAAGAGATCCCATCTTGGGTCCTTTTTCGGAGCTCCGCTGGAGGGGGAATCGATCACGGAGGGCTTCTACATGAACTCCATGGCCTCTCCGATGATGTGTGTGGAGTTTACCATAGACCTTCGGGTCCATAGTTATTAGCTAGATGGCTTCTTCTATCTCTTTGGATCTCAATACAAAGTTCTCCTCGATCTTCTTGGAGATCTATTCGATGTAACTCTTTTTGCGGTGTGTTTGTCGAGATCTGATCAATTGTGGGTTTATGATCAAGTTTATCTATGAATAATATTTGATCCTTCTCTGAAATCTTTTATGTATGATTGGTTATCTTTGCAAGTCTCTTCGAATTATCAGTTTGGTTTGGCCTACTAGATTGATCTTTCTTGCAATAGGAGAAGTGCTTAGCTTTGGGTTCAATCTTGCGGTGTCCTTTCCTAGTGACAGCAGGGGCAGCAAGGCATGTATTGTATTGTTGCCATCGAGGATAGGGGGTTTATATCATATTGCTTGAGTTTATCCCTCTACATCATGTCATCTTGCCTAATGCGTTACACTGTTCTTATGAACTTAATACTCTAGATGCATTAATGCGTTACACTGTTCTTATGTGTGGAGTAATAGTAGTAGATGCAGAATCGTTTCGGTCTACTTGTCGCGGACGTGGTGCCTATATACATGATCATGCCTAGATATTCTCATAATTATGCACTTTTCTATCAATTGCTCGACAGTAATTTGTTCACCCACTGTAATACTTATGCTATCTTTAGAGAAGCCACTAGTGAAACCTATGGACCCTGGGTCTATCTTTTATCATATAAGTTTCCAATCTATTTTACTTTGCAATCTTTACTTTCAATCTATATCATAAAAATACCAAAAATATTTATTTATCTTATCATCTCTATCAGATCTCACTATCGTAGGTGACCGTGAAGGGATTGACAACCCCTTTATCGCGTTGGTTGCGAGGTTCTTATTTGTTTGTGCAGGTACGAGGGACTTGCGTGTAGTCTCCTACTAGATTGATACCTTGGTTCTCAAAAACTGAGGGAAATACTTACGCTACTTTGCTGCATCACCTTTTCCTCTTCAAGGGAAAACCAACGCAGTGCTCAAGAGGTAGCACCTGCCTTTACTTGTGAGCGGAGGGAAGTCCGTTGGCCATCCGCTCGCACATTCAAGCCAGAGATACCCGAGAACTATGATGGGAGAGTGAACCCGGCAGAGTTCTTGAGCATCTATACCATCGCTGTTCATGCTGCCAGAGTAAGAGATGAGAAGGTGTTTGCCAACCACTTCCCTTTGGCACTCAAGTCCAATGTGAGGTCTTGGTTGATGCACCTGCCAGAGAACTCCATTTCATCATGGGCTGACCTGTGCCATGAGTTCATTGACACCTTCACGGGCGGCCATCAAGAACCAGGATGGCCCAGCGACTTGCAACTTCTCCAACAGAAAGAAGGAGAGACTCTCCACAAGTATTTGCAGAGATTCAGCAAAGTCCACAGAAATATTCCAAATATCCACCCGACGGCTGTGATAGTTGCCTTCTAGTCCAATGTGCGCAACCGCAGGATTCATCCAAGATGAATGTTCGGTTGCCCAAGACTATGAAGGAGCTTTACTCCTTGGTGGACAAGTGCGCTCGGGTGGAGGATGGAAGGAAACTCCCTCGAGAGGAGGATTGCGTCGACATCGACTCAGAGGATGATGATAAATGCACCAGTCAGAAGAAGAGGAACAAGAAGTGCAACAAGAGGCGCAAGGATAAGGCAGTGATGACCGTTGAAGGATCGGGCACGCTTAGTACCGGCAAGAAGGCTAAGGCCAGAGCCCCCGGCAAGGAATCTGCCACGTGCACTGACTGCCAGGAGGCTGCGACTGCCGAGAGGGATGGGAAAGGCGATGGGTCGTACTGCAAGATCCATCGGACCAAGGGCCACGGTCTCCAAGAGTGTCATCAGGTTGAACAACTCGTCAAGAGGCAGAGGGCTGAATATGAGAAGCGTGATAAGGAAAAAGGTCAGAATGGTACTGGCGGGAAGGGCCGGGACGGTGAAGCAAATCATCCCGTCAAGGCCTTTTGGAACCAAAGGAAACCCGCCAGGGGTCGAGAGAAAGAAGTTTGCAATGATGAGAGTGATGGAGGAGATGAAGAGGAAACCAGCGATCAGGAATTCCAGAAGGCCACTGATTCCCTGTGCATTGATGGGGGTGCATCTTTGCACTCCTCTCAACGCCAACTTAAACGGTGGGCACGTGAGGTCAATGTCGTGGAGCTAGCAGCAGAGTCTCGGAAGCCGCTCAAATGGTCACGCACGCCCATCATCTTTGATGAAGAGGACCATCCTAACCGCACCACCACGGTAGGGTGTTTGCCGTTGTTGGTCTCTCCAACAATTCGCAACCTCAAGGTCACAAAGATGTTCAAGCGGGTGATACGTCTCCAACGTATTCAGCCCTAACGCTCCATGCTGGATAGCGGTTGATGTGTGGAGTAATAGTAGTAGATGCAGGCAGGAGTCGGTCTACTTGTCTCGGACGTGATGCCTATATACATGATCATACCTAGATATTCTCATAACCATGCTCAATTCTGTCAATGGCTCAACAGTAATTTGTTTACCCACCGTAATACTTATGCTCTCGAGAGAAGCCACTAGTGAAACCTATGGCCCCCACGTATATTTTCTATCATATTAATCTTCCATCAACAAGCTATTTCCTGCACCGTTTTTATTTTGCTTTATTTACTTTGCATCTTTATCATAAAAATACCAAAAATATTATCTTATCATATATATCAGATCTCACTTTTGTAAGTAACCGTGAAGGGATTGACAACCCCTTTATTGCGTTGGTTGCGGGGATTTTATTTGTTTGTGTAGGTGCGAGGGACTCGTGCGTGGCCTCCTACTGGATTGATACCTTGGTTCTCAAAAACTGAGGGAAATACTTACGCTACTTTGCTGCTTCACCCTTTCCTCTTCAAGGGAAAACCAACGCAGTGCTCAAGAGGTAGCAGCGGGGATGGGTTGAATATGATTTCCCCGAAGGTTACCAGCAAGATTCATATATTAGAGGAGGAACTAAAGGTCACGGGCACGTTTCAAGGAGTCAATCCCGGCAGGAGTCATCCCAAGGGAAAGATCACGTTGCTAGTGACATTTGGGGAGAATTGAGCTGCCGGACTGAGAAGGTTGTGTTCGATGTGGTTGATCTCCCCCTGCCTTACAATGGGATCCTTGGACTCCCAGCTCTGGCAAAGTTCATGGCGGCATCCCACTATGCCTACAACACCTTGAAGATGTCAGGGCGGGCGTCGGTGTCAAAACCGGCGGATCTCGGGTAGGGAGTCCCGAACTGTGCGTCTGAGGCTGATGGTAACAGGAGGCGGGGGACACAATGTTTACCCAGGTTCGGGCCCTCTCAATGGAGGTAATACCCTACTTCCTGCTTGATTGATCTTGATGATATTGAGTATTACAATAGTTGATCTACCACGAGATCATAGAGGCTAAACCCTAGAAGCTAGCCTATGATTATGATTGTTGTTGTCCTATGGACTAAACCCCCTGGTTTATATAGACACCGGAGGGGGCTAGGGTTACACAGAGTCGGTTACAGAGAAGGAGATCTACATATCCGAATTGCCAAGCTTGCCTTCCACGCAAAGGAGAGTCCCACCCGGACACGGGGCGAAGTCTTCGATCTTGTATCTTCATAGTCCAACAGTCCGGCCAAAGTATACAGTCCGGCTGTCCGAGTACCCCCTAATCCAGGATTCCCTCAGTAGCCCCTGAACCAGGCTTCAATGACGATGAGTACGACGCGCAAATTGTCTTCAGCATTGCAAGGCGGGTTCCTTCTCCGAATACTCCATAGAAGATTTTGAACACAAAGATTGTGTCCGGCTCTGTAAAACAAATTTCACATACCATCATAGAGAGTATAATATTCCACAAATCTAATCTGCTGACAACTTTCATAACGTGACGTCCTGCCGCGGCCCGGTCATTACGAACCATTTTTCCCTGCCTCCCACTGCACGTGTTGTGAGGCGGTTTTATTGGCATGTCTTGTCGAAGCAGAGATCATGTTCCCCTTATCACGGGATTCTCATCAATACGGGTGTGGGTAACCCAACCGCGCCATCAATCGCGGCGCTTGGGGAATAAGCGATTTTATGGGGCAAGTAGGGAGGCGCACAGTTTCTACTGCCTTTATAAAGGGACAAGGATTCCTCTTTTTCACCCATGCCTTCTTCTTCCCCTGCCCATCCATTCTCGCGCACTCAAGCTCCAGCACCCAAGTTCTCATTTTCTCCGCAAAGCCATTCCAAACATGTCCGGGGCGGGAGGCAAGTGGATGGTCTCCTCCGTTATGGAGGAGAACATTACAAAGCTCCGGGAAGCCGGATACCTGGCCGCAGACATCGCGCACCGGCTCCCAGACGTGGGGCACATCGTCCCTACTCCAGAACCCCATGAGAGGGTTGTATTCCTCACCTACTTTGTCCGCGGACTGGGATTTCCCCTCCACCCATTTGTCCGTGGGCTCATGTTCTACTACGGGCTGAACTTCCATGATCTGGCCCCCAATTTCATCCTCAACATCTCGGCGTTTATCGTCGTGTGCGAGGCCTTCCTCCGCATCGAGCCCCACTTCGGCCTGTGGCTGAAGACCTTCAACGTGAAACCGAAGGTGGTGGTAGGCCAGCAAGCGAAGTGCGGAGGCGCCATGGTGGGAAAAATGCCCAACGTCACCTGCCTTGAAGGCTCCTATGTGCAGACCATGAAGGGGTGGCAATCGGGGTGGTTCTACATCACCGAGCCGCGCGACACCAACTGGGTGGCGGCCCCCGAATTTCGATCTAGCATCCCCACGCGGCTCACCTCCTGGAAAGAGAAGGGCCTATCGTTGGGTTCATCGGTGGAGCTAACCGGACTCCAGAACTGTGTTAAAAATATGATAAGCAAGAAAATCAAGCTTGTCAATGTGGTCCAGGTCATGCTCTTCTGCCGGATCCTTCCGTGTCAAAGACAAGCATTCAATATGTCGGAGTTCGACCCGGCCAAGCACCAGACGCCGCGAGAGCTTTTCGACACGACACACAAAGACGTCTGGAAGGTGCTGTTCAAGGCCGCCGAGGTACCTCCTCCCCTTACCGAGGATCGCGGACTCAGCGCAAAGTGCCCTGCCAATCCAGTAAGATCTTTATATCATAAGATGTTCCTTTCCCCAGTATAATCATGTGAAGAATCTGAGCCTCCACACCATTTTAACAGGACTGGGTAGCGACAGCAGAGCGGATCAATTGTCCGGCCCCATTGCCCGAAGATCCGGCAAGGGCTCTCTTAGCAGAGATGCTGGTTCCAGCGCCCTATGAGGCGCCGGAGAAGAAGGCCGCGGGGACCAGGAAAGGTCTCCGACGCAAGGTTGTATTGGACTCATCGTCTGAAAACACTGAGGCGCACTCCTCCCACGAAAATGAGGAGGAGGAAGATGAAAGTTCTCTCCCCCCAACCGAGGAGGACAAGAAAAGGAAGGCTGCCCCGTCTGGGGAGGCCGAAGGGTCCAAGAAGGGAAGGACCCTCCTTCCGGACCACTCCACAACAGCCGCTTATAGCAACGACGAGTTGTTGCCCAGGGACAAGCCCATGGCGAAGTCGTAAGTATCCGAATACTATAATAGTTCTGGTGTGTTTTGTTTTATTGCTTCTTATCATGTCAAACATGATCGTGCAGTCCATCCAAGGCCCATATCGACGTATCTTCTTCGGATGAGTCTTTGGGCCAGTCGGCAATGAATAGTGATTCGCTCCCGATAGCCACCTCCCCCCGGCCCACGGACGACATCGAGGTGTTGTCTCAAAGGGCATCGGACCGAGGCAACATCCCAAATGCCGGGCGCATGGGGGGGGGGGGTAAGACTCCCGTGGGTTCTAATGATGGGGGCCGCAGCAAGTTTGGCCCCCAGCTGGATACTGCGCCGGATCCTCCAGTGGTTCCGAATTTTGTCAGGCGACCCCTCGCTACGAGGGGCGAGCCGTCTGTGCCGATGGCCTTTGTCCATCCAGAGGCATTGGACAACTTGCTGGAAGTGCTTCGCGGCGCTTCCATTGACGAAGAGCACCGCACTATCATGAGTGCGGTGGTCGAGAAGGTTCAGTCCGCCAAAAGCGGGTTGACCGAAGCCTGTGCCAGCCTCCTAACAGGCTAAGAGGTAAGTAATCGAATTATGAGAAAATATCACAGCATAGACAGTAGCCCCTGATGCTCTGTTTGGTGTTCGCAAAGAAAGGCCGAATAGAGGATCAAATAACAATCAAAGGAATCTAATCAGAATATGTCTATGTGAATAAGCAGGCTTCGCTGCTGGCCGCTGCCGCTCGTACTGCGGAGGTCTTCGGACTGAAGCGGGACCTTGAGCGGTGTGAGGAAGAGCTCGGCCTTACCAAGAGGCAGCTCAAATAGAACAAAGGTAAGTGATACCCCGTCTGTATATTGATAAAGAAAAAAGTGGTTATTAGATCATAGGATCATCATGAATTTTGCTAGAGGCCACGACCGAAGTGGCGGCCCTGAAGAAGGCGATGTCCGAGGCCGAAGACAGAGCGGCCCAGGAGCGCATCGAGCACAAGAAGCAAGAGGCCCGAGTCGGCGAAGTTCAGCAAGAGCTCCAGGATTTCGTCAAAAAATACGAGTCCTTGGAGCGTGACTCTAAGACGCAGGGGTCCGAGCTTGCGAAGGCCCTCGAGAACGCACAAAATGCCAAGGCCGAAGCTCAAAAGGCCCTCCAGGAGATTCAGGCGGTCAATAAGATAGCGGCGGGTAAGGCATTCAATATTCAAAGCAAGCATGTGAAGGAAACTTTCCTTTTACTTACTCGAATTCGGAGCTCTCCAGGAGCGTTCGCAGATCTACCTAGTAGCGTATCGGATGCCGCGGAGTTCTACCGGGCCGAGGAAGGGAGCTCGACGGAAAAGTTGTTTTGGTCTCAATATACTGGGACCGAACATCCGATGCCCTTGAGCGACCAGCTGAAGCAACTGGTCGAGCTTCACAAGGCGGCCGAACTGGCCATGAAGGGTCTCATAGTCCGGATGTGGCCTGGCGAGCCCCTGCCTGGCAGCTACTTGGGCCTAGTAAAGCGGCTTGTGAATGCATGCCCACGGTTTGAAGTCATAAAGCGGCCCGTCTGCATTGAAGGCGCGTGCAGGGCCTTTGCCCGTGCGAAAGTGCACTGGGCGAAGATGGACGCCGAAAAGTTGGTGAAGGAGGGGCCACCGGAGGGCAAGGAGCATCGCCACCCAAAAAAGTATTATGACAGTGTCCTAAAGGGTGCCCGCCTTGTGGCGGTGGAATGTGCTAAAGATGTAATATTTGAATGAATGTACTCATGTGATCCTGTAATATGAAAACGAGTTCATGTGCGCTATATAACGCTTGTCGATTTAAAATATTACCTTCTGTGCAGCCGTTTATAAAATCTGAGAGTTGGCCAGTCGTCGGCTTCTACCCCCATGTAACTAGTACTGAGGTGTTCGGGATAAATCTTAAACACTCTTTATCCAAAAAAATTGGTCCTTTAAGGACGTGTTTAGCGCAACGAACAAGGCAATCGGACTATGCAGCTTTATCACTCTCACTTAGCCATAGAAGTCTACAATTTTAAATTTTGGCGAAGCCCCTAGTATTCGGAAGGCCGAACTTGGGGCGCTATATACGCCTAAATCGGACAAGGCTGATTCCTCGCCCGAAGCGGGAAAAATCTTTGAGGATTTGAGACCTCTCGAACAGCGACCAGCTCTCGCCGCATCATGACAGTCAATTTTCGGCTTCGTCCGGAAGAACCGGGACACAATCGCAGTAGTTCTCCCAATGCTACCTTAGCCGATAAAGCGGGACGTAAGGTACCAAAACATGGGAGCCGGGAAAACCCAACTATTGACCCAAGACATGATTCGGAGCTGATGCATATAATGCTATAGGTTTGGGGTGCCGCACTGTCGAGAGTGTTCAGACTTTTATTGTCATGTTATGGGGTACACTGAAGCCCCTGGCGCACTGGACGTACCAGAATGTACGGGTGCAATTTTTCATAAATAAGCAGGCAAGGAAAAAAGATGAAGAAATGCAATAATAAGCTAACGCTGTGCATTGTTATTTAAATGATATGTCAAAGCGTATGTATACAAGTAGTGCAATAAGCAAAAATAGGACTATTTGACATGTCCTATCCAAGGGCAGGCTGCGTGTGGGTATGTAAAACAGGTATAGTGATCATTATCAGAGACCACCTGGGGATTCCCTTGTACGTCAAAGCTTCTTGCTTCCTCGGTGTTTCCTTCCTGTGATGGGTCTGATAATCAGGGTATCGAAGAGGGCCTTCAGAGAATAGGGTCCTGAAAGGAAGAAAATGGTAAAGATATACGGGTCCTGAGGTGGTTGAGCCGCATTGTGGGCCGTGCCATAGTCGTGCCTCCGCCTATGCCCATGGTATCTTGAGTGTGTAATTATGGACGTGCGGCACAAATTTCGCCGCTTCACTAGGACTAGGACGGAGGCCGAATTGCTAGGCGAGCTCAGAACGTGTCGGGCGATCATGTTGGAGGGTACTCCGGACTCGCTTGTAGGTGTCGGGGGGCTTTATCGCCGAATTGGCGGTTTGCCTCAGAAGGCTGCTTTGTACTTCTGCTGCGAGGGTCGCAGTGTGCTCCTCCGTATGAAGCGAGCGTTCTGTGTTTCCATTAAGTGTTATAACCCCGCGAGGTCCTGGCATTTTGAGCTTGAGGTATGCATAATGCGGTACCGCATTGAATCTGGCGAATGCGGTTCGTCCGAGCAGTGCGTGATAGCCACTGCGGAAGGGGACAATATCGAGGATCAACTCCTCGCTTCAGAAGTTGTCCGGGGATCCGAAGACCACTTCCAGTGTGATTGAGCCCATGCAACAGGCCTCTACACCTGGTATGACACCTTTAAAGGTGGTTTTTGTGGGTTTGATCCTCGAGGGGTTGATACCCATTTTACGCACTGTATCCTGATAGAGCAGGTTCAGGCTGCTGCCACCTTCCATAAGGACTTGAGTGAGGTGAAATCCGTCGATGATGGGGTCAAGGACCAATGCGGCAGAACTGCAATGAAGGATACTGGTAGGGTGGTTCCTGCGATCGAAAGTGATCGGACAAGAAGACCATGGGTTGAACTTTGGGGCGACTGGCTCTATCGCATAGACGTCCCTTAGTGCATGCTTCCGTTCCCGCTTGGGAATATGGGTTGCGTATATCATGTTCACCGTTTTCACTTGTGGAGGAAATTTCTTCTGTCCTCCTGTGTTCGGCGGCCGGGGCTCCTCCTCGTCGTCGCTATGCAGCCCCTTTTCCTTGTTTTCGGCATTCAAGTTTCCGGCATGTTTGAACACCCAACATTCTCTGTTGGTGTGGTTGGCTGGTTTATCGGGGGTGCCGTGAATTTGACACGAGCAATCGAGTATGCGGTCCAAACTGGACGGGCCCGGATTGCTTCTTTTGAACGGCTTTTTCCGCTGACCGGATTTAGAGCCACTGAATCCGGCATTGACTGTCGTGTCTTCGGCGTTGTCACCGTTGTTGCAGCGCTTGTGTCTGTTGTGACGTGGCTTGCCATTGCTATCTCTGGCATTTGAATTGCCAGTATTTCTTGATGTGTTGTTGCTGCGAGCCAGCCAGCTGTCCTCACCCGCACAAAAGCGGGTCATGAGTGTCGTGAGGGCTGCCATGGACTTCGGCTTCTCTTGGCCGAGGTGTCGGGCGAGCCACTCGTCACGGATGTTATGCTTAAATGCCGCTAAGGCCTCGGCATCCGGACAGTCAACAATTTGGTTCTTTTTAGTTAGGAACCGAGTCCAGAATTTCCTGGCTGACTCCCCGGGCTGTTGGGTTATGTGACTCAAGTCATCAGCATCCGGTGGTCGCACATAAGTGCCCTGGAAGTTATCAAGGAATGCGTATTCCAAGTTCTCCCAACTGCCAATGGAGTTTGCCGACATGCTATTCAACCAATGCCGAGCCGGCCCTTTGAGTTTTAGTGGGAGGTACTTGATGGCATGTAGATCGTCACCGCAGGCCATGTGGATGTGGAGGAGGAAATCTTCAATCCATACCGCGGGGTCTGTTGTACCATCATATGATTCAATGTTTACGGGTTTCAACCCTTCTAGGAATTCATGATCCATTACTTCATCGGTGAAGCATAGGGGGTGTGCGGCGCCTCTGTGCCGGGCTATATCACGACACAGTTCATACGAGTCTTGTCTGTTGTATTCGGCCCAGTCGGATTTGCTTTTAGTATATCCGGCGTGACGGTCGTCGTCACGCGTTGGGGCGCGCCCCCGTGATCCGTAGATCGATCTTGTATGTCCTACTTTGTTTTTCAATACGTCTCGTAGGTCCTGTGTGTAGCCCCGGGCCTAGGTGTTTTTGTTTGACTGGCGACAGGGTGCGGGCTGGACTTCGGGCTGATATGTCGCTTTGTCTCGGCCACGAGGTGGCCTGTCAGCCGTATCATTGGCTAGTAGTGTAGGCTTTAATGCTTCCTCCTCGAGTTGGGGTAGCAACCTGCGCTTTGGGTAACTTTTGGTTGGGCGCTCGGGTTCGTATTCCTCGGCTGCCAAGACCTCGGTCCATCTATCCGCTAGCAGATCTTAATCAGCTTGAAGCTGTTGCTGCTTTTTCTTCAGGCTTTTTGCTGTGGCTATAAGCCGGCGCTTGAAGCGCTCCTGCTCGACGGGATCCTCAGGCACGATGAATTCTTTGTCGCCGAGGCTCACCTCGTCTTCGGAGAGGGGCATGTAATTGTCATCCCCTGATTCTCCGTATGTCGCCTATTCCTTAGGGCTCGCTTACCCATCCTCCCGCTCGAAGCCTGGCTAGAGGGGATTGTCTTCATCTTTGGCACTATCCGTGGCATTACTGTCTCTTGTGCCGGTATCGCTGCTTTTGCTATGGCGGGGCTTAGAGACGCCGATGATTAGATTGCTTCTCAAGGGGATTATCCTCCGTTGCCTTATTGCCATTGCTTTCTTTGGGGGTGTCCACCATGTATATATATCATATGATGAGGTGGCTGTCCAGCGCCCTGTGGGCGGTGGTTCCTGTTCTTCTCCTGCATCGTCGTCCATACCGTCGATGTCTTCGGAGCCGAAATCAAGCATGTCGATTAAGTCGTCGACAGTGGCTATTAAGTTGGTGGTGGGTGGGGAATGAATTTCGCCGTCCGCTTCCCACTCAAGCCGGACATAGTTTGGCCAAGGGTCTCCTGACAAGGAGAGAGACCTCAATGAATTTAGCACATCACCCAAGGGCGAGTGCTGAAAGATATCCGCGGAGGTAAACTCCATGATCGGTGCCCAGTCAGATTCGATAGGCACGGACGCAAGCAGTTCGAAGCCTGTGGCCGGGGACGAATCCAAGGGTCCGGTAACACAGGTCTCATAGGAGGTGAAGTCAGTATTCAGCTCTATCGCCGCTGAGTGTGCGACCTCCATGGCGGGGTCCATCCATCCTTGGACGACACGATCTGCTCTGGATTGGGGGCCGGAGTAGCCACAGGTGTGATCTCCCGAACACCGTCTGACGGCAGAGCTAAGTCATGCTCGTCGTGACTGTGCGGCGCACCTGACATGGGCTCGAATCCGTCGAAGCTCAAATCTCCGCGGATGTCGGTAGTATAGTTCAAGCTTCTAAACCTGACCGATAGCCAAGGGCGTAGCTCTCGATCTGCTCCAGATGGCCAAGCGAGTTGGCCTGCAGTACAAAGCCGCCGAATACGAAGATTTGTCTAGGAGGAAAAACCTCACCCTGGATCGCATCGTTGCCGATGATCGAAGGAGCCATCAAGCCTTTATCGTGACGGCACAGTGGAACTCTCAATGAAAGCACCAATGTAAGTGTCAAAACCGGTGGATCTCGGGTAGGGGGTCCCGAACTGTGCGTCTAAGGCTGATGGTAACAGGAGGCGGGGGACACGATGTTTACCCAGGTTCGGGCCCTCTCGATGGAGGTAATACCCTACTTCCTGCTTGATTGATCTTGATGATATTGAGTATTACAAGAGTTGATCTACCACAAGATCGTAGAGGCTAAACCCTAGAAGCTAGCCTCTATGATTATGATTGTTGTTGTCCTACGGACTAAACCCTTCGGTTTATATAGGCCCCGGAGGGGGCTAGGGTTACACAGAGTCGGTTACAGAGAAGGAGCTCTACATATCCGAATTGCCAAGCTTGCCTTCCACGCAAAGGAGAGTCCCACCCGGACACGGGACGAAGTCTTCGATCTTGTATCTTCATAGTCCAACAGTCTGGCCAAAGTATACAGTCCGGTTGTCCGAGTACCCCCTAATCCAGGACTCCCTCAGCCAGTAGGAGTCATTTCCATTCCGTCAGATGAGAAAGACGCCATCATCTGCGTGGATAAGAGGTACCAAGATGCAGTCACGACAGATGCCACAGCAGCAGCAATTCCCGTCAAGGAGAACAAAGGAAAGAAGAAGGATAGCAGGGACACCAGCAAGGAATCCGGGAAGTGTACCTCTCCGGAGTGCGTTGCGCCTGTTGATGACTTGCTGGAGAGTTCCAACAACAAGAGATCCAAGGTTGCTGCACCACATATGAAGAAGGTCCCGGAAGGGCTGGCTGGCGTTGATGATACCTTCACTATCAGCGCCACCCTTGATGACAAATAGGAAAGCGCGCTCGTTGCCTTCCTGGGGAAAATATCGATGTGTTTGCCTAGCAACCATCTGATATCCCCGGTGTTCCCGGAGGTAATCGAGCACCACCTTGTTGTCTGCCCATATGTCTGACTTGTCAAGCAGAAGGTTCGAAAGTAGGCCTTAGAGAGGCAGCAGTTCATTGCCGAGCAAATTAATAAGCTTGAGGCAGCTGGTTTGGTCAGAGGAGTATTACATCCGACATGCTTAGCAAACCCAGTGGTCGTGTGCAAGGCTAATGGGAAATGGAGGCTTTGCATAGATTTCACATATCTCAACAAGGCTTGCCCAAAGGACCCATTTCCCTTGCCGCGCATCGACCAGATTGTGGACTCCACTTCACGTTGTGATTTGCTCTCTTTTCTGGATGCATACTGTGGGTATCATCAGATCTTCATGTCCAAGGAAGACGAAGAGAAGGCTCATTCATCACCCCACACTACTGCAGGATGCTGCTAACGTGACACTATGATCAGAGACCCTTCGAGAAACTGTGTGCGATGCAATAATCACAAACGGTGGTGTATGAAAACCGTCAAAAAAGGTGAAAACATTTGTGATGGAGGATGCATCAAACACGGTTCATATTTTAGTTGCGTGCGTGATGAAGGGCATACGGTTCAGTTCAATTAACTATTTGCGATGAGGAGGAACAAAAGAAACGGGCAGCCAGATGAAGGCGTGTGCGATACACAGCATACGGTTCATTCAGATGAACTGTTTGTGATTAGGCAACACAAAAGAAACGAGCAGCCAGATGAAGGTGTGTGCGATATACATCATACGGTTCACTCGGATGAACTATTTGTGATTAGGCAACACAAAAGAAATGATCAGCCACATCAAGGGTGTGTGCGATATACGACATGCGGTTCACTCGGATGAACTATTTGCGTTGACACAAGAAAACAGAAAAGCTTCAACTTAACAAGACGTGTGTGTTGTGCGATGGGATTTCATGCGGTTCACTCGGCCCCTGTCGTCAGTGTGTGACCTTTGTGGCAACCTTCGCTCCCCAGGCGCCTCTTCGTGTACCGTGGCAACCGTCCACCGACTCTTCGCCTTTCCATCTCAATTTGGAACTGCTATCGCACGCTAGCTCTTCCTCCCTCCTCCATTTTCCTTCACCCTTCCTTCTTCCATTGTTTGATTGTCTTCTCCATGGAGGGAACAAGCCAGAAATGACCCTGTTATTCTTGCCTCGGTCTGAATGATGATGCGATGGAGGAACTCATTTATCGGTGCGACGTCATCACCTCAGCTTGCATGGCAGGTTCATTCAAGACCATTCTCGACTCAACTAATAACATCATTACAAGGAACCCAAGGGTCTAGGCGCGGTTTGATCTCCCCTATCTTCTTCGCCGTGACCCCGCTGACTGGCGCGGGGATGAGGGAAGCCTCGCCTTCTGTAAGTTGATGCCGCTTGATAATGATACAAATGATGTTAAGATGCCATCGCTTGAGGGCAAGGCTTGGGCAGGCACAAATGGAGATTGGGTTGTTTATATTGGGTACAACTGTGAGTGGGAACTTGTGAATGTGTACACTCGTCATCGGGTTCCACTTCGAAAAATCTCAGACGACTGCCCAGAGGTTGAGTACACCGGTATTCTACGTGAGTTCAAATACGATCATGCTGACTGTCTTCTACGGAAGATGGCAATTTGTCAAATTCCCAACCGCTCTTGGGGTTATAGGAATGCTTATGTTGTCACTATCTTCGACAAGCTTGTTGCCGTCCTTCGTGGTTCGACTCGATGGATATTGCTCAAAAACCAGTTTCTATACACGGATGAGTATTGTGATGCAATTCAATACGAGGGTCTTGTGTTTGCTGCCACCACTCGTGGCACTGTTTTTGCATGGAATCCTTATGATTTAGGTACATTTGTCTTCCACCGTAATTATAATTGTTTCATCCACATGCATGCAGGTTAGCTAGTTTCCCTTTACTAATTAACCTTCTTTTGTTTCCAAGGTCCTGTGAACATTCCACCACCTATACTTGAAAATTTTATTCACGAGCATGAGGACGAGCAGGACCCATATACTCAGTGGCACCTGGCAACTTATTCTGATGGATCACCTCTTCTTGTCTGTA
Organism: Triticum urartu; assembly: GCF_056163025.1. Classification (NCBI taxonomy): domain Eukaryota; kingdom Viridiplantae; phylum Streptophyta; class Magnoliopsida; order Poales; family Poaceae; genus Triticum; species Triticum urartu. The sequence goes on from NC_141873.1 coordinate 369,831,672, forward strand.
TACGGGTGAGGGGGGTCCTGGATTAGGGGGTGTCCGGATAGCCGGACTATACCTTCGGCCGGACTCCTGGACTATGAAGATACAAGATTGAAGACTTCGTCCCGTGTCCGGAAGGGACTTTCCTTGGCGTGGAAGGCAAGCTTGGCAATACGGATATGTAGATCTCCTACCATTGTAACCGACTCTATGTAACCCTAGCCCTCTCCGGTGTCTATATAAACCGGAGGGTTTTAGTCCGTAACAACAACAATCACACCATAGGCTAGCTTCTAGGGTTTAGCCTCTCTGATCTCGTGGTAGATCTACTCTTGTACTACCCATATCATCAATATTAATCAAGCAGGACGTAGGATTTTACCTCCATCAAGAGGGCCCGAACCTGGGTAAAACATCTTGTCCCCTGCCTCCTGTTACCATCTGCCTAGACGCACATTTCGGGACCCCCTACCCGAGATCCGCCGGTTTTGACACCGACATTGGTGCTTTCATTGAGAGTTCCTCTGTGTCGTCGCCATCAGGAAGGATGCCTCATCCCGTCTTTAAAGACAGCACCGTTGCTAACTGAGCTTTGGCTGTCGGCCAAACTCTCCGGCTAGGTGGTTTCCTTATGACCGTCTGTTCGGCTGCTGCGCCGACGATGACCTCTCGGGTCATCGAAAGCAATCTTCACGTCAGCTCGGAATTCGCCGAGCAGCTAGATCCAATGGAGCTCTCTTCCCTAAATGAGCTCTTGGATCGCATTGCCACCCTGGGAGCCGCTACGGATTACGACCAGATTGGGCCTAAACCCGATCTGAGAGAGATTAACTCTCCCCAGGTCACCCATCACGTTGCCGTGGTAGAGGGACAGTGCGGAGACCCTTCATCTATCTTAAGGACTAGCTATGTCCGGATTCCCGATCCCTCCAAGCCGGATACCCGCGGAGGGGAGGACATCACTCAAGACCTGAACTTAAAGTCAGGCGACGGGCTAGATTCATTGGACAGCATCCAAGAATCCAAACTTCCGAGTTCAGAAACTCCTTGGCCCTTGGGTCTCAGATTGGGTGAGGTTTCAGATTTGATTCCACCCACCCACCCGTACATAAGCGATCTATCCCAAATTAGGCAAGAGCCCGAAGAAACAGTACATCATTACTGGGCCAGATTCCTCCTGGTTATGAACAGGATAAAGGACTGCCGCGAGTAAGATGCAATTTCATTCTTCTGTAATAATTGCACAGACAAGGGAATCCTCAACGCCATAAGTCGATGTGATATTACACGCTTCGCTGACTTGGCGTCCATAGTATGAAAGTACTGTGCGATGGAAAGCGCTTGGAAAACCGAAATAAAATTTTGGGACAATCCGGCCCTGAATACAAACCCAGTCCGAAATAAAAGGGTGCATCATCGCCAGACACCCGGGTTCAATACCAAAAAGAAAAAGCCCTCTACAGGGCACGAAACCGTACTGGAAGGATGGCTTAATGGACCCTGTAAAATTCACAGTGCAGAGGGCACCACACCAACTCACAGCCTTAGAGCATGTTGGATACTCCGGCAGGTGGCAAAAATTGGCGAAGATCTTCTAATTTCAGAAGCCACAGAAAGCCACCCTAGAGAAACCAGTACGGTATTAACAGTCTTCGAGACTTTCGCATCAAATAGTATGCGAAAAAGAACACTCCGCAGCCTTGCCGAAGTCTACCAAATAGCAACAATAAACCCATGGAGTGACACGGCTATTACTTTTAACGCCAGTGATGAACCTAAATTCCGAACAGCCCGAGCACCAGCCGCATTGGTCCTCACTCCAATAGTGGATGGCTTTCGTCTTACTAAGGTACTCATGGATGGCGGCAGCGGATTGAACCTCATTTATGAGGAAACCCTTCAAAAAATCGAAATAGACTGGAACCGCATTGAGCGAAGCAGCACAACCTTTAGAGGAATAATCCCCAGTCGGGAAGCGCGTTGTACAGGAAAAATCACACTAGATGTGGTGTTCGGCACGTCGGATAATTACATGTCCGAAGAGGTCACGTTCCAGGTGGCCCCGTTCAGTAGCGGATATCACGCTCTGCTAGGGCGGGAAGTGTTTACAGTCTTCCAAGCAATACCCCATTACGGGTACATGAAGCTCAAGATTCCCGGGCCTAACGGAATCATCACTCTCGCTAGTGATCCGGACATAGCACTCCGCGCCGAAAACAAGACAGCCGCACTGGCCCTCAAGGCGCTATCCGAAGCCCTAGCGGCTGAGGAACAAACTGCGCTGTGCTCCATGGTGAATAGGGACGATGTGATACTCGATAAAAGATCCAAGTCCACCTCCTTTAAACCGGCGGACAAAATAGTCAAATTCCAGGTCCATCCAACGGACCCCAATAAAATAGCTTCCATCGGGGCACAGTTAAACCCTGATGTAGACGCCGCACTGCGAGAGTTCCTACGAGAGAACTGGGACATTTTCGCCTGGCACCCTTCAGACATGCCAGGAATCCCACGCACGCTGGCCGAACACAGCTTAAATATCCTAAAAGGATTCAAGCCAGTCAAACAGGCTCTTCGGTGTTTTTCCGAACCTAAGAGACAGGCCATGGGAGAGGAACTAGCCAAGCTATTGGAGGCCGGATTCATCAAAGATATAAAACACCCGGACTGGCTAGCAAACCTAGTGATGGTACCAAAGAAGGACAAATCCTGGCGCCTGTGCGTTGATTTCAAAGACCTTAACAAGGCTTGCCCAAAGGATCCCTTCCCTCTCCCCCGCATCGATCAAATTGTCGACGCTACCACAGGACACGATTCGTTGTGTTTCCTCGACGCATACTCCGGCTACCATCAAATAAAGATGGCAGAGTTAGACCAAGCCGCGATGGCATTCATCACACCATACGGCCCATTCTTCTGCAACACAATGCCCTTCGGGCTCAAAAACGCCGGTGCAACATATCAGCGCATGATTCAGACATGTCTGGCAAACCAGATCGGCAAAACAGTGGAGGCATACGTAGATGATGTGGTCGTTAAAACAAAACATGTCGAATCTCTAGTAGATGACTTGAGGCTAACATTCGATAACCTCCGAACATACGACATCAAGCTCAACCCAGAAAATGCGTTTTCGGCGTTCCAGCCGGAAAGCTCTTGGGCTTCATTGTATCCGGTAGAGGAATTGAAGCAAATCCAGCCACGATCTGAGCTCTGTGACAATTGGATATCCCGAAGGACCTCAGACAAATACAAAAATTAACCGGATGCGTGGCGGCTCTAAGCCGCTTTATCTCCCGCTTAGGAGAAAAGGCCCTACCCCTTTACCGCCTCCTTCGGTGCACCGAACACTTCGAGTGGACGGATGCAGCCACGGCCGGACTCGACGAAATAAAAGCCATCTTGGCAACAAACCTAGTCCTGGCCGCGCCAAACATTGGCGAACCAATGCTATTATACATTGCAGCAACCCATCAGGTCGTAAGTGCAGTGCTCGTCATCGAACGAGAAACAGACGAACACAAATTCCCCCTTCAAAAGCCGGTCTACTATGTGTCCACCGTCCTTACTCCGTGCAAGTCACGGTACCCGCATTATCAAAAGATTGTGTATGCGGTATTAATGGCATCCCGGAAGCTGCGACACTACTTTCAAGAGTGTTCAATAACAGTAGCCTCAGAAGTGCCACTTAACGATATTATAAACAACCGCGACGCGACGGGCCGGATTGCAAAATGGGCCATTGAGCTCCTCCCGTTCGACATAACTTACAAGCCATGACGAGCTATCAAGTCGCAAGTTTTGGCCGACTTCGTCGCAGAATGGACGGAGGCCGAACTCCCTAAAGAGTACGGCACATATTCAAACTGGGTCATGCACTTCGACAGCTCCAAAATGTTGGCCGGTCTAGGGGTTGGCGTCGTTTTGATGTCCCCCACAGGAGACACAGTTCAATACGTACTCCAGATAATGTACACAGACTCCAACAATGCAGCCGAATATGAGGCCCTTTTACATGGTCTCCGGATGGCAGTATCCATGGGCATTCAATGCCTAGAGGTGCGCAGGGACTCAAACCTCGCAATATCCCAAATAAATGGAGACTTTGATGCCAAGGATCCAAAAATGCCAGCTTATCGCAACGCCGTCCTAAAATTGTCAGCTCGGTTCGAAGGGCTCGAATTTCATCATATAGCCCGGGAAAATAATCAGGCGGCCGATGTCCTGGCACGCATCGGCGCAAAACGCGATGTAGTCCCCCCCAACATCTTCTTGGAAAGGTTGTTCAAGCCATCCGTAGTATGGGAAGGGGAATCCGGCAATAACAGCCCGGACCCAACCGCACTGCCCGACACCGAACACTCTGACATAATTGGAGGCTCTGCCAATGAAATAACACCTTCAGCCCACGTAATAATGGCCGTCATCGCCCCATGGACAGAACCATTCCTCGCCTACCTTACTAGGCGGGAACTCCCCGAGGACCAAAATGAGGCACGCTGCATAGTGCGGCGATCTAAAGCCTATAAAGTCCATGAGGGAGAGCTTTATAAGAAAAGCACTACCGACGTCCTTCAAAGGTGCATCTCCGAAGAGGAAGGGCGGAACCTCCTGGCTGAAATTCATGCCGGACTCGGCGGTCATCACGCTGCAGCTCGGTCCCTTGTAAGCAAGGCCTTTCGTACATGCTTTTATTGGCCAACGGCCCGGGCATACGCCCAGGACTTAGTCGAACGATGCGTCGGTTGCCAGCTTTTTGCAAACCAAAGCCATATGCCACCCACAGCCCTCCAAACGATCCCCATCACTTGGCCATTCGCGGTCTGGGGACTTGACATGGTTGGACCCCTTAAAGGCGGAACCCATGAGAAAAAATATTTACTGGTCATGGTGGACAAGTTCACCAAATGGATAGAAGCCAAGCCTGTTAAGACGGCCGAATCCGGACCGGTGATAGACTTTATATCCGGGGTTGTACACCGTTACGGCGTCCCCCACAGCATCATCACTGATAACGGCACGAACTTTACGGCCGACGAGGTAAAACTCTGGTGCAAAAACATGGGCATCAAGCTCGATTATGCTTCCATCTATCACCCACAAACTAACGGCCAGGTCGAATGTGCAAATGGTCTTATCATGAGCGGCATCAAACCCAGATTAGTGCGGTCCCTTAAGGAATCTAATACGCACTGGGTAGAGGAGCTCGACTCCGTAGTCTGGGGGCTGCGGACCATGCCGAATCGCACCACCGGATACACACCATTCTTCATGGTGTACGGCGCAGAGGCAGTTTTGCCCTGCGACATAATCCATGACTCACCTTGAGTGCGCATGTATGAAGAAAGAGAAGCCGAGCTTGATCGGCAGGACAGTTTGGACGCCTTGGAGGAAGAGCATGACGTGGCAAAAGCTCGTTCCGCATTCTATCAACAGCAGGCTCGAAGATACCAAAGCAGAGAAGTACGGGCCAAAAATTACAACGTTGGCGAATTAGTTCTACGCCTGCCGGACAAGAAAAAGGACAAACTCAAGCCCAAGTGGGAAGGTCCCTTCATAATCGACCAAGTCCTGACTGGTGGAGCGTACCGCCTGCGAGATGCATCGGATAACCGACTCGAGCCGAACCCATGGAACGCAGCCCGTCTACAAAGATTCTATGCCTAGCACCGGACTTTGTGTTCGTCTCCTTCCTCTGTCAATTTTTTATATACTTTCTGTCTTACATTTCTCTCCTTCTACCCTCCCTCTCTCTTATAGCCTTTAAAGGCTCATAAAGTGATGCGCTATCCGCGCTCATTAAACCCGGGGGCTTCTTTAAACAGAAGCTTATTTATACGGGTTTCATGCCCAACACATGTGTCACACTTCCGCATGTACCTTTTATTCACCATTATATGCATCGATATGACTTAAGTTTTGGCCAAGCTGGGTTGCCTGGCTCCTGTGCTTACCCCTACGTTCCCAATTGTTCGGCTAGGTGGTAAAGGGAGCACCTCTGCGATTGTTACTGTCGGGTCAGCCAGATGTGTACCTCAGACTGGGTGAAGCCGAAAGCTAGCGTTCTTAAGGGAATATTCGGTCGGTGAACTAAAGATGATCTTTTTTCACTTATTTATCTATACACCCCAGATGTTTTTCCCGCGTCTCTTTTCGCAGAATGGACATGCACTTTAGGGCATGCCTCCCAGGGAAAGGAACCCCTAACGGAACTATTCTCCCTGGAAGATGTTTCTTACTAACCATGTAATATAACATAACTAGTTGGGCATTTGTCTGTTCAAGCACTAATGACCCCTACGCCTGGTCTCCATGCATACCCCGGTTCTTATATAACCGCGAGGGTATTCGGACACACTCCGGACCGTCAGGTCCTGAGGTTGAAGCGAAAAGGTTGGCCATGACAAACGATCTACAATCCGACTAGAAGGCATTACACATGTCAATTAAAATTACATAGTCAATCTGACTGATTGTATTCCTCTTCAATACCATCTAACAGGCTGTCTAGCTTACAGTCCTGTTGGGAATACTTTGCGGCCAATTCTACTTGGCCTTATACTAAGCTCACAGGGATCTCCTTCTCATCGGGCCCCACGGGTCCGACCTCGGCCATGTGGTTTGGGTCAGCCTTCGTGTACCGCGTCTTCACCATGGCCCAGGCCTCCCTGGCGCCTTGACGGCAGGCCGACATCTTCCACAATCGGAAGCGCCGCCGCGCTCCCTTCAGCTTCTCTACAAGCTCTCCAAGGCCTTCGGGCATGGAGACGGATGGCCACAAGGCCTGGGCGACGCCTTGCATCACCTGCCGAACTCGCTCGTGCAGTTGTGAGAGCTCGGGAAGAAGGTCACCCATAGAACCGGGCATTTCCTCTGCAGGACGACCTGTTAGCATACCTACAGACATTACTCTGTTAGTCGACTTCCTCGCCGAACTCTTTTTTTCAAAGTTCGTTTAAGCACTTACTAAATATGTCGCGTCGAAGCCGCTGATTCTCCTTAACAGAGTCCAACAGCTGGGCACGAACATCCTTCAGTTCAACGCCCAGCTTGGTGTTAGCATCTTGGAGATCATTCTTCTCCTGCCTCACCTTTGTCAGCACACTCTAACCAGCCTTCAGCTGGCGTAGGAGTTGTTGCTTTTCCGGACTTAATCCGGCGCCATCTGCAATTTCATTTGTCAGATTCGCACCCACGCCGCACTTCGCAAAATACTTATCTTTCGAAGCGTATGTTACCAGAGGGGGTCTCCTTGGGCTCCCCTACCGTGGCTAGTGCGGCCTCAAGTTGGGCTTTGCACTCTTCCAGCTCTGGGGATAGTAGGGTATTCTTTTCTATAAGAACCTGCATAACAAATGATCCTTAAATCAGTTATTCTAACTGTTTCAAGTCTCGGGGGCTACTGGTATATATATAATTACCAAAAATTTCTTACCCCTATGTCTTTTACATACTGCTCCGTGGCTCTGGCTAGACCATTTTGAGCGGCACGGAGGTACGCCATCTCTCGTATTGAAGGCATCCAATGCCTCTTGGGAAAAACAAGCATCGTGAAGAACTGTCCGGCGACGCTTGTGGTTCATGGCACTCTCCACCTCAGAATTGGTGGCAGACAGCATGTCCGCATCCTCTGTCGGAGGAGCGTCCAGTGCGCGCCTTGTGTTCGCCTCCGTTTCCGGACCAGGCTTTGGAGCCTGGCTGGTGGAGGCACGATTGGCAACCTCTCCGGATATAGTCCGGCGAGGTCTCTTCGTCCTGAAGAGAGCACGAGCGTTAATATGCCTCGAAAGAATAACACCTGGGAATAAGATGGCGCGCTATACCTTTGCGCCGGCGTCTCAGTCTGGACCGCACTTCTTTTCAGCCCGCGGGGCCTTGCCGCCCCTCGTTGGCTAGTCGCCGCAGGCTCGGCCTCCCGTCTCAAGGACCTCCCCTGCAAAACACGGTTGTCATACGACAATCAAAAACATGCGAGGATAGATCCCTTTTCAAAGTGCTGGGACTTCGGTCTCAGTTACCTGTGAGGCTGGGAGTAGCCCTGGGTAATCGGCTGTAATGGCCACCAAGGCGTTGCCCTTGCTCAATTGATGAAACACCCCATCAATCAGCTCCACAGATAAGTCCGGATCCTCTTGAGAGGCCGGGTCGAGGGACCGTCCCGGATCCTCGGGTTGTGGAGGCGGGCTGTTTATTTCTTTAACAGCATGGCGTAGTTCCTGCGTTGAAGTCGTTAGACTGAATATTTAACGATGGGAATATAAAACGGATGGGCAAGTAAAAGTGTCCACTTACCCAACTTGGGGGATTGTACATAGAAAATCCACCCTGTGGGTTGACACGGAGAAATTCCTCCTCTTCTCCCTTGTACAAAGCGGACAAGGTCTTTATTAGAGCGGCAGCTGAATCTGGCCCCTTACGGCCGTAGCGGGTGGCGTCGTCCTCCCCGTTGAAGTCCCACATGGGGAGGCCTCTATACTGAAGCGGCTACACCCCTCGCATGATGCATGCGGCCATGACCCCGATCATGGTCAGTCCGGAATGAGTTAACAATCTTATCCGGCCCATCAGGTAAAGAACGTCCCTGTCACTTTCCCTTTGAGGGCTCCGTGGACGCCAGCTTAGGCGCTTCTTTAGGGGAGCACTGTCGAACTCAGGGAGGCCGATCCGGATAGGATCCGGCAGCGGGACGTCCTCTATATAAAACTATTCCGAAGGCCAGTCCTCGGACGCCTTCTTTGGGGTTCCGGATAGATATCCGGTCCCGGCGATGCGCCACACTTCGGCTCCGCCCACTTGATATATTGACCCCTTCTTAGAATGGGGCACGAGGCAGAATAGCCTTTTCCACAGCGCGAAATGAGCCTCGCAGCCCAAAAACAGCTCGCAAAGGGCTACGAAGCCCGCGATATGCAATATGGAGGCAGGCGTGAGGTTGTGCAGCTGGGGGCCATAGAACTCCAGGAGCCCCCGGAGAAACGGATGAATTGGAAATCTGAGCCCTCTTATTAAGTAAGGGACAAGGCATACCCACTCCCCTTTGGAGGGATTGGGGGTGCTCTCCGCTTGCTCTCCGCCATTATAGGTGGCAAGTCCGGCTCGAACCGGGACCATATAGGCCGGGGGGAGAAATCCCTTGGTCTGGAGCGTCACTAGCTCGCTGTGCGGGATGGAGCACCTCTTCCAATCTCCAGGCTGAGGGCTGGAAGGGCGAGAGGAGGAGCTGCGGCGGCCGGCCATGATAGAATGGACCTCTGTCGGATACGCTCTGATGAATATGCGCGGAGGGGGGAAGGTGTGGTTTGGATCTAAATCCTCGTCCCCTTAAATAGGTGGCTCATTCACGCGGCTAGGGGTGTAAATATAAAAAGACACCCTGACTTTTCGTATTCGTTTGACACGTGGAAGACGGCCATTATTGGGCGTGGAAGCCAAGGAGCACTACATTTACAAGAAACCTGACACTATTCAACAGGTACACGGAATTTGGAGGAGAACCCGCCTTGCAATGCCGAAGACAATTTGCACGCCGGACTCGTCGTCATTAAAGCCTGGTTCGGGGGCTACTGAGGGAGTCCTGGATTAGGGGTTGTCCGGATAGCCGGACTATACCTTCGCCGGACTCCTGGACTATGAAGATACAAGATTGAAGACTTCGTCCCATGTCCGGAAGGGACTTTCCTTGGCGTGGAAGGCAAGCTTGGTGATACAGATATATAGATCTCCTACCATTGTAACCGACTCTATGTAACCCTAGCCCTCTCCGGTGTCTATATAAACTGGAGGGTTTTAGTCCGTAACAACAACAATCACACCATAGGCTAGCTTCTAGGATTTAGCCTCTCTAATCTCGTGGTAGATCTACTCTTGTACTACCCATATCATCAATATTAATCAAGCAGGATGTAGGGTTTTACCTCCATCAAGAGGGCCCGAACCTAGGTAAAACATCGTGTCCCCTGCCTCCTGTTACCATCCGCCTAGACGCACAGTTCGGGACCCCCTACCCAAGATCCGCCGATTTTGACACCGACAATGGGGCACTGCTGATGTTACTAAGGAAGCAGATGTTGTCTCGTATGGTCGCACTCTCTGGACCTATTCCAACATCCGTTGCAGGGTATTCGGTATGGATAGTAGTGTACTAGTGCCAACACCTTCTCCCTGGTTCAGTATTGAAAGTCTTGGAGGAAACTCTCTCTTCCTTGGACAAAACTATCCAATGATGGTGGAAGGCGATCCAGCTGCTGTTGACACAACGTTACTACCATTTATGAGAAGCAATTGTATCTATACCTCGGACATTACTATGCTTCCCTACCGTCCCAATATGGGTCCTAACATAGGCCACTTCAGCCTCGATGATCAATCCTGCATTGGTCTCGACATTGACAGTAGCTGGTGATACGTCTCTGTCGTATCTACTTTTCCAAACACTTTTGCCCTTATTTTCGACTCTAACTTGCATGATTTGAATGGAACTAACCCGGACTGACGCCGTTTTCAGCAGAACTGCCATGGTGTTATTTTGTGCAGAAATAAAAGTTCTCGGAATGACCTGAAAATCAACGGAGAATTATTTTGGAATATACAAAAAATAATGGAAGGAAGATCCATGTCAGGGGCGTCTCCACCTGTCCACGAGGGTGGGGGGCATGCCCTACCCCCCTGGGCACGCCCCCTGCCTCGTGGGCCCCCTGACGCTCCACCGACCTCAACCCTGACTCCATATATTCATTCGGGGAGAAAAAAACCAGACAGAAGGATTCATCGCGTTTTACGATACAGAGCCGCCGCCAAGCCCTAAACTCTCTCGGGAGGGCTGATCTGGAGTCCGTTCGGGGCTCCGGAGAGGGGAATCCGTCGCCATCGTCATCATCAACCATCCTCCATCACCAATTTCATGGTGCTCACCGCCGTGCGTGAGTAATTCCATCGTAGGCTTACTGGACGGGGATGGGTTGGATGAGATTTATCATGTAATCGAGTTAGTTTTGTTAGGGTTTGATCCCTAGTATCCACTAAGTTCTGAGATTGATGTTGCTATGACTTTGCTATGCTTAATGCTTGTCACTATGGCCGAGTGCCATGATTCCAAATCTGAACCTATTATGTTTTCATCAATACATGAGAGTTCTTGATCCTATCTTGCAAGTCTATAGTCACCTACTATGTGTTATGATCCGGCAACCCCGAAGTGACAATAATCGGGACCACTCCCGGTGATGAGCGTAGTTTGACGAGTTCATGTATTCACTATGTGTTAATGCTTTGGTTCGGTACTCTATTAAAAGGAGGCCTTAATATCCCTTAGTTTCCAATAGGACCCCGCTGCCACGGGAGGGTAGGACAAAAGATGTCATGGAAGTTCTTTTCCATAAGCATGTATGACTTTATTCGGAATACATGCCTACATTACATTGATGAATTGGAGCTAGTTCTGTGTCACCCTATGTTATGACTGTTACATGATGAACCGCATCCGACATAATTTTCCATCACCGATCCAATGCCTACAAGCTTTTCATATATTGTTCTTCGCTTATTTACTTTTCCGTTGCTATTGTTATCATCACCATAAAGCACCAAAAATATTACTTTTGCTACTGTTACCTTTTACCACTGTTACCACTACTATCATATTACTTTGCTACTAAATACCTTGCTGCAGATATTAAGTTTCTAGGTGTGGTTGAATTGATAAATCGGCTGCTAATACTTGAGAATATTCTTTGGCTCCCCTTGTGTCGAATCAATAAATTTGGGTTGAATACTCTACCCTCGAAAACTGTTGCGATCCCCTATACTTGTGGGTATCAAGACTATTTTCTGGCCCCGTTGCCGGGGAGCATAGCTCTATTCTTTGAGTCACTTGGGATTTATATCTGTTTATCATTATGAAGAACTTGAAATATACAAGAACCAAGATTTATCCCTCAACTACAAGGGGAGGTAAGGAACTACCATCTAGCTCTGCACTTGATTCACCTTCTGTTTTGAGTAAGCTTGCGACACCTAAACCTGCTTCTGCTATTGATTCTGATATGTCGCATGTTATTGATGATGCCACTTCTGCTATGCATGATACTTATGATGAAACTACTTCTATGTTTGATACTACTATGCCAATTGGTGAATTTCCTGATGAACAACTTGCTAGGGCTAGAGAGAATGAAATTATTGAAACTGATAATATTGATGAAAGTGATGATGAAGATTCTCCCCCTAGATATGAATTACCTATTGTGCCTGAGGGCTATGTTATGGATGAAGAAACTGCTGGAGACTTTCTTGCCTGCAATGATAGGAGTGGTCTTAAGAAATAATTAGCTAAGCTGAAACAAAAAACTCTGAATGCTAGAATGAAATATGACCCTACTTATGCTACTTCACCTATCTTTGTTACTGATAAGGATTATGATTTCTCTGTTGATCCTGAGATAATTACTTTGGTTGAATCTGATCCTTTCTATGGCTATGAATCTGAAAATGTTGCGGCACATCTTACTAAATTAAATGATATAGCCACCCTGTTTACTAATGATGAGAAAACTCGCTATTATTATATCCTTAAGATATTTCCGTTCTCATTAAAGGGTGATGCTAAGATATGGTTTAATTCTCTTGATCCTCGTTGTGTGCGTAGTCCCCAGGATATGATTTATTACTTCTCTGCTAAATATTTCCCCGCTCATAAGAAACAAGCTGCTTTAAGGGAAATATATACTTTTGTGCAAATTGAAGAAGAGAGTCTCCCACAAGCTTGGGGGAGGCTTCTCCAATTACTTAATGCTTTGCCTGATCATCCTCTCAAGAAAAATGAAATACTTGATATCTTTTATAATGGACTAATCGATGCTTCCAGAGATTACCTGGATAGTTGTGTTGGTTGTGTTTTCAGGGAAAGAACTGTTGATCAAGCTGAAATTTTATTGAACAATATGTTGACTAATGAAAATAATTGGACACTTCCTGATCCAATTCCTGAACCAACTCCTAAGCCAACTCCGAAGAAAAGGGGTATTCTATTTCTCAGTCCTGAAGATATGCAAGAGGCAAAGAATCAATGAAATAAAAAGGTATTAAAGCTGAAGATGTTTAGAATTTACCTCCTATTGAAGAAATACATGGTCTTCATTTGCCGCCTGTTGAAGAAATACATGGTCTTGATAACCCGGCACAGGTAGTAAAGGTAAATTCTCTCTATAGATATGATAAAGCTGAAATCCCTCCTACTAAGTTTGCTAGCCAATATTTGGATGAGTTTGATAACTTTATGGTTAAGCAAGAAGACTTCAAGCTCAGAATGCTTATATGATTGAACACTTGAGTGATTATATGGCTAATGTTAAAGGTGAACTAAAACTTATTAGTAAACATGCTTCTATGGTTACCACTCAAGTAGAACAAGTACTTCAAGCTCAGAATGATTTTCTCAATTAACTAAATAGTAAGAAAATGATAATGTTGTTCGAGTTATGACTAGAGGTGGTAAAATGACTCAGGAACCTTTGTATCCTGAGGGACATCCTAAGAGAATTTAGTAAGATTCTCAGAGAAATAATATTGATGCACCTAGTCCTTCTAATAGGAAGAAAAAGAAAAATGATATGACTTTGCATGCTTCTAGTGAACCTGTTGATGACACACCTGAGAATCCCAATGATATTTCTATTTCTGATGCTGAAACACAATCTGGTAATGAGCATGAACATAGTAATATTGTTAATGATGATGTTCATGTTGATGCTCAACCTAGCAATAATAATGATGTAGAGATTGAACCTGCTGTTGATCTTGATAACCCACAACCAAAGAATCAAAGTTATGATAAGAGAGACTTTGTTGCTAGGAAGCACGGTAAAGAAAGAGAACCATGGGTTCAGAAACCCATGCCTTTCCCCCCTAAACCATCCAAGAAAAAGGATGATGAGGATTTTGAGTGCTTTGCTGAAATGATTAGACCTATCTTCTTGCGTATGGGTTTGACTGATATGCTTAAAATGAATCCTTATGCTAAGTACATGAAAGATATTGTTACTAATAAAAGAAAGATACCGGAAGCTGAAATTTCCATCATGCTTGCTAATTACACTTTTAAGAGTGGAATACCTAAGAAACTAGGAGATCCAGGAGTGCCAACTATACAATGCTCCATTAAAAGAAACTATGTTAAAACTGCTTTATGTGATCTTGGAGCCGGTGTTAGTGTTATGCCTCTCTATTTATATCGTAGACTTGATTTGAATAAGTTGACACCTACTGAAATATCTTTGCAAATGGCTGACAAATCAACTGCTTTACCTATCGGTATTTGTGAGGATGTGCCTGTTGTGGTTGCGAACGTTACTATTTTAACGAACTTTGTTATTCTTGATATTCCCGAGGACGATAGTATGTCTGTTATTCTTGGAAGACCCTTTTTGAATACTGCAGGGGCTGTTATTGATTGCACCAAAGGCAATGTCACTTTTCATGTTAATGGTAATGAGCATACGGTGCACATTCCGAGGAAACAACCTCAAGTCCACGGTATCAATTCTATTGGAAAATTTTCAACAATTACTATTGGAGGTTTTGAATTTCCTCTTCCTACTGTCAAGAAGAAATATGATATCCTTATTGTTGGGGACATGCATATCCCCGTTGAGGTAACCTAGTGTTATTCGAAAATTCTCCGTTTCCATGTTATTCGGAATGAGTTTGTTAACAAGACCTGATCAACCTTGTTAGTGGATTCCTTTTGATGAGCATGAGATGGATGAATTTAGAAAACATAACTCTCTGTACCCTCTTTTACTTTCTGTTATTTATATTAAATAAAGCAAAAATAGTAATTTATGTCTGTTTTCTGAATTATCCATGCAATAAAAAATACCCCGGAAATAAAAGTTCTCCAAATGCCCTGAAATTTAAATATGATTTTTTTGGAATATTTGAGAATATCTGACACTGAGAACACAGGAGGGGGAGCAAGCACCTGGCCACGAGGGTCCAGGGCGCGCTCTACCCCCCTAGGCGCGCCCCCTACCTTGTGGGCCCATGGTGGCTCCCCTCCACTTATTCCAGCTACCACACACTCCTTCTTCCTCCGACAAACATCACTAGCCAGCTCAAACCCGAGTCCAAGCTCATCTTGCTGCCATTTTCGATCTCCTTGCTCAAAGATCCATTCACAAAACTGATTTGGGGATTGTTCTTTGGTATGTGACTCCTCTAATGGTCAAATTAGTTTTTGTTCTAGTGCTTTATTCATTGCATATTTTTGCTGCTTAGGTGACCCTGTTCTTGAGCTTGCATGTCAAATTTATAAGGCCAAGAGTAGTTTTGATGCATGATATTGTCTCTAGGCACTTGTAGGAGTAGTTGCTATCAATTTTGTTGAGTTTGGTTCACTTTTATTTTGAAGTTACTAAAATTTCAGAAATTTTTTAGAGGAAGAAATATGTTTAGGAAAATGTACCAAGGTGGTCCTTCAAGGAAGCAAGGACCCAGGCTCACAATACGCGATGCCAACGATGAACTACCGAGGGAAGCTCAAGTGCGGGCTTGTGAATGGCCTTCAGAGGACTTTATGGATCGAGCAGGAATCAAGGAAGAATTTAACGCACATGTGTGTAGTGCTGATCTTGAGAGCTTCGAGGCAGATAAGTGCCGCCAGTAGCACTATCTCACTGATTCCTTTGTGAGAAGGTTTGAATTTTCATCATCACGCAATTCTCAAACTGTCCTATTTGATCTTTATGAAAATTATTATACTATGGACTTAGAGGATTTTAATACTGCTTGCAAACTTCCACAATGGGGTAGTCCTAATGAACCTCGTAAATCTGAATTTAGATATTTTCTTACTAGTATAACTATGGGGGAATCTAGAGATATAACACAAGCTACCATAGGGAGCATTCATTTTCCTGCTATACATTATTTTGCTGTCTATATAGGTAGATGCATTAATGGTAAAGATGAAGCATGTCACATGTGTGTGCATGATCTTAGCGTTCTCAGAAGCATTGTTTTAGGAGATAAACAATACAACTTGGGGGCTACCGTTGCACGTAGGTTGCATAATAATTGTATTCATGGAGATTTCTTTGGTGGAATTTATGCAACCCGCATAGCTAATTTTCTTGATATACCCATACGTGGGTATGATATTGAGTTGCCTCCTATTAATTTAGATTATGAGGCTATGGTTCGTCATCAGTTTGTTGAGAGGAACGATCAGTTCCTCCAGTACCGGCTAATCTTTGACAGACGACACACCTATCACGTCGCTCTCCCTGCTCCTGCTTTCTTTGACTCTCAGGCAAAAGGGAGATATGTTATAACAAGGGAGGAGGCGGACAAGTGTAAGAGGAGGACGGAGACGACCCGTCTCCCAGCGGCAGCTCATGAGGCAACAGCTGCTGCATCATAGTACGACCCCAACTATTACTTTGGATATCCGCCAGGCCAGCCGTGGCCATAGACCAACTTAGGCCAAAATCCTAAGCTTGGGGGAGTACGTATTTCTCACCGACATTACATTCATGTTCACACACTCATTGCTAGTTGTCGGTGCTCATACTTTTTCATTGTATCATCCATGCTAGTTTATTTTCTTTTTTATGCTTTCTTCTTATGTGTTTAATAAACCTTAAGAAAAACAAAAAAAATAGTTGTAGCTTTTAATTAGTTTACTTTCCATGCTTGTAGTAGTAATTAAAAAGAAAACCCAAAAAGATTTCTCGTTCTTCTTTTGCTTGTTGGGAGCTTTCCCATGTAAATAATTTTATTTCTCTCTTGTTCTTTGGGGGTCGAGAGGAGAAGACCATAATGAAAATGATTGAGTGGCTCTCATATGCATTATTGCTGATCTGACAAAAGAGCCCATATTACCTTGTCTTCTCTCTTAAATTGAATGCTTGCAGATTCCAGCTTAGTCCAATGCACACGCACTATTATTATTATCCACACTATTCGGTGGTGCAAGTGAAAGGCAATAATGATGATTACATGATGAACTTATTGAGATGAGAAAAGATGGTATGAACTCGACCTCTCCTGTTTTTGTAAATATGATTAGTTCATCGTTCCTCATTCAGCCTATTATGAATAAACATGTTTGCAATGACAATTAGAGATTATAGTTGCTTATGACATGCTTAATTAGCTAGGAGCTTATAATGGTTTACCTTGCGTGCCAACATGCTATTAAAATGGTTGTGATGTGGTATGATATGGTGGTATCCTCTTTTGAACGATTCGAGTGGCTTGACTTGGCACATGTTCATGCATGTAGTTGAAACAAAATCAACATAGCCTCTACGATATTTATGTTCATGGTGCATTATATCCTACTCATGCTTGCATTCGGTGTTGATTAATTTTAATGCATGTTCATGACTGTTGTCGCTCTCTAGCTGGTCGCTTCCCAGTCTTTTGCTACCCTTCACCTGTACTAAGCGGGAAAACTACTTTTGCATCCAATTCCGTAAACCCCAAAGTTGTTCCATATGAGTCCACCATACCTACCTATATACGATATTTACCTGCCGTTCCAAGTAAATTTGTAGGTGCCAAACTCTAAACCTTCAAATAAACATTCTGTTTTGTATGCTCGAATAGCTCATGTATCAACTAGGGTTGTCCGTATCTTCCATGTTAGGCGGGTTATTCTCAAGAGGAGTGGACTCCGCTCCTCACTCACGAGAAAATGGCTGGTCACCGGGATGCCCAGTCCCATGCTTTATGCAAATCAAATCAAAATAATTGCAAACAAAACTCCCCCGGGACTGTTGTTAGTTGGAGGCACTCGTTGTTTCGAGCAAGCCATGGATTGATGCTTGTTGGTGGAGGGGGAGTATAAACTTTACCATTCTGTTTGGGAACCGCCTATAATGCGTGTAGCATGGAAGATATCACCATCTCTCAGTTGTTATGTTGACAATGAAAGTATACCACGCAAAATATTATTTATATCTATTTCAAAACCGAGCTCTGGCACCTCTACAAATCCGTGCTTCCCTCTACGAAGGGACTATCTATTTACTTTTATGTTGAGTCATCATCCTCTTATTAAAAAGCACCAGTTGGAGAGCACCACTGTCATTTGCATTCATTATTGTTAGTTTACATTGAGTATGACTTGACTGGATCTCTTTTACCATGCATTACAATGTCTAGTTAGTCCTTGATCTTTAAAGGTGCTCTGCATTTATGTTTTGCAGTCTCAGAAAGGGCTAGCGAGATACCATCTTGTTATATCATATCATGATTGTTTTGAGAAAGTGTTGTCATCCAAGATCTATTATTATTGCTTGCTAGTTGATTATGCCATTGATATGATTAAACATGAGACCTAAATGTTATTGTGAATATGGTTAGTTCATAATCTTTGCTGAAAACTTGAATGCTGGCTTTACATATTTACAACAACAAGAGCAAACAGAGTTTGTAAAAGTTTTTCTTTATCACTTTCAGTTTATCAACTGAATTGCTTGAGGACAAGCAAAGGTTTAAGCTTGGGGGAGTTTATACGTCTCCGTCGTATCTACTTTTCCAAACACTTTTGTCCTTGTTTTGGACTATAAGTTGCATGATTTGAATGGAACTAACCAGGACTGACGTTGTTTTCAGCAAAATCTCCATGGTGTTATTTTTGTGCAGAAATAGAAGTTCTTGGAATGACCTGAAAATCAACGGAGAATTATTTTGGAATATATAAAAAAATACTGGAAGGAAGATCCACGTCAGGGGGCCTCCACCTGTCCACGAGGGTGGGGGGCGCGCCCTACCCCCCTGGGCGTGCCCCTGCCTCGTGGGCCCCCTGACGCTCCACTGACCTCAACCCTAACTCCATATATTCACTTTCGGGGAGAAAAAACCAGAGAGAAGGATTCATCGCGTTTTACGATACGGAGCCGCCGCCAAGCCCTAAACTCTCTCGGGAGGGTTGATCTGGAGTCCGTTTGGGGCTCCGGAGAGGGGAATCCGTCGCCATCGTCATCATCAACCATCCTCCATCACCAATTTCATGATGCTCACCGCCATGCGTGAGTAATTCCATCGTAGGCTTGCTGGACGGTGATGGGTTGGATGAGATTTATCATGTAATCGAGTTAGTTTTGTTAGGGTTTGATCCCTAGTGTCCACTATGTTCTGAGATTGATGTTGCTATGACTTTGCTAAGCTTAATGCTTGTCACTAGAGCCCGAGTGCCATGATTTCAGATCTGAACCTATTATGTTTTCATTAATATATGAGAGTTCTTGATCCTATGTTGCAAGTCTATAGTCACCTACTATGTGTTATGATCCGGCAACCCTAAAGTGACAATAACCGGGACCACTCCCGGTGATGACCGTAGTTTGAGGAGTTCATGTATTCACTATGTGTTAATGCTTTGGTCTGGTACTCTATTAAAAGGAGGCCTTAATATCCCTTAGTTTCCAATAGGACCCTGCTTCCACGGGAGGGTAGGACAAAAGATGCCATGCAAGTTCTTTTCCATAAGCATGTATGACTATATTCGGAATACATGCCTACATTACATTGATGAATTGGAGCTAGTTCTGTGTCACCCTATGTTATGACTGTTACATGATGAACCGCATCCGACATAATTCTCCATCACCGATCCAATGCCTACGAGCTTTTCATATATTGTTCTTCGCTTATTTACTTTTCCGTTGCTATTGTTATCATCACTATAAAACACCAAAAATATTACTTTTGCTACCGTTACCTTTTACCACCGTTACCACTACTATCATATTACTTTGCTACTAAATACCTTGCTGTAGATATTAAGTTTACAGGTGTGGTTGAATTGACAACTCAGCTGCTAATGCTTGAGAATATTCTTCGGCTCCCCTTGTGTCGAATCAATAAATTTGGGTTGAATACTCTACCCTCGAAAACTGTTGCGATCCCCTATACTTGTGGGTTATCAGCTGGCCCTTCCTAGAGAATCACTTCTGGTTCAAAGCAAGTGTTTCCAATGCCAACGTGTGGTTGAGCTGAAGTTCATTTCATCGCTTTGGAAATGATCTATAATCCAACGTGTATCCTCGTTGTCATTGTGGGTTGATGACTTCTTGTATGTAATCAATTGTACATTTGCATATGCGTCCATGAACTCACACCTGCTAGTGGTGTCCATATGAACAGTGCTTGTGATTTTAGTTGCAAAAATTAGATAGTGCTAGTGATTTGTAGCTGCATATTTTGACAAATCACAGTGTTACAAGGTTGACAAATGGCAATGTTACTAGATAAACAAATGTCAATCTTTCCATTTTGAGAAATGGCAACATACCAAAAATGACAGATATGCAAATCTTACCCAATTGTTTGTACGTGGTTGCACACGGGTCATGCAAAACAACCGTTTGCGTTGAAGGGATGCAGAAATCCTGCTTGGCACATTTTCCCTTGGCTTCCTGGGGAAGCTGTCGGTTTGCATACGGGTGTTCTAACTAAAACGTTTGTGATGAGTGTTTTATATTAAAAACCGTTGACATTTTTTTCAAAAGAAAATCGTTTAATAAGTCTGTACATTAAGAGAGAAAAACGCAAGTTCGTTCAAACCATATCTTTCATTCAGTCACACTGGAATTTATATTCATACGATTGAGAATTCGAGATACATTATTAAACCCCAAAAAACTATTTCCGGCAGCGGTGGAGGCGGCGTACCGCGCCGTCGTTGTCGTCCTCCGGGACACCGTTGTTGAAGTCTTCAAGGCAACACAAAATGTTCTTCACTTGTAAATCAAACATCATGTCATCGCACGATCGACGGGCGGGGCGCGGGAGGACGACAACTAGCGCCACTGAGAGGTAGCGGTCGACGGCAGCGTCCCATGCCGCTGAGGGGGGGGCGCACGGGCACGGGCACTGGTGCGTCGGGTGCAGCCAAACGCACGGGGACCGGCGCCATGGTGGGTGGAGGGGCGCGCACGGGCACGGCGGGTGCAGCCAAACGCACAGGGGTCGGCGCCACGGTGGGTGGAGGGGCGGGCACAGGCGCTGGCGCTGGCATGTACACGAGCTCGCGCGGGTCCGCGGAGACCTCGCTGACGCCCATGGCTTCCAGCTCTGCGATAGTGCTCGGTGACCAGCCCGTCAATGCTACGGGGATGGTCGCTGGCGCGGGCGCGGGGATGGGAGCTGGGACGGGAGCGAGGGCAGCAACTGCCGCGGCCGGCTCGTTCTGGGCCATGTCCATGAGGCCCCATTCCTCCTTATTTTCTATCTCCTCCGGCTCAGAGTCGACTTCACCAAACTTGAAGACTAGTGGCAGATGATCATTCTGCGCCATGGCGGTGGAGGTCTGCGGGGGGGAGGGGAATGGGAGGCGAACAGTAAGGCCGCCCGTATTAAACAGCGGCTTGGGCGCCAATAATGGAGAGGAAGGCGGGCGGGCATGGAAGTCAAAGGGATCGCTTCGCAGTGAGCCTGCGTAGCGTACAACTCGCACGCTTCCTGGTGATCCTGCGCATTGGAGGAAAGCTTGCACGCCTCTCGGTCAGCCTGCACCGGACTACGCTCGCACACCTCCTGTTCAGTCAAGGTCAAGCAGCTGTCCGCATGGCACCTCCTACAGCCATTAAAACCAAGACACTTGGCGTCACGTGAATGGTTAACAGAACGCACACGGTTTGAATTATACAAACGTTTGAGATATTAAAGTGGCAACTATTTTTTCAAAATGCTTTGTTGGCTATCATTATTCGAGTGCGCCTTCTCTCAAAATGGACACAAAAAATACCACATCATGTCGGGTGCCATTCCATGATAGCATGCCAAGTTTCATGAATTTCAGACGAGTTTTGGACTTACTAGAATTTAAAAACCATGCATCTTAATGTTTTGTCGGCAATCAACGGTGCCCTGGTGTTTGAAATTCATTCCCATTTCTTGCATGGGACCTAAGCATGCACCCAAGGACACAAATTTGATTTTTCAACCAAATTATATGCACTCGAGCATGTGCATGTAGTTCAAATTTGAATTATGCACATAAATGCATTGAAAACTCAGTTAATGCATAAAATGTCCAAAAGAACCCCAAAAAATCACAAAAATTAACACAACACTCCTATTGTTCTATGTTGACACGAGAAAAAATTTGGATGCAATAAGAGGCAGTGGATATCGTTTCGTCCCCAAAGGTGGGACGTTCCCTACCGAAACCATGATGCTTGTTGTGAGAAGCTCTGGTTTGTGAGAAGCATATACCCAAACCTGCCCCAAACGGGACAAAAAATTTACCATGGCCTATTGATGCCGCTTCATGGAAGCATGAAAAGTTTCATGAATTTCAGACGAGTTTTGGATTTACTAGAATTTAAAAACGAGGCATCTCAATATTTTTTCGGCAATCAACGGTGCCCTGTGTTTGAAATTCATTCCCATTTCTTGCATGGGACCTAAGCATGCACCCAAGGACACAGATTTGATTTTTCAACCAATTTTTATGCACTGGAGCATGTGCATGTAGTTCAAATTTGAATTATGCACATAAATGCATTGAAAACTAGTTAATGCATAAAAATGTCCAAACGAACCCCGAAATATCCCAAAAATTGACATAACACTCCTGTTGTTCTATGTTGACACGAGAAATTTTTTGAAAGCAATAAGAGGCAATGGATATCGTTTCGTCCCCAAAGGTGGGACGTTCCCTACCGAAACCATCATGCTTGTTGTGAGAAGCTCTGGTTTGTGAGAAGCATATACCCGAACCTGCCCGAAATGGGACAATTTTTTTAACACGGCATGTTGATGCCGCTCCATGATAGCATGCCAAGTTTCATGAATTTCACACGAGTTTTGGATCTACTAGAATTTAAAAACGAGGCATCTCAACATTTTGCTGGCAATCAATAGTGCCCTGGTGTTTGAATTTCATTCACATCTCTTGCATGGGACCTAGAAATTCACCCAAGGACACAAATTAGATTTTTTTTCAACCAACCTTAGTGCATTGGAGCATGTGCTTGTAGTTCAAATTTGAATTATGCACATAAAATGCCTAGAAAACCTAGTTAATGCATAAATATGTCCAAACGAACCCCAAAAAATCACAAAAATTGACACAACACTCCCGTTGTTCTATGTTGACACTAGAAAATTTTTGAAAGCAATAAGAGGCAATGGATATCGTTTCGTCCCCAAAGCTTTGCACTGGTGCACGTCGGTCCTAAACAAACGGTTTTTAACCCCTTTCTGCGACGGCAGTTGGTACTGTCGCCAAGTGAGTGTGTGCGATAGGGTGTCCTTCCCACATGACCCAGAAATCGTCGGGGATAGGCCCTCCTGGGATCCAGGCTAGGGCCGTGCGCGACCGGCTAGGCATCGAAACCCAATCATTTCCGTAGATATGTACATCCCACACGGTGAATCCCAGAAATCATTTCCGTAGGTATGTACATCCCACACGGTAAATCCTAGAAATCATTTCCGTAGGTATGTACATCCCACACGGTGAATCCCAGAAAATCATTTCCGTTCGTATGTATATCACACAGAGTCAATCCAAGGAATACGTTCCTGTTCTTATGTACATCCCACATAGTCAATCCAGGGAAAACGTTTTCGTTCGGACGTAAATCCCACACAGTTTTATGTGTAGGCTCGTGTGTGAAAGGTGTAATTATCACACACGGTCTTCCTTGGTTAACTATTTGCTTTTATCAACTATATCACACATGATTTGATGAAGAAAACTGTGTGGCATTGGCTATCCATCGCAAGCGCTTTTACTGCTAGAACTGTTTGCAAAGGTCCATGACACATTTAGCAGGTTTATTAGTTTACAATTAATAATTCCATTATTATGCAAATTCACATTTCATATCGAACACCTGTGTGCCAATTTCATATTAGGCACATAAATATATTATAACATCACAGTACGGTAGCTACATGAAAACAACACAGTACAACATATAGCTAGTTCAACTTCATAGGAACAATATATTCATTTCCCTAATCGAGATCATCCAGGCTCGTCTTATCCACCTCTGCTTTCAGTTCAGTAAGAACCCGTTTTGCACGGGCCAACTGGGAAAGTGCCTCCTCCTTCGCCAACACCATCGTAGCAAAGTCTGATTTAAAAAAATCTGAGCTCATTCTCCACCTTCAACTTTTTATCTCGCATCTTGAAATATTCTTCAGCGTTGCCAACACTTTCTGTAAGACTACGTGTGTTCACTTCCTCATACATGCTCTAGAGCTTCGTTAGGCACATCTTCAAGGACTCTGGCCACTCTTGATCAACCCACTCCAAGTAAGAACACTTCCGTTCATCCTATAATATTTAAAACTAGATCAGTAACAATTGTAGGAGAAATGGGTTTATAGCAACATAGAAAATCACCAATGCTTATTTTGAAAAACTCAAGAAACATGTTAATTATGACATATCTTCTCAAAAAGATCAATGTGCAAATGAAATAATTGGTACCAAGACAACAACCGAATTCTGGAACATCAGAAGCTATAATTAACTACAATGACTCTACAAGTTCTTACTCATGTACAATAAATAACAAATTGAACATTTTATGAGGAAGGTAAATATAACTGCAACAGCATAGCGATAGTGTTTGGATGACAGCAAATTGATACTAACAGGTGTGTACATGCACAAATTTAGTAACATAGAACTAATAGCACTAAGGCCATCCGCTATGTATGCCAAAACTGGTGTAAAGACAACTGTTGCTACATCTCGCACCGGTGCCCTGAACTGGCGAGCCGATGCAGTGGAAAAAATCAGGGACCCGGACTCCGGAGCACGTAGTTGCTCCGATGCTCAGTTCCTTCGTGCCATAAAGATTTAGTATTTTACTGCTTGGCTGCTCGGATGTGTGGACCAAAGTTGGCTGCACAAACTACTGAAGTGGTGCCAAATAATTTTCTAATGGCACCGCTGATGAGATGGCAACAATTTAAGATACTAGGTACAAACTGTGACACTATCTGAGGATGCGTTTGGTTGAAGGTGTGGTATGAATGCGTTGGGACCGTGACAGTGTCTGAATCACATCTAACAAATGATTAGAAACAACAGAAGAGGGTCTAACCTTCTCTGCACATGCCAGAAACTTCCTCCCAGTGTCCACAGAATCAAACGCAAGTAGCTTCACGCATGGAGATTGATGGTGACAACGAGCAGATAGATCTTCAGCCACCCCGCTCCATTTGTTGCCACTGATGGTCTTAGGGAGCTACGAGAGGAAGAAACCACTCAAATCGACCTTCGGGTAAAAATCCTTCATTCCAAGTCATAGTCCGAGAGAGAGAAGAGAGGCATACCCGGGTGGTGAAGGAGTAGTCGCTGGAGGAGGAACCGCTGGAGATGTCTTTGAAGAAGACCATGGCGACCCCGACGGTAGGATGTGAGACGACGAGAGCGAGGAAGTGGCTATAGCTTAGCAAGGAAGGAAGGACGGAGGAAACAGGGGAAATGTGACTTGTGGTCAGGGAGAAAAGGGGGTGGGGAAGGGGGGAAAGGGGCGGAGTAGATATTTTGGCGGTAGGCCAAAATTTTGGAAATGTGGAGGGAAACTTTGCGCGCAGTGCCGCCGGACCATTCACTTTGAACGATTGTGTGCATCGCAAACGATTCTTCTGCTTTACATGCATGGGATGAGTTTTATAATTCAAATTTTGGTGGAAATTTCCCCGGGTACGTCATTGCATAATTTAACATCGCTTGCTAATTTTGGCACACAAAAGAGCGTACAGCAGACAGACCACACTTACTGAATCGAGCAATTTTAGTAATTACACAGAATGAGTTGACCTAAACATTGCTCTAACAAAATACCAACATTAAAAACAAAGCCTAAGTATGCATAATTAAAAATCTGCTGCCGCACCGGCCTATGCATCGCCGGTGTGAGATGAGACGTCAATGACTTGTCCTGGCGACATGCCGCCATTGGTGGACTCCGCGTCCCCCCTGCTAAAGTCGACCGCGTCCTCGTCCTCGTCCTCGGCACCACCCTCAAGGTTGTAGTACTCGTAGTACTGGCTGCGCCAGAGCTTGCGTTGGTACTCCACCACCGATTCCTCAACGGACAGACTCTTCTCTACCTCGACCTCAGCCACGCGCAACTCCTCCTTCCGGCGCTCCTCGATCTCCGCCGCCTCCTGCATCTCTAGCTCCCGCTCGGCGACCTCATGAGGAAGCAGGTGCTCCATGGCCATCGCCGCCTTTTTAGACGTGGGTTGCATGCTGGAGTTCGAGGTGGCCTGGAATATCTTGGCGTGTGCATCCTCGATCTTGGCGTGGATGGCCTCGACCCGGGCCAGGGCGACATCAGCGCCACGGACGGCAACTCGAGTGCTCTCGACGTTTGTAGCCGTCGTCGCAGCAGCAGCTGCAGTCGTCTCGGCTACTGCAGCTGCCCTGTCGGCTGCCGCAGACGCCCTCTCGGCGGAAGCGGCCGCGCTCAATGTGGATGCGGCGACACTCTCGGCGTAGGCGGACGCGCTCTCGGCGCAGGCGGCGGCGCTCGGGGGGGCGGCCATCGTACATGCCTTCACGAAGCGTTTCCACAGCGTCTTCTTTGCAAGAAGGGGGTGCGGAAATGGGGATCGGGATTTGCGGATTCGGGGGTTGCCGGCACTAGAGCAGACGAGCCGACGAAGCTTAAGGAGGGAGACTTAAATAGACCCAGATATTTTCATCGCAAATGGTTCCTAGAAAACAACTGTGTGTGATGTTCTAGATATTTTTTTTATTAGCTGTGAAAGACAAATTTGGAATAAAGTGCCAACGGATGGTGTTTTAAATAAACGAGAAATTTTGTAGTACTAATACAACTATCATGTCAAATTTTGGAAAAATTCAGGGGTCATTTGACCTTCTAAGACATTTAATTGATTTTCTAGCCATTTAATGACCATAATTGAAATTTAAACTACATGTACATGCAACAGCTAACCATAACAGTTTGAAAACTCATATTTTGTGTACTTGTGTGTGATTTAATTCCATGTGTACTAAATTGGAAGGAATTTTCAAAAATATTGGTCTAACGGCTATGACACAATTAACCATGGAGTGACATGACATTTCAATTCCAAAAAATAAAAAAAATCAGAAACACATGAAACCTTGGTTGATGTAATGTCATGCCACCAAGATGATGTGGTAAAAAAATTGGCATGTTTGACCAAAGTTTGGACACACACCCCTCACAAACCGGAGCAACTCACTAGAAGGCTCGTGGTTTCGAGAGGGAACAATGCATGTTTGATGATGAATGGAAGATAGCTTCCTCTAACGGTCTTCAAATTTTTTTCTACGTCTAACATACACTACTACAACTATAATGTGAAATTTTTGAAAATTCTAGGGGTCATTTGACCTTTTAAAGACATTTAAGTGATTTTCTAGCCATTTAATGACCGTAATTCAAATTTGAACTACATCTACATGCAACACGTAACCAGAACGGTTTGACAAATCATATTTGTGTACTTGTGTGCGAGTTAATTCCATGTGGAGTAAACTAGAAGGAATTTTCAAATAGATTTGTATCACGGCATGGACACATATGCACGAATACGTATGCATGGAGTGGCATGGCATTTTAATTCCAAAAAAAATCAAAAACACATGAAACCTTGGTTGATGTAATGTCATGCCACGAAGATGATGTGGTAAAGAAATTGGCATGTTTGAAGAAAGTTTGGACACACACCCCTCACAAATCGGAGCAACTCGCTAGAAGGTTCGTGCTTCCGAGAGGGAACAATGCATGTTTGATGACAAACGGCAGATAGCTTCCTCTTACGGCCTTCAATTTTTTTCTGCATCTAACGTTCACTACTACAACTATAATGTGAAAATTTGGAAAATTCTAGGGGTCATTTGACCTTTTAAAGACATTTAAGTGATTTTCTAACTATTTAATGACCGTAATTCAAATTTGAACTACATCTACATGCAACGCCTAACCAAAACGGTTTGAAAAATCATATCTGTGTGACATGGACACATGCATATGTATGCATGGAATGACATGGCATTTTAATTCAAAAAAATAGAAAAATGATCAGAAACACATGAAACTTGGTTGATGTAATGTCATGCCACCAAGATGACGTGGTAAAGAAATTGGCATGTTTGGCAAACGTTTGGACACACACCCCTCACAAATCAGAGCAACTCACTAGAAGGTTCGTGGTTCCGAGAGGGAACAATGCATGTTTGATGACGAACGGGAGATAGCTTCCTCTTACGGCCTTCAAATTTTTTTCTACGTTTAACGTGCACTAATACAACTGTCATGTGAAAATTTGGTAAATTTCAGGGGTCATTTGACCTTCTAAAGACATTTAAGTGATTTTCTAACCATTTAATGACCGTAATTCATATTTGAACTACATCTACATTCAACGCCTGACCATAACGGTTTGAAAAATAATATTTTTGTGTACCTGTGTGCAAGTTAATTCCATGTGCAGTAAATTAGAAGGAATTTTCAAACATATTGGTGTCAAGGCATGGGCACATGCATGGAGTGCATGCCATGGCATTTTAATTCCAAAAAATTAAAAATGGTCAGAAAAACATGAAACCTTGCTTGATTTAATGTCATGCCACCAACATGACGTGGTAAATAAATTGGCATGTTTGACGAAAGTTTGGACACACACACCTCAAAAACCGGAACAACTCGCTCGAAGGTTCGTTGTTCCGAGAGGGAACAATGCATGTTTGATGACGAACGGCGGATAGTTTCCTCTTATGGCCTTCAAATTTTTTCTACGTCTAACGTGCACTACTACAACTGTAATGTGAAATTTTGGAAAATTCTAGGGGTCATTTGACATTTCAAAGACATTTAAGTGATTTTCTAACCATTTAATGACCGTAATTCAAATTTGAATTACATCTACATGCAACGCCTAACCAAAACGGTTTGAAAAATCATATATGTGTACTTGTGTGTGAGTTAATTCCATGTGTAATAAATTAGAAGGAATTTTCAAACATATTGGTCTCACGACATGGACACATGCATACGTATGCATGGAGTGACATGGCATTTTAATTCAAAAAATAGAAAAATGATCAAAAACACATGAAACCTTGGTTGATGTAATGCCATGCCACCAAGATGATGTGGTAAAGAAACTGGCATGTTTGACGAACGTTTGGACACACTCCCCTCACAAATCGGAGCAACTCGCTAGAAGGTTCGTGGTTCCGAGAGGGAACAATGCATATTTGATGACGAACGGGAGATAGCTTCCTCTTACGGCCTTCAAATTTTTTCCTACGTTTAACGTGCAACTGTCATGTGAAAATTTGGTAAATTTCAGAGGTCATTTGACCTTCTAAAGACATTTAAGTGATTTTCTAACCATTTAATGACCGTAGTTCAAATTTGAACTACATCTACATGCAACGCCTAACCAAAACGGTTTGAAAAAACATATTTTTGTGTACTTGTGTGCGAGTTAATTCCATGTGCAGTAAATTCGAAGGAATTTTCAAACATATTGGTGTCAAGGCATGGGCACATGCATGGGAGTGCATGCCATGGCATTTTAATTCCAAAAAATTAAAAATGATCAGAAAAACATGAAACCTTGCTTGATTTAATGTCATGCCACCAAGATGATGTGGTAAAAAAATTGGCATGTTTGACGAAAGTTTGGACACACACCCCTCACAAACTGGAGCAACTCACTAGAAGGTTCGTGGTTCCGAGAGGGAATAATGCATGTTTGCTGACGGACGGGAGAAACCTTCCTCTTACGGCCTTCAATTTTTTTCTATGTTCAACATGCACTAATACAACTGTCATGTGAAAATTTGGAAATTTTCAGGGGTCATTTGACCTTTTAAAGACATTTAAGTGATTTTCTAACCATTTAATGACCATAATTCAAATTTGAACTACATCTACATGCAACGCCTAACAAAAATGGTTTGAAAAATCATATTTTTGTGTACTTGTGTGCGAGTTAAAAAATAATCAAACGATGTAAATATCTGGCAAGACAACCGGCCCCCACATGATTCGCACTCTATCTCGCGGCTCGATGTTTGGTAGATGAATGGCGGGGATCATTAATCAGACACGGTTCTGCATTGGAAACCGTTAGCTATTATGTTCACACATGGATTTTGCTGCGGGAATCGTGTGTAATTCAAACTACAGTACTCATAAACTCCGGCGACCGGCGTGTGTACTGTCCCCATTGATCTATATTCCGGCCGCCAATAAATACTACCTTGCTCATGTTGTCTCGCCTGCATTCTCATCTACATCCTTCCCTCGCTCGCCCCCCCTCTCTCAAACCTCTGCCATGGCACCGCCGGTCTGCCCCACGCGCCGACAAGGAGTCGCCGCTCCCCGAGGATGCTCACTCGATTAGCAGCGACGAGGACCCCTACGCGCTACCTGGCGAGGTTGCGCCAGATCCCCAAACTTTGGATTGGTTTTGGGTCCAGTACAATCTTTGTCTGTGGAAGTCACTGCCGCCGGCTGAGAAAGCCAGGCAAGTGGCGTTCAAGAAGGAGATGTCGGAGGAGGAAGCCAGGTACCAGGCAGCCTGTGAAGCCCGTGATGCCACCTGGAAAAAGGAGGCAGCGTAGCTTTGGGGGTGGGCGCGTCGTCATGCCGAAGAGGTGTACGAAGACGGGTACTTCGCGAGGAAGGTTATAGGCGCTGGGCGCCTCGTCGCTGCGTGGAGGTGAGCCGATAAGCTCCGGCGTGCCACCGACGAGGAGCTCCGGTGGGCGCCCAATGAAATGGCAAGATCGGCCGCGCGTGTCTGCTAGCAAGAGGCAGATCGGTACGTCAAGTGTTTTGAGACGGAGTAGTCGGAGTACTGCCTCCGCACTGGGAAGACGCCGCGCACCAGGGAGCTGCTGGCGAGGGGCTGCCGGAATACTGGCCCCAGGAGGGATTATTAGTCTTAGTATTGATCGTTTTCAATTTTATGCATTGTACCTAGTAGTTAAGTATCATCACGTATATGTGATGATTATATATATATATATTCTGTGATGATCTAATGAACAATTAATATATATATATATATATTTAGAATTCCATTTTCTATCTGTTTTTGTATACTAATTTGAATCTAGTTGTTATCATCCATATATACAGAATGGAAAGCGTATACACACACATTGAAACAGAAAATATAAGAATGAAAAACAGAGTACACACATTGAAACAGAGCAATAAACAGAGCAATACTATGATTGTTGTGAATAAATAGCTATCCACGTCGAAACGACTTTCCAAAATAAAACACGTCCATGAGACCATGACCAGCAGCCCTTGCCTAGGGTAGCTCTTGGCTGTGCCTAAACTTGTGCAGGCGTTCGTCCAAGCGGTCGATACGCTCGCGATACATCTGGAGCGCGATCTCAAGCTCCAAGTTGGCTATTTCATCGGAGATCACCGGCTCGAGGATGCGACGGCCATATTCATCTACTTGGCCCAGGTGGACACCTGGGCCAAGGAGGCGGTCGAGCCTACGGACCAGCATGTTGGCATCCAGCAGGCCGCGGACAAGGCGAACGGCGGCACCCACGCGAACGGCGCGGCGGGTGACGGTGTCCTGGACTAGGGGGTACTTACCACGTCGTCTCCCAGTCAATTGGATTGGGCCGAAGACCCCCATGGCCATATGCTCATGGGCCAGTTCGAACAGCCAATGTATACACGAGGAAGATTCCACAAGACTTGGAGATCAAGACAAGGACACCTCTCCACCGGCGTATTCGACTAGGATTCTTGTTATCCTAGACCTCTGGTACATTATATAAGCCGAGGCCAGGCTAGTCAGTAGATTATTATGACATTACTCATCATACCTGTAGGGTTTAGACCACAACATACGATCTCGAGGTAGATCAACTCTTGTAACCCCTATACTCATCAAAGTCAATCAAGCAGGAAGTAGGGTATTACCTCCATCAAGAGGGCCCGAACCTGGGTAAACATCGTGTCCCCTGTCTCGTGTCACCATCGATCCTTAGATGCACAGTTTGGGACCCCCTACCCGAGATCTGCCGGTTTTGACACCGACAATGGTGCTTTCATTGAGAGTTCCGATGTGTGATCGGCAAAGGATCAATGGCTCGCCCGTAGATCAACTGCGACGCCAGCGTCTTCGTCGCTGGCTCGACTGGTCACGTTGGCTCGACCGAGGACCGCGCTCCATCTCCAATCGTCATGTTCGGATAGGGGCCTTCATCAACATCAACTCCGATCTCTATCAAGATCATGGAGGAATCATCCATGGAGCTCGGGGGCTCAACGTCAACATTGCCTTTGGGCGACTGTGCTGTTTTTCCGAACAACGAACTTGTATCCGCCGCCACCACCTCCTCGAGCATCGCTTTGACGATTCCTTTGGTGGAATTGTGCGGAATTGAGTCTACAACAACCAAGCTAAATTTCGTCGAGTTCCAATGAAGGAATCTCCGGCAATCTATGATATACCGGAGCCCTGTCAAATCTGGACGGGAATCTGGACGAGTTTAGGGCATGGTCTCCAACACCTAGCTCGGACGTCCTTTGGAAGATCCAACCATTTATGGGCTGCGGAATTCCCATATCTACCACCCCTCAAAATTTCAGCTCGATCTGACCGTCCAAACTCTGGGAACCTACCGATTAGTGCACCACTTTTTGGATCTATTTTCTACGCGAATACGGATCCGACCAGAATTCGTGTTTCTTTATGAACGTGATATTGGACAATCTTTTTAAAAGAATTTTCTTCTATGGTATTATGCATTGTTTTTAACACGTGCCCATAAAATTTTAAGCCTTCTTTGAGGCACTCTTCACCATCGCGCTGGTGTCACACCAGTCCGGTAACATTACTACACGTCTGCCGACCTGCGCTAGACAGATCGTCGCTTCATCGAGCCGAGTCTAACCCTATCGGATCATCAGCTCGGCAAGCCGAATAAGAGTTCGGCATCGCGAAGGATAAATCATCAGCAACACCATCGCCCCATAGATTGCACGGGTTAGACGCGCCGACATCGCCGCTCGGTCACTTCATCAATCTGGCATTGACCGTGTCACAAGTTATGACCAGCGTCGGCATGGCCGCACTGTTGCTTTTCAAGCCGATGTCCATCACGCCGAACTGCTTCAACACCTCGGCTGACATGGTAGCTGCAACATCTCCTTACTGACCCGCTCCGTCATCTCGGCTAGACCGGGGACTTTGCTATTTCTTCATCAACATACTCCGGTGACTTCGGCGTCACCAGCCGACCAGCTTCGTCACGTTAGCTGGGCCGGAGGCTTTGCCTCGGCGAGCCCACCTTTGCCAGCATCGCCATGCCATCGCTTTATTGCCCATCAGGCAATGGGTGTGTGGATCGAGTCCCAATTTTGGAAATAACCTTTCTTCAGATTGCTACAACAGATAAACAAGGTGCTATTAATCCTAATATTTTTTCTTGCTTGGGTTTATTTTTCCCAAGGAATTATTACTTTGGTTTGTTTCATCATCTATACACAGGTCTATCAAATGGTGGCCGCATTAACAACGGTCGTGTGGTGGTTCGGTCAGTTTCCATATACAGTTCGACGAATGCCGCATCTGGAACTTAGACCAGCCTGCGAATTCAGGCTTGGCCATGCCTTCACCGCGTCACGCCGACGCCCTACATCGACATGACTTCGGTGCCAGGCCACATCTCTTTCAATAAATTATTTTTGAGAAAAACAATTATCCTTTTCGGACCGCACTATTTTATGTGTGTAGATGATCGACTTCGACTGCGTCACGCGGTCACTTTGGCAAGCCGACGTCGTTGTCCCAATCGGCTCGCGTGATCACCTTGTTGGTCAAATTGCCATACCGACATGTTCGATTGCCTCGGGGACTTCGGCATCGCTGAGAGAGCTCTACCTCATTGAGTGTTCGGCACACGGACCATATTTCTTTTATTACTCACTTTGCTTAAATTATTAATTATGCAACATTTATTATTATTATTATTCCTATTATCTCTGGCTGGCACTATTTTCTGTGCATAGGTAAAGGATCCGGGTCGGGCAGCGCTGTCACCTCGGCGTACCGACGTACCACGTCACCTTGGCTGGATCGAGGGCTTCGTCATTACTTCATTAAGCCACGTCGGGGACTTCGGCATCACACTGCCGCCTGCATTGGCCGTGCTATGTCGCCACTTTGGAGTGTCGAGCTCTTCGCTCCGCCACCTCGGGACCGGCTTGGGGGCTGGGACCTTGTCCCGTTGTAAGCTCGAGCCGTGCATCGACACCGAGCACATTAACTAGCTAAGTCGCTTCCTGCTACCTCTTGAGCACTGCGTTGGTTTTCCCTTGAAGAGGAAAGGGTGATGTAGTAAAGCAGCGTAAGTATTTCCTTCGGTTTTTGAGAACCAAGGTATCAATCTAGTAGGAGACCATGCGCGAGTCACCTAGTACCTACACAAACAAATAAGAACCTCGCAACCAACGCGATAAAGGGGTTATCAATCCCTTCACGGCCACTTGCTAGAGTGAGATCTGATAGAGATGATAATAATAATAAGATAAATATTTTTGGTATTTTTATGATATGGATTGAAAGTAAAGATTGCAAAATAAAATAGATGGGAAACTTGTATGATGGAAAATAGATCTGGGGGCCATAGGTTTCACTAGTGGCTTCTCTCAAGATAGCATAAGTATTACGCTGGGTGAACAAATTACTGTCGAGCAATTGATAGAAAAGAGAATAATTATGAGAATATCTAGGCATGATCGTGTATATAGGCATCACGTCCGAGACAAGTAGACCGACTCCTGCCTGCATCTCCTACTATTACTCCACACATCGACCGCTATCCAGCATTCATCTAGAGTATTAAGTTCATAAGAACAGAGTAACGCCTTAAGCAAGATGACATGATGTAGAGGGATAAACTCATGCAATATGATCTAAACTCCATCTTTTTATCCTCGATGGAAACAATACAATACGTGTCGGTTCCCTTTCTGTCACTGGGATCGAGCACCGCAAGATTGAACCCAAAGCTAAGCACTTCTCCCATTGCAAGAAAGATCAATCTGGTAGGCCAAACCAAACTGATAATTCAAAGAGACTTGCAAAGACAACCAATCATACATAAAAGAAATCAGAGAAGATTCAAATATTGTTCATAGATAGACTTGATCATAAACCCACAATTCATCGGATCTCGACAAACACACCGCAAAAGAAGATTACATCGAATAGATCTCCAAGAGAATCGAGGAGAACTTTGTATTGAGATCCAAAGAGAGAGAAGAAACCATCTAGCTACTAGCTATGGACCCGTAGGTCTGAGGTAAACTACTCACACATCATCGGAGGGGCCATGGAGTTGATGTAGAGGCCCACCGTGATCAATGCCCCCTTCGGCGGAGCTCTAGAAAAGGCCCCAAGATGGGATCTCTTGGGTACAGAAGGTTGCGGCAGTGGAAATAGGGTTTCGTGGTGCTCCTGGATGTTTTCGGGGTATGTGGATATATATAGGAGGAAGAAGTAGGTCGGTGGAGTAACAAGGGGCCCATGAGGGTGGAGGGCGCGCCCAGGGGGTAGGCGCGCCCCCCTGCCTCGTGGCCTCCTTGATTGTTTCTTGACGTCCACTCCAAGTCTCCTGGATCACGTTTGTTGAGAAAATCACGTTCCCGAAGGTTTCATTCCGTTTGGACTCTGTTTGATATTCCTTTTCTATGAAACACTGAAATATGCAAAAAAACATCAATTTGGGTTGGGCCTCCGGTTAATAGGTTAGTCCCAAAAATAATATAAAAGTGTAAAATAAAGCCCATTAACATCCAAAACAGATAATATAATAGCATAGAACAATCAAAAATTATAGATACGTTAGAGACGTATCAAGCATCCCCAAGCTTAATTCTTGCTAGTCCTCGAGTAGGTAAATGATAAAGAAAAGAATTTTTGATGTGGAATGCTTCCTAACATATTTCTCAATGTAATTTTTCTTTATTGTGGCATGAATGTTCAGATCTGAAAGATTCAAGATAAAAGTTTAATATTGACATAAAAATAATAATACTTCAAGCATACTAACTAAGCAATCATGTCTTCTCAAAATAACATGGCCAAAGAACGTTATCCCTACAAAATCATATAGTCTGGCTATGCTCTATCTTCACCACACAAAATATTAAATCATGCACAACCCTGATGACAAGCCAAGCAATTGTTTCATACTTTTGATGTTCTCAAACTTTTTCAATCTTCACGCAATATATGAGCGTGAGCCATTGACATAGCACTATAGGTGGAATAGAATGATGATTGTGGAGAAGACAAAAAGGAGAAGATATTCTCACATCAACTAGGCATATCAACGAGCTATGGAGATGCCCATTAATAGATATCAATGTGAGTGAGTAGGGATTGCCATGCAACGGACGCACTAGAGCTATAAGTGTATGAAAGCTCAACAAAAGAAACTAAGTGGGTGTGCATCCAACTTGCTTGCTCACGAAGACCTAGGGCAATTTGAGGAAGCCCATCATTGGAATATACAAGCCAAGTTATATAATGTAAAATTCCCACTAGTATATGAAAGTGACAACATAGGAGACTCTCTATCATGAAGATCTTGGTGCTACTTTGAAGCACAAGTGTGGTAAAAGGATAGTAACATTGTCCCTTCTCTCTTTTTCTCTTATTTTTTATTTTTTTATTTGGGCCTTCTTTCTTTTTTTAGCCTCTTTTCTTTTTTTTTGTCTGGAGTCTCATCCCGACTTGTGGGGGAATCATAGTCTCCATCATCCTTTTCCTCACTGGGACAATGCTCTAATAATGATGATCATCACACTTCTTTTTACTTACAACTCAAGAATTACAACTCAATACTTAGAACAAAATATGACTCTATGTGAATGCCTCCGGCGGTGTATCGGGATGTGCAATGATTCATGAGTGACATGTATGAAAGAATTATGAACGGTGG
Source organism: Triticum urartu (assembly GCF_056163025.1). Lineage (NCBI taxonomy): Eukaryota > Viridiplantae > Streptophyta > Magnoliopsida > Poales > Poaceae > Triticum > Triticum urartu. Next base: position 369,868,630 of record NC_141873.1, read on the forward strand.
CCTTGCCACAAATACGATGTCAACTACATGATCATGCATGGAAATATGACAATGATGAAGCGTGTCATAACAAACGGAACGGTTGAAAGTTGCATGGAAATATATCTCGGAATGGCTATGTAAATGCCATAATAGGTCGGTATGGTGGCTGTTTTGAGGAAGGTATATGGTGGGTTTATGGTACCGGCGAAAGTTGCGCGGTACTAGAGAGGCTAGCAATGGTGGAAGGGTGAGAGTGCGTATAATCCATGGACTCAACATTAGTCATAAAGAACTCACATACTTATTGCAAAAATCTATTAGTTATCGAAACAAAGTACTACGCGCATGCTCCTAGGGGGATAGATTGGTAGGAAAATACCATCGCTCGTCCCCGACCGCCACTCATAAGGAAGGCAATCAATAAATAAATCATGCTCTGACTTCATCACATAACGGTTCACCATACGTGCATGCTACGGGAATCACAAACTTCAACACAAGTATTTCTCAAATTCACAACTACTCAACTAGCATGACTCTAATATCACCATCTCCATATCTCAAAACAATTATCAAGTATCAAACTTCTCATAGTATTCAATGCACTTATATGAAAGTTTTTATTATTCCTAAAAGCAAATGCCATGTTGTTCTAAAGGACTCTCAAAATAATATAAGTGAAGCATGAGAGATAAATTATTTCTATAAAATGAAACCACCACCGTGCTCTAAAAGATATAAGTGAAGCACTAGAGCAAAAACTATATAACTCAAAAGATATAAGTGAAGCACATAGAGTATTCTAGTAAATTCCCATTCATGTGTGTCTCTCTCAAAAGGTGTGTACAGCAAGGATGATTGTGGTAAAATAAAAAGAAAAGACTTAAATCATACAAGACGCTTCAAGCAAAACACATATCATGTGGCGAATAAAAATATAGCTCCAAGTAAAGTTACCGATAGACGAAGACGAAAGAGGGGATGCCTTCCGAGGCATCCCCAGGCTTAGGATTTTTGGTGTCCTTGGATTTTACCTTGGGGTGCCTTGGGCATCCCCAAGCTTAGGCTCTTGCCACTTGTTCTATAATCCATGAAATCTTTACCCAAAACTTGAAAACTTCACAACACAAAACTCAAATAGAAAATCTCATGAGCTCCGTTAGCGAAAGAAAACAAAACACCACTTCAAGGTACTGTGATGAACTCATTCTTTATTTATATTGGTGTTAAACCTACTGTATTCCAACTTCTCTATGGTTTATAAACTCTATTACTAGCCATAGATTCATCAAAATAAGCAAACAACACACAAAAAAGAGAATCTGTCAAAAACACAACAAACTGTAGTAATCTGTAGCTAAAGCAAACTTATGGAACCCCGAAAATTCTAAAATAAATTGCTGGACGTGAGGAATTTATCATTTAATCATCTGTAAAAATAATTAACTAAATAGAACTCTCCAATAAAAATGGCAGCAATTCTCGTGAGCGCTAAAGTTTCTGTTTTTTACAGCAAGATCAAAAAGACTTTCCCCAAGTCTTCCCAACGGTTCTACTAGGCACAAACACTAATTAAACACAAAAACACAACCAAAACAAAGGCTAGATAAATTATTTATTACTAAATAGGAGCAAAAAGCAAGGAATAAAAATAAAATTGGGTTGCCTCCCAACAAGCGCTATCGTTTAACGCCCCTAGCTAGGCATAAAAGCAAGGATAGATCTAGGTATTACCATGATAATGATAAGATAAATCGCGAAAACTCATCTCATACTCCCTATGTTCGTCAACAAGCTTTCTTTGTGGCAAGCAAAATTAATCAAAATGGCTAAATTTAATGGGACAAAAGTCCCCAAGATCAAGTTCGGGAGGTGTTGGTTCCTCCTTTGGCCCCTCATATTGAACAACCAATTCATCATTATAAGCATTCTTTTGGCAAAAAGTCATGAGCCTTTGTCCAGGGGAAAAACCTAGCCCATTGTTCTAAATAGCAAAATTATCATTAAGTGCAGAGATGCTATTAACAAGAGCATCAGTAGGAACCTTTTTTCTAAGGTTTTCATTAAAAGCAACATGATCTAAAGATCGTAAACGCATAGTGTCTTCTTGATAAAAAGGGATTGCTTCTATGGGAGGACGGCCAGCATCCACCCTATAATGCGCAAAAATTTCATTGGCTTCTTTTATTATAAATCTAAACTCATGAGCTAAGAAGATGGTTTCTGCCCGCTTAATAGAAGAATGCTCAATATTAGAAAATTCTAGGAAAATCCTTTGTATGGAAGGGTGCATATGTAAAAATTGTCGTTCAAGTTCAACTATGAGCAAAGATATAGCATCTGCGAGAGTACTATTTTTATGAAGGATATATCCGCTCATGATGCGCAAAGCACCAGCACAAGTAAAGAAATCTTGAATAACTCCCTTCCCAATAATATTACCGCTACCAATCCAAAAGTTTTTAGTGTGTAAAATAATAGGATTTTCAAGAGGATCATCAATAGCATCAAAGTTTCCCATATTATTATCCTTATCAATGATAACCTCCCCAGTTTCAGACATGATGGCAACATATTGCAAAAAGAACGAGCACACAGAAGGCGGGAAGGGTAAAGTGGGGGAGAGGAAAACGAGAGGCAAATGGAAAATAATGTAATGCAAAGGATAAGAGTTGTGATGGATACTTGGTATGTCTTGACTTGGCGTAGATCTCCCCGGCAATGGCGCCAGAAATCCTTCTTGCTACCTCTTGAGAACTGCGTTGGTTTTCCTTTGAAGAGGAAAGGGTGATGCAGTAAAGCAGCGTAAGTATTTCCCTCAGTTTTTGAGAACCAAGGTATCAATCCAGTAGGAGACCACTCACGAGTCACCTCGTACCTACACAAACAAATAAGAACCTCGCAACCAACGCGATAAAGGGGTTGTCAATCCCTTCACGGCCACTTGCTAGAGTGAGATCTGATAGAGATGATAATAATAAGATAAATATTTTTGGTATTTTTATGATATAGTTTGAAAGTAAAGATTGCAAAATAAAATAGATGGGAAACTTGTATGATGGAAAATAGACCCGAGGGCCATAGGTTTCACAAGTGCCTTCTCTCAAGATAGCATAAGTATTACGGTGGGTGAACAAATTACTGTCGAGCAATTGATAGAAAAGCGAATAATTATGAGAATATATAGGCATGATCATGTATATAGGCATCACGTCCGCGACAAGTAGACCGACTCCTGCCTGCATCTACTACTATTACTCCACACATCGACCGCTATCCAGCATGCATCTAGAGTATTAAGTTCATAAGAACAGAGTAACGCCTTAATCAAGAAGACATTATGTAGAGGGATAAACTCATGCAATATGATGTAAACCCCATCTTTTTATCCTCGATGGCAACAATACAATACGTGTCGGTTCCCTTTCTGTCACTGGGTTCGAGCACCGCAAGATTGAACCCAAAGCTAAGCACTTCTCCCATTGCAAGAAAGATCAATCCGGTAGGCCAAACCAAACTGATAATTCAAAGAGACTTGCAAAGATAACCAATCATACATAAAAGAAATTAGAGAAGATTCAAATATTGTTCATAGATAGACTTGATCATAAACCCACAATTCATCGTATCTCGACAAACACACCGCAAAAGAAGATTACATTGAATAGATCTCCAAGAGAATCGAGGAGAACTTTTTATTGAGATCCAAAGAGAGAGAAGAAGCCATCTAGCTACTAGCTATGGACCCGTAGGTCTGAGGTAAACTACTCACACATCATTGGAGGGGCCATGGAGTTGATGTAGAGGTCCTCCGTGATCAATTCCCCCTCCGACGGAGCTCCGGAAAAGGCCCCAAGATGGGATCTCTTGGGTACATAAGGTTGCGGCGGTGGAAATAGGGTTTCGTGGTGCTCTTGGATGTTTTCGGGGTACGTGGATATATATAGGAGGAAGAAGTAGGTCGGTTGAGCAGCGAGGGGCCCACGAGGGTGGAGGGTGCGCCCAGGGGGGTAGGCGCGCTCCCTGCCTCGTGGCCTCCTCGATTGTTTCTTGACATCCACTCCAAGTCTCCTAGATCACGTTTGTTGAGAAAAACACGTTCCCAAAGGTTTCATTCCATTTGGACTCCGTTTGATATTCCTTTTCTACGGAACACTGAAATAGGCAAAAAACAACAATTTGGGATGGGCCTCCGGTTAATAGGTTAGTCCCAAAAATAATATAAAAGTGTAAAATAAAGCCCATTAACATCCAAAACAAATAATATAATAGCATGGAACAATAAAAAATTATAGATACGTTGGAGACGTATCACTTCCATGCTTAAAAACCTTCAGTTTTAAATTTCGTTCGGTTCGACCAAGCATTATGCTTTTTGACAAAAAGTCATTTGCGAAAAACTTTCTTTGTCAAAACCTTGTTTGTTGCAAATAAATTCAAATACCCTGTTTATTTGGGGGCTTCCTTTATGAAGCCCTTCCTCTTGCATATGATTATACTTGTATGGTTTCGTTCCTTGTTCGTGTATTATGCCACAATATGCACCATATTGACTTAAGTGTTCCGCAAGCTGGGTTGCCTTGCTCCTATGTTTACCCCTATGTTCCCGATTGATCGGCTAGGGAGTAAAGGGAGCCCCTCTACGATTGTCACGGTCGGGTCATCCGAGTTCGGACCTCAGACTGGGTGAAGCCAAAAGCTAGCGCTCTTATTGTTTTCAATCATGGTCGGCACACAACGGAACTCATGAGTACAAAAAATCTATTGCACAAGTCTCATAGTAATAATGAGCAACTGAAGAATGGTATCGGTGGGGGTACTATTTTCTTCGAAGATGCTTCTTACACTTCGTTAGTAATATAGCATAAGTTCCCTGAGCGCGCTTTTTCTGTTATAGCCTTATGGCCTGATTGCCTGGTTATCGGAAACACCGTCGATATTCTCGACAGGTGGAGTACATAACACTTTTCGTCCCTTGATCGAAGAGGGAGAAGCCGACGGTCGGTTAAGATGCGTTTAAAGTCCGGGTGAACACAGATATATGATATAAGTACTTCAGTACATACAATCATTATACATAAAATTCTTTTTCCCAAGTCACTTGGGGGCTCTTAAAATGTATATGAGCTGTTTAATAGTAAATATGTTTTCTTCTTGGCCGTTGCAAAGTCTTTTTCTACCGCTCCTTTTTCGACTCGAGTGTATGGTGAATAGCCAGTTAGCCTCTCTTCTCTCTAAAAAGCCGCTCGAGTTTAGTTCGCTAAACTGGCCTCGAAGAAGTACTCCGCCTTTGGGATAGGGAGCTTGAAGCCGTAGGCTGGCCCGCTTGAAGTGTTGATCGGATGTGTCATGTTAAAGCATGCCAAAAGCACAATTTTTTTTCCAATTTTCGGATTGGCACCGAACACTTGATCTTGTTCGGACGTCAAGTTTTTACTGACGTTTTTTTGGTTTTCCAAGGCTATGGCACTTTTAAACTATTTGTGTGTTTCCAGCATAAGTATCGTAGTGCAACGCCGGACACCTTTAGAGATTCGGCAAAAACATTCTCGGATATTGCTATATATGCATCGGTTTCAAATTGTGTCTTCGGTCAAATAGTTGGGTTGGTCGGCTCCTATGCTTGCCTCCTACGTTCCGCTTTGTTCAACTAGGTGTGAAATGGGAGAACCACTGCGATTGTGCTTCCAGCTCGCATGGTTAAGCACCTCAGTCGAGAAAGCCGGAAACTGACTGTCACAATAAGTGTAAACTGGTCAGCGATCCGATGACTATGTTAAATGACGGGCCGTTCATAACATTGGTCGAAGTGTTTATGGCTTGACCTCAGATGTCGCCAAACACTAACCAGGGGCTCATAGCTAGCTTCCCTAGTTTAAAGCTCCTATGACTAAGTGAAAGTTATAAAGCCCGCATATCTGATTGCCTCGTTTCCCTAACACAACCGCCTTCGGGCACCGAGACGTCGGCTAAGGGTTGTCTTGTTATTGCGGAGACACCCTGCATAGTATCTACAAAGGGGTAGAAGCCGATGATGGGCCACTTTCAACTGATAAATGATCACAACAGATTCAAAATAAACATATCCTCGTCATTTGTATTTAATATACAAGGGCTGACTTTTGTAATCATCGTTATAAAGCCATAAATATGCATCAATTTGACTTAAGATTTTTGCCAAGCTAGGTTGCCTGGCTCCTGTGCTTACCCCTATGTTCCCGATTGTTCGGCTAGGCGGTAAACGGAGCTCCTCTGTGATTGTTACTACCGGGTCATCCGAGTTAGTACCTCAGACTGGGTGAAGCTAAAAGCTAGCGATCTTAAAGGATCACATTGGTCGGCAACGACGGAAGTAAAAAATTTGGTTCATTAATACCACAGAGTTTGGGAACTATCCCCGAACTAAATCCTCAATATTTTCCTCCCACATTGATCGGAGGTAAGGTTTCATGATCATGATAAGCATGACGACCCAAAGAAAGGAACCGATAGCGGGACTATTTTCCTTGGAACATGTTTCTTACATTAAGTAATATAACATATCTCTCCACGTACCTTTGTTTGTAAAATCGTATGGCCGGATTGCCTTGTTTTCCATAAATCTTTGCCCATATAACGGCTTTATAAAGTAGGACAAACACTCCCCGGCTTCTGGCCGAGGAGGTTGAAGCCGATGGTCAGTCAACAAAGTTTTGTACAATGCGGATCCGAGCATTAATGATGTAAAGTACTTGGATACATATAATCATTACACTTAATTTGTGGTTTTACTCTGGATATAGATCCTTAATTCGGCCACCCGTGCCCACATTAAGGCTCGGGGCTACTGGGCTTCGGGCTTATCATTCACTAATATTGAAAGGGGCGTATCGATCCCCTGATCTGGTGTTGCCACCCGACCAGTGTCGTGGGGGCTACTGCATTGACAATACAACGCAGAAAATTTAAAGTGCAATATAGCTTTCGAGGAGATTATGATCCTCAGGTTGGTCGGCCGCACCCAACCTGAGTCTCGAGGAATTTGCACACCGCTTTTTGTGTCCCAAAGTATTCTGCCGAGCTAGGAGTTGATCCTCAGGCCAATTTTGTGAATCAACCTGAGTCTCAGGGGCTACTGGGATCAGCGGTCCTATGTCATCCTTTAGGTGCATCTCAGGTTTTAGACCGATACACACCTTGAGAGCTACTGGATATATATCTCGGCACAGAATAAATTGCACCAATCAAAAATATTGACAAAAAATTGGGCCGCAGTCGGGGTGGTGCACCACCTCGGAAGCAGTCCGGCATAAAGCTCGGGCGCTAGTGGCTGGCTCCATAGAGGGCATTTCAGGCATTAAGCTCGGCTAAACTCCTTCAACTTTTCAGAACCAAGGTAATTTATGACACCTCGAATATAGTCCAGCGTTGGAGCTGGGATACAGTCCGGCATTGGAGCCTCGACATAGTCCGGCGTTGGAGCTCGGATACATTCTGGCGTTGGAACTCGGAAGCGGTCCGGCGTTGGTGCTCGACTGCAAAAGATACATCGAATGCAGTTCGGCGTTGGAGCTCAGATGTAAGAGGACGCTGTTGCCCGGGAACAACTTCAAACCCGAGGTGTGGCATAAAAATAAGAAGGCATTGATAAAGGCCGAGAACTTAAAGGGGCTCCTCGGATACCCGACGTGTAAACTCTTTGGATTTACATGGGCGATCCTCAAGATCGAAGATGGGAAGATTTGTTGAACCAGTTTTCAAGACCGACGACCGAAGATGAAGAACAGTTCGAAAGAATCGAGGAGCGTCCCCAACTTGAAGACTGGTTCATGGGGCTACTAACGGTGTCCTGGACTAGGGGGTACTCACCATGTCGTCTCCCAAACAATTGGATTGGGCCGAGGACCCCCATGGCCGTATGCTCATGGGCCAGTTTGGATACCGATGTATACACGAGGAAGATTCCACAAGACTTGGTGATCAAGACAGGAACTCCTCTCCACCGGCGTATTCGACTAGGACTCTTGTTATCCTAGGCCTCTGGTACATTATATAAACTGAGGCCAGGCTAGTAGGTAGATTATTATGACATTACTCATCATACTAGTAGGGTTTAGACCACAACATACGATCTCGAGGTAGATCAACTCTTGTAACCCCTATACTCATCAAAGTTAACCAAGCAGGAAGTAGGGTATTACTTCCATCAAGAGGGCCTGAACCTGGGTAAACATCGTGTCCCCTGTCTCCTATTACCATCGATCCTTAGACGCACAGTTCGGGACCCTCGACCCGAGATCTTTCGGTTTTGACATCGACAGCGGGCGTCCGGTGCAAGTACGGCGTGGCCGGCCTTTGGTGCAAGTACGGTGCTGAGGGCCTCTGCCCACTGATACGTCTCCATCGTATCTATAATTTTTGATTGTTCCATGCCAATATTATACAACTTTCATATACTTTTGGCACCTTTTTATACTATTTTTGGGACTAACATATTGATCCAGTGCCTAGTGCCAGTTCATGTTTGTTGCATGTTTTTTGTTTCACAGAAAATCCATATCAAACGGAGTCCAAAGGTGATAAAAACTGACGGAGATTTTTTTGGAATATATGTGAATTTTGGGAAGTGGAACCAACGCGAGACAATGCCCGAGGGGCCCACGAGGGTGAGGGGTGCGCCCTAGGGGGTCAGGCACGCCCTGGGCCCTCGTGGCCACTCCGTAAGGCGGTTGGTGCCCTTCTTTCGCCGCAACAAAGCCAATATCTGGATACAAATCGTGTTAAAATTTCATCCCAATCGGAGTTACGGATCTCCGGGAATATAAGAAACGGTGAAAGGGCAAAATCAGAGAACGCAGAAACAGAGAGAGACAGATCCAATCTCGGAGGGGCTCTGGCACCTCCGCCGCCATGGAAGCCATGGACCAGAGGGGAAACCCTTCTCCCATCTAGGGAGAAGGTCAAGAAGAAGAAGAAGAAGAAGAAGAAGAAGAAGAAGGGGGCCCTCTCCCCTTCTCTCCCAGTGGCGCCGGAATGCCGCCGGGGCCATCATCGTGTGACGACGATCTACACCAACACCTCCGTCATCTTCACCAACATCTTCATCACCTTCCCCATTCTATCTATAGCGGTCCACTCTCCCGCAACCCACTATACCCTCTACTTGAACATGGTGCTTTATGCTTCATATTATTATCCAATGATGTGTTGTCATCCTATGATGTATGAGTAGATTTTCGTTGTCCTATCGGTAATTGGTGAATTGCTATGATTGGTTTATATTGCTTGTGGTTATGTTGATGTCCTTTGGTGCCCATCATATAAGCGCGCGCGTGGATCACACCATAGGTTAGTTGTATGTTGATAGGACTATGTATTGGATGGCAAGAGTGACAGAAGCTTCAACCTAGCATAGAAATTGATGCATACGGGATTGAAGGGGGACCAATATATCTTAATGCTATGGTTGGGTTTTACCTTAATGAACGTTAGTAGTTGCGGATGCTTGCTAATAGTTCCAATCATAAGTGCATAGAATTCCAAGTCAGGGATGACATGCTAGCAGTGGCTTCTCCCACATAAAACTTGTTATCAGTCTAGTAAAGTAGTCAATTGCTTAGGGACAATTTCGCAACTCCTACCAGTGAGCGGGTCCTGTACTAAGGGGTCCTCCGGCGTCCGGCCTGTTAGCCATGGGCCAGACTGATGGGCTATGAGGATACGAAGACCGAAGATTGCACCCGTGTCCGGATGGGACTCTCCTTGGCGTGGAGGGCAAGCTTGGCGACCAAATATGTAGATTCCTTTCTTTGTAACCGACCTTGTGTAACCCTAGATCCTCCCGGTGTCTATATAAATCGGAGGACTTAGTCCGGAGGGGAGAGATATTCATTACCATAGCCATACAAGCTAGACCTCTAGGGTTTAGCCATTACGATCTCATGGTAGATCAACTCTTGTAATACTCATATTCATCAAGATCAATCAAGCAGGAAGTAGGGTATTACCTCCGTAGAGAGGGCCCGAACCTGGGTAAACATCGTGTCCCCTGTCTCCTGTTACCATCGACCTTAGACGCACAGTTCGGGACCCCCTACCCAAGATCTGCCGGTTTTGACACCGACATTGGTGCTTTCGTTGAGAGTTCCACTGTGTCGTCCTCAAAAGGTTTGATGGCTCCTTCAATCATCCACAACAACGCTATCCAAGGGGAGGTCTTCCTCCCCGAACAGATCTTCGTGTTCGGCGGCTTCGCACTATGGGCCAACTCGCTTGGCCATCTGGAGCAGATCGACAGCTACGCCCCTGGCCGTCAGGTCAGATTCGGGAGCTTGAACTACATCGCGGATATCCGCGGAGACTTGATCTTCGACGAATTCGATACCACGGCAATCGCTCCCCTTCACCTCGATGAACATGACTTAGATATGTCATCGGGCCATACCCAGGAAATTGCACCTATAACCGCTCTGGCCTTAGATCCGGAGCAGGTCGCGCCATCCGAGGACAGGAAGCTTAACCCCGTCACGGAGGCCGCAGACTCCCCGGCATTGGAGCCGCACACAGACCTAGCCTCTAGTAATGCATGTGTCATCGGAACCTCGGGCTCGTCTTCGGTTAAAAGTTCTGAACTATGTGCGTCCGCGCGTATCGAGCATGATCGGTTATCGATCACCGAATTCGGCGCCGCAAACATCTTTCGGCACTCACCCTTGGGCGATGTGCAGAATTCATTAAAAAATCTATCCTTATTGTGGGAGTCACAGCCGAACTATATCCGGTTCGAACTAGAAGCTGATGGCAGGGAAATTCGCTTCCCACCAGCCACCCACTTTATAGCCACTGTCGAGGATTTAACCGACATGCTTGATTACAGCTCCGAAGACATCGACGATATGGACGACGATACTGATGAGGAGCAAAACCAGAATCCACCATTTACTAGACGCTGGATGGCCACTTCTTCGTACGATGTGTACATGGTGGACACACCCAAAACAACCAACGACGATGACAAAGAAAATCCAGTCGAGAATAAACCTCCTGAGACACAGCAAAAACGTCGGCGTCCTTGGCGCCGCTCTAAGTCACGTCGTTCAAAAGACAGCAATGCTGGCACCGGAGAAAATAATACTCAGGACGATGCCGAAAACAATGAAGACCTTGCTGAGGTAACATCCAAACACGAGGAGCAAGAAAATGGGCAAGCCAGCCCCGATGAACAGGCCAGGCCCAACGACTCAGAGGACGGTAGTTATCTTCTGCCCTCCGAGGATGAGGAAAGCCTCGGCATCAAAGATTTCATCGTGCCTGAGGAACCTCTCGAGCAGGAGCGCTTCAAGCGCCAGCTAATAGCCACCGCAAGGAGCCTAAAAAAGAAGCAGAAGCAGCTTCAAGCTGACCAAGATCTGCTCGTCGACAGGTGGACTGATGTTCTGGCAGCCGAAGAATACAGCCGAAGAATACGGCCTCAGATGCCCAGCCAAGAGTTACCCGAAGCGAAGGTTGCTACCTCAGTTCGATGAAGAGGCGCTGAAGCCCATACCTCCCTCGCGTAATGTGGCCGATCGACCACTACGCGGTCGGGACAGTGTGGCGGACCGACCACCGCGTGGTCGGGATAGAGCGGCAACTCAGGCCGAACAACAGCCTGCCCCACCGCCACGTAAAAATAGAGACAAAACAGTGCGGGGTCATACATATGACCTCTGGCAGACCCTGGATAGTAAAGCAGGATATACCCGATCGATTTACAGATCGCGAGGACGTTCCTCGACTCGTGACGATGGCTACCTAATCGGACGTGCCAACCTAGTCACACCCGAGCCGACAACCGCAGACGGGCTCCATCGGAGCTACTTCGCGATGCGGCCAGATATAGAGGCGCCGTGCACCCTCTTTTCTTCACTGATGAAGTAATGGATCACGAATTCCCCGAAGGGTTCAAACCCGTGAATATTGAATCATACGATGGGACAACTGATCTCGCGGTATGGATCGAGGACTTCATCCTCCACATCCACATGGCCCGTAGAGATGACCTCCATGCTATCAAATACCTCCCACTAAAGCTTAAAGGACCAGCTCGGCACTGGTTAAACAGCCTTCCTAAAAATTCTATCGGCAGCTGGGAGGACTTGGAAGAAGCCTTCCTCGACAACTTCCAAGATACATATGTCCGGCCACCAGACGCCGATGACTTAAGCCACATAGTTCAACAACGTGGAGAGTCAGCCAGGAAATTCTGGACTAGGTTCCTAACCAAAAAGAACCAGATCGTCGACTGTCCGGATGCCGAAGCCCTAGCGGCCCTTAAACATAGCATCCGCGACGAATGGCTCACCCGCCACCTCGGCCAAGAAAAGCCAAAATCTATGGCAGCCCTTATGGCACTCATGACCCGCTTTTGCGCGGGTGAGGACAGTTGGCTGGCTCGTAGTAAAAACACAGCCAGCGAGGCAGGCCCCTCAGAGGTCAAAAACAACAATGGCAAGCTCCGACGTAACAGACACAAACGCCGAAGCAATGGTGATAATACTGACGACACTACTGTCAACGCCGGATTCAGCGGCTCCAAGTCCAGACAGCGGAAGAAACCGTACAAAAGAAACAATCAGGGACCATCCAGCCTGGACCGCATACTCGATCGCCCGTGCCAGATACATGGCACCCCAAACAAACCAGCCAATCATACTAACAGAGATTGCTCGGTTTTTAAACAGGCCGGCAAACTATATGTCGAGAACAGGGAAAAGGGATCACAAAGCGAGGACGACGACGAGGAGCCCCGGCAGCCGAACACAGGGGGGATGAAGACATTTCCCCCTCAAGTCAAAACAGTGAACATGATCTATGCTACACACATCCCCAAAAGGGAGCACAAGCGCACACCAAGGGACGTCTACGCGATAGAGCCAGTCGCCCCAAAATCCAATCCATGGTCGTCATTCCCGATCACCTTTGATCGTCGGGATCATCCGACTAGTATCCGTCATGGCGGTTCAGCCGCACTAGACCTCGACCCAATCATTGATAGATTTCACCTGACGCGCGTCCTTATGGACGGAGGTAGCAGCCTCAATCTGCTCTATCAGGATACAGTACGAAAAATGGGCATTAATCTATCATGGATCAAGCCCACAAAGACTACCTTCAAAGGAGTCATACCAGGTGTAGAGGCCCGCTCTACGGGCTCAATCACACTAGAGGTTGTCTTCGGATCTCCGGACAATTTCCAAAGCGAGGAGTTAATCTTCGATATCGTTCCCTTTCGCAGCGGCTATCATGCACTACTCGGACGAACCGCATTCGCTTGATTCAATGCAGTGCCACACTATGCTTATCTCAAGCTCAAGATGCCCGGTCCACGTGGCGTCATAACGATCAATGGAAATACGGAACGCTCCCTCCGTACAGAAGAGCACACAGTCGCCTTAGCAGTAGAAGTACAGAGCGGCCTTCTCAAGCAGAACCATAATTCGGCTGCCGAGCCCACAGACACCGTTAAGAGGGTCCGAACTACCCTATAGCAAGACAGCTCGGCTCGTCAAGAGCTCGACTAGCAATCCGGCCTCCATCTTAGTCCCGGTCAAGTGGTGGCATTCGTGCAGCGCGTACATAACTACGCACTCAAAATTCCATGGACATCGACGGAGGCATAGCTAGCCTGTGATCCACAGTACGGCTCAACCGGCACCGGATACACACATACTTTCACTTTTACTTTTTCCCTTTTTCAGGTCTCAATCCTGTAGGCCCCATCTTGTGGTCTGATCATCGGTCCTCTTGAAGGACAAACACACCAAGACGGCAAGAAACGCAGACATATGGGGGACTTTCTAGGTGGTCTCATTCACGATCACTCTACCTGTTTTTCAGGACCCACATGCAGCTCTCCTTTGGTTTTTGGCATGTTAAATAGCATGTTCCTTATCGCACTACTTGTATCAATGCGCCTCGATGTATTAATCAAATTACAACGAAAACAGTTTGCGGCTGGAGCTTTAGGGCCCCAGCTTATCATCTTTGCACCCTTTCTATTTTCTTTCTTTTTTTCCTTCTTCTCCCCTGTGGGTAACCCTATCAGGTAGCACCCGTACACTTTCGTACGTTTCATGTTTGCCATGGGCTTCATAGCACCCCACGCTATGGCAACAAAAGTCCGAACACTTTCTACAGTATAGTTCAGCATCCCGAATTTAGCACTATATGCATTGACTCTGAATCATGTCTTTGGTCAATAGTTGGTCTGCCCGGCTCCTATGCTTGCCACCTTACGTTCCACTATATCGGCTAAGGTAGTAAAGGGAGAACTACTGTGATTGTGCATTGGTTCATTGATACGTCCATTTTGCATCATGCTTTTATATCAATATTTATTGCATTATGGGCTGTTATTACACATTATGTCACAATACTTATGCCTATTCTCCCTTATTTTACAAGGTTTACATAAAGAGGGAGAATGCCGGCAGCTGGGATTCTGGGCTGGAAAAGGAGCAAATATTAGAGACCTATTCTGCACAGCTCCAAAAGTCCTGAAACTTCACGGAAGATGTTTTCCAAATATATAAAAAATACTGAGAGCAAGAACTTCACCAGGGGGGCACACCCTGCCCACGAGGGTGGGGGCGCGCCCTACCCCCCTGGGCGCGCCCCCTACCTCGTGGACCCCCTGGTGGCCATCTTCTGCTATATGGAGTCTTTCGATGGGAAAAAAATCATAAGCCATCTTCTCGGACGAAACTCCGCCGCCATGAGGCGGAACCTTGGCGGAACCAATCTAGGGCTCCGGCGAGCTGTTCTGTCGGGGAAACTTCCCTCCCGGAGGGGGAAATCATCGCCATCGTCATCACCAACGCTCCTCTCATCGGGAGAGGGCAATCTCCATCAACATCTTCATCAGCACCATCTCATCTCAAAACCCTAGTTCATCTCTTGTATCCAATTCTTGTCTCTAAGTCCGGGATTGGTGCTAGTAGGTTGCTAGTAGTGTTAATTACTCCTTGTAGTTGATGCTAGTTGGTTTAATTGGTGGAAGATCATATGTTCAGATCCTATATGCATATTAATATCCCTCTGATTATGAACATGTTTATGCTTTGTGAGTAGTTACTTTTGTTCCTAAGTACATGGGAGAAGTCTTGCTATTAGTAGTCATGTGAATTTGGTATTCGTTCGATATTTTGATGAGATGTATGTTGTCTCTCCTCTGGTGGTGTTATGTGAACGTCGACTACATGACACTTCACCATTGTTTAGGCCTAGAGGAAGGCATTGGGAAGTAATAAGTAGATGATGGGTTGCTAGAGTGACAGAAGCTTAAACCCTAGTTTATGTGTTGCTTCGTAAGGGGCTGATTTGGATCCATATGTTTCATGCTATGGTTAGGTTTACCTTAATACTTTTGTTGTAGTTGCGGATGCTTGCAATAGAGGTTAATCATAAGTGGGATGCTTGTCCAAGTAAGGGCAGCACCCAAGCACCGGTCCACCCACATACCAAATTATCAAAGTACCGAACGCGAATCATATGAACGTGATGAAAACTAGCTTGACGATATTCCCATGTGTTCTCGGGAGTGCTTTACATCATATACGAGTTTGTCCAGGCTTGTCCTTTGATACAAAAGGATTGGGCCACCTTGCTGCACTTTATTTACTTTTGTTACTTGTTGCTCGTTACAAATTATCCTATCACAAAACTATCTGTTACCACTTATTTCAGTACTTGCAGAGAATACCTTGCTGGAAACCGCTAATCATTTCCTTCTGCTCCTTGTTGGGTTCGACACTCTTACTTATCGAAAGGACTACGATAGATCCCCTATACTTATGGGTCATCAAGACTCTTTTCTGGCACCGTTTCCGGGGATTGAAGCGCCTTTGGTAGGTGGAATTTGGTAAGGAAAAATTTATATAGTGTGCTGAAATTTACTGTCACTTGTTACTATGGAAAGTAATCCTCTGAGGGGCTTGTTTGGGGTATCTTCACCCCGACCAGTAGAGCAAAGAGTTGCTCCTCAACCTACTGAACTTACTAAAAATGAAAATGAAAATGAAAATGCTTGCTTTGAAGTTCCTGCGGGTATGATAGAAAAACTGCTAGCTAATCCTTTTTTAGGAGATGGAACAAAACATCCTGATGAACATCTGATATATGTGGATGAAGTTTGTGGATTATTTAAGCTTGTAGGTGTACCCAGAGATGTTGTTAAGAAGAAGGTCTTCCCTTTATCTTTGAGGGGAGATGCATCAACATGGTATAGGCTATGTGATTATATGAGGTCTTGGAATTACAAACGATTAAAATTGGAATTTCATCAGAAGTTTTATCCTATGCATCTTGTTCATCGTGATCGCAATTACATATATAATTTTTGGCCTCGCGAAGGAGAAAGCATTGCTCAAGCTTGGGGGAGGATTAAATCAATGTTATATTCATGCCCCAATCATGAGCTCTCAAGAGAAATGATTATTCAAAAAATTTATGCTCGGCTTTCTGGTAACAATCGCACCATGCTTGATACTTCTGGTGCGGGCTCTTTTATGATGAAGACTATTGAATTCAAATGGGATTTATTGGAAAGAATTAAATGCAACTTTGAAGATTGGGACCTCGATAATGGTAAGGAGTCAGGTATGACACCTAGTTTTGATTGTGTAAAATCTTTTACGGATACCGATATTTTTCGTAAATTTAGCACTAAATATGGACTTGACTCTGAGATAGTAGCTTCTTTGTGTGAATCTTTTGCTGCTTATGTTGATCTCCCCAAGGAGAAGTGGTTTAAATATCATCCTCCCATAGAAGTAAAAGTAGCTGCACCTATTAAAGTTGAAGAAAAGACTATCACTTATAATGATCCTATTGTTCCCACTTCTTATGTTGAGAAACCACCTTTCCCTGTTAGGATAAAGTGTAACGCCCTCGATGCGGCTATATCTCCCACGTGTCGAAGCACGACTTAGAGGCATAACCGCATTGAAAGCAATGTCGCAAGTGAGGTAATCTTCACACAACCCATGTAATACATAAGGGAAAGAGATACATAGTTGGCTTACAACCGCCACTTCACACAATTACATGAATAAGCATTACAACATCCAAAAACAATCAAGGTCTGACTACGGAACCAAAATAAAAGAAGACTACCCCAAATGCTACACAGATCCCCGATCGTCCCGACTGGGCTCCACTACTGATCAACTGGAAGCGAATCAACATAAAAGACAAGATCTTCATCAAGCTCCTCCTTGAGCTTGGTTGCGTCACCTGCTCGGCAACATCGGCACCTGCAAACTGGTTTTGGAAGTATCTGTGAGCCACGGGGACTCAGCAATCTCGCACCCTCGCAATCAAGACTATTTAAGCTTATGGGTAAGGTAAAGGTATGAGGTGGAGCTGCAGCAAGCGACTAGCATATATGGTGGCTAACCTATTCGCAAAAGAGAGCGAGAAGAGAAGGCAAAGCACGATCGAGAAACTATGATCAAGAAGTGATCCTAGAACAACCTACGTCAAGCATTACTCCAACACCATGTTCGCTTCCCGGCCTCCGCCGGAAAGAGACCATCACGGTTACACACGCGGTTGATGCATTTTAATTAAGGTCAACTTCAGGTTTTCTACAACCGGACGTTAACAAATTCCCATCTGCCCATAACCGCGGGCACGGCTTTCGAAAGTTCAAATCCCTGCAGGGGTGTCCCAACTTAGCCCATCACAAGCTCTCACGGTCAACGAAGGATATTCCTTCTAGCGGGAAGACCCGACCAGACTCGGAATCCCGGTTACAAGACATTTCGACAATGGTAAAACTAAACCAGCAACACCGCCCGAATGTGCCGACAAATCTCGATAGGAGCTGCACATATCTCATTCTCAGGGCACACTCAGATGAGCTCTCCATACAACTAAAACCAAACCTCGAGTTTCCCTGAGGGGGCGCTGCACAGCACTCTAGTTTGGACCAACACTCAGAGGAGCACTGGCCCGGGGGGTTAAAATAAAGAAGACCCTTGAGTCTGCAGAACCCAAGGGAAGGTGGTAGGTTGTCAGTGCAAATGGTAAAACCAAGGTTGGGCATTGCTGGAGGAGTTTTATTCAAGGCGAACTGTCAAGGGGTTCCCATTATTACCCAACCGCGTAAGGAACGCAAAATCCGGGAACATGACACCGATATGATGGAAACTAGGGCGGCAAGAGTGGAACGAAACACCAGGCATAAGGTCGAGCCTTCCACCCTTTACCAAGTATATAGATGCATTAATTAAATAAGAGATATTGTGATATCCCAACAAGTAAACATGTTCCAACAAGGAACAACATCTCCATGTTCCAACAAGGAACAAACTTCAATCTTCACCTGCAACTAACAACGCTATAAGAGGGGCTGAGCAAAGCGGTAACATAGCCAAACAACGGTTTGCTTGGACAAGGTGGGTTAGAGGCTTGGTTCACAATATGGGAGGCATGATAAGCAAGTGGTAGGCATCGTAGCATAGGCATAGCAAAAGAGCGAGCAACTAGCAAGCAAAGATAGAAGTGATTTTGAGGGTATGATCATCTTGCCTGAAATCCCGCAAGGAAGAAGAACGAGTCCATGAAGAAGACAAACAGACGTAGACGAACGGGTCCTCACAAACGTGACGTTACCGGAACCAACCCGAAGAAGCAAACACCGAAAAGAAGCACACAACATAGTAAACAACCAACACATGAACTTTTGGAGCAAAAAGTCAACGGGACGAGGATATCCGGGACGAGGAGGTCCGGATCGAGGGGCCGCATTTGGTTCCCGGGGTTGGTGGATCTCATCCACCTTCCCCGGATCTGGCGAGGGAGGAGGACTCCGGCGAGGTAGCTGTTTCCGGCGATGGCCGGCGACGAGGGCGCGGGTGGCGGCGAGAAGAGGCGGGGCTGGCGCGGGCGCGGCCATCGGAGCACGAGCGGCGGGGCGCCGGCGATGAGGCGGCGAGGCACAAGGCGATGGCGGCGGCCGGACGGCGAGGGCGGCGGCGAGCTTGCGCGGCGGAGGCGGCGCCGGTCGGTGACGGAGAAGCGGCGGCGGTGAGCGTCGACGAACAGGGCAGCGGCGCGGCTGACGTCGCAGGCGGCGGGGCGCGGCGCCTCAGCAGAGCGGGCCCGGAGGGCCAGATCCGGGCCGCGGCGGGCCTGGCGGCGGGGGAGGAGAGAGAGGGCGCGGCGCGGGGTGAGGTGGCAGACGCCGGTTGGCTGTGGCGGCGGGGAAGGCGATGTGGCGCAACGCCATTGGTTGAAGTGAGGTGGCTGATGGCGGCGGACATGTCCGGCCGGTGGCGGAGATGTGTCCGGTGGCGTGGGGTAGAGGAAGACTAGGGTTTCGTCCGCAAAAATGGACGGGGAGGACATATTTATAGGTAGAGGGAGCTAGGAGAGTCCAAATGAGGTGCGGTTTTCGGCCACGCGATCGTGATCGAACGACCGAGAGGATGGAAGGGGTTTTGGTGGGTTTTGGGCCAAAATGGAAGGGTGTTGGGCTGCAACACACATGAGGCCTTTTGGTCCCTCGGTTAACCGTTGGAGCATCAAACGAAGTCCAAATGGTACGAAACTTGACAGGCGGTCTACCGGTAGTAAACCAAGGCCGCTTGGCAAGTCTCGGTCCAATCCAGAAATGTTTAATCCCCACACACGAAAGAAAGGTAGAAATGACCACCGGAGGAGAACGGAGCGCCGGAATGCAAAATGGACAACGGGAAAAATGCTCGGATGCATGAGATGAACATGTATGCAAAAGAAATGCACATGACGACATGATATGCAATGCATGACACGCAAGCAATGACAAGGCAACAACAGCAAATAACTGGAGGACACCTGGCACATCGGTCTCGGGGCGTTACATAAAGGATCATGCTAAAGCTTCAACTGTAGTTCATAAAAGCAATATTAAAACATATACACCTCCTGAGCAAGTTAAAGTTGAACCTAATATTGTTATTGTTAAAGATCTCATGTCTGATAATATTGATGGGAATGTTATTTATTTCTATGATGAAACTGCTAGAATTGCTAAACCCCGTGATAAAGATAAACCTAGACCTGTGGTAGGCATGCCTGTTATTTCTGTTAAAATAGGAGATCATTGTTATCATGGCTTATGTGATATGGGTGCTAGTGCTAGTGCAATACCTTATTCCTTATACCAAGAAGTTATGCATGATATTGCACCTGCTGAGATGGAAGATATTGATGTCACAATTAAACTTGCCAATAGAGATACTATTTCACCAATGGGAATTGTTAGAGATGTTGAAGTCTTGTGCGGGAAAACTAAATATCCTACTGATTTTCTTGTTCTTGGTTCCCCACAAGATAGTTTTTGTCCCATTATATTTGGTAGACCCTTCTTAAATACTGTTAATGCTACCATAGATTGCAAAAGAGATGTTGTTACTATCGGTTTAGATGATATGGCTCATGAATTTAATTTTTCTAAATTTAGTAGACAACACCGTGAAGAAGAATTACCTAGTAAGGATGAAATTATTGGTCTTGCTTCTATTGCCGTACCTCCTAGTGATCCTTTAGAACAATATTTGCTAGACCATGAAAATGACATGTTTATGAATGAAAGAAGGGAATTAGATGAAGTATTCTTTAAATAGGAACCTATTCTGAAAAACAATTTACCTGTTGAAATCCTAGGGGATCCTCCTCCACCCAAGGGTGATCCCATGTTTGAGCTTAAACCGTTACCTGATACTCTTAAATATGCTTATCTTGATGAGAAAAAGATATATCCTGTTATAATTAGTGCTAACCATTCAGAGCATGAAGAAGAGAGATTATTGAAAACTCTGAAGAAGCACCGTGCTGCTATTGGGTATACTCTTGATGATCTTAAGGGCATTAGTCCCACTCTATGTCAACATAAAATTAATTTGGAAGAAGATGCTAAACCAGTTCGTGACCATCAACATCAGCTAAATCCTAAAATGAAAGAAGTGGTAAGAAAGGAGATACTAAAGCTCCTTGAGGCAGGTATAATTTATCCCGTTGCTGATAGTCAGTGGGTAAGCCCTGTCCATTGTGTCCCTAAGAAGGGAGGTATTACTGTTATTCCTAATGACAAAGATGAATTGATTCCACAAAGAATTATTACAGGTTATAGGATGGTAATTGATTTCCGCAAATTAAATAAGGCTACTAAAAAAGATCATTACCCCTTACCTCTTATCGATCAAATGCTACAAAGATTGTCAAACATACACATTTTTGCTTTCTAGATGGTTATTCTGGTTTCTCTCAAATACCTGTGTCAGCCAAAGATCAATCAAAGACTACTTTTACATGCCCTTTTGGTACTTTTGCTTATAGACGTATGCCTTTTGGTTTATGTAATGCACCTGCTACCTTTCAAAGATGCATGATGGCTATATTCTCTGATTTTGTGAAAAGATTTGTGAGGTTTTCATGGACGACTTTTCTGTCTATGGATCTTCTTTTGATGACTGATTGAGCAACCTTGATCGAGTTTTGCAGAGATGTGAAGAAACTAATCTTGTCTTGAATTGGGAAAAGTGCCACTTTATGGTTAATGAAGGTATTGTCTTGGGGCATAAAGTTTCTGAAAGAGGTATTGAAGTTGATAAAGCCAAGGTTGATGCTATTGAAAAGATGCCATGTCCCAAGGACATCAAAGGTATAAGAAGTTTCCTTGGTCATGCCGGTTTTTATAGGAGGTTCATTAAGGACTTCTCAAAAAATTCTCGGCCTCTGACTAATTTATTACAAAAAGATATACCATTTGTCTTTGATGATGATTGTGTAGAGGCATTTGAAATACTTAAGAAAGCATTGATCTCTGCACCTATTGTTCAGCCACCTGATTGGAATTTACCCTTTGAAATTATGTGTGATGCTAGTGATTATGTTGTAGGTGTTGTTCTAGGACAAAGAGTTGATAAGAAACTAAATGTTATTCAATATGCTAGTAAAACTCTAGACAATGCTCAAAGAAATTATGCTACCACTAAAAAAGAATTCTTAGCAGTTGTATTTGCTTGTGATAAGTTTAGACCTTATATTGTTGATTCTAAAGTAACTATTCACACTGATCATGCTGCTATTAAATATCTTATGGAAAAGAAAGATGCTAAACCTAGACTTATTAGATGGGTTCTCTTGCTACAAGAATTTGATTTGCATATTGTTGATAGAAAAGGAGCTGAGAACCCCGTTGCAGACAACTTGTCTAGGTTAGAAAATGTGCTTGATGACCCACTACCTATTGATGACAGCTTTCCTGATGAGCAATTAAATGTCATAAATGCTTCTCATACTGCTCCATGGTATGCTGGTTATGCTAATTACATTGTTGCTAAGTTTATACCACCTAGTTTCACATACCAGCAAAAGAAAGAGTTCTTCTATGATTTGAGGCATTACTTTTGGGATGACCCATGTAGCGACCAGACCTCAAACGGTCCAATCTCTGTGCTCAGGTGTCATCCCTGGATCAGTAATGCTAACACCACACAGTACTTGAAGGATTTATAACAGAGTAGCAATCACACACTTATTACATCGAGTGTCTCAACAGAGAACTTATTACAATAAATATGGCTTAAGGCCATCTAATAACGATAACAGCGGAAGGCTTGGAAGATAAGTGAGTCCATCAACTCCAACGGCATCACTGAGTATAGAACCATGACCTAAAGGCACCTTAATCGTCGTCTGAAAAGTCTGCAACATTAACGTTGCAGCCCGAAATGGGTCAGCACATGGAATATGCTGGCAATGTAACACATAGAGAGCAATGAAAGAATAAGGCTATACTACATGCATATTTGGCTGGTGGAAAGCTCTATGGTTACAGTTTTGCGTAAAGCCAATTTTTCCCTACTGCAAAGTAATAAATTTTATTTAACTATCATGGTGGCTGTTAAACATTGAGAATGGTTGACAACATTCTCAATCCCAATTAAGCATCATCTTTAAGCAAAACCCAACAAAGTTAATTTTAGAGTAACATGATGAGATTCACATGATAATCCAGGTACTAGATACTCAAGATGTCCATAACTGGGGACACGGCTAACCATGATTAGTTTATACACTCTGCAGAGGTTTGCGCACTTTTCCCCATAAGACTCGATCGCCTCCGTTTGATTTCTCGCACTACATGGTGTTTGAGAAACGGATGACCGAGACATAGTCTTTCAGAAGCGCTAGCACCTTACGAACGGGTAGACAGTTACACCTACTTTCCCCTACATCTGCTAGTCTACCACTCTAAGAGTTCGCACAACTTAATCAACTATGCTAGAGCCCATAATAGCTTGTGGCTGCACACGGAAGTGTCTAGCATGAATAATCTCATGATCCCTTTGAGCCTGGGTGGCGGTCCAAAAGAAAATAGGCAATCGCTGGAATACCCAGGTGTCTCAATCCACCCAGATGTGTATTTAAGTTGCCACCTTAGATAAACCTTTAATTTAACAATCTCACATCTGTCATGGATTTCACTCACCCAATCCACGTCTACTAGCATAGCATAATAAGCAAACATAGAAGTAACTCCCAAAGGTTTGATAATAAACAGGTAACAGGTACTACCTCAACTACTTCCCAAACCCACAATTTAATTAGATCCTAAACATGCACGGGTGTGAGGATTGATCTAATGCAATAAAACTGGGTAATTGGAAGTATGATCAAAGTGTTACTTGCCTTGTTGATGATCCGCAAAACCTAGCGATTCGAAGTAGCAAGCGGCGCACTCCAGGTACTCTATCACAAACACACAAGCATACAATAAGTACTCAACTAATGCACAGGTAAAACTCAAATAAGAGATCTAACCGGAAAGTTCAACTTAAGAACTCCGGTTGGCAAAAAGAATCAAATCGAACGAAGCAATGAAAGACAAACGGCAAAAGAAACAAGCTTCGTTTACTATTCTGGATCTAGGGCAATTTTTATAGTGGCAAAAACTTGTTTGAGTTGGTTAAACGGAAAGAGGGTTTTGAGACGAAACTCCAGGTGCTTGAATCGCCTGATTCCGATAAACGAGCAAAAAGTTATACTAGAACGGAAAACGGATCAGGAATCGCGATCAGAAAAATCACGGATTTAATCCGAGAAAAAGAAAACGACGAATAAATTAACGAACCGATGTTCGTTAACTCGATCTAAACGATGAACGCGTTCTCTAAAACGAACGAACGAGCGAACGCTCGCTAAATAAATAAACCGGAAAAACCTATTTATAAAAAAACAAAACAAAAAAAACCGAACAAAACCGACGGAAAACAGATCGGTTTTTCGAGAAAAACCGGCGGCGGCGAGGTCTATGTAACGCCCTCGATGCGGCTATAGCTCCCACGTGTCGAGGCACGACTTAGAGGCATAACCGCATTGAAAGCAATTTCGCAAGTTAGGCAATCTTCACAACATCCCATGTAATATAGATAATAAAAGGGGAGATACATAGTTGGCTTACACTCGCCACGTCAATCAAAGTACATAAATAGCATTACAACATTCAAACACTCATGGCCCAACTACGGCGCCAAAATAAAAGATAAACCCAACATGCGACACGGTCCCGATCACCCCAACTAGGCACCACTACTGATCATCACGGGAAGACACGTAGTATCGGCGTGAGTCCTCGTCGAACTCCCACTTGAGCTCAAGCGCGTCATCTGGAACGGAATCATCAGGCCCTGCATCTGGTTTGGAAGTAATCTGTGAGCCACAGGGACTCAGCAATCTCGCACCCTCGCGATCAAGACTATTCAAGCTTATAGGTAAGGCAAGGAAAATATGTGGAGCTGTAGCAAGCAACTAGCATATATGGTGGCTAACCTATTCGCAAAAGAGAGCGAGAAGAGGAGGCAAAGCGCGAACGAATAACTATAGAGCAACCTGCGGCAAGCATTACTCCAACACCGTGTTCACTTCCCGGACTCCGCCGAGAAGAGACCATCACGGTAACTCACACGATTGATTCATTTTAATTAAGTTAAAGTTCAAGTTATCTACAACCGGATATTAACAAATTCCCATCTGCCCATAACCACGGGCACGGCTTTCGAAAGTTCAAATCCCTGCAGGGGAGTCCCAACTTAGCCCATCACAAGCTCTCACGGTCAATGAAGGAATAGACCTCCTCCCGAGACATTCCGATCAGACTCGGTATCCCGGTTCTACAAGACACTTCGACAAGTTAAAACAACTCCAGCAACACTGCCCGAATGTGCCGACAAATCCCGATAGGAGCTGCACATATCTCGTTCTCAGGGCACACTCAGATTGTCTAAACTTCCGGTAGGCCAGCCCAGAGTTGCCCCTGGTAGCCACCAGCGGCTGACGAGTTGGACCAACACTCAGAGGAGCACTGGTCCGGGGGGTTTAAAATAAGATGACCCTCGTGCTCCGGAAACTCAAGAGAAAAAGAGGCTAGGTGGCAAATGGTAAAACCAAGGTTGGGCATTGCTGGAAAATCTTTAATCAAGGCAAACTATCAAGGGGTTCCCACTGGAAAGGTGAGATGAAATCGCTTGAAAACGATATAAAGAACACCAGAATCGGAGTTACGGTTTGGAAATGGCAAGCAATTCAAATATGACACCGGTCTGCGATTTACAGCAAGTAGCCATCGAAATGTAACAAGATGAACATGCTACAGCAGTCAAACATGGCAACAAAATACATGGCGGGAATCCATTCATGATGCTTAACAAAAGATGAACACTGAGCTACGGCCAATTCATCCAGTCACAGGTTCAAACAAGCATGGCGAAAATGCATTTGGTAAACAGATTTCAGACTTAGTGAAATTAACACTTGTCTGGAATTTCAGATCAGATAGCACACTTTGGAGCATGAAAACTATATGCTACAGGACCTGAACATGGCAAAGTAAAGCATGGCATGGAGCTACTCAAAGAGCTTAACAGAAGTCCCTTAGTGACCTTGAGCCAAAAGGGATCAGAAAATACAATTGCAAGCATGTGAACATGGCAAAAACATAATCAGATCACAGACTTAGTGAAAAACTGAAGCATGCAAATCAGGTATCAAGTAGGCATGTTTACGAGCTCGATGCACTCACTACAGAGCATGTCATGACAATCTAAGCATACACCCATCAAGAATACACATTATACAAGCTAGACATGGCAAGAACAATAGCATAGCATGCACGGATCAACTACAACATCCTCGGCAAAATTGCTAACAAGTAGACAATCTGCCCAGATTCACGAAATAGCAAAAGTAGAGCTCGATTGACTCAAGCTAGGGTGCTCCATAATTGCAAATAAAGATATGGATGGATAGAGCACTACAAGATTAACAAAACATCCTTACTGATTATCCTCAAAAGAGGCACGGATCACTAGGAAACAACATGAACATATGGCATAATGAGATAAACAGACCAAGGACTTAGTGGAATTGCTAAGTCCCTGAAATCAGCATTAACGAATGCTCCACTTTGCAAGCTTGTGCTAGTCACCACACACATCACAAAAATACATGGGTTGCACCTCTGGAAAGATGGCAAAACATATAACAAAACACATGTAGAGCTCGGGGGCATATCATGCACACAATAATCATGGCAAAAATGACAAATATCTAATTGGAGCAGCAGATCTGACAATTATCCCAAATAGCACTCTTCCAGCAGCATTTCGGGCATCAAGAGGAACTCAAATGAAAATGATGCAATGAGATGAAATGATGTGCTCTCTGAGACGAACATTTTGATATGCTATATGCCCAAAACGGAGCTACGGGTGCAAAGTTACGATGCGATGAACATAGCAAAATAATTAGGGTTTCAGATCTGGATCGCCGGCGCGCGAACCGAGGTCGGCGGCGGGCTCGCCGGAGTAGAGGAGATCGCCGGATCCGGTCCTCTCCTAGCCGGATCCGGTCGGGGCGGCAAGGCGACGAGGTCGGCGGGGTCGGCGGCGGCCGGGCGCGCGGCGGCCGGGCGCGCGGTGGCCGGCGAGGTGGCGGTCGCCGGCGCGGCGGAGCGGCTGCCGGAGTCGGGGAGGAAGCGGCGCGGGAGGATCCGGGCGGCGGGGCGCGGCGTGCGGGCCTCGGGGGCCGGCCTTGGGCTCGGCGGGCCGGCGGCGGAGGGAGGCGGTCGGGCGAACGGGGAGGTGCCATATGGCGGCGGCGGGCGCAGCGGACACGTCCGGCGCCGGCGGACGTTGTCCGGCGCACGGAGGAAGAAGAGGGCTAGGGTTTCGGGGGAGAGATCCGAATTTTCGGGAGTGGGTCTATATATAGGCATGGGGGGAGCTAGGAGTGTCCAAATGAGGTGCGGTTTTCGGCCACGCGATCATGATCGAACGCTCTAGATGATGGAGAGGGTTTTGATGGGTTTTGGGCCAAATTGGAGGGGTGTTGGGCTGCAACACACACGAGGCCTTCTTGGTCCCTCGGTTAACCGTTGGAGCATCAAACGAAGTCCAAATGGTACGAAACTTGACAGGCGGTCTACTGGTAGTAAACCAAGGCCGCTTGGCAAGTCTCGGTCCAATCCGGAAATGTTTAATCCCCACACATGAAAGAAAGGTAGAAATGACCACCGGAGGAGAACGAAGTGCCGGAATACAAAACGGACAACGGGGAAAATGCTCGAATGCATGAGACGAACACGTATGCAAATGCAATGCACATGATGACATGATATGAGATGCATGACAACGATAACAACACACGGAGACAAAAACCCGAACCTGAGAAAATAAAATAACTTAACCCTGGAAACGGCAAGAGTTGGATTACATATTAGGAAAATCATATCCGGGGTGTTACAACACTCCACCACTACGAAAGGATCTCGTCCCGAGATCTAGGACTGAAAGAATGCCGGGTACTAAGAACGGAGGTGATCCTCGCGTTCCCAGGTAGCTTCACGGTCGGAATGGTGTGACCACTTGACTTTGAGGAATTTGATTGACTTGTTGCGAGTCTTGCGTTCAGTCTCTTCAAGAATATCAACGGGGTGCTCACGATAAGAGAGATCTGCTTGGAGCTCAATGTCTTCGAAGTTGACGGTGCGGTCAGGAGTCTTGAAGCACTTTCGGAGCTGAGAGACATGGAACACGTCATGAACATTTGCAAAGTTTGAAGGAATCTCGAGTTGATAGGCGAGATCGCCTCTCTTGCTGACGATCTTGAAAGGTCTCACGTATCTAGGGGCAAGCTTCCCTTTGATACCGAAGCGGCGAGTACCTTTCATAGGAGAGATGCGGAGGTAAACATGATCTCCGATCTCGAAAGCCAAATCACGGTGCTTACTATCATAGTAGATCTTCTGGCGGGATTGGGCTGCTTTGAGGTTATCTCGAATGACTTTGCACATTTCCTCTGCCTCTGTGATTAAGTCATTTCCCAAAAGCTGACGTTCACCGGTTTCAGACCAGTTGAGAGGGGTACGGCACTTCCTGCCATACAGAATTTCAAATGGGGCCTTACCCGAACTTGCTTGAAAACTGTTGTTGTAGGAGAATTCAGCATAAGGAAGACAATCCTCCCACTTCATGCCGAAGGAGATCACACAAGCCCTGAGCATATCTTCAAGAATCTGATTGACACGCTCGACTTGACCGCTAGTTTGAGGATGGAAAGCTGTGTTGAAGCGGATGTTGGTGCCCATGGCCTTCTGAAAAGAATCCCAAAACTTGGAGGTAAAGATGTTGCCACGATCTAAAGAGATCACTTGAGGAATACCATGCAGAGAGACAATCCGAGAGGTATAGAGCTCCGCCAATTGAGCTATAGTGATTGACTCTTTGATAGGCAGAAAGTGAGCCACTTTAGTGAGTTTGTCGATGACAATGAATATAGCATCATTGCCATGTTTGGACTTTGGAAACCCAGTCACGAAGTCCATCTCAATGTGGTCAAACTTCCATTCTGGAATGGCAAGAGGTTGGAGGAGACCCGCTGGCCTTTGGTGTTCTGCCTTCACTCTTCTGCAGACATCACATTCATTCACGAATTGAGCAATCTCGCGCTTCATTCGAGTCCACCAATAAGCCTGCTTGAGGTCCTGATACATCTTCGTGCTCCCAGGGTGGATGGAGAGGAGAGAATTGTGAGCCTCGTTCATGATCACTTTACGAAGGTCACCTTTGGGCACAACAACGATCCTCGAAGAAGAGAGTATCCTTGTCATCAAGGCGGTAGCACTTCTACTTGGGTTGACTCTTGGCAATCCCAATCTTCACCTTCTTCACCATAGTATCAAGAAGCTAAGCTTGGCGAATCTGGTCTTCCAAGGTAGGAGAGACTTGAAGGTTGGCGAGGAAACCTTGAGGAACAACTTGTAGATTAAGTTTGCGGAAAGCTTCACAAAGCTCGGGTTGATAAGGCTTGAGAATCAGACTATTGCAATAAGCCTTCCTGCTCAAAGCGTCAGCAATCACATTGGCCTTGCCTGGAGTATACTCGATACTCGGATTATACTCTTGAATCATTTCGACCCATCGAGTCTGCCTAAGGTTGAGATTAGGCTGAGTGAAGATGTACTTGAGACTCTTGTGATCAGTGAAAATGTCCACTTTTCTTCCCAATAAGAGATGTCTCTGAGTCAAAAGAGCATGCATAACTGCCGCCAACTCGAGGTCATGAGTGGGGTAGTTCTTCTCGTTGGGCTTCAACTGGCGAGAGGTATAAGCCACAACTTTCTTCTCTTGCATCATCACTGTGCGGAGACCTTGGAGAGAGGCATCACAAAAGACCTCGTACGGCTTGGATTCATCAGGCGGAGTCAGAACTGGAGCAGTGACCAATTTCTCTTTCAAAGTGTTGAAAGCGATGTCACACTCCGGAGACCAAACGTACTTGACGTGCTTCTGGAGAAGATTAGAGAGAGGCTTCGCGATCTTAGAAAAGTTTTCAACGAATCTTCGACAGTAGCTTGCGAGACCGAGGAAGCTACGGAGTTGCTTCATGTTCTAAGGTGGTTCCCAATTCATAATTGCAGACACCTTCTCAGGATTCACCGCAATGCCCTTGGCAGAGATGATATGCCCAAGATAAAGAACCTCATCGAGCCAAAATTCGCACTTGGAGAACTTGGCGTAGAACTGGTGTTCCCTCAGCTTATCGAGCACCAGACGCAAGTGCTTGGCATGATCTTCCTTGTTCTTCGAAAAGACCAGAATGTCGTCGAGATAGACCAAAACGAAGTCATTGGTGTAGGCGTTGAAGATGAAATTCATCATGCGAGAGAACGTCGGAGGAGCGTTGACGAGACCAAAAGACATGACAGTGTATTCATATGAACCATAGCTTGTCCTGAAAGCCGTCTTGGGAATATCTTGTTCACGGATTCGAATCTGATGATAACCCATACGGAGATCAATCTTGGAGAATACTTGGGCACCTTTGAGTTGTTCGAACAGCTCGTTGATGTTGGGAAGTGGGTATTTGTTCTTGATGGTCTTCTTGTTCAATGGACGGTAATCAACACAAAGTCGGTCCGTTCCATCCTTCTTCTTCACAAAAAGAACACCACAACCCCACGGAGAAGAACTAGGTCGGATGAGACCCATTCTCTCTTGAATATCGAGTTGCTTCTTCAGCTCCTTCAACTCTTCAGGTCCGAGCTTGTAAGGACGCTTGCACACAGGTTTCGTGCCAGGCTCAAGATCGATGATGAATTCAACTGGCCGGTGCGGAGGCATTCCTGGAAGCTCTTCTGGAAAGACGTCTTGATATTCGCAAATGACTGGAATCTGCGAGATAGCATCCAGTTCACCCTTCTCATTGAGATAAAACAGACGGATGGTATTATCCCGAGCGGCAAAGACAATTACATCCTCAGACGAATAAGTCAATTGAATCTGCCTGGCTGCATAATCAAGATGAGCCTTGTGCTTAGAAAGCCAATCCATTCTGAGAATAAGATCAATATCTGAGTTGCCAAGAACCACCGGAGAAGAAAGAAACTTGTAGTCACCCAACGTGATAGAGATATCGGGAGCAACCAAACTAGAAGTCAAAATCTTGCCGGGAGAAACAACTTGCATGACTTTGGGCATGATCTCAGTATCAACATTGTGCTTTGATGCAAAAGGGCATGACAAGAAAGAATGCGATGCACCAGTATAAAAAAGTACTTTTGCAGGAACATCGTTAACAGGAAGGTTACCCATGATGACATCTGACGAGTCCTCTGCCTGAGCTGCATTCATCAAATTGACCTTGGCGTGCTTGGGGTTATGCTTGACCACAGCTGTACTTGCCGATCTCACAGGAGGAGGAGGAGGAAGACGCCTCTGGTTGAAGCACTTGTTGGCATAGTGACCCTTCTGTTGGCACTTGTTGTACGTGACCTCTGAAAGCGGACGGTGATATGGAGCACTCGATCTTGGAGCTTGAGACGAAGTCTTGTTCTGAAAGCCAGGGTTGGGTGGGTGGGAAGATCCACTGCCACCTTTGCTCTTCTCCTGATACGGCTGATGAAACAGAGGAGGAGGAAGCCAATACTTTTGCTGCTTGGCCACTTGAGTAGAGGAAGAAGGAGTAGTGTCTCTGACTTGCTTCTTGGAAGCATCACACCTCAGTTGAGCAGCCTCTTGCTTCAATGCCATGTTGTAGAACTCATCGTACCTCAAGGGCTCAAAGAGAACAAGAGCTAGCTGGATTTCTTCTCTGAGACCACCCCTGAACTGGTATATCATGCTCTTCTCATCAGGGACGTCCTGCTTAGCAAAGCGGGCGAGCTTCTGGAACAACTTGTTGTAGTCATAGACAGACAAAGAGCCTTGCTTCAGGTTGCGGAATTCCTCACGCTTGCTTTCAACCATGCTCTGAGGGATATGATGAGCTTTGAAGTCCTGACGGAATTCATCCCAAGTAATCACACGGCCTCCTCTGGAATCCTTGTACTGCTGAAACCATTCTGCAGCTTGGTCTTTGAGTTGGAAGGAAGCGAACTTGACAAAGTCCTCAGGCCTGACGTTACTGCACTCGAAATGCTTGCACAGATCCACGAGCCAATCGTCAGCATCAGTTGCCTCAACACAATTGCTGAAAGTCTTTGGCCCGTTAGCAAGGAACTGGTTGAGTGTAGCAAAGTGATTCTAATTGTTGCCTTGGTTGCCTTGGTTCGCTTGATTGCACTCTTGAAGAATTTGCATGATCAATTGTGTGTTTGCATTGGTTGCGGCCATCACAGCTTGCCATGCCTCCGGAGGAGGTGGAGGTGGTGGCGGATCCTGATTCTGATTCTGATTGGTGCTCTTAGCGGGAGCCATCCTGAAGAGGGTGACAACCGTTAGCACATTGACAGATAAAATGAAGCTGAATCAAACGGGTTGAAATTGCAACATAAAGTCTTCACATCCGAACAAAATGAACGAATGCATTTCACTTGAAATGGTCACATATCCATAAATTGAGAAGCCACTTAGAATTTAGGTAGAGGAATAAATCAACAAGGTACGGATCAAGAACGAATACTCGGTAAGAAATCCCAATCTCAAACCAAATATCCGTGGAAGAAGAACTAGAGCTACAAGAATTCCCACCTATGAAACTCCCGAACCTTTCCGGTTATGCAATCAGGTGTTGGGGATACAGGGGAAGCATAATATCTCACCCAAATCTAGCAAATCCTACATCCAGTTGTATCCATCCTTCAACACATAACCGAGAAAAACTTCGGAAACCATCTACCTCAACCTTCGAAAAGCATCCGTTATACAAGTTATGGCGATACTCCCGAACTTCCGCCCCAGTACTGGGTGGCGTCGAGGTTATCTCACCAACGAACTGCATAAAAGAGATTTTCAATGTCGGCGTACTAAACTCAGGTATTCCAGAACTGCAACGATAAAATTGTGACGACAACACCTCGGAGCTCAACTCCCCGGGACACTGCCACAACCCCTAAAGACAGGAGGCACCAAGAACAATGTTCTCGTCACAAAACCATCGGAACGATTCCAAGATACCCGCGTGATCCTAAATTTTTTTTTGTGAAATTTGAGAAGAGAAGAGTCAAAACTCTACGTCAGGATGCCTTACCAGAGCGATGAGGAGACTGGGAAGTAAAAAGAATTCCTAAACTCTCCGATATATAATTCCTAAATGACTCAAAACATTTTTCTAGACTCAACAACGACTGCTAAAAACGATCAAGCAATGGGGGCTCCTAAGGTCGGGGAAGGCTCTGATTACCAACTTGTAACGCCCTCGATGCGGCTATAGCTCCCACGTGTCGAGGCACGACTTAGAGGCATAACCGCATTGAAAGCAATGTCGCAAGTTAGGCAATCTTCACAACATCCCATGTAATATAGATAATAAAAGGGGAGATACATAGTTGGCTTACAATCGCCACGTCAATCAAAGTACATAAATACCATTACAACATTCAAACACTCATGGCCCGACTACGGCGCCAAAATAAAAGATAAACCCAACATGCGACACGGTCCCGATCACCCCAACTAGGCACCACTACTGATCATCAGGGAAAGACACGTAGTATCGGCGTGAGTCCTCGTCGAACTCCCACTTGAGCTCAAGCGCGTCATCTGGAACGGAATCATCAGGCCCTGCATCTGTTTTGGAAGTAATCTGTGAGCCACAGGGACTCAGCAATCTCGCACCCTCGCGATCAAGACTATTCAAGCTTATAGGTAAGGCAAGGAAAATATGTGGAGCTGCAGCAAGCGACTAGCATATATGGTGCCTAACCTATTCGCAAAAGAGAGCGAGAAGAGGAGGCAAAGCGCGAACGGATAACTATAGAGCAACCTGCGACAAGCATTACTCCAACACCGTGTTCACTTCCCGGACTCCGCCGAGAAGAGACCATCATGGTAACTCACACGATTGATTCATTTTAATTAAGTTAAGGTTCAAGTTATCTACAACCGTACATTAACAAATTCCCATCTGCCCATACCGCGGGCACGGCTTTTGAAAGTTCAAATCCCTGCAGGGGAGTCCCAACTTAGCCCATGACAAGTTCTCACGGTTAACGAAGGAATAGACCTCCTCCCGAGACGTTCCGATCAGACTCGGTATCCCGGTTCTACAAGACACTTCGACAAGTTAAAACAATTCCAGCAACGCCGCCCGAATGTGCCGACAAATCCCGATAGGAGCTGCACATATCTCGTTCTCAGGGCACACTCATATTGTCTAAACTTCCGGTAGGCCAGCCCAGAGTTGCCCCTGGTAGCCACCGGCGGCTGACGAGTTGGACCAACACTCAGAGGAGCACTGGCTCGGGGGGGTTAAAATAAGATGACCCTCGGGCTCCGAAAACCCAAGGGAAAAAGAGGCTAGGTGGCAAATGGTAAAACCAAGGTTGGGCATTGCTGGAAAAGCTTTAATCAAGGCGAACTATCAAGGGGTTCCCATTATAACCCAACTGCGTAAGGAACGAAAATCCGGGAACATAACACCGATATGACGGATACTAGGGCGGCAAGGGTGGAACAAAACACTAGGCGAGAGGCCGAGCCTTCCACCCTTTACCAAGTATATAGATGCATTAAGATAACAAGGCAATATAATGATATCCCAACAGTAAATAATGTTCCAACAAGGAACGGTCTCCAAACTTCACCTGCAACTAGCAACGCTATAAGAGGGGCTGAGCAAAGCGGTAACATAGCCAATCAACGGTTTGCTAGGACATGGTGGGTTAGAGGTTGGACATGGCAATTTGGGAGGCATGATAAGCAAGTGGTAGGCATCGTAGCATAGGCATAGGAAAAGAGCGAGCATCTAGCAAAGCAAAGATAGTAGTGATTTCGAGGGTATGATCATCTTGCCTGCAAAGTTGTCAGAGTTGACTGGATCCTCGAAAGCAAACTCAACGGGCTCCTCGTTAGCGAACTCGTCTCCCGGCTCTACACAAACAAGACAAACAAGCAACAAGGACACAATCAACCACGCGCAAAGCTCAAACAATATGATGCAAATATGGTATGCTATGCGGGATGCGATATCTGATGCATACGCAAGATTTGACAAGGAATGAATGAACCTGGCCTCTACTTGGAAATCCAAGTGTGCCACTGGAAAGGTGAGATGAGATCGCTTGAAAACGATATAAAGAACACCGGAATCGGAGTTACGGTTTGGAAATGGCAAGCAATTCAAATATGACACCGGTCTGCGATTTACAGCAAGTAGCCATCGAAATGCAACAAGATGAACATGCTATAGCAGTCAAACATGGCAACAAAATACATGGCAGGGATCCATTCATGATGCTTAACAAAATATGAACACTGAGCTACGGCCAATTCATCCATTCACAGGTTCAAACAAGCATGGCGAAAATGCATTTGGTAAACAGATTTCAGACTTAGTGAAATTAACACTTGTCTGGAATTTCAGATCAGATAGCACACTTTGGAGCATGAAAACTATATGCTACAGGACCTGAACATGGCAAAGTAAAGCATGGCATGGAGCTACTCAAAGAGCTTAATAGAAGTCCCTTAGTGACCTTGAGCCAAAAGGGATCAGAAAATACAATTGCAAGCATGTGAACATGGCAAAAACATAACCAGATCACAGACTTAGTGAAAAACTGAAGCATGCAAATCAGGTATCAAGTAGGCATGTTTACGAGCTCGATGCACTCACTACAGAGCATGTCATGACAATCTAAGCATACACCCATCAAGAATACACATTATACAAGCTAGACATGGCAAGAACAATAGCATAGCATGCACGGATCAACTACAACATCCTCGGCAAAATTGCTAACAAGTAGACAATCTGCCCAGATTCACGAAATAGCAAAAGTAGAGCTCGATTGACTCAAGCTAGGGTGCTCCATAATTGCAAATAAAGATATGGATGGATAGAGCACTACAATATTAACAAAACATCCTTACTGATTATCCTCAAAAGAGGCACGGATCACTAGGAAACAACATGAACATATGGCATAATGAGATAAACAGACCAAGGACTTAGTGGAATTGCTAAGTCCCTGAAATCAGCATTAACGAATGCTCCACTTTGCAAGCTTGTGCTAGTCACCACACACATCACAAAAATACATGGGTTGCACCTCTGGAAAGATGGCAAAACATATAACAAAACACATGTAGAGCTCGGGGGCATATCATGCACACAATAATCATGGCAAAAATGACAAATATCTAATTGGAGCAGCAGATCTGACAATTATCCCAAATAGCACTCTTCCAGCAGCATTTCGGGCATCAAGAGGAACTCAAATGAAAATGATGCAATGAGATGAAATGATGTGCTCTCTGAGACGAACATTTTGATATGCTATATGCCCAAAACGGAGCTACGGGTGCAAAGTTACGATGCGATGAACATAGCAAAATAATTAGGGTTTCAGATCTGGATCGCCGGCGCGCGAACCGAGGTCGGCGGCGGGCTCGCCGGAGTAGAGGAGATCGCCGGATCCGGTCCTCTCCTAGCCGGATCCGGTCGGGGCGGCAAGGCGACGAGGTCGGCGGGGTCGGCGGCGGCCGGGCGCGCGGCGGCCGGGCGCGCGGTGGCCGGCGAGGTGGCGGTCGCCGGCGCGGCGGAGCGGCTGCCGGAGTCGGGGAGGAAGCGGCGCGGGAGGATCCGGGCGGCGGGGCGCGGCGTGCGGGCCTCGGGGGCCGGCCTTGGGCTCGGCGGGCCGGCGGCGGAGGGAGGCGGTCGGGCGAACGGGGAGGTGCCATATGGCGGCGGCGGGCGCAGCGGACACGTCCGGCGCCGGCGGACGTTGTCCGGCGGACGGAGGAAGAAGAGGGCTAGGGTTTCGGGGGAGAGATCCGAATTTTCGGGAGTGGGTCTATATATAGGCATGGGGGGAGCTAGGAGTGTCCAAATGAGGTGCGGTTTTCGGCCACGCGATCATGATCGAACGCTCTAGATGATGGAGAGGGTTTTGATGGGTTTTGGGCCAAATTGGAGGGGTGTTGGGCTGCAACACACACGAGGCCTTCTTGGTCCCTCGGTTAACCGTTGGAGCATCAAACGAAGTCCAAATGGTACGAAACTTGACAGGCGGTCTACTGGTAGTAAACCAAGGCCGCTTGGCAAGTCTCGGTCCAATCCGGAAATGTTTAATCCCCACACATGAAAGAAAGGTAGAAATGACCACCGGAGGAGAACGAAGTGCCGGAATACAAAACGGACAACGGGGAAAATGCTCGAATGCATGAGACGAACACGTATGCAAATGCAATGCACATGATGACATGATATGAGATGCATGACAACGATAACAACACACGGAGACAAAAACCCGAACCTGAGAAAATAAAATAACTTAACCCTGGAAACGGCAAGAGTTGGATTACATATTAGGAAAATCATATCCGGGGTGTTACAACACTCCACCACTACGAAAGGATCTCGTCCCGAGATCTAGGACTGAAAGAATGCCGGGTACTAAGAACGGAGGTGATCCTCGCGTTCCCAGGTAGCTTCACGGTCGGAATGGTGTGACCACTTGACTTTGAGGAATTTGATTGACTTGTTGCGAGTCTTGCGTTCAGTCTCTTCAAGAATATCAACGGGGTGCTCACGATAAGAGAGATCTGCTTGGAGCTCAATGTCTTCGAAGTTGACGGTGCGGTCAGGAGTCTTGAAGCACTTTCGGAGCTGAGAGACATGGAACACGTCATGAACATTTGCAAAGTTTGAAGGAATCTCGAGTTGATAGGCGAGATCGCCTCTCTTGCTGACGATCTTGAAAGGTCTCACGTATCTAGGGGCAAGCTTCCCTTTGATACCGAAGCGGCGAGTACCTTTCATAGGAGAGATGCGGAGGTAAACATGATCTCCGATCTCGAAAGCCAAATCACGGTGCTTACTATCATAGTAGATCTTCTGGCGGGATTGGGCTGCTTTGAGGTTATCTCGAATGACTTTGCACATTTCCTCTGCCTCTGTGATTAAGTCATTTCCCAAAAGCTGACGTTCACCGGTTTCAGACCAGTTGAGAGGGGTACGGCACTTCCTGCCATACAGAATTTCAAATGGGGCCTTACCCGAACTTGCTTGAAAACTGTTGTTGTAGGAGAATTCAGCATAAGGAAGACAATCCTCCCACTTCATGCCGAAGGAGATCACACAAGCCCTGAGCATATCTTCAAGAATCTGATTGACACGCTCGACTTGACCGCTAGTTTGAGGATGGAAAGCTGTGTTGAAGCGGATGTTGGTGCCCATGGCCTTCTGAAAAGAATCCCAAAACTTGGAGGTAAAGATGTTGCCACGATCTAAAGAGATCACTTGAGGAATACCATGCAGAGAGACAATCCGAGAGGTATAGAGCTCCGCCAATTGAGCTATAGTGATTGACTCTTTGATAGGCAGAAAGTGAGCCACTTTAGTGAGTTTGTCGATGACAATGAATATAGCATCATTGCCATGTTTGGACTTTGGAAACCCAGTCACGAAGTCCATCTCAATGTGGTCAAACTTCCATTCTGGAATGGCAAGAGGTTGGAGGAGACCCGCTGGCCTTTGGTGTTC
Source organism: Triticum urartu (assembly GCF_056163025.1). Lineage (NCBI taxonomy): Eukaryota > Viridiplantae > Streptophyta > Magnoliopsida > Poales > Poaceae > Triticum > Triticum urartu. Next base: position 369,907,105 of record NC_141873.1, read on the forward strand.
TGCCTTCACTCTTCTGCAGACATCACATTCATTCACGAATTGAGCAATCTCGCGCTTCATTCGAGTCCACCAATAAGCCTGCTTGAGGTCCTGATACATCTTCGTGCTCCCAGGGTGGATGGAGAGGAGAGAATTGTGAGCCTCGTTCATGATCACTTTACGAAGGTCACCTTTGGGCACAACAACGATCCTCGAAGAAGAGAGTATCCTTGTCATCAAGGCGGTAGCACTTCTACTTGGGTTGACTCTTGGCAATCCCAATCTTCACCTTCTTCACCATAGTATCAAGAAGCTAAGCTTGGCGAATCTGGTCTTCCAAGGTAGGAGAGACTTGAAGGTTGGCGAGGAAACCTTGAGGAACAACTTGTAGATTAAGTTTGCGGAAAGCTTCACAAAGCTCGGGTTGATAAGGCTTGAGAATCAGACTATTGCAATAAGCCTTCCTGCTCAAAGCGTCAGCAATCACATTGGCCTTGCCTGGAGTATACTCGATACTCGGATTATACTCTTGAATCATTTCGACCCATCGAGTCTGCCTAAGGTTGAGATTAGGCTGAGTGAAGATGTACTTGAGACTCTTGTGATCAGTGAAAATGTCCACTTTTCTTCCCAATAAGAGATGTCTCTGAGTCAAAAGAGCATGCATAACTGCCGCCAACTCGAGGTCATGAGTGGGGTAGTTCTTCTCGTTGGGCTTCAACTGGCGAGAGGTATAAGCCACAACTTTCTTCTCTTGCATCATCACTGTGCGGAGACCTTGGAGAGAGGCATCACAAAAGACCTCGTACGGCTTGGATTCATCAGGCGGAGTCAGAACTGGAGCAGTGACCAATTTCTCTTTCAAAGTGTTGAAAGCGATGTCACACTCCGGAGACCAAACGTACTTGACGTGCTTCTGGAGAAGATTAGAGAGAGGCTTCGCGATCTTAGAAAAGTTTTCAACGAATCTTCGACAGTAGCTTGCGAGACCGAGGAAGCTACGGAGTTGCTTCATGTTCTAAGGTGGTTCCCAATTCATAATTGCAGACACCTTCTCAGGATTCACCGCAATGCCCTTGGCAGAGATGATATGCCCAAGATAAAGAACCTCATCGAGCCAAAATTCGCACTTGGAGAACTTGGCGTAGAACTGGTGTTCCCTCAGCTTATCGAGCACCAGACGCAAGTGCTTGGCATGATCTTCCTTGTTCTTCGAAAAGACCAGAATGTCGTCGAGATAGACCAAAACGAAGTCATTGGTGTAGGCGTTGAAGATGAAATTCATCATGCGAGAGAACGTCGGAGGAGCGTTGACGAGACCAAAAGACATGACAGTGTATTCATATGAACCATAGCTTGTCCTGAAAGCCGTCTTGGGAATATCTTGTTCACGGATTCGAATCTGATGATAACCCATACGGAGATCAATCTTGGAGAATACTTGGGCACCTTTGAGTTGTTCGAACAGCTCGTTGATGTTGGGAAGTGGGTATTTGTTCTTGATGGTCTTCTTGTTCAATGGACGGTAATCAACACAAAGTCGGTCCGTTCCATCCTTCTTCTTCACAAAAAGAACACCACAACCCCACGGAGAAGAACTAGGTCGGATGAGACCCATTCTCTCTTGAATATCGAGTTGCTTCTTCAGCTCCTTCAACTCTTCAGGTCCGAGCTTGTAAGGACGCTTGCACACAGGTTTCGTGCCAGGCTCAAGATCGATGATGAATTCAACTGGCCGGTGCGGAGGCATTCCTGGAAGCTCTTCTGGAAAGACGTCTTGATATTCGCAAATGACTGGAATCTGCGAGATAGCATCCAGTTCACCCTTCTCATTGAGATAAAACAGACGGATGGTATTATCCCGAGCGGCAAAGACAATTACATCCTCAGACGAATAAGTCAATTGAATCTGCCTGGCTGCATAATCAAGATGAGCCTTGTGCTTAGAAAGCCAATCCATTCTGAGAATAAGATCAATATCTGAGTTGCCAAGAACCACCGGAGAAGAAAGAAACTTGTAGTCACCCAACGTGATAGAGATATCGGGAGCAACCAAACTAGAAGTCAAAATCTTGCCGGGAGAAACAACTTGCATGACTTTGGGCATGATCTCAGTATCAACATTGTGCTTCGATGCAAAAGGGCATGACAAGAAAGAATGCGATGCACCAGTATAAAAAAGTACTTTTGCAGGAACATCGTTAACAGGAAGGTTACCCATGATGACATCTGACGAGTCCTCTGCCTGAGCTGCATTCATCAAATTGACCTTGGCGTGCTTGGGGTTATGCTTGACCACAGCTGTACTTGCCGATCTCACAGGAGGAGGAGGAGGAAGACGCCTCTGGTTGAAGCACTTGTTGGCATAGTGACCCTTCTGTTGGCACTTGTTGTACGTGACCTCTGAAAGCGGACGGTGATATGGAGCACTCGATCTTGGAGCTTGAGACGAAGTCTTGTTCTGAAAGCCAGGGTTGGGTGGGTGGGAAGATCCACTGCCACCTTTGCTCTTCTCCTGATACGGCTGATGAAACAGAGGAGGAGGAAGCCAATACTTTTGCTGCTTGGCCACTTGAGTAGAGGAAGAAGGAGTAGTGTCTCTGACTTGCTTCTTGGAAGCATCACACCTCAGTTGAGCAGCCTCTTGCTTCAATGCCATGTTGTAGAACTCATCGTACCTCAAGGGCTCAAAGAGAACAAGAGCTAGCTGGATTTCTTCTCTGAGACCACCCCTGAACTGGTATATCATGCTCTTCTCATCAGGGACGTCCTGCTTAGCAAAGCGGGCGAGCTTCTGGAACAACTTGTTGTAGTCATAGACAGACAAAGAGCCTTGCTTCAGGTTGCGGAATTCCTCACGCTTGCTTTCAACCATGCTCTGAGGGATATGATGAGCTTTGAAGTCCTGACGGAATTCATCCCAAGTAATCACACGGCCTCCTCTGGAATCCTTGTACTGCTGAAACCATTCTGCAGCTTGGTCTTTGAGTTGGAAGGAAGCGAACTTGACAAAGTCCTCAGGCCTGACGTTACTGCACTCGAAATGCTTGCACAGATCCACGAGCCAATCGTCAGCATCAGTTGCCTCAACACAATTGCTGAAAGTCTTTGGCCCGTTAGCAAGGAACTGGTTGAGTGTAGCAAAGTGATTCTAATTGTTGCCTTGGTTGCCTTGGTTCGCTTGATTGCACTCTTGAAGAATTTGCATGATCAATTGTGTGTTTGCATTGGTTGCGGCCATCACAGCTTGCCATGCCTCCGGAGGAGGTGGAGGTGGTGGCGGATCCTGATTCTGATTCTGATTGGTGCTCTTAGCGGGAGCCATCCTGAAGAGGGTGACAACCGTTAGCACATTGACAGATAAAATGAAGCTGAATCAAACGGGTTGAAATTGCAACATAAAGTCTTCACATCCGAACAAAATGAACGAATGCATTTCACTTGAAATGGTCACATATCCATAAATTGAGAAGCCACTTAGAATTTAGGTAGAGGAATAAATCAACAAGGTACGGATCAAGAACGAATACTCGGTAAGAAATCCCAATCTCAAACCAAATATCCGTGGAAGAAGAACTAGAGCTACAAGAATTCCCACCTATGAAACTCCCGAACCTTTCCGGTTATGCAATCAGGTGTTGGGGATACAGGGGAAGCATAATATCTCACCCAAATCTAGCAAATCCTACATCCAGTTGTATCCATCCTTCAACACATAACCGAGAAAAACTTCGGAAACCATCTACCTCAACCTTCGAAAAGCATCCGTTATACAAGTTATGGCGATACTCCCGAACTTCCGCCCCAGTACTGGGTGGCGTCGAGGTTATCTCACCAACGAACTGCATAAAAGAGATTTTCAATGTCGGCGTACTAAACTCAGGTATTCCAGAACTGCAACGATAAAATTGTGACGACAACACCTCGGAGCTCAACTCCCCGGGACACTGCCACAACCCCTAAAGACAGGAGGCACCAAGAACAATGTTCTCGTCACAAAACCATCGGAACGATTCCAAGATACCCGCGTGATCCTAAATTTTTTTTGGTGAAATTTGAGAAGAGAAGAGTCAAAACTCTACGTCAGGATGCCTTACCAGAGCGATGAGGAGACTGGGAAGTAAAAAGAATTCCTAAACTCTCCGATATATAATTCCTAAATGACTCAAAACATTTTTCTAGACTCAACAACGACTGCTAAAAACGATCAAGCAATGGGGGCTCCTAAGGTCGGGGAAGGCTCTGATTACCAACTTGTAACGCCCTCGATGCGGCTATAGCTCCCACGTGTCGAGGCACGACTTAGAGGCATAACCGCATTGAAAGCAATGTCGCAAGTTAGGCAATCTTCACAACATCCCATGTAATATAGATAATAAAAGGGGAGATACATAGTTGGCTTACAATCGCCACGTCAATCAAAGTACATAAATACCATTACAACATTCAAACACTCATGGCCCGACTACGGCGCCAAAATAAAAGATAAACCCAACATGAGACACGGTCCCGATCACCCCAACTAGGCACCACTACTGATCATCAGGGAAAGACACGTAGTATCGGCGTGAGTCCTCGTCGAACTCCCACTTGAGCTCAAGCGCGTCATCTGGAACGGAATCATCAGGCCCTGCATCTGTTTTGGAAGTAATCTGTGAGCCACAGGGACTCAGCAATCTCGCACCCTCGCGATCAAGACTATTCAAGCTTATAGGTAAGGCAAGGAAAATATGTGGAGCTGCAGCAAGCGACTAGCATATATGGTGCCTAACCTATTCGCAAAAGAGAGCGAGAAGAGGAGGCAAAGCGCGAACGGATAACTATAGAGCAACCTGCGACAAGCATTACTCCAACACCGTGTTCACTTCCCGGACTCCGCCGAGAAGAGACCATCATGGTAACTCACACGATTGATTCATTTTAATTAAGTTAAGGTTCAAGTTATCTACAACCGTACATTAACAAATTCCCATCTGCCCATACCGCGGGCACGGCTTTCGAAAGTTCAAATCCCTGCAGGGGAGTCCCAACTTAGCCCATGACAAGTTCTCACGGTTAACGAAGGAATAGACCTCCTCCCGAGACGTTCCGATCAGACTCGGTATCCCGGTTCTACAAGACACTTCGACAAGTTAAAACAATTCCAGCAACGCCGCCCGAATGTGCCGACAAATCCCGATAGGAGCTGCACATATCTCGTTCTCAGGGCACACTCATATTGTCTAAACTTCCGGTAGGCCAGCCCAGAGTTGCCCCTGGTAGCCACCGGCGGCTGACGAGTTGGACCAACACTCAGAGGAGCACTGGCTCGGGGGGGTTAAAATAAGATGACCCTCGGGCTCCGAAAACCCAAGGGAAAAAGAGGCTAGGTGGCAAATGGTAAAACCAAGGTTGGGCATTGCTGGAAAAGCTTTAATCAAGGCGAACTATCAAGGGGTTCCCATTATAACCCAACTGCGTAAGGAACGAAAATCCGGGAACATAACACCGATATGACGGATACTAGGGCGGCAAGGGTGGAACAAAACACTAGGCGAGAGGCCGAGCCTTCCACCCTTTACCAAGTATATAGATGCATTAAGATAACAAGGCAATATAATGATATCCCAACAGTAAATAATGTTCCAACAAGGAACGGTCTCCAAACTTCACCTGCAACTAGCAACGCTATAAGAGGGGCTGAGCAAAGCGGTAACATAGCCAATCAACGGTTTGCTAGGACATGGTGGGTTAGAGGTTGGACATGGCAATTTGGGAGGCATGATAAGCAAGTGGTAGGCATCGTAGCATAGGCATAGGAAAAGAGCGAGCATCTAGCAAAGCAAAGATAGTAGTGATTTCGAGGGTATGATCATCTTGCCTGCAAAGTTGTCAGAGTTGACTGGATCCTCGAAAGCAAACTCAACGGGCTCCTCGTTAGCGAACTCGTCTCCCGGCTCTACACAAACAAGACAAACAAGCAACAAGGACACAATCAACCACGCGCAAAGCTCAAACAATATGATGCAAATATGGTATGCTATGCGGGATGCGATATCTGATGCATACGCAAGATTTGACAAGGAATGAATGAACCTGGCCTCTACTTGGAAATCCAAGTGTGCCACTGGAAAGGTGAGATGAGATCGCTTGAAAACGATATAAAGAACACCGGAATCGGAGTTACGGTTTGGAAATGGCAAGCAATTCAAATATGACACCGGTCTGCGATTTACAGCAAGTAGCCATCGAAATGCAACAAGATGAACATGCTATAGCAGTCAAACATGGCAACAAAATACATGGCAGGGATCCATTCATGATGCTTAACAAAATATGAACACTGAGCTACGGCCAATTCATCCATTCACAGGTTCAAACAAGCATGGCGAAAATGCATTTGGTAAACAGATTTCAGACTTAGTGAAATTAACACTTGTCTGGAATTTCAGATCAGATAGCACACTTTGGAGCATGAAAACTATATGCTACAGGACCTGAACATGGCAAAGTAAAGCATGGCATGGAGCTACTCAAAGAGCTTAATAGAAGTCCCTTAGTGACCTTGAGCCAAAAGGGATCAGAAAATACAATTGCAAGCATGTGAACATGGCAAAAACATAACCAGATCACAGACTTAGTGAAAAACTGAAGCATGCAAATCAGGTATCAAGTAGGCATGTTTACGAGCTCGATGCACTCACTACAGAGCATGTCATGACAATCTAAGCATACACCCATCAAGAATACACATTATACAAGCTAGACATGGCAAGAACAATAGCATAGCATGCACGGATCAACTACAACATCCTCGGCAAAATTGCTAACAAGTAGACAATCTGCCCAGATTCACGAAATAGCAAAAGTAGAGCTCGATTGACTCAAGCTAGGGTGCTCCATAATTGCAAATAAATATATGGATGGATAGAGCACTACAATATTAACAAAACATCCTTACTGATTATCCTCAAAAGAGGCACGGATCACTAGGAAACAACATGAACATATGGCATAATGAGATAAACAGACCAAGGACTTAGTGGAATTGCTAAGTCCCTGAAATCAGCATTAACGAATGCTCCACTTTGCAAGCTTGTGCTAGTCACCACACACATCACAAAAATACATGGGTTGCACCTCTGGAAAGATGGCAAAACATATAACAAAACACATGTAGAGCTCGGGGGCATATCATGCACACAATAATCATGGCAAAAATGACAAATATCTAATTGGAGCAGCAGATCTGACAATTATCCCAAATAGCACTCTTCCAGCAGCATTTCGGGCATCAAGAGGAACTCAAATGAAAATGATGCAATGAGATGAAATGATGTGCTCTCTGAGACGAACATTTTGATATGCTATATGCCCAAAACGGAGCTACGGGTGCAAAGTTACGATGCGATGAACATAGCAAAATAATTAGGGTTTCAGATCTGGATCGCCGGCGCGCGAACCGAGGTCGGCGGCGGGCTCGCCGGAGTAGAGGAGATCGCCGGATCCGGTCCTCTCCTAGCCGGATCCGGTCGGGGCGGCAAGGCGACGAGGTCGGCGGGGTCGGCGGCGGCCGGGCGCGCGGCGGCCGGGCGCGCGGTGGCCGGCGAGGTGGCGGTCGCCGGCGCGGCGGAGCGGCTGCCGGAGTCGGGGAGGAAGCGGCGCGGGAGGATCCGGGCGGCGGGGCGCGGCGTGCGGGCCTCGGGGGCCGGCCTTGGGCTCGGCGGGCCGGCGGCGGAGGGAGGCGGTCGGGCGAACGGGGAGGTGCCATATGGCGGCGGCGGGCGCAGCGGACACGTCCGGCGCCGGCGGACGTTGTCCGGCGGACGGAGGAAGAAGAGGGCTAGGGTTTCGGGGGAGAGATCCGAATTTTCGGGAGTGGGTCTATATATAGGCATGGGGGGAGCTAGGAGTGTCCAAATGAGGTGCGGTTTTCGGCCACGCGATCATGATCGAACGCTCTAGATGATGGAGAGGGTTTTGATGGGTTTTGGGCCAAATTGGAGGGGTGTTGGGCTGCAACACACACGAGGCCTTCTTGGTCCCTCGGTTAACCGTTGGAGCATCAAACGAAGTCCAAATGGTACGAAACTTGACAGGCGGTCTACTGGTAGTAAACCAAGGCCGCTTGGCAAGTCTCGGTCCAATCCGGAAATGTTTAATCCCCACACATGAAAGAAAGGTAGAAATGACCACCGGAGGAGAACGAAGTGCCGGAATACAAAACGGACAACGGGGAAAATGCTCGAATGCATGAGACGAACACGTATGCAAATGCAATGCACATGATGACATGATATGAGATGCATGACAACGATAACAACACACGGAGACAAAAACCCGAACCTGAGAAAATAAAATAACTTAACCCTGGAAACGGCAAGAGTTGGATTACATATTAGGAAAATCATATCCGGGGTGTTACAACACTCCACCACTACGAAAGGATCTCGTCCCGAGATCTAGGACTGAAAGAATGCCGGGTACTAAGAACGGAGGTGATCCTCGCGTTCCCAGGTAGCTTCACGGTCGGAATGGTGTGACCACTTGACTTTGAGGAATTTGATTGACTTGTTGCGAGTCTTGCGTTCAGTCTCTTCAAGAATATCAACGGGGTGCTCACGATAAGAGAGATCTGCTTGGAGCTCAATGTCTTCGAAGTTGACGGTGCGGTCAGGAGTCTTGAAGCACTTTCGGAGCTGAGAGACATGGAACACGTCATGAACATTTGCAAAGTTTGAAGGAATCTCGAGTTGATAGGCGAGATCGCCTCTCTTGCTGACGATCTTGAAAGGTCTCACGTATCTAGGGGCAAGCTTCCCTTTGATACCGAAGCGGCGAGTACCTTTCATAGGAGAGATGCGGAGGTAAACATGATCTCCGATCTCGAAAGCCAAATCACGGTGCTTACTATCATAGTAGATCTTCTGGCGGGATTGGGCTGCTTTGAGGTTATCTCGAATGACTTTGCACATTTCCTCTGCCTCTGTGATTAAGTCATTTCCCAAAAGCTGACGTTCACCGGTTTCAGACCAGTTGAGAGGGGTACGGCACTTCCTGCCATACAGAATTTCAAATGGGGCCTTACCCGAACTTGCTTGAAAACTGTTGTTGTAGGAGAATTCAGCATAAGGAAGACAATCCTCCCACTTCATGCCGAAGGAGATCACACAAGCCCTGAGCATATCTTCAAGAATCTGATTGACACGCTCGACTTGACCGCTAGTTTGAGGATGGAAAGCTGTGTTGAAGCGGATGTTGGTGCCCATGGCCTTCTGAAAAGAATCCCAAAACTTGGAGGTAAAGATGTTGCCACGATCTAAAGAGATCACTTGAGGAATACCATGCAGAGAGACAATCCGAGAGGTATAGAGCTCCGCCAATTGAGCTATAGTGATTGACTCTTTGATAGGCAGAAAGTGAGCCACTTTAGTGAGTTTGTCGATGACAATGAATATAGCATCATTGACATGTTTGGACTTTGGAAACCCAGTCACGAAGTCCATCTCAATGTGGTCAAACTTCCATTCTGGAATGGCAAGAGGTTGGAGGAGACCCGCTGGCCTTTGGTGTTCTGCCTTCACTCTTCTGCAGACATCACATTCATTCACGAATTGAGCAATCTCGCGCTTCATTCGAGTCCACCAATAAGCCTGCTTGAGGTCCTGATACATCTTCGTGCTCCCAGGGTGGATGGAGAGGAGAGAATTGTGAGCCTCGTTCATGATCACTTTACGAAGGTCACCTTTGGGCACAACAACGATCCTCGAAGAAGAGAGTATCCTTGTCATCAAGGCGGTAGCACTTCTACTTGGGTTGACTCTTGGCAATCCCAATCTTCACCTTCTTCACCATAGTATCAAGAAGCTAAGCTTGGCGAATCTGGTCTTCCAAGGTAGGAGAGACTTGAAGGTTGGCGAGGAAACCTTGAGGAACAACTTGTAGATTAAGTTTGCGGAAAGCTTCACAAAGCTCGGGTTGATAAGGCTTGAGAATCAGACTATTGCAATAAGCCTTCCTGCTCAAAGCGTCAGCAATCACATTGGCCTTGCCTGGAGTATACTCGATACTCGGATTATACTCTTGAATCATTTCGACCCATCGAGTCTGCCTAAGGTTGAGATTAGGCTGAGTGAAGATGTACTTGAGACTCTTGTGATCAGTGAAAATGTCCACTTTTCTTCCCAATAAGAGATGTCTCTGAGTCAAAAGAGCATGCATAACTGCCGCCAACTCGAGGTCATGAGTGGGGTAGTTCTTCTCGTTGGGCTTCAACTGGCGAGAGGTATAAGCCACAACTTTCTTCTCTTGCATCATCACTGTGCGGAGACCTTGGAGAGAGGCATCACAAAAGACCTCGTACGGCTTGGATTCATCAGGCGGAGTCAGAACTGGAGCAGTGACCAATTTCTCTTTCAAAGTGTTGAAAGCGATGTCACACTCCGGAGACCAAACGTACTTGACGTGCTTCTGGAGAAGATTAGAGAGAGGCTTCGCGATCTTAGAAAAGTTTTCAACGAATCTTCGACAGTAGCTTGCGAGACCGAGGAAGCTACGGAGTTGCTTCATGTTCTAAGGTGGTTCCCAATTCATAATTGCAGACACCTTCTCAGGATTCACCGCAATGCCCTTGGCAGAGATGATATGCCCAAGATAAAGAACCTCATCGAGCCAAAATTCGCACTTGGAGAACTTGGCGTAGAACTGGTGTTCCCTCAGCTTATCGAGCACCAGACGCAAGTGCTTGGCATGATCTTCCTTGTTCTTCGAAAAGACCAGAATGTCGTCGAGATAGACCAAAACGAAGTCATTGGTGTAGGCGTTGAAGATGAAATTCATCATGCGAGAGAACGTCGGAGGAGCGTTGACGAGACCAAAAGACATGACAGTGTATTCATATGAACCATAGCTTGTCCTGAAAGCCGTCTTGGGAATATCTTGTTCACGGATTCGAATCTGATGATAACCCATACGGAGATCAAGCTTGGAGAATACTTGGGCACCTTTGAGTTGTTCGAACAGCTCGTTGATGTTGGGAAGTGGGTATTTGTTCTTGATGGTCTTCTTGTTCAATGGACGGTAATCAACACAAAGTCGGTCCGTTCCATCCTTCTTCTTCACAAAAAGAACACCACAACCCCACGGAGAAGAACTAGGTCGGATGAGACCCATTCTCTCTTGAATATCGAGTTGCTTCTTCAGCTCCTTCAACTCTTCAGGTCCGAGCTTGTAAGGACGCTTGCACACAGGTTTCGTGCCAGGCTCAAGATCGATGATGAATTCAACTGGCCGGTGCGGAGGCATTCCTGGAAGCTCTTCTGGAAAGACGTCTTGATATTCGCAAATGACTGGAATCTGCGAGATAGCATCCAGTTCACCCTTCTCATTGAGATAAAACAGACGGATGGTATTATCCCGAGCGGCAAAGACAATTACATCCTCAGACGAATAAGTCAATTGAATCTGCCTGGCTGCATAATCAAGATGAGCCTTGTGCTTAGAAAGCCAATCCATTCTGAGAATAAGATCAATATCTGAGTTGCCAAGAACCACCGGAGAAGAAAGAAACTTGTAGTCACCCAACGTGATAGAGATATCGGGAGCAACCAAACTAGAAGTCAAAATCTTGCCGGGAGAAACAACTTGCATGACTTTGGGCATGATCTCAGTATCAACATTGTGCTTCGATGCAAAAGGGCATGACAAGAAAGAATGCGATGCACCAGTATAAAAAAGTACTTTTGCAGGAACATCGTTAACAGGAAGGTTACCCATGATGACATCTGACGAGTCCTCTGCCTGAGCTGCATTCATCAAATTGACCTTGGCGTGCTTGGGGTTATGCTTGACCACAGCTGTACTTGCCGATCTCACAGGAGGAGGAGGAGGAAGACGCCTCTGGTTGAAGCACTTGTTGGCATAGTGACCCTTCTGTTGGCACTTGTTGTACGTGACCTCTGAAAGCGGACGGTGATATGGAGCACTCGATCTTGGAGCTTGAGACGAAGTCTTGTTCTGAAAGCCAGGGTTGGGTGGGTGGGAAGATCCACTGCCACCTTTGCTCTTCTCCTGATACGGCTGATGAAACAGAGGAGGAGGAAGCCAATACTTTTGCTGCTTGGCCACTTGAGTAGAGGAAGAAGGAGTAGTGTCTCTGACTTGCTTCTTGGAAGCATCACACCTCAGTTGAGCAGCCTCTTGCTTCAATGCCATGTTGTAGAACTCATCGTACCTCAAGGGCTCAAAGAGAACAAGAGCTAGCTGGATTTCTTCTCTGAGACCACCCCTGAACTGGTATATCATGCTCTTCTCATCAGGGACGTCCTGCTTAGCAAAGCGGGCGAGCTTCTGGAACAACTTGTTGTAGTCATAGACAGACAAAGAGCCTTGCTTCAGGTTGCGGAATTCCTCACGCTTGCTTTCAACCATGCTCTGAGGGATATGATGAGCTTTGAAGTCCTGACGGAATTCATCCCAAGTAATCACACGGCCTCCTCTGGAATCCTTGTACTGCTGAAACCATTCTGCAGCTTGGTCTTTGAGTTGGAAGGAAGCGAACTTGACAAAGTCCTCAGGCCTGACGTTACTGCACTCGAAATGCTTGCACAGATCCACGAGCCAATCGTCAGCATCAGTTGCCTCAACACAATTGCTGAAAGTCTTTGGCCCGTTAGCAAGGAACTGGTTGAGTGTAGCAAAGTGATTCTAATTGTTGCCTTGGTTGCCTTGGTTCGCTTGATTGCACTCTTGAAGAATTTGCATGATCAATTGTGTGTTTGCATTGGTTGCGGCCATCACAGCTTGCCATGCCTCCGGAGGAGGTGGAGGTGGTGGCGGATCCTGATTCTGATTCTGATTGGTGCTCTTAGCGGGAGCCATCCTGAAGAGGGTGACAACCGTTAGCACATTGACAGATAAAATGAAGCTGAATCAAACGGGTTGAAATTGCAACATAAAGTCTTCACATCCGAACAAAATGAACGAATGCATTTCACTTGAAATGGTCACATATCCATAAATTGAGAAGCCACTTAGAATTTAGGTAGAGGAATAAATCAACAAGGTACGGATCAAGAACGAATACTCGGTAAGAAATCCCAATCTCAAACCAAATATCCGTGGAAGAAGAACTAGAGCTACAAGAATTCCCACCTATGAAACTCCCGAACCTTTCCGGTTATGCAATCAGGTGTTGGGGATACAGGGGAAGCATAATATCTCACCCAAATCTAGCAAATCCTACATCCAGTTGTATCCATCCTTCAACACATAACCGAGAAAAACTTCGGAAACCATCTACCTCAACCTTCGAAAAGCATCCGTTATACAAGTTATGGCGATACTCCCGAACTTCCGCCCCAGTACTGGGTGGCGTCGAGGTTATCTCACCAACGAACTGCATAAAAGAGATTTTCAATGTCGGCGTACTAAACTCAGGTATTCCAGAACTGCAACGATAAAATTGTGACGACAACACCTCGGAGCTCAACTCCCCGGGACACTGCCACAACCCCTAAAGACAGGAGGCACCAAGAACAATGTTCTCGTCACAAAACCATCGGAACGATTCCAAGATACCCGCGTGATCCTAAATTTTTTTTTGTGAAATTTGAGAAGAGAAGAGTCAAAACTCTACGTCAGGATGCCTTACCAGAGCGATGAGGAGACTGGGAAGTAAAAAGAATTCCTAAACTCTCCGATATATAATTCCTAAATGACTCAAAACATTTTTCTAGACTCAACAACGACTGCTAAAAACGATCAAGCAATGGGGGCTCCTAAGGTCGGGGAAGGCTCTGATTACCAACTTGTAACGCCCTCGATGCGGCTATAGCTCCCACGTGTCGAGGCACGACTTAGAGGCATAACCGCATTGAAAGCAATGTCGCAAGTTAGGCAATCTTCACAACATCCCATGTAATATAGATAATAAAAGGGGAGATACATAGTTGGCTTACAATCGCCACGTCAATCAAAGTACATAAATACCATTACAACATTCAAACACTCATGGCCCGACTACGGCGCCAAAATAAAAGATAAACCCAACATGCGACACGGTCCCGATCACCCCAACTAGGCACCACTACTGATCATCAGGGAAAGACACGTAGTATCGGCGTGAGTCCTCGTCGAACTCCCACTTGAGCTCAAGCGCGTCATCTGGAACGGAATCATCAGGCCCTGCATCTGTTTTGGAAGTAATCTGTGAGCCACAGGGACTCAGCAATCTCGCACCCTCGCGATCAAGACTATTCAAGCTTATAGGTAAGGCAAGGAAAATATGTGGAGCTGCAGCAAGCGACTAGCATATATGGTGCCTAACCTATTCGCAAAAGAGAGCGAGAAGAGGAGGCAAAGCGCGAACGGATAACTATAGAGCAACCTGCGACAAGCATTACTCCAACACCGTGTTCACTTCCCGGACTCCGCCGAGAAGAGACCATCATGGTAACTCACACGATTGATTCATTTTAATTAAGTTAAGGTTCAAGTTATCTACAACCGTACATTAACAAATTCCCATCTGCCCATACCGCGGGCACGGCTTTTGAAAGTTCAAATCCCTGCAGGGGAGTCCCAACTTAGCCCATGACAAGTTCTCACGGTTAACGAAGGAATAGACCTCCTCCCGAGACGTTCCGATCAGACTCGGTATCCCGGTTCTACAAGACACTTCGACAAGTTAAAACAATTCCAGCAACGCCGCCCGAATGTGCCGACAAATCCCGATAGGAGCTGCACATATCTCGTTCTCAGGGCACACTCATATTGTCTAAACTTCCGGTAGGCCAGCCCAGAGTTGCCCCTGGTAGCCACCGGCGGCTGACGAGTTGGACCAACACTCAGAGGAGCACTGGCTCGGGGGGGTTAAAATAAGATGACCCTCGGGCTCCGAAAACCCAAGGGAAAAAGAGGCTAGGTGGCAAATGGTAAAACCAAGGTTGGGCATTGCTGGAAAAGCTTTAATCAAGGCGAACTATCAAGGGGTTCCCATTATAACCCAACTGCGTAAGGAACGAAAATCCGGGAACATAACACCGATATGACGGATACTAGGGCGGCAAGGGTGGAACAAAACACTAGGCGAGAGGCCGAGCCTTCCACCCTTTACCAAGTATATAGATGCATTAAGATAACAAGGCAATATAATGATATCCCAACAGTAAATAATGTTCCAACAAGGAACGGTCTCCAAACTTCACCTGCAACTAGCAACGCTATAAGAGGGGCTGAGCAAAGCGGTAACATAGCCAATCAACGGTTTGCTAGGACATGGTGGGTTAGAGGTTGGACATGGCAATTTGGGAGGCATGATAAGCAAGTGGTAGGCATCGTAGCATAGGCATAGGAAAAGAGCGAGCATCTAGCAAAGCAAAGATAGTAGTGATTTCGAGGGTATGATCATCTTGCCTGCAAAGTTGTCAGAGTTGACTGGATCCTCGAAAGCAAACTCAACGGGCTCCTCGTTAGCGAACTCGTCTCCCGGCTCTACACAAACAAGACAAACAAGCAACAAGGACACAATCAACCACGCGCAAAGCTCAAACAATATGATGCAAATATGGTATGCTATGCGGGATGCGATATCTGATGCATACGCAAGATTTGACAAGGAATGAATGAACCTGGCCTCTACTTGGAAATCCAAGTGTGCCACTGGAAAGGTGAGATGAGATCGCTTGAAAACGATATAAAGAACACCGGAATCGGAGTTACGGTTTGGAAATGGCAAGCAATTCAAATATGACACCGGTCTGCGATTTACAGCAAGTAGCCATCGAAATGCAACAAGATGAACATGCTATAGCAGTCAAACATGGCAACAAAATACATGGCAGGGATCCATTCATGATGCTTAACAAAATATGAACACTGAGCTACGGCCAATTCATCCATTCACAGGTTCAAACAAGCATGGCGAAAATGCATTTGGTAAACAGATTTCAGACTTAGTGAAATTAACACTTGTCTGGAATTTCAGATCAGATAGCACACTTTGGAGCATGAAAACTATATGCTACAGGACCTGAACATGGCAAAGTAAAGCATGGCATGGAGCTACTCAAAGAGCTTAATAGAAGTCCCTTAGTGACCTTGAGCCAAAAGGGATCAGAAAATACAATTGCAAGCATGTGAACATGGCAAAAACATAACCAGATCACAGACTTAGTGAAAAACTGAAGCATGCAAATCAGGTATCAAGTAGGCATGTTTACGAGCTCGATGCACTCACTACAGAGCATGTCATGACAATCTAAGCATACACCCATCAAGAATACACATTATACAAGCTAGACATGGCAAGAACAATAGCATAGCATGCACGGATCAACTACAACATCCTCGGCAAAATTGCTAACAAGTAGACAATCTGCCCAGATTCACGAAATAGCAAAAGTAGAGCTCGATTGACTCAAGCTAGGGTGCTCCATAATTGCAAATAAAGATATGGATGGATAGAGCACTACAAGATTAACAAAACATCCTTACTGATTATCCTCAAAAGAGGCACGGATCACTAGGAAACAACATGAACATATGGCATAATGAGATAAACAGACCAAGGACTTAGTGGAATTGCTAAGTCCCTGAAATCAGCATTAACGAATGCTCCACTTTGCAAGCTTGTGCTAGTCACCACACACATCACAAAAATACATGGGTTGCACCTCTGGAAAGATGGCAAAACATATAACAAAACACATGTAGAGCTCGGGGGCATATCATGCACACAATAATCATGGCAAAAATGACAAATATCTAATTGGAGCAGCAGATCTGACAATTATCCCAAATAGCACTCTTCCAGCAGCATTTCGGGCATCAAGAGGAACTCAAATGAAAATGATGCAATGAGATGAAATGATGTGCTCTCTGAGACGAACATTTTGATATGCTATATGCCCAAAACGGAGCTACGGGTGCAAAGTTACGATGCGATGAACATAGCAAAATAATTAGGGTTTCAGATCTGGATCGCCGGCGCGCGAACCGAGGTCGGCGGCGGGCTCGCCGGAGTAGAGGAGATCGCCGGATCCGGTCCTCTCCTAGCCGGATCCGGTCGGGGCGGCAAGGCGACGAGGTCGGCGGGGTCGGCGGCGGCCGGGCGCGCGGCGGCCGGGCGCGCGGTGGCCGGCGAGGTGGCGGTCGCCGGCGCGGCGGAGCGGCTGCCGGAGTCGGGGAGGAAGCGGCGCGGGAGGATCCGGGCGGCGGGGCGCGGCGTGCGGGCCTCGGGGGCCGGCCTTGGGCTCGGCGGGCCGGCGGCGGAGGGAGGCGGTCGGGCGAACGGGGAGGTGCCATATGGCGGCGGCGGGCGCAGCGGACACGTCCGGCGCCGGCGGACGTTGTCCGGCGCACGGAGGAAGAAGAGGGCTAGGGTTTCGGGGGAGAGATCCGAATTTTCGGGAGTGGGTCTATATATAGGCATGGGGGGAGCTAGGAGTGTCCAAATGAGGTGCGGTTTTCGGCCACGCGATCATGATCGAACGCTCTAGATGATGGAGAGGGTTTTGATGGGTTTTGGGCCAAATTGGAGGGGTGTTGGGCTGCAACACACACGAGGCCTTCTTGGTCCCTCGGTTAACCGTTGGAGCATCAAACGAAGTCCAAATGGTACGAAACTTGACAGGCGGTCTACTGGTAGTAAACCAAGGCCGCTTGGCAAGTCTCGGTCCAATCCGGAAATGTTTAATCCCCACACATGAAAGAAAGGTAGAAATGACCACCGGAGGAGAACGAAGTGCCGGAATACAAAACGGACAACGGGGAAAATGCTCGAATGCATGAGACGAACACGTATGCAAATGCAATGCACATGATGACATGATATGAGATGCATGACAACGATAACAACACACGGAGACAAAAACCCGAACCTGAGAAAATAAAATAACTTAACCCTGGAAACGGCAAGAGTTGGATTACATATTAGGAAAATCATATCCGGGGTGTTACAACACTCCACCACTACGAAAGGATCTCGTCCCGAGATCTAGGACTGAAAGAATGCCGGGTACTAAGAACGGAGGTGATCCTCGCGTTCCCAGGTAGCTTCACGGTCGGAATGGTGTGACCACTTGACTTTGAGGAATTTGATTGACTTGTTGCGAGTCTTGCGTTCAGTCTCTTCAAGAATATCAACGGGGTGCTCACGATAAGAGAGATCTGCTTGGAGCTCAATGTCTTCGAAGTTGACGGTGCGGTCAGGAGTCTTGAAGCACTTTCGGAGCTGAGAGACATGGAACACGTCATGAACATTTGCAAAGTTTGAAGGAATCTCGAGTTGATAGGCGAGATCGCCTCTCTTGCTGACGATCTTGAAAGGTCTCACGTATCTAGGGGCAAGCTTCCCTTTGATACCGAAGCGGCGAGTACCTTTCATAGGAGAGATGCGGAGGTAAACATGATCTCCGATCTCGAAAGCCAAATCACGGTGCTTACTATCATAGTAGATCTTCTGGCGGGATTGGGCTGCTTTGAGGTTATCTCGAATGACTTTGCACATTTCCTCTGCCTCTGTGATTAAGTCATTTCCCAAAAGCTGACGTTCACCGGTTTCAGACCAGTTGAGAGGGGTACGGCACTTCCTGCCATACAGAATTTCAAATGGGGCCTTACCCGAACTTGCTTGAAAACTGTTGTTGTAGGAGAATTCAGCATAAGGAAGACAATCCTCCCACTTCATGCCGAAGGAGATCACACAAGCCCTGAGCATATCTTCAAGAATCTGATTGACACGCTCGACTTGACCGCTAGTTTGAGGATGGAAAGCTGTGTTGAAGCGGATGTTGGTGCCCATGGCCTTCTGAAAAGAATCCCAAAACTTGGAGGTAAAGATGTTGCCACGATCTAAAGAGATCACTTGAGGAATACCATGCAGAGAGACAATCCGAGAGGTATAGAGCTCCGCCAATTGAGCTATAGTGATTGACTCTTTGATAGGCAGAAAGTGAGCCACTTTAGTGAGTTTGTCGATGACAATGAATATAGCATCATTGCCATGTTTGGACTTTGGAAACCCAGTCACGAAGTCCATCTCAATGTGGTCAAACTTCCATTCTGGAATGGCAAGAGGTTGGAGGAGACCCGCTGGCCTTTGGTGTTCTGCCTTCACTCTTCTGCAGACATCACATTCATTCACGAATTGAGCAATCTCGCGCTTCATTCGAGTCCACCAATAAGCCTGCTTGAGGTCCTGATACATCTTCGTGCTCCCAGGGTGGATGGAGAGGAGAGAATTGTGAGCCTCGTTCATGATCACTTTACGAAGGTCACCTTTGGGCACAACAACGATCCTCGAAGAAGAGAGTATCCTTGTCATCAAGGCGGTAGCACTTCTACTTGGGTTGACTCTTGGCAATCCCAATCTTCACCTTCTTCACCATAGTATCAAGAAGCTAAGCTTGGCGAATCTGGTCTTCCAAGGTAGGAGAGACTTGAAGGTTGGCGAGGAAACCTTGAGGAACAACTTGTAGATTAAGTTTGCGGAAAGCTTCACAAAGCTCGGGTTGATAAGGCTTGAGAATCAGACTATTGCAATAAGCCTTCCTGCTCAAAGCGTCAGCAATCACATTGGCCTTGCCTGGAGTATACTCGATACTCGGATTATACTCTTGAATCATTTCGACCCATCGAGTCTGCCTAAGGTTGAGATTAGGCTGAGTGAAGATGTACTTGAGACTCTTGTGATCAGTGAAAATGTCCACTTTTCTTCCCAATAAGAGATGTCTCTGAGTCAAAAGAGCATGCATAACTGCCGCCAACTCGAGGTCATGAGTGGGGTAGTTCTTCTCGTTGGGCTTCAACTGGCGAGAGGTATAAGCCACAACTTTCTTCTCTTGCATCATCACTGTGCGGAGACCTTGGAGAGAGGCATCACAAAAGACCTCGTACGGCTTGGATTCATCAGGCGGAGTCAGAACTGGAGCAGTGACCAATTTCTCTTTCAAAGTGTTGAAAGCGATGTCACACTCCGGAGACCAAACGTACTTGACGTGCTTCTGGAGAAGATTAGAGAGAGGCTTCGCGATCTTAGAAAAGTTTTCAACGAATCTTCGACAGTAGCTTGCGAGACCGAGGAAGCTACGGAGTTGCTTCATGTTCTAAGGTGGTTCCCAATTCATAATTGCAGACACCTTCTCAGGATTCACCGCAATGCCCTTGGCAGAGATGATATGCCCAAGATAAAGAACCTCATCGAGCCAAAATTCGCACTTGGAGAACTTGGCGTAGAACTGGTGTTCCCTCAGCTTATCGAGCACCAGACGCAAGTGCTTGGCATGATCTTCCTTGTTCTTCGAAAAGACCAGAATGTCGTCGAGATAGACCAAAACGAAGTCATTGGTGTAGGCGTTGAAGATGAAATTCATCATGCGAGAGAACGTCGGAGGAGCGTTGACGAGACCAAAAGACATGACAGTGTATTCATATGAACCATAGCTTGTCCTGAAAGCCGTCTTGGGAATATCTTGTTCACGGATTCGAATCTGATGATAACCCATACGGAGATCAATCTTGGAGAATACTTGGGCACCTTTGAGTTGTTCGAACAGCTCGTTGATGTTGGGAAGTGGGTATTTGTTCTTGATGGTCTTCTTGTTCAATGGACGGTAATCAACACAAAGTCGGTCCGTTCCATCCTTCTTCTTCACAAAAAGAACACCACAACCCCACGGAGAAGAACTAGGTCGGATGAGACCCATTCTCTCTTGAATATCGAGTTGCTTCTTCAGCTCCTTCAACTCTTCAGGTCCGAGCTTGTAAGGACGCTTGCACACAGGTTTCGTGCCAGGCTCAAGATCGATGATGAATTCAACTGGCCGGTGCGGAGGCATTCCTGGAAGCTCTTCTGGAAAGACGTCTTGATATTCGCAAATGACTGGAATCTGCGAGATAGCATCCAGTTCACCCTTCTCATTGAGATAAAACAGACGGATGGTATTATCCCGAGCGGCAAAGACAATTACATCCTCAGACGAATAAGTCAATTGAATCTGCCTGGCTGCATAATCAAGATGAGCCTTGTGCTTAGAAAGCCAATCCATTCTAAGAATAAGATCAATATCTGAGTTGCCAAGAACCACCGGAGAAGAAAGAAACTTGTAGTCACCCAACGTGATAGAGATATCGGGAGCAACCAAACTAGAAGTCAAAATCTTGCCGGGAGAAACAACTTGCATGACTTTGGGCATGATCTCAGTATCAACATTGTGCTTCGATGCAAAAGGGCATGACAAGAAAGAATGCGATGCACCAGTATAAAAAAGTACTTTTGCAGGAACATCGTTAACAGGAAGGTTACCCATGATGACATCTGACGAGTCCTCTGCCTGAGCTGCATTCATCAAATTGACCTTGGCGTGCTTGGGGTTATGCTTGACCACAGCTGTACTTGCCGATCTCACAGGAGGAGGAGGAGGAAGACGCCTCTGGTTGAAGCACTTGTTGGCATAGTGACCCTTCTGTTGGCACTTGTTGTACGTGACCTCTGAAAGCGGACGGTGATATGGAGCACTCGATCTTGGAGCTTGAGACGAAGTCTTGTTCTGAAAGCCAGGGTTGGGTGGGTGGGAAGATCCACTGCCACCTTTGCTCTTCTCCTGATACGGCTGATGAAACAGAGGAGGAGGAAGCCAATACTTTTGCTGCTTGGCCACTTGAGTAGAGGAAGAAGGAGTAGTGTCTCTGACTTGCTTCTTGGAAGCATCACACCTCAGTTGAGCAGCCTCTTGCTTCAATGCCATGTTGTAGAACTCATCGTACCTCAAGGGCTCAAAGAGAACAAGAGCTAGCTGGATTTCTTCTCTGAGACCACCCCTGAACTGGTATATCATGCTCTTCTCATCAGGGACGTCCTGCTTAGCAAAGCGGGCGAGCTTCTGGAACAACTTGTTGTAGTCATAGACAGACAAAGAGCCTTGCTTCAGGTTGCGGAATTCCTCACGCTTGCTTTCAACCATGCTCTGAGGGATATGATGAGCTTTGAAGTCCTGACGGAATTCATCCCAAGTAATCACACGGCCTCCTCTGGAATCCTTGTACTGCTGAAACCATTCTGCAGCTTGGTCTTTGAGTTGGAAGGAAGCGAACTTGACAAAGTCCTCAGGCCTGACGTTACTGCACTCGAAATGCTTGCACAGATCCACGAGCCAATCGTCAGCATCAGTTGCCTCAACACAATTGCTGAAAGTCTTTGGCCCGTTAGCAAGGAACTGGTTGAGTGTAGCAAAGTGATTCTAATTGTTGCCTTGGTTGCCTTGGTTCGCTTGATTGCACTCTTGAAGAATTTGCATGATCAATTGTGTGTTTGCATTGGTTGCGGCCATCACAGCTTGCCATGCCTCCGGAGGAGGTGGAGGTGGTGGCGGATCCTGATTCTGATTCTGATTGGTGCTCTTAGCGGGAGCCATCCTGAAGAGGGTGACAACCGTTAGCACATTGACAGATAAAATGAAGCTGAATCAAACGGGTTGAAATTGCAACATAAAGTCTTCACATCCGAACAAAATGAACGAATGCATTTCACTTGAAATGGTCACATATCCATAAATTGAGAAGCCACTTAGAATTTAGGTAGAGGAATAAATCAACAAGGTACGGATCAAGAACGAATACTCGGTAAGAAATCCCAATCTCAAACCAAATATCCGTGGAAGAAGAACTAGAGCTACAAGAATTCCCACCTATGAAACTCCCGAACCTTTCCGGTTATGCAATCAGGTGTTGGGGATACAGGGGAAGCATAATATCTCACCCAAATCTAGCAAATCCTACATCCAGTTGTATCCATCCTTCAACACATAACCGAGAAAAACTTCGGAAACCATCTACCTCAACCTTCGAAAAGCATCCGTTATACAAGTTATGGCGATACTCCCGAACTTCCGCCCCAGTACTGGGTGGCGTCGAGGTTATCTCACCAACGAACTGCATAAAAGAGATTTTCAATGTCGGCGTACTAAACTCAGGTATTCCAGAACTGCAACGATAAAATTGTGACGACAACACCTCGGAGCTCAACTCCCCGGGACACTGCCACAACCCCTAAAGACAGGAGGCACCAAGAACAATGTTCTCGTCACAAAACCATCGGAACGATTCCAAGATACCCGCGTGATCCTAAATTTTTTTTGGTGAAATTTGAGAAGAGAAGAGTCAAAACTCTACGTCAGGATGCCTTACCAGAGCGATGAGGAGACTGGGAAGTAAAAAGAATTCCTAAACTCTCCGATATATAATTCCTAAATGACTCAAAACATTTTTCTAGACTCAACAACGACTGCTAAAAACGATCAAGCAATGGGGGCTCCTAAGGTCGGGGAAGGCTCTGATTACCAACTTGTAACGCCCTCGATGCGGCTATAGCTCCCACGTGTCGAGGCACGACTTAGAGGCATAACCGCATTGAAAGCAATGTCGCAAGTTAGGCAATCTTCACAACATCCCATGTAATATAGATAATAAAAGGGGAGATACATAGTTGGCTTACAATCGCCACGTCAATCAAAGTACATAAATACCATTACAACATTCAAACACTCATGGCCCGACTACGGCGCCAAAATAAAAGATAAACCCAACATGAGACACGGTCCCGATCACCCCAACTAGGCACCACTACTGATCATCAGGGAAAGACATGTAGTATCGGCGTGAGTCCTCGTCGAACTCCCACTTGAGCTCAAGCGCGTCATCTGGAACGGAATCATCAGGCCCTGCATCTGTTTTGGAAGTAATCTGTGAGCCACAGGGACTCAGCAATCTCGCACCCTCGCGATCAAGACTATTCAAGCTTATAGGTAAGGCAAGGAAAATATGTGGAGCTGCAGCAAGCGACTAGCATATATGGTGCCTAACCTATTCGCAAAAGAGAGCGAGAAGAGGAGGCAAAGCGCGAACGGATAACTATAGAGCAACCTGCGACAAGCATTACTCCAACACCGTGTTCACTTCCCGGACTCCGCCGAGAAGAGACCATCATGGTAACTCACACGATTGATTCATTTTAATTAAGTTAAGGTTCAAGTTATCTACAACCGTACATTAACAAATTCCCATCTGCCCATACCGCGGGCACGGCTTTCGAAAGTTCAAATCCCTGCAGGGGAGTCCCAACTTAGCCCATGACAAGTTCTCACGGTTAACGAAGGAATAGACCTCCTCCCGAGACGTTCCGATCAGACTCGGTATCCCGGTTCTACAAGACACTTCGACAAGTTAAAACAATTCCAGCAACGCCGCCCGAATGTGCCGACAAATCCCGATAGGAGCTGCACATATCTCGTTCTCAGGGCACACTCATATTGTCTAAACTTCCGGTAGGCCAGCCCAGAGTTGCCCCTGGTAGCCACCGGCGGCTGACGAGTTGGACCAACACTCAGAGGAGCACTGGCTCGGGGGGGTTAAAATAAGATGACCCTCGGGCTCCGAAAACCCAAGGGAAAAATAGGCTAGGTGGCAAATGGTAAAACCAAGGTTGGGCATTGCTGGAAAAGCTTTAATCAAGGCGAACTATCAAGGGGTTCCCATTATAACCCAACTGCGTAAGGAACGAAAATCCGGGAACATAACACCGATATGACGGATACTAGGGCGGCAAGGGTGGAACAAAACACTAGGCGAGAGGCCGAGCCTTCCACCCTTTACCAAGTATATAGATGCATTAAGATAACAAGGCAATATAATGATATCCCAACAGTAAATAATGTTCCAACAAGGAACGGTCTCCAAACTTCACCTGCAACTAGCAACGCTATAAGAGGGGCTGAGCAAAGCGGTAACATAGCCAATCAACGGTTTGCTAGGACATGGTGGGTTAGAGGTTGGACATGGCAATTTGGGAGGCATGATAAGCAAGTGGTAGGCATCGTAGCATAGGCATAGGAAAAGAGCGAGCATCTAGCAAAGCAAAGATAGTAGTGATTTCGAGGGTATGATCATCTTGCCTGCAAAGTTGTCAGAGTTGACTGGATCCTCGAAAGCAAACTCAACGGGCTCCTCGTTAGCGAACTCGTCTCCCGGCTCTACACAAACAAGACAAACAAGCAACAAGGACACAATCAACCACGCGCAAAGCTCAAACAATATGATGCAAATATGGTATGCTATGCGGGATGCGATATCTGATGCATACGCAAGATTTGACAAGGAATGAATGAACCTGGCCTCTACTTGGAAATCCAAGTGTGCCACTGGAAAGGTGAGATGAGATCGCTTGAAAACGATATAAAGAACACCGGAATCGGAGTTACGGTTTGGAAATGGCAAGCAATTCAAATATGACACCGGTCTGCGATTTACAGCAAGTAGCCATCGAAATGCAACAAGATGAACATGCTATAGCAGTCAAACATGGCAACAAAATACATGGCAGGGATCCATTCATGATGCTTAACAAAATATGAACACTGAGCTACGGCCAATTCATCCATTCACAGGTTCAAACAAGCATGGCGAAAATGCATTTGGTAAACAGATTTCAGACTTAGTGAAATTAACACTTGTCTGGAATTTCAGATCAGATAGCACACTTTGGAGCATGAAAACTATATGCTACAGGACCTGAACATGGCAAAGTAAAGCATGGCATGGAGCTACTCAAAGAGCTTAATAGAAGTCCCTTAGTGACCTTGAGCCAAAAGGGATCAGAAAATACAATTGCAAGCATGTGAACATGGCAAAAACATAACCAGATCACAGACTTAGTGAAAAACTGAAGCATGCAAATCAGGTATCAAGTAGGCATGTTTACGAGCTCGATGCACTCACTACAGAGCATGTCATGACAATCTAAGCATACACCCATCAAGAATACACATTATACAAGCTAGACATGGCAAGAACAATAGCATAGCATGCACGGATCAACTACAACATCCTCGGCAAAATTGCTAACAAGTAGACAATCTGCCCAGATTCACGAAATAGCAAAAGTAGAGCTCGATTGACTCAAGCTAGGGTGCTCCATAATTGCAAATAAAGATATGGATGGATAGAGCACTACAAGATTAACAAAACATCCTTACTGATTATCCTCAAAAGAGGCACGGATCACTAGGAAACAACATGAACATATGGCATAATGAGATAAACAGACCAAGGACTTAGTGGAATTGCTAAGTCCCTGAAATCAGCATTAACGAATGCTCCACTTTGCAAGCTTGTGCTAGTCACCACACACATCACAAAAATACATGGGTTGCACCTCTGGAAAGATGGCAAAACATATAACAAAACACATGTAGAGCTCGGGGGCATATCATGCACACAATAATCATGGCAAAAATGACAAATATCTAATTGGAGCAGCAGATCTGACAATTATCCCAAATAGCACTCTTCCAGCAGCATTTCGGGCATCAAGAGGAACTCAAATGAAAATGATGCAATGAGATGAAATGATGTGCTCTCTGAGACGAACATTTTGATATGCTATATGCCCAAAACGGAGCTACGGGTGCAAAGTTACGATGCGATGAACATAGCAAAATAATTAGGGTTTCAGATCTGGATCGCCGGCGCGCGAACCGAGGTCGGCGGCGGGCTCGCCGGAGTAGAGGAGATCGCCGGATCCGGTCCTCTCCTAGCCGGATCCGGTCGGGGCGGCAAGGCGACGAGGTCGGCGGGGTCGGCGGCGGCCGGGCGCGCGGCGGCCGGGCGCGCGGCGGCCGGGCGCGCGGTGGCCGGCGAGGTGGCGGTCGCCGGCGCGGCGGAGCGGCTGCCGGAGTCGGGGAGGAAGCGGCGCGGGAGGATCCGGGCGGCGGGGCGCGGCGTGCGGGCCTCGGGGGCCGGCCTTGGGCTCGGCGGGCCAGCGGCGGAGGGAGGCGGTCGGGCGAACGGGGAGGTGCCATATGGCGGCGGCGGGCGCAGCGGACACGTCCGGCGCCGGCGGACGTTGTCCGGCGCACGGAGGAAGAAGAGGGCTAGGGTTTCGGGGGAGAGATCCGAATTTTCGGGAGTGGGTCTATATATAGGCATGGGGGGAGCTAGGAGTGTCCAAATGAGGTGCGGTTTTCGGCCACGCGATCATGATCGAACGCTCTAGATGATGGAGAGGGTTTTGATGGGTTTTGGGCCAAATTGGAGGGGTGTTGGGCTGCAACACACACGAGGCCTTCTTGGTTCCTCGGTTAACCGTTGGAGCATCAAACGAAGTCCAAATGGTACGAAACTTGACAGGCGGTCTACTGGTAGTAAACCAAGGCCGCTTGGCAAGTCTCGGTCCAATCCGGAAATGTTTAATCCCCACACATGAAAGAAAGGTAGAAATGACCACCGGAGGAGAACGAAGTGCCGGAATACAAAACGGACAACGGGGAAAATGCTCGAATGCATGAGACGAACACGTATGCAAATGCAATGCACATGATGACATGATATGAGATGCATGACAACGATAACAACACACGGAGACAAAAACCCGAACCTGAGAAAATAAAATAACTTAACGCCGGAAACGGCAAGAGTTGGATTACATATTAGGAAAATCATATCCGGGGTGTTACAACACTCCACCACTACAAAAGGATCTCGTCCCGAGATCTAGGACTGAAAGAATGCCGGGTACTAAGAACGGAGGTGATCCTCGCGTTCCCAGGTAGCTTCATGGTCGGAATGGTGTGACCACTTGACTTTGAGGAATTTGATTGACTTGTTGCGAGTCTTGCGTTCAGTCTCTTCAAGAATAGCAACGGGGTGCTCACGATAAGAGAGATCTGCTTGGAGCTCAATGTCTTCGAAGTTGACGGTGCGGTCAGGAGTCTTGAAGCACTTTCGGAGCTGAGAGACATGGAACACGTCATGAACATTTGCAAAGTTTGAAGGAATCTCGAGTTGATAGGCGAGATCGCCTCTCTTGCTGACGATCTTGAAAGGTCCCACGTATCTAGGGGCAAGCTTCCCTTTGATATCGAAGCGGCGAGTACCTTTCATAGGAGAGATGCGGAGGTAAACATGATCTGCGATCTCGAAAGCCAAATCACGGTGCTTACTATCATAGTAGATCTTCTGGCGGGATTGGGCTGCTTTGAGGTTATCTCGAATGACTTTGCACATTTCCTCTGCCTCTGTGATTAAGTCATTTCCCAAAAGCTGACGTTCACCGGTTTCAGACCAGTTGAGAGGGGTACGGCACTTCCTGCCATACAGAATTTCAAATGGGGCCTTACCCGAACTTGCTTGAAAACTGTTGTTGTAGGAGAATTCAGCATAAGGAAGACAATCCTCCCACTTCATGCCGAAGGAGATCACACAAGCCCTGAGCATATCTTCAAGAATCTGATTGACACGCTCGACTTGACCGCTAGTTTGAGGATGGAAAGCTGTGTTGAAGCGGATGTTGGTGCCCATGGCCTTCTGAAAAGAATCCCAAAACTTGGAGGTAAAGATGTTGCCACGATCTAAAGAGATCACTTGAGGAATACCATGCAGAGAGACAATCCGAGAGGTATAGAGCTCCGCCAATTGAGCTATAGTGATTGACTCTTTGATAGGCAGAAAGTGAGCCACTTTAGTGAGTTTGTCGATGACAATGAATATAGCATCATTGACATGTTTGGACTTTGGAAACCCAGTCACGAAGTCCATCTCAATGTGGTCAAACTTCCATTCTGGAATGGCAAGAGGTTGGAGGAGACCCGCTGGCCTTTGGTGTTCTGCCTTCACTCTTCTGCAGACATCACATTCATTCACGAATTGAGCAATCTCGCGCTTCATTCGAGTCCACCAATAAGCCTGCTTGAGGTCCTGATACATCTTCGTGCTCCCAGGGTGGATGGAGAGGAGAGAATTGTGAGCCTCGTTCATGATCACTTTACGAAGGTCACCTTTGGGCACAACAACGATCCTCGAAGAAGAGAGTATCCTTGTCATCAAGGCGGTAGCACTTCTACTTGGGTTGACTCTTGGCAATCCCAATCTTCACCTTCTTCACCATAGTATCAAGAAGCTAAGCTTGGCGAATCTGGTCTTCCAAGGTAGGAGAGACTTGAAGGTTGGCGAGGAAACCTTGAGGAACAACTTGTAGATTAAGTTTGCGGAAAGCTTCACAAAGCTCGGGTTGATAAGGCTTGAGAATCAGACTATTGCAATAAGCCTTCCTGCTCAAAGCGTCAGCAATCACATTGGCCTTGCCTGGAGTATACTCGATACTCGGATTATACTCTTGAATCATTTCGACCCATCGAGTCTGCCTAAGGTTGAGATTAGGCTGAGTGAAGATGTACTTGAGACTCTTGTGATCAGTGAAAATGTCCACTTTTCTTCCCAATAAGAGATGTCTCTGAGTCAAAAGAGCATGCATAACTGCCGCCAACTCGAGGTCATGAGTGGGGTAGTTCTTCTCGTTGGGCTTCAACTGGCGAGAGGTATAAGCCACAACTTTCTTCTCTTGCATCATCACTGTGCGGAGACCTTGGAGAGAGGCATCACAAAAGACCTCGTACGGCTTGGATTCATCAGGCGGAGTCAGAACTGGAGCAGTGACCAATTTCTCTTTCAAAGTGTTGAAAGCGATGTCACACTCCGGAGACCAAACGTACTTGACGTGCTTCTGGAGAAGATTAGAGAGAGGCTTCACGATCTTAGAAAAGTTTTCAACGAATCTTCGACAGTAGCTTGCGAGACCGAGGAAGCTACGGAGTTGCTTCATGTTCTAAGGTGGTTCCCAATTCATAATTGCAGACACCTTCTCAGGATTCACCGCAATGCCCTTGGCAGAGATGATATGCCCAAGATAAAGAACCTCATCGAGCCAAAATTCGCACTTGGAGAACTTGGCGTAGAACTGGTGTTCCCTCAGCTTATCGAGCACCAGACGCAAGTGCTTGGCATGATCTTCCTTGTTCTTCGAAAAGACCAGAATGTCGTCGAGATAGACCAAAACGAAGTCATTGGTGTAGGCGTTGAAGATGAAATTCATCATGCGAGAGAACGTCGGAGGAGCGTTGACGAGACCAAAAGACATGACAGTGTATTCATATGAACCATAGCTTGTCCTGAAAGCCGTCTTGGGAATATCTTGTTCACGGATTCGAATCTGATGATAACCCATACGGAGATCAAGCTTGGAGAATACTTGGGCACCTTTGAGTTGTTCGAACAGCTCGTTGATGTTGGGAAGTGGGTATTTGTTCTTGATGGTCTTCTTGTTCAATGGACGGTAATCAACACAAAGTCGGTCCGTTCCATCCTTCTTCTTCACAAAAAGAACACCACAACCCCACGGAGAAGAACTAGGTCGGATGAGACCCATTCTCTCTTGAATATCGAGTTGCTTCTTCAGCTCCTTCAACTCTTCAGGTCCGAGCTTGTAAGGACGCTTGCACACAGGTTTCGTGCCAGGCTCAAGATCGATGATGAATTCAACTGGCCGGTGCGGAGGCATTCCTGGAAGCTCTTCTGGAAAGACGTCTTGATATTCGCAAATGACTGGAATCTGCGAGATAGCATCCAGTTCACCCTTCTCATTGAGATAAAACAGACGGATGGTATTATCCCGAGCGGCAAAGACAATTACATCCTCAGACGAATAAGTCAATTGAATCTGCCTGGCTGCATAATCAAGATGAGCCTTGTGCTTAGAAAGCCAATCCATTCTGAGAATAAGATCAATATCTGAGTTGCCAAGAACCACCGGAGAAGAAAGAAACTTGTAGTCACCCAACGTGATAGAGATATCGGGAGCAACCAAACTAGAAGTCAAAATCTTGCCGGGAGAAACAACTTGCATGACTTTGGGCATGATCTCAGTATCAACATTGTGCTTCGATGCAAAAGGGCATGACAAGAAAGAATGCGATGCACCAGTATAAAAAAGTACTTTTGCAGGAACATCGTTAACAGGAAGGTTACCCATGATGACATCTGACGAGTCCTCTGCCTGAGCTGCATTCATCAAATTGACCTTGGCGTGCTTGGGGTTATGCTTGACCACAGCTGTACTTGCCGATCTCACAGGAGGAGGAGGAGGAAGACGCCTCTGGTTGAAGCACTTGTTGGCATAGTGACCCTTCTGTTGGCACTTGTTGTACGTGACCTCTGAAAGCGGACGGTGATATGGAGCACTCGATCTTGGAGCTTGAGACGAAGTCTTGTTCTGAAAGCCAGGGTTGGGTGGGTGGGAAGATCCACTGCCACCTTTGCTCTTCTCCTGATACGGCTGATGAAACAGAGGAGGAGGAAGCCAATACTTTTGCTGCTTGGCCACTTGAGTAGAGGAAGAAGGAGTAGTGTCTCTGACTTGCTTCTTGGAAGCATCACACCTCAGTTGAGCAGCCTCTTGCTTCAATGCCATGTTGTAGAACTCATCGTACCTCAAGGGCTCAAAGAGAACAAGAGCTAGCTGGATTTCTTCTCTGAGACCACCCCTGAACTGGTATATCATGCTCTTCTCATCAGGGACGTCCTGCTTAGCAAAGCGGGCGAGCTTCTGGAACAACTTGTTGTAGTCATAGACAGACAAAGAGCCTTGCTTCAGGTTGCGGAATTCCTCACGCTTGCTTTCAACCATGCTCTGAGGGATATGATGAGCTTTG
Source organism: Triticum urartu (assembly GCF_056163025.1). Lineage (NCBI taxonomy): Eukaryota > Viridiplantae > Streptophyta > Magnoliopsida > Poales > Poaceae > Triticum > Triticum urartu. The sequence goes on from NC_141873.1 coordinate 369,938,598, forward strand.
AAGTCCTGACGGAATTCATCCCAAGTAATCACACGGCCTCCTCTGGAATCCTTGTACTGCTGAAACCATTCTGCAGCTTGGTCTTTGAGTTGGAAGGAAGCGAACTTGACAAAGTCCTCAGGCCTGACGTTACTGCACTCGAAATGCTTGCACAGATCCACGAGCCAATCGTCAGCATCAGTTGCCTCAACACAATTGCTGAAAGTCTTTGGCCCGTTAGCAAGGAACTGGTTGAGTGTAGCAAAGTGATTCTAATTGTTGCCTTGGTTGCCTTGGTTCGCTTGATTGCACTCTTGAAGAATTTGCATGATCAATTGTGTGTTTGCATTGGTTGCGGCCATCACAGCTTGCCATGCCTCCGGAGGAGGTGGAGGTGGTGGCGGATCCTGATTCTGATTCTGATTGGTGCTCTTAGCGGGAGCCATCCTGAAGAGGGTGACAACCGTTAGCACATTGACAGATAAAATGAAGCTGAATCAAACGGGTTGAAATTGCAACATAAAGTCTTCACATCCGAACAAAATGAACGAATGCATTTCACTTGAAATGGTCACATATCCATAAATTGAGAAGCCACTTAGAATTTAGGTAGAGGAATAAATCAACAAGGTACGGATCAAGAACGAATACTCGGTAAGAAATCCCAATCTCAAACCAAATATCCGTGGAAGAAGAACTAGAGCTACAAGAATTCCCACCTATGAAACTCCCGAACCTTTCCGGTTATGCAATCAGGTGTTGGGGATACAGGGGAAGCATAATATCTCACCCAAATCTAGCAAATCCTACATCCAGTTGTATCCATCCTTCAACACATAACCGAGAAAAACTTCGGAAACCATCTACCTCAACCTTCGAAAAGCATCCGTTATACAAGTTATGGCGATACTCCCGAACTTCCGCCCCAGTACTGGGTGGCGTCGAGGTTATCTCACCAACGAACTGCATAAAAGAGATTTTCAATGTCGGCGTACTAAACTCAGGTATTCCAGAACTGCAACGATAAAATTGTGACGACAACACCTCGGAGCTCAACTCCCCGGGACACTGCCACAACCCCTAAAGACAGGAGGCACCAAGAACAATGTTCTCGTCACAAAACCATCGGAACGATTCCAAGATACCCGCGTGATCCTAAATTTTTTTTTGTGAAATTTGAGAAGAGAAGAGTCAAAACTCTACGTCAGGATGCCTTACCAGAGCGATGAGGAGACTGGGAAGTAAAAAGAATTCCTAAACTCTCCGATATATAATTCCTAAATGACTCAAAACATTTTTCTAGACTCAACAACGACTGCTAAAAACGATCAAGCAATGGGGGCTCCTAAGGTCGGGGAAGGCTCTGATTACCAACTTGTAACGCCCTCGATGCGGCTATAGCTCCCACGTGTCGAGGCACGACTTAGAGGCATAACCGCATTGAAAGCAATGTCGCAAGTTAGGCAATCTTCACAACATCCCATGTAATATAGATAATAAAAGGGGAGATACATAGTTGGCTTACAATCGCCACGTCAATCAAAGTACATAAATACCATTACAACATTCAAACACTCATGGCCCGACTACGGCGCCAAAATAAAAGATAAACCCAACATGCGACACGGTCCCGATCACCCCAACTAGGCACCACTACTGATCATCAGGGAAAGACACGTAGTATCGGCGTGAGTCCTCGTCGAACTCCCACTTGAGCTCAAGCGCGTCATCTGGAACGGAATCATCAGGCCCTGCATCTGTTTTGGAAGTAATCTGTGAGCCACAGGGACTCAGCAATCTCGCACCCTCGCGATCAAGACTATTCAAGCTTATAGGTAAGGCAAGGAAAATATGTGGAGCTGCAGCAAGCGACTAGCATATATGGTGCCTAACCTATTCGCAAAAGAGAGCGAGAAGAGGAGGCAAAGCGCGAACGGATAACTATAGAGCAACCTGCGACAAGCATTACTCCAACACCGTGTTCACTTCCCGGACTCCGCCGAGAAGAGACCATCATGGTAACTCACACGATTGATTCATTTTAATTAAGTTAAGGTTCAAGTTATCTACAACCGTACATTAACAAATTCCCATCTGCCCATACCGCGGGCACGGCTTTTGAAAGTTCAAATCCCTGTAGGGGAGTCCCAACTTAGCCCATGACAAGTTCTCACGGTTAACGAAGGAATAGACCTCCTCCCGAGACGTTCCGATCAGACTCGGTATCCCGGTTCTACAAGACACTTCGACAAGTTAAAACAATTCCAGCAACGCCGCCCGAATGTGCCGACAAATCCCGATAGGAGCTGCACATATCTCGTTCTCAGGGCACACTCATATTGTCTAAACTTCCGGTAGGCCAGCCCAGAGTTGCCCCTGGTAGCCACCGGCGGCTGACGAGTTGGACCAACACTCAGAGGAGCACTGGCTCGGGGGGGTTAAAATAAGATGACCCTCGGGCTCCGAAAACCCAAGGGAAAAAGAGGCTAGGTGGCAAATGGTAAAACCAAGGTTGGGCATTGCTGGAAAAGCTTTAATCAAGGCGAACTATCAAGGGGTTCCCATTATAACCCAACTGCGTAAGGAACGAAAATCCGGGAACATAACACCGATATGACGGATACTAGGGCGGCAAGGGTGGAACAAAACACTAGGCGAGAGGCCGAGCCTTCCACCCTTTACCAAGTATATAGATGCATTAAGATAACAAGGCAATATAATGATATCCCAACAGTAAATAATGTTCCAACAAGGAACGGTCTCCAAACTTCACCTGCAACTAGCAACGCTATAAGAGGGGCTGAGCAAAGCGGTAACATAGCCAATCAACGGTTTGCTAGGACATGGTGGGTTAGAGGTTGGACATGGCAATTTGGGAGGCATGATAAGCAAGTGGTAGGCATCGTAGCATAGGCATAGGAAAAGAGCGAGCATCTAGCAAAGCAAAGATAGTAGTGATTTCGAGGGTATGATCATCTTGCCTGCAAAGTTGTCAGAGTTGACTGGATCCTCGAAAGCAAACTCAACGGGCTCCTCGTTAGCGAACTCGTCTCCCGGCTCTACACAAACAAGACAAACAAGCAACAAGGACACAATCAACCACGCGCAAAGCTCAAACAATATGATGCAAATATGGTATGCTATGCGGGATGCGATATCTGATGCATACGCAAGATTTGACAAGGAATGAATGAACCTGGCCTCTACTTGGAAATCCAAGTGTGCCACTGGAAAGGTGAGATGAGATCGCTTGAAAACGATATAAAGAACACCGGAATCGGAGTTACGGTTTGGAAATGGCAAGCAATTCAAATATGACACCGGTCTGCGATTTACAGCAAGTAGCCATCGAAATGCAACAAGATGAACATGCTATAGCAGTCAAACATGGCAACAAAATACATGGCAGGGATCCATTCATGATGCTTAACAAAATATGAACACTGAGCTACGGCCAATTCATCCATTCACAGGTTCAAACAAGCATGGCGAAAATGCATTTGGTAAACAGATTTCAGACTTAGTGAAATTAACACTTGTCTGGAATTTCAGATCAGATAGCACACTTTGGAGCATGAAAACTATATGCTACAGGACCTGAACATGGCAAAGTAAAGCATGGCATGGAGCTACTCAAAGAGCTTAATAGAAGTCCCTTAGTGACCTTGAGCCAAAAGGGATCAGAAAATACAATTGCAAGCATGTGAACATGGCAAAAACATAACCAGATCACAGACTTAGTGAAAAACTGAAGCATGCAAATCAGGTATCAAGTAGGCATGTTTACGAGCTCGATGCACTCACTACAGAGCATGTCATGACAATCTAAGCATACACCCATCAAGAATACACATTATACAAGCTAGACATGGCAAGAACAATAGCATAGCATGCACGGATCAACTACAACATCCTCGGCAAAATTGCTAACAAGTAGACAATCTGCCCAGATTCACGAAATAGCAAAAGTAGAGCTCGATTGACTCAAGCTAGGGTGCTCCATAATTGCAAATAAAGATATGGATGGATAGAGCACTACAAGATTAACAAAACATCCTTACTGATTATCCTCAAAAGAGGCACGGATCACTAGGAAACAACATGAACATATGGCATAATGAGATAAACAGACCAAGGACTTAGTGGAATTGCTAAGTCCCTGAAATCAGCATTAACGAATGCTCCACTTTGCAAGCTTGTGCTAGTCACCACACACATCACAAAAATACATGGGTTGCACCTCTGGAAAGATGGCAAAACATATAACAAAACACATGTAGAGCTCGGGGGCATATCATGCACACAATAATCATGGCAAAAATGACAAATATCTAATTGGAGCAGCAGATCTGACAATTATCCCAAATAGCACTCTTCCAGCAGCATTTCGGGCATCAAGAGGAACTCAAATGAAAATGATGCAATGAGATGAAATGATGTGCTCTCTGAGACGAACATTTTGATATGCTATATGCCCAAAACGGAGCTACGGGTGCAAAGTTACGATGCGATGAACATAGCAAAATAATTAGGGTTTCAGATCTGGATCGCCGGCGCGCGAACCGAGGTCGGCGGCGGGCTCGCCGGAGTAGAGGAGATCGCCGGATCCGGTCCTCTCCTAGCCGGATCCGGTCGGGGCGGCAAGGCGACGAGGTCGGCGGGGTCGGCGGCGGCCGGGCGCGCGGTGGCCGGCGAGGTGGCGGTCGCCGGCGCGGCGGAGCGGCTGCCGGAGTCGGGGAGGAAGCGGCGCGGGAGGATCCGGGCGGCGGGGCGCGGCGTGCGGGCCTCGGGGGCCGGCCTTGGGCTCGGCGGGCCGGCGGCGGAGGGAGGCGGTCGGGCGAACGGGGAGGTGCCATATGGCGGCGGCGGGCGCAGCGGACACGTCCGGCGCCGGCGGACGTTGTCCGGCGCACGGAGGAAGAAGAGGGCTAGGGTTTCGGGGGAGAGATCCGAATTTTCGGGAGTGGGTCTATATATAGGCATGGGGGGAGCTAGGAGTGTCCAAATGAGGTGCGGTTTTCGGCCACGCGATCATGATCGAACGCTCTAGATGATGGAGAGGGTTTTGATGGGTTTTGGGCCAAATTGGAGGGGTGTTGGGCTGCAACACACACGAGGCCTTCTTGGTCCCTCGGTTAACCGTTGGAGCATCAAATGAAGTCCAAATGGTACGAAACTTGACAGGCGGTCTACTGGTAGTAAACCAAGGCCGCTTGGCAAGTCTCGGTCCAATCCGGAAATGTTTAATCCCCACACATGAAAGAAAGGTAGAAATGACCACCGGAGGAGAACGAAGTGCCGGAATACAAAACGGACAACGGGGAAAATGCTCGAATGCATGAGACGAACACGTATGCAAATGCAATGCACATGATGACATGATATGAGATGCATGACAACGATAACAACACACGGAGACAAAAACCCGAACCTGAGAAAATAAAATAACTTAACGCCGGAAACGGCAAGAGTTGGATTACATATTAGGAAAATCATATCCGGGGTGTTACAACACTCCACCACTACAAAAGGATCTCGTCCCGAGATCTAGGACTGAAAGAATGCCAGGTACTAAGAACGGAGGTGATCCTCGCGTTCCCAGGTAGCTTCACGGTCGGAATGGTGTGACCACTTGACTTTGAGGAATTTGATTGACTTGTTGCGAGTCTTGCGTTCAGTCTCTTCAAGAATAGCAACGGGGTGCTCACGATAAGAGAGATCTGCTTGGAGCTCAATGTCTTCGAAGTTGACGGTGCGGTCAGGAGTCTTGAAGCACTTTCGGAGCTGAGAGACATGGAACACGTCATGAACATTTGCAAAGTTTGAAGGAATCTCGAGTTGATAGGCGAGATCGCCTCTCTTGCTGACGATCTTGAAAGGTCCCACGTATCTAGGGGCAAGCTTCCCTTTGATATCGAAGCGGCGAGTACCTTTCATAGGAGAGATGCGGAGGTAAACATGATCTCCGATCTCGAAAGCCAAATCACGGTGCTTACTATCATAGTAGATCTTCTGGCGGGATTGGGCTGCTTTGAGGTTATCTCGAATGACTTTGCACATTTCCTCTGCCTCTGTGATTAAGTCATTTCCCAAAAGCTGACGTTCACCGGTTTCAGACCAGTTGAGAGGGGTACGGCACTTCCTGCCATACAGAATTTCAAATGGGGCCTTACCCGAACTTGCTTGAAAACTGTTGTTGTAGGAGAATTCAGCATAAGGAAGACAATCCTCCCACTTCATGCCGAAGGAGATCACACAAGCCCTGAGCATATCTTCAAGAATCTGATTGACACGCTCGACTTGACCGCTAGTTTGAGGATGGAAAGCTGTGTTGAAGCGGATGTTGGTGCCCATGGCCTTCTGAAAAGAATCCCAAAACTTGGAGGTAAAGATGTTGCCACGATCTAAAGAGATCACTTGAGGAATACCATGCAGAGAGACAATCCGAGAGGTATAGAGCTCCGCCAATTGAGCTATAGTGATTGACTCTTTGATAGGCAGAAAGTGAGCCACTTTAGTGAGTTTGTCGATGACAATGAATATAGCATCATTGCCATGTTTGGACTTTGGAAACCCAGTCACGAAGTCCATCTCAATGTGGTCAAACTTCCATTCTGGAATGGCAAGAGGTTGGAGGAGACCCGCTGGCCTTTGGTGTTCTGCCTTCACTCTTCTGCAGACATCACATTCATTCACGAATTGAGCAATCTCGCGCTTCATTCGAGTCCACCAATAAGCCTGCTTGAGGTCCTGATACATCTTCGTGCTCCCAGGGTGGATGGAGAGGAGAGAATTGTGAGCCTCGTTCATGATCACTTTACGAAGGTCACCTTTGGGCACAACAACGATCCTCGAAGAAGAGAGTATCCTTGTCATCAAGGCGGTAGCACTTCTACTTGGGTTGACTCTTGGCAATCCCAATCTTCACCTTCTTCACCATAGTATCAAGAAGCTAAGCTTGGCGAATCTGGTCTTCCAAGGTAGGAGAGACTTGAAGGTTGGCGAGGAAACCTTGAGGAACAACTTGTAGATTAAGTTTGCGGAAAGCTTCACAAAGCTCGGGTTGATAAGGCTTGAGAATCAGACTATTGCAATAAGCCTTCCTGCTCAAAGCGTCAGCAATCACATTGGCCTTGCCTGGAGTATACTCGATACTCGGATTATACTCTTGAATCATTTCGACCCATCGAGTCTGCCTAAGGTTGAGATTAGGCTGAGTGAAGATGTACTTGAGACTCTTGTGATCAGTGAAAATGTCCACTTTTCTTCCCAATAAGAGATGTCTCTGAGTCAAAAGAGCATGCATAACTGCCGCCAACTCGAGGTCATGAGTGGGGTAGTTCTTCTCGTTGGGCTTCAACTGGCGAGAGGTATAAGCCACAACTTTCTTCTCTTGCATCATCACTGCGCCGAGACCTTGGAGAGAGGCATCACAAAAGACCTCGTACGGCTTGGATTCATCAGGCGGAGTCAGAACTGGAGCAGTGACCAATTTCTCTTTCAAAGTGTTGAAAGCGATGTCACACTCCGGAGACCAAACGTACTTGACGTGCTTCTGGAGAAGATTAGAGAGAGGCTTCGCGATCTTAGAAAAGTTTTCAACGAATCTTCGACAGTAGCTTGCGAGACCGAGGAAGCTACGGAGTTGCTTCATGTTCTAAGGTGGTTCCCAATTCATAATTGCAGACACCTTCTCAGGATTCACCGCAATGCCCTTGGCAGAGATGATATGCCCAAGATAAAGAACCTCATCGAGCCAAAATTCGCACTTGGAGAACTTGGCGTAGAACTGGTGTTCCCTCAGCTTATCGAGCACCAGACGCAAGTGCTTGGCATGATCTTCCTTGTTCTTCGAAAAGACCAGAATGTCGTCGAGATAGACCAAAACGAAGTCATTGGTGTAGGCGTTGAAGATGAAATTCATCATGCGAGAGAACGTCGGAGGAGCGTTGACGAGACCAAAAGACATGACAGTGTATTCATATGAACCATAGCTTGTCCTGAAAGCCGTCTTGGGAATATCTTGTTCACGGATTCGAATCTGATGATAACCCATACGGAGATCAAGCTTGGAGAATACTTGGGCACCTTTGAGTTGTTCGAACAGCTCGTTGATGTTGGGAAGTGGGTATTTGTTCTTGATGGTCTTCTTGTTCAATGGACGGTAATCAACACAAAGTCGGTCCGTTCCATCCTTCTTCTTCACAAAAAGAACACCACAACCCCACGGAGAAGAACTAGGTCGGATGAGACCCATTCTCTCTTGAATATCGAGTTGCTTCTTCAGCTCCTTCAACTCTTCAGGTCCGAGCTTGTAAGGACGCTTGCACACAGGTTTCGTGCCAGGCTCAAGATCGATGATGAATTCAACTGGCCGGTGCGGAGGCATTCCTGGAAGCTCTTCTGGAAAGACGTCTTGATATTCGCAAATGACTGGAATCTGCGAGATAGCATCCAGTTCACCCTTCTCATTGAGATAAAACAGACGGATGGTATTATCCCGAGCGGCAAAGACAATTACATCCTCAGACGAATAAGTCAATTGAATCTGCCTGGCTGCATAATCAAGATGAGCCTTGTGCTTAGAAAGCCAATCCATTCTGAGAATAAGATCAATATCTGAGTTGCCAAGAACCACCGGAGAAGAAAGAAACTTGTAGTCACCCAACGTGATAGAGATATCGGGAGCAACCAAACTAGAAGTCAAAATCTTGCCGGGAGAAACAACTTGCATGACTTTGGGCATGATCTCAGTATCAACATTGTGCTTCGATGCAAAAGGGCATGACAAGAAAGAATGCGATGCACCAGTATAAAAAAGTACTTTTGCAGGAACATCGTTAACAGGAAGGTTACCCATGATGACATCTGACGAGTCCTCTGCCTGAGCTGCATTCATCAAATTGACCTTGGCGTGCTTGGGGTTATGCTTGACCACAGCTGTACTTGCCGATCTCACAGGAGGAGGAGGAGGAAGACGCCTCTGGTTGAAGCACTTGTTGGCATAGTGACCCTTCTGTTGGCACTTGTTGTACGTGACCTCTGAAAGCGGACGGTGATATGGAGCACTCGATCTTGGAGCTTGAGACGAAGTCTTGTTCTGAAAGCCAGGGTTGGGTGGGTGGGAAGATCCACTGCCACCTTTGCTCTTCTCCTGATACGGCTGATGAAACAGAGGAGGAGGAAGCCAATACTTTTGCTGCTTGGCCACTTGCGACACGCTCGACTTGACCGCTAGTTTGAGGATGGAAAGCTGTGTTGAAGCGGATGTTGGTGCCCATGGCCTTCTAAAAAGAATCCCAAAACTTGGGGGTAAAGATGTTGCCATGGTCTAAAGAGATCACTTGAGGAATACCGTGCAGAGAGACAATCCGAGAGGTATAGAGCGAACCGATGTCTGCGGCGGGCTCGCCGGAGAAGGGGCAGGGCATCGCCGGAGTAGAGGAGATCGCCGGATCCGGTCCTCTCCTAGCCGGATCCGGTCGGGGCGGCAAGGCGATGAGGTCGGCGGGGTCGGCAGCGGCCGGGCGCGCGATGGCCGGCAAGGTGGCGGTCGCCGGCGCGGCGGCCGGAGTCAGGGAGGAAGCGGCGCGGGAGGATCCAGGCGGCGGGGCGTGGCGCGCGGGCCTCGCGGGCCGGCCTTGGGCTCGGCAGGCCGGCGGCGGAGGGAGGCGGTCAGGCGAATGGGGAGGTGCCATGTGGCGGTGGCGGGCGCAGCGGACACGTCCGGCGCACGGAGGAAGAAGAGGTCTAGGGTTTCAGGGGAGAGATCCGAATTTTCGGGAGTGGGTCTATATATAGGCATGGGGGGAGCTAGGAGTGTCCAAATGAGGTGCGGTTTTCGGCCACGCGATCGTGATCGAACGCGCTAGATGATGGAGAGGGTTTTGGTGGGTTTTGGGCCAAATTGGAGGGGTGTTGGGCTGCAACACACACGAGGCCTTCTCGGTCCCTCGGTTAACCGTTGGAGCATCAAACGAAGTCCAAATGGTACGAAAGTTGACAGGCGGTCTACCGGTAGTAAACCAAGGCCGCTTGGCAAGTCTCGATCCAATTCGGAAATGTTTAATCCCCACACACGAAAGAAAGGTAGAAATGACCACCGGAGGAGAACGAAACGCCGGAATGCAAAACGGACAACGGGGAAAATGCTCGAATGCATGAGACGAACACGTATGCAAATGCAATGCACATGATGACATGATATGAGATGCATGACAACGATAACAACACACGGAGACAAAAACCCGAACCCGAGAAAATAAAATAACTTAACGCCGGAAACGGCAAGAGTTGGATTACATATTAGGAAAATCATATTCGGGGTGTTACAGTCTACCTCCGGCGAGCGGCGGGGCGGCGGTCTGGCGGGGCGGCGCGGCGGTCCGGCGGCAAAGGCGGCGGCGGGTCGGCTAGGGCGGCTCGGGCGGCTAGGGTTTGGGGTGGGGGTCCGACTGGGCCTCCCCGGCTTATAAAGCCGGCCAGGCCAAGTGTCCAGGTCGGACACGGCCCCGTAGGTCGGTTGCGTTTTTTTTTAAGTTACGCTCAGAAAAAAAAACAAAAGAAATACTAAACGGACTCCAAAAATCTCGAAATAAATTTTCCCCAGCTTCTAAAATCAAGCCGCACAGGATGAACATTTATTTGGGGCCTAAATGCGATTTTAAAAAACGCGCATTTTTCCTAAATTCAAATAAAATAGCAAATAAAATCTTATTTGATTTTTTTATTAAATCCACATTTTTTCTTTATTTTGGGAAAGTCATTTTATTCCCTCTCTCATATTTTGATAATAGAAATAACTGAAGATAAAATAAATAAAATCAAATGATCCTATTTTCAAAATTTGAGAAAGCTCAAATATGAAAATAACGAAATCCCCAACTCTCTCCAAGGGTCCTTGAGTTGCGTAGAATTTCTAGAATCAACCAAAATGCAATAAAGTATGATATGCAAAGATGACCTAATGTATAACATTCCAAATTGAAAATTTGGGATGTTACAACCCACATCTTTATAAAGAAGGAGTGGATGGTGTTATTAGACGTTGTGTACCTGAGCATGAACAGGAACAGATCATACGCAAGTGTCACTCCGAAGCTTATGGAGGACACCATGCTGGAGATAGAACTGCACATAAGGTACTGCAATCTGGTTTTATTGGCCTACTCTCTTCAAGGATGCCGTAAGTTTATCTTATGTTGTGATGAATGTCAAAGAATTGGTAATATTAGTAGACGTCAAGAAATGCCTATGAACTATTCACTTGTTATTGAACCATTTGATGTTTGGGGCTTTGACTATATGGGACATTTTCCTTCCTCTAATGGTTATACACATATTTTAGTTGTTGTTGATTACGTTACTAAGTGGGTAGAAGCTATTCCAACTAGTAGCGCTGATCATAACACTTCTATTAAAATGCTTAAAGAAGTTCTTTTTCCAAGATTTGGAGTCCCTAGATATCTAATGATTGATGGTGGTTCACATTTTACTCATGGTGCTTTCCGTAAAATGCTTGCTAAATATGATGTTAATCATAGAATTGCATCTCCTTATCACCCTCAGTCTAGTGGTCAAGTAGAATTGAGTAATAGAGAACTCAAATTAATTTTGCAAAAGACTGTTAATAGGTCTAGAAAGAATTGGTCCAAAAAACTTCATGATGCATTATGGGCCTATAGAACTGCATATAAAAATCCTATGGGTATGTCTCCGTATAAAATGGTCTATGGAAAAGCATGTCACTTACCTCTTGAACTAGAACACAAGGCTTATTGGGCTATTAAAGAACTTAATTATGATTTTAAACTTGCCGGTGAGAAGAGGTTATTTGATATTAGCTCACTTGATGAATGGAGAACCCAAGCCTACGAAAATGCCAAGTTGTTTAAAGAAAAAGTTAAAAGATGGCATGATAAAAGGATACAAAAGCATGAGTTTAATGTAGGTGATTATGTATTGCTATACAACTCTCGTTTAAGATTTTTTGCAGGAAAGCTTCTCTCTAAATGGGAAGGTCCTTATGTTATCGCGGAGGTCTACCGTTCCGGTGCCATAAAAATCAACAACTTCGAAGGCACAAATCCGAAGGTGGTGAACGGTCAAAGAATCAAACATTATATCTCAGGTAATCCCATAAATGTTGAAACCAATGTTATTGAAACCGTAACCCCAGAGGAATACATAAGGGACACTTTCCAGAATGTTTCAGACTCCGAAAAGGAATAGGTATGTGGTACGGTAAGTAAACCGACTCCAAAACAGTTTTTAAGGCAATATTTCTTTGTTTTGGAATATTTAGAAAAATAGAAAAATAAGCAGCAGTCCGGGAAGGACACGAGGGCTCCACGAGGGTGGAGGGCGCGCCCTACCCTACTGGGCGCACCCCCTACCTCGTGGGCACCTCGTGTGCTCTCCGGACTCTGTTTTCGTACACGACATGTATTTTGGTCGGTAAAAATTCATTATATAATCTCCCGGGGGTTTTGAGTCCCGTATCACGCAAAAATCTCTTGTCTTTGTTTTGAGTTGTCCTGCTGCAGACAGAGCAACATGTTGTCCCAGGATTCGGAAGGAGAAAACTACGTGGTTGATTACCTTGCAGATCCTAAGATCTATGGGGATGTGGAGCATTGTGGTTGAACTACGGAAGAAGAAGAGGACTATGAACCCAAGGGAAAGGAGGAGACGAGCTCATATGAAGATGAAGTCCCACTACCTCAACTTGGGGACATGCATGTGGAGTTCAAAAAGTCAAGTCTCCCGGATAGAGTAAAGAAACCTAAGACCGAGTTTATTCCTTTTCGCCTCTTGCAGGAAAACAAGCAGGAACTATGCAAAAAGATACTGAGCCTGGAACCGGAGATCGAGGACCTAAGGGACCAAAATTCTGTCCTCAAACGCAAATTAAGGAAGAAGCCTACGCCATCAACAAAATCTCCACCGTCTCAACCAATAAAGAAGAATTGAGTATCTGGTATGGGCACTCCACTTGGCAGCTGCCAAGCTTGGGGGAGTGCCCCGGTATCGTATCACCATCACTTTTATCTTTACCGTTTTTCTTAGTTCGATCCTTTTGGTAATATCTTGATCTAGTAGAATAAAAGTTCTTAGTATGATCTAGTCGTGAGTTTTGCTTTATTATCCTTCTATGTAATCGAGTCCGTGAGCTATATAATAAAGATTAGTGTTGAGTCAAGGGCTTGATTATTTTGCCATGATCCTAAGGGAATAAAAGAAAAGAGAAAGAAATAAAAAGAAACAAAGAGATCATGTGAGTCTTATGGAGAGTAATGAGCTCACATAGAAAGAGTATGATGAACAAAAGTTGTTGAGGGTTGACAAACACAGTTTTGGTCATCGTTGCAATTAATAGGAAGTAATAAAGAAAGAGAGGTCTTCACATATAAATATACTATCTTGGACATATTTTATGATTGTGAGCACTCATTAAAATATGACATGCTAAAGAGTTGACATTGGACAAGGAAGACAACGTAATGGGTTATGTTTTCTTACATCTGAAATAAATTATATTGTCTTGGATCTTCCAACATGATGAGCTTGCTTTTCCCCCTCATGCTAGCCAAATTCATTGCACCAAGTAGAGATACTACTTGTGCTTCCAAATACCCTTAAACCAGTCTTGCCATAAGAGTCCACCATATCTACCTATGGATTGAGTAAGGTCCATCAAGTAAGTTGTCATTGGTGCAAGCAATAAAAATTGCTCTCTAAATGTGTATGATTGATTGGTGTGGAGGAAATAAGCTTTATACGATCGTGTGATATGGACGTAATAAAAGCGACAAACTGCATAATAAAGGTCCATATCACAACTGGCAATATAAAGTGACGTTCTTTCGCATTAAGATTTTGTGCATCCAACCATAAAAGCGCATGGCAACCTCTGCTTCCCTCTGCGAAGGGCCTATCTTTTACTTTTATCTCCTACATTACATAAGAGTCGTGGTGACCTTCACCCTTCCTTTTTACATTTTATCCTTTGGCAAGCACAATATGTTGGAAAGATCTTGGTTATATGGCTAATTGGATGTGAGTTTTCATGAACTATTACTGTTGACATTACCCTTAAGGTAAGATGTTGGGAGGCAAAACTATAAGCCCCTATCTTTCTCTGTGTCCGATTAAAACTCCATACCCATAAGTATTGCGTGAGTGTCAGCAATTGTGAAAGATTATATGATAGTTGAGTATGTGGACTTGCTGAAAAGCTCTTATACATTGACTCTTTCCTATGTTATGATAAATTGCAATTGCTTCAATGACTGAGATTATAGTTTGTTAGTTTTCAATGAAGTTTATGATTCATACTTGAAATTGTGATTGAATTGCTACTCTAGCATAAGAGATTATATGACAAGAATTATATAAGTTGCTGTTCTAAGAATGATCATGATGCCCTCATGTCCGTATTTTATTTTTATCGACATCTCTATCTCTAAACATGTGGATATATTTTTCAATTTCGGCTTTTTGCTTGAGGACAAGCGAGGTCTAAGCTTGGGGGAGTTGATAATTCCATTTTGCATCATGCTTTTATATCAATATTTATAGCATTATGGGCTGTTATTACACATTATGTCACAATACTTATGCCTATTCTCTCTTATTTTACAAGGTTTACATAAAGAGGGAGAATGCCCGCAGCTGGGATTCTGAGCTGGAAAAGGAGCAAATATTAGAGACCTATTCTGTACAGCTCCAAAAGTCCTGAAACTTCACAGAAGATGTTTTCCAAATATATAAAAAATACTGAGAGCAACAACTTCACCAGGGGGGCCACACCCTGCCCACGAGGGAGGGGGCGCGCCCTACCCCCCTGGGCGCGCCCCCTACCTCGTGGGCCCCCTGGTGGCCCTCCGGTGGCCATCTTCTGCTATATCTAGTCTTTCGATGGGAAAAAAATCATAAGCCATCTTCTCGAACGAAACTCCACCGCCACGAGGCGGAACCTTGGCGGAACCAATCTAGGGCTCTGGCGGAGCTGTTCTGTCGGGGAAACTTCCCTCCCGGAGGGGGAAATCATCACCATCGTCATCACCAACGCTCCTCTCATCGGGAGAGGGCAATCTCCATCAACATCTTCATCAGCACCATCTCATCTCAAAACCCTAGTTCATCTCTTGTATCCAATTCTTGTCTCCAAGTCCGGGATTGGTGCTAGTAGGTTGCTAGTAGTGTTAATTACTCCTTGTAGTTGATGCTAGTTGGTTTAATTGGTGGAAGATCATATGTTCAGATCCTATATGCATATTAATATCCCTCTGATTATGAACATGTTTATGCTTTGTGAGTAGTTACTTTTGTTCCTGAGGACATGGGAGAAGTTTTGCTATTAGTAGTCATGTGAATTTGGTATTCATTCGATATTTTGATGAGATGTATGTTGTCTCTCCTCTAGTGGTGTTATGTGAACGTCGACTATATGACACTTCACCATTGTTTGGGCCTAGAGGAAGGCATTGGGAAGTAATAAGTAGATGATGGGTTGCTAGAGTGACAGAAGCTTAAACCCTATTTTATGCGTTGCTTCGTAAGGGGCTGATTTGGATCCATATGTTTCATGCCATGGTTAGGTTTACCTCAATACTTTTGTTGTAGTTGCGGATGCTTGCAATAGAGGTTAATCATAAGTGGGATGCTTGTCCAAGTAAGGGCAGCACCCAAGCACCGGTCCACCCACATACCAAATTATCAAAGTACCGAACGCGAATCATATGAACGTGATGAAAACTAGCTTGACGATATTCCCATGTGTCCTCGGGAGCGCTTTACATCATATAAGAGTTTGTCTAGGCTTGTCCTTTGATACAAAAGGATTGGGCCACCTTGCTGCACTTTATTTACTTTTGTTACTTGTTGCTCGTTACAAATTATCCTATCACAAAACTATCTATTACCACTTATTTCAGTACTTGCAGAGAATACCTTGCTGGAAACCGCTTATCATTTCCTTCTGCTCCTCGTTGGGTTCGACAATCTTACTTATCAAAAGGACTATGATAGATCCCCTATACTTGTGGGTCATTATTTATCCAAAGGAGCACCTCAGTAGAGAAAGTCGAAAACTGACTGTCATGATGCGGCGAGAGCCGGTCAGCTCTTCGGAGGTTGCAAATCGTTGGAGATTTCTTCCGCATTACGTGAAGGATCGGTACTTCCCGATCAGACACTTATAGCACTCTAGTTCGGATACTAGGGGCTGCGCCCATGTTTTTATTGTCAAACTCCTATGGCTAAGTGAGGGCGTTAAAGGCGCATAGTCTGATTGCCTGGTTCGTTGCGCTAAACAACTCCTTCAAGGACCATATAATTGGATCAAGATTGTTTAGATTCCATCCCGAACACCCCCATACTACCTACGTGGGGGCAGAAGCCGACGACTGGCCAACCCTCAGATTTCATACAACATGGCCGCACAGGAGGTAAAATTTAAAACATAACAAGCATTATATTACAAACCCACTTTGTATTATCATACAAGGTAGAAGGAACTTGAATACATTCATTCAAAGATCGCGTCTTTCGCACAATAATCTGCAACAATGCGGGACCCCTCCAAGACATCGCTAAAGTATCGCTCGGGTGTGCGGTGCTCCTTGCCCTCAGGCGGCCCCTCGGTCGCTAACTTGACGGCGTCCATATTCGCCCACCAGACCTTGACATAGGAGAAGGCGAGACACGCGCCCTTGATGCAGACGGGCCGCTTGACGACGTCTAGCCGAGGACAGGCATCCACCAGCCTCTTAACGAGGCCGAAGTAACTGATGGGTATAGCTGTGGCTGGTCACAACCGGATTATTAAATCCTTCGCAGCCAATTCGGCCACCCTGTGTAGCTCGACCAGCTGTTTTAGCTGATCGCTGAAGGGCACCGGATGTTCTGGCGCAAGATATTGCGACCAGAACAGCTTCTCCGTGGAGCTCCCTTCTTCGTCTCGGAAGAACAACGCGGCGTCGGTCACACTGCGTCGCAGATCAGCAAAAGCCCCTAGAGAACTCCAAATCCGGGTTAGTAAAAGATATTTCCTCTTCACATTCTTGCTTTGCATATTGAATGCCATACCCGCCGCGATCTTCCTGGCCTCCTGGATCTCCTGGAGGGCGCCCTGGGCCTCACTCCGGGTCGTCTCCACCCTCTGACGAGCCTTGGCGAGTTCGGACTCTTGAGCCGACGCATCACGCTCCAAGGTCTCACACTTCCTCACCGTGTCCTAGAGCTCCTGTTGGACCTCGTTGGCCCGGGCCTTGAGCTTGTGACGGGCGGCCTGCTCCTTGACAGCCTTCCCCTCGGCTTCTGCCAGGGCCTTTCTCAGGGCCTCGACCTCGGTCGTCGCTTCTATACATGTCATGACACTTCGTTCAATGCATATCGTTTTACCTTTTTCGAACATATAACAGGTTAGTACATACCTTGTTTTTCTTGGAGCTGCCTCCTCACCTGGCCGAGCTCCTCCTGGGCCTCCTCCGGTCTCTGCTTCAGTCCGGAGACTTCGGCAGAATGCGAGGCTGCGACCAACAGCGACGCCTGCATATTCATTTTGGACAAATTTAGCTAGTTTCCTGCAATAAGAGATTGATCCTCTGTCCAACTTTTTCTTTCAGAACACCGGGCAGTGTCTCAGGGGCTACTGTCTATATTGGGATTTTCTCTTTTCGCGTCACTTACCTCAAAACCTGTCAGCAGGCTGCTGCAAGCTTCGATTAGTCCGCTCTTGGAGGACTGAACCCTTTCAATTACCATGCCCAAAAGAACATGGTGCTCATCCACAATGGAAGCGCCTTGTAGTGCTTCCAGCAGATTATTCGGTGCCCCTAGTTGGACAGGTTGCGTGCCGGACTCCGGAGCCGTATCGGTCTCCGGAATCGAGTCCGGCTGAGGGCCAAACTGAATACGGCCCTCCCCACCAGTCTCCATGGGGATCTGCTCCCCCTGGTGTCCGGCGACGGAGGCATCGCCTTCTGGCGCCTCCTGAGCCTCTCCCCGGCCCGGGAAAGTCCTTCAGGACAGCACCTCCGCGTCGTCCTTGGCCTTGGGGGAGTGAGCGGCCGGCGTTGACTCACTGGCCATCGCCTTTGAATCCAACGAACCTCCTGACGAGGATCGCTGGGGGCTGTCGTGGGCCGGACTGTAATAACATAACCAATCATGTCAATACAACAAGGAGGAGAGGCTAGATTTATGGGCGAGTATGAGTCTTAGCACTTACGATGGAGCCCGAGGCTTAATGCGGGGGCGTTGCTCCGGACTGCTGTCGACATCCATGCGGAGCTGCCCACGAGTGGGCCTTTCCCCTTCTTGGGTGCCTCCGCCTCCAGAATTGTGGAGGCCGCCCTCTTCTTCCTCCCCCCATCTGGGGGAGAATCGCTTTCCTCCTCCTCATCGTCGTCGTTCAGCGGTAGAGGAGCGGGTCTTGTCTTTGGACATCACGTCTGAAGCGCCCTTGCGGCGAGGGCCACTCCGGACCCCCTTGGCCTTCTTCTCTGGTGCCTTATAGGGTGCTGGCTCCAGCATCTTCACTAAACGCGGGATGACTGGTTCTTCAGGCAGCGGAGCCGGACACTGGATCTGCTTCGCCCTCTACATCTAGTTCTGAAGAAGCAATGACAATAAAAGCTTAGATATCATCCTTGAAACAAGAAAGTAGGGGATGTGTTAAAGATAACATACCTCGTTGGCGAGGTGGTTAATGTCATGCCCGCGGTCTGAATCTGTGGCTGGCGGTGTCTCATTGCCTTTGAAGAGCAACTTCCAGGCGTCTTCGTGAGTGGTTTTGAAGAGCCTCTTCAGGGTATGGTGCTTCTTCGGATTGAAATCCCATAGAGGGCGGCTTCGGCTTTGGCATGGGAGAATCCGGCGAACTAGCATCACCTGGATTACATCGACAAGTTTGATATCTTTATCCACCATGCTTTGAACGCACGTCTGCAGCGCTATCAGCTCATCTGGCGAACACCAGTTCGGGCTCTTCTCGACCCAGGAGGTGAGTCGCATGGGGGCACCGGAGTTGAATTCGGCAGCTGCGGCCCAGGTGGCGCCGCAGGGTTCTATGATGTAGAACCACTGTTTCTGCCATTCCTTTACAGTCTCCACGAAAGTGCCTTTTGGCCAGGAGACATTGGTCAGCTTTCTCACCATAGCGCCTCCGCACTCCGCGTGTTGGCCATCCACCACCTTCGGCTTCATGTTGAAGACCTTGAGCCACAACCCGAAGTGCGGTTGGATGCGGAGGAAGGCCTCACACACGAGATGAATGCCGAGATATTGAGGAAGGAGTTCGGGGATAGATCATGGAAGTCTAGCCCGTAATAGAACATCAGCCCGCGAACGAAGGGGTGGAGTGGAAACCCTAGCCCGCGGAGGAACTGGGGGATGAATACCACCCTCTCGCTGGGCTTCGGTGTGGGGACGACTTGCCCCTGGGCTGGAAGACGGTGGGCGATTTCCTTCGCCAGGTACCCGGCCGCCCGAAGCTCGGCAATGTCCTTCTCCTTGACGGAGGAGGCCATCCACTTGCCTTGACCTCCGGATCCGGACATGGTTGAGTGCTTGCTCGAGTGGGAAAAAGATGAGAACTTGGGCGCTGGAGCTCAAGAATGGAAGGGCATAGGAAGAGAGAAGGTGTTGGAGAAGAAAGGGTATTCTTATCTCCTTATAAGGGCAGTGAATACTGAACGCCTCCCCACTCACCTTAAAACTCGCCTACTCCTAAGGGCTGTGTAAACGGCACGGTTGGGTTACCACGCTCGTATTGATGAGAATCCCGCAATAAGGGGACACGATCTCTGCTTCGACAAGACGTGCCAATGGCAACCACATCTCGAAACATGGAGCGGCAGACGAAAAACGGTTCGAAATTATGACCGGGCAGACGTGATGTCATGTTGTAAAAAGTTGTCAGCGGATTGGACTCGTGGAATATTATATTCTCTCTGCGGTTGTGTGTGGTGCGTGTGTTACAGGTCCGGACACGTTCAATATGTCTGAAGACTATCTTGGAGTTCAGAAGGAGGAACCCGTCTTGCAATGCCGAAGACAGATCTACGCGCTGGATACCTTGTCATTGAAGCCAGGTTCAGGGGCTACAAAGGGAGTCCTGGACTAAGGGGTCCTCGGGCGTCCGGCCTGTTAGCCATGGGCCGGACTGATGGGTTGTGAGGATACGAAGACCGAAGATTGCACCATGTCCGGATGGGACTCTCCTTGGCATGGAGGGCAAGCTTGGTGACCAAATATGTAGATTCCTTTCTTTGTAACCGACCTTGTGTAACCCTAGATCCTCCCGGTGTCTATATAAACCGGAGGACTTAGTCCGGAGGGGAGAGATATTCATTACCATAGCCATACAAGCTAGACCTCTAGGGTTTATCCATTACGATCTTGTGGTAGATCAACTCTTGAAATACTCATATTCATCAAGATCAATCAAGCAGGAAGTAGGGTATTACCTCCGTAGAGAGGGCCCGAACCTGGGTAAACATCGTGTCCCCTGTCTCCTGTTACCATCGACCTTAGACGCACAGTTCGGGACCCCCTACCCGAGATCCGCTGGTTTTGACATCGACAACCACCACTTTTCCACACTCGCTATACTAACTTTATTGCTTCTTTACCTAAAACAGCCCCTAGTTTTTATTTACATGCTGTTTATATTCTTGCAAACCTATCCCGTTACACCTACAAAGTGCTTCTAGTTTCATACTTGTTCTAGGTAAAGCGAACATTAAGCGTGCGTAGAGTTGTATCGGTGGTCGATAGAACTTGAGGGAATATTTGTTCTACCTTTAGATCCTCGTTGGGTTCGACACTCTTACTTATCGAAAGAGGATACAACTGATCCCCTATACTTGTGGGTTATCAAGACCTTTTTCTGGCGCCGTTGCGGGGGAGTTATAGCGTGGGTGAATATTCTCGTGTGTGCTTTTTTGCTTTATCACTAAGTAGTTTTTATTTTGTGCTCTTGTTTTCTATCTTTAGTTATGTGTAGGAAATGCAAAATACAAAAAAATTAGTTGTACCTACTACAGCAATGGTTGAAGAACCACTCAAAATCTATCACACTCCTAAAGCTTTTTACTTGGATCATCTTCGATCCCTATGTGCTCGTGCTGAAACCCCAACTAGCTTAGTTGAGGGCAAATCTTTAGATGAGCATGCTTGTTATGTGCGACACTGCTTATCTCAAAAAGGGAAACTTTTACTGGATCAAATTCATCATTTGAAATGCTATGCTTGGAATTTATGTGAAATATATGATTTTACTTGTTGTTCTGAAGACCCTAAGAAACACCTTCCCTACCAATGTGAGTTTAGTGATAATGGAATCGTATCTTCATATGCTAAGGGTGTTTATACTTACTATGATGTTCAACAAATTGAAGAATTTGTTGCTTTTAAGGGTGCTTATGAAATTGCTTCTTTGATTGGAAAGTATGATGCTACTCTTTATGAATCCGAAAATTTTGCCATACTTAAATATTGTTATGATAATTATGCTTCTAATGCCTATGTTAAACCATATATTATGGACTCCTCCGCGCTGTCCAAGAATAGACTAATATTTTGCAAGAGTCTATGGAGGAAGGAATTGATGAAACTGTGGGCTCATTGGATGAAAAACATGATGAGGAGAGCGAAGAACAAAAGGAGGAAGAGCGGATTAGCTACCCGTGCCCACCTTCTAATGAGAGTAACTCTTCAACTCATACATTGCTTAATTTCCCTTCGTGCTTACTGAAGGATGATTGCTATGATGATTGTTATGATCCCGATGATTCTTTTGAAATATCCCTTTTTGATGATGATTGCTATTCTTGTGGCCAAGATGCCAATATGAATTATGCTTATGGAGATGAACTTGATATGGTTACTTATGTTAAACATGAAATTCTTGCTATTGCACCCACGCATGATAGTCCTATTATCTTTTTGAATTCTCCCGACTACACTATATCGGAGAAGTTTGCCCTTATTAAGGATTATATTGATGGGTTGCGTTTTACTACTACACATGATGATTTTGATAGATATAATACACATGTGCTTGCTTCTCCTACTTGCAATTATTATGAGATAGGAACTACATCTCCGCCTCTCCATGTTTCCAATATGATAAAATTGCAAGAAACTGTTTATACTATGCATTGGCCTTTACTAGGTGTGCATGAATTGTTCTTTTATGACATGCCGATGCATAGGAAGAGAATTAGACTTCGTCATTACATGATATATGTTACCTTGTGCTCACTACTAAATCACAAAACATTGTTAATTAAAATTGGCTTTGATATACCTTGGGATCCGGGTGGATCCATTACTTGAGCACTATATGCCTAGCTTAATGGCTTTAAAGAAAGCGCTGCCAGGGAAATAACCTGGAAGTATTACAGAGTCATTTATTTTTGTTGTGTGCTTTTATGAAGTTAAAAAATAAAGATAATGTGCCAAGATTTGCCTTTAGGATGTTTACATTGCTTGTTGGTTTGTGCGGTGCAAAACAGAAACTTTGGCTGTAGTGCGCGATCTTACATTTTTTACTGGAACATCAAACGGTTCTAAAACTTTTTGCACTGTCTTTCTATACAAATTTTTTATTTTTGCTATTTTTCAGAATTTTTGGAGTAACAGAAGTATGGTGAATGTTCAGATTACTACAAATTGTCCTGTTTAAGACAGATTCTGTTTTTGATGCATAGTTTGCTTGTTTTGATGAAACTATCAATTTCTATCAATGGATTAAGCCATGGAAAAGTTATACTACAGTAGCTACAATGCAAAAAAATATTAATTGGTTTGCAACAGTACTTAGAGTAGTGATTTGCTTTATTATACTAACGAATCTTACCGAGCTTTCTGTTGAGTTTTGTGTGGATGAAGTGTTCGAAGATCGAGGATGTCTCGATGTGAGGAGAAGGAGGAGAGGCAAGAGCTCAAGCTCGGGGATGCCCAAGGCACCCCAAGTAAATATTCAAGGAGACTCAAGCGTTTAAGCTTGGGGATGCCCCGGAAGGCATCACATCTTTCCTCAACAAGTATCGGTATGTTTTTGGATTCGTTTCGTTCATGTGATATGTGCAAATCTTGGAGCGTCTTTTGCATTTAGTTTTCACTTTTCTTTTATGAGATAGTCCATGCTTGATTTATAGAATTCTCTTTGCACTTCACTTATATCTTTTGAGTATGGCTTTATAGAATGCTTCATGTGCTTCACTTATATCATTTGAAGTTTGGATTGCATGTTTCTCTTCACATAGAAAACCGCCATATGTAGAATGCTCTTTTGCTTCACGTATATTTGTTAGAGCATGGGCATATCTTTTGTAGAAATAATTAAACTCTCTTGCTTCACTTATATCTATTTAAAGAGATGACAGGAGTTGGTCATTCACATGGTTAGTCATAAAATCCTACATAAAACTTGTAGATCACTGAATATGATATGTTTGATTCCTTGCAATAGTTTTGCGATATAAAGGTGGTGATATTAGAGTCATGCTAGTTGAGTAATTGTGAAACTGAGAAATCCTTGTGTTGAGGTTTGCAAGTCCCGTAGCATGCACGTATGGTAACTGTTGTGTGACAAATTTGAAGCATGGGGTGTTTCTTTGATTGCCTTCCTTATGAGTGGCGGTCAGGGACGAGCGATGGTCTTTTCCTACCAATCTACCCCCCTAGGAGCATGTGCGTACGTAGTGCTTGGTTTTGATGACTTGTAGATTTTTGCAATAAGTATGTGAGTTCTTTATGACTAATGTTGAGTCCATGGATTATACGCACTCTCACCCTTCCATCATTGCTAGCCTCTTCGGTACCGTGCATTGCCCTTTCTCACCTCGAGAGTTGGTGCAAACTTAGCCGGTGCATCCAAACCCCGCGATATGATACACTCTATCACACATAAGCCTCCTTATATCTTCCTCAAAACAGCCACCATACCTACCTATTATGGCATTTCCATAGCCATTCTGAGATATATTGCCATGCAACTTCCATCATCATCATATACATGACTTGAGCATTCATTGTAATATTGCTTTGCATGATCGTAAGATAGCTAGCATGATGTTTTCATGGCTTGTCCATTTTTTTATGCCATTGCTACGCTAGATCATTGCACATCCCGGTACACCGCCGGAGGCATTCATATAGAGTCATACTTTGTTCTAGACATTGAGTTGTAATATTGAGTTGTAAGTAAATAAAAGTGTGATGATCATCATTATTAGAGCATTGCCCCAGTGAGGAAAGGATGATGGAGACTATGATTCCCCCACAAGCCGGGATGAGACTCCAGACTTTAAAATAAAATAAGAGGCCAAAGAAGCCCAAATAAAAAAAGAGGCCAAAGAAATGAAAGAAATATGCCCTAGAGGCAATAATAAGTTGTTATTTATATTTCCTTATATCATGATAAATGTTTATTATTCATGCTAGAATTGTATTAACCAGAAACTTAGTACATGTGTGAATACATAGACAAACAGAGAGTCACTAGTATGCCTCTACTTGACTAGCTCGTTGAATCAAAGATGGTTAAGTTTCCTAGCCATAGACATGACTTGTCATTTGATTAATGGGATCACATGATTAGAGAATGATGTGATTGACTTGACCCATTCCGTTAGCTTAGCATTTGATTGTTTAGTATATTGCTATTGCTTTCTTCATGACTTATACATGTTCCTATGACTATGAGATTATGCAACTCCCAAATACCGAAGGAACACTTTGTGTGCTACCAAACGTCACAACGTAACTGGGTGATTATAAAGGTGCTCTACAGGTGTCTCCGATGGTACTTGTTGAGTTGGCATAGATCGAGATTAGGATTTGTCACTCTGATTGTCGGAGAGGTATCTCTGGGCCCTCTTGGTAATGCACATCACTATAAGCCTTGCAAGCAATGTAACTAATGAGTTAGTTGCGGGATGATGCATTACGGAACGAGTAAAGAGACTTGCCGGTAACGAGATTGAACTAGGTATTGAGATACCGACGATCGAATCTCGGGTAAGTAACATACCAATGAGAAAGGGAACAACATATATTATTATGCGGTTCGTCCGATAAAGATCTTCGTAGAATATGTAGGAGCCAATATGGGCATCCAGGTTCCGCTGTTGGTTATTGACCAAAGAAGTGTCTCGGTCATGTCTACATAGTTCTCGAACCCATAGGGTCCGCACGCTTAACGTTCGTTGATGATATAGTATTTATGAGTTATGTATGTTGGTAACCGAATGTTGTTCGGAGTTCTAGATAAGATCACGGACATGACGAGGAACTCCGGAATGGTCCGGAGATAAAGTTTGATATATGGGATAATAGTGTTTGGTCTCCGGAAGGGGTTCCAGATGTTTCCCGAAATGTTTGGGTACGAGACTTTATTTGGGCCAAAGGGGAAAGCCCACAAGGTTTTTGGAAAGTGCAAAAGGAAGTTTTGCAGAGTCCAGGGGCCAAACGCCAGGCTCCCTGGCGTATGGGTCCAGACGCCGGGAACCCTGGCGTCTGGCCCTGGAGTCCGAGAAGGACTCTTGCCTTTCGGGTGAAACCGACTTTGTGGAGGCTTTTACTCCAAGCCCCAAGGCTCAACATATAAATAGAGGGGTAGGGCTAGCACCCAAGACAGATCAAGAAATACCAAGCCGTGTGCCGGCAACCCCGTCCCCTCTAGTTTATCCTCCGTAATAGTTTTCGTAGTGCTTAGGGGAAGCCCTGCGGAGATTGTTCTTCACCAACACCGTCACCACGCCGTCGTGCTGCCGAAACTCATCTACTACTTCGGCCCTCTTGCTAGATCAAGAAGGCGAGGACGTCATCGAGCTGAACGTGTGCTGAACGCGGAGGTGTCGTACGTTCGGTACTTGATCGGGACGGATCATGAAGGTGTACGACTACATTAACCGCGTTTATAAACACTTCCGCTTTCGGTCTACAAGGGTACGTAGACATACTATCCCCTCTCCTTGCTATGCATCACCATGATCTTGCGTGTGCGTAGGATTTTTTTTTAAATTACTACGTTCCCCAATAGTGGCATCCGAGCCAGGTTTATGCGTAGATGTCATATGCACGAGTAGAACACAAAGGAGTTGTGGGCGTGGGTATATACATATTGCTTGCCGTCACTAGTTGATTCTTGATTCAGCGGCATTGTTGGATTAAGTAGCCCAGACCGACATTACACGTACGCTTACGCGAGACTGGTTCTACCAACGTGCTTTGCACATAGGTGGCTAGTGGGTGTCTGTTTCTCCAGGTTTAGATGAATCGGGTTCAATGAACAGGGTTCTTTCTAAAGATCAAAAAGCAATCACTATATCGCGTTGTGGTTTTTGATGCGTAGGTAATAAGGGTTCTTGCTCAGCCCGTAGCAGCCACGTAAAACTTGCAACAACAAAGTAGAGGACGTCTAACTTGTTTTTGCAGGGCATGTTGTGATGTGATATGGTCAAGACGTGATGAGGTATAAGTTGTTGTATGAGATGATCATGCTTTTGTTGAAGTTATCGGCAACTGGCAGAAGCCTTATGGTTGTCTCTTTATTGCATAAGATGCACGCACCAAATAATTGCTTTACATTATCGCTATGCGATAGCAATAGTTGCAAGAGCAATAGTTGGCGAGACAACCATGTGATGACACGTTGATAGAGATCAAGATGATGGAGATCATGGTGTCATGCCGGTGACGATAGAGATCATGACGGTACTTTGGAGATGGAGATCAAAGGCGCAAGATGATCATGGCCATATCATGTCACATATTATGATTGCATGTGATATTTATCCTTTATGCATCTTATTTTGCTTAGTTCAGCGGTAGCATTATAAGATGATCTCTCACTAAATTTCAAGGTATAAGTGTTCTCCCTGAGTATGCACCGTTGCGACAGTTCGTCGTGCCGAGACACCACGTGATGATCGGGTGTGATAAGCTCTACATTCACATACAACGGGTGCAAGCCAGTTTTACACATGCGGAATACTCGAGTTAAACTTGACAAGCCTAGCATATGCAGATATGGCCTCGGAACACTGGAGACCGAAAGGTCAAGCGTGAATCATATAGTAGATATGATCAACATAGTGATGTTCACCAATGAAAACTACTCCATCTCACGTGATGATCGGACATGGTTTAGTTGATTTGGATCACGTGATCATTTAGATGACTAGAGGGATGTCTATCTAAGTGGGAGTTCTTAAGTAATATGATTGATTGAACTTTAATTTATCATGAACTTAGTCATGATAGTATTTGCATATCTATGTTGTAGATCAATAGCTTACGATGTAGCTCCCCGTTTATTTTTGATATGTTCCTAGAGAAAAAAAGTTGAAAGATGTTAGTAGCAATGATGCAGACTAGCTCCGTAATCTGAGGGTTATCCTCATTGCTACACAGAAGTATTATGTCCTTGATGCACCGCTAGGTGACGGACCTATTGCAGGAGCAGATACAGACATTATGAACGTTTGACAAAGCTCAGTATGATGACTACTTGATAGTTTAGTGCACCATGCTTTACGGCTTAGAACCGGGACATCAAAAACGTTTTGAATGCCATGGAGCATATAAGATGTTCCAAGAGCTGAAATTGGTATTTCAGACTCATCCCCGAGTCGAGAGGTATGAGACCTCTGACAAGTACTTTGCCTACAAGATGGAGGAGAATAGCTCAACCAGTGAGCATGTGCTCAGATTGTCTGAGTACTACAATCACTTGAATCAAGTGGGAGTTAATCTTCCAGATAAGATAGTGATTGACAGAGTTCTATAGTCACTATCACTAAGTTACTAGAACTTCATGATGAACTATAATATGCAAGGGATAACGGAAACGATTCCCAAGCTCTTCGTGATGCTGAAATCGACGAAGGTAGAAATCAAGAAAAGCATCAACTGTTGATGGTTGAGAAGACCACTAGTTTCAAGTAAAAGGGCAAGGGAAAGAAAGGGAACTTCAAGAATAATGGCAAGCAAGTTGCCACTCCCATGAAGAAGCCCAAAGCTAGACCCAAGCCTAAAACTGAGTGCTTCTACTGCAAAGGAAATGGTCACTGAAAGTGGAACTGTCCTAGATACTTGGCGGATAAGAAGGATGGCAAAGTGAACAAAGGTATATATGATATACATGTTATTGATGTATACTTTACTAGTGTTTATAGAAACCCCCTCGGTATTTGATACTGGTGCAATTGCTAAAAGTAGTAACTTGAAACGGGAGTTGCAAAATAAACAAAGACTAGTTGAGGGCGAGGTGACGATGTGTGTTGGAAGTAATTCCAAGGTTGATAAGATCACCATCGCACACTCCCTTTACCTTCGGGATTAGTGTTGAACTGAAAATAAATGTTATTTGGTGTTTGCGTTGAGCATAATATGATTGGATCGTGTTTATTGCAATACGGTTATTCATTTAAGTCAAAGAATAATTGTTATTCTGTTTACATGAATAAAACCTTCTATGGTCATACACCCAAGGTGAATGGTTTATTGAATCTCGATCGTAGTGATACACATATTTATAATATTGAAGCCAAAAGATGCAAAGTTAATAATGATAGTGCAACTTAATTGTGGCACTGTCGTTTAGGTCATATTGGTGTAGAGCGCATGAAGAAACTCCATGCTGATGGACTTTTGGAATCACTTGATTATGAATCACTTGGTACTTGCGAACCGTGCCTCATGGGCAAGATGACTAAAACGCCGTTCTCCGTAACTATGGAGCGAGCAACAGATTTGTTGGAAATCATACATATTGATGTATGTGGTCCGATGAATATTGAGGCTCGCGGCGGGTATCATTATTTTCTCACCTTCACAGATGATTTGAGCAGATATGGGTATATCTACTTGATGAAACATAAGTCTGAAACATTTGAAAAGTTCAAATAATTTCAGAGTGAAGTGGAAAATCATCGTAATAAGAAAATAAAGTTTCTACGATCTGATCATGGAGGAGAATATTTGAGTTACGAGTTTGGTCTTCATTTGAAACAATGCGGAATAGTTTCGCAACTCACGCCACCCGGAACACCATGGCGTAATGGTGTGTCCGAATGTCGTAATCGTACTTTACTAGATATGGTGCGATCTATGATGTCTCTTACTGATTTACCGCTATCGTTTTGGGGTTACGCTTTAGAGATAGCTGCATTCATGTTAAATAGGGCACCATCTAAATCCGTTGAGACGACGCCTTATGAACTATGGTTTGGCAAGAAACCAAAGTTGTTGTTTCTTAAAGTTTGGGGCTGCGATGCTTATGTGAAAAAACTTCAACCTGATAAGCTCGAACCCAAAACGGAGAAATGTGTCTTCATAGGATACCCAAAGGAGATTGTTGGGTACACCTTCTATCACAGATCTGAAGGCAAGACATTTGTTGCTAAGAATGGATCCTTTCTAGAGAGGGAGTTTCTCTCGAAAGAAGTGAGTGGGAGGAAAGTAGAACTTGATGAGGTAACTATACCTGCTCCCTTATTGGAAAGTAGTCAATCACTGAAATTGGTTCTTGTGACACCTACACCAATTAGTGAGGAAGCCAATGATGATGGTCATGAAACTTCAGATCAAGTTACTACCAAACCTCGTAGGTCAACCAGAGTAAGATCCGCACCAGAGTGGTATGGTAATCCTGTTCTGGAGGTCATGTTACTTGACCATGACAAACCTATGAACTATGAGGAAGCGATAATGAGTCCAGATTCCGCAAAATGGCTTGAGGCATGATATCTGAGATGGGATCCATGTATGAGAACAAAGTATGGACTTTGGTTGACTTGCCCGATGATCGGCAAGCCATCGAGAATAAATGGATCTTCAAGAAGAAGACTGACGCTGATGGTAACATTATTGTCTACAGAGCTCGACTTGTTGCGAAAGGTTTTAGACAAGTTCAAGGAGTTGACTACGATGAGATTTTCTCACTCGTATCGATGCTTAAAAGTCTGTCCGAATCATGTTAGCAGTTGCCGCATTTTATGAAATCTGGCAAATGGATGTCAAAACTGCATTCCTTAATGGATTTCTCAAAGAATAGTTGTATATGATGCAATGCAACCAAAAGGTTTTGCCAATCCTAAAGGTGCTAACAAAGTGAGCAAGCTCCAGCGATCCATCTATGGACTGGTGCAAGCATCTTGGAGTTGGAATATATGCTTTGATAAAGTGATCAAAGCATACGGTTTTATACATACTTGCGGTGAAGCCTGTATTTACAAGAAAGTGAGTGTGAGAACTACAACATTTCTGCTAAGTATATGTGAATGACATATTGTTGATCAGAAATAATGTAGAATTTTCTAGAAAGCATAAATGAGTGTTTGAAAGGAGTTTTTCAAAGAAAGACCTCGGTGAAGCTACTTACATATTGAGCATCAAGATCTATAGAGATAGATCAAGACACTTGATATATTTTCAATGAGTACATACTTTGACAAGATTTTGAAGTAGTTCGAAATGGAACAGTCAAAGAAGGAGTTCATGCCTGTGTTGCAAGGTGTGAAGTAGAGTAAAGACTCAAAACCCGACCACGGCTGAAAATAGAAAGAGAATGGAAAGTCATTCCCTATGCCTCAGTCATAGGTTCTATAAAGTATGCCATGCTGTGTACCAGACCTATTGTGTACCTCACCATAAGTTTGGCAAGAGGGTACAATAGTGATCCAGGAGTGGATCACTGGACAGCGGTCAAAAATATCCTTAGTAGAATAAGGAAATGTTTCTTGATTATAAGGTGACAAAGAGTTCATCGTAAAGAGTTACGTCGATGCAAGCTTTGGCACTGATCTGGATGACTCTAAGTCTCGATCTAGATACATATTGAAAGTGGGAGCAATTAGCTAGAGTAGCTTCGTGCAAAGCATTGTACATGGAAAATTTGCAAAATACATATGGCTCTGAATGTGGCAGACCCGTTGACTAAATTTCTCTCACAAGCAAAACATGATCACTCTTTGGGTGTTAATCACATAGCAATGTGAACTAGATTATTGACTCTAGTAAACCCTTTGGGTGTTAGTCACATGGAGATGTGAACTAATCACATAAAGATGTGAACTATTGGTGTTAAATCACATAACGATGTGAACTAGATTATTGACTCTAGTGCAAGTGCGAGACTGAAGGAAATATGCCCTAGAGGCAATAATAAAGTTGTTATTTATATTTCCTTATATCATGATAAATGTTTATTATTCATGCTAGAATTGTATTAACCGGAAACTTAGTACATGTGTGAATACATAGACAAACAGAGTGTCACTAGTATGCCTCTACTTGACTAGCTCGTTGAATCAAAGATGGTTAAGTTTCCTAGCCATAGACATGAGTTGTCATTTGATTAACGGTTCACATGATTAGAGAATGATGTGATTGACTTGACCCATTACGTTAGCTTAGCATTTGATCGTTTAGTATATTGCTATTGCTTTCTTCATGACTTATACATGTTCCTATGACTATGAGATTATGCAACTCCCGAATACCGGAGGAACACTTTGTGGGCTACCAAACGTCACAACATAACTGGGTGATTCTAAAGGTGCTCTACATGTGTCTCCGATGGTACTTGTTGAGTTGGCATAGATCGAGATTAGGATTTATCACTCCGATTGTCAGAGAGGTATCTCTGGGCCCTCTCAGTAATGCACATCACTATAAGTCTTGCAAGCAATGTAACTAATGAGTTAGTTGCGGGATGATGTATTACAGAACGAGTAAAGAGACTTGCCGGTAACGAGAATGGACTAGGTATTGAGATACCGGCGATTGAATCTCGGGCAAGTAACATACCGATGACAAAGGGAACAACGTATATTATTATGCGGTTTGACCGATAAAGATCTTCGTAGAATATGTAGGAGCCAATATGGGCATCCAGGTTCCACTATTGGCTATTGACCAGAGAAGTGTCTCGGTCATGTCTACATAGTTCTCGAACCCGTAGGGTCCGCACGCTTAACGTTCGTTGACGATATAGTATTTATGAGTTATGTATGTTGGTAACCGAATGTTGTTCGGAGTTCCGGATAAGATTACAGACATGACGAGGAACTCCGGAATAGTCCAGAGATAAAGTTTGATATACGGGATAATAGTGTTTGGTCTCCGAAAGGGTTCCGGAATTCATCGGAAGGGGTTTCGGATGTTTCCCGAAATGTTTGGGTACGAGAACACTTTATTTGGGCCAAAGGGGAAAGCCCACAAGGTTTTTGGAAAGCACAAAGGAAGTTTTGCGGAGTCCAGGGGCCAGACGCCAGGGTCCCTAGCGTCTGGGTCCAGACGCCGGGAACCCTGGCGTCTGGCCGTGGAGTCCGAGAAGGAGTCTTGCCTTTCGGGTGAAACCGACTTTGTGGAGGCTTTTACTCCAATTTCGACCCCAAGGCTCAACATATAAATAGAGGGGTAGGGCTGGCACCCAAGACAGATCAAGAAACACCAAGCTGTGTGCCGGCAACCCCGTACCCTCTAGTTTAGCCTCCATAATAGTTTTCGTAGTGCTTAGGCGAAGCCCTGCGGAGATTGTTCTTCACCAACACCGTCACCACGCCCTCGTGCTGCCGGAACTCATCTATTACTTCGCCCCTCTTGCTGGATCAAGAAGGCGAGGACGTCATCGAGCTGAACGTGTGCTGAATGTGGAGGTGCCGTATGTTCGGTACTTGATCGGGACGGATCTTGAAGGTGTACGACTACATCAACCGCGTTGATAAACGCTTCCGCTTTCGGTCTATAAGGGTACGTAGATATACTCTCCCCTCTCGTTGCTATGCATCACCATGATCTTGCGCAAGGGCGAAGCCAGCATAAGAGTGTTGGGTTCAGCTGAATCCAACGGTTTTTTCTGGCCAAGTATCGCTATACACGTACGTATGTGCATGAACCAAATAAAAAATATGTGTTGAACCCATCTACTTGGTACGCAAGGCTTAGTGAGAAGCCCAAAAGCCCACTAACGAATCACCTCCATGCTAGCCTGCTAGGCCTGTTCGTGTCTTCCTTCCCCTATTCCTCTCATTATCATGTACATCTTCTGTTTCCTACTAGTATATGGTAGCCGGCAGCCGCAACCCACAGATCTTTCCGTTTGCTTCCTTGACTCTGTGATCTACCTTGTCCTGTTCGCATCCAGCGACGAGCCGACAAGGGTAGGTCGGCAGACCAAATTCATGGTATTGAGTCCCATCATCATATCTCCTTTCTATTGTGGATGCCCTAATTTTCTAATTATTTATTTCATGTATTTTGATTGAACTAGCCTATGGATCAGTATTTATGGAAGAGAAATTGATCAGTAGACAGATAATGATGCTAGTGCATCAAGATCACCCCTTCACGGAGAAATTATTTTAGACGAGTTCCCCATGATCCAACCGGTATGGCATGCACACTTCGTTAACAATATAGCACAACATTGGATAAGTGCTATCGTATCGAATATTGTTTAATGAAGCTTAGTATATTCAAAAAATAGTAAATAGATAAAATAAAAATCTGAAATTTCTGGACGTCAAAGATGGTCAAGTGTTCTATGTGGATACAAAATTTCCATCCAAGATGACTTTCCTTGTGCTCTATACACAAAATTTAATCAGTGCTCCATAGTGTATTTTTGAAGCTTTTTCAGGCGCCCTATTTTATTTATTTTGTCCACAGCTCCCGTGGTGTCAACTGCCATGAAATTTTACAAGTACTTAGAATTGTTGAGCATGTTTGATGCATATAATAGCATTTTTTTTCTAATATTGCTTCCTAATTTACTGTTCACACTAGGTAGATGAACTCGAGCTCCAAAACGTTGTCCTCGTGTCACATTTCAATTTGTTAGGTTGTTTTTAGTGTTATACTATTGTTGTAATTAGGTCTAAAATTAGAATTTACACTTAACTAATTCCTACCAAGTCCTTGTAACGAGTAAGTGAGTGAACCCAATGGCAAAGTTTTCTGGCTCCGCCCCTGATCTTACGTGTGCGTAGGATTTTTTAAAAAAAAATTACTACGTTCCCCAACAAAAAGCCCACCAAAAACAAAAAAAAATAAAAAAAATAAGAGAAAATGAGAGAAGGGGCAATGCTACCATCCTTTTACCACACTTGTGCTTTAGAGTAGCACCATGTTCTTCATATAGAGAGTCTCTTGAGTTATCACTTTCATATACTAGTGAGAATTTTCATTATAGAACTTGGCTTGTATATTTCGATGATGGGCTTACTCAAATGCCCGAGGTCTTCATGATCAAGCAAGTTGGATGCACACCCACTTAGTTTCCAGTTTGAGCTTCCATACACTTATAGCTCTTAGTGCATCCGTTGCATGGCAATCCCTACTCCTCGCATTGACATCAATTGATGGGCATCTCCATAGCCCGTTGATTAGCCGCGTCAATGTGAGACTTTCTCCTTTTTTGTGTTCTCCAGACAACCTCCATCATCATATTCTATTCCACCTATAGTGCTATGTCCATGGCTCGCGCTCATATATTGCGTGAAGGTTGAAAAAGTTTGAAAATACTAAAGTATGAAACAATTGCTTGGCTTGTCATCGGGGTTGTGCATGATGGGAGCATTTTGTGTGACGAAGATGAAGCATAGCCAAACTATATTATTTTGTAGGGATGAGCTTTCTTTGGCTATGTTATTTTGAGAAGACATAATTGCTTGGTTGGTATGCTTGAAGTATTATTGTCTTAATGTCAAATGATAGACTATTTCTTTGGATCACTCGTGTCTTAATATTCCTGCCATGATTAGATTATATGATCAAGATTATACTAGGTAGCATTCCACATCAAAAATTATCTTTTTTTATCATTTACCTACTCAAGGACGAACATGAATTAAGCTTAGGAATGCTGATAGGTCTCCGTCGTATCTATAATTTTTGATTGTTCCATGTCAATATTATACAACTTTCATATACTTTTGGCAACTTTTTATACTATTTTGGGACTAACATATTGATCCAGTGCCTAGTGCCAGTTCCTGTTTGTTGCATGTTTTTTGTTTCGCAGAAAATCCATATCAAACGGAGTCCAAACGGGATAAAAACTGACGGAGATTTTTGAAATATATGTGAATTTTGGGAAGTGGAATCAACGTGAGACGATGCCCGAGGGGCCCATGAGGGTAAGGGGCGCGCCCCAGGGGGTCAGGCGCGCCCTGGGCCCTCGTGGCCACTCCGTAAGGCGTTTGGTGCCCTTCTTTCGCCGCAAGAAAGCCAATATCTGGGTACAAATTGTGTTAACATTTCAGCCCAATCGGAGTTACGGATCTCTGAGAATATACGAAACAGTGAAAGGGCAGAATCAGAGAACGCAGAAATAGAGAGAGACAGATCCAATATCAGAGGGGCTCTCGCCCCTCCGCCGCCATGGAAGCCATGGACCAGAGGGGAAACCCTTCTCCCATCTAGGGAGAAGGTCAAGAAGAAGAAGAAGAAGGGGGGCCCTCTCCCCCTCTCTCCCGGTGGCGCCGGAACGCCGCTGGGGCCATCATCGTGTGACGACGATCTACACCAACACCTCCGTCATCTTCACCAACATCTTCATCACCTCCCCCCATCTATCTACAGCAGTCCACTCTCCCGCAACCCGTTGTACCGTCTACTTGAACATGGTGCTTTATGCTTCATATTATCATCCAATGATGTGTTGCCATCCTATGATGTATGAGTAGATTTTTGTTGTCCTATCGGTAATTGGTGAATTGCTATGATTGGTTTAAATTGCTTGTGGTTATGTTGCTGTCCTTTGGTGCCCATCGTATGAGCGCGCGCGTGGATCACACCATAGGGTTAGTTGTATGTTGATAGGACTATGTATTGGAGGGCAAGAGTGATAGAAGTTTCAACCTAGCATAGAAATTGATGCATACGGGATTGAAGGGGGACCAATATATCTTAATGTTATGGTTGGGTTTTACCTTAATGAACGTTAGTAGTTGCGGATGCTTACTAATAGTTCCAATCATAAGTGCATAGAATTCCAAGTCAGGGATGACATGCTAGCAGTGGCCTCTCCCACATAAAACTTGCTATCGATCTAGTAAAGTAGTCAATTGCTTAGGGACAATTTCGCAACTCCTACCACCACTTTTCCACACTCGCTATACTAACTTTATTGATTCTTTACCTGAAACAGGCCCTAGTTTTTATTTACGTGCTCTTTATATTCTTGCAAACCTATCCCGTTACACCTACAATGTGCTTCTAGTTTCATACTTGTTCTAAGTAAAGCGAACGTTAAGAGTGCGTAGAGTTGTATCGGTGGTCGATAGAACTTGAGGGAATATTTGTTCTACCTTTAGCTCCTCGTTGGGTTCGACACTCTTACTTATCGAAAGAGGCTACAACCAATCCCCTATACTTGTGTGTTATCACCCACTCCTGGCGAGGAATGGGGGTACTGACGGGGACGTGTACCCAGCTGCGACGCCATGTCGACAGCAGGCAAGCGCCGATGGATCCGCTGTTGTTGTGCGGTGCGCCGCGCATCTCGCTCTGCAGCGCACCACCGGTCTCGCCGTGCGGCGAGCCACAGCCTATCGGCGCAGACGTGCCTAGCTTGCTCTGCGGCGCGCTGTCGATCATGTTGTGCGGCGAGCTGTAGCCTGTCGGCGCTGACATGCCTATCTTGATCTGCGGTGCTCAAGCGCCATGCGCCAAAGGTCTGCTCAACCCTGGCGATGATGCGCATCACGGCGCCGTCCATCGCGTTGCCGGGGAGCGCCTCGGCCTCGACGGGTCGTGGTGCCCGCTCGTTTTCCTCGTCGACGAGGTTGATGGCAGAGGAGGCGCTTTGGTGGGTTGGCATGCTTGGAAAAGGTGGATGTGCTACAGGCTACGCTTGTCGCCTCCGTGCGCCGCGCGCCCCCTATGCGCAATATAGCAAGTTGGCAGGAAACAGGTGAGGAAATGGCGGGAAACAGTGGCGTGTTCATAAAAAGCCATCAATTAATGGAAACTTAGCATCAAGCTAGCACAAGTCGTAGATGATGATCATATGAACACGGACCACATTAGGGAACCCGTCGGTGATGAATTCATCAATCCCAAACGATTGAATACTAGCAAGCGTTTTCCCACAACACACACGGCCTATTCCATCACAAATAGGTCGGATGGATGAACTGTATGTCACGTATCGCACATTGTCAAAAAGTAATGTGGTAGACCTTCTTTAATTAACATGTGTTAAAAAATTAAAAAACAAGGACCTCCAGCCCGAGCACACTTAACTTGACAGTTTTCTTACATGAGCTACTGGTGGAACAGCTAGTCCTTGCTGATAGGAATGCCTCTTCACATCCTTATGGCGTATCTGGATGACTGCCTGTCCCACAATGGCCAATAGGTGTTGTATTGACAGAGCATATCACATACGTCTTATTAGAAGCAATCATCTGCGTTATTATCGGTCTTCACACATATTTCTGATTACAGACCTCTTTGCCGCGTATCACAGACATCTTGTTATATTGAACCGTTTCTGTTCTCTTGCCTAATCACAAACAGTTCATACGAGTGAATCGTATGTTGTATATCGCACACACCTTCATTTGGCCGCCCGTTTCTTTTGTGTTGCCTAATCACAAACAGTTCATCCGAGTGAACCGTATGTTGTGTATAGCACAGGCCTTCATCTGGTTGCCCGTTTCTTTTGTTGTTCCTCACCGCAAATAGTTAATTGAACTGGACCGTATGCCCTTCATCGCACACGCAACTAAAATCTGAACCATGTTTGATGCGCCCTCCATTGCAAATGTTTTACACATTTCTGACAGTTTTCATACAGCACCGTTTGCGATTATGGCATCACACACAGTTTCTCGAAGGGTCTCTGATTGTAGTGTCGCGTTAGCAGCATCCTACAGTAGTGCTGGTTTGTGAGAAGCTTATACCCGAACCTGCCCCAAATGGGACAAATTTTTTACCACGGCATATTGATGTCACTCCATGATAGCATGCCAAGTTTCATGAATTTTATACGAGTTTTGGATTTACTAGTATTTAAAAACTAGGCATATCAACGTTTTTCCGTCAATCAACAGTGCCCTGGTGTTTGAATTTCATTACCATCTCTTGCATGGGACCTAGAAATTCACCCAAGGACACACATGTGATTTTTCAACCAACTTTAGTGCATTGGAGCATGTGCTTGTAGTTCAAATTTGAATTATACACATAAAATGCCTAGAAAACCCAATTAATGTATAAAAAGGTCAAACGAATCCCGAAAAATTTTAAGATTGAACACACCACTCCTGTTGTTCTACGTTGACACTAGAATTTTTTTTGAAAGCAATAAGAGGCAACAAATATCGTCCCGTCACCAAAGGTAGTACGTTCTCTTTCGAAACCATCATGCTTGTTGTGAGAAGCTCTGGTTTGTGAGAAGCTTATACCCGAACCTACCCCAAATGGGACAAATTTTTTACCACGACATGTTGATGCCGCTCCATGATAGCATGCCAAGTTTCATGAATTTCAGACGAGTTTTGGATTTACTATAATTTAAAAACCAGGCATCTCAACGTTTTGCCGGCAGTCAACAGTACCATGGTGTTTGAATTTAATTCCCATCTCTTGCATGGGACCTAGAAATTCACCCAAGGACACACCTGTGATTTTTCAACCAACTTTGGTGCATTGGAGCATGTGATTGTAGTTCAAATTTGAATTATGCACATAAAATGCCTAGAAAACCCAATTAATGTATAAAAAAGGCCAAACGAACCCCGAAAATTCTAAGATTGAACACACCACTCTTGTTGTTCTATGTTGACACTAGAAAATTTTTGAAAGCAATAAGAGGCAATGGATATCGTCCCGTCCCCAAAGGTGGTACGTTCCCTATCGAAACAATCATGCTTGTTGGGAGAAGCTCTGGTTTGTGAGAAGCTTATATCCAAACCTGCCTTAAATGGGACAAAATTTTCATCACGACATGTTGATGCCGCTCCATGATAGCATGCCAAGTTTCCTGAATTTCAGACGAGTTTTGGATTTACTTTTGGTCACCATAATTTATTTTACCCTTAGCTAACCCTTGTGAATTTCTCACCAAACAACCAAACAAAGAACAACTCTATCATATTTTCATACATTCTTCTTCTTGGATACCAATCAAAGGATTAACTAAAATGATATACCTCAGATCTAACCATTCTACAACCCCCTTCTTGAAATTTTTGTCTCATTTTCCAATAGTTACTAAACTTAATTCCTCGAAACCTGCTCCAAAAACCTAACTCCCAATAAATTCAACTATCAGGAGAAAGATTTCTATTTCTCAAAAAAGGGAGAAAGATATCTAATCATTCCCCAAATTTAACTCCCTAGATTTTTTCCTTTGTGATTGTGTCATCCTATGAAATATGTAAACCTCATTTTGTTTTTTCACAACATGCAACAATATAAAAGCAAAGTCCATCAAGAAGAAACGGAGGCAACATTGAGCATAGACCAAGCACCCAACATTGCAGCTCTCACTTCTTGGATACATCGAGGATCAGGGGTAGCGTCAGAAATGGGTCGGGCCCCGGGCCAGCCTCAGTCCAAACATGATGAACAGTGTCAAGTACTCCCTCCGTCCGAAAAAACTTGTCTCTCAAATGGATGTATCTAGCATCAAGCTTGCTACTCAAATGGATGTATCTAGCATCAAGCTTGCTACTCAAATGGATGTATCTAGCATCAAGTTAGTGTTAGATACATCCGTTTGAGGGCAAACTTTTTTGGACGAAGGAAGTAGTGGGAAGTTGTGCTTCGTGTGGAGCCCGCCGACCCGGGGATGCCGCATGTTAAATCATCTGTGTGTGCATATGTGGAATAGATTTTTATGATATTATTTTGCCATGCCTTTCGATTGTGGTAAGATAAGAGCACGATATACGGACAATCACATTTGGCTCTCGGTGCATATACACCCTATATAAAAAAGAGTAGATACTATTAAAAGGTAATTTTTTTAAATAGACTCACTTTCTGTTGTACTCATATTAAAAGTTTGGCCAAGAAATGACTTTCATGGCATCCTCCATGAAAAAAAATCAACACTATACAAGTTACTATTCACACCTATTGTCCTTGAATATTTGTTCTTTTTTGCCGTGAAGTCGATGGGAGTTTTTTCTTCACGAAACTTTTTATAGAGTACTCCCTCTGTACGAAAAGGCTTGTCCCTCAAATTAATATATCTAACACCAAGTTAGTGCTAAATACATCCATTTCAGAGACAAACTTGGGACAAACTTTTTTAGAGAGAGGGAGTACAACAGAAGGTCAAGTTTATTTTTTTAAAATAGGAACCTTTTGACAGTTTTTTTATCTATTTTTTCATATCACATGTATATACAAGCAAAGGGTATTTTCCCATCCGGCCTTTTTTCCACTGGTTCCTTGTATAGAGAAATCTTCAAATCCTTGACTCCTTGTGACTTATCTGGAATATGGAAGGCAGGGCTTCCGGCCAAAATAAAAATCTTTTTGTGGCAAGTGGCTCATAACAGAATCACAAGTGGGAACCAGGTACATAAAAGGAAGGGCCCGGGCGATGGCAAATGCATTTGGTGTGGTGAATGGGAAGATCGTGATCACATCCTTTTTTGATGCATCATGACCCAATTCATGTGGAGCGTTGTACGATTGGTGACGGGCTCCTCGTGGAATCCGAGTGGGTTCTCGGAGTTTTATTGGTTGGTTTCATCCACCACCGAGAGGGATAGGCGGATTGCATAGTTAGGTTTGGTGCAATTGCTTGGTCACTATGGACCACGAAAAACAAAGCCTTGATAGAGGGACAGTTCATCAAGCATTCGGCTGATATACTATATAAATTGATGTCTTTCTTGCAGCTATGAAAGCTTCCGGCAAAGGCACAAGATAGAGGACGAGTGCAAGAACTCGTCTCAAGGGTGTGAGCAAGGTGCACCGAGATGCGACGGTCAACATAGGGGACATCACCGGCACGGTGCCGCCCCTTGCTACCTCGATAGCCTTTACTGTTTCGCCATAGTATGGCTAGCGTTGCGCCACTATGTATCCGCCTACGGGTATGTATCGCTTCGTTCGTTCGTTTTATGTTGCTGCTTGCTGGACATGTTAGTGTTGTATAAGGGCCTTAGTCTAAAGCGCCTTTGTTCTTAAAAAAAGTATTTCATGTACTTACTCTGATAAAATCCGAATATTTTCATGTTGCAGCATACACTCACATTTTCACTTAAAAAAAGCATATACTCACATTTTTTTTTCATATGCAAAAGAGTGAATTCCGGTTTTCACCCCTTATTTTGACATTTTTGACACTAATTACCCCATTTAGCAAGATTTCATCCATTTTACCCCATTTAGCAAAAATGTTGCCACAGTTTATCCCGTTTAATTTTTTTGAGCATTCTGACTGGTGGGTCACAATTGTCGGGTCCAGCTGGCATGCCACGTCAGTGGTTTTTCCTGGCTATTTTTTTCACTGCTGAACTGGGCAGCGCCGCTTCTTCTGACTGGCTCAGCCGATGGAGGTCGCTCGCGGCACGTCCAACGTCCAAGTCGGTCGCGCGCCACGCTCACCTCCCATGGCTTCTCGTTTGTGTTGCTCTCCCCCAATTAATATTCAAACTGATTTTCTTATAAGCATCAAGTTCCTCTAGCATGTTCACCATGCCTGCATCATCTGTTAACTCAATCATGGAGTTCCCGTTGGCCTCCTTCTTCTGATAATTAGCGCTATCCAAGGGTTGGAACCCAATTCCTTCATCTTCTCCTTTATATCAAAATAAATAATGAAATACCTCTCAATCATCTCTGGCTCTGGATTCTTGTATCCACGAACATGTAAAATATGCCTAACACTCTATATCTCCGTTTCCATCCGCTTTGTGCAAGAAAAAGAAAAATGAATTAGTGGCTGCAATCATAATATACTCTAATACGGTGAACGAACACGTTTCAGCATGCATCATAAGATACAAAGATCCAAACTTCCTTTACAGCTAGCAAGTAACAACACATACTCTTCAGTCAACATATTTGCTACCTAGATATTTAGATATGTAGGTGCATCAGAGTTTGTAAAGTAGTATATTTACACCACTTTAATCTAATCTACAGAACCATCCATACTTAAGGCCATATATGATAACTGAAGAAAAGCATACATGATTTTAGATTATATTGATAACAATTTCTCCTATAATTTATTCAATGGTAATATGACATGCTGATCAAGTACAATCGTCCCATCAGAATACTTCAAACCGGAAATGAGTTTAGTAGGGAGAAAAATAGACAGAAAAAACCCGTTGACGTGGCATGCCAGCTAGACCTGACAAATTGTGACCCGTAGGTCAGAACGCACGCAAAATTTAAAAGAGGGTAAATTGTGGCAGCACTTGTGCTAAATGGGGTAAAACGGATGAAATCTCGCTAAATGAGGTAATTAGTGTCAAAAAAGTCAAAATAGGGGGTAAAAACCGAAATTCACTCTATGCAAAATGTAGAACCTCGAGGTAAGATAAGAGCACGTGCTTAGATAAAAGAGCGTTCCGGGGAGGTTGAGCGGGAGCGGGTAAATCGGACAAGACCAGCCTCTTTCTCCGCGTTCGTGCTAATGGCGCAGCGCGGCAATGGCCGCTTCCACGGTTCCACCACTCCTCCACCCGACGCCTCCCTTCCAGCCATTAGCACATGAGCTCCACCTCTCGCACCGCGCTCTCCCCGAGTCCCGATGTCACGGGCGCCTCCCGCGTTGGCGGCTCCGGCCAACTCTACGTTCTCCCACCTCTTCCAGTTCTGCGCCCGCGGCGGCCGCGCTGCCCTCGACGCCGGGCGCGCCGCGCACGCGCGCATGCTAGTGTCCGGGTTCCTCCCGACATCCTTCGTCTCGAACTGCCTCCTGCAGATGTACGCCCGCTGCGCGGACGCCTCGTACGCTCGCAGGGTGTTCGACGCGATGCCCCACAGGGACACCGTGTCGTGGAACACCATGCTCACCGCGTATTCGCACTCCGGGGACATAGCGACCGCTGTATCACTGTTCGATGCAATGCCGAATCCGGATGTCGTGTCATGGAACACGCTGGTCTCAAGCTATTGCCAGCATGGCATGCATAGCGAGTCGGTGGCCCTGTTTCTGGAGATGGCTCGCTCTGGTGTTGCCTCCGACCGGACAACGTTTGCTGTCCTTCTGAAGTCGTGCGGTGCTCTCGATGACTTGGCACTCGGTGTTCAAATCCACGCGCTGGCGGTGAAGGCAGGATTGGATATTGATGTCCGGACTGGGAGTGCTCTCGTGGACATGTATGGCAAGTGCAGCAGTTTGGATAACGCATTGTTCTTCTTTTATGGAATGCCCGAGAGGAACTGGGTCTCGTGGGGCGCAGCCCTTGCTGGGTGCGTTCACAATGAGCAGTACACTCGTGGGTTGGAGCTGTTCATGGAGATGCAGAGGTCAGGGATGGGGGTGAGCCAGCCGGCTTATGCCAGTGTCTTTAGATCTTGCGCAGCAAAATCATGTCTGAGCACTGGTAAGCAGTTACACGCACATGCCATAAAGCATAACTTCAATACTGACCGTATTGTTGGGACAGCTATTGTGGATGTTTATGCTAAGGCTAATAGCTTGGTGGATGCTAAAAGGGCATTCTTTGGGTTGCCCAGCCATACAGTACAAACATGCAATGCCATGATGGTTGGGCTTGTGCGCGCAGGGCTTGCAAATGAGGCCTTGGAACTGTTTCAGTTCATGACCAGGTCAGGCATTGGTTTTGATGCAGTCAGTTTATCGGGTGTCTTCAGTGCTTGTGCAGAGATTAAGGGGTATTTAAAAGGCCTACAAGTCCACTGCTTAGCAATGAAATCAGGTTTTGAGACGGACATCTGTGTCAGAAATGCAATTCTTGATCTGTATGGGAAGTGCAAAGCATTGGTAGAAGCGTACTTTATCTTCCAGGATATGGAGGAACGAGATTCAATCTCTTGGAATGCTATTATTGCTGCTCTTGAGCAAAATGGGCGCTATGAGGACACCGTAGTTCATTTTAATGAGATGCTGCGCTTTGGTATGGAACCCGATGATTTCACATATGGTAGTGTCCTTAAGGCTTGTGCAACTTTACAATCTTT
This sequence comes from Triticum urartu, assembly GCF_056163025.1. Classification (NCBI taxonomy): domain Eukaryota; kingdom Viridiplantae; phylum Streptophyta; class Magnoliopsida; order Poales; family Poaceae; genus Triticum; species Triticum urartu. The sequence goes on from NC_141873.1 coordinate 369,982,731, forward strand.
GGAGTTTGGATTGATGGTACATGACAAGGTTATCAAGTCAGGACTTGGTTCAGATGCTTTTGTAGCTAGCACTGTTGTTGACATGTACTGCAAATGTGGTATGATGACAGATGCTCAGAAACTCCATGACAGAATTGGGAAGCAAGAACTTGTTTCATGGAATGCCATCATGTCAGGATTTTCACTGAACAAACAGAGTGAGGATGCCCAGAAAATCTTCTCACAGATGTTAGATATTGGACTTAAGCCTGATCATTTCACCTATGCTACAGTTCTTGACACTTGTGCTAACCTAGCTACCATTGAGATCGGGAAGCAGATCCATGGTCAGATAATTAAGCAAGAAATGCTGGTAGATGAATATATATCCAGCACCCTTATAGACATGTACGCCAAGTGTGGGTACATGCAAGACTCACTGCTAATGTTTGAGAAGGCACAGAAACGGGATTTTGTGTCATGGAATGCTATGATATGCGGCTATGCGCTGCATGGTCAAGGAGCAGAAGCACTCAAGATGTTTGATAGGATGCAAAGGGAGGATGTGGTTCCGAACCATGCAACTTTCATTGCTGTGCTCCGGGCTTGCAGCCATGTTGGTCTGCTGGATGATGGATGTTGTTACTTCCATCAGATGACCACCCGCTACAAACTGGAACCACAACTGGAGCACTTTGCTTGCATGGTAGATATACTAGGACGGTCAAAGGGACCACAGGAAGCTCTGAAGCTTATTGGCACCATGCCTTTTGAAGCGGATGCAGTCATCTGGAAGACTCTCCTAAGCGTTTGCAAGATCCATCGGGATGTTGAGTTGGCTGAACTTGCTGCCGGCAATGTTCTACTACTGGATCCTGAGGATTCTTCAGTTTATATTCTTCTGTCAAATGTATATGCAGAATCAGGGAAATGGGCTGATGTTTCTAGGACAAGAAGGTTAATGAAGCACGGAAGGCTTAAGAAGGAACCTGGCTGTAGCTGGATTGAGGTGCAAAATGAGATGCATGGATTCCTTGTAGGAGATAACGTCCATCCGAGATCGAGGGAGCTGTATGACATGCTGCATGATTTGATTGATGAGATGAAACTGTCTGGATATGACCCTGATTCATCTTCTTTTGCTGAGGTTGACGAAGAGGGCAGTGCATCCGAGCAAGATGATTTACTTGGAATGGTTGGTGGCTAGTCAGTCCTGTATTGAGGTTCCAATCTACTATTTTATTACAAAGCTCTAAACTTAATCTCCCCTGCAGCTGAGACAGTGATACTGCAAAAGATGCTCAGGCAGAACTCTGAGGCTGTTTTCCCTGGCATGTCACTGTACCGTAAAATGGTTTTGTTGATCTCATGAGTGTATGAAATTCACCAACGTTGGAAGACAAACTGGTGCACATATTTTGCTATATATATGACAGACTTGGCAATTGTGATTGTTTCCGCCATTTATGCTGGTACAGGCTTGTATAAAGGCACTTGACCAAATGCAGCAGAAGAGTAAGTGCAAATGCAGCCCTGTTTTCCTTTCTGCACAATTATAATTTGCTGCTGCTGATGCCATGTTTCAGCTTTCTGATTAGGTTGAGCGAGGTTATTTGTCATACAGTTTCTCTAAAGCAGAATCCGAGGATAGTATTTGACATGCTTGTGCACCAGACGCTTTGACAAGAAGCTTGGGATTATAACAAGGGAAGTCAAACTTTCCAGAAGATGCAAAGGTCTTGCAAGCATTGTCCAGTGCTAAATGTACTGAAGAGAGGTAATTTTATCCGGTTTAGTGCGTCTGTATTTCCTATCATTGCTGAGTGTTCATACAAATTGAAGTACTACATTGGTTACTAAAACGAGTTTGGTTCTTGCTGTTCAGTATGGTATCATTGGTATTTCCGTTGTGTGGTAGTGCTGGACTGCCAGTAGCATACTATAGTGAACTCTTGCCGCAACCCTTCTGTCATATCCCAAATTTCATATTATATCATAGCTCATAGGTATTTCCATAGTAGTCTCCAAATTTCATATTATATTTGTTACATTCTAGCTTTCTAGGTACTCTTAGCACAAGATGTGCATGTTTACTCCAAAAGTAGACGTGTAAAACATGAAGTTACCAAAACCTTCATGGAGATGTCCCACCTTCCTGAGAGTTGTTTTACCATGAATGCTCTAATTGGGAATTTGCAGAAGTTACACGAGAAAAATATGACTAAATGAGTTGACACTCACAGTACCAATATAGAGTTTCATGGAGCGTAGAAGTTTCATCAATCTAAATGAAGTTAAACAGAGTAGCTTACATTCATATATTGGTTGTCAGATACATGCAAGCCCGCACCATGAAAACCAATCTGTTTGGCAGTTTGTAAAAGAAACTGAATAATAAGAATCCTATATACCTAAGAGATTCATCCCGACTATCCTATTTATCTCGACATGCAGCCTATCCACATCAGCAATCCGCCACGTCAGCATATCTTAATGTGCAGCGTTCCATTTGTATAAAGTAAAAGTGATTGCAAGAACTAATTGATTCTTATTGGTTCCAAACTATTTATACAAGGCAGTTACAATATTGTGAGAGGAAATCTAACCGCAAGAAGCGGTTGCTAGTGTGAGATAAAATGGCAACTGCAATTAGCAGTTGCTAATATGTGAGAGAGATTACAACTGCTAATGGCAGTTAAGGATTACTATGTCAGTTCCTAATCAACACCTGTTAATTAGTAATTTAGCACGTGATCTAGCCCTATTCCTAACACCCCCCTTGGATCGCACATCTTCTAGAAGTATCCATCATCTAGAGCTTGTTGTATATTTCATCATATAGAGCTTCTTGTATATTTTTCATCTAGCTTGAGAATCATTTGTACAATTTTAGAATGCCCCCCAAAAGCCCCGTGGGAAAAATATGAGTAATAGATACACCATAGAAAACTCCTTTAAAACCCAATGGGAAAAACATAAGGAGAAAACGATATGGTATAGTTTATATTGCCTCATTGAAAACCTTTTATGAGAAACCTGATGGAAAAACTCATAAAGAAAAAGAGCACAATATTTATTATCTGATGATAATTAATGGGTTATAGTTCTATGAGTTTTCTCCCCCTGAAATTTGCAAATCTTGAAAACGTCTCATACCAATTTCGTGAATACACTTCTGGAATGTTGAATTTCGTAAAGACTTTGTGAACAAATCTGCTAGATTGTCACATGATTTGGTTTGCAAAATATCAATTTCTCCATCTTTCTGTAATTCATGAGGAAAGAACACCTTGGGAGAAATGTGTTTTGTGATATTACTATTTATATAACCCATTTGCATTTGAGCAATGCAAGCTGCATTGTCTTCATAGATAATAGTTGGTGATCCTAATGAACCAACACCACATGAAGTTTGAATGTGGTTAATCATCCTGTGAAGCCATACACATTCTCATGATGCTTCAAATAATGCGATAATTTCAGAATGATTAGTGGAAGTTGCTACGAGAGTGTTTTGTTGACTTCCATGAAAAAGCAGTTCCACCATGTAAGAATACGAAACCTGTCTGTGACTTGACGTTGTGAGGATTAGATAGATAACCAGTGTCTGTATAACCTACCATAGTCATATCTTGTTTCTTCTGATAGAATAAGCCAAGATCTTTTGTGCCATGTAAATATCTAAGGATATTTTTCACCCCTGTCCAATGATGTTTTGTTGGAGCAGCACTATGTCTAGCTAGTAAATTTACCGCAAATGCAGTATCAGGCCTGGTGCAATTTGCAAGGTACATTAGCGCACAAGTGGTACTGAGATACGGGAACTCAGGTCCTAATATCTCTTCGTCATCATCCCGGGGTCTAAAAGGATCTTTATTCATATCAAGGGATCTGACAACCATGGGTGTTTTGGATGGATATGATTTATCCATATTGAATTTTCCAAAGCCTTTTGAGTATAAGCATGTTGGTATACTAATATTCCTGAGGGAAGGTGCTCAAGCTGTAAGCCTAAGCAGAATCTGGTCTTTCCCAAATCCTTCATCTCAAATTCCGTCATTAGATGATTGCGTTCTTTGTCTATATCAGGTGTACTTCCAATGATATTAAGGTCATCAATGTACACAGAGATGGTACAAAATCCATGTGAGGACTTCTTTATAAATACACAAGGGCAATCATCATTATTTGAGTAACCTTTATGAATAAGGAACTCACTCAATCGGTTATACCACATTCTACCCATATAAGTACGCAGTCATTACGTCCATTAACTGCATAGAGAAATTCATTTGTACCGCCAAAGGTATTAAGTATCAAACGTTATTCCACTCATGACAGGAGAGTATGTATCATTGTCATCGATTTCGGGTCTCTGCGTGAACCCTTGTGCTACAAGTCTCGCTTTGTATCTCACCACCTCATTGTTTCCATTCCTTTTTTCGAACAAAAACCTATTTTGCTTCCACGGGGAAGACATTCTGAGGAGTAGGTATTACTGAGGAAAATACTTTTCTTTGTTGAGCAAGTGCAGTTCTGCCTCAATTGCTTCCTTCCATTTAGGCCAATCAGGGCGCTTGAGGCATTCCTTTACGGACTTTGGTTCTGGATCCAGTTGAAGGGTTTCAGCAATTTTAGAGGCGAAGTATATGTCGACAATTGTAGTCTCTCTGTTGTATGATTCTCATGAGTGTATATAGTTTATGGAAATTTCCTTTATACCTTCAGACTCTATGTGATTTCCCACAACAATAGAGTCATGGTGTTCCGATGTCCCAACAGTTATGTTTTTGGGGTTTTATCATTTATACCTTCAGACTCTATGCGCATTTGTGCTAGTTTCTAGATGTTGAGCATCTAGTTGGTGTCCTTCGACTTGGGGTTGAATTGCATTTACTGGTAGAGGATTTGATTTCCTATGTTTTCGCGGAGGCTTTTGAGAAGCTATATTCCGGTTAACCAGATTTCTCCCCCTCTTACTCTCATTTGGGGTTTGAGTGGTTTTACTTGGTAGCTCCACTCGTTCTGGTGCATTAACAGCGGGAATATGTGATTTAGTGTCACCTTTATGGCCAGTAAATGCATCTGGCAGGTTATTTGCAATGTGTTGCAAATCTATAATCCTCTGAACTTCAGTTTCAGATTCTTTAGTATGTGGATCTAAGGACTGAATGCCTGTTACATTCCTGACATTCTTTGTGCTTTGATTCTCCCCCTAATGCCGGGAAATTATCCTCATCAAAAATAGAATCAGCGTAACAGGCAGTAAACAGGTCCTGTAAGAGGCTCAAGATATTTTTATAATCAACGGAAAATTATAACCCACATAGATCCCTAGTATTCTGTGAAGGGCCCATGGATGTGCACTGCGGTGGTGATATCGGTACGTATGCTGCGCAACTGAATTTTTGCAGATGGGAAAAATTGGCTGAGTACCATGTACTGGTTGTAGTGGGGAGGTTGTGTGATATGCAGTTGGGCCGATTTGTATCTGATTTGTGGCGTGCAACACCGCATGTGCCCAACAAGATGTTGATAAATTACAATTCCGTAATAGTGGTCGAGCAATTAATTTTACTCTTTTGATGAGAGATTTAGCCAATCCATTTTGAGTATGAGCATAAGGCACATAATGCTCTAAATGAATGCCCATAGTCGTGCAATAGTCATTGAGTGCACGTGAAGAAAATTCAGCGGCATTATCCATTCGAATTGTTTTTATCCTATTTTCAGGATGATTTGCTCTAATTTAACAATTGAGCAATTAACTTGGCAAAGGCATGATTTTGTGTGGATAATAGACACACGTGTGACCATTAGTAGATGCATCTATGACTACCATGAAATACCTAAAAGGTCCTGATAGTATATATCTCCTTCAATGCGTTCAAGGAAATTAAGTGACTCATTTTTTACTTTAAGATAAGATGGTTTTATAATTATTTTTTCAGTTGTACATGCGGTGCACACAAAATCTGATGATTTTGGGAATCTTTTAGTTGGAAGGCTGTGACCAATAGAATTGTCAATAATTTTTCTCATCATCCCTATGCCAGGATGACCAAGGAGATCATGCCAAGTCTTGAATTTATCAAGGTCTTTTTTGAGGAAACACAGAAGACTTTTGCGTTTCATTGTATTGAAAAGGAAGAGAGTTTGTTACAACCTCCTAAGAGGTAGGGTTACAGGCAAAATGAGAGAGAAATCAATGGACGTCCCACGTTGGTGAGAGGATGTCACGCAATCCTCGTGCGCCCGCGGTCGCCCAAAGCGCAGCTTCGTCCTTGATCCTCACGCTCAGGGTGTTTGCCGATGGGGTTGCTGCGTCAAAGACGCATTCGTTGCGATGCTTCCAGGTCATCCAAGGGATCAGCAAGGTCGCGGTGGAGAGGCCTTTTTGCATCGGTTTGGGCGTGGCCTGTCGTGCGGGGCGCCACCATTCGACCAGGGAGTCCTCGCCATCCGGCGCGTTGCATGTAAGACGCAACTAGGAAAGGATTTCGTGCCACAACAACTTGGAGAAGGGGCATGCCAGGAGCATGTGATGAATCAATTCGGGCACTTGATCGCAAAGCGGGCAGCGGGCTGGGTGCGGCAGCCCACGGCGAGCAAGGCGGTCGGCTGTCCAGCAACGTCCCAGGTTAGTGAGCCAGTGAAAGAACTTCACGCGTGGGGGGCCCAGCTCTTCCATGTGAGCTTCCATGCGGGGCAGTGGGTCGAGCCTTGGAAAGTGGCAAGGTAGGCAGACTGCGCTGTGTATGTTCCTGACGCGTTCCACGTCCATTGCAGGCGGTCTAGCTCGGAAGAGAGGGTGATGGACTCGATTGCACGCCAAGTTAGCAAGTACTGACTAATCTCTTGGATGCTAAGGATGCCCTGGATGTCTGAAGCCCATATGTGCGCCTGTAGGCCGTCCGCCACCGTTTTGCTTTTGCGGCGGTGTTTGGGGATGGTGGCGTACAGTTGGGGCGCGATCTCCGGGATGGAGCGCCCATTGAGCCAATGGTCCTCCCAGAACAGCGCGCGCTGGCCATTGCCAATGATCATGGTGGTGGATGCGAAGAAGGCGCGTTCCTCGCTAGTGAACTGCAGATCTAGACCAGTCCAAGCTCTGTTGTCATCAGTGCGGGCAAGCCAAAGCCATCTGGTGCGCAAGGCCAAGCCAGTGCGCTCCAGGTCATGTATGCCGAGACCACCAAGGCGGGTGGGGCGGCAGACTCGTCGCCAATTAACATGGCAGTTGCCACCGTGTGCTTCAGTGCGGCCAGTCCAAAGGAATCCTCGCTGAATTTTCTCCAGGAGCTTGATGATCTTCTTTGGGGGCGCGAGCACCAGGAGCTGGTGTATGGGGATCGTGCTTAGCACGGCTTTGACAAAGGCGAGGCGTCCGGCTTTGTTCATGAGGTGGGCTTTCCAGGTGGGCAGCTTCCCGACAGTTTTGTCGACGAGGGGTTGGAGTTGGGCGTCGAAGGGTGAGGGGGATTCCCAGGTAGGTGATGGGGAACTCTGCGAGCGGGCAACCTAGGGCCGCAACGGCCAGGCCGATCTCGTCCTCGCAGTGGATCGCAGTGGCGGTGCTCTTTTGGAAATTAACCCATAGGCCTGACGCTCGGCCAAAGAGCTGCAGGATCTCACGGACAGCGAGCGTGTCGCCAGCCGAGGGGTGGCAGAAGAGGATGACATCATCCGTGTACAGGGAGATGATCGGGATCGCGCGGCGAGGGTGTAGCTGTTGCAGGACGTTGAGCTCGGCAACACGGTGAAAGAGGCGTCCCAGCGTGTCGACGGCAAGCACGAAGAGCTGCGGCAAGACAGGATCGCCTTGGCGCAGCCCACAGCGGTGCTAGATCGCCGGTCCTGGAATCCCATTCAGGAGGATCTTGGTGCTCGCGGAGGACAGGAGTATAGTGATCCAGCCAGGGAAGCGATCGCTAAACCCGTAGCGGCGCAGAGTCTCGAAGAGGAACGACCATGACATGGAGTCGAAGGCCCGTGCAAGGTCGAGCTTCAGGAGGATGCGCGGGGCGCCCAGATGGTGAAGTAGCTGTGCCGATTGCCGCACCAGCATGAAATTGTCGTGGAGGTTGCGTCCGGGGATGAATGCGTTCTGGATGGGGCTGACCAGGTCGTTCAACTTGGGCGCAAGGTGAAGGGACAACACCTTCGCAAAGATCTTGGCCACGAGGTGGATTAGGCTGATCGGCCTATAGTCGCCCAGGCTGGCCGCGTTGGCGCGCTTGGGGATCAGCGTAAGCAGCGCCTGGTTTAGGCAGCTGAATCCGCGTCCCCGAAGCACGTAGAGCTGCTGGAAGACGCAGACGAGGTCGTGTTTGACGACAGGCCAGCAGGAGCGCAGGAACTCCGCGGTGAAGCCATCCGGTCCGGGTGCCTTGCGCGCTGGCAAGCGCTTCACCGCTTGCCAAATCTCGTCTTCGGTGAAGAGAGCATCAAGGTTGGCAGGCTCGATGAGGTGCTGAAGGTCGAGGGCGCAATCACGGGTTCTATCAGTCCCAAGAAGGGAGTCGAAGTGCGCGAAGGTCGCCGCGGCCATGTCGTCGGGATCAGTCAGCACGGCGCCATCAACCATCAGGGTGTGAATCCGGTTCTTCTGCTTGCGGTAGGTGCATTGGCGATGGAAGGACGTGTTCGCATCGCCGTCCTTGAGGGCCGCAATACGCACGCGCTGTCGAGCCAGGGTGCGTTCCAGCGAAGCGAGGCTGAGGTAGGAGAGCTTGATCTGCCTGCGGAGCCAGTCCTCGTGGGGCGTCAGCTGCTGGAGCTCCTGGGCAGAGTCGAAGCGTAGCAGCAGCTCGCGAGAGATCGCTAACTGGTCTCGGATGTTACCCACAATGTGTGCGCTCCAGCTCGTGAGTCTGCGCGCTGTGGCCTGCATGCGCCGCACGATGCGGCGGAAGGGGTCGACGTCGTCAACCGAGTTCCAGGCGGCCGCAACTACGTCTTGGAAGCCGGCGATGCGTGCCCAATAGTCCTCGAAGCGGAAGCGCCGTTGCGCGGAGGGTAGGGGTGAGCAGTCAAGGTAGAGAGGGCTATGATCAGAGACGACCGAGGCCAAGCATCGGAGGTGGCATTCGCCGTGTTGCTCTTCCCAATCAGTAGTGCGGAGGACGCGATCGAGGTGAACCAAGGTCAGGGGGGTCTGCTCATTCGACCAGGTGTATCGTCGACCGTTGAGGTAGACTTCCTTGAGAGCAAGGTCGTTGATGACACGGTGGAAGCGCCCCATCATGTGTCGGTTGAGGTTCCCATTGTTCTTATCCTCGTCGCGATAGATAAGGTTGAAATCTCCGCATAGCATCCAAGGGCCATCACAGCTGGCGTGGACATCGCGGATTTCCTGGAGGAACGTGATCTTGTCGTGGTCATGTTGCGGACTGTAGACGATGGTGAGCCACCAAGGGATGGGCACGCCGGAGGGGCACGAAACCTGGGCGGACAGCGTGTTCGTGGTGAACTCAGGGTTGGTGATGGTCACCTCGTGTCGCTTCCAAGCCAGCAAGATGCCGCCGCGGGTGCCGATCGCAGGCAGGTAGGTATAGTCATCAAAGTCCAAGCCCAGGGTCTCGAGGACAGTAGACAAGTAGATAAACTCCATCTTAGTTTCCTGGAGGCAGACGATAGACGCGTCCGTGGATACAATCAGCGAAGGGACGGCGGTACGCCTAGCACGAGCGTTTAAACCGCGCACGTTCCAAATGATGATTTTTGGGCCGTGATCCATAAAGAAATGATTGACGCGGGAGGAGCAGGCGCGTGGTTAAGCCTCGATCGGGCTGCCAGCGATCACAGTGGTGATAGGCGCTTTGGAAAGATCGGCAGGGAGCTCTCGTCCGACGAGCGCCGCGATGGCCGCAAGGACGGTGTTGGGGATCGGTGCGGCGAACACGGCATCATAAGCACGCATCGCTTCTGGTGTGATCGCCTGGTCGATTCCGATGATGCCCAATGTGCGCAGCATCTGAACCTGCGTGCGGCGTTCGGCGGTGGGCGGCGCGGCGTTCTTGGCCTTGGCCGTGGAGGCAGAGCGCCCGTGCCGAGCTGGCGCGAAGTTAAGTGGCTGCCTGTGGCTGGCTGCTTGCGGCCGGGGGTGAAAAATTATTTTTTACGCAACATGTGGTATGGGTTTTATATAACTGTAATACAATCCAGATGAAAGTGAGGAGAATTTCTGAAGAATTGGTTTTTCAGACCCATTGCTTTTTGTTAAAAGCAAATATTTAGTATTATTCCCAGAGATTGTTGCCAGATGGAAATTATTTGATCGGATGTCTTTGAAACTTAGAAGGGTACGTGTAGATTCAGGATACAAGAGTGCATCCTCAATAAAAATGATAGTACCCATAGGTAGAATGAGTGTGGCTCGTCCTGAACCAATAATTGATGCATTGCGAGTTTGCGACCGGTGATGGTCATAATATTTCCTATTCTCTTAGTTAGAGTTTGGAAATATTTTGTTTCCCTTAGTATTGTGTTAGTGATACAACTGTCCAACGAACGTAGTTCTTCCATTGGATTGTCTTCCCATAAAGTCTATAAAGAGTGAGAGAATATTTTAGGATGAAATTTTATTCATATTACTCACATATAATACATACAAAGTATTCATATTACAGTTACAAATATAAATACGACATTATGTCTGAATTACATAATATGATTGGTCCGTAGGACTTTATTCTACTTAGAGTTATATATATTAGAACATCCATCATTACAATATAAAATAGCTAATAATATCAAATAAGTGATGTGGAGATTATATTAGATCTTCATATGTGTCTTGGGTGTATTCCACCATCATGTTGCCGACATCAAGAAAATTTTCATCCTTCTGCCTTGTTTCCCGAGGAGCGCTTTGAGAAGTGCTAGTTTCAAGGTTCTCTTCTTGTTGTAAAGCGTTGAAGTGAGCTTCAACTTTTCCATGGACTTGTTTGCCTTTCCCGGTGAATTTGAGGTATAAATCCGCTAGATGCTTGGGAGTACGGCAATTGCTAGTACGATGGTTAGCACATCCACACCTTCGACAAATCTCGGAGTTGGTATTTTGTTCATCTTTCTTGAACTGACCTTTACCTTTAGATTGACCAAAGATTTTATGCTTGTTGTTCCTTTCCCACTTTCTGTTGAATTTCTTGAAATTCTTTTAGTTGCCCCCATACATTTTGGTAAACTAAGTGTTAGCGAGCCCCGCTGGGTGTGGCTGATGATTCTTCTTGAGAAGCTCATCATGTTTCTTGGCCTGAAGTAAAGTGTATATGAGCTCAGAATACTTTTTGTATTTTTGTTCACAGTACTACCGTTGTAGCACTCATCGAGGGGTGGAAAGTGCAGAAGGTCTTCTCAATAAGATCTGGTTTGGAAATTGCTTGATTGCAAAACCTTAGTTTAGAGTTAACCTTTTGAACTGCAGAGTTATAACTGCCATGGATTTGAAATCTTGGAGCCTTATGAGGGATCATTCTCTTTGGACTTCTCGCAGCATAACTGCTCTTTGTTGGTCATATCTCTCCTTGAGAGAGTTCCATAAAGCAAGTGGTCTTCCTCCATTAAATATTTTGTTTTAAAATTTCGATGGAGTTAACGCCTTATAAAACTTGATGCTGCATATTTGGCTGCTTGTGGTATTTCCTCAGTGCCTTCAGCAGGTGTGATAATTGTGGAACCAAGTTTACGACATTCTAATGTTATCTTGGTATCCATAGCCCATGATAAATAATTACTACCATCTAGCTTAAGTTCATGAAATTCTCTATTCATGACGCCAACCATTTCCTGCATGTTATGATCATGCATGAATTAGTTTTACTATGAGAGTAAAATATAAGTAACTATAAATTCTTTGGAGGAGCAAAGTTTTGAAGTATAGCTGATGCTTTTATACTTATATGTGCAGACCTCTTTTTTTTAATGTAGATGACACTTTGAATATAGTCGCCGTTACGGTGTAGATCTCACAACAATAGAGAACATAATCTGGCTTTTACCAGTAGATGTTCATATTTCTATTACCTTGTGTCACTATATTTTAGAAAATCACTTTGAAGATAATCATTTGTCAAATGACTAGATGTAGACCTCAGAGCAATAGTGGATAGTCTGCAATTTGATGCAGTAGATCACATTGTTAGTAAAATATTTGAGGTAGTCACATCAATTCGCAAGTTAGGGAGAGCACTCGAAGATAGTCATTTTGCCAAAACAAAAGAAAAAGGCAAAATGTAAATCTTTCAGCAATGAGAACAATCTGCAAAGTGCAGTAGATGCCTCACTTACCTTATGATAGCACACTTTGAATTGTAAATAAAAATTGTTGTTCTTAAGAATTACATATTCTAAAAAGATGTTGAAGCAATCATATAGAATATGTTATACATAGTCTGAAACTTATTCTAGACAATACATGGTCTAAAAATATCAACTTACAATACTATACATGACTGAATATAATTTACAGATAAACAGAGGTTCTAAATACAATAAAATATCACTCTGAAATAAATAGACCGGTCTACTCTGCAATGTACGGATACCATGGGCTCATTCTGATGAAAAGCCACAACACCAACAACCTTTTATTTTTTTGGTTATTGGCCTGTAGGCCAGTTTGGGTGAGAGAGGTGCGAGTTGGATTGGCCCAACACTGACAGAAGGAGGGATAGGGAGGGCACGGGCGAGGGTTTCCCCTGGTTGCCACCACTCCCGGTCCCCTCTATGTTCGGCCGTGTGCCAAGCACTGCTGCTCGTCGGCCCTCCCTGCCTATGTCATGCCATCTTCAAGGGGGGCGGGGCGGGCCCCGCGCTGCACCACAGCCTCCTCCACTGTTGCTCGCCTTGGGGGCGCCGGTGAGGTCGAGGGCGTCCAATGACCACGCGCCCCGGACGGCTACGCGTTGCTGCTCCCTGGTCGCGACGAAGCGGCGCAAGATCTGTCGGGCTTCTAGCGGTGGCGTAGGAGGTAGAGGCGGCGCTGAAGGAGGTAGTGTTGCCGGTGTTGGAGGTGGTGGCGTCGTCGACGAGCCCTCGTCTTCCACCTCCATGTCTTCAACCTTGATGGCCATGTTCAGGTAGGAGATGATGGTGTAGCCGCTGGTTTTCGTTGCTGCCGGCGTCGGGGACGAAAGATCCAGGACGGGCCCGTATCCAGGAGGGAGGAAGTGCTCTGACAGTTCGTCCGTTGGCGTCAGCGACGGCAGCCGTGGAGGCGGTTGTTGAGTGCCGGCACACTTTGGGCATGGTCCAAAACCGTGCTCCAGGCAGTACGGGGGCAGATGCGGTGGCGCAAGGTCGTAGTTGAAGTTCTCCTCTTCTCCCAGAAACGGTGCTGACGGACCTGCAAGCAGCCAATCCATCAGATGGATGGCAAAAGCAGATGGAGTTGCTGATACGACGTGGTCGACGGCGATGGCCAGAGACGAAGGCCTGGCATTGCACAATGCAGGTACGTCGTGGTTGACAGCCGCGGCCGGAGCGGAAGGACCAGCCTGCTGCACCCTTGGTTCATGCCCATGAAGGGGGTGGGTTGCCGTGGCGTGCATACCCATGCACGGCGACGGTTCTGGCGAAAATGCGGCGACGAGAGCCACTGCTTGGACCAGGAGCATGATGGCGACGTGCAACATTACGGTGGCGCTGGATGCGAGGAATGTGACGACTTTCTTCTGGATGAAGCGGGCAAAAGCAAAAGCCAGTGACGACAGGTCCTTTCCTGCCATGGTTCTCACCTTTTTCCTCTCTTTCCCGTGATTGCTCTTTGGACAGAGCATTTACTGATAACGTGTAGAAAGTAAAAGTGATTGCTACAAGTAATTGATTCTCATTGATTCCAAACTATTTATACCCGAGCCGGTTACAATATTGTGAGAGGAAATCTAACCGCAAGAATCGGTTGCTAGAGTGTGAGACAAAATGACAATTGCAGTTGCTAATATGTGAGAGAGATTACAACTGCTAATGACAGTTAGGGATTACAATGTCAGTTCCTAATTAGCACATGTTAATACCTGTTACGAATAGGGATTACTATGTCAGTTCCTAATTAGCACATGGTATTAGTAGTTGTAATCTCTCTCACATATTACCAACTTCTAATTGCAGCCATTTTGTCTCACACTTTAGCAACCACTACTTTCGGTTAGAATTACTTTGACAAACTTGTAATTGTCTCTTGTATAAATAGTTTGGAGTCAATAAAGAATCACAAGAGTTCAATCATTCACTTTTACTTTTCACACGTTATCACACTATCTTTGCCGAGACTGACATCACGGGGAAGAAAGGAGAAAGGTAAGAATCATGTCAGGAAAGGACCTGCCGTCACTAGCTTTTGCTTTTGCCCCTTCATCTAGAAAGAAAGTCGTCGCTTTCTTCGCACCCAGCGCCACCGCAATGCTGCATGTCGCCGTCATGCTCCTGGTCCAAGCAGTGGCACTCGTCGCCAGAACCGTCGCCGTGCGTGGGTATGCACGCCACGGCAACCCACCCACTCCGTGGGCATGAACCAATGGTGCACCAGGTTGGTCCTTCTGCTCCGGTTGTGGCTGTCAACCACGACGTACTTGCACTGCACCATGCCGGGCCATTGGCTCCGGCTATCGCCGTCAACCACGTCATACCGGCAACTCCACCATCGTCTTTTCCCATCCATCCGATGGATTGGCTGCTTGCAGGTTCGTCAGCACTGTTTCTGGGAGAAGAGGAGAATTTCAACTGCGACCTTGCGCCGCTGCCTCTGTCCTCGTGAGCACGGTTTTAGACCATGCCGAAAGTGTGTGGGCGCTCCACCGCCGCCTCCACGGCTGCCGTCGCTGACGCCGACAGACGAACTGCCGGAGCACTTCCTCCTGGATACGGCCCCGTCCCGGATCTTCCGTTCCCGACGCTGGCAGCAGCGGAAACCGGTGGCTACACTGTCATCCCCGACTTGAAGATGGCCATCAAGGTTGAAGACGTCGAAGTGGAAGGCGAGGGCTCGTCGACGACGGCACCACCTCCATCACCGGCGACACCACCTCCTCCGGCGCCGCCTCTACCTCCCACGCCACCACCGGAAGCCCGCTAGATCTTGCGCCACCTCGGCACGGCCATGGAGCAGCACCGTGCAACCCTTCGGGGCACGTGGTCGCTGGACGCCCTTGGCCTCACCGGCGCCCTTGGGGCGAGCAGCAGCGGAGGAGGCCGTGGTGCAGCGTAGGGCCCACCCTGGCCCCTTTGAAGACGACACGACACCGGCAGGGGAGGGTTGGTGAGCGGCAGTGCATGGCACCCGGTCGAACAGAGAGGGGATCAGGAGTGGCAGCGAGAAGGGGAAACCCTCGCCCGTGCCCTTCTTCTGTCGGTGTTGGGCCAGCCCAACTCGCCCCTCCTCTCACCCGAACAGACATGTGGGCCGAATGGCCTAAAGGGCCTCAGCCCAGGTTACTTCGGCCTGCAGGTCAATAACCGAAAAAAAGGAGGCTGCTGGTGCTTGTGGCGTTTCATCAGAAAAGAGCCCATATTACCCGTATATTGCAGAGTAGCCCGTTCTATTTATTTCAGAGGTGTTATTTTATTGTGTTTAGAACCTCTGGTTTGTCTTTAAATTATGTTCAGCTGTGTACTGTATTGTAAGTTCATATTTTAGACCATGTATTGTCTAGAATAAAGTTTCAGACCATGTATACATATTCTATATGATTGCTCAACATCTTTTTAGAACATGTAATTCTTAAGTACAACAATATTATTATTTTACAATTCAAAGTTTGGGACCACAAGGTAATTGAGGCATCCTCTGCATTTTGCAGATTATCCTCATTGCTGAAAGATCTACATTTTGCCTTTTTATTTTCTTTTGGTAAAATGACTATCTTCGAGTGCTCTCCCAAACTTGCGAATCGATGTGACCACCTCAAATATTTTATTAGCAATCAAAAGGTAACAGTGTGATCTACTACATCAAATCGCCGACTATCCACTATTGCCGTGAGGTCTACATCTAGTCATTTGACAGATGACTACCTTCAAAGTGATTTTCTAAAATGTGATGTGACACAAGGTAATAGGAATATGAACATCTACTGGTAAAAGCCAGATTATGTTCCCTATTGCTGTGAGATCTACACCGTAATGGTGACTATCTTCAAAGTGTCATCTACATAAAATGAGATCTGCACATATAAGTATAAAGCATCAGCTATACTTCAAAAAACTTTGCTCCCCCGAAGCATTTGTTGTTACTTACATTTTACTCTCATAGTAAAACTAATTCTTGCATGATCATAACATGCAGGAAATGGCTGGCGTTATGAACAAAGAATTTCATGGGCTATGGATACCAAGATAGCATTAGAATGTCGTAAACTTGGTTCACAATTATCACACCTGATGAAGGCGCTGAGGAAATACCGCAAGCAGCCAAGACTTAATTTTGTTTTGTTCACAATTAGACCTTTCCACTTTATTGCCTTTGCTGCCAATTATTTTGCGTTATATTGACTGATGTGCCGTTCCCTTCCTCCGACTTTAGAACTATGATGTTTCTAATAGTATACAAGTTTGCAAATTGCTCCATTGAACAAGCTTTGTGTAATGGCAAGATGCCTACCAAGACTTAATTTTGTCTCGTTCACAATTAGACCTTTCCACTTTACTGCCTTTGTTGCCAGTTATTTTGCGTTATATTGACTGATGTGCCGTTCCCTTCCTCTGACTTTAGAACTATGATGTTTCTAATAGTATACATGTTTGGAAATTGCTCCATTGAACAAGCTTAGGACACAAGTGCTCTTCCCAACAGGTTATTATGTAAGTGCCACAACTTCAATCCGTCGATTGTTATGCCTTTGCAAAGTTTATGATAGATATAGAAGCATCATAATTGAACATCTGCATATCTTAAATATTTTAGAATTTACCTGCTATTTCATGAATACGTTATTCATGCAGTACATATATGTGCTTCCTTTTCTCTATTAATAGTTTGACATATTGTTGTTAATTGCCCTAAGAGATCTTGGTTTTGCATTTGTATACATTTCTTCTTGTATGCTGCATCCTGCCCATATGGAGAAGGCATAATAAATTATTTTGCGCCCATCTATTTTGTGATCATTCATGTATGCGATATTGTTTTTCTTTGTTCCCTTCATCTACTAGCAAAATGCACGCTATTTTCCATTAGGCGACTTTTCTTACACTTATTTATTCTTTGCAGAGTGTGGCAATAGAAATCAATATATACACTCAGTTGTTTGCTTATCCAAGAAGAACCAGTTACGAAGCCGAGGTTAGCTTTGAATTTTAGTGATTTGTTTGTTGTCCGCACCATGTTCACACCCTATAATTTCTTGATCTACTATTGGTTTCACAACTAAATTTATGATTGGTTTGTATCCATGCAGAGGGAACACTTCCCAAGCACTTCAGATGCAATTAACACTGATGGTCAAGGATAGTTATCTGTCTGATATGACAAAGGTAACTCATCCATCATTTGTTAGTGAGACGCCATAACTAAATTGATGATTTTTTCCACTAATTTGTTGGAGATGCTCTGTGAAAATTTAGTGTTTAGCACAGTTGTTCCCATGCTTTGCGATACGTCATGTTTCACAGCCGAAACAAGATTCAGTTAGTTTGACTAAAAAAACATTTCACTTAGTTTTGTTATAATATTTCCATCAGATACATATGATTGCAGTTATTAAGTCCATTCCACATTTTTTGTCATACATAGTTGCAATTTAAAGATGGCCATTTTGCCATTAATGCAGGTTCAAATTAATCATGGAGGTTATTTGTATCGATTCCAAGTTCCTGACGGAACATAGCTCCCTTTCATAGACAACTTCTATAGATAATGTGTTACTTCAACATTGGTGAGGATGATTCTTCATATATGCAGTGCTAAGACAACTGAATATCATTGAAATATATTGCAACCCTTTCCAGTAACAACGCACAGGGTATCATCTAGTAGTAGATATCAGGCGCCTCATACTTATGCCGGGGTAGATATTTCAGTGATTGAAATTTAGTTGCATGCCTGCATTCAGTGTCTCAAACATCACTCTAGAGTCTAGATACTTAGTCTGCTATAATTACTACTAATCCTGATGTTTGACAAACAATCATGCACTTTGCCTTTCGAATGACTTGGCCTTCACTTGCCCTTCTCGCCGGTGTAGCTTACATGGCCCAGGGCCACATGTTTTCCACCTTTCTTTCAGGTTTCCCCCTTTTTGTGACAGAACTTCAAGATGGAGAGTAGCAGTGATTTTGAAGGTTCTGCCGATGCAGGTAAAGTGGAGGAAAATGTTGATGCGTGTTGCGGACTATTGAAATGCACCCGCCGAGCAATGATCAGTCAGGCGGTTACAACTAACAAGAAACGAGCAGGAAAGCTACAAGGACGCTCACTAACAGTGGCACATAAGCTCTGGCAAGGTCTACCAAGCTGAATGTTGATTCTGCTTTCCATTTGTGATCAGCTGAGAGGTAGGGGGCAAACAGGAGCAGTTCCTGGCTACAGGATCCACCAGATTTTCTTGTAGTACCAGTCTTGGTTCATGACGCAACCCTGCTTGCTAGTTAATGAAGTCCATTTGCTGCCAAAAAGGATAAAAAGAAACTGCTGCACAGAAAGCTCGCTAGATTCACTACTGAATCAACTGGAGAACGACCGTAATGCATGCTACTCCATCCGTCACATTTATTATGGAACTGAGGGAGTACCAATTACATGGTTTATGTTTTACTCCCTCCGTTCCTAAATATAATTCTTTTTATACATTTTAAATGGACTACAACAAACGGATGTATATAGACATATTTTAGAACGTAGATTCACTCATTTTGTTCCGAATGTAGTCACTTGTAGGAATTTCTAGAAAGACTTATATTTGAGAACGGAGTAATATATAGTTGAGAGCTCCCAGTAAAGCTTTGCTTGATCTGTCTCTGAAAGAGTTGATGCTTCACAGGGGTACCGCTTCCGAGAGCAGAGTACACTACGTGTCTCCGCACCTGTGTCGATGTCATCGGTGGCAGGGAGGGCAGGCTGCCTCCCTTGCAGACGAATGCAAGCAAGCGACCCACGGCCACGAAGTGGACATGCGAACCGCAGCGTCAACTGACCCGCCGCAGTCCACAGTGCCGCCAGCACAGGACGCCACGCTGCAGCGCATGCAGCAGGCCGATATGGGAGCCGAGGGAAAACGTGTCCTCCGCCGCCGTGCAAAGCTTGGAGCCCAAGGGAGAAGAAGCGAAACCTACTGCGTCCAGAGAAAAGAATGGGCAATGGAAAACTGGTGCCGGTGCCGGTGCCCGGTGGGCAGTGGCACCAAGTGATCAAGTTCGAGGGTAATCAACCTCCGCCAGGAAGCGGCAGGCCTCCACCCCCATGCATCCTCATTTGCAAAGTCAGAGCATGTTGAATGCACGGGAGATTCGGGATTCAGGTAGTGGCTTGGGCCTTAACTGCGCGTCGTGTCAACGGGCTTGTTTAAGGTTCGGTCGACTGACCAGGTCAGATCACACAGCCGGCCCGGGGCTCGTGGTACTGTCGCAAGTGCAAGTGCAACCACTGCCAGTCCAGAACCGGGCGCCGGTGGTGCCGCTGCGGTTGGAGGGAAGGCCGTTGGGATTCATCAGTGGCTGACGCGGGATTCCGCTGCCGTGTGCGCGATGTCGAGTCAGAACCGGAGGGATAAGTGCTAGCGCCGACCAAGTCAAGGTCAAATACTATTTATTGATATGTAGGTGCTGATAGTTATATTCTGACGGCCACAACCCACGGTGCTACTGCTACGCCACGTACTGCTTGCCGGCCGCGTTGCAATGCCAGTGCTGCGTCAAGAAGTTGTCTCGAGCAATCCCACTTCTCACCGGGTCAGTTGTCCTCAGATAGTTTACGCGCATCGGCATCTTATTGTGTGCTGTGCGCACAGGAACCAGTGAAACACAAGGTGCTGGTAGAAACTGCTTAAGCCGGTGACGTCTCAACGGAGAGACGAAACCAATTTAGCATTCGGGTGGGATATCAGAACTGTTAGAGTCGGGTCACTTTCGCGCCAATTTGTCTATTCTCGTTGAATCGGGGGACCCGTCGTCCAGAATCATGATAAGACATAAACCCATGGACCACGGCAATCATGATGGGATTAGCATGATTGGCTGGCATTAATGTGTCATCCATTTGACAAGACCGTAGGCGTAGGGCATGCAGTAGGAGGAGGGGCGCACGAAACCGCGAGCACCCATGCGAGTGCAACTCACCAGCGGTTTGCACCAGACAAAGAGAGTCGAGAGAATTTGTTCTCTCTCTCCGGACCAAAACCAGGCGTGTGAGCCGACCCTTGTTTGGTAAGCACATGCCTTTCGCGGCGTGGCCCTACCAAAGAACTATTGATTGAGCTGGGCCAGTCCATTCGTTGCGTACGTGCAAGGCACTGGTGGTTATCCGGAATGGCGATGGACGCGAGGCGCTTGACGTGTCCAGATCAGGACCGATGCGGACTAAATCAGTAAACAATCGGAGCACAATGGACCTGCCACGTAGGACGATTTGTGAAGGCCGCGTCGTGCCCGATGAGATGAGACGAGAACAGCAGTGGGCGGTGGCGCCGTCCACGGCCGTGGTTCGCGATAAGCCCCAAGGAAACGCTTTAAATCGGTCGTGATCTCGTCCCCTATTCAGACCGTGCAAGCCTAGCCGCCACTTCGATCCTTATCCCCTGGAACCCAAATCCCACTCGTTTCCCTGTCACCTTTGTTAGAGCATGGTTAAGAGTACAGTTAGTTAATGGCTATATAAAATTAACATCATCTATAGTCAAGTTTATAGTCAGCAAGTACAATACAGTTAAATGCAGAGATGTGCTACTTTATTACTTTATGGCTCATTTTTTATTCTCAATAGTGGCTAGAAGCACGTGCTGTAGCTGGCTCTTATATACTCCCTCCATTTTTATTTATTCCGCATATTAGCTTTGGTCAAAGTCAAACTTTATAAACTTTAACGAAGTTTGTAGACAAAAATATTAACATATACAATAAGAAATCAACACCATTAGATTCATTATCAAATGTACTTCCACATAGTATAAAATTGTTATGGTAAATATTTGTATTTTCTTCTATAAACTTGGTCAAACTTTAGAAAGTTTAACTTCAGTCAACTCTAATATGCGAAGTAAATAAAAACGGAAAAAGTACTATAGTCGGCTTTTCCTCTCTCTTCTCTTTCCTTCACTTCATGTCAACAAAAAAATAATATTTTGACTCTTATAGCCTGCTTATATTAATTTATTGTACTTGCTCTTAAACGCCTCCTCCTTGATCGGCAAAGGAGTTAATTGTTTCCACAGGAATTACTGCATTCCCTTTCGAGGTAACAGCAAGTGGAAACCCTCTCGAGGCAGTGTATATGAAAGTACAGAAACACACGCGTGTGCACAAAACAGCATTCACACATGCCGTTACCTCGCCACGTGGCAGGCTGCCCGGCGATGGGATCGCCGTGGTTAGGCTGGTTGTAATGGGAGTATCATAGATAGTATCATACATATCAATTAATTAAAATTGATGATGTGTCATAGAATTAAATGAAGAAAGAGAGAATTGAATATCATAATATGATACTGTATCATAATAAATGTTAGGCTAGTATGTATTTATCATGCATGATAATAAATAAAATACTACATGATACTAATATATGATACCACACATTAGAAAAGTAGTATCATACACTAGTATCATATGCATGATACTAGCATATCCCCGTTACAACCAGCCTTACCGGAGTTTATCCTAGTACAACTTCGAGCAGTTCAAAGAACCACTCGCTGGCGCACCCAGGTTGCGGCACGCGTCTCCAGGGTCGGTGGCCACCCCAAACTTTTTGCCGCAGCACTTCACCCCCATCCCTGGATCCACCTCACGGCCACGTGGCCAGCGCGCTTTCCTTCCTCCCTACTGCTCCCAACCGCGTCGGCATTCTGCTGCTGTGTCCCAGGTACGAGACCGCGGCCGTCCGGTTTCGAGGCTGGCGGCACCCAGGGCCAGCGCCGTTAACTCGTAAACCGCAACCGGCCAACCAGCGTGCGCGCCGCGTCGGGTATAAAGCTTGGCTCCAGCCCAGCTGCTCGCAAGAATCCATCCTACTCCGTTCTGTCCTGTCCTGTTCAATCTTCTATTCCGAGTAACGCCCCCGTCTTCAAGCTCGATCGATGGTGTCCGTCTGCCCCATGGCGAGCGCTCGATCGCGTTTCATCCTCCTGCTCGTCTTCCTCGCCGCTGCCTCGTCCCCGGCCTCGGCGTGCGACCGGTGCGTGCGCCGGTCCACGGCGGCGTACCGCGCCTCCTCGCCCGCCCTCGACAATGGTGCGTTTCGCTTCCGTTTGTTACGTTTTGTTGTTCGTGGTTTGGTTGATTGATGACTGATTCAGTTTCGCTCTGCGTGCGTGCAGCCGGCTCCTGCGGGTACGGCTCCCTGGCGGCGACCTTCAACGGCGGGCTCCTCGCCGCCGCGAGCCCCGCGCTGTACAGGGGGGGCGTCGGCTGCGGCGCGTGCTACCAGGTCCGGTGCACGGACGCCGCGCTCTGCAGCGCCTCGGGCGCCACGGTGGTCGTGACGGACCAGGCGCGCGGCACGGCCACGAACCGCACCGACCTCGTGCTGGGCAGCGCGGCGTACGCGGCCATGGCCTTGGGCGGCGGGGGCACGGCCGCCGCGCGGCGGCTGAGGGAGCGCCGCGCCGTGGGCGTGGAGTACAAGCGGGTGCCCTGCGAGTACGCGCGCCGCCGCAACCTGTCGGTGCGCGTGGAGGAGCGCGCGCCGCCGGGCGGCCTGACGATCCGGTTCCTGTACCAGGGCGGCCAGACGGACATCGTGGCGGTGGACGTGGCGGCGGCCGGGTCGTCGAGCTGGCGGTCCATGACGCGGGAGCGCGGCGGGCCGGCGTGGAGCACGGGCCAGGCGCCCGCGGGGCCGCTGCAGCTCCGGATGGTGGTCACCGGCGGGTACGACGGGAAGTGGGTGTGGGCCGAAGGGGAGGTCCTCCCGCGGCGGTGGGCCGCCGGCCGGGTGTACGACACCGGGGTGCAGATCGCCGACGTCGCGCTGGAGGGGTGCTCCCCCTGCGACGCCCGAGAGTGGAAGTGACGCCGCGATACACGAATCAACCTTGTACAGTAGAGTCTTTTGCTTTTGATCTTACTACTCGTGCTAATCCCCTCCCTCCTTTCTTCTTGGATAACGATTAACGAAGCGGAATGAATCGGGTGGAAGAGTCAGACGTGCGGGTGATTGCAACTGGGTCCGGTCCGGCCTTGCTGATTGATTGCTCTCCACTTGGACTTGGTGGTGGCGGGCAGCTAGCTGAGCTGAGCCTGCGGGAGCAGAGGGGGAGTAGTGTGCACGATGTGCGGCGCGTCTTCGGTCACCGGTGCGTGCCAACTTGCGATAGTGTGTGCACTGCACGACGACGGCCCTGGTCGTCAACGGCGGGTGCCGTGCTCCGCCTTTCGCGCGTGCAGGTTGCATTTCTGTACCGGGCAATGGTGACGGGACGGCCCCAAAGCTAGGCGCGTTTCGTGTGATTCCCGGCGTGATCCCTTGCCGTCGTAGGTTGGTTGGGCGATCTGCATGCTGCGCACTGCTCCAATATGCTCGTCGTTCCGGTAACTGGCATGAGGCAGGGGTAGAAGTGATAGGAGCTGTTGTGTCCATTGGTCGGACAAGGTGAGCCAAGTGATTTATTTTTGAAACCGCCGCAAAAGATTTGGTTCAGCTATTAATTAAGCAACAGGATTGTCCTGTTAATTAACAGAAAGCACGGTGAACACCATCACAAAACCGTTAAACGGCATACACATGATGTTCGAGAAAGAAGAACAAAACTGATAACGAGAATTTCAGTATAATGAGCATAATGGTGACTCAGGAGAATATCGATACATCCGAGGTTTTTTGAAGTATCACGAAGGAAAGGAAACATCACATGATAACCAAAGATTCACTCTAATATCATTCGTGTGCTTATCAGGATTGACATGGACGTCCACGGTCCCGTTGTCGGTCTCATAAGAATTGATATGGACGTTCACGGTCCCGCTGTCGGTTATTGAACGAACGGTTTCATACATATCTGTGAGTTACCGAACCTACGAGGTCACAAGATTAAGGCAATCATGATACGCTGAATTGCTGAATTTTAGTAGGACGGGAATCATGAGAATATGTTTGCGGAATTATTTCATTAATATTTGAAATAGTTTCGAGAGGGTCCGAAAGTGTTACGGGGTCACCGGAAAGGTCTCGGTGAATATCAGTAATACCGGGTATTATCAATATATTATATATTAAAGCTATCAATACTTGTAGACCATTATATATAACTTTGAAGTGCATGCCATCTCTGATATGTTCCACTTTAATTTAGACCGAGTAAATTCATAGCTACCTCATAAGTTTTGTTGCTAGGACTACTTGGATGATGATTTTATTCTTCTATTTTATTACATAATAGTATGCCTTCTGATGGCTTGTGTTTGTTTGTTGGTTTTTACAGCTAGAGCTATTAGGAATCTATGCGTTGGAGGAATTAATTATCTATTTAAAAGTAGAAGGTAGGCGAATAGTTTTTTAAAGATTGGGATGATTGAAGGTGTTAATCTTACATTCTTAAGAAGTTGGTCACAATTCTCTCGACGTGTAAACTGTCCAACTCAACGTCCCACTAAGCAATGCATTTGAATCTTCTTTCCCACTAAGCCATACAAAATCTGCCACATAAGCGAGTCATGCATTTAATTTATAAATTACTATTTTTGCATTAGTATGTCATCCTTCACATTTTTCTTCGAGGTGACATTTCTAACTATAATTCAAAAGTTATTATTTTATTTTTAGCCACTTTCTTTTATTGATTTTCAAGCTTATACTTTATTTTTATTTGTTAGTTATTTTTAGCAACTACTTATGCATTTTTAACAAAGTTACCATAGCAACATGCGGGGAAAGAGTCATCTTCACTACTCTATTTATCTTGACATGCACGCATGCCAACTCAGCTATCATGCCATTGTTGGAAAATGTTGCACGAAAAATGAAAAAAAATTCTACGCGCGCGCAAGATCTATTCATGGAGGTGCATAGCAACGAGAGAGGGAGAATGTGTCTACGTATCCTCGTAGACCGTAAGCGGAAGCATTTGTTAACGCGGTTGATGTAGTCGAACTTCTTCACGCTTCAACCGATCAAGTACCAAACGTACAATACCTCCGCGTTCTGCACACGTTCAGCTCGATGACATCCTTCGCCTTCTTAATCTAGCGAGACGGTGAGGTAGTGGATGAGTTCTGATAGCACGACGTCGTGGTGACGGTGATGGTGAAGTGATATCCGCAGAGTTTGTCTAAGCACTACAAAAATATGACCGGGGGTGTAAACGGTGAAGGAGGGCGCTGCACACGGCTAAGCAATTGTCTATTGTGTGCTAGGCGCCCCCCTCCCACATATATATAGGTGAGAGGGAGGGAGGAGCAGCCAAGGGGGCATCCTACTTGGGGTCTCTCCCAAGCCGCGCCCCCTTTCCTTATTTGGGGCGCGGGAGGAAGGAAGGAGGAGGTGGCGCCCCCCTTTCCTTTCTCTCTCGAGGAGGGAAAGGCAAGAGGGGGCACCCCTCCCCTTTCCTTCCTCTTAGGGCCGGCCAGCCAAGGGAGGGGCGCACCAGCCTCCTTGTGGGTTGGTATATCCCCTTCTTTGGCCCATAAGACCCATATCTTTTCAAGGGGTGCCCGGAACCCCTTCCGTTGACCCGATTTCTTTTCAATACGTCCCGGAACACTTCCGGCATCCAAATACCATCGTCCTATATATCAATCTTTACCTCTCGACTATTTTGAGACTCCTCGTCATGTCCGTGATCTCATCCAGGACTTCGAACATCATTCGGTCACCAAATCATACAACTCATATAACACTATATCGTCAACGAACGTTAAGCGTGCGGACCCTACGGGTTCGAGAACTATGTAGACATGACCGAGACACCTATCTGGTCAATAACCAATAGCGGAACTTGGATGCCCATATTGGCTCCTAGATATTCTACGAAGATCTTTATCATTCGAACCGTTATGACAACACACGTAATTCCCCTTGTCCATCGGTATGTTACTTGCCCGAGATTCGATCGTCGGTATCTTCATATCTAGTTCAATCTTGTTACCGAAAAGTCTCTTTACTCGTTCCGAAATACATCATCTCGTAACTAACTCCTTAATCATTTTCTTGCAAGCTTGTGATGTGTATTACCAAGAGGGCCCAGAGATACCTCTCCGATACTCAGAGTGACAAATCCTAATCTCGATCTGTGCCAACTCAACAAACACCTTCGAAGATACATGTAGAGCATCTTTGTGATCACCCAGTTACGTTGTGACGTTTGATAGCACACAAGGTATTCCTCCGGTATCCGGGAGTTGTATAATCTCATAGTCAGAGGAATATGTACTTGACATGAAGAAAGGAATAGTAATAAACTGAACGATCATTATGCTAAGCTAACGGATGGGCCTTGTTCATCACATCATTCTCTTAATGATGTGATCCCGTTATCAAATGACAACACATGTCCATGGTTAGGAGACCTTAACCATCTTTGATCAACGAGCTAGTCCAGTAGAGGCTTGCTAGGAACACGGTATTTGTTTATGTATTCACACATGTATTTAAGTTTCCGATCAATACAATTCTAGCATGAATAATAAACCTTTATCATGAATAAGGAAATATAAAATAACAACTTTATTATTGCCTCTAGGGCATATTTCCTTCAGTCTCCCACTTGCACTAGAGTCAATAATCTAGATTACATTATAATGAATCTAACACCCATGGTGTTTTGGTGTTGATCATGTTTTGCTCGTGGAAGAGGCTTAGTCAACGGGTCTGCTACATTCAGATCCGTATGTATTTTGCAAACTTCTATGTCTCCATCCCTGACCTTTTCACGAATGGAGTTGAAGCGTCTCTTGATGTGTTTGGTTCTCTTGTGAAACCTGGATTCCTTCGCAAGGTAATTGCTTCAGTGTTGTCACAAAAGATTTTCATTGGACCCGATGCACTGGGTATTACACCCAGATCGGATATGAACTCCTTCATCCAGACTCCTTCATGATCTACTTCCGAAACAGCTATGTACTCTGCTTCACACGTAGATCTCGCCACGATGCTCTGCTTGGAACTGCACCAACTAACACCTCCACCGTTCAATATAAAAATGTATCCGGTTTGTGACTTAGAGTCACTTGGATCAATGTCGAAGCTAGTATCGACGTAACCATTTACGACGAGCTCTTCGTCACCTCCATAAACGAGAAACATATCCTTTTTCCTTTTCAGGTACTTCAGGATGTTCTTGACCATTGTCCAGTGATCCACTCCTGGATTACTTTGGTACGTCCCTACCAAACTTATGGCAAGGCACACATCAGGTCTGGTACACAACATAACATACATGATAGGTGTCCTCTGCAGGAACCCCCTCGTCGCGGCCCTTCCTGTGTTGTGCCCCTGCGTTTCCTCTCCTCTAACACCTACTCCACATGTACCCGATCTTGCTTGCACGACCACCTTCCGCCGCTACGTTGCTGCATTGCCTCCTCTTCCTAACAACACCTTGCGCTGCTCTCCATGGACGCCACCCCGCCTTTTGCACGTCCACTGCTGCTACCTCTTGAGCATGCGTTGGTTTTCCCTTAAAGAGGAAATGGTGATGCAGCAATGTAGCGTAAGTATTTCCCTCAGTTTTTGAGAACCAAGGTATCAATCCAGTAGGAGACAGCGCACAACGCATAAGTCACCTACTACCTGATGAAGCTATGTACCTAGGGTAGGGTCATGGACCTGTCCTAACTGCCCTACCCAAGGACATCTCTAGAAGAAATCATCTTTCAATCGACTTGGAGGTGTTCCACTCGACAGACTCGAAGACACTCGACCAAGAAGCAATCACTCGACCAAGATCCAACCACTCGATGGCCAGGAGACCTAAAGTCACTCCGCACGCTAACGGTCGGTCATTAAGTAGCTTTATGGTCATCATAGCGCTTTATTACTAGCGTTACCAGTAACGCCCTGCCTTAATGTACATTGAACCCTTTGTAACGTGGGCTAGCCGGGGTCTTGGCGCACTCTATATAAGCCACCCCCCTCCTCCGAGACAAGGGTTCGCACGCCTGTAATTGATACTCTCATAATCCAGTCGACCGCCTCCGGGCTCCGAGACGTAGGGCTATTACTTCCTCCGAGAAGGGCTTGAACTCATAAACCTTGTGTTCTTACAACTTATCCATAGCTAAGATCTTGCCTCTCCATACTTACCCCCTACACTACTGTTAGACTTGGAACCGCGACAGTTGGCGCCCACCGTGGGGCCGGTGTTTTAGCGTTTGTTGGAGGAGTTGTGACCTTTTCCGACCCGAATCATCATGGTTTTTGGCGGAGTTTTGGTGGAGGGCCGCGAGATCCGTCTCGGTGCGCTCACGTTCATCGTCGACGACTCTGCTTGGCTCCAGGAGGCTCCGCTCGACGTGGACGCACTCCCTGTTCGCGGGGCAACGCACTTTAGCGCGTGCGTGCGCGGCGTTCTCCTGCGGCAACCGTCAACCCCCTACCGGTCGGCTCCTGTGTTGTCCTCCCTCCCCGTCTCCCGCCGGCGCAAGCGCTCCGGTCGGTCGAGACTTCAGCGGTGGGTGAGACACGCAGTGGCACGTCAGTCGGCCACCCCTCAAGTCGCGGCGATCGAGCCCGACGAATCCCTCTACGGCCTGTTCGACTGGCTCCGCAGAGACCGCATCCGAGTGCGACAGCAGCGATCTGGCGGCGGAGGTTCTGATGGTCGATGGACCGCCCAGTCCTCCCGGTTTTCCCCGCACCGACGGAGGCGCGGGTGGAGGCGACCCGTCGCGTCTCCATGAGGAGTATCTTCCCGAGCCTCTCACGTCGCTGCAGAGAGAAGAACTTCGCCGCCAGAACGTGGATGCACTGCACACTCCTATCGTTGGAGAAACCCCCGAGGCTCGCGCCTTAGAGGACGCGCACCTGGCAAACTTGGCCGAGCGCACTCGACTGGAGAACCTCCAGCGAGCACTCGACGAGCATGCGCGACAACGGGTTCCCGAATCCAGTCGACGACAGCTCTTCCCGCCCCCGCAGGTATATCGAACTCCGATTCAGAATTTAGCAGCTGCGGCCCGTATAGCGGAGTCGATTCAGCCTTCCCAGTCAGAGGCTGGCAGAGGCTTGCTGCAGATCAGAGCATTACTCCGGGCAGCAGGAGATCAGAATTCCGCTGTTTCTCAGTCGCAGAACAGGATTCACAGCAGATCTGTTGCCACGGACACAGTCCAGTCGGCTCATAGCCCGAGATCACCCCCGAGGCGTGAGGGACGTGGAGACCGGCGTGACCAGTATGGGAACCATGAGTAGTATGATCACCGAGTCGACCGTGACGGTCGACGTCGAGTGCCCACGCCTTCCCCGAGGAGCGGGTCGTATGTGCCTCGCCAGCAGGATGACAGACGCCCTCATAGTGGTGGGCGAAGGATTCCAGTCGACCCCAGAGGGCCAGGCTTTGACGCGAGATCCATTCTCGTCCAAGGTTTGGTCGACAGGAACAGGGCTCACCGAGAAGGTCACAACAGAGATGCACCTACCAGCAGCAGAGTACATGTTTCGGGGCCAGAGTGCTTTAGTAGAGCCATCAGGGCCGCTGTGATTCCTCCCAACTTCAGGTTGGCGACTGGAGTCAGTAAGTTCACTGGTGAGTCCAAGCCCGATACTTGGCTTGAGGACTACTGAGTGGCCGTCCAGATTGGCGGCGGCAATGATGAAGTGGCCATGAAGCACCCGCCTCTCATGTTGGAGGGCTCGGCCAGAGCGTGGCTGAACCAGTTAGCGCCTAGCAGCATTTACACTTGGGAAGATCTCTCCCGAGTGTTCATCACCACGTTTGAAGGCACATGCAAGCGACCGGCAGGGCTGACGGAACTGCGGTCTTGCGTGCAGAAGCCGAATGAAACTTTGAGGGATTACATCCAGAGGTGGATCACGTTACATCACTCGATGGAGAATGTACCTGACCACCAAGCAGTTTGTGCCTTCAAGGAAGGCGTCAAGTACAGAGAACTGAATTTGAAATTCGGTCGAACCGGAGATATGTCCCTGAATCGGATGATGGAGATTGCCACCAAGTACGCTAATGGTGAAGATGAGGATCGACTCAGGAGTGGCAAGCTCAAGTCAGTCGCCCAAGAAACCGGAGGAAATTCCAATCGGAAACAGAACCGGAAAGCCGAGCCAGCGGCTCCCGGGGAAGCCTTGGCTTTAACCCAAGGAAAGTTTAAAGGGAAACCTAAAGGACCTTGGAACCCCAAAAAGGTTAAAGACCAGGACGAAAATGATGTGTTGGACTTACCATGTCTCGTCCACACAAAGAAAGATGAAGAGGGTAATTTCATTTACCCGAAACATACCACTCGACAGTGTGGACTCTTGATCCAGCAGTTCCAGGGCAAGCAGCCCAAAGGTAAGGAAAAGGAGTCGGACAAGGTCGAAGACAAAGAAGACAGTGACGACGGATACCCTCAGGTCAATTCCACTCTGATGATTTTTGCCGATGTTGAAAGCAAAAGTCGACTGAAAGTTATTAACCGAGAGGTGAATATGGTCGCTCCGGCGACACCTAGTTACCTGAAATGGTCTCAGACTGCCATAACATTCGACCAGTCCGACCACCCAACGCACATCGCCACCCCTGGGAGGTAAGCTTTGATGGTCGACCCAGTTGTTGAAGGCACTCGACTGACCAAAGTCCTGATGGATGGTGGCAGTGGTTCGAACATATTGTATGCTGAGACGTTGAAAGGGATGGGCATTCCGATGTCCAGACTCAGTGCCAGCAACATGAGTTTCCATGGGGTCATTCCTGGGAAGAAGGCTAAATCACTCGGCCAGATTGCTCTTGATGTGGTTTTCGGTGATTCCAAGAATTACCGCAAAGAGAAGTTGACATTTGAAGTTGTAGACTTCCAGAGTGCCTACCACGCTATTTTGGGCAGGCCGGCTTATGCACGCTTCATGGCCCGACTGTGTTATGTGTATCTCAAATTGAAGATGCCTGGCCCCAAAGGTGTGATCACTATTACGGGCAATCGAAAGAAAGCGGAAGAATGTTTTCAGAAAGGTTCGAAGATCGCCGATGCTCAGATGGCAGTGGTGGAGTTGCAGGAATAGCAGAAGACTGCAGACCCGAGTGATTTGTTGCGAGCCAAGAAGCCCGCTACAGAGTCAGCTTTTCAGTCGACTGGCGATATAAAGACAGCTCACATCCACCCGACCGACCCCAGCGCTGCTCCAACTCATATCTCGACAACACTCGACTCCAAATAGGAAGAAGCGCTCATCCAGTTCCTCCGTGAAAACTGGGACATTTTCGCATGGAAGCCCTCTGACATGTCGGGTGTTCCCAGGGAGCTGGCTGAGCACCGCCTAAGAGTCGACTCAAAAGTAAAACCTGTCAAGGAACATCTCCGACGGTCCGCCGTCTAGAAGAGAAAGGCCATTGACGAAGAGGTGGCTCGGCTCTTAGCGGCGGAGTTCATCCGAGAAATCTACCACTCCGAGTGGCTCGCCAATGTTGTCATGGTCCCCAAGAAGGACAAGTCACTTCGCATGTGCATTGACTTTAAACATATCAATCGGGCCTGCCCGAAAGATCATTTTCCTCTCCCCCACATCGACCAGATAGTCGACTCGACTGCGGGATGTGAGCGATTGTCTTTTTTAGATGCCTATTACGGTACCATCAGATACGTCTGTATGGGCCTGGTGAGATCAAAACAGCTTTCATCACTCCATTCGGGTGCTTCTGTTATGTTACCATGCCATTCGGCCTCAAGAATGCCGGAGCCACATTCATGAGGATGATTCAGAAGTGTTTGCTCACCCAAATCAGTCGGAATGTGGAGGCGTACATGGATGATATTGTGGTCAAGTCACGGAAGGGTTCCGACCTGCTGACTGACCTTGCTGAAACCTTTGCCAACCTCAGAAGGTTTGATATCAAGCTTAACCCATCAAAATGCACATTCGGGGTTCCTGACGGAAAGTTACTCAGTTTTCTCGTTTCCGAATGGGGAATCGACGCCAATCCAGAAAAAGTCGGTACTATACTCTGAATGAAAAGTCCTGTGCGAGTGCACGATGTTCAGAAGCTTACTGGTTGCTTGGCCGCCCTAAGTCGATTCATATCTCGTCTCGGTGAAAAGGCATTGCCTCTTTACCGATTGATGAAGAAGTCTGACAAGTTCGAGTGGACTCCCGAAGCTGACGCAGCGTTCGCAGAGCTCAAAGCTCTGCTCTCCACCCAGCCGGTGCTTGCTGCCCCAATTAGCAAGGAGCCTTTGCTGCTTTACATTGCAGCCACAGGACAAGTCGTCAGTATGGTACTTACGGTCGAGCGGGAAGAAGAAGGGAAAACCTTCAAAGTTCAGCGCCCAGTGTATTATATTTCTGAAGTCTTGACCCCATCAAAGCAAAGATATCCTCATTATCAGAAGCTCGTATATGGGATTTATATGACCACAAAGAAAGTTGCCCACTACTTCTCTGATCATTCCATTACAGTCGTCAGCGACGCTCCGTTGTCAGAGATCTTGCATAACAGAGACGCAACTGGTCGAGTGGCAAAATGGGCGATTGAACTCCTTCCTCTAGATATCAAGTTTGAGGCAAAGAAAGCTATCAAGTCCGAGGCAATCGCGGATTTCGTCGCCGAGTGGATTGAACAGCAACTGCCGACTCAGGTTCACTCGGAGCATTGGACCATGTTCTTCGACGGTTCCAAGATGCTAAATGGCTCCGGCGCCGGAGTGGTGTTGGTCTCCCCCAGAGGAGATAAACTCAGATATGTTCTTCAAATCCATTTTGATTCCTCTAACAACGAGGCAGAATACGAAGCACTTTTATATGGGTTGCGCATGGCCATTTCACTCGGCGTCCGTCGCCTCATGGTCTATGGCGACTCAGATTTGGTGGTTAATCAAGTGATGAAAGAATGGGACGTCAGAAGTCCAGCCATGACTGGTTATTGCAATGCAGTGAGAAAGCTGGAGAAGAAATT
Organism: Triticum urartu; assembly: GCF_056163025.1. Lineage (NCBI taxonomy): Eukaryota > Viridiplantae > Streptophyta > Magnoliopsida > Poales > Poaceae > Triticum > Triticum urartu. The sequence goes on from NC_141873.1 coordinate 370,015,898, forward strand.
CGAAGGGTTAGAGCTTCATCACATACCCCGACTGAAAAATCAAGCAGCTGATGATCTGGCAAAAATAGGTTCCAAAAGAGAAGCCATTCCCAGCAATGTGTTTTTGGAACACATCCACACACCATCAGTCCAGGAGGATCCCTTCACTAAAGAGGCCCCACAGCCAAAAAGCACCACGGATCCGACTGAAGTTGAAGTTCCAGCTGTGGTCGACCTGATCATGGAAGTCTTGGTTATCACTCCCGTCTGGACAGAACCATACATCGCGTACATCTTAAGGAAAGAACTCCCAGAAGACGAAGAAGAGGCTCGACAGATCGTCCATAGATCCAAGGCCTTTACAGTCATAAAGGGACAGTTATATAGAGAAAGCGCGACTGGGGTCGGCCAGAAGTGTATTACACCAGAAGAAGGTCAGATGATCCTTAACGATATCCACTCGGGGACCTGTGGTCATCATGCATCCTCTCGGACCATTGTGGCTAAAGCATACGGAGCGGGGTTCTACTGGCCAAGAGCCAATGAGATGGCAAAAGAGATAGTCGACAAATGTGAAGGATGTCAGTATTACTCCAATATGCCGCACAAGCCCGCGTCAGCCCTGAAAACCATTCCACTCGTCTGGCCCTTCACTGTTTGGGGGCTGGACATGGTTGGACCACTGAGAACAGGCAGGAGCAGCTTCACTCATGTGCTGGTAGTAGTCGACAAGTTCACCAAATGGATTGAAGCCAAGCCTCTCAAGAATCTCGATGCTTGCACTGCTATCAGTTTCATTAGAGAGTTGATATTCAGATATGGAGTTCCGCACGGCATCATCACGGACAATGGGTCAAACTTCGATTCCGACAAATTCAGGGCCTTTTGCGCCTCCCAGGGCACTTGGGTCGACTATGCTTTGGTCGCTCACCCCCAGTTGAATGGGCAAGCAGAAAGGGCAAACGGCCTAATTCTCAAAGGACTGAAACCCCGATTGATGCGCGATCTCAAGCACACAGCAGGTGCATGGGTCGACGAGCTTCCATCAGTCCTTTGGGGATTGAGGACAACCCCGAATCGATCGACCGGAAGAACCCCCTTCTTTCTGGTCTACGAAGCCGAGGCAGTCTTACCGAGTGACCTGCTTCACAACGCTCCCCGAGTCGAGCTCTACTCTGAAGATGAAGCAGAACAAGCCCGACAGGACGCAGTCGACCTCCTAGAAGAAGAAAGAGAAATGGCCTTGATTCAATCGACCATCTATCAGCAAGACTTGCATCGATTCCATGCCAGAAACGTGAAGAGCCGAGCCTTCCAAGAAGGAGACTTAGTCCTCCGAGTGGATCAGCAGAAACCACACAAGCTCGCTCCTACTTGGGAAGGCCCCTTCATAGTCACCAGAGTCCTCCACAATGGAGCATACCACCTCTACAATGTCGATCGCCAGATTGATGAGCCACGAGCCTAGAATGCGGAGCTACTCTGCCCCTTTTATACTTGAATTCTCACTCAGATGAGATGTAATAAGAAAAACTCATGTAGTTTATTTATCAAAGACAAGAGCGTTATAATTTTCCCAGTGATTATTATTGTTTTTATTTGCGTAAGAAATCCCCCAGTGGGTGGCTCAGCTACGAATCCGCTTTGCCTAAGTTTGTAAAAACAGTTTCCTACCGAGTGGCGAGCCAGCCTCCCACTCGGGGGCTTAGCTGTGAATCCGTTTCGCCTAAGTTTGAAAAAATCCTACCGAGCGGAGAGCAATCCTCCCACTCGGGGCTTAGCTGCAGTCCAGTACTCGCCTAAGTTCTCTCACTTGGAGACTTAGCTGCTGTCCGGCACTCGCCTAAGTTTGAAAAAATCCTACCGAGTGGAGAGCAATCCTCCCACTCGGGGGCTTAGCTGCAGTCCAGTACTCGCCTAAGTTCTCTCACTGGAGACTTAGCTACAGTCCGGCACTCGCCTAAGTTTGAAAAAAATCCTACCGAGTGGAGAGCAATCCTCCCACTCGGGGGCTTAGCTGCAGTCCAGTACTCGCCTAAGTTCTCTCACTTGGAGACTTAGCTGCAGTCTGGCACTCGCCTAAGTTTGAAAAAATCCTACCGAGTGGAGAGCAATCCTCCCACTCGGGGGCTTAGCTGCAGTCCAGTACTCGCCTAAGTTCTCTCACTTGGAGACTTAGCTGCAGTCCGGCACTCGCCTAAGTTTGAAAAAATCCTACCGAGTGGAGAGCAATCCTCCCACTCGGGGGCTTAGCTGCAGTCCAGTACTCGCCTAAGTTCTCTCACTTGGAGACTTAGCTGCAGTCCGGCACTCGCCTAAGTTTGAAAAAATCCTACCGAGTGGAGCGCCATCCTCCCACTCGGGGGCTTAGCTGCAGTCCAGTACTCGCCTAAGTTCTCTCACTTGGAGACTTAGCTGCAGTCCGGCACTCGCCTAAGTTTGAAAAAATCCTACCGAGTGGAGAGCAATCCTCCCACTTGGGGGCTTAGCTGCAGTCCAGTACTCGCCTAAGTTCTCTCACTGGAGACTTAGCTGCAGTCCGGCACTCGCCTAAGTTTGAAAAAATCCTACCGAGTGGAGCGCCATCCTCCCACTCGGGGGCTTAGCTGCAGTCCAGTACTCGCCTAAGTTCTCTCACTTGGAGACTTAGCTGCAGTCCGGCACTCGCCTAAGTTTGAAAAAATCCTACCGAGTGGAGAGAAATCCTCCCACTCGGGGGCTTAGCTGCAGTCCAGTACTCGCCTAAGTTCTCTCACTTGGAGACTTAGCTGCAGTCCGGCACTCGCCTAAGTTTGAAAAAATCCTACCGAGTGGAGAGCAATCCTCCCACTCGGGGGCTTAGCTGCAGTCCAGTACTCGCCTAAGTTCTCTCACTTGGAGACTTAGCTGCAGTCCGGCACTCGCCTAAGTTTGAAAAAATCCTACCGAGTGGAGAGCAATCCTCCCACTCGGGGGCTTAGCTGTAGTCCAGTACTCGCCTAAGTTCTCTCACTGGAGACTTAGCTGCAGTCCGGCACTCGCCTAAGTTTGAAAAAATCCTACCGAGTGGAGTGCCATCCTCCCACTCGGGGGCTTAGCTGCAGTCCAGTACTCGCCTAAGTTCTCTCACTTGGAGACTTATCTGCAGTCCGGCACTCGCCTAAGTTTGAAAAAAATCCTACCGAGTGGAGAGCAATCCTCCCACTCGGGGGGCTTAGCTGCAGTCTAGTACTCGCCTAAGTTCTCTCACTTAGAGACTTAGCTGCAGTCCAGCACTCGCCTAAGTTTGAAAAAATCCTACCGAGTGGAGAGCAATCCTCCCACTCGGGGGCTTAGCTGCAGTCCAGAACTCGCCTAAGTACGAAACACATCTCAATCCTCAAGGACGACGAGGGGCAGGTCGACTGTCGCCTTCCCCTGGAGAGCTTCGCCACAAATACGATGCGCACTCCGTCGCCAACCCGCAAGGGCGACAAGACATGGGTCGACTGCTTCCCTCTCCTCCGGAGCTGCGCTGCGAATACAAAAGTTTTCTCGAATGAAGAATGGGTTCACTCAGCAGGAGATTCATAAAGATATTCAATGATAAACCAAGTTCAGATAAATTCTAAAGGTTCCGGATCACAGATCGAAGTACTCGGGCATGCAGCCCGAAAAAGTTTAACGGTTACAAAAACCACTCGGCATTCCGAGGCAAATTTAAGGTGGGACATAAGAGTTTGTTCACTCCGCGGGAGGAGGGCTGGCAGGCTCGACGAACTCATCCAGGTCGACGCCGTCGGCTATCCGAGTGGCTGCAGCGATGAAAGTCTCCATAAAGGTTCGGAAGTCATGTTTCTGGGTGTTGGCGACCTTGATTGCTGCCAGTTTGTCTTGTCGCACCTCCTTGCGGTGGACACGAACCAAAGACAGAGCCACGTCAGCGCCACACCGAGAAGCAGACTTCTTCCACTCCTGCACTCGGTCTGGGATTTCATTTAGTCGAGTCATCAGGGACTCAAGATCATTTTGGAGCACAGCCTCTGGCCAAAGTGCCAGGTCAATTCGCGACATGGCGACCTTCAGTCAAGCCAAGTAGTCCACGGCACTGTCGATGCGAGATTCCAGACGGAGCAGATTCATGGCAGTTTCATCTTTCACGGGAGAGTTGATTGGATCCAAACCTGGTTCGATCCGCCCAGTCTCCTCTTCAAAGTTCTGGCAAAACTCTGCATTCACGATCCAAGGATAAGTCAATTTTCGTACACTGAGTCGACACAAAAAAATCAGTCGGAATAGAATGTGCACCTTCAAGCTTGATGAACAACTTCTTGGCAAGACTTCTCAGATAGCTCTCCAGATCATCCCTCCTGCGAGCAATGCCTTCCATTTTCTCGCCCTGGACGAGATTCGCCTTCTTCCAGCGCGAGCACTCCTTGTTGGAGTCATTCAGAGCGGTCTTCAGCCTGGTATTCTCTTCTTCCAACTGGCCGACCGAAGCCAGCTTCTGTTCGGCCAGAGCGGTCCTGTCGTCAGCCTCCTTACGAGCAGCAGCCAAATCCTGATCCTTCTTCGCTAGAGCTTCTCTCAGTTTTTCTGCAAAGAAATGACGATTGATTCAGAAATAGCAGAAGGGTACTCAAGCCTAAAACTGACCAGTCGACAAACTCGTATTACCAGCGGCGCCGTCTCTGACCTTTTGCAGCTCTGTCCTGGCCAGCTCCCAGTCAAGGTTCAGTTGAATCTGCTGCTTCTCCAAGTCAGCAAAGCGAGCTCCAAGATCACAAGATTTCTGAAATCAAAGGGGAGAAGTTATTTTTACAGCAAAAAACAACAAAGGCAATAAATACTAAGACTACGGTCGACTGCCGGCAGTCCACCATAGTCTCGGGGACTACACCCAGTGGGTGCACTTTGCGTGCCCCCACCGGTTCTGATCCCACTTGACCGGCCCGCCGAAGTCGAGTCCAAAAAAAGGCAGAAAGAGAGAAAGTAGAACTCAGACTACAGTCGACTGCCAGCAGTCCACCGTAGTCTCGGGGACTACACCCAGTGGGTGCACTTTGCGTGCCCCCACCGGTTCTGATCCCACTCAACCAGACCGAGTAGAAGAGACAAACTACCAGTTTGGTTTATACATTCGGCAAAATACAAAGACTACAGTCGACTGCCAGCAGTCCACCGTAGTCTCGGGGACTACACCTAGTGGGTGCACTCAGCGTGCCCCCACTAGTCCAAAAATTCAATCGGCGCACCCAGTAGGTGTACAGATGCAAAGATTTTCGGAAAGAATCTTCAGGTAGCATATCCTAACAGAACAAGCGGCGACCAACTAACCTGAACGTTGCTCTGGAGAGCTGGGCTAGCATCATAGGCGGCTTGCCTGGCGTCCCGCACCGTCTTCATCTTCTCCATCATAATGCCCGCCTGGCGTATGGCTTCCCTAGCAGCATTCACCTTGTCCTCTGGGACATGATGGGTCGCAAAAACTGAAGGCGGGTCGACAGGGGCCCGAGCAGTCAACGAAGAAGGCAAGGCACTCGACAGTGGCTCGGCGAAGGTAACAGAACCCCGATTGACGTCGCCAGTGTCCTGAACGACTGGTTCCGCCCTCGGCGTCGACTGTAGCGCCTCACTTACAGGAGCTCGCCTATTCTTCCTCGTCAAAGGCCTCTCGGGCTCTTCATCATCATCAGGGAGGTCAATAATGTTGGGAGCTGTGCAAAGTTCAATTGCCAAAATCACGTCACCCAATGATGCACATTGCAGTTGAATCGACCGAATAAAGATAGTATGGCAGAAATCATACCCAGATTAGAAGTGACCGCATCCTCCATCACCTCATCGTCATCCCTGTAAGCTGAGGTCCCGGAAGTGGCAGCACTGACAATTCCAAAGTTCGTCCAGTTAAAACAAGAAAAACAAACAGCGCGGAGCGTCGAGTGAATACAAAGAGAGACACTCACACGGAGGCGACGGGGATATCAATCTTGATCTTCGGCAATGCCTTCCGAGTCCTCGGCTCTGCAACTTTGGGGTGCTTTGGCGCCTTCTCAGTCGGGGTTGGTGAAGAGATCCGAGGACGCTTTGAAGACTGACCAGCCTAAGTAGTTGCCTTGTCGCGGGCACTCGGCCGTTCTTGGTCAAGCTTGGATCGCCTCTCCCTGCGAGGGGGCGACTCAACTTCTTCTCCATCACTTGAGTCGTCACTTCCTCCATCCCCTTCACCATCGGAAGTCCACTCGCCACTGTCGCCGCCACTCGCCTTGCCTTCCAGAGCTTGCTCTTGCTCCCCGTTGGGCATTGAATACATTTCAATAATGGCCTGAAAGAAAGCAGGGAGAACAAAGTCAGTCGACGCAATATAGGCAGCTGCGCGAGTGAATTCAGATTACAAGCAAAAACTCAGAATTAGACCTGCTCTGGCGCATGAGACTGGTCGAATGGGGGAACTCTCCTGGCTCCCCTGGGATTGTCCTTGTTCCCGGTAATGCCCGACAGCCACTTCTCCAGTGTGTCGTCGTCGACCTCCTCCTGATGGATCCGAGTGGAGTCTTCAAGACCCGAATACATCCACATCGGATGGTCTCGAGCTTGAAGAGGCTGGATGCGCCGCTGAAGGAAGACCTCCAAGAGATCCATACCAGTGACCCCGTCACGAATAAGCTGGACCACTCGATCGACCAACACCTTCACGTGCGCCTTCTCCTCCGGGAGCACCTTCAAAGGGGAGGGTTTCTCCACTCGGTCCATGGTAAAGGGAGGGAGGCCAGTCGATTGCCCTGGCGTCGACTGGTCTTTACAGTAAAGCCAGGTCGACTGCCATCCGCGAACTGAGTCAGGAAGAATCATGGCCGCAAAGGAGCTTTTCCCTCTCGTCTGGATGCCAAGACCCCCACACATTTGGATCACTTGGGTCCTCTCGTCACTCGGATTAGCCTTTTTCACTGTCTGGGAGTGACAAGTGAAAATATGCTTGAAAAGACCCAGTGAGGCCGGCAACCCAGGAAATTCTCACACAAAGAAATGAAAGCGGCGAGATAAACGATTGAGTTGGGGGTAAAATGGTGGAGTTGTGCCCCAAAGAAGTTCAAAAACCCTCGAAAGAAAGGGTGAGGAGGCAAGGAAAATCCACGGTCGATGTGGGTGGCAAGAAGAACACGCTCACCCTCCCGAGGTTGCGGCTCAGATTCCTTCCCCGGAAGCTGCGCCGAGTCATAGGGGATCAGCCCCCCTTCGTCCAGGTCATCGAGGTCTTCTTGGGTGATCCTCGAGTGGATCTAGTCACCCTGGATCCAGCCCTTCGGCAGGCCGGTCCGCGAGGAAGATCCGCCCCGGCTGGTCGCCTTCCCCTTCGACCTCACCGTCGCCTTCTTTGCCCGCTCCAGAGCCGCCGTCTTCTCCTTCCCCATTGTCGCCGGCGAGACACGTACGGAGCGGTGATGCTGGGGCAAGAACGAGCGCAGCGGAGGGGCGTGAAGAGGAGAAGAGGAAATGGGAACGCATTGTTTGGGAGACTCCGGTCCAACGCCTTATATGAGGCCGCTTCCGAGTGGCTGACGGGTAGGCCCAGGTGGCTCTGTCAAATCCCGTAACGATTGCGCGCGCGATACGTGGCGAAAAAGGTGGCGTGGGGATCGAGGCGGCTCCGCTCTATCCCATCCGACTACTGCGTCCTCCCCCGTCCCGCGCGCTTCCCAAAATTCGGACCCCACAAAATTTGCGGGCAGCAAACAACTTGTCAGACCAAAGATCTCATCCGCACCGTCACTCGGAGCCTTACAAGTAAAGAAACTCACTCGACAAAGAATTAAGAATGGATCAAGGCGACTGAAAAGGAAGTTGCTGTCATCACTCAGGTCCGTTGATCCGAAACAAGATATGCTCACGGCATGAAAAACGAGTCGGAGAAGTTCTCAACTCCTTCCACACTCAAACCTCGATCCATTCGGGGGCTAATGATGAAGCTATGTACCTAGGGTAGGGTCATGGACCTGTCCTAACTGCCCTACCCAAGGACATCTCTGGAAGAAATCACCTTTCAATCGACTTGGGGGTGTTCCACTCGACAGACTCGAAGACACTCGACCAAGAAGCAATCACTCGACCAAGATCCAACCACTCGACGGCCAGGAGACCTAAAGTCACTCCGCACGCTAACGGTCGGTCATTAAGTAGCTTTATGGCCATCATAGCGCTTTATTACTAGCGTTACCAGTAATGCCCTGCCTTAATGTACATTGAACCCTTTGTAACGTGGGCTGGCCGGGGTCCTGGCGCACTCTATATAAGCCACCCCCTCCTCCGAGACAAGGGTTCGCACACCTGTAATTGATACTCTCATAATCCAGTCGACCGCCTCTGGGCTCCGAGATGTACGGCTATTACTTCCTCCGAGAAGGGCCTGAACTCGTAAACCTTGCGTTCTTACAACTTCTCCATAGCTAAGATCTTGCCTCTCCATACTTACCCCCCTACACTACTGTCAGACTTGGAACCGCGACACTACCTGCACAAAAAATCAAGAACCTTGCAACCAACGGGATAAAGGGGTTGTCAATCCCTTCACGACCACTCGCAAAAGTGAGATCTGATAGAGATAGTAAAGTAAATATTTTTGGTATTTTTTGTTGTATAGATTGAAAGTAAAGATTACAAAATAGTAAACGAGATGCGATGTAAATAAAAGAGATGCAATATAATAAGGAAGAGACCCGGGGGGGCATAGGTTTCACTAGTGGCTTCTCTCAAGATAGCATGTATTATGGTGGGTGAACAAATTACTGCCGAGCAATTGATAGAAAAGCGCATAGTTATGAAGATATCTAAGGCAATGATCATGAATATAGGCATCACGTCTGTCTCAAGTAGATCAAAATGATTCTGCATCTACTACTATTACTCCACACATTGACCTCTATCCAGCATGCATCTAGAGTATTAAGTTCATAAGAACAGAGTAACACTATAAGCAAGATGACATGATGTAGAGGGATAAACTCAAGCAATATGATATAAACCCCATCTTTTTATCCTCGATGGCAACAATACAATACGTGCCTTGCTGCCCCTACTGTCACTGGGAAAGGACACCGCAAGATTGAACCCAAAGCTAAGCACTTCTCCCATTGCAAGAAAGATCAATCTAGTAGGCCGAACTAAACCGTAATTCAAAGAGACTTGCAAAGATATAAAATCATGCATATAAGAATTCAGAGAAGAATCAAATAATATTCATAGATAATATTGTTCATAAACCCACAATTCATCGGATCTCAGCAAACACACCGCAAAAGAGTATTACATCGAATAGATCTCCAGGAACATCGAGGAGAACTTTGTATTGAAAATCAAAGAGAGAGAAGAAGCCATCTAGCTAATAACTATGGACCTGAAGGTCTGTGGTAAACTACTCACGCTTCATTGGAGAGGCTATGGTGTTGATGTAGAAACCCTCCATGATCGATTCCCCCTCCGGCAGATCGCCAGAAAAGGCCCCCAGATGGGATCTCACGGGTACAAAAGGTTGTGGCGATGGAAAAGTGGTTTCGTGGCACTCTGTGATCGATCTAGGGTATAAGAGTATATATAGGCGGAAGAATTACGTCGGTGGAGCTACGTGGGGCCCACGAGGATGGGGGGCGCGCCTACCCCCTGGGCATGCCCTCCTGCCTCGTGGCCGCCTCATGAAGTTCCAGACTTCAACTCCAAGTCTTCTGGTTTGCTTTCGGTCCAAGAAAGATCATCGCGAAGGTTTCATTCCGTTTGGATTCCGTTTGGTATTCCTTTTCCGCGGAACTCTAAATTAGGCAAAAAAACAGAAACTGGCACTGGGCCTCCGTTAATAGGTTAGTCCCAAAAATAATATAAAAGAGCATATTAAAGCCCATTAAACATCCAAAATAGATAATATAATAGCATGGAGCAATCAAAAATTGTAGATACGTTGGAGATGTATCAGCTGCCGCCGGTAGCAGCAGCGCATCCACCTCTCCACAGTGGCTCCCACGGCGGCTCTGTCCCCTGCCGCCGTTCCCTACTTCGGTTCCGCGACCGCCTATTGCTACCTCTTGAGCACTGCGTTGGATTTCCGCGAAGAGGAAGGGATGATGCAGCAAAGTAGCGTAAGCATTTTCCTCAATTTTTGAGAACCAAGGTATCAATCCAGTAGGAGGTTCCGCACGCGTCCCCTAGTACCTGCACAAAGCAAATAACTCCTCGCAACCAACGCGATAAGGGGTTGTCAATCCCTTCACGGTCACTTACGAGAGTGAGATCTGATAGATGTGATAAGATAATATTTTTGGTATTTTTATGATAAAGATGCAAAGTAAAATAAAAGCAAAGTAAAAAGCAAAGGAAATAACTAAGTATTGGAAGATTAATATGATGAAGATAGACCCGGGGGCCATAGGTTTCACCAGTGGCTTCTCTCAAGAGCATAAGTATTCTACGGTGGGTGAACGAATTACTGTTGAGCAATTGACAGAATTGAGCATAGTTATGAAAATATCTAGGTATGATCATGTATATAGGCATCACGTCCGAGACAAGTAGACTGACTCCTGCTTGCATCTACTACTATTACTCCACTCATCGACCGACCGCTATCCAACATGCATCTAGAGTATTAAGTTAATGAAAACAGAGTAACACCTTAAGCAAGATGATATGATGTAGAGGGATAAATTCATGCAATATGATAAAAACCCCATCTTGTTATCCTTGATGGCAACAATACAATACGTGCCTTGCTGCCCCTACTATCACTGGGAAAGGACACCGCAAGATTGAACCCAAAGCTAAGCACTTCTCCCATTGCAAGAAAGATCAATCTAGTAGGCCAAACCAAAGTGATAATTCGAAGAGACTTGCAAAGTAACCAATCATACATAAAAGAATTCAGAGAAGATTCAAATATTGTTCATAGATAGGCTTGATCATAAACCCACAATTCATCGGTCTCAACAAACACACCGCAAAAAGAAGATTACATCGAATAGTTCTCCACAAGAGAGGGGGAGAACATTGTATTGAGATCCAAAAAGAGAGAAGAAGCCATCTAGCTAATAACTATGGACCCGAAGGTCTAAGGTAAACTACTCACACTTCATCGGAGAGGCTATGGTGTTGATGTAGAAGCCCTCCGTGATGGATACCCCCTCCGGCGGAGCTCCGGAACAGGCCCCAAGATGGGATCTCGTGGATACAGGAAGTTACGGCGGTGGAATTAGGGTTTTGGCTCCGTATCTGATCGTTTGGGGGTAGGTAGGTATATATAGGAGGAAGGAGTACGTCGGTGGAGCAACAGGGGGCCCACGAGGGTGGAGGGCGCGCCTGGGGGGTAGGCGCGCCCCCTACCTCATGGCCTCCTCCTTTGTTTCTTGACGTAGGGTCCAAGTCTCCTGGATCATGTTCGGTGAGAAAATCACGTTCCCGAAGGTTTCATTCCGTTTGGACTCCGTTTGATATTCCTTTTCTCCGAAACCCTAAAATAGGCAAAAAACAACAATTCTGGGATAATAAAGCCCCATAATGTCCAAAATAGTAGATAATATAGCATGGAGCAATCAAAAATTATAGATACGTTGGAGACGTATCAAGCATCCCCAATATTAATTCCTGCTCGTCCTCGAGTAGGTAAATGATAAAAACAGAATTTTTGATGTGGAATGCTACCTGGCATAATTTTAATGTAATTCTTCTTAATTGTGGTATGAATATTCAGATCCGAAAGATTCAAGATAAAAGTTCATATTGACATAAAAATAATAATACTTCAAGCAACTAACAAGGCAATCATGTCTTCTCAAAATAACATGGCCAAAGAAAGTTATCCCTACAAAATCATATAGTCTGGCTATGCTCTATCTTCACCACACAAAGTATTTAAATCATGCACAACCCCGATGACAAGCCAAGCAATTGTTTCATACTTTTGACATTCTCAAAACTTTTTCAATCTTCACGCAATACATGAGCGTGAGCCATGGATATAGCACTATAGGTGGAATAGAATGGTGGTTATGGAGAAGACAAAAAGGGAGAAGATAGTCTCACATCAACTAGGTGTATCAACGGGCTATGGAGATGCCCATCAATAGATATCAATGTGAGTGAGTAGGGATTGCCATGCAACAGATGCACTAGAGCTATAAGTATATGAAAGCTCAACAAAAAAACTAAGTGGGTGTGCATCCAACTTGCTTACTCACTACTAGGAAAAGGCATGCTAGTGGCGCACTACTGGTGCGCCACTAGTACCACGCCATTAGAATTAAATACCATTAGTATCTTGTATACTAATGGCGCACCATGCAGTGCGCCATTAGTATAGCCCATAGTGCGCCATTAGTATGCCTCCCAGGGGGCCATATTTACCCATGTGCTTTGGCATACTAATGGCGCACTGGTGGATGATGCGCCATTAGTGTGCTCTTGCTTACTAATGGCGCACTATGTGGTGGTGCGCCACTAGTATGAATATTAGGGATTTTTTTCTTTTCTGATATTTTCACAGGTTACAAAATATATTATTGGACAGAATATAGCTAGCACCACACAGCAACAGCAGATTCATCGAATACAATAGAAGATTAGTCTCCGAATACAATTCATCATATTAGTCTCCGAATTCAAAAGACCGAACAAAGATAGAACATTACAAGTCTCGAGAACGCGAGTAGCGAGTTTGTCGGAAGTAATACTAATCCGAACAAGTCCTACTAATCATCATCATACAACTTCTACTCGTTATTAATAATAAGTCATGCGATCATCATCTTGATAGTCATCGAACCAACCCTACTTAATTGTTCTTAGCACATGATCATTAGTATTAGGCAGGACCTAAATACCCTATTTAAAGTAAAATAGCATAAAACAATATAGACCCTGACTCTCCATTATGGAGAATGGAGATCATCCTGTCTCCAATTCTTGCGCTTCGCTTCCTTTTGCTTCCAAGAACCTCCTTACGACTGTCCATGCATTTTTTCCATCCTTTGATTTTCATGTCTCCACTTCTTTTAGAAATCTCGTATGGACAGTTGAGATTCGTAGGATGTCCTGGCTGTATGTTCAAAACATTAAGACTACCTTTCTGATACATCAAATGAGGCACACAATTCTCTGGGATTATCTGTTGAAAAACATAGTAATAACTTCATAGTTAGCAATGATGTACTAGTTTTAGAAGTATGCAAAAGATGCACGGATGTCGTAATAGTAAAAAATCTTACCAGGGTATCTCCATGGTAGTTACCGTAGTTGAACACATGCACTAGTGGCACGTATTGACCATAATGTTGAGGGGTTTGATTGTAGATATTGTAATTCTCAATGTCAGTACAAAATCCGATCAGATGATTTTTCTCCTTGTAAGTTGTTAATTCGGAGCCATCGGTGTAGTGGGTTTTGTCTACCATCTCCCGCACATTCTTTGAACAATAAAAATAAGCTGTCAATGGAAATAAGTTGTCAACTATTTTGAAATAAACAATATAAATTAGTTAATAATTAACTATGTTTGAGAAACTCACATAGCAGTAGAACTGGAGGCGTATCAACAAGGACCCAAATGTCCATATTGTCTTGGTCGATGTCAGGATCACCAAGATCCATGGTGACAAGCATACCCTCATAAAAACCATACATCTTGCAAAATGCTTCCCAATTTTTGCAACTAAAATGGGTTACGCTCCCAGAATTATACAGATTTACTTCAAAATCCACATCATGATGAGTCCTTAGGTGAATTTTCTTTGTTTCAGAAATTTCATGGTCTTCAAAATCCATCCTCTCCAAGACATAGCGTCTTGCATGGCATGGGATAAGCTATACTCGAATTGTAAAAGATGAAAATTACACATTGAAATAGTTGAAGTCATGCTTAATTATGAAAATAACACTTGTCGTTGTTGTGTACCATTTCAATTTCGAAGGTCTCCTCGAGCTTAATGCTGAAGCGCCGATCATGGTCCAGGTGAGGCATGTCGCACAGACCTCGATCGTCGTGGCACCAGTCGCACTCCCCCGGGAGACTTTCGTCGTCCGATGACGACATATCCTACGTTCATAATTCAAAACTACATCATCTCTTGCGTTGGGTCCAATAAGATAATCCACAGTGTGGTGAAAACATGCCCTTCGAACTGGTTTGAGCTATTGGTGAATGGAGATGGTCTAAGATTTTCAGTAGTAAGAAGTGAAGTGGTAATTTTGAGAGCAAATGGTTAGGATGAGTGGTTCCTCTTTCCTGTTTAGCTTTACAATAGAATATTGTTAGTCATGCACACTTGTGCATTTTCAGCCAGGCCCAGTGGAGTTGGCCTAAAAACATTTCTTTCTTTAAGCCTGCTACATCCATCTCAAGTATTTATGGTCAAGGGTTAGCAGGGCCATCCAAATAGAATATGTGGTATGAGCTTTTTTAGTAGGTCATCCTACCAGATTAGGGTTTATCGATGACGAGCAACTGACATTAGTAATAACTATGAGTTGATATCACACTCCTATATGTATAACACAAGAGGCAGTTGATCCTACTTAATTAAGTACTAAGATACCCCAGCACAAGAGGCAAGTACCCCATATGTCCTATTTTTAGCAAAGTCATGCTAAAATTCACGGAAAATTTCAGCATGACCTTTGCTGAAAATAGGACATATGGAGTACCCAAATTTGCCGGAACGGAAGTTAATCGACATTCCGACAAACTCAAGGGCCTCTCGGGGTACCTGCAAAATCATTATCCCCGCATAATGAAGTCGCCAATGGGTCATTTCAGAAGATCACAAGTAGCATCATCATAAGTACAACATCATCACAAGTACAACATCATCACAAGTACAGCAGCAGCAGCAGCAGTGAACACAGGCATAACAGCAGCAACAACAGGTTTATTCTTCTTCTTCATAAACATTAATTGGTGTGGGTGACTCTATCTGCCCTCTAATGACTCACTCAACTTAACAGGACAACCCACAAGCATTGTTTTGATTCCAACAGGTGCTGTAAAATACATCCAGCAAAGGTGCTCTAAAATTAGAAATACTACCCCCCAAATCTTTAGCTCAATTATGAAAATACATGGTCTTCTAGTTACAATACTACCCCCAACAGTTAAGATCCCAGGTGAGTAACACACTTTGGTCTTCTAGTTACAAAACAAAACTGACATAATTCTAGATGCCATAATCAGATCAAAATTTCAAACCACACACTTACTTTCAACTATAAACAAAACTGACTTGCTGTTAATGAACAGTGGCTAAAGATATATAAAACTCCATTGCAAATGTGCCGTGTCAATAAAACAACTCATGGAAGTAACTACTAGCAGCATGTCATTATCATGGCAGTCCACTATATATTTTTATGACAAAATACATCATTATTAGGGCACATTATGGCCATTTTCTTACATGATGCTAACTGTACCTAACTAAATTTTTTGACAGTAGCTCAAGTTTGTGCCATTGGAGCAAATAAGCAGGAACCAACATATGTAAGGTTTCAACAAGATTGAATTTTGTCATGCCATGTTTCTTTAAGGAACGGCCATGTACTTTTAATCTTTCAGAATAGATCAGTACTGATACTATGTTCCAAATTGTACCCCCAAACTGGTAACTAAATTACAGTAACAATAAGCTCAATTTTCATGTACTAATTCTGCCATAAATTTAGTTTTCAAGATTCTACACAAAATATGCAGTGTTATACTAGTTACATTTTGATTTTGCGGGCAATTCGATGCATGGCTCACTCACCTATTTGGAACACAGGGAACAACTTCTATCTATACGTGGTCAGTTTGATGATCAAAGCTTTTGCTGCACCAACTATAGCCAATCAGTGCTCCGAAGCCATAACAAAAAGAGTAAATTGAACACTGCCTAGTGGGCTGCACAAACACTACATATTCTTCTCTTGCAAACCCCCAACCCTAGCTACTTAATTCTCCAACCCCCTTTCCTTGTCCAAAATTCTCCAACCCCCAACCCCAGAACACATCAGAAGGAAATCAAGAGGGGGAAGAGGGGGAAGCGGCTCGGATGCTCATTTGGGAGGTCGAGGGCGACTTGGGGTAGCCGGAGCTAGTCGAGGCAGCATGAATTCGGCGTTGAGCGGTGGCGATGGTGGCCGAGGTGGAGGAAATCGGCGGGCGTCGAAGGGATGGCTCGAGGGCGTCCGAGCTCGTCCGGGTCCTCGTAGTCGAAGAGGAAGACGGCGGCGGTCCTCCCGAGCAGGCCACGCGGTGTCGGACGGCGAGCACGAGGTTGATGCAGGTGGGGCCGCGGGGGGCGGGGGCGCTTGGGCGGGAGGACGTCGAGGGCGCGGGCGCGGGCAGAGGGGGGATGGCGAGGGAGGCGGCGCTCGGCTCGGGGAGGGGGCGTTGGGGGCGGTGGTGGTTGGGTGCGGCGGGGGCAGCGAGCACGGCCGGGGACGGCGAGCACGGGGGCGGTGGTGGTCGGTGGTGATCGGGCACGGGTGAGATGAGGCAGGGGAGGGATTAGAGGGAAATGTGAGAGATTGGGGATTTTAGTGTGGGGGGAGGCTTAGCAATGGCGCACGACCTACCGGTGCGCCATTAGAATGTTTTTTAGATAGCAATGACGCACTACACGAGCAGTGCGCCATTAGAATGTTTTTTTAGATAGCAATGGCGCACCCTCGAGCGGTGCGCCATTAGTATGTTTATTATTATTATTTTTTGTTGCTATTTTTAATATTTTTTTATAAAACAGTAATATTTTTTTATAAAAACAGTAATATTTTTTTATGAATATTAAAAAATATTATCAAATTTGTTATTTGAAAATATCATCAAATGGGGGTGCTCGGTGGCGGTGGAGCGGGGGAGGGTGCGGGGGGGTGCTCGGCGGCGGTGGGTCGTCGGCGACGGTGGAGCGGGGGAGGGTGCGGGGGGTGCTTGGCGGCGGTGGGTTGTCGGCGGCGGTGGAGCGGGGGAGGGTGCTCGGCGGGGGTGGAGCGGGCCAAGGAGGGTGCGGTGGGTCGTCGGCGGTGGTGGAGCTAGCGGGGGAGGGTGCGGGAGGATCGAGATCGAGATGGAGGGGGATAGCGATCGAGATGGAGGGGGATAGAGATCAAATTTGAAAAAATATTCATGAATTCAAAAAGTGCCCATGAAATTTAAAAATATTCATGTGTTCAAAAAGTGCCCATGTAATACAATCGAGAAATGAAGACTACGATTTAAATACAATCGATCTTAGCTAGCTATCTGTCCCAGGTTACTAATGGCGCACCAGAGACAAATGCGCCATTAGTAACCCTTGTTACTAATGGCGCACCAGCTTGATGTGCGCCATTAGTAGTTTTTCAACAAAAAAAATAGTGGTGCACTGTGTAGGAGGTGCGCCATTACTAGTTAAACTAGTAATGGCGCACTACTCCCTGGTGCGCCATTAGAATTTTTGGAAAAATAATAATAAAAAATTTGTTACTAATGGCGCACCATGGGTCTGGTGCGCCATTAGTGTCTACCACACTAATGGCGCACCGACTCATGGTGCGCCATTACTATATAATAGTGACGCACCACATGTCTGGTGCGCCATTAGTGGCCATATCATCTATAGCCCTTTTCCTAGTAGTGGCTCACGAAGACCTAGGGCAATTTGAGGAAGCCCATCACTGGAATATACAAGCCAAGTTCTATAATGAAAAATTCCCACTAGTATATGAAAGTGACGAAATGAGGGACTCTCTACTATGAATATCATGGTGCTACTTTGAAGCACAAGTGTGGTAAAAGGATAGTAGCATTGTCCCTTCGCTCTTTTTCTCTCATTTTTTGGGGCCTTTTCCTTTTTTATGGCCTCTTTTCTTTCTTTCTTTTTTTATTTTTTGTCCGGAGTCTCATCCCGACTTCTGGGGGAATCATAGTCTCCATCATCCTTTCCTCACTTAGGACAATGCTCTAAAAATGATGATCATCACACTTTTATTTTCTTACAACTCAACAATTACAACTCGATATTTAGAACAAAATATGACTCTATATGAATGCCTCCGGTGGTGTACCGGGATATGCAATGACTCATGAGTGACATGTATGAAAGAATTATGAACGATGGCTTTGCCACAAATACGATGTCAACTACATGATCATGCTAAGCAATATGGCAATGATGGAGTGTGTCATAATAAACGAAACGGTGGAAAGTTGCATGGCAATATATCTTGGAATGGCTATGGAAATGCCATAATAGGTAGGTATGGTGGCTGTTTTGAGGAAGGTATATGGTGGGTATATGATACCGGCGAAAGGTGCGCGGTATTAGAGAGGCTAGCAATGGTGGAAAGGTGAGAGTGCGTATAATCCATAGACTCAACATTAGTCATAAAGAACTCATATAATTATTGCAAAATCTACAAGTTACCAAAGCAAAGTATTACGCGCATGCTCCTAGGGGGATAGATTGGTAGGAAAAGACCATCGCTCGTCCCCGACCGCCACTCATAAGGAAGACAATCAATAAATAAATCATGCTCCGACTTCATCACATAACGGTTCACCATACGTGCATGCTACAGGAATCACAAACTTTAACACAAGTATTTCTCAAATTCACAACTACTCAACTAGCACAACTTTAATATCACCATCTTCATATCTCAAAACAATTATCAAGCATCAAACTTCTCATAGTATTCAACACACTCATAAGAAAATTTTATTATTCTTGAATACCAAGCATATTAGGATTATTTAAGAAAATTACCATACTATTTAAGACTCTCAAAATAATCTAAGTGAAGCATGAGATATCAATAGTTTCTATAAAACAAATCCACCACTGTGCTCTAAAAGATATAACTGAAGTACTAGAGCAAAACTATATAACTCCAAAGATATAAGCGAAGCACATAGAGTATTCTGACAAATTCCAAATTATGTATGGCTCTATGAAAAGGTGTGTACAGTAAGGATGATTGTGGTAAATTAGCAAATAAAGACTCAAATAATACAAGACGCTCCAAGCAAAACACATATCATGTGGCGAATAAAAATATAGCTCCAAGTAAAGTTACCGATAGAAGTAGATGAAAGAGGGGATGCCTTCCGGGGCATCCCCAAGCTTTGGCTTTTAGGTGTCCTTAGATTATCTTGGGGGTTCCATGGGCATCCTCAAGCTTAGGCTCTTGCAACTCCTTGTTCCATAATCCATCAAATCTTTACCCAAAACTTGAAAACTTCACAACACAAACTTAAGGTAGAAAATCTCGTGAGCTCCGTTAGCGAAAGAAAACAAAAGACCACTTCAAGGTACTGTAATGAACTCATTATTTATTTATATTGGTGTTAAACCTACTGTATTACAACTTCTCTATGATTTATAAACTATTTTACTAGCCATAGATTCATCAAAATAAGCAAACAACACACGAAAACAGAATCTGTCAAAAACAGAACAGTCTGTAGTAATCTGTAGCTAGCACAAGATATGGAACCCCAAAAATTCTAAAATAAATTTCTGGACGTGAGGAATTTATCTATTAATCATATGAAAAAATAATTAACTAAATATCACTTTCCAAATAAAAATGGCAGCAGTTCTCGTGAGCACTAAAGTTTCTGTTTTTTTACAGCAAGATATCAAGACTTTCCCCAAGTCTTCCCAACGGTTCTACTTGGTAAAAACACTAATTAAACACACAAAACACAACCAAAACAGAGGCTAGATAAGTTATTTATTACTAAACAGGAGCAAAAATCAAGGAATAAAAATAAAATTGGGTTTCCTTCCAACAAGCGCTATCGTTTAACGCCCCTAGCTAGGCATAAAAAGCAAGGATAGATCTAGGTATTGCCATCTTTGGTAGGAAATTCTTCAATGAGGAATCTACCATCCTTAGGAATTTTTTTATTTTTAGTTATTATCAAACTTTTAGGCACAAGATCGAAAAATTCATTTGTAACAAATGGTTCCTTAATGATAGCAACAAGATTGGGATGAATACTTATAGATTTTAGATCCGCAGTTTCCTTACTAGAGGATTCACCCTTATTTTTAGGAACATACATAAGCTTGGCAATTTTAGCAGGAGGACTTGGAGTATTCTTTACGGAAGAAAAAGCGGTTCCCAAGTTGGTGATGATACCCTCAAGTTTATCGATTCTAGTGGAATCATGATTTATTTTCTCATTAACTATGGGTTCCTTCTCTTTAATATTTTTCAAAGTGACTCCTACTTTAGATCCATATTGAGAGATTCGGTTGTGGATCTTTTTATCCAAATTTTCAATTGACTCTAAGGTAGCAACCTTGTTTTCAATAATTTCGAGCCTTTGCATTACATGCTCCAAAGTTAATACAGTTTCATTAACCAAAAGAGGTGGTGAGCCAAATAAATCTATCATAGCATTATAAGAATCAAAAGTGTGGCTACCCAAGAAATTCCCTCCGGTAATGGTATCAAGGACATATCTGTACCAAGGAGCAACGCCTACATAAAAATTGCGAAGAAACGGAAGTAGAGTGCTTCCTGGTAGATCTATTTTGAGCATTGCAAATTCTATACCAAGCGTCTTTTAGATTTTCTCCCTCCCTTTGTTTAAAATTTAGAACTTCATTCTCGGGAGACAACGGAGAAGATAGAGGACTCGCTATAACGACAAGTAAATCGAAAAGAGGCAAATAGAGAAAGAGAGGGAGGATAGAGAGAGAGGGCGAATAAAACGACAAGGGTGAAGTGGGGGAGAGGAAAACGAGAGGCAAATGGCAAATAATGTAATGCGGGAGATAAGGATTGTGTTGGGTACTTGGTATGTTGACTTTTGCGTAGACGCCGGAAATGGCTCGTTGTTGGAAGTCAAATCTTGACTTGCACGAACCTCCCCGGCAACGGTGCCAGAAATTCTTCTTGCTACCTCTTGAGTACTGCGTTGGATTTCCCCAAAGAGGAAGGGATGATGCAGCAAAGTAGCGTAAGTATTTTCCTTAGTTTTTGAGAACCAAGGTATCAATCCAGTAGGAGGTTGCACGCGTGTCCCTTAGTACCTGCACAAAGCAAATTACTCCTCGCAACCAATGCGATAAGGGGTTGTCAATCCCTTCACGGTCACTTATGAGAGTGAGATCTGATAGATATGATAAGATAATATTTTTGGTATTTTTATGATAAAGATGCAAAGTAAAATAAAAGCAAAGTAAAAAACAAAGTAAAATATTGTTTGAATATTGGAAGATTAATATGATGAAGATAGACCCGGGGGCCATAGGTTTCACTAGTGGCTTCTCTCAAGAGCATAAGTATTCTACGATGGGTGAACGAATTACTGTTGAGCAATTGACAGAATTGAGCATAGTTATGAGAATATCTAGGTATGATCATGTATATAGGCATCACGTCCGAGACAAGTAGACCGACTCCTGCCTGCATCTACTACTATTACTCCACTCATCGACCGCTATCCATCATGCATCTAGAGTATTAAGTTAATGAAAACAGAGTAACGCCTTAAGCAAGATGACATGATGTAGAGGGATAAATTCATGCAATATGATAAAACCCCCATCTTGTTATCCTCGATGGCAACAATACAATACGTGCCTTGCTGCCCCTACCGTCACTGGAAAAGGACACCACAAGATTGAACCCAAAGCTAAGCACTTCTCCCATTGCAAGAAAGATCAATCTAGTAGGCCAAACCAAACTAATAATTCGAAGAGACTTGCAAAGATAACCAATCATACATAAAAGAATTCAGAGAAGATTCAAATATTGTTCATAGATAGACTTGATCATAAACCCACAATTCATCGGTCTCAACAAACACACTGCAAAAAGAAGATTACATCGAATAGTTCTCCACAAGAGAGGGGGAGAACATTGTATTGAGATCCAAAAAGAGAGAAGAAGCCATCTAGCTAATAACTATGGACCCGAAGGTCTGAGGTAAACTACTCACACTTCATCGGAGAGGCTATGGTGTTGATGTAGAAGCCCTCCGTGATGGATACCCCCTCCGGCGGAGCTCCGGAACAGGCCCCAAGATGGGATCTCGTGGATACAGGAAGTTACGGCGGTGGAATTAGGGTTTTGGCTCTGTATCTGATCGTTTGGGGGTACGTAGGTATATATAGGAGGAAGGAGTACGTCGGTGGAGCAACAGGGGCCCACGAGGGTGGAGGGCGCGCCTCGGGGGGGGGGGGGTAGGCGCGCCCCTACCTCGTGGCCTCCACCTTTGTTTCTTGACGTATGGTCCAAGTCTCCTGGATCATGTTCGGTGAGAAAATCATGTTCCCAAAGGTTTCATTCCGTTTGGACTCCATTTGATATTCTTTTTCTTCGAAACCCTAAAATAGGCAAAAAAACAGCAATTCTGGGCTGGGCCTCCGGTTAATAGGTTAGTCTCAAAAATAATATAAAAGTGGATAATAAAGCACAATAATGTCCAAAACAGTAGATAATATAGCATGGAGCAATCAAAAATTATAGATACGTTGGAGACGTATCACCTATGCAACAACATGGCCAGCCACCTCCAAGACCTTGCCTCCACCTGGCTGCCTCGAGCCCTTCACTTCAGGCATACCAGTTGGCTATGCTCCTGCTGACTTCTGTCACGTGCCACGTCCAAGTCCGAAGACCGCACTGGATTCACCAAGTATCGCACCAAACTCCAAGTGCAATGGTAACCCGTGAAGACCCCTGGGCGCCAAGTTCCTCTTCTAGAGCGTCAAAGTGTACAACGACCCGTGTACGACCACCACAACGAGCATCAAGTACCACCGACCAGAGGCCATGATTTTTTGCCAAGTCCTTGATGACCCCAAATTCTAAGACCGGACTGACAAGTACCCCAAGAACCTATGTACCACTACCATCGAGAAGACTGCCCATGGATGTCAAGTTCCTCGCCGCGACAACATCTACGGAATATGTATGACTATGAAACATGTACCGCTACTTCTGTGACATCCCAAATTTTCAACTTGGAATGTTTTACAATTATAGCTAAGCATCTATGCATTTTGTTTGAATAGAGTGGCATTTGGAAAATTTAGATGCATTTGAGTTTGATTTGAATTTGGATTCAAAATGGCATTTGAATTTCATCTCAAAATCCTTGACAAATACTTTGTTCAAAAGTATGAGAGGAGCTAACATGACACTCCAAAAAGTCAGAAGAAAATAATGCCAAAAGCTTTTGAATTCAAATAGGAGTTCAATTGGAATTTTCAAAAAATGTTTTTATAAAGTTTTGATTTTGCCTCTAAAAATAGTTCATCTTGTAGGTTTTATTTTTCCGAATTTTTTGATATATATGTCCTACATAAAACTATTTTTATTTTCCCTATATTTTTTTCTCACTGTCTTATTTGAAAAAAAAACTCGGCGAGCTGGCCAGGCCAACCGGCCCAGCTAGCACCCGAGCCAGGCCCCGCCAGCCGCTGCGGCCTGCCCTGCCCCGCACACCTCTCTCGCGCTCGGTCGCCCGACCGTAGCCTCCCTCCTCTCGCTCACCGACACGGAGACCCCACCCCATCTTCAACCTCCCGCAAGATACGCGTGCGTATCTTGCACGCACTGACGACGGCCGCGCACCCGATCTCGTTAAACCCTAGTACGAGACTTCGCCTCACCATCCACAGAAAATCAGACACCCTCGAATTTCCGCATCGCCTGGACATCCTCGCCGGCGCCGACGACGACCAGAGCCCCGCCGCCCACCGGTCTCTTCTTCCCTCCCACGCCCAGTTCTTCTCTGTAAGCATGAGTGCTCCTCCTCCATTTGCTCCTGTTTTTGTTCTTCTTTAGATCGAATCGTTATGTTAGATTTGATTGGTTTAGTAGATCGTTTTTTTCTTCATTAGATCGGTTTTTACTTCGGTTAAGTTACGGTTTAGTCTAGATCGGCCTGACCGGTTAAAGCACATGTGTATGTTTTGTTAGTTATCGCCCGAGCGTTTGATAGCTACAGATTGCATCCCCTAGGTCCAATAGCGCCCATTTTATTTTTTTTAGTATTTTCGTTTCTGTTTTTAACACAGAAAAGTTCCAATCTTGCAAAATCGATATCTCCTAGGATATTTAATATTTTATTTTGATTCTTTTTGCTCTAGATTGGAATTTTCCTAAAGTTTATGAAGATATCAATTTTGGGCCTGTTTGAAGTTTTTAAAGTTGATTTACATGAATTTTATTCAAACCACTAAATTTGCAATATCTTGAGCTAGGATTAATATTTGTTAGTGATTCTTTTTGCTACTGATTTATTATGACCCTATCTATCAGTAGGTTTAGTTTGGTGAATTTTATAATTTATTAAAATTAGTTTATCACGAAAACAGCACTCTTTTGCTTTTTTATACCTTTGTTTCTATTTCTTTTCTTTTAAATTGCTTAAACTTATTTCCTTTTTGTTATTTTTGACATGTTCAGATTAGTTCTGTAGATTAACAGTAGCAATTTTATTTATAGAAAAATATATATTTTAGTAGCTCATTTTCTTTTGTTTTACTAGGAAAACTATTTTAGGCATATTAGGAGTTTCATAAAAGGTTTTAAAACGATTCTTTTTGCATAAAATTTATTTGTTGTTTCATTTCTATTGTTTAGCAAAAACCTTATTTTTGTTCTGTTAAAGAAAATTTTAGTAGTAGAAAACTATTTTTATAGCTTGTTCTACTTGCATTAAAAACTTTGCTTTGAGTTTATTGTTTTCCTTGGTTTTGTGTTGTTTTTTCTTTTGTGTGATTTGATGATTGTATGATAATTACTTTTACTTGCTGCTATGTTATTATGTTGTATGATGGTATGATTATTATGCTTTTTTTGTTTTGATAGAGTACCTGGAGTGTGAGGCCTGTTACTACGAGTCTTTAGCGTTCGAAGATCGTAAGCAAGGCAAGTCTTTGATCATGAAATTTTATTACCTATGTTTTATTGCATTAGTAGTATTCCTCTCCACCATGCATGCAAGTAGGAGAAATTGAATCAAGTCTTGAGTAGTATCATGTGGTAGGTTGACCCAAATCCCTAGGTCACCATTGCCCGGGACATTGTAGTTTATTATGCTATACTCGTAGACGGCGTTGGTTGAGTGATTCATATGGGAGATGTGAGAGTCAAGATGTTGACAGCCTCAAGATTTCAAGATGCTCAAGATGGACTTCAAATTCACTATTGGGTCAAGGACGATGGACGAGTGCCCTGGAGCACCCAGGGGTTGACCCAGGGATGCATGGAGAAGCGCCAAGACATCTTGCGGAAAGCTTCACCCTGCCACGAAGAGACGGATGGATACACCTTGACCAGAAGCTTACTTGTGCAGCCGCAAGCCATTATGGGCTCTGGCTTGGTCGACCCTAGGCGCGACTCTGGACGGACGGTGCCAGCAGATGTAGAAGAACGGTAGGTTATGGATGGGCACTAGCAGTGGCCCAGAGGATCCCTACGGAAGAACCTGTTTCGTTCGTCCCATCTTCAAACACCATGCAGTGTGAAGACTCAAAGGAGGGAATGGTTCTTGCGGGTAAAGTGCACAAGACTTTACAGAGTGGAAATCTATTCGACCAGCCGTGTCCGCGGTTATGGACAACCGAGCCTCTGGAATTGGAGTTATCGGAAATCTCGACACCAAACATATTTTATCAACTGATGGGTATTTAATGATTTTAGGTATGAGACACTGGTTGGCGGAACCATCTGAATAACCACCAATATTTTGTAGTAATTGCAAGCAAGTCCTTTTGTTGTAGGAAAAAATGGCTTTTTGGCAAAAACTTAAACTTAGAGCCCCACAGCCAAATTGCATATAGAGTTAGTATTTTATTATTGTTCCCTCTCTATGACTTGCTAGCATATTCCATAATGCTGGCCTACACGGCTGCAACGTCCTATGTTGCAGAGGAGTTTTCTGACCAGGAGTGAGGCTACGATCCACGCTCGGTGATTGCCCTATGGAGTTGATGGACTAGCTTATCGTCTATGCTTCCGTATTTAGTTTTTTTCTCATGAGTTGGCCTTCGGCCGAATTTATTCTCATGTAATAAAGACTCTATATGAGAATCATGTAATAAATTAGGTGTGATTGAACTTTGATATTTTCATCAATGTACTGTGTGTGCCAACATGATCTTGGGATGGTACAAATACACACAGACTTGACCGATTTTGTGTTGGGCGCTACAACTTCCCAGGACGACCCCTGAACATCTACTTCCGTTGATGACTCGGTCTGCCCCAAAACGCATGCTCTGAAGGTATATCGCCGAGATGGCCACCAGTGGGCGAACACTTGTGATGTATGAGATGCACCGCTTTTTTGCATTGTATGCAATTTGTCACTTGCACATCCCTCATTTTGCACCGCCGTCCGCACGTGGGAACCTGATAATCGGGATCACCCCACCATCTTACACGCTCATGCCACCCTTCTTTTTCACCGGTGTCTCAAAGAGTTGTCAGATCATCGGAATGTTCCCGTGGCACCATTTCCATTATCGCCACCATGGCACCCTTTCTTTTCGTCATGGCAACAAAAATGCTCTATACCATCCTTCATGTCAACATTTTCATACAATTTGCATCAACTTGAAAATATCATCCTCATGCATATAATAACTCACAAACTGTGCATCGTAATAAATCATGTCATATATGTAAAATACTTAGAATTTCATGTAGTTTCATAATATGCAAATTTCATCCATGATAAAAATGTTCGAAATTGTTGTTCACATTAATTTGCATAAATGACATGTTAAAATGGTTTATTTCATAACTAAATAACCATAACTTAACATGGTGCCCTTTATTTTGCAGTTTAACAACTTTGAAATTGTGCTTTAGGCAGAACATTAGCAAATTCAAAAATAACATGTGGGGATTTTCTGGAATTGTTATTTGCTGTTTCCGGCCTCATTTAAACTTGCCTAAATAGGTTGTGTACATATGCTTCACCTCTTGTCATGTTTAATAGCATTTAATCTTGTCATATACATAAACGGGAGTGAACTAAATATTTGGGTGTGAAGTTTTGTCAATATGTAACTCATTGCATATTGAGCTTCACTTAATTTGTAGTATTTGGTTGTTGCATTTTCCCACGTCATGCCTTTTAAAACCGAACATGCATCATACAAGGTTGTTCATCATGCCATGATTATGCTTCTTTGTTTACCATGTTGTTTGCTTCTTTCCGCTTGTGCTTCTTCTTGATAGATTCCGAAAATGTTGCAAGTGTGAGGATTCGTTCGACTACGCTAGTTTGAGTACTTCATGGATTCGATCTTCTTCCTAGCGAAATTCCAGGCAATATGATCATTACCTTGGATATGACTACTATCTTTGCTTGCTAGTTGTCTCGATACTATCACTATGTCTCGCTACCTACCACTTGTTTGTTAGCCTCCCAAATTGCCATGATAACCATCTAACCTCCACTATCCTTGCAAACCGTTGTTTGGCTATGTTACCGCTTTGCTCAGCTAGCCCCTCTTATAGTGTTGCTAGTTGTCAGTGTAGTTGCAGGTTGTTCCATGTTTGGGACATGTATATCATGGGATATCACAGTATCTCTTATTTAACTAATGCATCTATATACTTGGTTGTGTGTGGAAGGCTCTGTCTTTTGCCTGGTGTTTTGTTCCACTCATGCCGCCCTAGTTCCCGTCATACCGATGTTATGCTCCTTGATTTGTATTCCTTACACGGTTGGGGTTTATGGATCCCCCTTGACAGTTCGCTTTGAATAAAGATATTCCAGCAAGGCCCAACTTTGGTGTTAACATTTTCTAGTATTAACTAAGACTCGGATAGGGACCTGCTAGCCCCTATGGATAATTAATCAACAAACTGAGCCAATGCTCCTCATGAGTGTTGGTCCAAACTAGGGAAACTTGCGGCGCGGCCTGGGGTAACTCATGGAATAGGTCGCTGTAAGCATAGCTCATCTATCGTGGCCTGAGACGATATACGCGCGACTACTATCAGGGTGTCGGCACATCGGGAGGTCTTGCTGGTTTTGTTTTACCAGTGTCGAAATGTCTTGTGCATCGGGATTCCTAGGACACTTTGGGCTATCTCGAGGTTGAGGTTTTCTAACGCTGATCATGAGAGTTTGTGATGGACTAAGTTGGGACACCCTTGCAGGGTTATATCTTTCAGAAAACCGTGCCCGTGGTTATGTGGCGACTTGGAAATTTATAATATCCGGTTGTAGAGAACTTGACACTAAATTCAGTTAAAATACACCAACCGCGTGTGTAATTGTGATCGTCTCTTTTCTAGGGAGTTCAAGAAGAGAACACAATTTGGTTATGAATGACTCGCAAGTAGGAGTTCATGATCACTTCTTGATCATATTAATTTTGCGCCCGATTATGCGTAGTTTACCCTTATTCTTGTACTCATAAGTTAGCCACATACAAATGCTTAGTGCTTGTTATAACCTCACCACTTATTCATTCCATACCCATTAAGCTTTGCTATTTTTGATACCTGTGTTAATGAGATTGCTGAGTCCTCGTGGCTCACAGATTACTACAACAACATGTGCAGGTACAGTAAAGCGATTATTTAACTTGAGAGCGATGCATGCTTGTTTTGTCTGGAGTTCTTCGTCATCGTCGATCATAGGATGGGTTCTCGGTTGGCAGCCCGGGATTAGCAGGGTGGGTGTTGTTCTTCGTTTTCATTTGTTTTCATATGTAGTCGGATCCTGCGCTTCTGTATGATGATTGCTATGTATTAATGTATTGATGTTTTCCTGTTGTAGCTTGTGGCGAGTGAAAGTCTTTATCTGGTATTCTCATCTATTCAGTACATGGTATGTTATAATGATATCCACCTTGTGAAGCATCTCTGACATCCGCTTCTATCCTTAGCAGGACTTTCAATTCCCTTGAGGATAAGACCGCATATTGGGTGTGACAAATATAGTCCTAGATTGACGATTGTTCCTTTTTCTAGGGTGAAATTCTTATGTTGGCATAGTTTAAAGATTTATGCCCTCGTGATACTTACTAGTGTAGTTCCAGTTGTATTTTGCTATGGAATAGGTCAATATCTAGTCCCAATGGTATGGTTTGATTTAAGTTCGAATGGTGTACAATTACTGTATTATCATTCATTAGTGGTAGTTGTTTTTTCTCAAGTCAAATTGCTCCATTCATCTGTGGCTGTTGTCTAATGAGTTGTGAAAAAGTGACTCAATTTGACGTTATTCAGGTTGTGATTTGATATAACTGTGAAGTACGTGCTATCTCTAATATGTTTCAATTTAATTTAGACCGAGTAAATTCGTAGTTATCTCATAAGTTTTGTTGCTAGGACTGTTTGGATGATGATTTTATTCTTCTATTTCATTACATAATAGTATGCCTTCTGATGGCTTGTGTTTGTTGGTTGGTTTTTATAGCTAGAGCTATTAGGAACCTATTCGTTGGAGGAATTAATTCATCTATTTAAAAGCAGGAGGTAGACAAAGATTTTTTCAAAGATTGGGACGATTGAAGGTGTTAATTTCTTCAGTGATCAAACTTCTATTGACATCGACTTTGAGAAGCCCTACATGGGACATATTTTGGGGGCCGCAGGATGCAACATTCCTCTTAGAAATATAGTTTGGTGGGATCGGCGAAATTCATATGGGTTAATAAACCATGCATGGTTAATAAAACTTTAACATAAACAACAATTTGCATGCTTGTATGATGTAAAAAAAATGTTGTTACCATGCTTAAATAAACTTATGATTATTTGTGTTGTGGTAGAGACGCTTTTCTTCATTAGGGTCATTTATTTTATATCTATTTGTGGCAGTGGAGTATATTATGCCAATGAGATATTGTACGCATTCTTTCTTTTTGAGTCATTTTGAACAGAGAAAGTTATTACTAACCAACTCGTTGAATTCAATTAAAAGGTGTCTGTGAAGACCACATTTTTGCGAGTATTTTTCTCAAGCGGAGGATAATCTGTTGAGAGCCGCCTACACACAAGGCGAAGCCGTCCCTACCCAACCCTAAATATATATGAGTCCGGCCCCACAGGGAACGTGTGGAGAAGAATATGTCATGGAGAAGATAAGGTTGAGAGAGATTGCGGTGGGTGGCCCCACAATGAACGTGTGTCGAACAGAGGTGGAGGTGTATGGGAGGAAAAGATTAGCTGGTTGTGACTTTATGGTTTTCCATCTTCGAGACATTTTAAAGAAGGAAAGTGTATGCATTATCACCCCCTAGATTTTAAATTGATGTGTCCATATAAAGGATATTATCTGGTAAGTATTTTTTTCAAGCGAAGGATAATCACATCGTAAAGAAACGACCCAAGCTGCGCATAGACTAGGCGCAACCGCACCTACCCTGCCACAATATATACGAGTCCGGCTGGTGGGTCGGTTCCCCTTTCCCCATTTCGGCCCCCGTCTCAGACATGCAGAATTTCCCGCATCATAATCAAGGCGTTTGGTGATCTCTCCCTCCTCCAACCCCCACCATTGCTGATGTCGGAGCCACCGCCTGCAAAGATTGTGGAGGCCGCCGAGGCCGATAGAACATCATCCTCCCTGGCCACCGAATGAATAAGAACCCTCTGACATAGGGGGTGCTGCCATCACGCCAGGGGCAGCCCATGAGATGAACATGATACATCTCCAATGTATCTACAATTTTTCATTGTTCCATGCTGTTATATTATCAATCTTGGATGTTTTATATGCATTATTATGCTATTTTCTATCATGTTTTTGGGACTAACCTATTAACTTAGTGCCTAGTGCTAGTTGTTGTTTCTTCCTTGTTTTTGTCTTTACAGAAAATGAATACCAAATAGATTCCAAAAGGAACAAAACTTTTTGACAATTTTTCTTGGACTGCAAGACACCCTGGAAGCTTCAGGAGGAGGCCAGAAGAGCCACGAGGTGGCCACAAGCTCAGGGGGCGCCCCAGGGCCCCCCCAAGCTTGTGGGCCCCCCGTGGCACTTCCAACCCTATTTTTTCTTCCATAAATACCCAAATATTCCCCGTAGACCAGAGGGCACACCAAAAATACTTTTCCACCGCCAAAAGTTTTTGTCTTCGTGAGATTCCATCTGGGGACCTTTTGCAGTACTCCGTGGGAGGGGGATTCGATCACGGAGGGATTCTACATCAACCTTGCCGCCCTTCCAATGATGTGTGAGTAGTTTACCATAGATCTACGGGTCCATAGCTAGTTGCTAGATGGCTTCTTCTCTCTCTTTGATCTTCAATACATTGTTCTCCTCTATGTTCTTCGAGATCTATTCGATGTAATCTTCTTTTGCGGTGTGCTTATTGAGATCCGATGAACTATGGGTTCATGATCAGATTATCTATGAATATTATTTGAGTCTTCTCTGTACTCTTTTATGCATGATTTATATAGCTTTGTATTTCTCTCCGATCTATTGATTTGGCTTGGGCAACTAGATTGTTTTTTCTTGCAATGGTAGAGGTTCTTTGTGATGGGTTCAATATTGCGGTGCTCAATCCTAGTAACAGAAGGGGACATGATGAACGAAATATGCCCTAGAGGCAATAATAAAGTTGTTATTTTATATTTCCTTATATCATGATAAATGTTTATTATCCATGCTAGAATTGTATTAACCGGAAACTTGATACATGTGTGGATACATAGACAAAACACAGTGTCCCTAGTAAGCCTCTACTAGACTAGCTCGTTAATCAAATATGGTTAAGTTTCCTAACTATAGACATGTGTTGTCATTTGATAAACGGGATCACATCATTAGAGAATGATGTGATGGACAACACCCATCCGTTAGCTTAGCATAATGATCGTTTAGTTTTATTGCTATTGCTTTCTTCATGACTTATACATGTTCCTCTGACTATGAGATTATGCAACTCTCGAATATCGGAGGAACACCTTGTGTGCTATCAAACGTCACAACGTAACTGGGTGATCATAAAGATGCTCTACAGGTGTCTCCGATGGTGTTCGTTGAGTTGGCATAGATCGAGATTAGGATTTGTCACTCTGTGTATTGGAGAGGTTTCTCTGCGCCCTATCGGTAATGCACATCACTATGAGCCTTGCAAGCAATGTGACTAATGAGTTAGTCATGGGATGATGCATTACAGAACGAGTAAAGAGACTTACCGGCAACGAGATTGAACTAGGTATGATGATACCGACGAGCGAATCTCGGGCAAGTAACATACCGATGACAAAGGGAACGACGTATATTGTTATGCGGTTTGACCGATAAAGATCTTCGTAGAATATGTAGGAGCCAATATGAGCATAGAGGTTCCGCTATTGGTTATTGACCGAAGATGTGTCTCGGTCATGTCTACATAGTTCTCGAACCCGTAGGGTCCGCACGCTTAACGTTCGATGACGATTTGTATTATGAGTTATGTGATTTGATGACCGAAGTTTGTTTGCAGTCCCGGATGAGATCACGTACATGACGAGGAGTCTCGAAATGGTCGAGAGGTGAAAATTCATATATTGGAATGTTATATTCGGACAGAGGAATGGTTTCGGGAAGTATCGGATAAGTTTCAGAGTACCGGGGGTTACCGGACCCCCCCGGGAAGTTAATGGGCCACACATGGGCCTTAGTGGAGGAGAGAGGGCCGACCAGGGAGTTGGTGCGCGCCCCCTTGCAAATCTGAATTGGACAATGGATGGGGGCGGCGCCCCCCTTTCCCTCTCCTACTCCTCCTCTCTTTCCCTCTTTGCTATTCCGAAAAAGA
The DNA here is from genome assembly GCF_056163025.1 of Triticum urartu. Taxonomy (NCBI): domain Eukaryota; kingdom Viridiplantae; phylum Streptophyta; class Magnoliopsida; order Poales; family Poaceae; genus Triticum; species Triticum urartu. Next base: position 370,048,570 of record NC_141873.1, read on the forward strand.
AAAAGGAGAGGGGAATCTTACTTGGACTAGGGAGTCCTAGTAGGACTCCCCACACCTGGCGCGCCCCCTTGGGCCGGCCACCTCTCCTCCCCCATTTATATACGTGGGAGGGGGGCACCCCAAAGGCACACCAAGTCTTCTCTTAGCCGTGTGCGCTGCCCCCCTCCACAGTTACACACCTTGGTCATATCGTCGTAGTGCTGAGGCGAAGCCCTGCGCCGGTAACTTCAGCATCACCGTCTCCATGCCGTTGTGCTGACGCAACTCTCCCTCGTCCTCAACTAGATCAAGAGATCGAGGGACGTCATCGAGATGAACGTGTGCTGAACGCGGAGGTGCCGTACGTTCGGTACTTGGGTCGGTTGGATCGCGAAGATGTTCGACTACATCAACCGTGTTACTAAACACTTCCGCTTTCAGTCTATGAGGGTACGTGGACACACTCTCCCCTCTCGTTGCTATGCATCTCCTAGATAGATCTTGCGTGATCGTAGGTAATTTTTTGAAATAATGTGTTCCCCAACAGTGGCATCAGAGCCAGGTCTATGCGTAGATGTTATATGCATGAGTAGAACACAAATAGTTGTGGGCGATAATAGTCATATTGCTTACCACCAACATCTTACTTTGATATGGCGGTTTTGTTGGATGAAGCGGCCCGGGCCGACATTACATGATCGCGTTCATGAGACTGGTTCTACCGACGTGCTTCGCACACAGGTGGCTGGCGGGTGTCTGTTTCTCCAACTTTAGTTGAATCAAGTTTGTCTACGACCGGTCCTTTTTGAAGGTTAAAACAACACACTTGACGAAAAATTATTGTGGTTTTGATGCGTAGGTCATAACGGTTCTTTCTAGAAGCCCATAGCAGCCACGTAAAACATGCAACAACAAAGTAGAGGACGTCTAACTTGTTTTTGCAGGGCATGTTGTGATATGATATGGTCAAGACGTGATGAGATATAAATTGTTGTATGAGATGATCATGTTTTGTTAAAGTTATCGGCAACTGGCAGGAGCGTTATGGTTGTCTCTTTATTGCATAAGATGCAAGCGTCATATAATTTCTTTACTTTATCGCTATACGATAGCAATAGTTGCAAAAGCAATAGTTGGCGAGACGACCATGTGAGGCACGGTGATAGAGATCAAGATGATGGAGATCATGGTGTCATGCCGGTGACGATGGATATCATGACGATGCTTTGGAGATGGAGATCAAAGGCACAAGATGATGATGGCCATATCATGTCACATATTTTGATTGGATGTGATGTTTATCCTTTATGCATCTTATTTTGCTTAGTATGGCGGTAGCATTATAAGATGATCCCTCACTAAATTTCAAGGTATAAGTTCTTGCTGAGTATGCACTGTTGCGACAGTTCGTCATGCCGAGACACCAAGTGATGATCGGGTGTGATAAGCTCTGCGTTCACATACAACGGGTGCAAGCCAGTTTTGCACACGCGGGATACTCGGGTTAAACTTCACAAGCCTAGCATATGCAGATATGGCCTCGGAACACTAAGACTGAAAGGTGGAACGTGAATCATATAGTAGATATGATCAACATAGTGATGTTCACCATTGAAAACTACTCCATCTCACGTGATGATCGGACATGGTTTAGTTGATATGGATCACGTGATCATTTAGATGATTGGAGGGATGTCTATCTAAGTGGGAGTGCTTAAGTAATATGATTAATTGAACTTTAGTTTATCATGAACTTAGTCCTGATAGTATTTTCATATCTATGTTGTAGATCAATAGCTCGCGTATAGCTTCCCCATTTTATTTATGATATGTTCCTAGAGAAAACTAAGTTGAAAGATGATAGTAGCAATGATGCGTACTAGGTCCGTGATCTGAGGATTATCCTCATTGCTGCACAAAAGAATTATGTCCTTGATGCACCACTAGGTGACACAACTATTGCAGGAGCAGATGAAGACGTTATGAACATTTGACAAGCTCGGTATGATGACTACCTGGTAGTTTAGTGCGCCATGCTTTACGGATTAGAACCGGGACTTCAAAAATGTTTTGAACGCCACAGAGCATATGAGATGTTACAAGAGTTGAAATTAGTATTTCAGACTCATGCCCATGTCAAGAGGTATGAGACCTCTGACAAGTACTTTGCCTACAAGATGGAGGAGAATAGCTTAGCCAGTGAACATGTACTCAGAATGTTTGGGTACTACAATCGCTTGAATCAAGTAGGAGTTAATCTTCCAGATAAGATAGTGATTGACAGAGTTCTCTAGTCACTATCACCAAGTTACTAGAACTTCGTGATGAACTATAATATGCAAGGGATAACAAAACGATTCCCAAGCTCTTCGCGGTGCTGAAATCAGCGAAGGTAGAAATCAAGAAAGAGCATCAAGTGTTGATGGTTAACAAGACCACTAGTTTCAAGAAAAAAGGGCAAGGGGACGTCAAGAAGAAAGGGGACTTCAAGAAGAATGGGAAGCAAGTTGTCACTCTCGGGAAGAAGCCCAAAGCTGGACCCATGCCTGAAGCTGAGTGCTTCTACTGCAAAGGAAATGGTCACTGGAAGTGGAATTGCCCCGGATACTTGGTGGATAAGATGGCAAAGTGAACAAAGGTATATTTGATATACATGTTATTGATGTGTACTTTGCTAGTGTTTATAGCAACCCCTCGGTATTTGATACTGGTTCAGTTGCTAAGAGTAGTAACTCGAAACGGGAGTTACAAAATGAACAGAGACTAGTTGAGGGCGAGGCGACGATGTGTGTTGAAAGTGATTTCAAGGTTGATAAGATCAACATCGCACACTCCCCTTACCTTTGGGATTATTATTGGAGCTGAATAAATGTTATTTGGTGTTTGCGTTGAGCATGAATATGATTGGATCATGTTTATTGCGATACGGTTGTTCACTTAAATCAGAGAATAATTGTTTTTCTATTTACATGAAGGAAACCTTCTGTGGTCTTACATCCAATGTAAATGGTTTACTGAATCTCGATCGTAGTGATACACATATTTATAATATTGATGCCAAAAGATGAAAAGTTAATAATGACAGTGCAACATATTTGTGGCACTGCCGTTTAGGTCATATTGGTGTAAAGCGCATGAAGAAACTTCATGCAGATGGACTTTTGGAATCACTTGATTATGAATCATTTGGTACTTGTGAACTATGCCTCATGGGCAAGATGACTAAAACTCCGTTCTCCGGAACAATGGAGCGAGCCACTGACTTATTGGAAATAATACATACTGATGTATGCGGTCCAATGAGTGTTGAGGCTCGTGGCGGGTATCGTTATTTTCTAACCTTCACAGTTGATTTGAGCAGATATAGGTATATCTACTTAATGAAACACAAGTCTGAATCATTTTAAAAATTTCAAAGAATTTTAGAGTGAAGTGGAGAATCATCGTAACAAGAAAATCAAGTTTCCGCAATCTGATCGCAGAGGCGAATGTTTGAGTTACGAGTTTTGGCCTTCATTTAAAACAATGTGGAATAGTTTCACAACTCATGCCACCTGGAACACCACAGCGTAATGGCGTGTCCGAACGTCGTAGCCGTACTTTATTAGATATAGTGCGATCTATGATGTCTCTTACCGATTTACTGCTATCGTTTTGGGGGTTATGCATTAGAGACAGTTGCATTCACGTTAAATAGGGCACCATCTAAATCCATTGAGACAACACCATATGAACTATGGTTTGGCAAGAAACCAAATCTTAAAGTTTGGGGTTGCGATGCTTATGTGAAAAAGTTTCAAACTGATAAGCTCGAACCCAAATCGGAGAAATGCATATTCATAGGATACCCAAAAGAAACTGTTGGGTACACCTTCTATCACAGATCCGAAGGCAAGATATTTGTTGCTAAGAATGGATCCTTTCTAGAGAAGGAGTTTCTCTCGAAATAAGTGAGTGGGAGGAAAGTAGAACTTGATGAGGTAATTGTACCTTCTCCCGAATTGGAAAGTAGTTCATCACAGAAATCAGTTCTAGTGATTCCTACACCAATTAGTGAGGAAGCTAATGATGATGATCATGAAACTTCAGATCAAGTTACTACTGAACCTCGTAGGTCAACCAGAGTATGGTCCGCACCAGAGTGGTATGGTAGCCCTGTTCTGGAAGTCATGTCACTAGACCAGGACAAACCTATGAACTATGAGGAAGTGATGATGAGCCCAGATTCCGCGAAATGGCTTGTGGCCATGAAATCTGAGATGGCATCCATGTAAGAGAACAAAGTATGGACTTTGATTGACTTGCCTGATGATCAGCGAGACATTGAGAATAAATGGATCTTCAAGAGGAAGACGGACGCTGATAGTAGTGTTACTATATACAAAGCTCAAATTGTCGCAAAAGGTTTTCGACAAGTTCAAGGTGTTGACTACAATGAGATTTTCTCACTCGTATCGATGCTTAAAGTCTGTCTGAATCATGTTAGCAATTGCCACATTTTATGAAATCTGACAAATGGATGTCAAAACTGCATTCCTTAATGGATTTATTAAAGAAGAGTTGTATATGATACAACCAGAAGGTTTTTTCAATCCTAAAGGTGCTAACAAAATGTGCAAGCTCCAACAATCCATCTATGGACTGGTGCAAGCATCTCGGAGTTGGAATATACGCTTTGATGAGTTGATCAAAGCATATAGTTTTATACAGACTTGTGGTGAAGCCTGTATTTACAAGAAAGTGAGTGGGAGCACTACAACCTTTCTGATAAGTATATGTGAATGACATATTGTTGATCGGAAATGATGTAGAATTTTCTAGAAATCATAAAGGAGTGTTTGAAAGGATTTTTTCAAAGAAAGACCTTGGTGAAGCTGCTTACATATTGGGCATAAAAATATATAAAGATAGATCAAGATGCTTGATAAGATTTTTCAATGAGTACATACCTTGACAAGATTTTGAAGTAATTCAAAATGGAACAGTCAAAGAAGGAGTTCTTGCCTGTGTTGCAAGGTGTGAAGTTGAGTAAGACTCAAAACCCGACCACGACAAAAAATAGATAGAGAATGAAAGTCATTCCCTATGCCTTAGTCATAGGTTCCATAAAGTATGCTATGTTGTGTACCATACCTATTGTGTACCTCACCATGAGTTTGGCAAGAGGGTACAATAGTGATCCAGGAGTGGATCACTAGATAGCGGTCAAAATTATCCTTAGTGGAATAAGGATATGTTTCTTGATTATGGAGGTGACAAAGAGTTCGTCGTAAAGGGTTACGTCGATGCAAGCTTTGACACTGATCCGGATGACTCTAAATCTCAATTTGGATACATATTGAAAGTGGGAGCAATTAGCTTGAGTAGCTCCATGCAGAGCATTGTAGACATAGAAAATTTGCAAAATACATACGACTCTGAATATGGCAGACCCGTTGACTAAACTTCTCTCACAAGCAAAACATGATCACACCTTAGTACTCTTTGGGTGTTAATCACATAGCAATGTGAACTAGATTATTGACTCTAGTAAACCCTTTGGGTGTTAGTCACATAGAGATGTGAACTAATCACATAAAGATGTGAATTATTGGTGTTAAATCACATGACGATGTGAACTAGATTATTGACTCTAGTGCAAGTGGGAGACTGAAGGAAATATGCCCTAGAGGCAATAATAAAGTTGTTATTTTATATTTCCTTATATCATGATAAATGTTTATTATCCATGCTAGAATTTTATTAACCGGAAACTTGATACATGTGTGGATACATAGACAAAACACAGTGTCCCTAGTAAGCCTCTACTAGACTAGCTCGTTAATCAAAGATGGTTAAGTTTCCTAACCATAGACATTTGTTGTCATTTGATAAATGGGATCACATCATTAGAGAATGATGTGATGGAAAGACCCAACCGTTAGGTTAGCATAATGATCGTTCAGTTTTATTGCTATTGCTTTCTTCATGACTTATACATGTTCCTTTGACTATGAGATTATGCAACTCCCGAATACCGGAGGAACACCTTGTGTGCTATCAAACGTCACAACGTTACTGGGTGATTATAAAGATGCTCTACAGGTGTCTCTGATGGTGTTTGTTGAGTTGGCATAGATCTAGATTAGGATTTGTCACTCCATGTATTGGAGAGGTATCTCTGGGCCCTCTCGGTAATGCACATCACTACGAGCCATGCAAGCAATGTGATTAATGAGTTAGTCACGGGATGATGCATTACAGAACGAGTAAAGAGACTTGCCGGTAACGAGATTGAACTAGTTATGATGATACCGACGATCGAATCTTGGGCAAGTAACATACCGATGACAAAGGGAATGACGTATGTTATTATACGGTTTGACCGATAAAGATCTTCATAGAATATGTAGGAGCCAATATGAGCATCCAGGTTCTGCTATTGGTTATTAACTGGAGATGTGTCTCGATTATGTCTACATAGTTCTCAAACCCGTAGGGTCCGCACGCTTAACGTTCGATGACGATTTGTATTATGAGTTATGTGATTTGATGAAGGAAGTTTGTTCGGAGTCCCGGATGTGATCACGAACATGACGTGGAGTCTCGAAATGGTCGAGAGGTGAAGATTCATATATTGGAAGGCTATATTCGGACAGCGGAATGGTTTCGGGAAGTATCAGATAAGTTTCGAAGTACCGGGGGTTACCGGAACCCCCCGGGAAGTTAATGGGCCACACATGGGCCTTAGTGGAGGAGAGAGGGCCGACCAGGGAGTTGGCGTGCGCCCCCCTTGCCAATCTGAATTGGACAAGGGACTCCTCCACTCTTTCCCTCTTTGCTATCCCTAAAAGGAAAAAAGGAGATGGGAATCCTACTTGGACTAGGGAGTCCTAGTAGGAATCCCCACACCTGGCGCGCCCCCTTGGGCCGGCCACCTCTCCTCCCCCTTTATATACGTGGGAGGGGGGGCACCCGAAAGGCACACCAAGTCTTCTCTTAGCCGTGTGCGGTGCCCCCCTCTACAGTTACACACCTCGGTCATACCGTCGTAGTGCTTAGGCGAAGCCCTACGCCGGTAACTTCATCATCACCGTCGCCACGCTGTTGTGCTGACGGAACTCCCTCGTCCTGAACTAGATCAAGAGATCGAGGGACGTCATCGAGCTGAACGTGTGCTGAACGCGGAGATGTCATACATTCGGTACTTGGATCGGTTGGATCATGAAGACGTTCGACTACATCAACCGCGTTACTAAACACTTCCGCTTTCGGTCTATGAGGGTACGTGGACACACTCTCCCCTCTCGTTGCTATGCATCTCCTAGATAGATCTTGCGTGATTGTAGGTAAATTTTTTGAAATACTGTGTTCCCCAACACATGACATGTATTTGTATTGTTGCCATTAAGGATAAAAAGATGGATTTTTTCATATTGATTGGATCTATCCCTCTACATCATGTCATCTTGCTTAAGGCGTTACTTCATTTTTGTTAACTTAATACACTAGATGCATGCTAGATAGCGGCCGATGTGTGGAGTAATAGTAGTAGATGCAAGTAGGAGTCAGTCTACTTGTCTCGGACGTGATGCCTATATACATGATCATTATGTTCAATATTGTCATAACTATGCGCTTTTCGATCAATTGCTCAACCATAATTTGTTTACCCACCGTATGATTTCTTTCAAGAGAGAAGCCTCTAGTGAAAACTTTGGCCCCTGGTTCTATCTTTTATCATATTATTTTCTGATCTACAAAATCAAAAACCCCAAGAAACCTTGCTGTAATTTATTTACTTTTATTTTATTTCGCACTTTTATTTATCTTTTACATCTACCACTATGAGATCTCATCCTTGCAAGTAGCCATGAAAGGGATTCAGAACCCCTTTATCACGTTGGGTGCAAGTATTTTTTTGTTTGTGCAGGTGCAATTACTGGACACTTGTGTGTTCCTCATACTGGATTGATACCTTGGTTCTTAACTGAGGGAAATACTTATCTCTACTTTGCTGCATGACCCTTTCCTCTTTATGGGAAAATCTACACATGCTCAAGAAGCACCAGAACACATCGTGGGTCGGCAACCTGCCCAGCACACGGGCGAGGACGACCTCAGTGCAACCTTTGCCCCGCACATAGCACTTGACTATATCGTGAGGCATGGTGACTCATGTAGGTATCCATTCGTCCTCTTTCGCTCCCTCGCCCAGTCATAGGCTGCCCTCTAGGATCTCCACGGGTCCAATGTCAAGGGCTCCTTCATCTAGATCAAGTTTTCTCGACCAGTAATATCTCCACTTCCTTCTCGACCGCCCGAATAAGATCCAACCTTGTATCGCTACTGTGATCTAGCAGCAAGTTGTCACCCTACAATTAGAATTTTCAGGTAATTACGATTTTGGTGTGATTTGGCCTGACACACAAGAAGGAGAGTTATCATCCTGTGGTCTTGCTCTTTTATGTGGTTTGGACCAAGCCGGATGATATATGTTGTAACATAGTCCTAGATTGGTGATTGTTCCTTGTTCTAGGGTGAAATTGTTATGCTGGCGTAGTTTATAGATTTATGCCCTCATGATACTTACTCGAGTAATTGCAGCTTTAATTTCTATGAAATATGGAATAGGTGAATATCTAGTCCCTATGGTATGGTTTGATTTAAGTGTGAATGGTGTACAAATACTGAATTATCCTTGGTTAGTGGTAGTTGTTTATTTATCGGTTCAAATTGCTCCATTCATCAGCTGTTTTTGTGTAATGGGTTGTGCACAAGTCATGAAATTTCATGGTATTCAGGCTATGCTTTGACATAACTATGAAGTGCATGCGATCTCTTATATGTTTCACTTTAATTTAGACAGAGTAAATTCATATCTATCTCATAAGTTTTGTTGTTAGTACTGCTTGGATGAGGATTTTAGTCTTCTATTTCATTACATAAATATTATTCCTTTTAATGGCCAGTGTTTGTTCCTTGGTTTTTATCGCTAGATCTATTCGGAACCTATGAATTGGAGGACATAATTCACCTATTTCAAAGTAGGAGGTAGACGAAGAGTTTCAAAAGACTCGAAAGATTGAAGGTGTTGATTTCTCTAGATATCAAACTTCTGCAAACTTCGACTTTGAGAAGTTAGAAGATGCCAGTTCTACCCATAAAGCCCTGAATGGACATAATTTGGGGAGGGGGGGGGGGTCTCATGATGCAACATTCCTATTTGGCATATAGTTTAGTGGGACGGGCGAAATCCATACGAGTTAATAAACCATGCATGCTTAACAAAATATTAACATAAACAACAATTTGCCTGCTTGTCTGATGCAAAACATGTTGTTGCCACACTTTCATAAACTGATGATTATTTGTGTTGTGGTAGAGACACTTTCTTTCATTAGGGTCATTAACTTTATATCCATTTGTGGCAGTGAAGTATATTATGCCGATGAGATATTGTATGCATTCTTTATTTTGAGACGTTTTTAAGAGAGAAAGTTATCACTAACCAACTCATTGAATTCAATTAAAATGTGTCTACGAAGGCCAATTTTTTGCGAGTATTTTTCTCAAGCGAAGGATAATCTGATGCGAGCTGCCTACGCACAAGGCGAAGCCGTCCCTTCCCCGCCCGAAATATATACGAGTTCGGCCCCCACAGGGTATGTGTGGAGATGAATATGTGGTCGAGTGGATAAGGTTGTGGTGGGCGGGCCCCATGGTGAAAAACGTGTGTCGAGCGGAGAAGAAGGTGTACGGGAGGAAAAGATTAGTTGGTTGAAAAAAGGGTTTTCCATCTTTGAGACATTCTAAAGAAGGAAAGTGAATGTGTTATCATTAGCTAAATTTAAATTTATGTGTCTATATAAAGTCCATTATTTGGTGAGTATTTTTTCAAGCGGAGGATAATCACCTCTTATAGAAATGGCTCAAGCCGCCCATAGACTAGGCACGACCGTACCTACCCTACCCGCAATATATACGTGTCTGACTCGTGGGCTGGTTCCCCTTTCCCGTTTCAGCCCCCGTCTCAGATAGCCAAAATTTCTCACATCCTAATCTAAGAATTCAGCGATCTATCCTTCCTCAAACTCCCACCACCACTAATGTCGGAGCCACCGCCCGCAAAGGGGGTGGAGGCCACCGAATCCGATAGACCACCAGCCTCCACTACAAAAAAAACACTTCCGTGCTGATACGTGTTTCTCACAATAGGTCATGTTTTCTGTCATGCATGTACATTTGTGATGATTTTCAGATAGAATCCAAATAGTCATGCATGTGCTATCATAGAAGTGTTCCATGACAATACTCAAATTATCATCACGGAAGTGTCCACTTCCATGACGATAAATGGCACGTCATGGAAGTGTTTTCGTCAAGGGTAATCGATACATGGCATCCACCATAACGGAACACTGTTAAGCTGTCGGGTGGCGGTGTTGGATCCGATATTCCGTTAATAGCCTGGACCAATGGCAATTTTCCATGGGTAAAATTCTAATTCGCCAATGGAACCACGTGTTGCTCTAAGTTGTGACAAGTGTCATCCATCCAATGGACGAGACGAGCCTATGAAATGTCGACACGTGGAATGACCCAACAATGGCTCGTTTACATAAAAAGGTCAGCCCAGTCAAAGTAAAACGATAGGCCAATTAATGGCCCGCTTGCACACGACCCATTTAGAGGCACAACTCGCAAGAATAGTGTAAATTTGGCCCATCACCGGCCCGTTGTGGATTTCTCATCATTGTAGCCCATGGTCACTTCTGGCTCATTAACAGTCAGCTATCTATTCGGGCCCAACTATGGCACGGTGTGTTTCTGCCCTATTTAAGGTCCTGCTACATTTGGGCCCATTTGTTCCCCGATGATACTCTCGACCCATAAATGACCCATGCTGGAATTGGGCCATTTTCGGCGAGGTCTGACTTTTGGCCTATTAGCGGCCCACTGTAGACTTGGGCCACTTCCAGCCCAATGTGATTTTCGGCCAGTTAAAGTCCGGCGCAACACATGGGCCACATGTGGCCTGACGTGACATCTAGCCTATTAACGACCCATATTCTAGCCCGCCCACACTTTCGGCCTGTTAACGATTCGTGTAGTAGGTCGGCGCATTTACGGCCCGTGTTGACTTTCATCGTGTTAACGGCCTGCTGTGTTGACTTTTATGCTAAACTGGTTGAAGTTATTGGTTTCTCTGCCAAACTTTCTTGCTTTGCTAGACCAGGAAAGAGATTATGGTATATTCATGTTTTACACTAATAGAGCTGGGGGAGGGGCGTATTTTAGAAGACTTTAAGCTAAAGTTGTTGAAGTTATAGGTTCCTCTGCCAACTTTGTTGGTCTATAATAACCAAGAAAGAGATCATGGCTGATTCGGGTTTAAACTAATAGCATTGGTGGTATTTTAGAAGAATCCTAAGCTAAACTGGTGGAAGTTATAGGTTCCTGTGCCAAACATTTTTGGCCTTTAAGAATAAGGAAAGAGATGATGGCAGATTCATGTTTTAAACTAATAGCATTTGTATGGGGGTTATTTTAGAATACTTTTAAGCTAAACAGGTTGAAGTTGTAGGTTCCTTTGCCAAACTGTCCGAGTGTACAAGAACTAGGAAATAGATTATGATAGTCATGTTTTAAATTAATTGTGTTGGGTGGGGGTATTTTAGACGCTTTTGTGCTGAACTGGTTGAAGTTATTGGTTTGTCTGCCAAATTTCTTGGTCTGCAAGAACCAGGGAAAATATTATGAAATATTCATGTTTTAAACTAACAGTTCTTAGGGGGGAGGGGATTATTTTAGAAGACTTTTAAGTTGAATTGGTTAAAGTTATAGGTTCCTCTACCAAACATTGTTGGTCTACAATAACTAGAAAAGAGATTATTGTAGATTTGTCTTTAAACTAATAGCGTTGGGGGTGGTATTTTAGAAGACTTTTAAGTTGAATTGGTGGAAGTTATAGGTTGCACTGCCAAACATTGTTGGCCTTTAAGAACAAGAAAAGAGATCATGGCAAATTCATGTTTTAAACTAATAGTGCTCGGGTGGGGTTATTTTAGAAGATTTCTAAGCTAAATAGGTTAAAATTGTAGGTTCCTCTGCCAAGATTTGTTGGTCTACAAGAACCAGGAAATAGATTATGGTAGTCATATTTCTAGGTGGGGGTATTTTAGACGACTTTTATGCAGAGCTGGTTGAAGTTACAGGTTTCTCTGCCAAACTTTGTGGGCATGCAAGAACCATGAAAGAGATTATGGTATATTCAATTTTAAAACTAATAGCATTGGGGGCGTATTTTAGAAGACTTGTAAGTTGAACTTGTTGAAGTTATATGTTCTTCTGCCAAACTTTGTTGGTCTGTAATAACGAGGAAAGAGATTATGGTAGATTCATGTTTGAAATAATAACATTTGGGGGTATTTTAGAATACTTTTAAACTGAACTATTTGAAGTTATAGGTTTCTGTGCTAACCTTTCTTGGTCTGCAAGAACCATGGAAAATATTATGATATATTCATGTTTTATACTAATAGAGCTTAGGGGAGGGGATTATTTTAGAAGACCTTTAAGTTGAATTGGTTGACGTTATAGGTTCCTCTACCAAACATTGTTGGTCTACAATAACTAGGAAAGAGATTATGGTAGATTCGTCTTTAAACTAATAGCTTTGGGCGGTATTTCAGAAGCCTTTTAAGCTGAACTGGTGGAAGTTATAGGTTTCACTTCCAAACATAGTTGGCCTTTAAGAACAAGGAAAGAGATCATGGCAAATTCATGTTTTAAACTAATAGCGCCCGTGTGGGGTTATTTTAGAAGACTTTTTAGCTGAATAGGTTGAAGTTGTAGGTTCCTCTGCCAAACTTTGTTGGTCTACAAGAAGCAGGAAATAGATTATGGTAGTCACATTTTAAACTAATTGTCTTGGGAGGGGGGGGGGGTATCTTAGACGACTTTTACGCAGAGCTGTTTGAAGTTATAGGTTTCTATACCAAACTTTGTAGGCATGCAAGAACCATGAAAGATATTACGGTATATTTAGTTTTAAAACTAATAGCTTTGGGGGCGTATTTTAGAAGACTTTTAAATTCAACTAGTTGAAGTTATAGGTTCTTCTGCCAAACTTTGTTGGTATGTAATAACCAGGAAAGAGATTATGGTAGATTCACATTTGAACTAATAGCACTAGGGAGTATTTTAAAAGACTTTTAAACTGAACATGTTGAAGTTATAGGTTTCTTTGCCAAACTTTGTTGACCTGCAAGAACCAGGAAACAGATCATGGCAGATTCATGTTTCAAACTAATAGCGCTCGGGTCGATGTTATTTTATAAGATTTTTATGCTGAACTGGTTAAAGTTACAGGTTTCTTTGCCAAACTTTGTTGGTCTACAAGAATGTGGAAAGATATTTATGGTAGATTCATGTTTAAGCTAATAGCACTTGGCTATTTTATAAGTCTTTCAAGCTTAACCATGCATTCTTAATAAAACATTAACATAAACAACAATTTTAGTGCTTGTATGATGTAAAAAATGTTGTTACCACACTTACATAAACTTATGATTATTTGTGTTGTGGTAGAGACACTTCTTTCATTAGGGTAATTAACTTTATATCCATTTGTGGCAGTGAAGTATATCATGCCAATGAGATAGTGTATGCATTCTTTCTTTTTGGGACGTTTTTAAGAGAGAAAGTTATTACTAACCAACTCATTGGATTCAATTAAAATGTTTCTATGAAGGACACGTTTTTGTGAGTATTTTTATCAAGCAGAGGATAATCCGATGTGAGCCTCCTACGCACAAGACAAAGCCGTCCCCGCCCCGCCTGAAATATATACGACTCTATCCCCACAGGGAATGTGTGGAGAAGAATATGTGGTGGGGAGGATAAGCTTGCGGCTGGGTGGACCCCAAAGGGAACGCGTGTCGAGCGGAGGAGGTGTATGGGAGAAAAATATTAGTTGGTTGAAAAAAGGGTTTTCCATCTTTGAGATGTTCTAAAGAAGCAAAGTGTATGTGTTACCACCGGCTAAATTTAAATTGATGTGTCTCTATAAAGTCCATTATTTGGTGAGTATTTTTCTCAAGGGGAGGATAATCACCTCGTATAGAAACGGCTTGAGCCGCCCATAGACTAGGCACAATCGTACCTACCCCACCCGCAATATATACGAGTCTGGCTCGTGAGCCAGTTCCCCTTTCCCCATTTTGAACCCCGTCTCGTACAACCAAAATTCTACACATCCTAATATAGGCATTCCTCAATCTATCCTTCCTCCAACCCCCATCACCACCGATGTTAGAGCCACCACCCACAAAGGGGGCAGAGGCCGCTGAAGCCGGTAGACTATCAGCCTCCACTACAAAAAAAACACTTTCGAGATGTTACATGTTTGTCACAGTAGGTCACATTTTCTGTCATGCATGTACATCTGTGATGATTTTCTGACAGAATCCAGATGGTCATACATGTGTTGTTGTAGAAGTGTTCCATGACAATACTCAAATTATCATCACAAAAGTGTCCACTTCCATGACGATAAATGGCACATCATGGAAGTGTTTTTGTCAAGGGTAAGCGACACATGGCATCCACCGTAATGGGTCACCATTAAGCTATCGGGTGGCGGCATTGGATTCGATAATCTGTTAATAGCCCGGACCAATGGCAATATTCCACGTGTAAAATTCTCATTCGGCAATGGAACCACATGTTGGCTCTAAGTTGTGACAAGTGTCATCCATCCAATGGATGAGACGAGCCTATGAAATGTTGACATGTGGCATGGCCCAACAGTGGCCCGTTTACATAAAAAGGCCGGCCTAGTCAGAGTTAGCAGGCAAACCCATTAACGGTCGGCTTGCACACAACCCATTTACAGGTACGACCCGGAAGAATAGTGTAAATTTGGCCCATGAATTTCTCATCATTGCGGCCCATGGCCACTTCTGGCTCGTTAACAGTCTGCTATGTATTTGGGCCCAATTATGGACTGTTGTGTTTTTGGTCTGTTTAAGGTCTTGCTACATTTGGGCCCATTTTTTGTCCGATGATACTTTCGGCCCATAAATGGCCCGTGCTAGAATTGGGCCATTTTCAGCCAGGTCTGACTTTTGGCCTGTTAGCGGCCCACTACAGAGTTGGGCCACTTCTAGCCCGATGTGATTTTCGACCAATTAATGGTTGGCGCAACACATGGCCATATGTGACCCGATGTGACATTCGGCCTATTAATGGCCCATATTCTCGATGACATAACTCCAGCCCGCCTACACTTTCGGCCTGTTAAAGGCCGGTGTAGTAGGTCGGTGCATTTACGACCCGTGTTGACTTTCGTCTTGTTAACGACCCGCCATCTAAATGGGTCACCACGGGCATATTCTTTGGGTGTCTCTCTTCAGGACTAGCTTGCACTTGGTTGGATGGTGATGTCACTGAGCGACCAAGTGGCTGTCTACTGATACGTCTCCAATGTATCTATATTTTTTTATTGTTCCATGCTATTATATTATCTATCTTGGATGTTTTATATGATTTTTGGGACTAACCTATTAACCTAGAGCCTAGTGCCAGTTTCTGTTTTTTCCTTGTTTTTGAGTTTTGCAGAAAAGGAATATCAAACGGAGTCCAATTGACCTGAAAATTTATTGTGATTTTTTATGGACCAGAAGAAGCCCCAGAAGCAAAAGAGTTGGGCAAGAAGAGCCACGAGGCCTCCACAAGGGTTGAGGGCGCTCCCTACCCACTGGGGGCGCCATCCAGTCTTGTGAGCTCCTCATGGACCTCCCTGACTTGTTTTCGCCGCCAAAGATTCCTATAAATATAGAAACACCTAGACATAAACCTAGATCGGGAGTTTCACCGCCGCAAGACTCTGTAGCCACAAAAACCAATCAGGAGCCCGTTCCGGCACCCTGCCGGAGGGGGAAACCATCACCGGTGGCCATCTTCATCATCCCAGCGCTCTCCATGACGAGGAGGGAGTAGCTCACCCTCGGGGCTGAGGGTATGTACCAGTAGCTATGTGTTTGATCTCTCTCTCTCTCTCATGTTCTTGATTTGGCACGATCTTGATGTACCGCAAGCTTTGTTATTATAGTTGGATCATATGGTGTTTCTCCCCTCTATCTTCTTGTGATGAATTGAGTTTTACCTTTGAGATTTCACTATTATCTGATTGAATACTATTCTGGATTTGAGAACACTTGATGTGTGTCTTGCGTGGGATACCCGTGGTGACAATGGGGTGTTCTATTGATTCACTTGATGTATGTTTTGGCACTCAACTCGTAGATTCCCGAGATGACATTGGGGTAATCTATGCATAGGGGTTGATGCATATTTTCATCCTTGTTTCTCTGGTAGGAATCTTGGGGCACTCTTTGAGGTTCTTTATGTTGGATTGAATATTACGAATCTGAAGTTGTTTGATGCAAATCGTATAATTGACCCATAGATACTTGTGGTGACATTGGAGTATCTAGGTGACATTAGGGTTATTGATGTGTGTCATATGGTGTTATTTTACTAAAACTCTAGGGTTGTTTGTGACACTTATAGGAATAGCTCAATGGATTGATCGGAAAGAATAACTTTGAGGTGGTTTCGTACCCTACAAGCAATTTCATCTTATGTTCTCCGCGATAGGAACTTTGGAGTGACTTTTGCTACACGTTGAGGGATTGCCATATGATCTAATTATGTTGTCATTGTTGAGAGAACTTGCACTAGTGAAAGTATGAACTCTAGGCCTTGTTTCCAAGCATTGCAATACCGTTTTCGCTCACTTTTACCACTTGCTACCTTGCTGTTTTTATATTTTCAGATTACAAAAACCTATATCTACCATCCATATTACACTTGTATCACCATCTCTTCGCTGAACTAGTGCACCTATACAATTTACCATTGTATTAGGTGTGTTGGGGACACAAGAGACTCTTTGTTATTTGGTTGCAGGGTTGTTTGAGAGAGACCATGTTCATCCTACGCCTCCCACGGATTGATAAACCTTAGGTCATCTACTTGAGGGAAATTTGCTATTGTCCTACAAAACTCTGCACTTGGAGGCCCAACAACGTCTACCAGGATAAAGTTGCGCAGTAGACATGATCTACCACCTTTGAAGTGGTGACTTCTACTACAATGTGCACCGATGCTAGCAGCACCTTCAATATGTTTATATGCATGGTACTTAACACCATCATCAACCTCCATTAAATGATAACAATGATTATATGGGTAAAGTTGGGGGGCTCGAAAAGTTTTATGTTTTCAAATGCCACCTCATTTTTTCTCTTATTTGTGTTGTTTCCCATGTTGGAAACTAAAGGGATAAAGAGCTATAGAAATATATGAAATTTAGCTCCAGTCAATGATAACAAGTCTTGTAGTCATTTAGTTTCTTTTTTTTCATGTGCTTTCACAAGGCACTGTTGACTTATTCACTTTCTTTTTATCTCTTTTTGATCCGATTTGGCTACTAGCACAACATCTTGGGCTGAAGTGGTTGAGTTCTACTTGTAGTTGCAATATGTTGAATAATAGAAACTAAGTCAATTATGTGATTCAGCTGTATCTTTCTGCATATCAATAATGGTCTAGGCCATTTATTATTTGATCCTATGATTGTGTTGGTGGCTTAGTTTTTATGTTTTTAGAAAAGCACAAATAGTATCAAATCTATCTAATGGAAGTTCAATCACTTCACATATGCACATGCTTATTTGCTGTGAATGGTATGTATTATCGCATCATCTCACTTGCCTAATAACGAATAGGAGTGACCTCATGCCTTACTACTCTCTAGCCTCCATCCACCTATGGAAAACCATGCTCCTGGTAAACTATTGTTTGAATACAGATATGGAATTTGTAAACCAAATCATGTCATACAATATAATCCAGGGACCATTATAGTATTTTTATTTAGAGAAAACACTTGATAGGTGAGGATTTAGAAGAAGCAATTGATAGATAGGGAAAACCTTGCATATCCATAAAGAAATCCTTCTTGTGGGTCTTAGCTTTGATTTTTTGTGTAATACTGTATGTTTTACACATGTTTCTGAATTAGTATACTCTGTTTTGATAAGCCAAGAAAAGGCATCTAAGAGGTCTTGATATTTATGGGAAACATTATTATGAGTGACTGGTATATTACATAGTTCATGTATGCATTTATCATTGTGGTGCAAGCTACATTTTAGACTAAGAGGAGCAGCCTTTGGAGCATGTTATCTTTCATATCTGATAAAAAATGATTCAGAGTTGAGTAACCTACATATGGTCTTCCAAAACATATCTTCTTATAAAATATGTATTTACTGAAGTCTTGAAGATTTTCATTTCATTGCTAGAGTTGGCCACGTAAAATCATATACATCTTAGTTCTTAACACTACAAATCCCAATTCAAAATGACAACCATGAATTCTTAATAGTTTTGTGTATATGAAAAATACATCCTAGCATTGGGTGTAGTTACACCCATGTCGCATATATATATATATATATATAGTTTTTGGCCACCAGGCTTATGTGTTGGTTAAAAACGAACATTCAGTTGGTAATATAATGATTTTATTTGTGTTATATAGGTGAGGGATAATCTTGATCAATCAGAGCTTCTGGAACTGTGAGAGATTTTGAATCCCCACAAGAAGCCCATGAGTCTTACAAGTACCACATGCCACTTTGACATTCAATGTCTTTGTTCGGACTTGTCAACTTGGGGATGACATGGACTTAGACATTCATGGCAGTGTAAGGACTTGCAAACTTTCGGTCTTTATGGCAGGCCGAGCTTCAACAATGTCCATAGTACCTTATGTTTACAGGACATGTTTTTTCTTTGTATGTTGATGCAATATGGTGTATTTTACGAGATATTTTTACATACTGACACATTGGTGTATCAATTTTAGTTCTATTTCACCGTGTTAGTGACACATTTTTTCTTTTGGTTCTGCTTCAGATACTAAAGGTTTCTTATCTGTGAAAAGGAAAGACACTTCAAGTTTTGTACGTAAGAGTAGGACATCGGTTTAGATTTCAGTTTTTCTAGGGGCTTTCCATATGTTTAGACTTTAGATTTTTTATTCTTCTCATAGTGATTAATAGTAACACAAGATGGAAATCCTTACAATGTTGTGCCCTACCGGAAACTCGTGTGATGGCCATCAACAATTTGAAGAGCTTTATGTGATAGTTTGAATGTAAGTAGTGTCCTTCTCTATGCATGTGTGCTTTTGTGTATTTTCAACTTTATTCTCTGTCTATGGAATGATTATATTAGCTTTGTACTATGCGTTCATTTCCATTGGTATCTTGATGCATAAAAAATAACATTAATTGGCTAATAAGACTTTCCATGATACATGCTCATTACTTTATTAGTAATGTGGCTTCTATATTTACTTAGAGAAGAACTTCCATCATGTTTCTCGAATGTGCACAACACCTCCAGTCTCATGGCATGTGATTTCAGCCATAGTTGTTCTCTAGGTTGGGCATACATAAATAAATAACACTTTCAACTTGCTATAATCTACATGATGGTTTTCGCATTGATTACATAAGTGAAAGGCGGCTGACGCATGTCAGGCTACGGGGAGCTCATGGCACAATCACCAGCTTCAGCTACATCAATGCATCTTTAAGTCTCCTTGGAATTTGTACTCAACTCAAAATACAAAATATCAAGTGTATGCTCTTCATACATGAAATTGATGAAAGCTGAAATGCCTACTGCAATCCGATCGAATTACAGATCAAGAAGTTCAAGGAACAACTCGCAAAAGCATGACCAGACATGTGTAACCTTTGCCTGGCACGGGGCCCGAGGAGTCTGAGCTCTTGGCTGTGGCTGCAAACAGGGCCCTGCAATTCATCAACAATGAGAAGTCGATGCTTGTTCCAATTGCTGAAGTCATCATGATGCAAGCTGATGCAATTGGGGTCCTCATCCCCTCTAGAAGATAGTAGTTCGAGACAGGTGAATTAGTAGTTCAGATACAAGTGAATTCGGACATTTCTATACATATTTTTTTCTATTGTTGTGTGTTGGCATAATTATAGGCTACCATTTTAGATTTTATTGGTCACTCTGCCTAGCATGAGTGGGATGCTTGTCCAAGTAAGGACAGTACCCAAGCACCGGTCCACCCACATACCAAATTATCAAAGTACCGAACGCGAATCATATGAACGTGATGAAAACTAGCTTGACAATATTCCCATGTGTCCTCGGGAGCGCTTTTCTCTATATTAGAGTTTGTCCAGGCTTGTCCTTTGCTACAAAAAGGATTGGGCCACCTTGCTGCACTTTATTTACTTTTGTTACTTGTTGCTTGTTACCAATTATCTTATCACAAAACTATCTGTTACCACTTATTTCAGTACTTGCAGAGAATACCTTGCTGGAAACCGCTTATCATTTCCTTCTGCTCCTCGTTGGGTTCGACAATCTTACTTATCAAAAGGACTACGATAGATCCCCTATACTTGTGGGTCATCAAGCGGCGGCAGACGGGATCAATAGCGACGGGGTGGTCTAGTGAAGGCTCGTGGGTGGCTGGGGGCAGCGGTGCTAAGGGTCTAGGGGAGCGCGGCACACGAGGCCTTTGAGATGGTAGATGAGCATGTGGGGAGTCGATGGCAACAGGAAACCTTGACACCGGTGGATGGCATAGTAGGAACTGGTGGCAGTGGTTCCTGTGCAGCGGCGGCGGCCACTGCAGGGAGGTTCATGTGGTGGGAGACGTCGGCGCCACGCGGGGAGGCTGAGCCGTCCGGATTTTCTTTAATTGCAGGTCATTTGGAGTGGGGGGAAGAAGGGTTGGGTTGGGCAATTTTTTCTATATATTTAGCAAATCGTTTCTGGAGTGGGAAATAATGGTCGGGTCTGGCATTTCTTTTTTCCTTCTAGATCTTTAGTGAATCATTTTCTACCACTTATGGATGGCAGCGATGGGTAATTGTTTTCCGGATCTTTAGCAAATCGTTTTTCGGGTTGGCGAACAATGGTCGGGTTGGGAAACTCATTTTTTGGGATCTTTAGCGAATCGATTTCTACCACTTATGGATGAGAGTGGTGTGTATTGTTTTTTCGAATCTTTAGCAAATCGTTTTCTGGATTGGTGAACAAGGGTCTAGTCGGGCAGCTCTTTTTTTCAATCTTCAATGAATCATTTTCTACCACTTTTGGATGGTAGTGGTGGGTAATTACTTTTTCTAGATCTTTAGCAGACCATTTTCTGGATTAGGGAACGAGGGTCGGGTCGGCAAGCTTTTTTATGGATCTTTAGCCAATCCTTTTCTACCACTCATGGTTGGCAGTGGTGAGTAATTGTTTTTTCTAGATTTGTAGCAAATCGTTTTCCTGATTGGGGAACAACGGTCGGGTCGGGCAACTCTCTTTTTTTTGGATCTGTCGCGACCCGACCCGAATGGATCAAGCGCTCTGTGCTCAGGTGTCATCCCTGGATCAGTAATGTTGACACCACACAGTACATCGAAGGATTTATAGCAGAGTGGCAATCACACACTTATTACATCGTTGTCTCAAAGAGAACTTATTACAATAAAAATGGCTTAAGGCCATCTAGTGTCGATAACAGCGGAAGACTCGGAAGATAAATGGGTCCATCAACTCCAACGGCATCACTGAGTATAGAACCATGACCTAAAACACCTTACTCGTCGTCTGAAAAGTCTGCAACATGAGAAGTTGCAGCCCGAAAACGGGCCAGCACATGGAATATGCTGGCAAAGTAAAACATAGAGAGTAATGGAATGAAACAGCTATACTATATGCATATATGGCTGGTGGAAAGCTCTATGGTTACAATTTTGCGTAAAGCCAATTTTTCCCTACTGCAAAGGAATAAATTTATTTAACTATCATGGTGGTTGTTAAACATCGAGAATGGTTGACAGCATTCCGATCCCAATTAAGTGAACAATTAAAACCCAACAATATTAATTAGAAGTAACATGATGAGATTCACATGATATTCAAGTACTAGATACTCAAGTTGTCCATAACCGGGGACACGGCTAATCATGATTAGTTTGTACACTCTGCAGAGGTTTGCGCACTTTTCCCCACAAGACTCGATCGCCTCCGTTTGGTTTCTCGCACTACCTGGTGTTTGAGAAGATGGATGACCGAGACACAGTATTTCAGAAGCGCTAGCACCTTACATGTGGGGTAGACCGTACCACCTACAACCCCTACATCTGCTAGTCCACCCCGTAAGAGTTCGCACAACTTAGTCAACTATGCCAGAGCCCATAATGGCTTGTGGCTGCACATGGAAGTTTCTAACATGAAAGATCTTATGATCCCTTTGAGCCTGGGTGGCGGTCCGAACAAAAACAGGCAAGTCCTGATAGACATCAGGTGCCTCAATCCACCCAGATGTGTGTTTAAGTTGCCACCTTCGATAAACCATTAAAATTATCAACTCACATCTGTCATGGATATCACTCACCCAATCCACGTCTACTAGCATAGCATGGCATAATAAGCAAACGTAGAAGTAACTCCCAAAGGTTTCATAATAATACAGGTGATAGGTACTACCTCATCTACTTCCCATCCCACAATTTAATTAGATCCTAATCATGCAATGTGAGAGGATTGATCTAATGCAATAAAACATGGGTTGTAGAAAAGGTATGATCAAAGTGTTACTTGCCTTGCTGATGATCCGCGAGACCTAGGGTTTCGAAGTAACAAGCGGCGCAATCCGGGTGATCTATCGCAGACAAACAACAAGCACACAATAAGTACTCATCTAATGCACAGGTAAAACTCGAACAAGAGAACGAACCAGAGAGTTCAACTTAAGAACTCCGGTTGCAAAGAAAGAACGAACCGAACAAAGAAACGGAAAACAAACGGCGGAAGAAAACAACTCGGTTCTAGCAAGTTGAAACTAGGTCAAATTTTACCGGGGCAAAAACTTGTTCAAGTTGATTAGACGGAACGGCGGTTTCGAGATGAAACTCCAGGCGCTTGAATCACCTGATTCCGATAAACGAGCGAGAAGATAAACTAGAACGAAGATCGGATCTGAGATCACGATCGCGGAATAAATCCGACGAGAAGAAAAAGAAGAACGGTTATATGAACGGATGTTCGTTAACCTAGAAGAATCCGGTGATCACGTTCGTTAGGACGAACGGTCCGGCGAACGTTCCAAAGGCAACTAAATCGGAAAAGAAAACGAATCCGATCTAGGGTTTCGGAGAAGAAAACCGAAACAAAAAACCGATCTAGAAAACGAATCAGAGGAGAAGAAAAGAATCGGAACGATTAGAAGAAAACGATCCGAGGAAAAGAGACGCAGGCAACCTCCGGCGAGAGGCTCCGGCGGCGTGGCGTAGGGCGGCGGCGGCGTGAGCAAGGTGCGGCGGCGGCGCTAGGGCACAAGGGCGGCGGCGCGGGTGTGGGGTGCAGTGGAGGGCTTGGGGTTTGGTTTGATGATTTGGAGGGGGGGGGTGTTGGGGTATTTATATTGGTGAGGGGAGGATTTACTTGGGGTAGGGGGCAAGAAAAAGAGAAGGAAAAGGAAAACGAAACAAGGAAAGGGGGCTAGCCTAGAGTCCAACCGGACTCGGCTAGGACGAGGCGAGGCGGCGGCCTGCGCCTGGTGCACGCGCGCAGGGAGGCTGGGGCGGTGGCCGGCTGGCTGGGCCTTTGGCCCGGCTGGCCTGGCGGGAGGCTCCCTTTTTTTTAACTAGTTTTTCGCGCGCAGAAAACAAAAGAAAAAGAAACTAAACGAACTCCGAAAAACCTAAAGTAAATTTTCCCCGACTCCTAAAAATGAGCCGAACAAAATGAACTTTTCTACGGACCTAAAATGCAATTTTTGAAAACACGCATTTTTCCCTATCCAAAGAAAAAGCAAACAAAACTCCGGCAAAACCAAAATTGATCTATTTATTAAATCATCATTTTTCCTAAATTTGGGAAAGTCATATTGTTCCCTCTCTCATTTTTGATATAGGAAAATAATTGAAGATGAAATAAATAAATCAAATGATCCTCTTTTCAAATTCGAGAAAACTCTCAAATATGAAAATAACGAAATCCCCAACTCTTTCCGAAGGTCCTTGAGTTGCGTGAAATTTCTAGGATCAACCAAAATGCAAGAAAATATGATATGCATGATGATCTAGTGTATAACATTCCAAATTGCAAATTTGGGATGTTACAAACCTACCCCCCTTAAGATGAATCTCGCCCTCGAGATTCGGGTTGGCTAGAAAATAGGTGAGGGTGGTCCTTGAGCAAATATTCTTCTCTCTCCGAGGTGGCTTCATCCTCTGAGTGGTGGTTTCACTGAACTTTGCAAAACTTGATAACCTTGCTGCGAGTAACTCTACTGGCATAATCGAGAATCTTGACTGGTTTCTCCTCATATGTTAAGTCGTCCTTCAACTGAATCGCTTCAAGCGGCACGGTATCTCTTAGCGGTACCTCCGCCATTTCGGCATGACATTTCTTCAGTTGAGAAACATGGAATACATCATGAACTCCTGACAGTCCCTCTGGTAATTCCAACTTATAAGCGACTTCCCCCATACGTTGCAAGATCTTATACGGTCCAACGAAATGCGGTGCTAACTTTCCCTTAACTCCAAAGCGCTTAACTCCTCGAAGTGGGGATACTCGGAGATAAACTCTGTCTCCGGTTTCGTAAACTGTCTCCTTGCGTTTAGAATCTGCGTAGCTCTTCTGCCTGGACTGGGCTACCTTGAGCCTATCGCGAATCAACTTAACTTTACGTTCAGACTCCTTAATCAAATCTAGTCCAAAGAATTGACGGTCTCCAACTTCATCCCATGACAACGGTGTCCTGCACCTCCTTCCGTATAAAGCTTCGAAAGGTGCCATCTTTAAACTGGTTTGGTAACTATTGTTATAAGAAAACTCTGCATACGGCAAGTTATCATCCCAACTAGATCCATAATCTAGTGCACAAGCTCTCAGCATATCTTCCAAAATCTGATTGACTCTCTCGGTCTGTCCATCTGTCTGCGGATGAAAAGCTGTGCTGAACTCTAGTCTGGTTCCTAAAGTTTCATGCAACTGATTCCAAAACTTCGAGGTAAAGTGGGTTCCTCTATCTGATACGATACTCTTCGGAACTCCATGCAAACAATTGATCCAAGTCATGTATATCTTTGCCAACTTAGCACTGGTGTAAGTGGCCTTAACTGGAATAAAATGTGCTACCTTTGTCAAACGATCAACTACTACCCATATCGAGTCATAGCCTGATTTTGTCCTGGGTAGTCCTGTGATATAATCCATGCCTATCTTATCCCACTTCCATTCAGGTATCGGCAATGGTTGTAACAATCCCGCTGGCTTCTGATGCTCTGCCTTTACTCTCTGACAAACGTCACGCACTGCTACATATGCTGCAATATCCTTCTTCATTCCGGTCCACTAGAATGTTTCCTTCAAATCCAAATACATCTTGGTATTCCCTGGGTGAATCGAATATGGTGAATCATGTGCCTCTTGCAAAATCAAGTTCCTGATCTCCGGGTCATTGGGCACATAAACACGGTCCTCAAACCATAAGGTATCGTGCTCATCCTCACGAAATCCCTTAGCTTTTCCTTTGCTAAGTTTCTCCTTGATAGCAGCAATCTCTTTGTCAGATTTCTGAGCTTCTCTGATCTTATCCATCAATTTTGACTGAATCTCCAATGCTGCTACATAGCCTCTCGGAACTATTTCCAAACATAGCTCACGAAGGTTTTCTGCTAACTCCTTGGGTATTTTCCCCGTCATTAGGGTATTGACATGGCTCTTACGGCTCAATGCGTCAGCTACTACATTAGCTTTTCCGTGATGGTAATGCAATCTCATGTCATAATCGTTGATGAGTTCCAACCATCTCCTTTGTCTGAGGTTCAACTCCTTCTGCGTGAAAATGTATTTCAAACTCTTGTGATCCGTGTACACCTCACAATGATTTCCAATGAGGAAATGTCTCCATGTTTTCAATGCATGCACTACGGCTGCTAACTCCAAATCATGCGTGGCATAATTCAACTCATGAGGCTTCAGTTGCCGTGAAGTATACGAAACAACTCTTCCTTCCTGCATAAGCACTGCTCCAAGTCCTCAACGTGAAGCGTCGCAATACACCTCATAATCCTTGGTTTGATCTGGCAAAATCAACACTGGTGAGGTAACCAAACGTTTCTTCAACTCTTGGAAACTAGCCTCACACTCCTCAGTCTATTTGAACTTAGTATCCTTCTTCAACAATTCCGTCATAGGCTTTGCAATCTTTGAAAAGTTCTCAATGAATCTCCGGTAGTATCCTGCGAGTCCAAGAAAACTCCGGATCTCTCCAACTGTTGTTGGTGCTTCCCATTCGGTTACGGTCTCAACCTTTGTGGGGTCAACTGCTATACCTTCTCCGGATATAACGTGTCCAAGGAATCCAACTTCCTTCAACCAAAACTCACATTTGCTGAATTTGGCGTATAACTGATGTTCCCTTAGTTTCTCCAAAACCAAACGCAAATGTTCCTTATGGTCCTCTTCATTCTTTGAATAAACCAGAATGTCATCAATGAACACTACGACGAACTTATCCAAAAACTCCATAAACACTTTGTTCATCAGGTTCATAAAATAGGCAGGTGCGTTAGTCAATCCAAATGACATAACGGTATACTCATACAGTCCATATCTTGTGGTGAATGCTGTCTTAGGTATGTCCTGCTCCCGAATCTTCAATTGGTGGTACCCTGATCGCAAAACGATCTTGGAAAACACTTTAGCTCCTTGCAACCGATCAAACAGATCGTTGATCATTGGCAGTGGGTACTTGTTCTTGATGGTTACTTCATTCAATCCCCGATAATCAACAACCATCCTTAATGATCCATCCTTCTTTTCCACTAGAAGTACTGGTGATCCCCAAGGCGAAGAACTTGGGCGAATGTAACCTTTCTCCAGTAACTCCTTAATCTGATTCTTACTTTCTACCAAATCCTTTGCTGGCATCCGGTATGGTCGCTTCGATATTGGGCCTGTACCTGGTAACAACTCAATCAAAAACTCAATGTCTCTATCCGGTGGCATGCCTAGTAATTCCTTAGGAAATACATCAGGAAAATCCTTTACCACTAGTACTTCTTCTTGCACAACTCCTGTTAGGCAGTTTACTTGTGTCCAGTTTGGTACATGCCGGGATACATACTTGATCCTTCTCCCTTCGGGTGTGGTGAGCAAAATTGACTTACTAGCACACTCAATATTCCCTTCATACTTTGATAACCAATCCATGCCTAATATCACATCCAATCCTTGAGATTCCAATACTATTAGGTCTGAGGGAAACACATAGTTACCAATCCTTAATGGTAACCGATCACACCATCGTCTAGCCATAAACTCCGCTCCTGGTGAGCTTACTAACATGGGTGACCTAAGGGCTTGGGTTGGCAGGTTATACTTATCCACAAATTCCCTTGATATGTATGAATGCGATGCACCAGTGTCAAAAAGAACAAGTGCGGTAAATGACTTAACCAAAAACTTACCGATTACTGCATCGGGTTGATCTTCAACCTCCTCCACATTAACGTGGTTCACATGTCCCCTATTGAAAGGGTTTGGCTTCTTCCCAGAGCTTCCATTGCCATTTCCATTCTGGCATTCATTGGCATAATGTCCGGTCTTGGAACACTTGAAACAAGTGACTTGACTCAGGTCTCTCTTGGTTGGGGTTGATGGGATGGTACGGTTCTGGCCGTTGCTTCCTCCATTCCCATTACCATTCTTGTGGCCATTATGGTTGTGCGAGCTACCTCCTCCATGGGTATGCTGAAACTGAAATCCCGGTTTAGGGGTAAAACGGGGCTTCTGCTGGGCTCCAGAGTTATACTTCCCCTGTCCATACTTCCTCTTGCGGTTCTCAATCTGCTGTTGCTTCCCTTCAATCATGATGGCACGATCTACCAACTCCTGGTAGTTGTTGAAACTTGCTACCATCAACTGCATGCTTAGCTCATCATTCAATCCTTCCAAAAACTTCTCCTGCTTAGCTGCATCCGTAGCAACGTCATCTGGAGCATAACGTGCTAACTTGCTGAAGTCGTCAACGTACTGGCCAACTGTCCTTCCTCCTTGGCGTAAGTTACGAAACTCACGCTTCTTTATGGCCATAGCTCCTGCTGAAACATGGGCAGTGCGGAAAGCTTGTTGAAACTGATCCCATGTGACAGTGTCAACTGGGTAAGTGGCTGTGAAATTCTCCCACCATGCTGCCGCGGGTTCGTCAAGCTGGTGAGCGGCAAACTTCACTTTCTCACCATCCGTGCATCCTGCGGTGGTCAACTCCCTTCCTATCTTACGGAGCCAATCGTCTGCTACTATCGGCTCGGTGCTACTAGAAAACACCGGCGGATTCAGCCTAAGAAAACGGGCTAAGTGGTCAACAGGTGGTGGTGGTGGTGGGTTGTTGTTGTTGTTGTTCTGCTGGTTCTGGACTAACATCTGCATCAATTGATTCTGTTGCTGGATCAACTGAGTAAGCTCCTGTGGGAATCCATTGTCACGTCTCGGAGGCATCTAAGGGTTTAGAAAAGACGAGAATTAAGAATAGAGGGGGGGTCTAAAGGGAAAACACTACCCATATGCACATGAGGCAAAAGCACACAATTCACTTCAATCAATCAAACAAGGGTTCGCAAAAGTGCTCGACTATAATGTTTACAGGGGGGAATACTACTACTATCTGGTGGTCATCTAGAAATTTGAACCAGTGGAAGACTCCATGATATCTGCTCCAGCTTCGTCTTCAAAGTCGGGTTCACTTGGATCCGAATCGGTGTCGTCGATGATGATGTAGTTGTCCGGACATGCGACGTACTCGTCTTCCTCCTGGGATGCTAACTTCCTCTTGAGTTCTTCAATCTCCTGCTTAAGATCGCCATTGTGTCTTGCTAGAGCTACGATCTCGTCCATGTAGTCCTTGCGTGTAGACTTCAGTTCTCCTTCTATCTCGATGATCCTTGCCTTCACATTCTTCAGCTCTATCATATCATTGCACATCTGGTTCTCGTGGCGTCGAATGTGCTGGTTTAACTCCTGGATGAATGATGCAATGGATCTATCCTTCTTGGTGCTGACTAACTCCCATTGTTCATCTCGGCGTCCGCAAATCTGGTAGATAGTGTCCTTGAGGTCTTCTTGATAAACTTCTCCAATGCGTCCTATGGTGATATGAGCTGCCATGCTCCTTCCCAGACTCCAGGTTGGTGCATTGAAAACACTATCTATGGGTTTCGTAATTGGCGCGAATGTCCTTCCCGGAACGTGAGCTTGAATCTTCCAGCGCTCCTCTTCAGGCAGAGTGGCGTTGAAAGTTCCCGTGAAGCTTGGTAATCCAATGTTCAGGTACTTGGTGACTTCCTTCAGGTGAAATCCAAAAGGTGTGCCTTCATCCGGTTGAGCGTACTTAATCTTCACGTGCGTCATCCTAGAAGAGTAGAAAAGATGAGGAGTTAGAAAATGAGAAGAGAATGGTGATCTATGGCTTTAACTTAGTGGTCGTGTCCTACAGTCAGCGTGTGCTCTGATACCATTCTCTGTCGCGACCCGACCCGAATGGATCAAGCGCTCTGTGCTCAGGTGTCATCCCTGGATCAGTAATGCTGACACCACACAGTACATCGAAGGATTTATAGCAGAGTGGCAATCACACACTTATTACATCGTTGTCTCAAAGAGAACTTATTACAATAAAAATGGCTTAAGGCCATCTAGTGTCGATAACAGCGGAAGACTCGGAAGATAAATGGGTCCATCAACTCCAACGGCATCACTGAGTATAGAACCACGACCTAAAACACCTTACTCGTCGTCTGAAAAGTCTGCAACATGAGAAGTTGCAGCCCGAAAACGGGTCAGCACATGGAATATGCTGGCAAAGTAACACATAGAGAGTAATGGAATGAAACAGCTATACTATATGCATATATGGCTGGTGGAAAGCTCTATGGTTACAATTTTGCGTAAAGCCAATTTTTCCCTACTGCAAAGGAATAAATTTATTTAACTATCATGGTGGTTGTTAAACATCAAGAATGGTTAACAGCATTCCAATCCCAATTAAGTGAACAATTAAAACCCAACAATATTAATTAGAAGTAACATGATGAGATTCACATGATATTCAAGTACTAGATACTCAAGTTGTCCATAACCGGGGACACGGCTAATCATGATTAGTTTGTACACTCTGCAGAGGTTTGCGCACTTTTCCCCACAAGACTCGATCACCTCCGTTTGGTTTCTCGCACTACATGGTGTTTGAGAAGACGGATGACCGAGACACAGTTTTTCAGAAGCGCTAGCACCTTACATGTGGGGTAGAACATACCACCTACAACCCCTACATCTGCTAGTCCACCCCGTAAGAGTTTGCACAACTTAGTCAACTATGCCAGAGCCCATAATGGCTTGTGGCTGCACACGGAAGTTTCTAGCATGAAAGATCTTATGATCCCTTTGAGCCTGGGTGGCGGTCCGAAAAAAAACAGGCAAGTCCTGATAGACATCAGGTGCCTCAATCCACCCAGATGTGTGTTTAAGTTGCCACCTTAGATAAACCATTAAAATTATCAACTCACATCTGTCATGGATATCACTCACCCAATCCACGTCTACTAGCATAGCATGGCATAATAAGCAAACGTAGAAGTAACTCCCAAAGGTTTCATAATAATACAGGTGATAGGTACTACCTCATCTACTTCCCATCCCACAATTTAATTAGATCCTAATCATGCAATGTGAGAGGATTGATCTAATGCAATAAAACATGGGTTGTAGAAAAGGTATGATCAAAGTGTTACTTGCCTTGCTGATGATCCGCGAGACCTAGGGTTTCGAAGTAACAAGCGGCGCAATCCGGGTGATCTATCACAGACAAACAACAAGCACACAATAAGTACTCATCTAATGCACAGGTAAAACTCGAACAAGAGAACGAACCAGAGAGTTCAACTTAAGAACTCCGGTTGCAAAGAAAGAACGAACCGAACAAAGAAACGGAAAACAAACGGCGGAAGAAAACAACTCGGTTCTAGCAAGTTGAAACTAGGTCAAATTTTACCGGGGCAAAAACTTGTTCAAGTTGATTAGACGGAACGGCCGTTTCGAGACGAAACTCCAGGCGCTTGAATCACCTGATTCCGATAAACGAGCGAGAAGATAAACTAGAACGAAGATCGGATCTGAGATCACGATCGCGGAATAAATCCGACGAGAAGAAAAAGAAGAATGGTTATACGAACGGACGTTCGTTAACCTAGAAGAATCCGGTGATCACGTTCGTTAGGACGAATGGTCCGGCGAACGGTCCAAAGGCAACTAAATCGGAAAAGAAAACGAATCCGATCTAGGGTTTCGGAGAAGAAAACCGAAACAAAAAACCGATCTAGAAAACGAATCAGAGGAGAAGAAAAGAATCGGAACGATTAGAAGAAAACGATCCGAGGAAAAGAGATGCAGGCAACCTCCGGCGAGAGGCTCCGGCGGCGTGGCGTAGGGCGGCGGCGGCGTGGGCAAGGTGCGGCGGCGGCGCTAGGGCACAAGGGCGGCGGCGCGGGTGTGGGGTGCAGTGGAGGGCTTGGGGTTTGGTTTGATGATTTGGAGGGGGGGGTGTTGGGGTATTTATATTGGTGAGGGGAGGATTTACTTGGGGTAGGGGGCAAGAAAAAGAGAAGGAAAAGGAAAACAAAACAAGGAAAGGGGGCTAGCCTAGAGTCCAACCGGACTCGGCTAGGATGAGGCGAGGCGGCGGCCTGCGCCTGGTGCACGCGCGCAGGGAGGCTGGGGCGGTGGCCGGCTGGCTGGGCCTTTGGCCCGGCTGGCCTGGCGGGAGGCTCCCTTTTTTTTAACTAGTTTTTCGCGCGCAGAAAACAAAAGAAAAAGAAACTAAACGAACTCCGAAAAACCAAAGTAAATTTTCCCCGACTCCTAAAAATGAGCCGAACAAAATGAACTTTTCTACGGACCTAAAATGCAATTTTTGAAAACACGCATTTTTCCCTATCCAAAGAAAAAGCAAACGAAACTCCGGCAAAACCAAAATTGATCTATTTATTAAATCTTCATTTTTCCTAAATCTGGGAAAGTCATATTATTCCCTCTCTCATTTTTGATATAGGAAAATAATTGAAGATGAAATAAATAAATCAAATGATCCTCTTTTCAAATTCGAGAAAACTCTCAAATATGAAAATAACGAAATCCCCAACTCTCTCCGAAGGTCCTTGAGTTGCGTGAAATTTCTAGGATCAACCAAAATGCAAGAAAATATGATATGCATGATGATCTAGTGTATAACATTCCAAATTGCAAATTTGGGATGTTACAGGATCATTAGCAAATCGTATTCTACCATTTATGGATGGCAGTGGTGGGTAATTGTTTGCAACTTCATGGGCAATGTTAGGATGGACGGGCAGAAGCACGAATCCCTTTATCAGTGTTCATGAAAACATTGTGGTTGTGAAGTATATTATGGTTATTTGTGTTGTGGTAGAGGCACTTTCGTTTATTAGGGTCAGGGCGGACAGGCAGAAGCACGCACCACAAATACATAAACTTATGATTATTTGTGTTTTGGTAGAGACACTTTATTTTATTAGGGTCATTTACACTATTTCTATTTGAGGTAGTGAAGTATATTATGCAATGAGATATTGTATGCATTCCTTCTTTTGAGACATTTTTAAGAGGGAAAGTTATTACTAACCAACTCCTCGAATTAAATCAAAAGGTGTCTATGAAGGCCATGTTTTTGCGATTATTTTTCTCAAGCGCCCATAATCGGATTCGAGTGGCCCATGCTCATGGCAAAGCCATCCCTGCCCCACTCGCAATATATACAGGTCCGGCCCCACAACGCACATATGGAAAACAATATGTCGTGGATAGGATAAGGTTGGGAGAGTTTGCGGTGGGCGGGACCCATAGGCAATGCATGTCCAGCGTAGGAAGAGGTGTACGGGAGGAAAATATTAGTCGGTTGAAAAAGGGTTTTCCATCTTTCAGACGTTTTAAAGATGGAAAGTGTATGCATTATCATCTGCTAAATCCCAAATTAATGCGTCTATATGAAGGCCATTATCTTGTGAGTATTTTTCTCAGTGGAGGATAATAACCTCACATAGAAATGGTTCAAGCTGCCCACGGACTTGGCGTAGCTGTTCCTACCCTGCCCCCCAATATATGCGAGTCTGGACCATGGGCCGGTTCCCCTCTCCCTGTTCCGGTCCTCATCTCAGACAACCAGAATTCCCAGCATCCAAACCTAGGCGTCCGACGATCTCTCCCTCCTCCCACCCCCACGGCCGTCGATGTCATCAGAGCCACCACATGCAGAGGTGGCGGAGGCCACTGAGGCCGCCGAGCCATCGGCTTCCTCACCGAAGGAAGCAAAACCCGCTGGCACAAGGGGTGCTATCGCTATGCCAGGGGGAGACCATGAGGCAAACACTCTATGCATCGGCAACCTGCCCACACACACGGATGAGGACGACATTACTATGGCCTTCGCCCTACATAGGGCGCCTAACAACGTCATCACGCGGGGTGAATCCAGTAGCTACGCCTTAGTCCTATTTTTCTCACTAGTTGAGTAATAGGGTTCCCTCAAGGCACTCCGTGAGTTCAAGGTCAAGGGCTCCTTCATCTGGATAATCTCTCCTCTCCCTTCTCCACTACCTGGATCAGCTCCCACCTTGTATCTCCCTGTGATATGGCTGCAGGTTGTCACCCTGCGATGTGATTTTTGGGTAATTACGGTTTCAATGCATGTGATATGGCATGGCAGCTCACGAGTGGGAGATTTATCATTTCATGCTCTTGCCCTATTATACATTTTAGGTAGTGTCGGCTGATATATGTTTTTAGATAGTTCTAGATTGGTAATTGTTCTTGCTCTAGTGTAAAAAAATGTATGCTGCTGTTGTCTAAAGATTGATACCCACATGATACTTACTGGTGTAATTCTAGCTTTGATTTGCCATGGAATAGGTCAATATCTAGTTACTATGGTATGTTGTATTTAAAGTTTGAATGATGTACTAATACTGAATGATCCTTGGATAGTCATAGTTGTTTATTTCTTGAGTGAAACTGCTCCATTCATGTGCTACTGTTGTGTAATGAGTTGTGTACAAGTGACACAATTTGCTGTTATTTGATGTCTACTACACAACCTTCTTCTTGTAGACGTTGTTGGGCCTCCAAGTGTAGAGGTTTGTAGGACAGTAGCAAATTTCCCTCAAGTGGATGACCTAAGGTTTAACAATCCGTAGGAGGCGTAGGATGAAGATGGTCTCTCTCAAGCAACCCTGCAACCAAATAACAAAGAGTCTCTTGTGTCCCCAACACACCCAATACAATGGTAAACTGTATAGGTGCACTAGTTCGGCGAAGAGATGGTGATACAAGTGGTATATAGATGGTAGATAAAGGTTTTTGTAATCTGAAATTATAAAAACAGCAAGGTAACTAATGATAAAAGTGAGCGTAAACGGTATTGCAATGATAGTAAACAAGGCCTAGGGTTCATACTTTCGCTAGTGTAAGTCCTCTCAACAATACTAACATAATTGGATCATAAAACTATCCCTCAACATGCAACAAAGAGTCACTCCAAAGTCACTAATAGCGGAGAACGAACGAAGAGATTATGGTAGGGTACGAAACCACCTCAAAGTTATTCTTTCCAATCAATCCATTGGGCTATTCCTATAAGTGTCACAAACAGCCCTAGAGTTCGTACTAGAATAACACCTTAAGATACAAATCAACCAAAACCCTAATGTCACCTAGATACTCCAATGTCACCTCAAGTATCCGTGGGCATGATTATACGATATGCATCACACAATCTCAGATTCATCTATTCAACCAACACAAAGGACCTTAAAGAGTGCCCCAAAGTTCTACTAGAGAATCACGAAGAAAACGTGTGCCAACCCCTATGCATAGGTTCATGGGCGGAACCCGCAAGTTGATCACCAAAACATACATCAAGTGAATCACGTGATATCCCATTGTCACCACAGATATCCACGGCAAGACATACATCAAGTGTTCTCAAATCTTTAAAGGCTCAATCCGATAAGATTACTTCAAAGGGGAAACTCAATTCATTACAAGAGAGAAGAGGGGGGAGGAGAAACATAAGATCCAACTATAATAGCAAAGCTCACGATACATCAAGATCGTATCACCTCAAGAACATGAGAGAGAGAGAGAGAGATCAAACACATAGCTACTGGTACATACCCTCAGCCCCGAGGGAGAACTACTCCCTTCTCATCATGGAGAGCACCGGGATGATGAAGATGGCCACCGGAGAAGGATTGCCCCCTCCGGCAGGGTGCCGGAACGGGTCTAGATTGGTTTTCGGTGGCTACGGAGGCTTCTGGCGACGAAACTCCCGATCTAATTTCTGTTCTAGAAGTTTTAGGGTATATGGAGTTATATAGGCAGAAGAAGCACGTCAGGGGAGCCACGGGGGCCCCACGAGGCAGGGGGCGCGCCCTAGAGGGGGCGCCCCCCACCCTCGTGGGCAGCTCCCGTATCTTCTGACGTGGGGTCCAAGTCCATCAGGTGTGTTTCCTTCCAAAAATAACTTCTCTAGTTGATTTCGTTCCGTTTCGACTTCGTCTGATATTCCTTTTCTTTAAAACACTGAAATAGGCATAAAACAGCAAATCTGGGCTGGGCCTCCGGTTAATAGGTTAGTCCCAAAAATAATATAAAAGTGGATAATAAAGCCCAATATTGCCCAAAACAGTAGATAATATAGCATGGAGCAATCAAAAATTATAGATACGTTGGAGACGTATCAAGCATCCCCAAGCTTAATTCCTGCTCGTCCTCAAGTAGGTAAATGATAAAAAAGATAATTTTTGATGTGGAATGCTAGTTGGCATAATTTCAATGTAATTCTTCTTACTTGTGATATGAATATTCAGATTCGAAAGATTCAAGACAAAAGTTCATATTGACATAAAAATAATAATACTTCAAGCATACTAACTAAGCAATCATGTTTTCTCAAAATAACATGGCCAAAGAAAGCTATCCCTACAAAATCATATAGTCTGGATATGCTCCATCTTCACCACACAACATATTTAAATCATGCACAACCCCGATGACAAGCCAGGCAATTGTTTCATACTTTTGATGTTCTCAAACTTTTTCAATCTTCACGCAATACATGAGCGTGAGCCATGGATATAGCACTATAGGTGGAATAGAATGGTGGTTGTGGAAAAGACAAAAAGGAGAAGATAGTCTCACATCAACTAGGCGTATCAACGAGCTATGGAGATTCCCATCAATAGATATCAATGTGAGTGAGTAGGGATTGCCATGCAACGGATGCACTAGAGCTATAAGTATATGAAAGATCAACAAAAGAAACTAGTGGGTGTGCATCCAACTTGCTTGCTCACAAAGACTTAGGGCACTTGAGGAGGCCCATTGTTGGAATATACAAGCCAAGTTCTATGATGAAAGATTCCCACTAGTATATGAAAGTGACAACATAGGAGACTCTCTATCATGAAGATCATGGTGCTACTTTGAAGCACAAGTGTGGTAAAATCATAGTAGCATTGTCCCTTTTATTTATTTATTTGGCCTTTCTTTTTTTATTTGGCCTTTCTTTTTTTGGGACAATGCTCTATTGAATGATGATCATCACACTTCTATTTATTTACAACTCGATGATACAACTCGATACTAGAACAAAGATGACTCTATATGAATGCCTCCGTCGGTGTACCAAGATATGCAATGAATCAAGAGTGACAAGTATGAAAGAATTATGAACGGTGGCTTTGCCACAAATACAATGTCAACTACATGATCATGCTAAGCAATATGACAATGATGGAGTGTGTCATAATAACCGGAACGGTGGAAAGTTGCATGTCAATATATCTCAGAATGGCTATGGAAATGCCATAATAGGTAGGTATGGTGGCTGTTTTGAGGAAGGTATATGGTGGGTTTATGGTACCGGCGAAAGTTGCGCGGTACTAGAGAGGCTAGCAATGGTGGAAGGGTGAGAGTGCGTATAATCCATGGACTCAACATTAGTCATAAAGAACTCACATACTTATTGCAAAAATCTAGAAGTTATCGAAACAAAGTACTACGCGCATGCTCCTAGGGGGATAGATTGGTAGGAAAAGACCGTCGCTCGTCCCCGACCGCCACTCATAAGGAAGGCAATCAATAAATAAATCATGCTCTGACTTCATCACATAACGGTTCACCATACGTGCATGCTACGGGAATCACAAACTTCAACACAAGTATTTCTCAAATTCACAACTACTCAACTAGCATGACTCTAATATCACCATCTCCATATCTCAAAACAATTATCAAGTATCAAACTTCTCATAGTATTCAACACACTCATAAGAGAATTTTATTATTCTTGAATACCTAGAATATTAGGATAAGAATTGGGTTGCCTCCCAACAAGCGCTATCGTTTAACGCCCCTAGCTAGGCATGATGATTTCAATGATGCTCACATAAAGGATAAGAATTGTAACATAAAGAGAGCATCATGAAGAATATGACTAGCACATTTAATTCTAACATACTTCCTATGCATAGGGATTTTGTGAGCAAATAACTTATGGGAACAATAATCAACTTGCATAGGAAGGTAAAACAAGCATAACTTCAAAACTTTAAGCACATAGAGAGGAAACTTGATATTATTACAATTCCTACAAGCATATGTTCCTCCCTCATAATAATTTTCAGTAGCATTATGAATGAATTCAACAATATAACCAGCACCTAAATAATTCTTTTCATGATCTACAAGCATAGAATTTTTATTACTCTCCACATAAGCAAACTTCTTCTCATGAATAGTAGTGGGAGCAAACTCAACAAAATAATTATCATGTGAGGCATAATCCAATTGAAAACTAAAATCATGATGACAAGTTTCATGGATATCATTATTCTTTATAGTATACAAGTCATCACAATAATCATCATAGATAGCAACTTTGTTCTCATAATCAATTGGAACCTCTTCCGAAATAGTGGATTCATCACAAAATAAAGTCATGACCTCTCCGAAACCACTTTCATCAATATAATCATCATAAATAGGAGGCATGCTTTCATCATAATAAAATTTCTCATCAAAACTTGGGGGACAAAAAATATCATCTTCATCAAACATAGCTTCCCCAAGCTTGTGGCTTTGCATATCATTAGCATCATGGATATTCAAGGAATTCATACTAACAACATTGCAATCATGCTCATCATTCAAATATTTAGTGCCAAACATTTTATAGATTTCTTCTAGCACTTGAGCACAATTATCCTTTCCATCATACTCACGAAAGATATTAAAAAGGTGAAGCGTATGAGACAAACTTAATTCCATTTTTTATAGGTTTCTTTTATAAACTAAACTAGTGATAAAACAAGAAACTAAAATACTCGATTGCAAGATCTAAAGATATACCTTCAAGCACTAACCTCCCCGGCAACAGAGTCAGAAAAGAGCTTGATGTCTACTACACAACCTTCTTCTTGTAGACGTTGTTGGGCCTCCAAGTGCAGAGGTTTGTAGGACAGTAGCAAATTTCCCTCAAGTGGATGACCTAAGGTTTATCAATCCGTAGGAGGCATAGGATGAAGATGGTCTCTCTCAAGCAACCCTGCAACCAAATAACAAAGAGTCTCTTGTGTCCCCAACACACCCAATACAATGGTAAATTGTATAGGTGCACTAGTTCGGCGAAGAGATGGTGATACAAGTGGTATATGGATGGTAGATAAAGGTTTTTGTAATCTGAAATTATAAAAACAGCAAGGTAACTAATGATAAAAGTGAGCGTAAACGGTATTGCAATGATAGTAAACAAGGCCTAGGGTTCATACTTTCGCTAGTGTAAGTCCTCTCAACAATACTAACATAATTGGATCATAAAACTATCCCTCAACATGCAACAAAGAGTCACTCCAAAGTCACTAATAGCGGAGAACGAACGAAGAGATTATGGTAGGGTACGAAACCACCTCAAAGTTATTCTTTCCAATCAATCCATTGGGCTATTCCTATAAGTGTCACAAACAGCCCTAGAGTTCGTACTAGAATAACACCTTAAGATACAAATCAACCAAAACCCTAATGTCACCTAGATAATCCAATGTCACCTCAAGTATCCGTGGGCATGATTATACGATATGCATCACACAATCTCAGATTCATCTATTCAACCAACACAAAGGACCTCAAAGAGTGCCCCAAAGTTCTACCGGAGAATCACGACGAAAACGTGTGCCAACCCCTATGCATAGGTTCATGGGCGGAACCCGCAAGTTGATCACCAAAACATGCATCAAGTGAATCACGTGATATCCCATTGTCACCACAGATATCCACGGCAAGACATACATCAAGTGTTCTCAAATCTTTAAAGGCTCAATCCGATAAGATTACTTCAAAGGGGAAACTCAATTCATTACAAGAGAGAAGAGGGGGGAGGAGAAACATAAGATCCAACTATAATAGCAAAGCTCACGATACATCAAGATCGTATCACCTCAAGAACATGAGAGAGAGAGATCAAACACATAGCTACTGGTACATACCCTCAGCCCCGAGGGAGAACTACTCCCTTCTCGTCATGGAGAGCACCGGGATGATGAAGATGGCCACCGGAGAAGGATTGCCCCCTCCGGCAGGGTGCCGGAACGGGTCTAGATTGGTTTTCGGTGGCTACGGAGGCTTCTGGCGACGAAACTCCCGATCTAATTTCTGTTCTAGAAGTTTTAGGGTATATGGAGTTATATAGGCAGAAGAAGCACGTTAGGGGAGCCACGGGGGCCCCACGAGGCAGGGGGGCGCCCTAGGGGGGCGCGCCCCCTACCCTCGTGGGCAGCTCCCGTATCTTCTGACGTGGGGTCCAAGTCCATCAGGTGTGTTTCCTTCCAAAAATAACTTCTCCAGTTGATTTCGTTCCATTTCGACTCCGTCTGATATTCCTTTTCTTCAAAACATTGAAATAGGCATAAAACAACAAATCTGGGCTGGGCCTCCGGTTAATAGGTTAGTCCCAAAAATAATATAAAAGTGGATAATAAAGCCCAATATTGCCCAAAACAGTAGATAATGTAGCATGGAGCAATCAAAAATTATAGATACGTTGGAGACGTATCATTATTCAGGTTGTAATTTGATATAACTATTCAGTGTATTTTATCTTAGATCTGTTTCACTTTAAGTTAGACCATTCATAGCTATCTCATAGTTTTTGTTGCTAGGACTGCTTTGATGAGGATTTTATTCATCTATTTCATTATAGAAATAGTATGCCTTATAATGGCATATGTTCTTTGATTGGTTTTTACATGATAGAGCTATTAGGAACCTATGTGTTGGAGGAATCAGTTCGTCTACTTCAAAGCAGGAGGTAGATGAAGAGTTTCAAAGGATTGGAAAGATTGAAGGTGTTGAATTATCCATTGATCAAACTTCTGCATACATCAACTCTGAGTACCTGGAAGATGCCATTTCTACCTGTAAAGTTGTGAATGGGACACATTTTATGGGCCTCATGATGCAACATTCCTCTCTGCTGTATAGATTGGAGGGACGGGTCAAATCCATATGGGTTAATGAAACATGATTAATAAAACATTAACATAAACAACAATGTGCCTGCTTGTATGATGTACAAAAATGTTGTAACCACACTCACATAAACTTATGATTATTTGTGTTGTTGTTGAGATACTCTCTTTCATTAGGGTCATTTACTTTATTTATTTTTGGTAGTTAAGTATATTAGGCCAATGAGATATTGTACGCATTCCTTCTTTCTGAGACGTTTATAAGTGGGAAAGTAATTGCTAACCAACTCCTTGAAATAAATTAAAAGGTGTATATAAATTTAATGATTTTGTGAGTATTATTCTCAAGCGAAGGATAATTGGGTTTGAGTCGGCCACACACACACGACAATGTCATCACTCTGCCCCACCCCTGGTAATACATACGAGTCTGGCCCCATGGGGAGCTTGTGGAGAAGAATATGTCATGGGGAGAGGATAAGATTGAGAGAGGTTATAGTGGGCGGGCCCCATAGGGACGCGTGTCGAGTGGAGGAGGTCTTCTAGAGGAAAATATTAGTTGGTTGAAAAAAGGGTTTACCATCGTCGACATGTTTTAAATAAGGAAAGTGTATGCATTGTTATCCTCTAAATCTCAAATCAATGTGTCTATAGAAGGCCATTATTTGGTGAGTATTTTTCTCTAACGGAGGATAATCACATCGCATAGAAATGGTTGGGCCGCCCATGGACTCGGTGCAGCCATCCCTACCCTGCTCATGATATATTTGAGTCTTTCCCATGGGTCGGTTCCCCTCTCCCCATTCCGGACATTGTCTCAGATAGCCATAATTTTGTGCATCCTCGTCTAGGTGTCCAGTGATCTCTCCTTCCTCCCACCCCACACCATCGTCGATGTTGTCGGAGCTACTACCCGCAGAGGCGGCCAAGCCGTTGGCCTCCCCATCATAGGAATCAGAACCCTCTGGCAGAGGGGGTGCTGCCGACGCGCTAGGGGCGGCCCATGA
Organism: Triticum urartu; assembly: GCF_056163025.1. Lineage (NCBI taxonomy): Eukaryota > Viridiplantae > Streptophyta > Magnoliopsida > Poales > Poaceae > Triticum > Triticum urartu. The sequence continues at coordinate 370,090,259 of NC_141873.1, forward strand.
GGCAAACATGCTATGGGTTGGCAACCTTCCCATGCAGGTGGGCAAGGACGATGTCACTACGGCCTTTGCCTTACAAAGGGCACTTGAATGCATCGCCACATGCGCTGACTCTCACAGCAACGCCTTCATCGTCTTTAGCTCGCTGGAGGCACTCTGCGGGTCCAAGGTCAAGGGCTCCTTCATCCGGATCAAGTTTTTCCAGCTAGTAATCTCTTCACTCACTTCTCGATCGCCCGGATCTGCACCCACCTTGGACCCCCCCCCCCCAATGATCTGGCTGTAGGTTATCACCCCGTGAAGTGATTTCTTGGGAAATTATGGTTTTGGTGCTGGTGATTTGGCATGACGCAACATAAGAGGGAGATTTATCATCCCGTGGTCAAGCTCTTTTACGGTGTTGGCTTGTTATATAGTCCTAGATTTGTGATTGTTTCTTGTTCTATGGTGAAATTGTTATGCTGGTGTTGTGTAAAGACTGTTGCCCTCATGATACTTACTATTGTAATTCCAGCTTTAATATGCCTTGGAATAGTTCAATATCTAGTTACTATTGTATGGTCTGATTTAATTTGAATGGTGTACTAATATTGATTGATCCTTGGTTAGTCGGAGTTGTGTATATCTAGAGTGAAATTTCTCCATTCATGTGCTACTATTATGTAATGAGTTGTGCTCAAATGACACAATTTGATGTTCTTCAGGTTGTGGTTTCATATAACTATGTGTATGTTATCATTTATCTGTTACACTTTAAGTTAGACCATTCATAGCTATCTCATAGTCTTTATTGCTAGGACTACTTGGATGAGAATTTTATTCTTCTATTTCATTACAGAAATATCATGCCTTTTGATGGCTTGTGTATTTTGATTGGTTTTGGCATGATGGAGATTTTAGGAACCTATGGGTTGGAGGAATTATTCATCTATTTCAAAGCAAGAGGTAGACAAGAGTTTCGAAAGTTTGGAAAGATTGAAGGTGTTAAATTCTCCAGTGATTAAACTATGTCATACATCGACTTTGAGAAGCTGGAGGATTTCATTTATGCCCATAGAACCCTTAGCGAGATAGACTTAGGACAACTAACGATGCTACATTCCTCAACAACGTATAGTTTGAAGGGATAGGTCAAATCCATATGGGTTAATGAAACATGCTTAATAAAACATTAACATAAATAAAAATTTGCTTGTTTGTACGATGTTAAAAAATGGTGTTACCACACTTACATAAACTTATGATTATTTCTCTTGTGGTAGAGACACTTTCTTTCATTAGGGTCATTTACTTTATTTTTATTTATGGCAGTGAAGTATATTATGACAAAGAGATATAGTATGCATTCCTTATTTTTAGTCCTTTTAAGAGGGAAAGTTATTATTAATGAAATTCTTGAATTAAATTAGAAGCTGTCTATGAAGGCCATGATTTTGCGAGTATTTTTCTCAAGAGGAGGATAATTGGATTCGAGCCGCCCATGCATACGGTGAAACCTTCACTGCCCTACCCGCAATATATATGAATCAACTGCCATAGGGAACATGTGGAGAAGAATATTTTATGGAAATGATAAGGTTGAGAGAGGTTGTGGATGGTGGCCTCCATAAGGAACGCGTGCCAAATGGAGGAGGAGGTCTACAGGAGGAAAAGATTTGTCGGTTGAAATAGGGTTTTCCATCTTTGAGACGTTTTAAAGAAGGAAAGTGTATGTGTTTTCATCCGCAAAATCTCAAATGAATGTGTCTATATGAAGGCCATTATTTGGTGAGTATTTTTCTCAAGCGGAGGATAATCACCTCGCATAGTAGTTCAAGCCGCCCACGGACTCAGCAAAGCCTTCTGTGCCTCGCCTGCAATATGTACGAGTCCGACCTGTGGGCCTGTTCCCTTTTCCCTGTTCCTGCCCCCATCTAAGACATGTAGAATTCCCCGCATCCTAACCTAGGTGTCTGGCGATCTCTCCATCCTTCTACCCCACCGCTGCCGATGTTGTTATAGCCGCCGCCCGTAGAGAGGCAGCAAAGGCGCTGAGGCCGCCAGGTCATCGGCCTCCCACCGAAGGAATCAGAACCCTCTAGCATAGGAGGTGCCACTAACGTCATGCCAGGGTGGCCCACAAGAAGAACATGTTGTGGTTGCAACCTGCCCATGCAAGTGGGCGAGGATGATGTCATGCTGGTCTTCACCCCACACAGGGCGCTCGACTGCATTGTCGGGCGCGTCGGCTACCTTAGTTATGCCTTCATTTCCTTCTGCTCCCTCGAGGCACTCCACGGATCCTGATATGTCTCCAACATATCTATAATTTTTTATTGTTCCATGCTATTATATCATCTATCTTGTATGTTTTATATGCATTTATATGCTATTTTATATCATTTTTGGGACTAATCTGTTAACCTAGTGCCAGTGCCAGTTGTTGTTTTTCCTTGTTTTTGACTTTTACATAAACTCAATACCAAACGGAACGAAACTTTTTGATGATTTTTCTTGGGCAACAAGACACGAAGCTTCGGGAGGAGGCCAGAGGAGCCACGAGGAGGCCACAAGCCTCCTGGCCACGACCCAGGGCGGGCGCCCTCAGGGCTTGTGGGCCCCTCGGGACTCCCCTAACCCTAACTTCGGCTCCATAAATACCCAAATATTCCCCCTACAATAGAGGGCACACCAAAAATACTTTTACGCTGCCATAAACTTCTGTTCTCATGAGATCCCATCTTGGGGCCTTTTCTGGCACTCCGTCGGAGGGGGATTTGATCACAGAGGGCCTCTACACCAACCTTGTTGCCCTTTCTATGATGTGTGAGTAGTTTACCACAGACCTACAGGTACATAGCTAGTAGCTAAATGGCTTCTTCTCTCTCTTTGATCTGCAATACAATGTTCTCCTCGATGTTCTTGGAGATCTATTTGATTGAATCTTCTTTTGTGGTGCATTTATTGAGATCTGATGAACTGTGGATTTATGATCAGATTATCTATGAATATTATTGGGCCAATTCCATTTCCCCCCTAACTTTGTCCCGAACTCATCTTTACCCCTAAATAAAAATAGTGCTCAACTTTGCCCCTGTTCCGTTAGGTGCGGTTATAGAAATGCCCTTCCGTACATTTTCCGTCCAGTCAAAGGCCTTTGACCGTTAGATTTTTCTACACGCGCACTTAACGGTCAAAGGCCTTTAACTGGACGGAAAATGTACGGAAGGGTATTTCTATAAACGCACTTAACGGAAGAGGGGTAAAGTTGAGCACTGTTTTTATTTAGGGGTAAAGATGAGGTCGGGAAAAAGTTAGGGGGAAAATGTAAATCTCCCAATATTATGTGAGTCTTTTCTGAACTCTTGTATGCATGATTAAGATAGCTTTGTATTTCTCTCCAATCTATCAATTTGGTTTGACCAACTAGATTGGTTTTTCTTGTGTAATTATCTCTACTTTGCATGAGAGAATTTCTTAAAAAAATTACTAACTCTCAAATAAATCTAAGTGAAGCAAGAGAGCATTTCTTCAAAAAAATACTAAAGCACACCGTGCTAAAAAAGATATAAGTGAAGCACTAGAGCAATTCCATAGCTCATAAAGATTTAAGTGAAGCATAGTGAGCAATTCTAACAAGTCATAGCATAATTTTGGCTCTCTCAAATAGGTGTGTCCATCAAGGATAGATGACACAAAATAAAAAGAAAAACAAGCAAAGACTCATATCATACAAGACTCTCCAAGCAAAACTCCTGATATGTGAGGAATAAAAATATAGCTCCAAGTAAAATATTGATGGTCGTTAGAAGAAAGAGAGGATGCTACTCGGGCATCCCCAAGCTTAATTTCTTGCTTCTCTTTAGATAATATCTTGGGATTCCATTGGCATCCCCAAGCTTAGGCTCTTCTTACTCATTATTCCTTCATCCATCTTAATATCACCCAAAACTTGAAAACTTCAATCACACAAAACTCAACAAAACCTTTGTGAGATCCGTTAGTATAAGAAAGCAAATCACTACTATAAGTACTGTTTCAAACCCATTCATATTTTATTATTGCATTATATCTACTGTATTCCGACTTTGTTATGGCTCAAACCCCTCAAAAGAGTCCATAGATCAATCAAAATAAGCACACAACACAAAGAAAACAGAATCTGTCAAAAACAGAACAGTCTGTAGAAATATGAATATTTAGAATACTTTTGTAACTCCAAAAACTCTGAAAATTTAGGAAAACATGGGAAATTTGTATATTAATCTTATGAAAAAATAATCAATATTTTATCATGCTTCTGTTAAAAATGAAAATTATTTTTGTGAGCGCAAAAGTTTCTGTTTTTCAGCAAGATCAAATCAACTATCACCCAACATGATCCCAAAATCTTTGCTTGGAACAAACACTAAGTAAAACAAAAAAAACACAATCATAACAGTAGCATAAGTGTGCAAACACTCAAGAACAGAAAGAAAAATGCAAAAATAAATTTTGTTCATTGGGTTACCTCCCAATAAGCGTTATCATTTTACGCCCCTAGCTAGGCATAATGCAAGGATTCGAGTATTGTCATCTTGAGTTTTTGCAACTTTTGTAAGGGCCTTTTCAAACCCAGGAGGTCCCTTACACTTCCCAAGATTTTCAGGAGTAGAGACCATCTTGAGATCCAAAATATCCAAACGCTTATTGCAAAGAGTGATCAAGGTATTCATTCGATTGAGGTTCCCAGTGATATGTTTCAGAGGTTCATTGTACTCTTGTAACTCAACCAAATGTTTATGCAAATCACTCAACTTATCCAAAATTTGGGCTCCTTCTGGAGTAAAAGAAATCCCCTTTTTGGTAGAAGGAATTCCAAAAATCCCTTCTAGGATCTCATAAGCGGTATTGGCATCAAGCTCAATAAAATTTCCTTTAACGGCAAAATCCAAAAGTTGTCTATGATGCAAAGCTAGACCTATATAAAAATTCTGAAGGAAAATTTTTGCATCTCCTTTTAGATTGCAAATGCGATATGATTCCATCAGCCTTGTTGAGGATATAACCACTAAGGGTAAACTGCCCAGGAGGGGCCGGTTCACCTTCACCTATACTGAAGCCCAAGGAAACCCAGAAGATGGCGCTTTACGGATGAGGCTTAGAGGCCCAGAGCCCGCAGGCGATTTAGGGCCCATGGTAGTAAACCGCCATGATTGTATAAACTTGCATTGTAAGATAGGAAAGAGGAGACCGAGGCGGAAACTTGTATGAGCCAGCCTCGGGACTCTGTAGACTGGCCAGGGTCCTCCTGAGTATATAAAGGGGTGACCCGGCGGCGGTTCAAGGACAGACAACAACAACTCGAGAGCCAGACAAAGCGGATTCGCTCCCTGGCCTTCGAACCCCTAGCAATACCAAGCGCAACTAGATGTAGGCTTTTACCTTCATCGAAGGGGCCGAACTAGTATAAACTCCCGTGTCTCCTTGTCCGATTTAACCCCTTTAAGCTAACCTGTTGCGATGGCTCCATGACTAAGTCCTTTCACGAGGACATCTGCCGTGACAAACCCACGACAGTTGGCGCCCACCGTGGGGCTATCGCACAGTGGTTTCGAGTTCTTGAAGGGCAGCTTCGATGGACTCAAGGGATACGCTGTGGGCCGGATGACAAAGAGTCGCCGCGGAAAGCTCTACATCGACAACGCAGGATTGGGTCCCGAGGCCGATTCAATCGAATACGGGTACCGGGTCCCCTTTGGTGGGATTCACGTCTTCATCGGCAAGATCGGCAAACCGGCCCCCGAGCCGGACATCTGCACCGACATCATCGAAACGGCTCGGCGTGCAAGTTCTTCGCCGGTTCAGCCCGACGCAAGGCATGTTTTCGTAGGTGTCGTCCATGGATCGGGGTATGAGGACGGACCGGTCTCCGATGGAGAAACCGTAGTCTGCTCTGATGACGAGTCTTCTGGAGTGTAACATCCCAAATTTTCAATTTGGAATGTTATACATTAGATCATCAATGCATATCATATTTTATTTTGCATTTTGGTTGATCCTAGAAATTCTACGCAACTCAATGACCAACAGAGAGAGTTGGGGATTTGTTATTTTCATATTTGAGTTTTCTCAAATTTTGAGAATAGGATCATTTGATTTTATTTATTTTATCATCAATTATTTCTATTACAAAAAATATGAGAGAGGGAATAAAACGACTTTCCCAAAATAAAGAAATATTGAGGATTTAATAATAAATTCAAATAAGATTTTATTTCGGAGTTTTTCGGTGTTTTATTTGAATTTAGGAAAATGTGCGTTTTTCAAAATTGCATTTAGGGCCCAAATAAATGTTCACTTTGTCGGGCTTGATTTTAGAAGTCCGGGAAAATTTATTTCGGGATTTTTGGAGTCCGTTTAGTATTTCTTTTTATTTTTCTTCCGAGCGTAATTATTTAAAAAAAAAGGGAACCGACCTACGGGCCGTGTCCGACTAGGACTCCCGGCCCGTAGGGGCTTTATAAGCCGGCCCACCCCGGGGGGGGGGGGGACCCTAGCCCAGCGCCCCGCCCCAGCCCCGCCGCCGCCGCCTGCGCGCCGCTACCGCCCCGCCACGCCGCTCGCCTCCCGCCGTCGCCGCGCCGCCGCCCCGCCGTCGCCGCGCCGCTGCCCCGCCGCGCCGCCCGCCGGAGCTGCCGCCCCGCCGCACGCTCGCCGAGGTTCGCCGCCGCCTCGTAGTCCGCACCGCCTGTTTTTTTTAGAAAACCGAACGGTTTTCCGTCGGTTTTTTTTCGGTTTTTTTAGTTTTCGTTTTTTAGATCGGTTTTTTTCGGTTTAGGTTAAATAGCGAGCGTTCGCTCGTTTGTTCGTTTAGACGAACACGTTCATCGTTTAGATCTGGATAACGAACATTCGTTCGTTAATCTGTTCGTCGTTTTCTTTTTCTCGGATTAAATCCGCGATTTTTCTGATCGCGATTCCTGATCCGATTTTCGTTTTAGTATAACTTTTCGCTCGTTTATCGAAATCAGGCGATTCAAGCGCCTAAAGTTTTGTCTCGAAACCCTCTATCCGTTTAACCAACTTAAACAAGATTTTGCTACTGTAAAATTTGCCCTAGATCCAGATTACTAGAACTAAGTTGTTTTCTTTCGCCGTTTGACTTTCGTTGCTTTATTCGATTCGATTTTTTTTGCCAACCGGAGTTCTTAAGTTGAACCTTCTGGTTAGATCTCTTATTTGAGTTTTACCTGTGCATTAGGTGAGTACTTATTGTATGCTTCTTTGTTTGTCTGCGATAGAATACCCGGAGTGCGCCGCCTGTTACTTCGAATCGTTAGGTTTCCCGGATCATCAGCAAGGCAAGTAACACTTTGATCATATCTTTTCTACTACCCAGTTTTATTGCATTAGATCAATCCTCACACATTGCATGATTAGGATCTAATTAAATTGTGGGATGGGAAGTAGATGAGGTAGTACCTATTACCTGTTTATTATCAAACCTTTGGGAGTTACTTCTACGTTTGCTTATTATGCCATGCTATGCTAGTAGACGTGGATTGGGTGAGTGAAATCCATGACAGATGTGAGATTGATAATTAATGGTTTATCTAAGGTGGAAACTTAAACACACATCTGGGTGGATTGAGGCACCTGGGTATTCCAGGACTTGCCTGTTTTCTTTTGGACCGCCGCCTAGGCTCAAAGGGATCATGAGACTATTCATACTAGAAACTTCCGTGTGCAGCCACAAGCTATTATGGGCTCTAGCATAGTTGACTAAGTTGTGCGAACTCTTACAGTGGTAGACTAGCAGATGTAGGGGATATAGGTGGTACGGTCTACCCGATCGTAAGGTGCTAGCGCTTCTGAAAGACTATGTCTCGGTCATCCGTCTTCTCAAACACCATGTAGTGTGAGAAAACAAACGGAGGCGATCGAGTCTTGTGGGGAAAAGTGCACAAACCTCTGCAGAGTGTAATAAACTAATCATGGTTAGCCGTGTCCCAGGTTATGGACATCTTGAGTATCTTGTACCTGGATTTTCATGTGAATCTCAACATGTTACTCTAAATTAATTTTGTTGGGTTATGTTTAATGATGATGCTTAATTGGGATTGAGAATGCTGTCAACCATTCTCAATGTTTAACAACCACCATGATAGTAAATAAATTTATTCCTTTGAAGTAGGGAAAAATTGGCTTTACGCAAAACTGTAACCATAGAGCTTTCCACCAGCCAAATATGCATATAGTATAGCTGTTCATTCCATTACTCTCTATGTGTTACCTTGCCAGCATATTCCATGTGCTGACCCATTTTCGGGCTGCAACGTTAATGTTGCAGACTTTTCAGACGATGATTAAGGAGTTTTTAGGTCGTGGTTCTATACTCAGTGATGCCGTTGGAGTTGATGGACTCACTTATCTTCCAAGCCTTCCGCTGTTATCGTTATTAGATGGCCTTAAGCCATATTTATTATAATAGTTCTCTTTTTGAGACACTCGATGTAATAAGTGTGTGATTGCTACTCTTCTATAAATCCTCCGAGTACTATGTGGTGTCAGCATTACTGATCCAGGGATGACACCGGAGCACAGAGATCAGACTGTTTGAGGTCTGCTCGCTATAGAGATGGTATCAGAGCACACGCTGACTGTAGGACACGACCACTAAGCTAAAAGATCTAGATCACTATTCACTCTCTTCTCTTCTGACTTCTCATCTTTTCTACTCTTTAGGATGGCGGATGCAAGGAACAAGTTCACGCAACCGGATGAAGATACACCCTTTGGACGTCACTTGAAGAAAGTCACCAGATACCTGAATATAGGAGTACCAAGCTTCACCGGAACCTACAATGCCACTTTGCCTGAAGAAGAGAGCTGGATGATTCAAGTTCAAGTTCCAGGAAGGACGTTCATGCCAGTCACTGAGCCCATAGAGTTTTCATTTGATGCACCAACTTGGAGTCTAGGAATGAGCATGGCAGCTCACATCGCCATGGGACGCATTGGAGAAGTCTACCACAAGGATCTCAAGGATACTATCTACCAGATTTGTGGGCGCCGAGATGAACACTGGGAGATGATCGGCACCAGGAAGGATAGATCAATTGCAGCTCTTATCCAGGAATTAAACCAGCACATTCAACGATAGGAGAACCAGATGTGCGCCGACATGATAGATCTGAAGAAGGCTAAGACTAGAATCAAGGAACTGGAGGAAGAACTCAAGGCTACACGTGGAAATTATGAAGAAGAAATTGAAGTATTGGTGGAGAAGAATGACGACCTGATCAAGAAGATTGGAATATTTATGGGAGGCCCGACACCAGTAGATGAAGACGAAGAACCCAAGGAGATTAGCCCAGAAGACAACATCATCATCGACGACACCGACACGGAACCAGACAGTAGCGATGATGACTATGTTGATGAAGCTGGAGCAGATAACATGGAGTCAACGACTGTAGAATATTTCTAGTAGACCACCTCATCAGTAGTAGTAGTCCACCATGTAAATATAGTAGTCCGAGCACTTTTGCGATAGATAGATCGATTGTATGCCTTTGTTTGATTGATTGAAGTGAATTGTTTGCTTTTGCCTCATGTGCATATGGGTAGTGTTTTCTCTTTAGACCCTCTCTATTCTTATATCTCATCTTTTCTAAACCCTCAGATGCCTCCGAGACGTGACCCCGGTTTTGTTTTCCCACCGGAGCTCACCCAGTTGATCCAGCAGCAGAACACATTGATGCATTTGCTAGTCCAGAATCAGAATCAGGGGAACAACAACAACAACCCACCACCACCACCACCTGTTGACCACTTAGCCCATTTTCTTAGGCTGAATCCGCCGGTGTTTTCCAGTAGCACCGAGCCGATAGTAGCAGATAATTGGCCCCGCAAGACAGCTAGGGAGTTAACCACAGTAGGATGCACAGATGCGGAGAAGGTGAAGTTTGCCGCACATCAGCTTGAAGGACCCGCAGCATCATGGTGGGAGAATTTCACAGCCACCTTCCGAGTCGACACTGTCACATGGGACCAGTTTCAGCAGGCTTTCCGTACTGCCCATGTTTCAGCAGGAGCTATGGCCATGAAGAAGTGTGAGTTTCGTAACTTGCGCCAAGGAGGACGGACAGTTGGCCAGTATGTGGAGGAATTTAGTAAGTTAGCACGTTATGCCCAGATGACGTCGCTACGGATGTAGCTAAGCAAGAGAAGTTTCTGGAAGGACTGAATGATGAGTTGAGCATGCAGTTGATGGTAGCCACCTTCAATAACTACCAGGAGTTGGTAGATCGTGCTCTTATGATTGAAGGGAAGCAGCAGCGAATTGAGAACCGCAAGAGGAAGTATGGACAAGGAAAGTACAATTCAGGAGCTCAGTAGAAGCCACGTTTTACCCCTAGACCGGGAGGACATTTTCAGCATACCCATGGAGGAGGTAGCTCGCACAATCACAATGGCACAAAAAATGGTAATGGCAATGGAGGAAGCAACGGCCAGAACCGCACCAACCCCTCAACCCCAGCCAAGAAGGACTTGAGCCAAGTCACTTGCTATAAGTGTTCGAAGACCGGACATTACGCCAATGAATGTCCAGAAGGCCAAAATGGCAATGGAAGTTCTGGGAAGAAGCCGAACCCTTTCAACAGGGGACAGGTGAACAACGTTAGCATGGAGGAGGTTGAAGCTCAGCCCGATGCAGTAATTGTTGGGGAACGTAGTAATTTGAAAAAATTTCCTACGCACACGCAAGATCATGGTGATGCATAGCAACGAGAGGGGAGAGTATGATCTACATACCCTTGTAGATCAACAACGGAAGCGTTGACACAACGTAGAGGAAGTAGTTGTACGTCTTCCCGATCCGACCGATCCAAGCACCGTTACTCCGGCACCTCCGAGTTCTTAGCACACGTACAGCTCGATGACGATCCCCGGGCTCCGATCCAGCAAAGCTTCAGGGAGGAGTTCCGTCAGCATGACGGCGTGGTGACGATCTTGATGTTCTACCATTGCAGGGCTTCGCCTAAGCAAGATATGACCGAGGTGGAATATAGTGGAAGGGGGCACCGCACACGGCTAAGGAACGATCACGAGGATCAACTTATGTGTCTCTGGGGTGCCCCTGCCCCTGTATATAAAGGATGGAGGAGGAGGAGGCCGGCCAAGGCTAGGTGCGGCCAGGATGTGGAGTCCTACTAGGACTCCAAGTCCTAGTAGGAGTCCACCAAGAGGGGAGGAAGGGAGAAGGAAGTGGAGGAGAAGGAAAGGTGGCCGGCCCCCTTTTCCCTAGTCCAATTCGGACTAGAGGGGAGGGGGGCGCAGCAGGCCCTTTCTCCTCTTCCCACTAAAGCCCATCAAGGCCCAATACTTCTCCCGGCGAATTCCCGCAACTCTCCGGTACTCCGAAAAATACCCGAATCACTCGGAACCTTTCCGAAGTCCGAATGTAGTCGTCCAATATATCGATCTTTACGTCTCAACCATTTCGAGACTCCTCGTCATGTCCCCGATCTCATCCGGGACTCCGAAATCCTTCGGTACATCTAATATAACTGTCATCGAAACCTTAAGCGTGCGGACCCTACGGTTCGAGAACAATGTAGACATGACCGAGACACGTCTCCGGTCAATAACCAATAGCGGGACCTGGATGCCCATATTGGCTTCTACATATTCTATGAAGATCTTTATCGGTCAGACCGCATAACAACATACGTTGTTCCCTTTGTCATCGGTATGTTACTTGCCCGAGATTCGATCGTCGGTATCCAATACCTAGTTCAATCTCGTTACCGGCAAGTCTCTTTACTCGTTCCGTAATACATCATCTCGCAACTAACTCATTAGTTGCAATGCTTGCAAGGCTTATGTGATGTGCATTACCGAGAGGGCCCAAAGATACCTCTCCGACAATCGGAGTGACAAATCCTAATCTCGAAATACGCCAACCCAACATTTACCTTTGGAGACACCTGTAGAGCTCCTTTATAATCACCCAGTTACGTTGTGACGTTTGGTAGCACACAAAGTGTTCCTCCGGCAAACGGGAGTTGCATAATCTCATAGTCATAGGAACATGTATAAGTCATGAAGGAAGCAATAGCAACATACTAAACGATCGGGTGCTAAGCTAATGGAATGGGTCATGTCAATCAGATCATTCAACTAATGACGTGACCTTGTTAATCAAATAACAACACTTTGTTCATGGTTAGGAAACATAACCATCTTTGATTAACGAGCTAGTCAAGTAGAGGCATACTAGTGACACTCTGTTTGTCTATGTATTCACACATGTATTATGTTTCCGATTAATACAATTCTAGCATGAATAATAAACATTTATCATGAAATAAGGAAATAAATAATAACTTTATTATTGCCTCTAGGGCATATTTCCTTCAGTCTCCCACTTGCACTAGAGTCAATAATCTAGATCACATCACCATGTGATTAACATCGATAGTTCACATCATCATGTGATTAACACCCATAGTTCACATCGCTATGTGACCAACAGCCAAAGGGTTTACTAGATTCGGTAATCTAGTTCACATCGCTATGTGATTAACACCCAAGGAGTACTAAGGTGTGATCATGTTTTGCTTGTGAGAGAATCTTAGTCAACGGGTCTGCCACATTCAGATCCGCATGTATTTTGCAAATTTCTATGTCAACAATGCTCTGCATGGAGCTACTCTAGCTAATTTCTCCCACTTTCAATATGTATCTAGACCGAGACTTAGAGTCATCTAGATTAGTGTCAAACTTGCATCGGCGTAACCCTTTACGACGAACCTTTTTTCACTTCCATAATCGAGAAACATATCCTTATTCCACTAAGGACAATTTTGACCGCTGTCCAGTGATCTACTCCTAGATCACTATTGTACTCCCTTGCCAAACTCAGTGGTAGGGCATACAATAGATCTGGTATACAGCATGGCATACTTTATAGAACCTATGACTAAGGCATAGGGAATGACTTTCATTCTCTTTCTATTTTCTGCCGTGGTCGGGCTTTGAGTCTTACTCAACTTCACTCCTTGGAACACAGGCAAGAACTCCTTCTTTTACTGTTCCATTTTGAACTACTTCAAAATCTTGTCAAGGTATGTACTCATTGAAAAACTTATCAAGCGTCTTGATCTATCTCTATAGATCTTGAAGCTCAATATGTAAGCAGCTTCACCAAAGTCTTTCTTTGAAAAACTCCTTTCAAACACTCCTTTTATGCTTTACAGAATAATTCTACATTATTTCCGATCAACAATATGTCATTCACATATACTTATCAGAAATGCTGTAGTGCTCCCACTCACTTTCTCGTAAATACAGGCTTCACCGCAAGTCTGTATAAAACTATATGCTTTGATCAACTCATCAAAGCGTATATTCCAACTCCGAGATGCTTGCACCAGTCCACAGATGGATCGCTGGAGTTTGCACATTTTGTTAGCACCTTTCGGATTGACAAAACCTTCTGGTTGCATCGTATACAACTCTTCTTTAGTAAATCCATTAAGGAATGCAGTTTTGTTTATCCATTTGCCAGATTTCATAAAGCGCGGCAATTGCTAACATGATTCGGACAGACTTAAGCATAGATACGAGTGAGAAACTCTCATCGTAGTCAACACCTTGAACTTGTCGAAAACCTTTTGTGACAATTCTAGCTTTGTAGATAGTAACACTACTATCAGCGTCCGTCTTCCTCTTGAAGATCCATTTATTCTCAATTGCTTGCCGATCATCGGGCAAGTCAACCAAAGTCCATACTTTGTTCTCATACATGGATCCCATCTCAGATTTCATGGCTTCAAGCCACTTTGCGGAATCTGGGCTCACCATCGCTTCTTCATAGTTCGTAGGTTCATCATGATCTAGTAGCATGACTTCCAGAACAGGATTACCGTACCACTCTGGTGCGGATCTTACTCTGGTTGATCTACGAGGTTCAATAGTATCTTGATCTGAAGTTTCATGATCATTATCATTAGCTTCCTCACTAACTGGTGTAGGTGTCACTAAAACAGTTTTCTGTGATGTACTACTTTCAAGTAAGGGAGCAGGTACAGTTACCTCGTCAAGTTCTACTTTCCTCCCACTCACTTCTTTCGAGAGAAACTCCTTCTCTAGAAAACTCCGAATTTAGCAACAAAAGTCTTGCCTTCGGATTTGTGATAGAAGGTGTACCCAACAGTCTCCTTTGGGTATCCTATGAAGACATATTTCTCCGATTTGGGTTCGAGCTTATCATGTTGAAACTTTTTCACATAAGCATCGCAGTCCCAAACTTTAAGAAACGACGGCTTAGGTTTCTTGCCAAACCATAGTTCATATGGTGTCGTCTCAACGGATTTAGATGGTGCCCTATTTAACGTGAATGCAGCTGCCACTAATGCATAACTCTAAAATGATAGTGGTAGATCGGTAAGAGACATCATAGATCGCACTATATCCAATAAAGTACGGTTATGACGTTCAGACACACCATTATGCTGTGGTGTTCCATGTGGCATGAGTTTGTGAAACTATTCCACATTGTTTTAATTGAAGACCAAACTCGTAACTCAAATATTTTACCTCTGCGATCATATCGTAGAAACTTTTATTTTCTTGTCATGATGATTTTCCACTTCACTCTGAAATTCTTTGAACTGTTCAAATGTTTCAGACTTATGTTTCATCAAGTAGATATCCCCATATCTGCTCAAATCATCTGTGAAAGTCAGAAAATAATGATACCTGCTGCAAGCCTTAATATTCATCGGACCACATACATCAGTATGTATGATCTCCAACAAATCTGTTGCTTGCTTCATTGTTCCGGAGAACGGCGTTTTAGTCATCTTGCCCAAAAGGCATGGTTCGCAAGCATCAAGTGATTCATAATCAAGTGATTCCAAAATCCCATCAGCATGGAGTTTCTTCATGCGCTTTACACCAATATGACCTAAACGGCAGTGCTACAAATAAGTTACACTATCATTATTAACTTTGCATCTTTTGGTTTCAATATTATGATTATGTGTATCACCACGATCGAGATCCAACGAACTATTTTCATTGGGTGTGTAACCATATAAGGTTTTATTCATGTAAATAGAACAACAATTTATTCTCTTACTTAAATGAATAACCGTATTACAATAAACATGATCAAATCATATTCATGCTCAACGCAAACACCAAATAACACTTATTCAGGTTCAACACTAATCCCGAAAGTATAGGGAGTGTACGATGATGATCATATCAATCTTGGAACCACTTCCAACACACATCGTCACTTCACCCTTAACTAGTCTCTGTTTATTCTGCAACTCCCGTTTCGAGTTACTAATCTTAGCAACTGAACTAGTATCAAATACTGAGGGGTTTCTATAAACACCAGTAAAGTACACTTCAATAACATGTATATCAAATATACTTATGTTCACTTTGCCATCCTTCTTATCTGCCAATCACTTGGGGTAATTCCGCTTCCAGTGACCAGTCCCTTTGCAGTAGAAACACTTAGTCTCAGGCTTAGGACAAGACTTGGGCTTCTTCACTTGAGCAGCAACTTGCTTGCTGTTCTTCTTGAAGTTCCCCTTCTTCCCTCTGCCCTTTTCTTGAAATTAGTGGTCTTGTCTACCATCAACACTTGATGTTTTTCTCAATTTCTACCTTTGTCAATTTCCGCATTACGAAGAGCTTGGGAATCGTTTCCGTTATCCCTTGCATGTCATAGTTCATCACGAAGTTCTACTAACTTGGTGATGGTGACTAGAGAATTCTGTCAATCACTATCTTATCTGGAAGATTAACTCCCACTTGATTCAAGCGATTGTAGTACTCAGACAATCTGGGCACATGCTCACTAGTTGAGCGATTCTCCTCCATCTTTTAGCTATAGAACTTGGTGGAGACTTCATATCTCTCAACTCGGGTATTTGAAATATTAACTTCAACTCCTGGAACATCTCATATTCTCCATGACGTTCAAAACGTCTTTGAAGGCCCGATTCTAAGCCATTAAGCATGGTGCACTAAACTATCAAGTAGTCATCATATTGAGCTAGCCAAACGTTCATAACGTCTGTATCTGCTCCTGCAATAGGTCCGTCACCTAGCGGTGCATCAAGGACATAATTCTTCTGTGCAGCAATGAGGATAAACCTCAGATCACGGATCCAATCCGCATCATTGCTACTAACATCTTTCAACACAATTTTCTCTAGGAACATATCAAAATAAACATATGAAAGCAACAACACAAGCTATTGATCTACAACATAATTTGCAAAATACTACCAGGACTAAGTTCATGATAAATTTAAGTTCAATTAATCATATTACTTAAGAACTCCCACTTAGATAGACATCCCTCTAATCTTCTAAGTGATTACGTGATCCATATCAACTAAACCATAACCGATCATCACGTGAGATGGAGTAGTTTTCAATGGTGAACATCACTATGTTGATCATATCTACTATATGATTCACGCTCGACCTTTCGGTCTCCGTGTTCCGAGGCCATATCTGCATATGCTAGGCTCGTCAAGTTTAACCTAAGTATTCTGCATGTGCAAAACTGGCTTGCACCCATTGTAGATGGACGTAGAGCTTATCACACCCGATCATCACATGGTGTCTGGGCACGACGAACTTTGGCAACGGTGCATACTCAGGGAGAACACTTCTTGATAATTAGTGATAGATCATCTTAAAATGCTACCATCAAACTAAGCAAAATAAGATGTATAAAAGATAAACATCAGATGCAATCAAAATATGTGACATGATATGGCCATCATCATCTTGCCCCTTTGATCTCCATCTCCAAAGTACTGTCATGATCTCTATCGTCACCGGCATGACACCATGATCTCCATCATCTTGATCTATATCAATGTGTCGTCACGTGGTCATCTCGCCAACCATTGCTCTTGCAACTATTGCTATCGCATAGCGATAAAGTAAAGCAATTATTTGGCGCTTGCATCTTATGCAATAAAGAGACAACCATAAGGCTTTTGCCAGTTGCCGATAACTTCAACAAAACATGATCATGTCATACAACAACTTATATCTCATCATGTTTTGACCATATCACATCACAACATGCCCAGCAAAAACAAGTTAGACGTCCTCTACTTTGTTGTTGCAAGTTTTACGTGGCTGCTACGGGCTTAAGCAAGAACCAATCTTACCTACGCATCAAAACCACAATGATAGTTTGTCAAATAGACTCCGTTTTAACCTTCGCAAGGACCGGGCGTAGCCACACTCGGTTCAACTAAAGTTGGAGAAACTGTCACCCGCTAGCCACCTTTGTGCAAAGCACGTCGGGAGAACCGGTCTCGCGTAAGCGTACGCGTAATGTCGGTCCGGGCCGCTTCATCCAACAATACCACCGAACCAAAGTATGACATGCTGGTAGGCAGTATGACTTATATCGCCCACAACTCACTTGTGTTCTACTCGTGCAAATAACATCAAACCATAAAAACCTAGGCTCGGATGCCACTGTTGGGGAACGTAGTAATTTGAAAAAAATTCCTACGCACACGCAAGATCATGGTGATGCATAGCAACGAGAGGGGAGAGTATGATCTACGTACCCTTGTAGATCAACAACGGAAGCGTTGACACAACGTAGAGGAAGTAGTCGTACGTCTTCCCGATCCGACCGATCCAAGCACCGTTACTCCGGCACCTCCGAGTTCTTAGCACATGTACAGCTCGATGACGATCCCCGGGCTCCGATCCAGCAAAGCTTCGGGGAGGAGTTCCGTCAGCACGACGGCGTGGTGACGATCTTGATGTTCTACCGTCGCAGGGCTTCGCCTAAGCACCGCTATGATATGACCGAGGTGGAATATAGTGGAAGGGGGCACCGCACACGGCTAAGGAACGATCACGAGGATCAACTTGTGTGTCTCTGGGGTGCCCCCTTCCCCTGTATATAAAGGATGGAGGAGGAGGAGGCCGGCCAAGGCTAGGTGCGGCCAGGATGTGGAGTCCTACTAGGACTCCAAGTCCTAGTAGGAGTCCACCAAGAGGGGAGGAAGGGAGAAGGAAGTGGAGGAGAAGGAAAGGTGGCCGGCCCCCTTTTCCCTAGTCCAATTCGGACTAGAGGGGAGGGGGGCGCAGCAGGCCCTTTCTCCTCTTCCCACTAAAGCCTATCAAGGCCCAATACTTCTCCCGGCGAATTCCCGTAACTCTCCGGTACTCCGAAAAATACCCGAATCACTCGGAACCTTTCCGAAGTCCGAATGTAGTCGTCCAATATATCGATCTTTACGTCTCGACCATTTCGAGACTCCTCGTCATGTCCCCGATCTCATCCGGGACTCCGAACTCCTTCGGTACATCAAAACTCATAATATAACTGTCATCGAAACCTTAAGTGTGCGGACCCTACGGTTCGAGAACAATGTAGACATGACCGAGTCACGTCTCCGGTCAATAACCAATAGCGGGACCTGGATGCCCATATTGGCTCCTACATATTCTATGAAGATCTTTATCGGTCAGACCGCATAACAACATACGTTGTTCCCTTTGTCATCGGTATGTTACTTGCCCGAGATTCGATCGTCGGTATCCAATACCTAGTTCAATCTCGTTACCGTCAAGTCTCTTTACTCATTCCGTAATACATCATCTCACAATTAACTCATTAGTTGTAATGCTTGCAAGGCTTATGTGATGTGCATTACCGAGAGGGCCCAGAGATACCGCTCCGACAATCGGAGTGACAAATCCTAATCTCGAAATACGCCAACCCAACATTTACCTTTGGAGACACCTGTAGAGCTCCTTTATAATCACCCAGTTACGTTGTGACGTTTGGTAGCACACAAAGTGTTCCTCCGGCAAACGGGAGTTGCATAATCTCATAGTCATAGGAACATGTATAAGTCATGAAGGAAGCAATAGCAACATACTAAACGATCGGGTGCTAAGCTAATGGAATGGGTCATGTCAATCAGATCATTCAACTAATGATGTGACCTCGTTAATCAAATAACAACACTTCGTTCATGGTTAGGAAACATAACCATCTTTGATTAACGAGCTAGTCAAGTAGAGGCATACTAGTGACACTCTGTTTGTCTATGTATTCACACATGTATTATGTTTCCGATTAATACAATTCTAGCATGAATAATAAACATTTATCATGAAATAAGGAAATAAATAATAACTTTATTATTGCCTCTAGGGCATATTTCCTTCAGTAATAGGTAAGTTTTTGGTTAAGTCATTTACTGCACTCGTTCTTTTTGATACTGGTGCATCGCATTCATACATCTCAAGGGGATTTGTGGATAAGTATAACCTACCAACCCAAGCCCTTAGGTCACCCATGTTAGTAACCTCGCCCGGAGCAGAGTATGTGGCTATTCTATGGTGTGATAGGTTACCATTAAGGATTGGTAACTATGTTTTTCCCTCAGACCTAATAATATTGGAATCTCAAGGATTGAATGTGATATTAGGCATGGATTGGTTATCAAAGTATGAAGGGAATATTGAGTGTGCTAGTAAGTCAATTTTGCTTACCACCCCAGAAGGGAGAAGGATCAAGTATGTATCCCGACATGTGCCAAAGAGGACCCAAGTAAATTGCCTAACAGGAGTTGTGCAGGAGGAAGTACCAGTGGTAAGGGATTTCCCTGATGTATTTCCAGAAGAGTTGCCAGGCATGCCACCGGATAGAGATATTGAGTTCTTGATTGAGCTATTGCCAGGCACTGGGCCAATATCAAAGAGACCATATAGGATGTCAGCAAAGGATTTGGTGGAAATTAAGAAGCAGATTAAGGAGTTACTGGATAAGGGATATATTCGCCCAAGTTCTTCACCTTGGGGATCGCCAGTACCTCTAGTGGAGAAGAAGGATGAATCGTTAAGGATGGTTGTTGATTATCGAGCATTGAACAAAGTAACGATCAAGAACAAGTACCCACTACCAATGATCAACGATCTGTTTGATCGATTGCAAGGAGCTAAGGTATTTTCCAAGATCGATCTGCGATCAGGATACCACCAGTTGAAGATTCGAGAACAGGATATTCCGAAGACAGCTTTTACCACCAGGTATGGGCTGTATGAGTATACCGTTATGTCATTTGGTCTGGCTAACGCGCCTGCCTATTTTATGAACATGATGAACAAAGTGTTTATGGAGTTTTTGGATAAGTTCGTCGTAGTGTTCATTGATGATATCCTGGTTTATTCGAAGAATGAAGAGGAGCATAAGGAGGATTTGCGTTTGGTACTTGGAAAGCTCAGAGAACATCAATTATATGCCAAGTTCAGCAAATGTGAGTTTTGGTTGAAAGAAGTGGGATTACTCGGACACGTTATATCTGGAGAAGGTATAGCAGTAGATCCCGCTAAAGTTGAAACCGTGACCAAGTGGGAAGCCCCAACAACAGTTGGAGAGATCCGGAGTTTTCTTGGACTCGCAGGATACTACCGGAGATTTATTGAGAATTTCTCAAAGATTGCGAAGCCTATGAACCGGCCGTGCCACGTTATCTACGATGGTCGGAGCAGCCCATTGTGTGGAGCAGAGAGGATCACCCGCCCCGGGTTGACAATCCGGGTCAACTAGCCTTGGTGGTGGCACCTCAGGTGGGGGGCTATAAGTTTACCAAAGTTCTGATGGATGGAGGGAGCAATATCAACATCCTGTACTATGAGACTTTCCGTCGCATGGGGTTGACAGATAAGAATCTTAAACCGTCAAACACTGTTTTTCATGGTGTAGTACCAGGTAAATCGGCATACCCTGTTGGAAAATTGCTTTGGAAGTCGTGTTTGGAGATGAGCATGATTCCAGGTCTGAAACATTAACCTTTGAGGTGGTGAAAATTCAGAGCCCATATCACGCGCTATTTGGACGGCCGGCTTACGCGAAATTCATGGTGAGACCCTGTTATGTCTATTTACAGCTCAAAATGCCAGGTTATAAGGGGACGATCAGAGTACATGGAAGTCGAAAGATTGCTTTGGATTGCGAGGAGGGTGAAGCGGCCTATGCTGAATCGGTTTGTGCTACAGAGGAGCTGAAGTTCTATAAGGACAATGTTGATCCAGCGGACATGACCCCTCTGAAGAAGCCCACAACTGAGCATGACCCGGCCCTGACGTTCAAACCGGCTACTGAGACTAAACTCGTTGACTTCGTCCCTGGTGATTCATCCAAGCAGTTTAGTATCAGTGCCAATCTAGATCCGAAATAGGAAAGCGCGCTCATCGAGTTCATCCGTGAGAACCGGGACATCTTTGCATGGAAGCCTTCTGACATGCCAGGTGTACCGAGGGAACTCGCTGAGCACACTCTCAATATTGATCCTAAGTTTAAACCGGTCAAGCAGTTCCTTCGTTGTTTTAACGAAGAAAGACGCAAGGCCATTGGTGAAGAGGTAGCCCGGCTACTGGTAGCTGGGTTTATCGTCGAAGTGTTTCATCCCGAGTGGTTGGCTAATCTGGTGCTTGTCCTTAAGAAAAATGGCACATGGCGTATGTGTGTGGACTACACTGATTTGAACAAGGCCTGCCCAGCAGATCCTTTCGCTCTCCCACGTATTGATCAGATCATTGATGCGACGGTGGGTTGTGAGAGCCTGAGTTTCCTGGATGCTTATTCAGGTTATCATCAGATTAAAATGGCAGTTAAGGACCAGGAGAAGACAGCCTTCATCACTCCCTTTGGAGCCTTCTGCTATGTTTCTATGCCCTTTGGGCTCAAGAGTGCCCAAGCAACCTACCAGCGTTGTGTGCAAAATTGTCTTCACAAGCAGATCGGGCGTAATGTTCATGCCTATGTGGATGATATTGTGGTGAAGTCCAGGAAGCAGGAAACCTTGATAGATGATCTCAAGGAGACGTTCTACAATCTTCGGGTTTACAAAATGATGCTCAACCCAGACAAATGCGTTTTTGGTGTTCCGGCAGGCAAGCTCTTGGGCTTTCTTGTGTCCAACAGAGGCATTGAGGACAATCCGGAAAAAATCAAAGTGATCACATCCTTGGCTAAAACGGCCTGTATTAATGATGTTCAGCGTCTGGCGGGCCGGGTTGCAGCCCTCAGCCGGTTTATCAGTCGTTTGGGAGAGAAGGCGATTCCCCTGTATCAGATGTTGAAGAAGACAGATAAATTCGTCTGGAGTAATGCCACCAATGCAGCATTTGAGGATTTGAAGCGGCAGCTGGCTGAACCGCCAGTCCTTGCTGCTCCGGTTGATAATGAGCCTCTATTATTGTACGTGGTTGCCAATGCCCGAGCGGTCAGTGTGGCGATTGTGGTTGAGCGTAAGGAGGCTGGAAAAGAATATCCGGTTCAACGACCAGTTTATTATATCAGTGAGGTACTGATCGAATCAAAGCAAAGATATTCGCATTGGCAGAAGCTAGTGTATGGAGTTTTTATGGCAAGTAGGAAGCTCAAGCAATACTTTCAAGGCCATCCTATCACAGTGGTTAGTTCTGCTCCTTTGGGCAATATAATCCAGAATAGAGAAGCAACTGGCCGGGTTGCGAAGTGGGCAATTGAGCTTGGTCCCCATGGTTTGAAGTATACACCCCGAACAGCCATCAAATCTCAGGCGCTTGTTGACTTCATCAATGATTGGACCGAGTTACAAGCACCAGAGGACAAACCGGATAATACATACTGGACCATTCACTTTGATGGGTCCAGGCAGTTGGAAGGCTCGGGGGCTGGGGTTGTCCTCACTTCCCCTCGAGGTGATAAGATTTGTTATGTTCTCCGCTTAATGTTTCCTTGTACTAACAACGCAGCAGAGTACAAGACCTTACTCCACGGCCTTCGTGTGGCTAAGGAAATGAACTTAAGCCGGGTTCGATGCTTTGGAGATTCTGATCTGGTGGCTCAGCAAGTTTCTGGTACTTGGGATTCTAAGGACCCACTCATGGCGGCTTATAGGCGTGAGGTGGATATTGTAGTAGGTCACTTTAAGGGTTATCAGGTGGAACACATCGACCGGCGCAAGAATGAAGCAGCAGATGCCCTAAGCCGGCTGGGATCTCAGCGTAAACCGGTACCACCCAATACCTTTCTAGATATCTTGCATAACCCGTCTGTAAAGTTGCCTACAGAGGAGGATTTAGCTGTTCCTGATCCGGAGGCCCAGTTGGTAGCCGCTTTACATGCCACTCCGGATTGGACGGTTCCATATTTGGCGTATCTGAACCGGGGTGAATTACGAGATGACGAGCTTTTCGCCAGACAGATAATCCGGCGGTCCAAGTCTGTGGTTGTTCACAATGGCGAGTTACACCGTTCTAGCATTTCAGGTGTATTCCAACATTGTGTTTCTCCTGAAGAAGGACAAGAGATTCTACGTGAAATCCATGAAGGGGATTGCGGTCACCATGTCGGTTCAAAATCCTTGGTGGCTAAAGCTTTCCGACATGGGTTCTACTAGTTGACAGCTCATTCTGATGCGGAAGACTTAATAAAGCGGTGTGACGCTTGTCAGAAATTTTCACGTCAAGCTCATGTTCGGGCTCAAGAGTTACGCATGATTCCCATCACTTGGCCGTTTTCTACTTGGGGGCTTGATATGGTTGGACCCTTTAAGCGCTCCAAGGACAAAAAGACCCACATGTTGGTGGCGGTTGACAAGTTCACCAAATGGGTTGAAGCGGAGCCCATCAGTAAATGTGATGCAGCCACGGTGGTTCAATTTCTCAAAAAGATTATTTTCCGTTTTGGCTTTCCACACAACATCATCACAGATAATGGTAGGAACCTTTCTAAAGGTGAGATGGAGGAGTTTTGCCAACGAGAGCACATCCGGCTTGATGTAGCGTCCGTGGCTCACCCCCAGTCTAATGGTCAAGCTGAGAGGGCGAATCAAGAGATCCTGAAGGGTATCAAGCCTCGGCTTATGGTCCCTTTGAAGCGGACGCCGGGTTGTTGGGTGGAAGAATTACCATCTATGTTATGGAGTATAAATACCACCGCAAACCGATCTATGGGTTATACACCTTTTTTCATGGTTTACGGGGTTGAGGCTGTCCTCCCAAGTGATATTCGTCACGACTCGCCCCGGGTTGTGAATTATGTTGAAGCGGACAACGAGCAAGCACGCCAAGAGGCGCTGGACCTGTTAGATGAGAAACGGGACATGGCTTTGGCTCGGTCGGCGGTTTATCAACAAGACCTGCGGCGTTATCACAGCCGCCGGGTTAAGACAAGAACCTTTCAAGAAGGCGATTTGGTACTTCGGCTCATTCAAGATCAGACTGATATGCACAAGTTATCCCCACCTTGGGAAGGGCCCTTTGTGGTCAGCAAAGATCTACACAACGGATCATACTACCTCATTGACGTTCGAGAAGACTCATGTAGCTCTGAGGAGGAGACCCGGCGGCCATGGAACATAGCTCTCCTACGGCCTTATTACACTTGAAGCCACAGGCTTTTCTTATGTACATATTTCAACAATGTATATATTATGGTCAATATAATAAACCGACATCCTTGCTATTAAGCAGGGTCTCCGCCGTTTTTCTTCAAATATCTGTTAACTTGGGGGCTTCAGCTAATAAAGCAAAGTACTACCTGTTAACCCGGCTACCATGCCACCACCTAGCTTGGGAGCTTCACACCCAAGGGGCCAAAGAGAGTTTGATTGCTCAAAGCACGACTCAAACATAGGCACCCATTGAGCACAGCTCACAAAGTTACTTGGGGGCTCTTTGTGTCAAATACCAAAGAGTTTGAAAGGACCCTTGTAGCCGGGTATCGACCCACGGCTTGGAAGCCTGGTGTATTCACCTAAAACCCCGGGTTAACCTGCCTTCATCAAGTAAGCCACTCCTATCCAGGTAGTCCTGGCACGACCCGTCGAACGTTTGACAGTTACTCTCATCGAGACCCTGAACTTGTCAAAGTTAAAACGATGATTGGTTAGTTGGAGGGCCATCTTAAAAGGCTTTGTCAAAATGGTTTAACTCAGTGGCCTGGCAGCCCATGAAAAGCCTCGATTTGGGCCTGGCAGCCCTTGAAAAGCCTTGACCATGGTTTATTTTTGTTTGTTTGCTTCTTGCCAAGTTTTTGTTCTTTCTTAAGGTTTATGTTAACCTGGTGTTTCTTAACCCGGTATGGCCTACGGGTCTTCTGTTAAAGCATACAATTAAAGGTAACCTGGTATCCTTCAAACCGGTCTGGCTTTGACACCTTGTCTCCAGCAATCGTCCGGTGTTCATCACAACCCGGTTCTATATCATATATACCAGCATGGCATGGTGGAAGTTGGGTTTTCACCCTTCTTAAAATCACAATTGGTAAACCAACAGCAATGTTTCGTATCACAGGTATGATTTATTATTGCTGCAACCATAGTTGCTTACCAAGTTGTGTTGGGTATTTTGACCCGTCCGGTGGTAAACCGCCTGGACAGATTTTTCTTATGCAGACATAGGGATTGCATAATATTGTGAAAATACATAAGCCAGTACTGAAATTATCATGACGGATCAACGCAAAGTGTATCCCAGTGCACGATGGCAACGGATTAAAGTATTTTCACTAGCCTATTACAAGGTGCTTGAAGGCCCAAAGTATGGTGTTTCCAACAGAAAAAAGTTTATGGAGCATCACTCTGATTGCCGGATCAAGCCTCATTACCATGTTGATGTGAAGTTGATCGGTCATTTGGTGTCGGATCAACCTCCTCCTCCCCACCTAGCGGCTGGAAGTTTGTGGTGGTCTAGTCAATCCGGGTTAAGGCCTGAAAGATAGCTTCTTCACTGATAAGTTCCGACGGATCAATGTTAGGGGCATAAGTGTGCTTACGGATTGGCGGAATAAGATTTTGCGCTTCCGGCATGACAGCATTAACCCATTTGTTGTTGGCATCATAAAAAGACCGGTGAACAGTCAAGTTAGCATCTTCTGCCAGCTGACTCGCCAGAGGACGCATTTCCCTTGTCACTTTTTAAGGGCTTCATCATCAAAATCAGCCCCGTTTTCTTGTGTGCTTGGAAAGCCTTTGGCGAGGTCAACCGGATCCAAGTTGGCTATCCATGCTTTGGCTCGGGTGAGTGCCAACAAAGCGCCAACCCTGGCAGCGGATCGCTTTACCTATTCTATCTGTGCTGGTGCCATGGATAGCCTTGCCAGAGTGTCCTTGATTAGTGTTGGGGCTGGATTGTCGTAGGATGCTGCGCAGATAACCCGTTGGGCGCTGGCGCACAGTTGTTCAAGCAGAGTATATGCTGCTTTCAGCTTCATCCGTGCATCTGAGCCCAGATGAGTAATGCGGCTACCTGCAACGGTTTAAGAATTTCATATTTCAACCGGCACCTTACAAGATGGATATTTCAGATGCCTTGCTAGGAGTACTTAACAAATACTGCGGAGGTCATGGCGTTCACTTGACGCTTCAACCCAGAAAGCTCTTCTGCCACCGGTTTAAGAGCGGACTCGGCGTCTTCAGCCCGTTTCAGCAATGTATGCTTCTCAGTGTCCCAATTGGCACGTTCAGACTTGAATTCTTCCTTAAGTTGTTCCATGGAAGTTAAAGCGGCTCGAAGCTCATCTTTGGCCTTAGAAGATTCTTCTTGATAGGATTTGATACTCTCTTGAATATCAGCAATTTGCGTGCATTGAAGGTTTATATCAGCCTGCCACAATCAGAGGAGCATATCAATATTTTATCAAAAGTCCCAAGCATACAACTGGTTCTACACTTGGCACTTGGGGGCTAATGCGGATTGCTTCTTTCCTACTGCTTGTTCAAAGTCCCGAGGATTAATACAAGTTTCAATCCTGGCACTTGGGGGCTAATGTATATTTGTTCAAAAACTTAAAAGTCAACAATGTGCAGTATGGAAGGTCAAAAGTCCCGGTTTGTCTTTACAAGCTAAACCGGCCCTTGGGGGCTACAAGATACAAGGTAGTGAAAATACAAAGATAAGGATGAAAATGTTCACCTCATAGCGTTCCTTCATCAGATTTACCAAATCAGCTTCATTATCTCGGCTTGTATAAAGCCGGTTCAAGAATCCAGAATGAAGATCCTGGGCAGAAAGATTAGCATATTTTGACAAGTCAGCTTCCATCTTCCCATTGCCCATAGAAGTAAACTCATCCTTGGCGGTATGTTTTGCCAAGATAACTGGATTTCCCGGAGCGGTATAAGCAGTGCTAGTAACAATAACGTCATCATCTTTGGCTGGGTTAGGAGTGGCAGCAGGGCTTGGCGGATTAGCAGTTGAGCTCAGTGGATCAACAACTGGACTTGCAGGTATAGCATGTGGACTTGAGGTGCCCTCATGTGTGGCCGGATCAGCTTCCGGCGGATCAGCGTTGGTAGCTGGCTCCGGCGGGACAGAATCATCCATGATATTATCAAGATTTTTATCAGGATTTTCAAGAGTTTCCTCCGCTTCAACTTCGCCAGTAGGGGCACTGGTCTTACCCTTCTTACTCAGACGAGCTTTGGCACTAATATTAAAACAAGGATTAGCATGATTAACTGAATTATGAAGGAGAAGGGAGGGCTGCATGCTTACCCGGGGATGGTTTTCAGTGGAGGCAGCTGAGTGGTTGATGAACCGCCAGACGAATTAGAAGATACCTGGTAATTTGAATCAGATGGATTGAGAGGGCATCAGAAGAAACCTTTCAAAGGATAAAGTTTTTCAGGAGAACAAGCAACCTCTGGATGACGTTTCCGGTTTGGTGTATGAGGTAAACCGGAAGAAGTGACCTGTTGACCACTGTGTCGGGTTGTGCGACGCCCTTCGGTTTGCTGTGTCTTCAAAGAAAGTTTTTGATCCAAATGAGCAAGAGGGTGAGAGCATTTCACTTTCCGAACTGCACGGCGAAATCGTTGAACCGACACAAGTTCTGAGTCAGAAAGACAAATTACCTCAACATGATCTGCATGGCTGGCCTCCGCATCATCCTAGGAGTAATCATTATCAGTAAAGTATATGAATAAAAGACAAGGGATTCAAATTTTACCTCTTCAGCCGAGTCACCGACATCCTTTGGTGGTTCCGAAGACTCAGCAGTTTTCTTTTTGGCAGCTCTCTTGATGACCTTGGTCTTAACACGAGGAGCCTTAGCCGCTTTGTCTTGAGATTTCCTTTTCCAGAAGGATCTACTAGCCTGCGAGATTGCACAAAGGGTTATTATAGCAGTGTTAAAGTGGAGAAGGATCAGGAAAAGTACAAGGTTAAAGTCTTTACCGCTGGCGGTCTGTTGGAGGCATAAAAAGGGCGCAGACCAGTTTGAGTACATACGGCGAGCCGTTCGTCAAGTATTTTCTTTACACTTTCAGTGACTTCATCATCAGTCAGTTCTATTTCATTAAACAGTTGTGGATCATTGGTGTTGCCGGTATGTTCAAGCATCAATCCGGGGCGGCGGACGAGATCAACACCAGTTAAACCGTTGGCAAGGAAAGCCCGGAGTTTGGCGAGTTGAGGTGCATAGGCTTGTCGATCTTTGGCAGACAATCTCTGAGGTAAAGGGTGGTTATTGCTGAGCCGGTGAGGACGGTAGCCCGGCAAAGGATTCTCTTCAGCAGGGGAAGTATTCTGACAGTAGAACCAAGTTTGGTTCCAGTCTTTTGGATGGATGTGAAGTTTGGCGTGAGGAAATTCAACTTCTTTCCTCTTTTGGATCAACACACCACCAAGTTCAGTATTGGGTCCGTCAGAAAATTCAGTCCGACGGTTTAAGTGAAAGAGATCTTGAAAGAGATCGACAGTTGGTTCTTCTTGCAGGTAAACCTCGCAGAATACTTGGAAATCGCATATGTTGGACACAGAATTTGGTCCAATATCTTGAGGATGGAGTAGGAAGCTGGCAAGAACATCCCGGAAATTTTTTGATCCGGGAGGACTGAAACCTCGAGCTAAATGTTGCATGAACACAATCACTTCTCCATCTTAAGGCTCAGGAGGGCACTCAAGGCCAGGAACTGGCCAATGGAGGACATTTTTTGAAGCTAAAGCGCCTGTGGTGACATATCCATTGATTTGCATTTCTGTGATCCGAGATGGAACCCAGTTGCAAGCAGCAAATTGCTTCGTCATCTTACAAAGTCTGTAAAAGGAAAATGGATGGTTTACGATTGACGGTTCATATGTGTTAGTCAATGTTAAACCGACAATTCAAGGTGTACATATGAAGTGAACCAGGCATTGCTATTCAAGTCTAGATGGCGGTTTAAGAGAGGGCTAATGACATATGATAGATTATCAATTACTAAAGGTTAAACCGCCCTTGGGAGGCAGAACCCAATCTGAAAATTTGCTAGGTGTTGCGGAAACAAGTTTCACAAGATGGTGATATAATTTTGGATCAACTTTTGTTCAAAAAACAAATTTTTCTGAGCCCTACAATGATGTTAAATAGAACAGAGAAGGTTCAGATAGGGATCTATACAGGAACAGTAAGATGTTGTAGTACGACAGAGTAAAGCTACAGATCCAGCTGCAAGGGGAAACTATCAGGCCTAGCTAGATTCAGTAAGATGCTAAAGGAAAAGCAGAAAAAGTACTGATGAACACTGACGAACACTGAAGAAATTTCGAAACCCTAATGTAGATCTAACAAGTAAAGGAAAGGAGTATTTACCAGGGACACGCAGCGGCGGAGTATCTCAAGAGATCTGGTACGAATAGGGTGATGCAGCGGCCTAGTTGGTGCAGACTGGAAGATCGATGACGGCGGCGGCGGCGGCGATGCTTGAGGTCTTCGGGTCGTGAGGAGGAAGACGAGGCGAATAGGAAAGGGGGGAAATGGAAGGCGCCCCGGTATTATTTATAAGGGAAGTGGGATAAAAGAGCAGGCGCGAAAATCAAGGAGTCGGAAGCGGCAAAAGAGGATGCAGCTGTCGCCTCGATCTTCAGGAATTAATTAAAGAGAAGGGAATCTTCATAAATCTTTTTATATAGGGATGGTGTCACAATGATTTACTGCAGTGACAGAAGATGATGTCATGGCGGTTCACCAAAGTTCACAGGGAGAAGACAATATGACGGTTTACGAGAATTGTCAGAAACTTAGGTAGTTTTTCTAAGGATTGAAGATTGACATGAACAGGTTCAAATCAATCTGGGGCCTAATGTTGAGGATATAACCACTAAGGGTAAACCGCCCAGGAGGGGCCGGTTCACCTTCACCTATACTGAAGCCCAAGGAAACCCAGAAGATGGCGCTTTACGGATGAGGCTTACAGGCCCAGAGCCCACAGGCGATTTAGGGCCCATGGTAGTAAACCGCCATGATTGTATAAACTTGCATTGTAAGATAGGAAAGAGGAGACCGAGGGAGACACTTGTATGAGCCAGCCTCGGGACTCTGTAGACCGGCCGGGGTCCTCCTGAGTATATAAAGGGGTGACCCGGCGGCGGTTCAAGGACAGACAACAACAACTCGAGATCCAGACAAAGCGGATTCGCTCCCTGGCCTTCTAACCCCTAGCAATACCAATCGCAACTAGACGTAGGCTTTTACCTTCATTGAAGGGGCCGAACTAGTATAAACTCCCGTGTCCCCTTGTCCGGTTTAACCCCTTTAAGCTAACCCGTTGCGATGGCTCCACGACTAAGTCCTTTCACGAGGACATCTGCCGTGACAAACCCACGACAAGCCTATACCAAGAATCTTTCAAATTTTCTCCTTGTCTCTGTTTGAAGTACAAAACTTCAAAATCCAGTGACAAAGAAGGAGTAGTCATGATGGCTATATCAACAAGATCTCAAGCAAAAAAGATAAGTCTAGCGAGAAAACGGCGAACGAAAAAGAGGGCAAATAAAGCGGCAAATTTTTTGTAAAGTGGGGGAGAAGAAAACGAGAGGCAAATGGCAAATAATGTAAATTGCAAGGAGATGAGATTTTTGATTAGGAACCTAGTAGATGTTGATGATGTCTCCCCAGCAACGGTGCCAGAAATTCCTTTTGATGCGGCTTGAACTACGTCGGTATTTCCCCAAAGAGGAAGGGATGATGCAGCACAGCTACGGTAGGTATTTCCCTTAGTGATGAGACCAAGGTTATCGAACCAGTAGGAGAACCACGCAACACCACGTAAACAGCTCCTGCACAAAAAGAACAAATACTTGCAACCCGACGTAAGAGAGGGGTTGTCAATCCCTCACGGGTAAAAAGATAGGTAAAATTGTAGTAGATTGGGTAAATAGATCTCGCGGGAACGCGAGATAAAATAAATAATAATAAGAGCAAGGTATTTTTGTATTTTTAGATTAATAGATCTGAAAATAAAAGCAAATAAAAATAGATCGTGAAGGCAAATATAATAAAGAAGAGACCCCGGGGCCCTAGATTTCACTAGTGGCTTCTCTCGAGAAAAATAGCATATGGTGGGTAAACAAATTACTGTTGGGAAATTGATAGAACTTCAAATAATCATGACGATATCCAGGCAATGATCATTATATAGGTATCACGTCCAACATTAGTAGACAGACTCCTGCCTGCATCTACTACTATTACTCCACACATTGACCGCTATCCAGCATGCATCTAGTGTATTAAGTTCATGGAGAAACGGAGTAATGCAATAAGAACGATGACATGATGTAGACAAGATCCATTTATGTAGAAATAGACCCCATCTTTTTATCCTTAATAGCAACGATACATACGTGTTGGTTCCCCTTCTGTCACTGGGATCAAGCACCATAAGATCGAACCCATCACAAAGCACCTCTTCTCATGGCAAGAAAAATCGATCTAGTCGGCCTCACTAAATCGAAGATTCGAAGAAGAAATATGAGGCTATAAGTAATCATGCATATAATAGATCAAAAGACTCAAATAACTTTCATGGATAAAAACATAGATCTGATCATAAACTCAAAGTTCATTGGATCCCAACAAACACACCGTAAAAAGAGTTACATCAAATAGATCTCCAAGAGACCATTGTATTGAGAATCAAAAGAGAGAGAGAGAGAGGAAGCCATCTAGCTACTAACTACGTACCGGTAGGTCTACAATGAATTACTCACGCATCATCGGAGAGGCACCAATGAGGATGATGAACCCCTCCGGATGGTGTTTAGAGTGGATCTGGTGGTTTCTGGAACTTGCGGTGGCTGGAATTGATTTTCGTCAACTCCCCTTGGGTTTCTGGAATATTGGGGTATTTATAGAGCAAAGAGGCGGTGCGGGAGGCCACCGAGGTGGGCACAACCCACCTGGGCGCGCCTGTCCCCCCCCCCCTAGGCGTGCCCTGGTGGGTTCTGCTCCCCTTGGAGCCCCCCTCTAGTACTTCTTTGGCCCAACAAGTGTCTTCTGGTCCAGAAAAAATCTCCAAAAAGTTTCGCTGTGTTTGGACTCCATTTGGTATTGATTTTCTATGAAGTAAAAAGCAAGCAAAAAAACAATTGGCACTGGGCACTATGTCAACAGGTTAGTCCCAAAAAATGATATAAAGTTGCTATAAATGATTGTAAAACATCCAAGAATGAGAATATAACAGCATGGAACAATCAAAAAATATAGATACGTTGGAGACATATCACATTCCTCTTCGAAATACAGTTTGGTGGGACGGGAGAAATCCATATGGGTTAATAAACCATGCATGGTTCATAAAACTTTAACATAAGCAGCAATTTGCATGCTTGTATGATGTAAAAAATGTTGTTACCACACTTAAAATAAACTTATGATTATTTGTGTTGTGGTAGAGACACTTTTCTTCATCAGGGCCATTTAGTTTATATCGATTTGTGGCAGTGAAATATACTATTCCAATGAGATATTGTATGCATTCCTTCTTTCTGAGTCATTATGAAGAGAGAAATTTATTACTAACCAACTCGTCGAATTCTATTAAAAGGTGTCTGTGAAGGCCACATTTTTGCGAATATTTTTCTCAAGCGGAGGATAATCTGTTGGGAGCCACCTACACACAAGGCGAAGCCGTCCCTACCCAACCCTAAATATATATGAGTCCAGCCCCATAGGGAACGTGTGGAGAAAATATGTCATCGAGAAGATAAGGTTGAGAGAGATTTCGGTGGGCGGGCCCCACAATGAACATGTGTCGAGTGGAGGAGGAGGAGGTGTATGGGAGGAAAAGATTAGTCGGTTGAGGGTTTAGGGTTTTCCATCTTTGAGACATTTTAAAGAAGGAAAGTGTATGCATTATCAACCCCTAAATTTTAAATTGATGTGTCTATATAAAGGCAATTTTATGGTAAGTATTGTTCTCAAGCGAAGGATAATCACGTCGTAAAGAAACGACCCAAGCCGCCCGTAGACTAGGCGCAACCGTACCTACCCTGCCACAATATATACGAGTCCGACTCGTGGGTCGATTCCCCTTTCCCCATTTTGGCCCCCGTCTTAGACAAGCAGAATTTCCCGCATCACAATCTAGGCGTTTGGAGATCTCTCCCTCCTCCAACCCCACCATTGCTGATGTCGGAGCCACCGCCCATAGAGACAGTGGAGGCAGCCGAGGCCGATAGAACATCAGCCTCCCCGACCACCGAATGAATAAGAACCCTTCGACACAGGGGGTGTTGCCTCCGCGCCAGTGACAGCCCATGAGATGACCATGATACATCTCCAACGTATCTATAATTTTTGGTTGTTCCATGCTATTATATTATCAATCTTAGATGTTTTATATGCATTATTATGCTATTTTATATCATTTTTTGGGACTAACCTATTAACCTAGTGCCCAGTGCCAATTTTTGTGTCTTCCTTGTTTTTGTATTTACAGAAAATCAACCCCAAACGGACTCCAAATGGAACAGAACTTTTTGATGATTTATCTTGGACCACAAGACACCCTTGAAGCTTCAGGAGGAGGCCCGAAGAGCCACGAGGTGGCCACAAGCTCAGGGGGCACACCCAAGGGGGGGGCAAGCTTGTGGGCCCCCCGTGGCACTTCCAACCCTAATTTTTCTTCTATAAATATCCAAATATTCCCCGCTGACCAGAGGGAACACCAAAAATACTTTGCCACCACCGAAAGTTTGTGTCTTCATGAGATCCCATCTTGGGCCTTTTTTGGTACTACGTGGGAGGGGGATATGATCATGAAGGGATTCTACATCAACCTTGCTACCCTTCCGATGATGTGTGAGTAGTTTACCACAGACCTATGGGTCCATAGCTAGTAGCTAGATGGCTTCTTCTCTCTCTTTGATCTTCAATACAATGTTCTCCTCGATGTTCTTGGAGATCTATTCGATGTAATCTTCTTTTGCGGTGTGTTTGTTGAGATGAGATGAATTGTGGGTTTACGTTCAGATTATCTATGAATATTATTTGAGTCTTCTCTGAACTCTTTTATGCATGATTTATATAGCTTTGTATTTCTCTCTGATCTATTGATTTGGTTTGGGAAACTAGATTGATTTTTCTTGTGTAATTATCTCTACTTTGCGCATCACCATTTCCTCTTTAAGGGAAAGCCTACGCAAGCTCAAGAAGTAGCAGCACACATCGTGGGTCGGCAACCTGCCCACGCAGACGGGAGAGGACGACCTTAGTGTAACCTTCGCCCCGCACATCGCACTTGACTGCATCGTGAGGCATGGTGAGTCATGTAGGCATGTATTCGTCCTCTTTTGCTCCCTCGCCCAGTCAAAGGCTGCCCTCCAAGATCTCCACGTGTCCAATGTCAAGGGCTCCTTCATCCAGATCAAGTTTTTACAGCCAATAATATCTCCACTTCCTTCTCGACAGCCCGGATAAGATCCAACCTTGTGTCCCTACTGTGATCTAACAACAAGTTTTCACCCTACAATTAGCCTTTTCAGGTAATTATGGTTTTGGTGCTTGTGATTTGGCCCGCCGCACGAGATGGAGAGTTATCATCCCGTGGTCCCGCTCTTTTGTGCGGTTTGGACTATGCCGGATGATACATGTCATAATATAGTCACAGATTGGTGATTGTTCCTTGTTCTAGGGTGAAATTGTTATGCTGTCACAATTTATAGATTTATGCCCTCATGATACTTACTCGTTTAATTGCAGCTGTAATTTCTATGAAATATGGAATAGGTGAATATCTAGTCCCCATGGTATGGTTTGATTTACGTGTGAATGGTGTAAAAATACTAAATTATCCTTGGTTAGTGGTAGTTGTTTATTTATCGATTCAAATTGATCCATTCATCAACTGTTGTTGTGTAATGGGTTGTGCACAAGTCATACAATTTGATGTTATTCAGGCTATGCTTTGACATAACTAGCATGTTATCTCCTATATTTTTCACTTTAATTTAGATCGAGTAAATTCATATCTATCTCATAAGTTTTGTTGTTAGGACTGCTTGGATGAAGATTTTAGTCTTCTATTTCATTACATAAATATTATGCCTTCTGATGGCCAGTGTTTGTTGCTTGGTTTTTATCGCTAGATCTATTAGGAACCTATGCATTGGAGGACATAATTCGTCTATTTCAAAGTAGGAGGTAGACGAAGAGTTTCAAAAGACTCAAAAGATTGAAGGTGTTGATTTCTCTAGTGATCAAACTTCTGCAAACTTCGAATTTGAGAAGTTAGAAGATGACAGTTCTGCCCATAAAGTTATGAATAGTTTAGTGGGACGGACGAAATCCATATGGGTTAATGAACCATGCATGCTTAACAAAATATTAACATAAACAACAATTTGCCTACTTGTCTGATGCAAAACATGTTGTTGCCAAACTTCCATAAATTAA
This sequence comes from Triticum urartu, assembly GCF_056163025.1. NCBI lineage: Eukaryota > Viridiplantae > Streptophyta > Magnoliopsida > Poales > Poaceae > Triticum > Triticum urartu. Next base: position 370,125,954 of record NC_141873.1, read on the forward strand.
TGATTATTTGTGTTGTGGTAGAGACACTTTCTTTCATTAGGGTCATTAACTTTATATCCATTTGTGGCAGTGAAGTATGTTATGCCGATGAGATATTGTATGCATTCTTTATTTTTGAGACATTTTTAAGAGAGAAAGTTATCGCTAACCAACTCATTGAATTCAATTAAAATGTGTCTACGAAGGACACGTTTTTGCAAGTATTTTTCTCAAGCGAAGGATAATCCTTTGCGAGCTTCCCCGCCCGAAATATATACGAGAATGTCCCCACAGGGAATGTGTGGAGTATAATATGGGGTGGAGTGGACAAGGTTGTGGTGGGTGAGCCCCACAGTTAACGAATGTCAAGCAGGGGAGGAGGTACGTGACGAAAAGAGTAGTTGGTTGAAAAAAGGGGTTTCCATCTTTGAGATGTTCTAAAGAAGAAAAGTGTTGTATCATTGGCTAAATTTAAATTTATGTGTATATATAAGTTCCATTATTTGGTAAGTATTTTTTCAAGCGGAGGATAAGCACCTCATATAGAAATGGCTCAAGCCGCCCATAGACTAGGCACAACCGTACTGACCCTACCCGCAATATATACGTGTCTGGCTCGTGGGTCGGTTCCCCTTTCCTGTCTTAGCCCCCATCTTGGATAGCCAAAATTTCTCACATCCTAATCTAGGAATACAACGATCTCTCCTTCCTCAAACCTGCACCACCACTAATGTCGGAGCCACCGCCCGCAATGGGGGCAGAGGCCACCGAAGCCGATAGGCCATCAACCTCCAGTACAAAAAACACTTCCGTGATGATACGTGTTTCTCACAATAGGTCATGTTTTCTGTCATGCATGTACATCCATGACGATTGTCTGATAGAATCCAAATAGTCATGCGTGTGCTGTCATAGAAATGTTCCATGACAATACTCAAATTATCATCACGGAAGTGTCCACTTCCATGACGAAAAATGGCACGTCGTGGAAGTGTTTTTGTCAAGGGTAACCGACACGTGGCATCCACCATAACGAAACACAATTAAGTTGTCGGGTGGCGGCGTTGGATCCGATAATCCGTTAATAGCCCAGACTAATGGCAATTTTCCACGTGTAAATTTTCATTCGCCAATGGAACCACATGTTGCTCTAAGTTGCGACAAGTGTCATCCATCCAATGGATGAGACGAGCGTATGAAATGTTGACACGTGGAATGACCCAACAATGGCCCGTTTACATAGAAAGGTCGGCCCAGGAAAAGTTAAAGGATAGGCCCATTAACGGCCCGCTTGCACACGACCCATTTAGAGGCACGACTCACAAGAATAGTGTAAATTCGTCCTGTCACCGGTCCGTTGTGGATTTCTCATCAATGTAGCCCATGGTCACTTCTGGCTCATTAACAGTCAGCTATGTATTCGGGCCCAACTATGGCATAGTGTGTTTCTGCCCTGTTTAAGGTCCTGCTACATTTGGGCCCATTTGTTCCCCGATGATACTCTCGACCCATAAATGACCCATGCTGGAATTGGGCTATTTTCGGCGAGGTCTGACTTTCAGCCAGTTAGCGGCCCACTGTAGACTTGGGCCACTTCTAGCCCGATGTGATTTTCGGCCAGTTAAAGGTCGGTGCAACACACGGGCCATATGTGCTATTAACGACCCATATTCTCGATGAGACAAATCTAGTCCGCCCACAGTTTCGGCCTGTTAACGACCCGTGTAGTAGGCTAGTGCATTTATGGCCCGTGTTGACTTTCATCCTGTTAACGGCCTACTGTGTTGACTTTTATGCTAAACTGGTTGAAGTTATTGGTTTCTCTGCCAAACTTTGTTGCTCTACCAGACCAGGAAAGAGATTGTGGTATATTCATGTTTTACACTAATAGAGCTGGGGGGAGGAGCGTATTTTAGAATACTTTTAAGCTAAAGTTGTTGAATTTATAGGTTCCTGTGCCCACTTTGTTGGTCTATAATAACCAAGAAAGAGATGATGGTAGATTCAGGTTTAAACTAATAGCATTGGGTTTATTTTCAAAGAATTTTAAGCTGAACTGGTGGAAGTTATAGGTTCCTCTGCCAAACATTTTTGGCCTTTAAGAATAAGGAAAGAGATGTTGGCAGATTCAAGTTTTAAACTAATAGCATTTGTGTGGGGGTTAATTTAGAATACTTTTAAGCTAAACAAGTTGAAGTTGTAGGTTCCTCTGCCAAACTTTGTGAGTCTACAAGAACCGGGAAATATATTATGATAGTCAAATTTAAATTAATTGTGTTGGACGGGGGTTATTTTAGATGACTTTTATGCTGAATTGGTTGGAGTTATCAGTTTGTCTGCCAAATTTCTTGGTCTGCAAGAACTAGGGAAAATATTACGATATATTCATGTTTTAAACTAATAGAGATTAGGGGGAGGGGATTATTTTAGAAGACTTTTAAGTTGAATTGGTTGAAGTTATAGGTTCCTCTACCAAACATTGTTGGTCTACAGTAACTAAGAAAGAGATTATGGTATATTCGTCTTTAAACTAATAGCGTTGGGGATGGTATTTTAGAAGACTTTTAAGCTGAACTGGTGGAAGTTATAGGTTCCACTGCCAAACATTGTTGGCCTTTAACAACGAGGAAAGAGATCGTGGCAAATTCATGTTTTAAACTAATAGTGCTTGGGTGGGGTTATTTTAGAAGACTTTTAAGCTGAACAGGTTAAAGTTTAGGTTCCTCTATCAAGCTTTGTTGGTCTACAAGAACCAGAAATAGATTATGGTAGTCATATTGCTGGGTGGGGGTATTTTAGATGACTTTTATGCACAGCTAGTTGAAGTTATAGGTTTATCTACCAAACTTTGTGCGCATGCAAGAACCATGAAAGAGATTACGGTATATTCAGTTTTAAAACTAATAGCATTGGCGGCATATTTTAGAAGACTTTTAAGTTGAACTTGTTGAAGTTATAGGTTCTTCTGCCGAACTTTGTCGGTATGTAATAACGAGGAAAGAGATTATGGTAGATTCATGTTTGAACGAATAGTACTTGGGAGTATTTTAGAAGACTTTTAAACTGATAGAGCTTAGGGGGAGGGGATTATTTTAGAAGACCTTTAAGTGGAATTGGTTAATGTTATAGCTTCCTCTACCAAACATTATTGGTCTACAATAACTAGGAAAGAGATCATGGTAGATTTTTCTTTAAACTAATAGCGTTGGGCGGTATTTCAGAAGCCTTTTAAGCTGAACTAGTGGATGTTATAGGTTCCACTCCCGAACAATGTTAGCATTTAAGAACAAGGAAAGAGATCATGGAAAATTCATGTTTTAAACTAATAGCGCTCGTGTGGGGTTATTTTAGAAGACTTTTAAGCTGAACAGGTTGAAGTTGTAGGTTCCTCTGCCAAACTTTGTTGGTCTACAAGAACTAGTAAATAGATTATGGTAGTCACATTTTAAACTAATTGTGTTGGGTGGGGGTTATCTTAGACGACTTTTATGCAGAGCTGTTTGAAGCTATAGGTTTCTATGCCAAACTTTGTGTGCATGCAAGAACCATGAAAGAGATTACAGTATATTTAGTTTTAAAACTAATAGCATTGGGGGCGTATTTTAGAAGACTTTTAAGTTCAACTGGTTGAAGTTATAGGTTCTTCTGCCAAACTTTGTTGGTATGTAATAACCAGGAAAGAGATTATGTTAGATTCATATTTGAACTAATAGCACTATGGTGTATTTTAAAAGACTTCTGAACTGAACATGTTGAAGTTATAGATTTCTTTGCCAAACTTTGTTGCCTTCAAGAACCAGGAAACAAATCATGGCAGATTCATGTTTCAAACTAATAGCACTCAGGTCGGCGTTATTTTATAAGATTTTTATGCTAAACTGGTTAAAGTTACATGTTTGTTTGCCAAACTTTGTTGGTCTACAAGAATGTGGAAAGATATTTATGGTAGATTCATGTTTAAGCTAATAGCACTTGGCTATTTTATAAGACTTTCAAGCTTAACCACACATGCTTAATAAAACATTAACATAAACAACAATTTGCCTTCTTGTATGATGTAAAAAATGTTGTTACCACACTTACATAAACTTATGATTATTTGTGTTATGGTAGAGACACTTCTTTCATTAGGGTCATTAACTTTATATCCATTTATGGTAGTGAAGTATATCATGTCAATGAGATAGTGTATGCATTCTTTCTTTTTGAGACGTTTTTAAGAGAGGAAGTTATTACTAACCAACTTGTTGAATTCAATTAAATTGTGTCTATGAAGGACACATTTTTGTGAGTATTTTTCTCAAGTGGAGGATAATCCGATGTGAGCCGCCTACGCATAAGACGAAGCCGTCCTCGCCCTGCTTGAAATATATACGACTCTGGCCCCACATGGAATGTGTGGAGAAGAATATGTGGTAAGGAGGATAAGGTTGTAGCTTGGCGGACCCCCAAAGGGAACGCGCGTCGAGCGGAGGAGGTGTATGGGAGGAAAATATTAGTTGGTTGGAAAAAGGTTTTCCATCTTTGAGACATTCTAAAGAAGCAAAGTGTATGCGTTATCATTGGCTAAATTTAAATTGAGGTGTCTTTGTAAAGTCCATTATTTGGTGAGTATTTTTCTCAAGGGGAGGATAATCACCTTCTATATAAATGGCTCGAGCCGCCCATAGACTAGGCGCAATCGTACCTACCCCACCCGCAATATATACGAGTTTGGCTCGTGAGCCGGTTACCATTTCCCCATTTCGGCCCCCGTCTCGGACACTGAAAATTCTACACATCCTAATATAGGCATTCAGCGATCTATCCTTCCTCCAACCCCTCCCCCCCACCACCACCACCACCGATGTTGGGGGCCGCTGAAGCCGATAGACTATCAGCCTCCACTACGAAAAACACTTCTGAGATGTTACATGTTTGTCACAGTAGGTCACATTTTCTGTCATGCATGTACATCTGTGACGATTTTTTGATAGAATCCAGGTAGTGATACATGTGTTGTTGTAGAAGTGTTCCATGACAATACTCAAATTATCATCACGGAAGTGTCCACTTCCATGACAATAAATGGCGCGTTATGGAAGTGTTTTTGTCAAGGGTAAGCGACACATGGCATCCAACGTAACGGTTCACCGTTAAGCTATCGGGTGGCGGCATTGGATCCGATAATCCGTTAACGGCCCGGACCAATGGTGATTTTCCACATGTAAAATTCTCATTCGCCAATGGAACCACGTGTTGGCTCTAAGTTGCGACAAGTGTCATCCATCCAATGGATGAGACGAGCCTATGAAATGTTGACATGTGGCACGGCCCAACAGTGGTCCGTTTACATAAAAGGCCAGCCCAGTGAGAGTTAGCTGGCAAACCCATTAACGGTTCGCTTGCACACTACCCATTTATAGGTACGACCCACAAGAATAGTGTAAATTTGGCCAGTCACCGCCCTGTTGTGGATTTCTCATCATTGCGGCCCATGGCCACTTCTGGCTCGTTAACACTCTGCTATGTATTTGGGCCCAATTACGGACCGGTGTGTTTCTGGCATGTTTAAGGTCCTGCTACATTTGGGCCCATTTTTGTCCGATGATACTTTCGGCCCATAAATCACCCGTGCTAGTGTCGGTGGAAATGACACCTACGGGATCACAGGGAATCCCTTCTACGGTTGGCGGGCGTGGGGCTGTGGAAAGAGCGGGTTTAGAAGATCAACACGGGGGAATTTATCCAGGTTCAGGCCGCAAGTGATGCGTAATACCCTACTCCTAGTAGTTTGTGTTTATCTAGTGTTCTTGGACTAGCTACAAAGCATGAAGGGTCCAAAAAGTCTGAATCCCTCTCAGTATGCCTCGGGCCTCCTTTTATAGCCAAAGGGGTCGCCACAGTGGCACACAGGAGGTGGAAAGTTTATACTGTATACAAGTCTATCCCCTGGTACCGTAGGACAAACACATTTAATGCGCCGCCGACGTGTCCCCTCACTTTATCGGGGATGGCAAGGAAGCTCGTCTCATCCGTCGCCGCCTCGTCTCGCACTGACACGTGTCCAAACTGACTAGGCGTGCAGCGCCACGCTGGCTGGCTGGCTGCTGAGTTGGTGCGGTGGCGGAGTCTTCACAAAGATCTGCATGCCACCACGCAGGTGCTCGCTGAGTTGGCTTGGAAGCTGCCCGTCGCCATGCAAGTTCCTGCCTTGTTGGCGGGTTGACTGCTGTGTTGGAACGGCGATGGAGCCTTGGCAGGTGGGGGGCTGGCTACGGCCCCGCAGATGTCGGGCCTTGCCGGGGTCTCGCAGGTATCCCCAGCAAGGGTCTTGCCACGGGTCTCGTGAGCGTCCCCGGCAAGGATCTCACCGGGGGTTTCGTGAGCGTCCCCGACAAGGATCTCGCCGGGGGGTTTCCATCTTCTGGTTCTCATCTAGTCTTGTATGTTCTTGGTCTTTACAAAGATCCGCATGCCACCATGCAGGCACCTCCCGAGCCTTGGTTCCAATGTTGTCGACGGTGTCGGAACTCTTAGGCTCAAGGGTGGCGGCTCTACTGGTGTTGGGCAAGTTGCCCCGGCAAGGCTCTTGCCGGGGCTACGTAAGCTGCCCCGGCAAGGCTCTTGCCGGGGAAAGCCCACCTTGCCCATCTGCTTCTCGCGCATTTGGCTTGGCACTGCCCTGGTAGTCTTGTGTCTTTGCTTCCTCTGCCCCGCCAAGCGTGGACGCAGGCATGTGGCTGCGACTGCCCGCGCACAAGTAAAGGGGTACAAAAAGGACCCCTACTTTTGTACACCGACAGGAGCCCCGGGCCTGGGCCACATATAAGCGCGGAGCGTTATTGGGCCAGGCCCAGAACAGTGCGCGGGTACGCGTGGCAGAGTTTTACCGCAGTAACTCCCTCGCCAGTTGCGCTTCCCCATGACCCGCGTTGAATGTGTGACGTGGGGGTCGTGCGTGGGGCAGTTGCAGCACGCTTGCATCTCATTGTGGTAAATGGTAAAGAGGCGGCCCGTGCCTTCCCCATAAAAGGGGGAAACCGCAGGCACGCTGCTCATTTACCCCCTGTGCCTTTCCCAATCTCGGAACTATCGCTACCTTCTTCTTCCTCAAGCTCTTGCCTTTGCTCGCCGCCGCCGCGCCCATATTGCCCTTAATCCTCCATCCCCTCTAGGTTGCGATGGCTCCCAAGATAGGGAAAGGTAAGGGGGCGGCCAAGGATGCCGGGGAGAAGGAGGCGCCGAAGAGCGAGTTGGCGGTGCTTCGGATGCAGCATGCCTACTTCCCCTTGACAGTCGATGTAGTCCATCTCAGGGACTACTTCAAGCCCTTGTGGGGGAGGGAGACAACGGGGCACCCTGCCACGCGCATCATCCCTGCCGATTTCGCCAAGGCCGGCCCAAATCGTTGACTACTTCTCTTGCAGGCTCTGCCCCCTTTCTCTGATTTCTTCAACGACGTCATGCACACCTACGGCTTCCATCTTCTGGATGTTACGCGAAATGTCGTGGCGTGCATGGCCTTCTTCGCCCATCTCTGCGAGGGCTTCGCCGGAGTGCTCCCTAGCACGACGCTCTTCCACCACTACTTCTACCCTCACATCCAGTCAGGGGCGCCATCTCCGGCTACATAACCTGGATCCCGAGGTCTCAGGAGAAGGGCACGTATCCGGAGGGCGCCCAGAAGGAGAGGTGGGAGGAGTGGCATAGCCGGTGGTGCTGGATCGAGGAGGAGGATCCACGGGAGTTCTGCCGGGTTCACCGGAGTCCGCCAGTCCATCACAAGGACTGGAGCAACCTCGACGCCAACGACAAGAAGCTCTCAGTCGCCACCACCAGGATCAATCGCCTCACTATGGCCGGGCTCACCCTTGAAATGATTGGGGCTGATTTTATCCGCCGCCAGATTGCCCCACTGCACAACAAGGGGAGGCTGGCTTGGGACTACAGGAACACGGCTGACGTCATGAGGCTCCGCCCCGGCTTGAAGCACAACTTCACGGTGATGGGGCATGCTCACTTTTGCCAAAGGCTCTTCCAGCTCAAGGTGAGTGACGACGGCAGGGCTGAGAGGACCGGCAGAGCCGAGAAGGCCGGCAAGACCGTCAAGGCATCTCTGTTTGGGTTGCCGGCGGGGGTGGTCCCGTTGAGCAACAATTCTCGACAAACCGCCATCATTGCCATGATGCCGGACTTCAACGCGCACGGCCTCGATCCGCTCTAGGTTGAGCCAGAAGCGGAGGAGGTGCAGGCGTTCTTCGACAACTTGTCGAAGAATTATGTCCGCGACGAGCCGCTGCTCATTCGCGCACCACCAAGGAGGAGCTGGACTACATCGCCGCGAGGGCGGCGGAGGCGGCGCTCGCCAAGGAGGCTGGCAGCGCCGGCACCATGGAGGACGAGGATGACACAACCGTGGAGGAGAAAGAGCTCACCTGATGGGCGGAGTCTGTGGGGGAGGCCAGCAGCGTCGGCGCCGGGCCCCCCTTGTTGAAGACGTGGTCGAGGAGTCGGACGAAGAAAAGGCCGAGGCTGACGACCCCTCGGCCATAGGGAAGAGACGCGTCCTGCGGTGGGCTAGCTCCGGCGAGCCGGTCCGGCCCGGTAGGACCTCACAATGGCAAAAGGTCCAGGAGCAGTTCGTGCGCTAGACGAGGGCCGCGGCGACGAAGGCCGCGGCAGCGAAGAAGGCGGTGAAGGCCGCTGTAGCGAAGAAAACGGCGGCCGCTTCCTCCTTGTCCAAGTGGCGCCGGACCCCATCCCCTTCTCCTCCTCCTTTGGATGGCACCTTGGAGGTCAATTTCGACCTCGGGTCCTTCAGCCCGAAGAAGAAGAGGACGGGAAGGACGAGTAAGCACTTCGCCCTCCATCATCTCCTGACCCATGCCTGTGCTATCCTCCTTTAACTTGATGTTATCCTCACAGGGACATGGAGACGTTGGCCTAGAGGGTGGCGAAGAGGGCCAGGGCCTCGATGGGCGACAAGCCCCCGGCGAACACTTCGTGCACGCCGTAGTTGGTGGTGATCAGCCCGGACGATAGCCCCCGCTTCAGCCCCCAGCGTGAGTTCACTACTCACTTCCCGTCGGTGTGTGCTGGGGCACGATCCCTTGGTGTTGACCTTGCCGGGTTCGCAGGAGGAGAGCGGCAGCAGGAGGAGCCGCTGAGGGCCAGCCCCAACACGCCACCCCCGTTGACCACACCGCCTAGAGGGGCATCCCCGACAAGGGCACCAAGCACCGAGCCCACACGCATGGAGGAGGAGGATGTTGAAGGAAATATGCCCTAGAGGCAATAATAAAGTTACTATTTATTTCCTTATTTCATGATAAATGTTTATTATTCATGCTAGAATTGTATTAACCGGAAACAAAATACATGTGTGAATACATAGACAAACAGAGTGTCACTAGTATGCCTCTACTTGACTAGCTCGTTGATCAAAGATGGTTAAGTTTCCTAACCATAGAGATGAGTTGTCATTTGATTAACGGGATCACATCATTAGGAGAATGATGTGATTGACTTGACCCATTCCGTTAGCTTAGCACTTGATCGTTTAGTTTGTTGCTATTGCTTTCTTCATGACTCATACATGTTCCTATGACTATGAGATTATGCAACTCCCGTTTACCGGAGGAACACTTTGTGTGCCACCAAACGTCACAACGTAACTGGGTGATTATAAAGGTGCTCTATAGGTGTCTCCAAAGGTACTTGTTGGGTTGGCGTATTTCGAGATTAGGATTTGTCACTCCGATTGTCGGAGAGGTATCTATGGGCCCACTCGGTAATGCACATCACTATAAGCCTTGCAAGCATTGCAACTAATGAGTTAGTTGCGGGATGATGTATTACGGAACGAGTAAAGAGACTTGCCGGTAACGAGATTGAACTAGGTATTGAGATACCGACGATCGAATCTCGGGCAAGTAACATACCGATGACAAAGGGAACAACGTATGTTGTTATGCGGTCTGACCGATAAAGATCTTCGTAGAATATGTAGGAGCCAATATTGGCATCCAGGTCCCGCTATTGGTTATTGACAAGAGAGGTGTCTCGGTCATGTCTACATAGTTCTCGAACCCGTAGGGTCCGCACGCTTAACATTCGTTGACGATATAGTACTATGAGTTATGTATGTTGGTGACCGAATGTTGTTCGGAGTTTTGGATAAGATCACAGATATGACGAGGAACTCCGGAATGGTCCGGAAGTAAAGATTGATATGTGGATAGTAGTGTTTGATCTCCGGAAGGGGTTCTGGATGTTTCCCGAAATGTTTCGGCACGAGAACACTTTATCTGGGCCAAAGGGGAAAGCCCACGAGGCTTTTGGAATGTGCAAAAGGAAGTTTTGCGGAGACCAGAGGCTAGACGCCAGGAACCCTCGCGTCTAGGGGGTAGTCGCCGAGAACCCTGGCGTCTAGCCCTGGAGTCCGAGAAGGACTCTTGCCTTTCAGGTGAAACCGACTTTGAGGAGGATTTTACTCCAAGTTTCGACCCCAGGGATCAACATATAAATAGAGGGGTAGGGCTAGCACCAAAGAGACATCAAGAAACACCAAGCCGTGTGCCGGCAACCCCGTCCCCTCTAGTTTATCCTCCGTCATAGTTTTCGTAGTGCTTTGGCAAAGCCCTGCAGAGATTGTTCTTCACCAACACCGCCACCACGTCGTCGTGCTGCCGGAACTCATCTACTACTTCGCCCCTCTTCCTGGATCGAGAAGGCGAGGACATCACCGAGCCGAACGTGTGCAGAACTCGGAGGTGCCATGCTTTCGGTACTTGGATCGGTCGGATCGTGAAGACATACGACTACATCAACCGCGTTGATATAACGCTTCTGCGAATGGTCTACGAGGGTACGTAGACAACACTCTCCCCTCTCGTTGCTATGCATCACCATGATCTTGCGTGTGCGTAGGAATTTTTTTGAAATTACTACGTTCCCCAACAGTGGCATCCGAGCCTAGGTTTTATGCGTTGATGCTGTGCACGAGTAGAACACAAGTGAGTTGTGGGCGATATAAGTCATACTTCTTACCAGCATGTCATACTTTGGTTCGGCGGTATTGTTGGATGAAGCGGCCAGGACCGACATTACGCGTACGCTTACGCGAGACTGGTTCTACCGACGTGCTTTGCACACAGGTGGTTGGCGGGTGTCAGTTTCTCCAACTTTAGTTGAACCAAGTGTGGCTACGCCCGGTCCTTGCGAAGGTTAAAACAGCACCAACTTGACAAACTATCGTTGTGGTTTTGATGCGTAGGTAAGAACGGTTCTTGCTAAGCCCGTAGCAGCCACGTAAAACTTGCAACAACAAAGTAGAGGACGTCTAACTTGATTTTGCAGGGCATGTTGTGATGTGATATGGTCAAGACATGATGCTAAATTTTATTGTATGAGATGATCATGTTTTGTAACCAAGTTATCGGCAACTAGCAGGAGCCATATGGTTGTCGCTTTATTGTATGCAATGCAATTGAGCTGTAATGCTTTACTTTATCACTAAGAGGTAGCGATAGTCGTGGAAGCATAAGATTGGCGAGACAACAACGATGCTACGATGGAGATCAATGTGTCACGCCAGTGATGATGGTGATCATGACGGTGCTTCGGAGATGGAGATCACAAGCACAAGATGATGATGGCCATATCATATCACTTATATTGATTGCATGTGATGTTTATCTTTTATGCCTCTTATCTTGCTTTGATTGATGGTAGCATTATAAGATGATCTCTCACTAAATTTCAAGATAAAAGTGTTCTCCATGAGTATGCACCGTTGCCAAAGTTCGTCGTGCCCAGACACCACGTGATGATCGGGTGTGATAAGCTCTACGTCCATCTACAACGGGTGCAAGCCAGTTTTTGCATATGAAGAATACTCAAGTTAAACTTGACAAGCCTACATATGCAGATATGGCCTCAGAACACTGAGACCGAAAGGTTGAGCGTGAATCATATAGTAGATTTGATCAACATATTGATGTTCACCATTGAAAGCTACTCCATATCACGTGATGATCGGTTATGTTTAGTTGATTTGGATCACGTGATCACTAAGAAGATTAGAGGGATGTCTTTCTAAGTGGGAGTTCTTAAGTAATATGATTAATTGAACTTTAATTTATCATGAACTTAGTCCTGATAGTATTAGCATATCTATGTTGTAGATCAATAGCTCGCGTTTAGCTCCCCTATTTTATTTTTGATATGTTCCTAGAGAAAATTAAGTTGAAAGATGTTAGTAGCAATGATGCGGATTGGATCCGTGATCTGAGGATTATCCTCATTGCTGCACAGAAGAATTATGTCCTTAATGCACCGCTAGGTGACAAACCTATTGCAGGAGCAGATGCAGATGTTATGAACATTTGGCTAGCTCAATATGATGACTACTTGATAGTTTAGTGCACCATGCTTAAACGGCTTAGAATCGGGACTTCAAAGACGTTTTGAACGTCATGGACCATATGAGATGTTACAGGAGTTGAAGTTAATATTTCAAGCAAATACCTGAGTTGAGAGATATGAAGTCTCCAACAGGTTCTATAGCTAAAAGATGGAGGAGAATAGCTCAAGCAGTGAGCATGTGCTCAGATTGTCTGGGTACTACAATCGCTTGAATCAAGTGGGAGTTAATCTTCCAGATAAGATAGTGATTGACAGAATTCTCTAGTCACCACCACCAAGTTAGTAGAACTTCGTGATGAACTACAATATGCAAGGGATAACGGAAACGATTCCCAAGCTCTCTGTGATGCTGAAATCGACGAAGGTAGAAATCAAGAAAAACATCAAGCATTGATGGTTGACAAGACCACTAGTTTCAAGAAAAGGGCAAAGGGAAGAAGGGGAACTTCAAGAAGAACGGCAAGCAAGTTGGTGCTCAAGTGAAAACCCCAAGTCTAGACCTAAGCCTGAAACTGAGTGCTTCTACTACAAAGGGACTGGTCACTGGAAGCGGAACTACCCCAAGTAATTGGCGGATAAGAAGTATGGCAAAGTGAACATAGGTATATTTGATATACATGTTATTGATGTGTATTTTACTAGTGTTCGTAGCAACCCCTCGGTATTTGATACTGGTTCAGTTGCTAAGAGTAGTAACTCGAAACAGGAGTTGCAGAATGAACAGAGACTAGTTAAGGGTGAAGTGACGATGTGTGTTGGAAGTGGTTCCAAGATTGATATGATAATCATCGCACACTCCCTATACTTTCAGGATTAGTGTTGAACCTAAATAAGTGTTATTTGGTGTTTGCGTTGAACATGAATATGATTTGATCATGTTTATTGCAATACAGTTATTCATTTAAGTTAGAGAACAATTGTTGTTCTGTTTACATGAATAAAACCTTCTATGGTCATACACACCAACGAAAATGGTTTGTTGGATTTCGGTCGTAATGATACACATATTCATAAAATTGAAGCCAAAAGATGCAAAGTTAATAATGATAGTGCAACTTGTTTGTGGCACTGCGGTTTAGGTCATATTGGTGTAAAGCGCATGAAGAAACTCCATGCTGATGGACTTTTGGAATCACTTGATTATGAATCAATTGATGCTTGCGAACCATGCCTCATGGGCAAGATGACTAAGACTCCGTTCTCTGGAACAATGGAGCGAGCAAAAGATTTGTTGGAAATCATACACACTGATGTATGTGGTCCGATGAATATTGAGGCTCACGGCAGGTATCATTATTTTCTGATCTTCACAAATGATTTGAGCAGATATGAGTATATCTGTAGCATCCCAAATTTTCAATTTGGAATGTTATACATTAGATCATCATGCATATCATATTTTATTTTGCATTTTGGTTGATCCTAGAAATTCTACGCAACTCAATGACCCACGGAGAGAGTTGGGGATTTCGTTATTTTCATATTTGAGTTCTCTCAAATTTTGAGAATAGGATCATTTGATTTTATTTATTTTATCATCAATTATTTCTATTACAAAAATATGAGAGAGGGAATAAAATGACTTTCCCAAAATAAAGAAATATTGAGGATTTAATAATAAAATCAAATAAGATTTTATTTCGGAGTTTTTCGGTGTTTTATTTGAATTTAGGAAAAAAGTGTGTTTTTCAAAATTGCATTTAGGGCCCAAATAAATGTTCACCTTGTGCGGCTTGATTTTAGAAGCCCATGAAAATTTATTTCGGAATTTTTGGAGTCCGTTTAGTATTTCTTTTTATTTTTCTTCCGAGCGGAATAATAAAACAACGAACCGACTTCAGGCCGTACCCGAGTGGGACACCGCCCGGGGGCAGCCTTTAAATAGCACCGCCCCGAGCCGCCCCAGCCCATCAGCCCCGCCTCGATCCGCGTGTGCCGCCGGAGCCGCCGTCGCCGCCGCCGATGATCCCGCCGCACGAGGTTCGTCGTGCCTCGATTTTCGTGCCAAAAAAAGAAGAAAAAAAATATTCGGCGTTCGTCATTTTTCTTTTTCTCGGATTAAATCCGTGATTTTTCTGATCGCGATTCCTGATCCGATTTTCGTTTTAGTTTAACGTTTCGCTCGTTTATCGGAATCAGGCGATTCAAGCGCCTAGAGTTTCGTCTCGAAACCCTCTATCCGTTTAACCAACTTAAACAAGTTTTTGTTACTGTAAAATTTGCCCTAGATCCAGATTACAAGAACGAAGTTGTTTTCTTTCGCCATTTGTCTTTCGTTGCTTCGTTCGATTTGATTCTTTTTGCCAACCGGAGTTCTTAAGTTGAACCTTCTGGTTAGATCTCTTATTTGAGTTTTACCTGTGCATTAGATGAGTACTTATTGTATGCTTGTTTGTTTGTCTATGATAGAATACCCGGAGTGCGCCGCTTGTTACTTCGAATCGTTAGGTTTCGCGAATCATCAGCAAGGCAAGTAACACTTTGATCATACCTTTTCTACTACCCAGTTTTATTGCATTAGATCAATCCTCACACATTGCATGATTAGGATCTAATTAAATTGTGGGATGGGAAGTAGATGAGGTAGTACCTATTACCTGTTATTACCAAACCTTTGGGAGTTACTTCTACGTTTGCTTATTATGCCATGCTATGCTAGTAGACGTGGATTGGGTGAGTGATATCCATGACAGATGTGAGATTGTTAATTAATGGTTTATCTAAGGTGGCAACTTAAACACACATCTGGGTGGATTGAGGCACCTGGGTATTCCAGGACTTGCCTGTTTTCTTTTGGACCGCCACCCAGGCTCAAAGGGATCATGAGACTATTCATACTAGAAACTTCCGTGTGCAGCCACAAGCTATTATGGGCTCTAGCATAGTTGACTAAGTTGTGCGAACTCTTACAGTGGTAGACTAGCAGATGTAGGGGATGTAGGTGGTACGGTCTACCCGATCGTAAGGTGCTAGCGCTTCTGAAAGACTATGTCTCGGTCATCTGTCTTCTCAAACACCCTGTAGTGCGAGAAACCAAACGGAGGCGATTGAGTCTTGTGGGGAAAAGTGCGCAAACCTCTGCAGAGTGTAATAAACTAATCATGGTTAGCCGTGTCCCCGGTTATGGACATCTTGAGTATCTAGTACCTGGATTATCATGTGAATCTCAACATGTTACTCTAAATTAATTTTGTTGGGTTATGTTTAATGATGATGCTTAATTGGGATTGAGAATGCTGTCAACCATTCTCAATGTTTAACAACCACCATGATAGTAATTAAATTTTATTCCTTTGAAGTAGGGAAAAATTGGCTTTACGCAAAACAGTAACCATAGAGCTTTCCACTAGCCAAATATGCATATAGTATAGCTGTTTCATTCCATTATTCTCTGTGTTACCTTACCAGCATATTCCATGTGCTGACCCGTTTCGGGCTGCAATGTTAATGTTGCAGACTTTTCAGACGATGATTAAGGAGTTTTTAGGTCGTGGTCCTATACTCAGTGATGCCGTTGGAGTTGATGGACTCACTTATCTTCCAAGCCTTCCGCTGTTATCGTTATTAGATGGCCTTAAGCCATACTTATTGTAATAAGTTCTCTTTTGAGACACTCGATGTAATAAGTGTGTGATTGCTACTCTGCTATAAATCCTCCGAGTACTGTGTGGTGTCAGCATTACTGATCCAGGGATGACACCGGAGCACAGAGATCGGACTGTTTGAGGTCTGGTCGCTACAATATCTACTTGATGAAACACAAGTATGACACATTTGAAAAGTTCAAAGAATTTCAGAGTAAAGTGGAGAATCATCATAACAAAAATAAAAGTTTCTACGATATGATTGCAGAAGTAAAATATTTGAGTTATGAGTTTGGCCTTCAGTTAAAACAATGTGAAATAGTTTCACTACTCACGCCACCTGGAACACCACGGTGTAATGGTGTGTCCAAACGTCATAACCGTACTTTATTAGATATGGTGCGATCTATGATGTCTCTTACCAATCTACCACTATCATTTTGGGGTTATGCATTAGAGACAGCTGCATTCACGTTAAATAGGGCACCATCTAAATTCGTTGAGACGACACTGTATGGACAATGGTTTGGCAAGAAACCTAAGCTGTCGTTTCTTAAAGTTTGAGGTTGCAATGCTTATGTGAAAAAGTTTCAACCTGATAAGCTCAAACCCAAATCGGAGAAGTGCATCTTCATAGGATACCCAAAAGAAAATGTTGGGTACACCTTCTATCACAGATCCGAAGGCAAGATATTCATTGCTGAGAATGGATCCTTTCTAGAGAAGGAGCTTCTCTCGAAAGAAGTGAGTGGGAGGAAAGTAGAACTTGATGAGTTAACTGTACTTGCTCCCTTACTGGAAAGTAGTTCATCACAGAAATCTGTTCCTATGACTACTACACCAATTAGTGAGGAAGCTAATGATGATGATCATGTAACTTCAGATCAAGTTACTACCGAACCTCGTAGGTAAACCAGAGTGAGATCCACACCAGATTGATACGGTAATCCTGTTCTTGAGGTCATGTTACTTGACCATGACGAGCCTACGAACTACGAGGAAGCGATGATGAGCCCAGATTCCATGAAATGGTTTGAGGCCATGAAATCTGAGATGAGATCCATGTATGAGAACAAAGTATGGACTTTGATTGACTTGTCCATTGATCGGCGAGCCATTGAGATTAAATGGATCTTCAAGAGGAAGACGGACGCTGATAGTAGTGTTACTATCTACAAAGCTAGAATTTTCGCAAAAAGGTTTTCGACAAGTTCAAGGTGTTGACTACGATGAGAGTTTCTCACTCGAATCTATGCTTAAGTCTGTCCGAATCATGTTAGCAATTGCCTCATTTTATGAAATCTGGCAAATGGATAAACAAAACTGCATTCCTTAATGGATTTATTAAAGAAGAGTTGTATATGATGCAACCAGAAGGTTTTGTCAATCCTAAAGGTACTAACAAAAATATGCAAGCTCCAGCGATCCATCTATGGACTGGTGCAAGCATCTCGGAGTTGGAATATACGCTTTGATAAGTTGATCAAAGCATATAGTTTTATACAGACTTGCGGTGAAGCCTGTATTTACAAGAAAGTGAGTGGGAGCACTACAGCATTTCTGATAAGTATATGTGAATGACATATTGTTGATCGGAGATAATGTAGAATTATTCTGCAAAGCATAAAGGAATGTTTGAAAGGAGTTTTTCAAAGAAAGACCTCGGTGAAGTTGCTTACATATTGAGCATCAAGATCTATAGAGATAGATCAAGACGCTTGATAAGTTTTTCAATGAGTACATACCTTGACAAGATTTTGAAGTAGTTCAAAATGGAACAGTAAAAGAAGGAGTTCTTGCCTTTGTTAAAAGGTGTGAAATTGAGTAAGACTCAAAGCCCGACCACGACAGAAGATAGAAAGAGAATGAAAGTCATTCCCTGTGCCTCAGCCATAGGTTCTATAAAGTATGCCATGCTGTGTACCAGACCTATTGTATACCCTGCCCTGAGTTTGGCAAGGGAGTGCAATAGTGATCTAGGAGTAGATCACTGGACATTGGTCAAAATTATCCTTACTGGAGTAAGGATTTGTTTCTTGATTATGGAGGTGACAAAAGGTTCGTCGTAAAGGGTTATGACGATGCAAGTTTTGACACTGATCCAGATGACTCTAAGTCTCAATCTAGATACATATTGAAAGTGGGAGCAATTAGCTAGAGTAGCTCGGTGCAGAGCATTGTTGACATAGAAATTTGCAAAATACATACGGATCTGAATGTTGCAGACCCGTTGACTAAACTTCTCTCACAAGCAAACACATGATCACACCTTAGTACTCTTTGGGTGTTAATCACATAGCGATGTGAACTAGATAATTGAATCTAGTAAACCCTTTGGGTGTTGGTCACATGAAGATGTGAACTATGGGTGTTAATCACATGGTGATGTGAACTATTGATGTTAAATCACATGGCGATGTGATCTAGATTATTGACTCTAGTGCAAGTGGGAGACTGGAGGAAATATGCCCTAGAGGCAATAATAAAGTTACTATTTATTTCCTTATTTCATGATAAATGTTTATTATTCATGCTAGAATTGTATTAACCAGAAACATAATACATGTGTGAATACATAGACAAACAGAGTGTCACTAGTATGCCTCTACTTGACTAGCTCGTTGATTAAAGATGGTTAAGTTTCCTAACCATATACATGAGTTGTCATTTGATTAACGGGATCACATCATTAGGAGAATGATGTGATTGACTTGACCCATTCCGTTAGCTTAGCACTTTATCATTTAGTTTATTGCTATTGCTTTCTTCATGACTCATACATGTTCCTATGACTATGATATTATGCAACTCCCGTTTACCGGAGGAACACTTTGTGTGCCACCAAACGTCACAACGTAACTGTGTGATTATAAAGGTGCTCTATAGGTGTCTCCAAAGGTACTTGTTGGGTTGGCGTATTTCGAGATTAGGATTTGTCACACTGATTGTCGGAGATGTATCTCTGGGCCCACTCGGTAATGCACATCACTATAAGCCTTGCAAGCATTGCAACTAATGAGTTAGTTGCGGGATGATGCATTACAGAATGAGTAAAGAGACTTGTCGGTAACGAGATTGAACTAGGTATTGAGATACAGACGATCGAATCTCGGGCAAGTAACATACCGATGACAAAGGGAACAATGTATGTTGTTATGCGGTCTGACCGATAAAGATCTTCGTAGAATATGTAGGAGCCAATATGGGCATCCAGGTCCCTCTATTGGTTATTGACAAGAGAGGTGTCTCGGTCATATCTACATAGTTCTCGAACCCGTAGGGTCCGCACGCTTAACGTTCGTTGACGATATAGTACTATGAGTTATGTATGTTGGTGACCGAATGTTGTTCGGAGTTTTGGATGAGATCACAGATATGACGAGGAACTCCGAAATGGTCCGGAAGTATAGATTGATATGTGGATAGTAGTGTTTGATCTCCGGAAGGGTCCCGGAATTCACCGGAAGGGGTTCCGGATGTTCCCGAAATGTTTGGGCACGAGAACACTTTATCTGGGCCAAAGGGGAAATCCCACGAGGCTTTTGGAAAGTGCAATAGGAAATTTTGCGGAGACCAGAGGCTAGACGCCAGGAACCCTCGCGTCTAGGGGGTAGACGCCGGGAACCCTAGCGTCTAGCCCTGGAGTCCGAGAAGGACTCTTGCCTTTCTGGTGAAACCGACTTTGAGGAGGCTTTTACTCCAAGTTTCGACCCCAGGGCTCAACATATAAATAGAGGGGTTGGGCTAGCACCAAAGAGACATCAAGAAACACCAAGCCGTGTGCCGGCAACTCCGTCCCCTCTAGTTTATCCTCCGTCATAGTTTGCGTAGTGCTTAGGCGAAGCCCTATGGAGATTGTTCTTCACCAACACCGTCACCACGCCGTCGTGCTGCCGGAACTCATCTACTACTTCGCCCCTCTTGCTGGATCGAGAAGGCGAGGACGTCACCGAGCCGAACGTGTGCAGAACTCGGAGGTGCTGTGCTTTCGGTACTTGGATCGGTCGGATCGTGAAGACATACGACTACATCAACCGCGTTGATATAATGCTTCCGCGAATGGTCTACGAGGGTACGTAGACAACACTCTCCCCTCTCGTTGCTATGCATCACCATGATCTTGCGTGTGCGTAGGATATTTTTTAAAATTACTATGTTCCCCAACAGATGTGAACTTAGGTGGTAGTGGCTCCATCCCGGAAACGAATGTTGGCGGGGAGGGAACCACTTCTTCCCAGCTTGGCACGAGTACGTGGCCTACCTCCTGTCCCTGTCTTTTCTTCTTCTCCTTTTTGAACCTTGATTTTGGCCTCGTCTCATTCTCCTTCTTGGTATCCAGACCCTCCCTCGGTGGACCGGGAGGATATTGATATCGTCATCGAGGAGGTCGCCAAGGACGCCGAGGCTGAGGCCGACAAGATTGCTGCCAAGGAGGCCGCCAAGACCGCCGCTGAGGAGGCTGCCAAGGGGCCTGCGGGGGAAGCCGGCAAGGGGCCTACCGGGGAGGAGGTGGCTGACGACCAACCTCCCTCCCCTTCAGCCCCTGTCCCGGGCAAGTACTTGAAGGTGGGACACGACTTGTTCATCCACCTCCCAGGGATGGCGAGCACCAGGGCGCCTGCCGAGGGGGAGGTGTTCGACGACGAGGCACTCGCCACCGTCGGGCTCCAGGTTATTGATGAACCAAGCACTGGCGGTGGCAGTTCCCAAGAGGAGCAGCTTCTCTGGGTCATGAGCATCAACTTTCAGAAGCTCCAGGAGCTCCACTGCGCCCGCCTAGACAAGGCGAAATCCAAGATGGCTGCAGCGGAGAAGGCGGGGGCGGATCTTGAGGTGCGCGTCGCTCAGACGCAGGCCTGGTTCTGCGAGGCTCGGGAAGAACTGAAGGTTGCCCAGGGCGAGCAGGCTGAGCACAAACGGGAGCTCATCCTGAAGCAGGCTGACGTCGAGAAGGCCCAGGAGGTGGCAAAGGAGCAGGCCACCAAGGACGAGGCCGCTCGGCAACAGCACCAGCCTCTGCTAAACTCCCAAGAGGAGGACCTTGCCGCCCGTGAGGAGGCGCTCGCTGCCACACTCCGCAGCAAGGATGATGAGGTCGAGAAGCTCATCGCGCAGTGGACCCAGGAGCTGGAGTAGAGGCACAAGGAGGCGCTTGATCCTCGGGCTCGGGTTCATGCCGGCAAAGTGGAGAAGCTAGAGTTGGAGCCGGATGGGCTGAAGAAAGTGATCTTGGAGCTGACGAAGGAGAGGGACACAGCCAAACGCGCTTTGGCGGATGCCCAAGTCGTAGTCTCTAACAAGGCCAAGCTGCTCTCTGAGGCCAACGACTCCATCAATGACCTTAAGCTGAAACTGGAAGGCTTGGAGGGGAAGCTTTCGGAGGTCGAAGCTCGTGAGGAGACCCTGAACAAGGCCCTGGAGGACGAGAAGCGGCTGCGGAGCAAAGATGCCGCCAAACACAAGGATTACGCAAAGAGTGTAAACCTCTGGATCAGCCGCCTCGTCGATGTCTCGGAGAGGCTCACCACGCAGCTGGCCGCCATGGGCATGCCGAACTTCAAGTACTCCTCGGAGGTGAACGTGAGCCCCAATGCCAGGCTGACCTTGTTCTTCGAGGGCATCCTTGAAGCCCTGGAGCATCTCCGTTCCAACCGAGCGACCTCTCTGGCCAATGAGGCCCGGAAACTCTGTCGGGGCGCCCTGACCAAGGTCCTCACCAAGGTGGCATACTAGAACCTGATAACCCACAAGTATAGGGGATCGCAACAGCTTTCGAGGGTAGAGTATTCAACCCAAATTTATTGATTCGACACAAGGGGAGCCAAAGAATATTCTCAAGTATTAGCAGCTGAGTTGTCAATTCAACCACACCTGGAAACTTAGTATCTGCAGCAAAGTGTTTAGTAGCAAAGTAATATGATAGTGGTGGTAGCGGCAACAAAAGTAAAGACAGCAAAAGTAATGTTTTTTGGTATTTTGTAGTGATTGTAACAGTAGCAGCGGGAAAGTAAATAACCGAGAACCAGTATATGGAAAACTCGTAGGCACCAGATCAGTGATAGATAATTATGCCGGATGCAGTTCATCATGTAACAGTCATAACATAGGGTGACACAGAACTAGCTCCAATTCATCAATATAATGTAGGCATGTATTCCGTATATAGTCATACGTGCTTATGGAAAAGAACTTGCATGACATCTTTTGTCCTACCCTCCCGTGGCAGCGGGGTCCTATTGGAAACTAAGGGATATTAAGGCCTCCTTTTAATAGAGAACCGGAACAAAGCATTAGCACATAGTGAATACATGAACTCCTCAAACTATGGTCATCACCGGGAGTGGTCCCGATTATTGTCACTTCGGGGTTGTCGGATCATAACACATAGTAGGTGACTATAGACTTGCAAGATAGGATCAAGAACTCACATATATTCATGAAAACATAATAGGTTCAGATCTGAAATCATGGCACTCGGGCCCTAGTGACAAGCATTAAGCATAGCAAAGTCATAGCAACATCAATCTCATAACATAATGGATACTAGGGATCAAACCCTAACAAAACTAACTCGATTACATGATAAATCTCATCCAACCCATCACCGTCCAGCAAGCCTACGATGGAATTACTCACGCACAGCGGTGAGCATCACGAAATTGGTGATGGAGGATGGTTGATGATGATGACGGCGACGAATCCCCCTCTCCGGAGCCCCGAACGGACTCCAGGTCAGCCCTCCCGAGAGGTTTTAGGGCTTGGCGGCGGCTCCGTATTGTAAAACGCGATGATTTCTTCTCCTTGATTTTTTTTCTCTCCGAAAGCAAATATATAGAGTTGGAGTTGGCGTTGGAGGACATCCAGGGGGGCCACGAGGTAGGGGGCGCGCCCTAGGAGGGGGGCGCCCCCCACCCTCGTGAGAAGGGTGTGGGACCCCTGGTCTTCATCTTTGGCGAGGATTTTTTATTATTTTTTCTAAGATGTTCCGTGGAGTTTCAGGTCATTCCGAGAATATTTGTTTTCTGCACATAAAACAACATCATGGAAATTCTGCTGAAAACAACGTCAGTCCGGGTTAGTTCCATTCAAATCATACAAGTTAGAGTCCAAAACAAGGGCAAAAGTGTTTGGAAAAGTAGATACGACGGAGACATATCAACTCCCCCAAGCTTAAACCCTTGCTTGTCCTCAAGCAATTCAGTTGACAAACTGAAAGAAAGAAAGAAAGACTTTTACAAACTTTGTTTGCTCTTGTTGTTGTAACTATGTCAAGCCAGCATTCAAGTTTTCAGCATAGATCATAACTAACCACATTTGCAATAATTCTCAGGTCTCATAATTACTCATATCAATAGCATAATCAACTAGCAAGCCATAATAATAAATCTCGGATGACAACGCTTTCTCAAAACAATCATAATATGATATAACAAGATGGTATCTCGCTAGCCCTTTCTGAGACCGCAAAACATAAATGCGGAGCACCTTTAAAGATCAAGGACTGACTAGACATTGTAATTCATGGTAAAAGAGATCCAATCATAGTCATACCCAACATATATTAATAATGATGAATGCAAATGACAGTTGTGCTCTCCAGCTAGTGCTTTTTAATAAGAGGGTGATGACTCAACATAAAAGTAAATGGATTGGCCCTCCGCAGAGGGAAGCAGGGATTTGTAGAGGTGCCAGAGCTCGGTTTTGAAATAGAGATAAATTGTATTTTGAGCAGTATACTTTCATTGTCAACGTAACAATTAAGAGATGGCGATATTTTCCATGCTAAACACATTATAGGCGGTTCCCAAACAGAATGGTAAAGTTTATACTCCCCCTCCGCCAACAAGCATCAATCCATGGCTTGCTCGAAACAACGAGTGCCTCCAACATACATCAGGTCCCATGGGGAGTTTTGTTTGCAATTAATTTTGATTTAGTTTGCATAAAGCATGGGACTGGGCATCCCGGTGACCAGCCATTTTCTCGTGAGTGAGGAGCGGAGTCCACTCCTCTTGAGAATAACCTGCCTAACACGGAAGATAAGGACAACCTTGGTTGATACATGAGCTATTCGAGCATACAAAACAGAATGATTATTTGAAGGTTTAGAGTTTGGCACATACAAATTTACTTGGAACGGCAGGTAGATACCGCATATAGGAAGGTATAGTGGACTCATCTGGAATAACTTTGGGGTTTAAGGGATTGGATGCACAAGCAGTATTCCCGCTTAGTACAAGTGAAGGCTAGCAAAAGACTGGGAAGCGACCAACTAGAGAGCGACAACAGCCATGTACATGCATTAAAATTAATAAACATTGGATGCAAGCATGAGTAGGATATAATCCACCATGAACATAAATATCGTGAAGGCTATGTTGATTTTGTTTCAACTACATGCGTGAACATGTGCCAAGTCAAGTCACTTAAATCGTTCAAAGGAGGATACCACCCCATCATACCACATCATAATCATCTCAATAGCATGTTGGCACACAAGGTAAATCATTATAACTCATAGCTAATTAAGCATGGCACAAGCAACTATGATCTCTAATTGTCATTGCAAACATGTTTATTCATAATAAGCTGAATCAAGAATGAGGGACTCATCATATTTACAAAAACAAAAGAGGTCGAGTTCATACCAGCTTTTCTCATCTCAGTCAGTCCATCACATATCATCATAATTGCCTTTCACTTGCACGACCGAACGGTGTGAATAATAATAAGAGTGTACGTGCATTGGACTAAGCTGGAATCTGCGAGCATTCAATAAACAGGAGAAGACAAGGCAATATGGGCTCTGGGTTAAATCAACAATAATGCATATAAGAGCCACTTCAACAATTTAATTATGGTCTTCTCCTACTGACCCCCAAAGAAAAGAAAAGAAATAAAACTATTTACACGGGAAAGCTCCCAACAAGCAAAAGAAGAACGGGAAATATTTTTCTGATTTTATTAATATATATATGTCCTATATAAAAATATTATAGTTTTCGCTTATATTAGTTTCTCTCTCTGCCTTAATTCAAAAAAAAGAGGAAAGACCCAGGCGCGAGCCAGGCCAACCGGCCCAGCCAACACCCGAGCCGGCCCAGCCAACAGCAGGCCAGCGCGCCCGCGCCCGAACCCCTCTCCCCTCGGTCGCCCGCTCGCCCCCTTCCCTCTCTATCCCACTGACCCACGGGGCTCGCCCTCATCCCCAACCCCTCGCTCACGAAACCGAACCAGAGCATGCCCGAGCGCCACCGCGGTTCCGATCTTCCCGCGATCGCGCTCCGAAGCTGCCCCCTCCTCCAAGTTGATGTCCTATAAATACCTACACCCTTCCTCCCTCGAACCCCCTAAAACCCTAACCTCGAAACCCACCACCGCCCACGCCCTCGCCGAACGCATCTCACCGCCGTCACCTCGGTTCACCGCCACTCCCGACGCCGGTGAGCCGTCTCTGCCCCTCTAAGCACCTTTACCCGAACCCCCTCTTCGTTACGCACATCTTGGACATCCTCTCATCGCCCAGGAACGACCGAAGCCGCCGCCCCGAGCATCACCGCCTGCCGCCGGAGTTGCAGAGCACCAGGAGCCCCGCCGAGCTCGTCCCACTCGCCTCTATCGTTCCCGAGCTCCACTGACTCCATCCTCGAGCTCCCCTCGAGCTGCCGCACCCGCCCGACGACTCCGCCGCCGCCCCGGACCACCGGAGCACCCCCGCCACCAACGCCCGAGCCCACCTCGCCGTCGACCGCTGCTGTAAGTCACCGGACTCCCCACCACCGTCCGATTTCCAATCTAGGGACTAGATTAGATCACGCGAAGAGTTTGGTTTTTCTTTAGTCGACCGGTTTAGTTTCGGTTAGATCGGTTTATTTTAAGTTGTGGTTTAGTTGGACCGGCCCGATCGGTTTATTTCTGTTAGCCCGTGGACGCAGTGGTCTATTAATCGCTTAGGCGCTGTTTAGTTTTCGAGCGCTCACTATTTTGGCCCGTTAGCGCCTAGGTGTTTTATTTTTAATTTTCGTTTCTGTTTTTAACAGAATAGTTTCAGTTTTGTAAAATCTATATCTTTTAAGTTATTTAATATTTTTAGTTGATTCTTTTTGCTCTAGTTTGCAAATTTCCTATAGTTGCTGTAGAAAATTAGATTCGGCCATGTTTAGGTTTTTCAAAATTGTTTTATATTAGTTTTAGTCAGATTAGTTTTTTTTGCTATAAATTGAGTTAGGATTATTTTATTTTAGTGATTCTTTTTGTCACTGCTTTGTTTTGACCTTGTCTAGCAGTAGGAATTTATTTGGGCATTTATAGTCTTTATTAAAAATAGTTTTTATGCGAAAACAAGCTTTTCTAGTTTATTTAGCTTGCTGTGGTTTTCGGCTGTTCTAGTTTTTTTTAATTTTTATTTTACCTATGTTATAATTTATTTTAGGTTAGTTTCTGTAGTTACAGAGGGTGGACTTTTATTTGCAGAAAAAAATGTTTATTTTTTTTTCTTGCCAGTTGTTGGCTTGGAGTTCTTTGAGTTTTCTTTGGTTTTTGTTTTGATTGTTTTGTGTGATTTATGTTAGCATGTTGTTACGTTAAGTGATGGTATGGTTGTATGCTTATATGATTATTGTTTGCTTTGATAGAATTTCCGGAGTGCGAAGCTTGCTATCTCGAGTCACTAGCGTTTGAAGACCGTCAGCTAGGCAAGTCATTTGATCATGTTTTTGCAATACCTATGATTTTGTTGCATTAGAATTGTTCCTCCCCACCATGCATGCAGTAGGAGAATTTTAAGTTATGTTCTTGAGTAGTATCATGAGGTAGGATGAACCCAATTCCCCTTGTTACCATTGCCCGGGACGATGTAGTTTATTTTGCTATGCTTGTAGACGGGGTTGGTTGAGTGATTCATAAGGGAGATGTGAGAGTCAAGATGATGACAACCCCATGACTTCAAGCTCAAGATGGACTTCAAATTCACTACTGGGTGGAGGACAGTTGACGGGCACCCTGGAGAAACCAGCGGATGGTCGGGATGCATGGAGAAGCGCCATGACATCTTGCGGAAAGCTTCACCCAGCCACAAAGAGATGGATGGATACCCCCTTGACCGGAAGCTTACCTATGCAGCCGCAAGCCATTATGGGCTCTGGCTGGGTTGACCTTAGGCGTGACTCTAGACGGACGGTGCCAGCAGATGTAGAAGAATGGTAGGACATGGATGGGCACCGGCAGTGCCCAGAGAAACTCTACGGAAGACCCTATTTCGTTCATCCCGTCTTCAAACACCAGGCACTGCGAGGATATAAAGGAGGGAACGATTCTTGCGGGTAAAGTGCACAAGACTCTGCAAAGTAACAACCTAATCGATTAGCCGTGTCCCCGGTTACGGACAAATGAGCCTCTGGAAATTGGAGTATTTCGGAAATCTCAACACCAAATTTAATAAATTAATTGAGGGGTTATTTAATAATTGGGTATGAGACATTGGTTGGCGGAACCATCTCAATAACAACCAACATTTTGTAGTAATTGCAAGCAAGTCCTTTGTTATAGGGAAAAATTGGCTTTTTCGCAAAAACATAAAACTTAGAGCCCCACAGCCAAATTGCATATAGTGTTAGCATTATTATTGTTGTTCTCTCTATGACTTGCCAGCATATTCAAAATGCTGACCTGGCTGCAACGTCTTATGTTGCAGAGGAGTTTTCCGACCAGGAGTGAGGCTACGATCCACGCTTGGCGATTGCCCTATGGAGTCGGATGGACTTGCTATTCGTCTACGCTTCCGCAGCTTTATTTAGTTTATTTCTCATGAGTTGTCCTTCGGCCGAATTTATTCTATTGTAATAAAGACTCGATATGAGAATCGTGTAATAAATTCAGGTGTGATTGAACTTTGAATCTTTTCATCAATGTACTGTGTGTGCCAGCATGATCTTGGGATGGTACAGCTACACAGAGACTTGACCGATTTTGGGTCGGGTCGCTACATTGCCGGGGTCTCGCAGGTGTCCCCGGCAAGGGTCTTGCCGGGGGGTCTCGTGAGCGTCCCCGGCAAGGATCTTGCTACCTCTTGAGCATGTGTTGGTTTTCCCTTGAAGAGGAAAGGGTGATGCAGCAAAGTAGCATAAGTATTTCCCTCAGTTTTGAGAACCAAGGTATGAATACAGTAGGAGATAATACGCAAGTCACCTAGTACCTGCACAAACAATCAAGAACCTCGCAACCAACACGATAAAGGGGTTGTCAATCCCTTCACGGTCACTTGCGAAAGTGAGATCTGATAAAGATAGTAAGATAAATATTTTTGGTATTTTGTTGTATAGATTGGAAAGTAAAGATTGCAAAATAGTATACGAGATGGGATGTAAATAAAAAGAGATACAATATAATAAGGAAGAGACCCGGGGCCATAGGTTTCACTAGTGGCTTCTCTCATGATAGCATGTATTACAGTGGGTGAACAAATTACCGCCGAGAAATTGATAGAAGAGCGCATAATTATGAGAATATATAGGCAATGATTATGAACATAGGCATCATGTCCGTGTTAAGTAGAACGAAATGATTCTGCATCTACTACTATTACACTACACATCGACCGCTATCCAGCAAGCATCTAGAGTATTAAGTTCATAAGAACAGAGTAATGCATTAAGCAAGATGCCATGATGTAGAGGGATAAACTCAAGGAATATGATATAAACCCCTTCTTTTTATACTCAATGGCAACAATACAATACGTGCCTTGCTACCCCTACTGTCACTGGGAAAGGACACCGCAAGATTGGACCCAAAGCTAAGCACTTCTCCCATTGCAAGAAAGATCAATCTAGTAGGCCAAAATAAACCGATAATTCGAAGAGACTTGCAAAGATATCAAATCATGCATATAAGAATTCAGAGAAGAACCAAATATTATTCATATATAAACTTGATCATAAATCCATAATTCATCGGATCTTGGCAAACACACCACAAAAAGTATTACATCGAATAGATCTCCAAGAACATCAAGGAGAACTTTGTATTGAGAACCAGAGAGAGAGAAGAATCCATCTAGCTAATAACTATGGACCCGAAGGTCTGTGGTAAACTACTCATACATCATCGGAGATGCTATGGTGTTGATGTAGAAGCCCTCCGTGATCGAATCCCCCTCTGGCAGATCGCCGGAAAAGGCCCCAGATGGGATCTCACGGGTAAAGAAGGTTGCGGAGGTGGAAAAGTGTTCCGTGGCTTCCCCTGATATTTTTAGGGTATAATAGTATATATAGGTGAAAGAACTACGTCGGTGGAGCTCCGTGGGGCCCACGAGGGTGGGGGCGCGCCTACCCCCCGGGTGTGCCCTCCTATCTCGTGGAAGCCTCGCGGAGTTCCAGACTTCCACTCCAAGTCTCCTGGTTTGCGTTTGTTCCAAGAAAGATCTTCGCGAAGGTTTTGTTCCATTTGGATTCCTTTTCTGCGAAAAACTGAAATAGAAAAAAAAACAGAAACTGGCACTGGGCCTCCGGTTAATAGGTTAGTCCCAAAAATAATATGAAAGAGCATATTAAAGCCCATTAAACATCCAAAATAGATAATATAATAACATGGAACAATCAAAAATTATAGATACATTGGAGACGTATCAAGCATCCCCAAGCTTAAGTCCTGCTTGTCCTCGAGTAGGTAAATGATAAAAGCAGAATTTTTGATGTGGAGTGCAACCTAACATAATTTCAGTGTAATTCTCTTTATTGCAGCATGAATGTTTAGATCCAAAAGATTCTAAACAGAAGTTCAACATGAAGGAAATATGCCCTAGAGGCAATAATAAAGTGGTTATTTATATTTCCTTATATCATGATAAATGTTTATTATTCATGCTATAATTGTATTAACCGGAAACTTAGTACATGTGTGAATACATAGACAAACAGAATGTCACTAGTATGCCTCTACTTGACTAGCTCGTTGAATCAATGATGGTTATGTTTCCTAACCATAGACTTGAGTTGTCATTTGATTAACGAGATCACATCATTAGAGAATGATGTGATTGACTTGAGCCATCCGTTAGCTTTGCACGATGATCGTTTAGTTTGTTGCTATTGCTTTCTCCATAACTTATACATGTTCCTATGACTATGAAATCATGCAACTCCCGAATACCGGAGGAACACTTTGTGTGCTACCAAATGTCACAATGTAACTGGGTGATTATAAAGGTGCTCTACAGGTGTCTCTGATGGTGTTTGTTGAGTTGACATAGATCGAGATTACGATTTGTCACTCTGATTGTCAGAGAGGTATCTCTGGGCCCTCTCGGTAATGCACATCACTATAAGCCTTGCAAGCAATGTGGCTAATGAGATAGTTACGGGATGTAGCATTATGGAACGAGTAAAGAGACTTGCCGGTAACGAGATTGAACTAGGTATTGAGATACCGACGATCGAATCTTGGGCAAGTAACATACCGATGACAAAGGGAACAACGTATATCGTTATGCGGTTTGACCGATAAAGATCTTCGTAGAATATGTAGGAGCCAATATGAGCATCCAGGTTTTGCTATTGGTTATTGACCGGGGATGTGTCCCAGTCATGTCTACATAGTTCTCAAACCCGTAGGGTCCGCACGCTTAACGTTCGGTGACAATCGGTATTATGAGTTTATGTGTTTTGATGTACCAAAGGTAGTTCGGAGTCCCGGATATGATCACGGACATGACAAGGAGTCTTGAAATGGTCGAGACAAAAAGATGATATATTGGAAGCCTATGTTTGGACATCGGAATGGTTCCGGATGAGTTCAGGCATTTTCCGGAGTACCGGGAGGTTACCAGAACCCCCCGGGGAGTATATGGGCCCTAATGGGATTTAGTGCAGAGAGAGAGAGAGGCAGCCAGGGTAGGCCGCGCGCCCCTTCCTCTCTGGTCCGAATTGGACTAGGAAGGGAGGGGCGGTTCCCCCTTTCCTTCCCCCCTCTCTCCCCCTTCCTTCTCTCCTAGTCCAACTAGGGAAGGGAGGGGAATCCTACTCCCGGTGGGAGTAGGACTCCTCCAGCGCGCGCCATAGAGGGCCGGCCCTCCCCCTCCTCCACTCCTTTATATACGGGGGAGGGGGCACCCCATAGACACACAAGTTGATCATAGATCTCTTAGTCGTGTGCGGTGCCCCCCTCCACCATAATCCAGCTCGGTCATATCGTAGCGGTGCTTAGGCGAAGCCCTGTTTCGGTAGCATCATCACCGTCATCACGCCATCGTGCTGACGAATCTCTCCCTCGACACTCTGCTGGATCGTGAATTCGTGGGTCGTCACCGAGCCGAACGTGTGCAGATCGCGGAGGTGTCGTACTTTCGGTACTAGGATCGGTCGATCATGAGACGTACGACTACATCAACCGCGTTGTCGTAACGCTTCCTTTTATGGTCTACGAGGGTACGTAGACAACACTCTCCCCTCTCGTTGCTATGCATCACCATGATCTTGCGTGTGCGTAGGAATTTTTTTAAATTACTGTGTTCCCCTTCAGTGGCATCCGAGCCAGGTCTATGCGTAGATGTTATATGCACGAGTAGAACACAAAGGAGTTGTGGGCGTGGGTATATACATATTGCTTGCCATCACTAGTTGATTCTTGATTCAGCGGTATTGTTGGATGAAGCGGCTCAGACCGACATTACGCGTACGCTTACGCGAGACTGGTTCTACCGACATGCTTCACACACAGGTGGCTGGTGGGTGTCAGTTTCTCCAACTTTAGTTGAATCGGATTCAATGAACAGGGTTCTTTCTGAAGATCAAAAAGCAATCACTATACCGTGTTGTGGTTTTTGATGCGTAGGTAAGAACTGTTCTTGCTCAGCCCGTAGCAGCCATGTAAAACTTGCAACAACAAAGTAGAGGACGTCTAACTTGTTTTTGCAGGGCATGTTGTGACGTGAGATGTTTAAGACATGATGAGATATAAATTGTTGTATGAGATGATCATGTTTTGTTAAAGTTATCGGCAACTGGCAGAAGCCTTATGGTTGTTTCTTTATTGCATAAGATGCAAGCGCCATACAATTGCTTTACTTTATTGCTATGCGATAGCAATAGTTGCAAAAGCAATAGTTGGCGAGATGACCATGTGACGACACGTTGATAGAGATCAAGATGATGGAGATCATGGTGTCATGTCGGTGACGATGGAGATCATGACGGTACTTTGGAGATGGAGATCAAAGGCACAAGATGATAATGGCCATATCATGTCGCATATTTTGATTGCATGTGATGTTTATCTTTTATGCATCCTATTTTTCTTAGCACGACGGTAGCATTATAAGATGAACCCTCACTAAATTTCAAGGTACAAGTGTTCTCCCTAAGTATGCACCGTTGCGATAGTTCGTCGTGCCGATACACCACGTGATGATCGGGTGTGATAAGCTCTACGTTCACATACAACGGGTGCAAGCCAGTTTTGCACACGCAGAATACTCGGGTTAAAATTGACAAGCCTAGCATATGTAGATATGGCCTCAGAACACTGAGACCGAAAGGTCGAGCGTAAATCATATAGTAGATATGATCAACATAGTGATGTTCACCATTGAAAACTACTCCATCTCACGTGATGATCGAACATGGTTTAGTTGATATGGATCACGTGATCACTTAGATGATTAGAGGGATGTCTATCTAAGTGGTAGTTCTTAAGTAATATGATTAATTGAACTTTAATTTATCATGAACTTAGTCCTGATAGTATTTGCATAACTATGTTGTAGATCAATAGCTCGCGATGTAGCTCCCCGTTTATTTTTGATATGTTCCTAAAAAAATAAGTTGAAAGATGTTAGCAGCAATGATGCGGACTAGCTCCATGATCTGAGGATTATCCTCAATGCTGCACAGAAGTATTATGTCCTTGATGCACCCCTAGGTGACAGAACTGTTGCTGGAGCAGATGCAGACGTTATGAACATTTGACATGCTCGGTATGATGACTACTTGATAGTTTAGTGCACCATGCTTTACGGCTTAGAACCGGGACTTCAAAAATGTTTTGAACGACATGGAGCATATGAGATGTTCCAAGAGTTGAAATTGGTATTTCATGCTCATGCCCGTGTCGAGAGGTATGAGACCTCTGACAATACTTTGCCTACAAGATGGAGGAGAATAGCTCAACCAGTGAGCATGTGCTCAGATTGTCAGGGTACTACAATTGCTTGAATCAAGTGGGAGTTAATCTTCCAGATAAGATAGTAATTGATAAAGTTCTCTAGTCACTATCACCAAGTTAATAGAACTTAATGATGAACTATAATATGCAAGGGATCACGAAAGTAAATTCCCAAGCTCTTCGCGATGCTGAAATCAATGAAGTTAGAAATCAAGAAATAGCATCAAGTGTTGATGGTTAACAAGACCACTAGTTTCAAGAAAAGGGCAAAGGGAAAAGAAAGAGGAACTTCAAACAAGAATAGCAAGCAAGTTGCTGCTCCCATGAAGAAGCGCAAAGCTAGACCCAAGCCTGGAACTGAGTGCTTCTACTGCAAAGAAAATGGTCACTGGAAGTGGAACTGCCCTAGATACTTGGCAAATAAGAAGGATGGCAAAGTGAACAAAAGTATATTTGATATACATGTTGTTGATGTGTACTTTACTAGTGTTTATAGTAACCCCTCGGTATTTGATACTGGTTCAGTTGCTAAGAGTAGTAACTCGAAACAGGAGTTGCAAAATAAACAAAGACTAGTTAAGGGCGAGGTGATGATGTGAGTTGGAAGTGATTCCAAGGTTGATAAGATCACCATCGCACACTCCCTTTACCTTCAGGATTAGTGTTGAACCTAAAATAAATGTTATTTGGTGTTTGCGTTGAGCATAATATGATTGGATCATGTTTATTGCAATACGGTTATTCATTTAAGACAAAGAATAATTGTTATTCTATTTACACGAATAAAACCTTCTGAGGTCATACACCCAAGGTGAATGGTTTATTGAATATCGATCGTAGTGATACACATATTCATAATATTGAAGCCAAAAGATGCAAAGTTAATAATGATAGTTCAACTTATATGTGGCACTGTCGTTTAGGTCATATTGGTGTAAAGCGCATGAAGAAACTCCATGCTGATGGGCTTTTGGAATCACTTGATTATGAATCACTTGGTACTTGTGAACCATGCCTCATGGGCAAGATGACTAAGACTCCGTTCTCCGGAACAATGGAGCGAGCCACTAACTTATTGGAAATAATACATACTTATGTATACGGTCCGATAAGTGTTGATGCTCGCGGCGGGTATCGTTACTTTCTGACCCTCACAGATGATTTGAGCAGATATGGGTATATCTACTTGATGAAACATAAGTCTGAAACATTTGAAAAGTTCAAAGAATTTCAGAGTGAAGTGGAAAATCATCATAACAAGAAAATAAAATTTCTACAATCTGATCGTGGAGGTGAATATTTGAGTTACAATTTTGGTCTTCATTTGAAACAATGCGGAATAGTTTCACAACTCATGCCACCCGAAACACCACAGCGTAATGGTGTGTCCAAACGTTGTAATCGTACTTTATTAGATATGGTGTTATTATGATGTCTCTTACCGGTTTACCACTATCATTTTGGGGTTATGTATTAGAGACAACTGCATTCATGTTAAATAGGGCACCATCTAAATCCGTTGAGACGTCACCATATGAACCATGGTTTAGCAAGAAACCTAAGCTGTCGTTTCTTAAAGTTTGGGGCTATGATGCTTATGTGAAAAAAGTTTCAACCTGATAAGCTCGAACCCAAATCGAACAAATGCTTCTTCATGGGATACCCAAAGGAAACTGTTGAGTACACCTACTATCACAGATCCGAAGGCAAGATATTCGTTGCTAAGAATGGATCCTTTCTAGAGAAGAAGTTTCTCTCAAAAGAAGTGAGTGGGAGGAATGTAGAACTTGATGGGGTAATTGTACCTTCTCCCAAATTGGAAAGTAGTTCATCACAGAAATCAGTTCTTGTGATTTCTACACCAATTAGTAAGGAAGCTAATGATGATGATCATGAAACTATAGATCAAGTTATTACCGAACCCCGTAGGACAACTAGAGTATGGTCCGCATCAGAGTGATACGGCAATCCTATTCTGGAGGTCATGTTACTTGACCATGACGAACCTACGAATGATGAGGAAGCGATGTTGAGCCCAGATTCCGACAGATGGCTTGAGGCCATGAAATCTGAGATAGAATCCATGTATGAGAACAAAGTGTGGACTTTGGTGAACTTGCTCGATGATCGGCAAGCCATTGAGAATTAATGGATCTTCAAGAGAAAGACGGACGCTGATAGTAGTGTTACTATCTACAAAGCTCGACTTGTCGAAAAGGGTTTTTGACAAATTCAAGATGTTGACTACGATGAGATTTTCTCACTCATATCGATGCTTAAAGTCTGTCTGAATCATGTTAGCAATTGCCAAATTTTATGAAATCTGGCAAATGGATGTCAAAACTACATTCCTTAATGGTTTTCTTAAAGAAGAGTTGTATATGATGCAACAAGAAGGTTTAGTCAATCCTAAAGGCGCTAACAAAATGTGCAAGCTCCAGCGATCCATCTATGGACTGGTGCAAGCATCTCGTAGTTGGAATATATGCTTTGATAAGTTGATCAAAGCATATAGTTTTATACAGACTTGTGGTGAAGCCTGTATTTACAAGAAAGTGAGTGGGAGCACTACAACCTTTCTGATAAGTATATGTGAATGGCATATTGTTGATCAAAAATGATGTAGAATTTTCTGGAAAGCATAAAGGAGTGTTTGAAAGGAGTTTTTCAAAGAAAGACCTCGGTGGATCTGCTTACACATTGAGCATCAAGATCTATAGAGATAGATCAAGACGCTTGATAAGATTTTTCAATGTGTACATGCCTTGACAAGATTTTGAAGTAGTTCAAAATGGAACAGTCAAAGAAGGAGTTCTTGCCTGTGTTCCAAGGTGTGAATTTGAGTAAAGACTCAAAACCCGACCACAGAAGAAAATAGAAAGAGAATGAAAAGTCATTCCCTATGCCTCAGTCATAGGTTTTGTAAAGTATGCTATGCTATGTACTAGTCCTATTGTATACCTTAGCATTATTCTGGCAAGGGGGTATAATAGTGATCTAGGAGTAGATCACTGGACATCGGTCAAAATTATCCTTAGAGAACTAAGGAAATATTTCTCGGTTATGGAGGTGATAAAAGAGTTCATTGTCAAGAGTTACGTTGATGCAAGATTTTTACATCGATCTAGATGACTCTAAGTCTCGATCTGGATACATATTGAAAGTGGGAGCAATTAGCTAAGAGTAGCTCTGTGCAGAGTATTGTAGACATAGAAATTTGCGAAATACATATGGATCTAAATGTTGCAGACCCATAGACTAAACTTCTCTCACGAGCAAAATATGATCACTCTTTGGGTATTAATCACATAGCGATGTGAACTAGATTATTGACTCTAGTAAACCCTTTGGGTATTAGTCACATGAAGATGTGAACTAATCACATAAAGATGTGAACTATTTGTGTGAAATCACATGACGATGTGAACTAGATTATTGACTCTAGTGCAAGTGGGAGACTGAAGGAAATATGCCCTAGAGGCAATAATAAAGTGGTTATTTATATTTCCTTATATCATGATAAATGTTTATTATTCATGCTAGAATTGTATTAACTGGAAACTTAGTACATGTGTGAATACATGGACAAACAGAATGTCACTAGTATGCCTCTACTTGACTAGCTCGTTGAATCAATGATGGTTATGTTTCCTAACCATAGACATGAGTTGTCATTTGATTAACGGGATCACATCATTAGAGAATGATATGATTGACTTGACCCATCCATTAGCTTAGCACGATGATCGTTTAGTTACCAAACGTCACAACGTAACTGGGTGATTATAAAGGTGCTCTACAGGTCTCTCTGATGGTGTTTGTTGAGTTGGCATAGATCGAGATTAGGATTTGTCACTCCGATTGTCAGAGAGGTATCTCTGGGCCCTCTCGGTAATGCACATCACTATAAGCCTTGCAAGCAATGTGACTAATGAGTTAGTTACGGGATGTAGCATTACGGAATGAGTAAAGAGACTTGTTGGTAACGATATTGAACTAGGTATTGAGATACCGACGATTCGAATCTCGGTCAAGTAACATGCCGATGACAAAGGGAACAACGTATATCGTTATGTGGTTTGACCGATAAAGATCTTCGTAGAATATGTAGGATCCAATATGAGCATCCAGGTTCCACTATTGGTTATTGACCGGAGACGTGTCTCGGTCATGTCTACATAGTTCTCGAACCCATAGGGTCCCCACGCTTAACGTTCGGTGACGATCGATATTATGAGTTTATGTGTTTTGATGTACCGAATGTAGTTCGGAGTCCCGGATATGATCACGGACATAACGAGGAGTCTCGAAATGGTCGAGACATAAAGATCGATATATTGGAAGCCTATGTTTGGACATCATAATGGTTCCAGGTGAGTTCGGGCATTTTTCGGAGTACCGGGAGGTTATCGGAACCCCCCGGGGAGTATATGGGCCCTAATGGGCTTTAGTGGAGAGAGAGATAGGCAGCCAGGGCAGGCCGTGCGCCCCTTTCCCCTCTGGTCCGAATTGGACTAGGGAGGGAGGGGCAGCGCCCCCCTTTCCTTCCTCCCTCTCTCCCCCTTCCTTCTCTCCTAGTCCAACTAGGGAAGGAGGGGAATCCTACTCCCGGTGGGAGTAGGACTCCTCCAAGGCGCGCCATAGAGGGCCGGCCCTCCCCCCTCCTCCTCTCGTTTATATACGGGGGGCACCCCATAGACACACAAGTTGATCATAGATCTCTTAGCCGTGTGCGGTGCCCCCTCCACCATAATCTACCTCGGTCATATCGTAGCGGTGCTTAGGCGAAGCCCTATTCCGGTAGCATCATCATCACCATAATCGCGCCGTCGTGCTGACGAAGCTCTCCCTCGACACTCTGCTGGATGTGAGTTCGTGGGACGTCACCGAGCCGAACGTGTGCAGATCGCGGAGGTGCCGTACTTTCGGTACTAGGATCGGTCGATCGTGAAGACGTATGACCACATCAACCGCGTTGTCATAACGCTTCCGCTTACGGTCTATGAGGGTATGTAGCCAACACTCTCCCCTATCGTTGCTATGCATCACCATGATCTTGTGTGTGCGTATGCATTTTTTTGCAGTTACTGCGTTCCCCTACATAATATTGACATAAAAATGATAATACTTCAAGCATGCTAACCATGCAATTATGTCTTATCAAAATAACATAGCCAAAGAAAGCTCATCCCTAAAAAATCATATAGTTTGGCCATGCTTCATTTTCGTCACACAAAATGCTCCCATCATGCACATCCCCGATGACAAGCCAAGCAATTGTTTCATACTTAGCCTTTTCAAACTTTTTCAACTTTCACGCAATATATGAGCGCGAGCCATGGACATAGCACTATAGGTGGAATAGAATGGTGATTGTGGAGAAGACAAAAAGGAGGAAGAAAGTCTCACATCAACTATACATATCAATGGGCTATGGGGATGCCCATCAATAGGTATCAATGTGAGTGAGTAGGGATTGCCATGCAACGGATGCACTAGAGTTATAAGTGTATGAAAGCTCAACAAAATAAACTAAATGGGTGTGCATCCAACTTGCTTTCTCACGAAGACCTAGGGAAATTTGAGGAAGCCCATCATTGGAATATACAGGCCAAGTTCTATAATGAAAAATTCCCACTAGTATATGAAAGTGACAGCATAAGAGACTCTCTATCATGATATTGTTATTGATATTGATTGCAATCCGTCTTGCCCAATTATTATTGGTAGACCGTTTTTACGCACTATCGGTGTCGTGATTGATATGAAAGAAGGCAATATTAAGTTCCAGTTTCCTTTGAGGAAGGCTATGGAACACTTTTATAGAACTAGAATTAAGCCACTCTATGAATCAATCATGAGGGCATCTTATGGATCTCAAACCAAGGATGACAAAACTTAGATCCTTGCATTATGCTTAGCTAAGGGCGTAAAACTATAGCGCTTGTTGGGAGGCAACCCAATGAATAAAATTTTATTTTTGCTTTTTGCTTCCTGTTTTTGTGTGTTAGCACAATTATGCTACTATTATGATTGTGTTTTTTATGTTTTAATTAGTGTTTGTGCCAAGTAAAGCCTTTAGGATCTTCTTGGGTAATAGTTGTTTGATCTTGCTGAAAAAACAGAAACTTTTACGCTCACGAAATTAATTTTCATCTTTTACCAGAGAGCGATAAAATACCCATTCCACCTGCAGTAGATAAATATACAAATTTTTCAGGTCGTCCTAAGTTTTTAGAATTTTTGGACTTACAGAAGTATTCGAAATAGTCAGATTTCTACACACTGTTCTGTTTTGACAGATTCTATTTTCTTTGTGTTGTGTGCTTATTTTGATGGCTCTATGGTTTTATTTTATGAGTTTTTGCCATAGAAAAGTTGGAATACAGTAGATATAATACAAAAAAATATGAGTTGGTTTAATACAGCACTAATAGTAGTGGTTTATTATTCTTATACTAACGGATCTCGCGAAAGTTTTGTTGAGTTTTGTGTGATTGAAGTTTTCAAGTTTTGGGTTATCTTACGATGGATGAAGGAAGGATGGAAGAGCCTAAGCTTTGGAATTCCCCAGCATCCCAAGCTATTATCCAAAAATGAGCAACCAACTAAGCTTGGGGATGCCCCCGAGTGGCATCCCCGCTTTCTTCCAACAGCTATCGGTATTTTACTTGAGACTATATTTTTATTCGTCACATGATATGTGTTTTGCTTGGAGCGTCTTGTATGATATGAGTCTTTGCTTGTTTTATTTTTTTATTTAAGTCATCAATCCTTGTTGGACACACCTATTCGAGAGAGCCAAAATTATGCCAGGATTTGTTAGAATTGCTCTCTGTGCTTCACTTAAATCTTTTATGAGCTAGGACTTGCTCTAGTGCTTCACTTATATCTTTTTGAGCACGGTGTGCTTAGTATTTTTGAATAAATGATCTCTTGCTTCACTTAGATTTATTTGAGGGTTAGTAAAATTTTGAAGAAATACTCTCTTGCTTCACTTCAATTATTTTGAGAGAAAGAAATATTATGCTCATGATCTTCACTTATATTTGTTTGAGCTTATGAAAAGCAACATGTTAAAATTAGTCCCAAAGTGATAGATATCCAAGAAGGATAAAGAAAAAGAAAAAATGTCACGAAGATCATTGGACAAAATAAACTTGATTCTTAGTAATAGTTTTGAGATATGATGATGTGATATGTGAGTTATGTTGATGAGTAATTATGCTCTAGTAGGAATATTGGTGTTAAGGTTTGTGATTCCCGAAGCATGCACGTGTAGTCTCTCGTTATGCTACGATGTTGGAGCATGATTTATTTTTTATTGTCTTCCTTATAAGTGGCGGTCGGGGACGAGCGATGGTCTTTTCCTACCAATCTACCCCCTAGGGGCATGCGTAGTAGTACTTTGCTTCGAGGGCTAATAAACTTTTGCAATAAGTATATGAGTTCTTTATGACTAATGTGAGTCCATGGATTATACGCACTCTAACCTTTTCGCAATTTGCTAGCCTCTATGGTACCGTGCATTGCCCTTTCTCACATTGAGAAGTGGTGCAAACTTCGCAGGTGCATCCAAACCCCGTGATATGATACGCTCTATCACACATAAGCCTCATTATATCTTCCTCAAAACAGCCACCATACCTACCTATTATGGCTTTTCCATGGCCACTCTGAGATATATTGCCATGCAACTTCCACCGTTTTTGTTTGATGACTTGAGCATTCATTGTCATATTGCTTTGCATGATCATATAGCTGACATAGTGTTTGTGGCTTAGCCACCGTTCATCATTTTTCATACATGTTACGCTAGATCATTGCTAGAGGCATTTATATAGAGTCATACTTGTCACAGGTATCGAGTTGTAATTTTTGTTTCTTTTGAGTTATAAGTAAAAAGAAGTGTGATGATCATCATTATTAATTTTTAGAGCAGTGCCCCAGTAAGGAAAGGATGATGAAGACTATGATTCCCCCGCAAGTCGGGATGAGACTCCGGTCAATGAGAGAAAAATAAAAAGAAAAAATAATAATAAAACAAAGAGAGAAGGGGCATTGCTAGTATCTTTTACCACACTTGTGCTTCAAAGTAGTACCATGTTTTTCATATGGAGAGTCTCCTATGTTGTCACTTTCATATACTAGTGGAAATTTTTCATTATAGGATTATATGCACACCCACTTAGTTTTCATATTGAGCTTTCATACACTTATAGCTCTTAGTGCATTCGTTGCATGGTAATCCCTACTCCTCATGTTGATATCGGTTAATGGGCATATCCATAGCCCGTTGGTTAGCCGCATCGATGTGAGACTTCCTTACTTTTTTTCTCTTCTCTATATTTACCCCTATCATCATACTCTATTCCACCCATAGTGCTATATCCATGGCTTGCGCTCATGTATTGCGTAAGAGTTGAAAAAGTTGAAGTGCGTTAAAAGTACGAACCAAATGCTCGGCTTGTCATCGGGGTTGTGCATGATAAATACTTTGTGTTAAAGACATGGTTGCTTGTCGATATGCTTGAGTATCTAAATTATTATGTCAACACTAGACTATTGCCTTGAATCACATGAAAGTCCAATTGTCCATGCTATAAAGAAAAGAATATGATATGACATGTTTGTAAGGGCATTTCCTGCCTAGGGTTTTGGTGATGATGACAATTCATGTGTGGACTAATCGTGCGTCATAAATTACTCAGGTACACATCATGTGACGCGAGACGGTTAAGCCTTCCCTCTCTAAGGAAAAGATCGAAGACGGTGTTTTCTACGCTTTTATTCCTTTTGGTCATAGGAAATCCGTACTACTAAGAGGGAACCCACATCAGAAGGTTTTGGGTGAATCAAGTCACGTACACAGTTACTTTTCACCCACCATATAGCCTTCGTTCGAGGAGAGAGAGGTTCCCTTGCTCCTATGGGTGTGTGCAGCCCCTGTCACGGCGGTAGTACCGCTGTTCTCATCGGTAGTACCGGTGGCCGGTAGTTCCGGTCAAACCACCGCCCCAAATACCGCCTGGGGGTGATTCCTCTCTGTGCTATGTGCGGTGGTAGACCGGTGGCGGCCCGAAAGTACCGGTTTTTTGTTGATAAACCGGTACTACCGGTACCAAGTGCGGTTGTACCGCTTGGGTCGCCACCACCCAGGAACCTCTGTTCCAGCGGATGTTCCGGCTCTTCCACCGCCCCAACTACCGCTCTGGCTGGTAGTTCTCTGGTCTAGTTGCGGTTGTTGACCGGTGGCGGAGTGGTAGTTCCAGTTTTCTCCGGAAGCCCGGTACTACCGGGCACCCCTCCGGAAGTACCGCCTTGGTGCCATGGGTGCGGTTTCCTACACACACCGGTTCTTCCGGTGGTACGTGCGGAAGTACCGGCCCTATGCGTTTCTGCACATAACGGTTGGATCTCGGGGAGGCTATTTAAGGAGGTGCTTCCCCTACCTCCCACCTACCTCTTGCCTCTCTCTCTTCTCCATTAATCCCCTTGGAGCTTTCTTTCCCGATCTCTCTCTCTAGCCACTCAAACTCGTTGATTTGCTAGGGATTAAAGGAGGAGACCTAGATCTACACTCTCACCAAAGGAAAATTGATTCCCTTACTTTCTTGTGTGGATTTTGTTACTCTTGGGTGTTTGAGCACCCTAGACAGAAGAGGTCACTTCGGAGCCACATTCCATTGTGGTGAAGCTCCGGGGTTTCGTTGGGAGCCTCCAATTAAGTTGTGGAGAGAGCCCCGACCTTGTTTGTAAAGGTCCGGTCGCCGCCTTCAAGGGCACCAATAGTGGATTCACGGCATCTCGCATTGTGTGAGGGCGTGAGGAGAATACGGTGGCCCTAGTGGCTTCTTGGGGAGCATTGTGCCTCCACACCGCTCCAACGGAGACGTACTTCCCCTCAAAGGGAAGGAACTTCGGCAACACATCCTCGTCTCCACCGGCTCCTCTCTTGGTTATCTCGCGCCTTTACTTGTGCAAGCTTTCTGTGTTGTATCTATTGCTTGTTTGTGTGGTTATCGTTGTTGCATCATATAGGTTGCTCACTTAGTTGCATATATAGACAACCTACTTTGATGCAAAGTTTAAATTGTTAAAGAAAAGCTAAAAATTGTTAGTTGCCTATTCACCCCCCCCCTCTAGTCAACTATATCGATCATTTCAATTGGTATCAGATCCTCGTCTCTCTTTAAGGACTTTACCGTCCGAAGAGTATGGTTGACGTCGAAGACGATGTGGGAGAGTACTGTGGTGCGAATCCAATATCGTCTATGGGAGATGGGGGCAACTCGATCTCACGTGAGGAATTCAATGTGGCGCTAGACACATTGAAAACCTCCATGACGACCGAGGTCAAAGACATGTTTAAGGAATTCTTAGAAGGGCTTAAACTTTCCACCGCACCCGTGAAAGTGGGTGATCCCGCCAACATGGTGACGGATGCCAACCCCGATAAGGGGGAAGCTACT
The DNA here is from genome assembly GCF_056163025.1 of Triticum urartu. NCBI lineage: Eukaryota > Viridiplantae > Streptophyta > Magnoliopsida > Poales > Poaceae > Triticum > Triticum urartu. The sequence goes on from NC_141873.1 coordinate 370,169,554, forward strand.
AGTGAGAAAGCTCCTTTGTCTAGTGGTAAGAATGGCACCGGCATCTTTGCCCATGTGCAACCTCCACCCGTTTATGGTGGACCGATTCCTTCTACTCATTTGAATCATGCCGGTCCTCCCCCCAAGATTGATAAAAAGTAGGATTTTGATTCTTGGGTCTATTGTTTTAAGCGTCATTTAAATCATGTGAACACTAACCTTTGGAGAATCATTAAAGAAGGTTTTTATCCACATGACTGAAGCAACTTCACTCCTAGAGAAGAAGTGGAGAATCAATTCAATGAGAATGCTCTCTTCATCATCCAAGAAGCAATTCTTCCCGAAGACCTCCGGCATCTCTGGCCCTACTCATTGGCCAAAGATGCTTGGCACAAAGTGGTTTCCCTCTATCGGGGAAGCGCAAGTATTCAACGCTCCAATTATGAAGTGGTACAAGATGAAGCCGATGAGTTTGCAATGAAAGAAGATGAAGAAACCTTGTGAGCTCTATTGAAGAGTTACCAAGCTCGCGGTCTCTCTCCGGGATCATGGAAGTAAGGACAGGGATGACAATTGGATCAAGCGCAAATTTCTCAAGGCAATGATGCCCTACCACAAAGCCATGTCCTCCGTCATTCGTCAAAGGCCGGACTTTCACACCTTGTCCTCAAGTGATGTGTTGGATGAGTTTGTGGCTATGAGCATATTGGACAAGACCGCCAACAATGCGGTGCTCCGCTCCCAAAGAGCTAAGAAGCCCAACCTTGCATTGAAGGCCAAGGTTTATGTCGAAGAAGAAGAAGAGGAGGAAGAAGAGGAGAGCAACCTCGAAGATATGAAGTATGCCTATCATGAACACATGGCCCTTGCTTCAAGGCAATTTTGGAGCAAGAAGAACTCAAGGCCCAACTTCAACAAGAGCAACTCAAGTGGCGCAAAGGGCAAGCAACAAGTGAGGAGTTGTTTCAATTGTGGCAATGTGAGTCATTTTGTTGCGGAGTGCCCGTATGAGAAGAGGGAAGACAATGGTGGCAAGCTCATCTGTAAGGACAAGGCCAAGTCTTTCCCCAACAATAGCAACTTCACCAAGAAGGCTCCTCACAAGGCATTGGTGGTACAAGAAGAGTACAATGAGGATGATGATGATGATGAAGAAGAAGATGGTGAGTCGGTTTCCATGGCCTCCGTTTCCATTGCGACGACTCCACATGTGTCTCTCTTCGACTCACCCAATGAAAGCATCACCGCCAAGTGCCTCATGGCTAAAGCCACCAACAAGGTAACCCCCAACATCAAAACTACCATCATTAATCATCCTTCTCCGACGGATAGCATTGATGAACATGAGGGAACTAATGTGGAGGAGAATGAGTTTGAGGCCTTTATGGGTAAACTCAAGGGTAAATCCAAGAGGCACTTCGTTGCTCTCTTGGAACAACTTGGTGAAGCCAATGACATGATCGAGGCTCATGAAGATACCATCTCTAAGATGGAGGGGCATAGTCGTGACTATGACGATGAGATTTCGGATCTTTCCAATGCTCTTGAGGAAGAGTGTGGTCTTCGTTTGGCTCTTGAGGAGTCATACAACAATGATCATGCTAAATTAAAGAAAGATCTTGATCATGCTCCTGTTGTGTCTCGTGTGCTAAGCTCCGAGAAGGCAAAGCTTGGGGTTGATCTTGCTAGACTCAAATAGGAGTTTGACACTCTCGACAAGGCTCACAAAGTCTTGAAGGGTGTTCATGCTAGCCTCAAAGAATCTCATGATCAACTCCAAGTGAAGCTAACCAAGGAGAAAGCCACTTTTCCTCATATGGTGTTGATTGATAATGCAAATGCTACTAACCCTTGTTGTGAGCATGTGCACCTTGTTGAGGAGAATGCTAAGTTGAAGGAGCAACTTGAGAAAGGCCTTGTTACATGCATACAAGGTGATAAGAACCTCAACGACCTTTTGAGTAATCAAAAGGAAGTTGTGGCCAAGGAGGGGATTGGGTTCGCACCCAAGCCCAAGAACAAGAAGAAGAATGACAAGACCAAACGGCCTCCTCCTCTCAAGAAAACTTTTGTGAAGGAGGGAGAGGGTGCTTCCAAGGAGAAGAAGAACAATGCAAAGGGTGGAGATGTCAAGAAGGGCAATGCCACCCCTCCCAACAAAGCCGGCGATTTTAATCCTTCTTATGTGTTATGTCGTGCTAGTGATGGGCATGTTTATGCCAAATTTGTTGGTTCTCCTCATGAATACATTGAATGGTCTATTTGGGTTCCTAAGACCCTTGTTACTAACATCAAAGGACCCATTACTAAATGGGTACCTAAAACCAAGCATTGATCTCTTGTAGGTGTTTGCTTCCGGTGGGGGATCATGGTTGCTCGATAGTGGAGCCACAAATCATATGACCGGAAGTAAGGACTTGGTGGTGGATGTGCACAAGATTCCATCTATGCCCACCAATGTCGAGTGGGGTGATGCCTCGTCTTCTAAGGTATTGGGACTCGGCAAGGTTGTAATTTCTCATGATCTCACGATCGAGAAGGTCATGCTTGTAGAGTCCCTTGCATACAACTTACTTTCCGTTCGTCAACTTGCAATCATGGGATTTGCCACTTTCTTTGATATTGATACCGTGGCCCTCTTGTGGAGCAATACTCTTAAAGTAGCCTTCGTTGGGCATGTCGAGAACGGTCTATATGTGATTAACTTTTCGGAGCGACCCACTAAGACCGCGACATGCCTAATGGCTAAAGTTGACGTGGGATGGCTTTGGCATCACCGTTTAGCCCATGTCAATATGAGATCTTTGCAAAGTCTTCTCAAGGGGGACCATGTCCGTGGACTAACGAATGTTAGCTTTGCTAAAGATCATGCTTGCAGTGCTTGTATCAAAGGAAAGCTTCATGAGAAGGCTCACCCTCCCACGATTATCATCTACTCGAAGAGGCCTTGGGAGCTCCTTCACTTGGATCTCTTCGGGCTTCCATCCTTTGATAGTCTTGGGGGTAGGAAGTATTGCTTGGTTATTGTGGATGATTACTCAAGATATACTCGGGTGTATTTCTTCAAGAAAAAGAGCAAGACCCAACAAACCGTCATTGACTTTGCAAATGAAGCACAACGTCAACACAATGCAAAGATCTTGACGATAAGAAGTGACAACGGCACCGAGTTCAAGAACTACACCTTGGATGAGTTCCTTAGTGATGAGGGGATCAAGCATCAATATTCCGCATCGTATACCCCTCAACAAAACGGTGTCGCGGAGAGGAAGAACCGGACGTTGATGGATGCGGCAAGGACCATGATGGCGGAGTTCAAGTCTCCATACAACTTTTGGGCCGAAGCCATCAACACCGCATGTCATGAATCCAATTGGCTCTACCTCCGCAAGGGCTTGAACAAGACTCCATATGAGATACTCACCGGTAACAAGCCCAACCTCAAGTACTTTCGGGTGTTCGGGTGTAAGTGTTTCATTCTCAAGAAAGGTGTTCGGTTGTCTAAATTTGAGGCTAGAGCTTATGAGGGCATATTTGTTGGTTATGCTACAAACTCTCATGCTTACCGTGTCCTCAATAAATCCACGGGACTTATTGAGGAGACGTGTAACGTGGAGTTTGATGAGAATAACGGCTCCCAAGTGGAGCAAAGTGGCACTTGTGATGTAGGTGATGAAATTCCTCCTCAAGCCATAAGAAGAATGGGTGTTGGTTTTATCCTACCCATTGAGGAACCCCTTGTGGCCGAAGGAGAAGGACAATGCTCCACTCAAGTGGAGCCATCACCAACCCAAGGCCCACACGCTTCCGAAGAACAAAGTGAAGGCCCTCAACCTCATGAACAAGACCAAGGGCAAGATCATACTCAAGATGATGGTGACACACCAAGTGATGCCCAAGGTCAAGTTCTCTCCCCCGAGCAAGTGCAAGATAAAGAACAAGCTCAAGACGACGCTCAAGATGATCAAGTGACCGCTCCTCAACTCACCACCAAGGAGGAATTAGAGCGTCGTGCCGCCAAGATTGCTTCCAAGCTCTCCACCAAGGGTCATCTCATGAAGAATGTACTTGGAAGCATTCGAAAGGGGGTAAGCACTTGTAGACAATTGGCAAACTATTGTGAACATCACGCGTTTGTCTCTTGTGTTGAACCCCAAAAGGTATATGAAGCACTCGAAGATCCGGAATGGCTTAATGCCATGCATGAAGAACTAAACAACTTCGAGTACAACAAGGTGTGGAGGTTGGTGCCAAGGCCAACAGGGAACCACAATGTCATTGGGACCAAGTGGATTTTCAAGAACAAGCAAGATGCTCATGGGATCATCATTCTCAACAAGGCAAGATTGGTGGCACAAGGCTACTCCCAAGTCGAGGGTATCGACTACGGTGAAACCTTTGCTCCCGTTGCTCGTCTTGAATCCATTCGTTTGTTGATTGCTTATGCTTCCCATCACAACTTTAAGTTGCAACAAATGGATGTGAAGAGTGCTTTTCTTAATGGTCCTATTAATGAGTTGGTTTACGTCAAACAACCCCCCGGGTTCGAGGATCCCTACTTTCCCGATCATGTGTATCAACTCGATAAGGCACTCTATGGCCTTAAACAAGCCCCACGTGTGTGGTATGATCACCTTACCGAGTTGCTACAAGATCGCGGGTTTGAAGTTGGGATAATCGATCCCACTCTTTTTACTAAGAAGGTCAAAGGGGAGTTGTTTGTGTGCCAACTATATGTTGATGACATTATCTTTGGTTCCCCTAACAAAGCTTTCAATGATGAATTTGCCGCACTAATGACCTCAAAATTTAAGATGTCTTCCATGGGAGAGTTGAAGTTCTTTCTAGGTTTCGAAGTGAAGCAAAGAAGAGAAGGTACCTTCATCAACCAAGCCAAATACACTCAAGACATGCTCATGAGATTCAAGCTAAGCGATGTCAAGCCGGCTTCCACTCCAATGCCTACCAAGTGCCAACTTGACATTGATCCCAATGGTAAAGCGGTGGATCAAAAGGTATATCGCTCCATGATTGGATCCTTGCTTTACCTTTGTGCATCTAGACCGGATATCATGTTGAGTGTGGGAATTTGTGCACGGTTTCAAGCCGCACCTAAGGAAAGCCACTTTGTGGCGGTCAAGCGAATCTTTCGATATTTGGCTCATACCCTAAACTTTGGCTTATGGTACCCAAGAGGAGCAAACTTCAAGCTTGTAGGATATTCAGATTCCGATTGGGCGGGAGACAAAGTGGATAGGAAGTCCACTTCCGAAGGGTGCCAATTCCTTGGTTGCTCTTTGGTAAGTTGGTCTTCCAAAAAGCAAAGTTGTGTGTCTCTCTCGTCCACCTAAGCGGAGTATGTAGCGGCCGGTAGTTGTTGTGCACAACTCTTATGGATGAGGCAAACTTTAAAGGATTATGGTGTCATTTGTGACAAAGTGCCTCTTTGGTGTGACAATGAAAGTGCCATCAAGATTTCTCTCAACCCGGTGCAACACTTCAAGACAAAGCATATTGAGATTCGGTATCACTTCATCTGGGATCACATTAGGCGAGGGGAGATCGAGCTCAACTATGTCAACACTCATGATAACCTTGCAGATATCTTCACGAAGCCTTTGGATGAAGCAAGATTTCGCGAGTTAAGGCATGAGCTAAATATCATTGATTCGAGCAATGTTGCTTGAACCCTTGCACACCCCACCATACTCAACTTGTTGTCTTGTTTACGTCTAGGCATGGACATAGGGGGAGTGTTGTTCTCTCAATGAACTCTCCCTCCCCCCATTATGCATAAATCAATCAACTCTTTCACATTAGCCATTTTTGATGGTACTTGTGCTTCAAAGACGAGTTTTGGTCATGGGCCCAAAGATAATTCTTCGCGGTGCCATACCATTCGACTCAAACATAGGTGGCTCCGGCCACCGCCCTCGTGCTAGGGTGGTTTTCTTTTGTTCTCTTTTTTGCCTTGCTTTTTGGGTGCTCCTAGGTGTGTAAGTTCTCCAATGGGTGGCCTTTATTGTTTGCTTCTTGCACTCTTGGAGTATTCACCACCATATTACAGTGTCTGAATCCATCCTAAGCCTTCTCATCCAAGCCATCTACTTCAGATGTACACAAGTTTGATATCATGGGGTGGGCTGTTGCTTCCTGGCGGTACAATCGGTGGTACCAGTGGTTCTACCGCTTTACCACCAGGCTGTAGCCCAGCGGTACAACCGGTCGTGAATTAGCGGTTCTACCGCTGAGACTCTGACCTGTACCCCTGGCCGGTTCTACCGGTGTTGCTGTGCGGAACTACCGCTTCGTGCGGAAGTACCACCCCAACCACCTGGTAGCTCCAGGAGTGGTACTACCGGTCCCCGGACCGGTACTACCGGCTGCTTGACTAGGCAGGTGTAAATAGGATGGGCCGAAGGGGTATCTTAGTTTTTCCCCTCACCCCCGTCCTTTCCATTCGACCTAGCCACCGGTTGCTCCGCCCACTGCCCCGAAGCGCCCTCCGGCACTTCGGATCGGTCCGTGGAGGCTGCCTCCTCCTCGATCTTCTCCCATGGCTGCCGGTATTGCCCTGTTCTTCTCGTTCTTGAGGACTCTTGTCTTGAATCCTCTTTCTAGGGCATTACTAGTATTCCCTCTTTTTTGGCCAAATGTTTGGTGGGAGAGATCCATATAGACTCCTTATTCACTTATGCGTACTTAGTGGTAGAAATCGTGCGTCTAGTTTCGAGATAGGGTAGTTCCTCCCCTTCAACTCAGCAGATCCGCTCGCAGCAGTTCTACCGGTCATTTCGACCGGTACTACCGCTAGACTGGAACTACCGGTTCAAGGACCGGAACTACCGGTATCTCTGAACCTACATGCTCTATTTCTATTCTACTTACACACTCATGAATTATTCTTCCGCTCTTGTGTACATTCCTCTCATCTTTGCTGGGTTGCTTTGTGCTCTTCATGTGCGTTTGCAAGTGGCTCTAGCTCTCGTGCTGCTCAAAAGACCAAGAAGAGGGCCCGTAGGGGCCAGCGGCCAGTTGACAATGAAGAAGATCGCGAGGTTGTGGTCCCCACCAAAATCACTCGCCGGGCAAAGTCTCTTGCAACCAAACAGCGTGCTGCGCTACCAATGCATAAGTGGAAGCTTCCGGACTAGGAGAAGTTCCGCTTTCAGAATAACCCTCAGTTCCGGAATGAATTGCAAATGAGGATTGTGTCTGAAATCTTCGAGCACCACAAGAACAAGTTCACCCGGATGTGGTCCATTGATCTCGAGCATTGGAGGAACAACCCCGATTACTTTGGAGAGGCTATGGAGATATGTGAGGAGTTCGACTTGCTCAAGCTCATGGCGCTGCACTATGATTTTGATGTGGAGCTTGTCCATCAGTTCTATGCTACTGTCCACTTCGGTGATGATGATCAGTGTCACCTTTCATTTATGTGCCGGGATGAGTTCTTCCATGTCCCCTGGAGTGCTTTCTGCAATGCTCTTGGCTAGGATGACACTGGTCTAGAGGGTCAAGGTGGCCTCCGTCCTCACGACTGAGCCAACCCCATGGATAAGGTTAAACTTGCTCCTCTGTACACCCCTGGCCGTGGCATTGTGGGTAAGTCCAATGATCTTCTGTCTGTTTATGATATTCTCCACCGTGTGTTCCATTGTGTGCTACTGCCCAAGGTTGGAAACCAAGATGACATTTATGGATATCTTGTGGATTTGCTTGTGGCCATGAATACCAATAGGGGCAAAGGTATCACGTTCGATGTGTCCAAGTGGATGTGGGAGGAGATGTACAACTGTGTCTGGTACCGCAAGGTACCGATCTACGCTCCGTATGTGATGCGATTCTTATCCTCTGTCCGGGATGTACGGAGGGCTGGAGAGCCTCTTACTTCTCCTGATAAGATCACGGAGCATGAGGTCAAGATGCTAAGGAATAAGAAGCAAGCTCATCCTCGCTTCCCTGCGGGGAATGAGGAGGATGTCTATGCTACCTCAAGTGACGAGGACTTTGAGTTGGAGGCGGGGACCAAGCCCTCTTGGGTGGAGAAGCTGACTGCCAAGGTCAAGAAGACCTTCTGCTTACAGGCCCATATTCAGAAGAAGCTCTACAAGGCACATGTGGCTGAGAAGATGGCACGCCGCAGACAGATTCATATGATGAGGCATCTCAATGTGCCAGGTGTGATGAGTGGCTCTGAGAAGAGCATCACTCCAGAGGATATGTGGTCTTTGGCTAACTGCAATTGGTCTGATGACGAGCCCACTACTTCTGCTTCTCGTGCTGCTCGTGTTGCTGAGGATGCTGAGGATGTTGATGATGCTGAGGAGGCTGAGGAGTCTGATGGTTCTGGTGGTGATGGCTCCGATGGTACCCCTTCGACAGGCGACGAGCATTACTGAGCCCTGGGGCATTAGTTTCGCTCTTTTCCTTTTTGGTGCTTGATGCCAAAGGGGGGAGAGTTATTAGGTCACGGGAGTTGCATGGGTTATCTTGTTTCCTTGCAGTTGCTTTCCTTGAGTTGAACCTTTTATTTGTGTCTTGGGAACTTGTCATGTGATGTGTCTTTGTGCATGGTGTGAGACATGTGTCCCTTATCTATTTATCTATGCACTTATCTCTCGGTAGAGCTGTTTATTATTGGTGGTCTCATCTTTGTCTCTACTGCTATATCTCTACTAATCATATGCTTTGTTGTCTACTTTGTTGGTTTGCAGTCGCTGGTTGGTTTGTAAAATCTAGGGGGAGCATTGATCCTAGTTTGAGCACTTTTGCATTCCAAAAGCAAACTCTAAATAAGTGCTCACACTCAGGGGGAGCTCCGCCTACATTTTCTAGATCTCCCGTGCTTTTCGCGTGGTTGCCATCATTCACCAAAAAGGGGAGATTGTAAGGGCATTTCCTGCCTAGGGTTTTGGTGATGATGACAATTCATGTGTGGACTAATCGTGCGTCATAAATTACTCAGGTACACATCATGTGACGCGAGACGGTTAAGCCTTCCCTCTCTAAGGAAAAGATCGAAGACGGTGTTTTCTACGCTTTTATTCCTTTTGGTCATAGGAAATCCGTACTACTAAGAGGGAACCCACATCGGAAGGTTTTAGGTGAATCAAGTCACGTACACAGTTACTTTGCACCCACCATATAGGCTTCGTTCGAGGAGAGAGAGGTTCCCTTGCTCCTATGGGTGTGTGCAACCCCTGTCACGGCGGTAGTACCGCTGTTCTCAGCGGTAGTATCGGTGGCCAGTAGTTCTGGTCAAACCACCGCCCCAAGTACCGCCTGGGGTTGATTCCTCTCTGTGCTATGTGTGGTGGTAGACCGGTGGCGGCCCGGAAGTACCGGTTTGTTGTTGATAAACCGGTACTACCGGTACCAAGTGCGGTTGTACCGCTTGGGTCGCCACCACCCAGGAACCTCTATTCCAGCGGATGTTCCAGCTCTTCCACCGCCCCAACTACCGCTCTGGCTGGTAGTTCTCTGGTCTAGTTGCGGTTGTTGACCGATGGCGGAGCGGTAGTTCCGGTTTTCTTCAGAAGGCCGGTACTACCGGGCGCCCCTCCGGAAGTACCGCCTTGGTGCCATGGGTGCGGTTTCCTACACACACCGGTTCTTCCGGTGGTACGTGCGGAAGTACCGGCCCTATGCGTTTCTGCACATAACGGTTGGATCTCGGGCACGCTATTTAAGGAGGTGCTTCCCCTACCTCTTGCCTCTCTCTCTCCTCCTCCATTAATCCCCTTGGAGCTTTCTTGCCTAATCTCTCTCTCTAGCCACTCAAAATCGTTGATTTGCTAGGGATTGAAGGAGGAGACCTAGATCTACACTCTCACCAAAGGAAAATTGATTCCCCCTTACTTTCTTGTGTGGATTTTGTTACTCTTGGGTGTTTGAGCACCCTAGACAGAAGAGGTCACTTCGGAGCCACATTCCATTGTGGTGAAGCTCCGGGGTTTCGTTGGGAGCCTCCAATTAAGTTGTGGAGAGAGTCCCGACCTTGTTTGTAAAGGTTCGGTGGCCGCCTTCAAGGGCACCAATAGTGGATTCACGGCATCTCGCATTGTGTGAGGGCGTGAGGAGAATACGGTGGCCCTAGTGGCTTCTTGGGGAGCATTGTGCCTCCACACCGCTCCAACGGAGACGTACTTCCCCTCAAAGGGAAGGAACTTCGGCAACACATCCTCGTCTCCACCGGCTCCTCTCTTGGTTATCTCGCGCCTTTACTTGTGCAAGCTTTCTGTGTTGTATCTATTGCTTGTTTGTGTGGTTATCGTTGTTGCATCATATAGGTTGCTCACTTAGTTGCATATCTAGACAACCTACTTTGATGCAAAGTTTAAATTGTTAAAGAAAAGCTAAAAATTGTTAGTTGCCTATTCACCCCCCCCCCCTCTAGTCAACTATATCGATCATTTCAATGTTAAACAACACTCCACATCAAAAACTCTGTTTTTATCACTTACCTACTCGAGGACGAGTAGGAGTTAAGCTTGGGGATGCTGGTACGTCTCCAACGTATCTATAATTTTTGATTCTTTCATGCTGTTATATTATCATTTGGGATGTTTTATAATCATTTTATAGTCATTTGATATCATTTTTGGGTACTAACCTATTGACATAGTGCCGAAGTGCCAGTTCCTATTTTTTACATCGCAGAAAATCAATATCAGACGAAGTCCAAATGCCACGAAACTTTATAGAGATTTTTTATGGACTAGAAGGAACAAGTTGGGCCCTGGTAGCACCTGGGGGGAGTCCCGAGGATGGGACAACCCACCAGGGCGCGCCAGGAGGCCCAGGCGCGCCCTGGTGGGTTGTTCCCACCTCGGGTGCCCCCTTGACCGCCTCTTTGCTCTATAAATACCCAAATATTCCGAAAACCCTAGGGGAGTCGACGAAATATTCATCCAGCCACCGTAGAGTCCAGAACCAACAGATCCAATCTAGACACCATCTCGGATGGGGTTCACCACCTCCATTGGTGCCTCTCCGATGATGCGTGAGTAGTTCTTTGTAGACCTTCGGGTCCGTAGTTAGTAGCTATATGGTTTCATCTCTCTCTATCTTGATTCTCAATACAATGGTCTCTTGGAGATCCATATGATGTAACTCTTTTTGCGATGTGTTTGTTGGGATCTGATCAACTTTGAGTTTATGACCAGTCATATCTTTTTATATACACGAAAGTTATTTGAGTTTCTTTGATCTCTTATATGCATGATCTCTTATAGCCTCTTATTTCTTCTCCGGTATTTGGGTTTCATTTGGCCAACTTGATCTATTTATCTTGCAATGGGAAGAGGTGCCCAGTAGTGGGTTCGATCTTACGGTGCTTGATCCCGGTGACAGTAAAGGGAACCGACATGTATGTATCGTTGCTACTAAGGATAAAAAGACAGGATTTATATCTATGCAATAGATAACCGGATCTTGTCTACATCATGTCATCGTTCTTATTGCATTACTCCGTTTTTCCATGAACTTAATACACTAGATGCATGCTGGATAGCGGTCGATGTGTGGAGTAATAGTAGTAGATGCAGGCAGGAGTCGGTTTACTAATCTTGGACGTGATGCCTATGTAATGATCATTGCCTGGATATTGTCATAATTATTTGTGGTTCTATCAATTGCCCAACAGTAATTCGTTTACCCACTGTTTGCTATCTTTTCTCAAGAGAAGCCACTAGTGAAACCTACGGGCCCCGGGTCTTCTTCCTCATATATTTGCTTGCGATCCACTTTTCCTTTGCATTTTTATTCAGATCTATTAAACCAAAAATACAAAAATACTTTGCTGCAATTTATTTTATCTATGATCTATTATTTCAATCTACTATAATTTTCTGGCATCGTTACCCGAAAGGGATTGACACCCCCTTTAACACGTGCGAGGTGTTGTTATTTGTGTGCAGGTGTTGTTTATGTTGTGTTGCTTGGTTCTCCTACTGGTTCGATAACCTTGGTTTCTTCACTGAGGGAAATACCTACTGTCATTGTGCTGCATCATCCCTTCCTCTTTGGGGAAATACTGACGTAGTCCTAGCAGACAAGAGCTTTTCTGGTGCTATAACCACAGAGCAATCAAAAGGAATTTCTGGTGCCGTTGCCGGGGAGGATCAAGTCAAGATAGTTTCCCGTAAACTCGCCACTCGCCGAGCTATATCAGAGGCATCCTCTAAGAAGGCGACGCCCGCGCAAGGCAAGTCTTTAAAAAGAAAGGCAAACGGTGATACTACCGGGCCCCCACCTTCACCGAAGAGGTATAGTTTTTAACACGCACTCGGCGGATAGACCGAATCATGATGTTTTCCTCTGGGCCATATTTTAGGAACAACATACACCGGACTGTATCCGGGGACCTCGACAGCCATGCATCGACCAATCCGGCCCCGTACCCTGCCACAAGGACTAGGGTTGATACGGGCACAATGCCAGATTGTCATCTCCAGGAGGATTCAGATAATGTATCCGTCACCAATTCCGAAGTGGAGAGCGCAATGAATCATCGGCGGCGGAAGGAGGCCATGCGTGACCCAAGTTTCACCGAAGAGGCGTTCGACGCCCTCAGCTCTGTGGATGCATATATACGGGCTGCTCGGGATGGACTTGCCGGAGCCACCCACCAGTTGTCAAAGGATATGCGGGTAAAAAACTTTGAGTAGATTCAATAATCATATGCCAGTAGCCCCCGAGACTTGAAGCAGTTGGCCCAACTGATTTAAGGGTTGTTATATCATCAGGTAGTCACAGCGAAAAATAACACGATGTCCAAGGAGCTTGAAGAATGTCGGACCAAGCTAACTGTTGTCAGCGCCGAACTGGAAAATTTGAAGAAATCCAAGAAGGCATCTGATGGTAAGCACAACAGTGTCCGGGAAATATGATTCTACGCCAACAATGATTTTTAAATATGCATTGTTTTGTTTACAGCTGCAGGATCGGCGGATCAGTTGGAGGAGATGCTGAAGGCTGCTCAGGCAGACAAACAACATGCCGAAGGGCAAGAAGCCGCTGGTCAATGTGTATTAACACGGACCATTAATGAGAAGAACAAACTACAGGATGCAAATATCAAGCAAGCCAAAGAGCTAAAGGACATACGAGCCCAACTGTTGGATGCCCTGAAGGAGAACAGAAAGCTGATAGGCGCCATATTCAGTATGTCCTTTAACCTAACTTTTCATATGGTCCCCTGATGGAAAAGTTTATGAGATTGTTCCTGTAGGTTTGTTAACTGGGCGGCCCGAGGGAGAAGTGTTCGGATTTCAAGGCGACTTGCTGCAAGAGCTATCCAAAGTGCATGAGCGAGCTCGGAAAGCCATGGAACATGGCTAAGGCTTTATGGCCATCCGATTCTCCTCCAAGAATTATGGAGGAGCTCATGAATTTATTCAAGGGAGCTTGACTCCGTTTTGAACTATGGAAGGCATCAGCATGTCGAGAAGGCGCACGAGAAGCCTGGGCCATGGTGAAAACATGATATACCGAACTTGATCCAAATCACATGGCCCGGGTCGGACCTCGGGGACCAGATGGACAAGAAATTCCTGTTAGCTTGGTGTATGACCAAGTAAAGACAGCCGCCAAATTTCACAATAGGACTGTACACTAGACAGCCTGATAGATGGTATAGATAAAGAGTAGGCGTTTGACTCCAGGTAACAATGTACTTTATCACCAAACTTATCTCTGTCTGAACTGGAAAAAAATGTCATGGCAAACCTTCCGCTTCTACCTTTAAAACCTAAGGGTTGGAGTGTTTCCGAATACTATACCTGTGGGAAACACCAAGTATGTTTGGAAAACAGGCAATCCAGTCATAGTGCTTGAAAAGACAAACTGTATTCGGGGAGTCATGTTATATTACTTCTTAACGTAAGAAACATCTTCCAGAGAGAATAGTTCCGTTAAGGGTTCCTCTCCCTGGGTCAGCATGCATTATTTATGCATGCCTAAGCCGTGATGCAAAAGAATCATAGGAGCTTTTTATATTTTGATAGCTTATATTGCAACGAAGGCAGTTTGCCATTTGTTCGTCGACCAATTATTCCTTTAAGAATGCTAGCTTTCGGCTTCACCCGTCTGAGGTACATATCCGGATGACCCGGTTGTAACAATCACAAAGGTGCTCCCTTTATGCCCTAGCCGAACAACTGGGAACGTAGGGCATAAGCACAGGAGCCAAGCAACCCAGCTTGGCAAAAACTTAAGTCATAGAGGTGCATATAATGGCGAAGACAGGACGTATATGAGCAAACAACACATATATATGGTGAGCTTTATGCTCAAAATAATAATAAGCTTCTATTGAGAGAAGCCTCTAGTTATGGTGGGGAGTGTACATTTAAGTATGCATACCCCTCAAGTGTGTGGCTTACCCGAACACACGCTAGAAATCGTATAAAAATGGAAAAAAAGAAAAAATTGAAAAGGAGAAAAAAGGGAACGAACAAAGGTATGTGTCTTGACTTAGGCGTAGAATCTTCGGAGCCTAGCGGCGTTCCATGGGTTCGGCTCTAAGCGATTATCCAATGCATTGCGAAGGCGATAGGCTCCTCCAGTGAGAACTTCATCTATAATGAAGGGACCCTCCCATTTGGGTTTGAGCTTGTCCTTTTTCTTCTCTAGTAGGCGTAGAACGAGTTCGCCGGCATTATAAGTCTTTGCCCGCACTTCTCTGCTTTGGTATCTTCGAGCTTGTTGTTGGTAGAATGCGGAACGGGCTTTTGCGACATCGCGCTCCAACTCCAGGCCATCTAAGTCGTCCTACCGATCGAGCTCGGCTTCTCTCTCCTCATACATGCGCACTCGAGGTGAATCATGAATAATATCGCATGACAAGACAGCCTCTGCGCCGTACACCATGAAGAACGGTGTGTATCCAGTCGTGCAGTTGGGTGCAGTCCGCAGCCCCCAGAGTACGGAGTCGAGCTCCTTGACCCAGTGTTTATCCAACTCCTTTAGGGATCGCACTAGTCTGGGTTTGATGCCGCTCATTATCAGGCCATTGGCCCGTTCAACTTGACCGTTTTTTGGGGGTGATACAGGGAGGCGTAATCGAGTTTAATAGCTAGATTAGCACACCAATTTTTCACCTCATCGGCTGTGAAATTAGAGTCGTTATCCATGATAATGCTATGTGGGACACCATAACGGTGTACAGCGCCAGAGATAAAATCTATCACCGGTCCGGCTTCAGCCGTTTTACTGGTTTGGCCTCTATCCACTTAGTGAATTTATCCACCATAACCAGTAAATATTTCTTCTTATGGCTTCCCCTTTAAGGGGTCCGACCATGTCTAGCCCCCAGGCCGCAAAAGGCCAGGTAATGGGGATTGTTCTTAGGGTTGTGGGCGGCATATGGCTTTGATTGGCAAAGAGTTGTGTCGGCGTCTTGGGAATGGGGGTCCCCAGACTTGCCTACCTGCGGCCCACGGCGTGGCTCCACCAGCGGCCCTGTACGGCCCATCTTCACCAGCAAACACTCAAGACCCTCGTGAGGGGCCAAGCCTTGTGAGGCGGACGACACAAGACCTCCTCAGGGGCGACCTCGCTAGGCTGGCTCGCGAGGGGCGAAGAGATCAAGGCGAGGGGTGTCGGTGTCAAAACCGGTGGATCTCGGGTAGGGGGTCCCGAATTATGCGTCCAAGGTCGATGGTAACAGGAGATAGGGGACATGATGTTTACACAGGTTCGGGCCCTCCCTATGGAGGTAATACCCTACGTCCTGCTTGATTGATCTTGATGAATATGAGTATTACAAGAGTTGATCTACCACGAGATCATAATGGCTAAACCCTAGAGGTCTAGCTTGTATGGCTATGGTAATGAATATATGTCCTCCCTCTGGACTAAGTCCTCCGGTTTATATAGACACCGGGAGGATCTAGGGTTACACAAGGTCGGTTACAAAAAAAGGAATCTACATATTTGGTCGCCAAGCTTGCCTTCCACGCCAAGGAGAGTCCCATCCGGACACTGGTGCAGTCTTCAGTCTTCGTATCTTCGCAGCCCATCAGTCCGGCCCATGGCTAACAGGCCGGACGCCCGAGGACCCCTTAGTCCAGGACTCCCTCAGTAGCCCCTGAACCTAACTTCAATGACAAGGTATCCGGCGCGTAGATCTGTCTTCGGCATTGCAAGGCGGGTTCCTCCTTCCGAAGTCCAAGATAGTCTTCAGACATATTGAATGTGTCCGAACCTGTAACACACGCACCACACACAACCGCAGAGGGAATATAATTTTCCACGAGTCCGATCTGCTGACAACTTTTTGTAATATGACATCATGTTTGCCCGGTCATAACTTCGAACCGCTTTTCGTCTACCGCTCGAGACGCAGTTGCCATTGGCACGTCTTGTCAAAGCAAAGATCGTGTCCCCTTATTGCGGGATTTTCATCAATTCAGGCGTGAGTAACCCAACCGTGCCTGTTTACACAGCCCTTGGGAATAGGCGAGTTTTAAGGCGAGTGGGGAGGCATTCGATATTCACTGCCTTTGTAAGGGGATAAGGATTCCCCCTTCTTCTCCCACGCCTTCTCTCTTCCTCTTCCCATCCATTCTCGAGCTCCAGCGCCGAAGCTCTAGCTTTCCCCGCCCGAGAAAGCACTCCAATTATGTCCGGATCCGGAGGCAAGTGTATGGCCTCCTCCGTCAAGAAGAAGGACATCAAGGAGCTCCGGGAGGCCGGATACCTCGCCAAGGGGATCGTTCACCGTCTCCCGGCCATGGGACAAATCATCCCTACCCCAGAGCCCCATGAGAGGGTTGTGTTTCTCACACATTTCGTCCGTAGGCCGGGATTCCCTCTCCACCTGTTTGTCCGTGGATTGATGTTTTACTACGGGCTGGACTTCCATGATCTAGCCCCCAACTCTATCCTCAACATCTCGGCATTTATTGTCGTGTGCGAGGACTTTCTCCGCATCCCACCCCACTTCGGCCTATGGCTGAAGACCTTCAATGTGAAGCGGGAGGTGGTGAGCGGCCAACAAGCAGAGTGCGGAGGCGCCATGGTGGGCAAGATGCCCAATGTCACCTGGCCCGAAGGCTCCTTTGTGGAGATGGTGAAGGGGTGGCAATCGGGGTGGTTCTACATCACTGAGCCGTGCAACACCAGCTGGGCGGCGGCCCCCAAGTTTCGATCCGGAGTTCCGATGCGGCTCACCTCCTGGCAAGAGAAGGGCCTAACATGGGGTTCCTCGAACGAGTTGACTGGGCTCCAGACGTGCGTCCAGAACATGATAACCAAGAGAATCAAACTTGTCAACATGATCCAGGTTATCCTCATTCGCCGGATCCTTCCGTGCCAACGCTGAACTTTCTATTTGTGGGAGTTCGATCCGGCCAAGCACCAGACGCTACTAGAGCTATTAGGCACGACGCACGAAGACATCTGGAAAGTGCTGTTCAAGGCCGGCGAGACACCACCGCCCATGATCGAGGATCGCAGGCTTAGCTTAAAATGTCGGGCGAATCCGGTAAGTTCTTTCGTGTTTTCAAGGTATACCCTTTACTGGAATATTTTGAGGAAGGAGTCTAAGCCTTCCTATCAATTTTTCAGGTCTGGATCGATATAGCGGGGGCAGATTAACTGTCCGGCTCCGCTACTCGAAGACCAAGAAACCCCACTTCTGACGAAGATGCTATTATCGGCGCCTTATGATGTGCCGGAGAAGAAGGCCAAGAAAACGGTCAAGGGGGCCAAGAGTGGCCTTCGCCGAAAAAGTGCTTCGGACATGACGTCCGAAGACGAGACTCACTCTTCGGCCGCCGAAGATGACGACGAGGAGGAGGAAGAAAGTGACTCCCCTCCTGAGAGGGGAAGGAAGAAAAGGGGGGCCTCCACAAATCTGGAGGCGGAGGCGCCCAAGAGGGGGAAGGGTTCCCACGCAGATAACTCCGCATGGGATGTCGATAGCAGTCCGGAGCGACTGCCCCGGACCAAGCCTCGGGCCGCCTCGTAAGTACCAAAAACCTTATGCATGTCCAAATGTCTGTCCTTTCCACTTTATAATATTAATATGTTTAAATCATGCCATTGCGGTCCGGCCCGTGACAGCTCCCCGCGATCCTCAACAAGTGGTTCGCTAGATTCAAAGGAGATGGCCAGCGTGTCACCGCCGCCCGCTCACTCTTCCCCAGCCAAGGGTGATGACGAGGTGGTGTCCCAAAGGGCCTTCCCAGGTCAGGGAGAGGTTCTGAAGGTCGTCGGGGTGGCGCCAAAAGATGACTCCTCGGTCGCCGGACACATGGGGGAAAAAGCCCCTATGAGGACTGGTGATGAGGGCCAAGTTCAATTCGGCCCCCAGCCGGATACCGTTCCGGAGATCTACACGGCTCCGGAATCAGGCGAGTAGCCTTCCCCGAAAGGAGGAGGTGTGCCTGTTCCACCCGTGACCTCTGTCCAATCAGAGGCACTGGATAATCTGCTGGAAGCGCTGCGAGGCGCTTCCATCGTGGATGAACACCGTATCTTTATGGGTACGGTGATCAAGAAGGTTCGGTCCGCCAAAAGCAGACTGACCGAAGCCTGCGCTGGCCTTCTAATAGGCTTTGAGGTAAGTAATGTAATTGTAGAAAGAATATCATAGTGTAGACAGTAGCCCCTGACGCTCTGTTCGGTGTTTGGAAAGAAAAAGCCGAATAGAGGATCAAAATAATTTTCGCAGGAGTATAACATAAGATGTCTATGTGAATAAGCAGGCATCATTGCTGGCTACTGCTGCTCATACTGCGGAGGTCTCCGGACTGAAGCAGAACCTAGAGCGGGCCGAGGAAGAGCTCGGCCTCGTGAAGAAGCAGCTGGAGGAAAGCCAAGGTATGTAGTAACCTGCGTGTATATTTGGGAAGGATGAATGGTTCATGCTGACTAAAGTGTCATGAACCTTATTAGGGGCCACGACCGAGGTGGCGGCCCTCAAGAAGGTGTTGGTCGAGGCTGAGAACAAAGCGGTCGAGGAACGCGGCACGCGCGAGAAGCACGAGGCCCGGGTCAGCGAGGTCCGGCAAGAGCTCCAGGACGTCATCAAGAAGTACGAGTCCTTGGAGCGTGATGTTAAGATGCAAGGGTCCGAACTTGTGAAGGCCCGCCAGAGCACCCAAGATGCCCGGGCCGAAGCCCAGAGCGCCCTCCAAGAAATCCAGGCGGCCAAGAAGATCGCGGCGGGTAAGTCTTTCATTATGCAAAGCAAGTCTGCGAAGGAAACATTCCTTTTACTTACCCGAATTTGGAGCTCTTCGGGGGCGTTTACGGATTTGCCGCGTAGCGTATTAGATGCTGCCGAGTTCTATCGAGCCAAAGAAGGGAGTTCTACGAAGAAGCTGTTCTGGTCTCAATACCTTGGACCAGAACATCCGATGAGTCGGAGCGCTCGTGGAACACGGACCTTCTCGCCCATTTTACAGTTGATGCAGTAAAAAAGTTTAAAAGATAAAAGGCCACCTAGGTCAAAGGCGCTGCAGGCTGCTTGGACAAGTCGGCGGTGGCTGAGGCACCGACTGGCGGGGCTTCCGGCTGGCTGGTCTCGGTCTGGTCAGCAGTGGCGGCGCCCGGCGTAGTCTCCCATGGCTCGCTGGCTGAAGTCGGATCTGGCTGGTTCCTGCTGGTCGCTCCGCCATCTGGTGCGACGTCATCGCCTTCCTCATCCTCACTCTCCTCCGTGGCTTCATCACTGGAAGCGATCTCTTCCACCGGGTCCTCCCCCTCGTCCGGGTTCAGCCCGAACCAGGATGGTGGCACCTCGGTGTCGTCTTCCGCCCGCTCCGGGACAAAGACGCCGACATCCGCATAGTCGGCGAGGGCTTCCGCGCGAAGGGCGATCGCCTCGTGCTCTGCCTCCAGATCCGGTGCTGCCTCCTGGCGAAAGGTGGCCAGCTGAGCCAAGCTCATGTCCGGATACCACACGTTGACGAACTCCAGTGTCACCTTGGCGCCTGCCCATGCCGCGACACCCTTCCAAGCGTCGAGCTGCTCTTCCGCCACCTCCAACTAGTCGGTGGTCCGAATGGGAGTCCAGGGAACCTGCACGCCTTGCCAGAGAACTTCCAAGACCTGGGACCCGGCGTGCTGAAAGCGGCGGAGCAGCCGGCGGACCGGCGCAAGGCGTAGCTGGACGGCTCGGAATTGTTCGCCCGAAGTCCAAGGTCAGTCCAGCGCGATCTCTTCACCCACTTGCCTCTGCTGCTCGCGCTATGCCTCGATCGCCTGGCCGATGATGCCGGCGTGGTCCGAGAAGTACTCTGCATAAAAAACAAAACAAAGGAATAAGAGACTGACTTCAGTAATAGTCGGTGCCTCCAAGCAAGAAAGAAAAGTTACCTTCGAGCATGCCCTCGATCACCTCATAACCTTTCGACAGGCACTTCTCCCTCTCGGCCCAGCCCGAGCGCCGAGACTCGAACTCGGCCTTGAGGAGTGCCTCCCCATCCTTCAGCTGTCGGACCTGGTCCGCATGCCAGGTCGCCTGGTCCGCCAGCTCCTTCTCGAGCCGGTCGCGGTTCGCAGCTGCCTGGCTACACTCCAGCTCCTTGGCCTGGAGCCGGCCCTCGAGCTCATGCACGCGGCCCCGTAGATGGGCGGCGGCCTCTGCGAAAGCAAAGAAGAATCATTAACATTGACAAAGACAAGAAGCCGCTGGAAGATCCGGCCCGACTGCTCAGTAGTCGGCCCGAATCTCGGGGGCTACACCCTGTGGGTGCGCTTGTGCGCCCCCACTGATGGATGGCCTATGTACATCGGCTCTTGTTCAACTCAGTGGTCCGGATGGCGAGCTGATGCTTTTGGGAGTTGAAGGTGGCAGCACGCAGGTTGTGGTAGTCCTGCAGCAAGAACAACACTTCAGCATTCAGAAACAGACCTTAAAGTTCCAATCCGCCTACTCAACAGCTGGCTTGGAACTCGGGGGCTATACCCAGTGGGTGCACTGGCGCGCCCCCACTGAAGATTTCAAAAATAAAAGGCAAGATCAAGAACATACCCAGACAGACATCTGCATCGCCACCATCTTGCTCCTAGCCTTCAGGAGGGTGGCACCGTGGGCAGAGAACTTGTCCAGGACGTCCTGCACCGCGAGGTTCAAGGCGTCCGGGCCGACTCCTGGTGTCCAACTAGGCGAAGCGGAGCTCGAGGCTTCGGTATCGGCTCCCGACGAGCTTGCGGCCGCGACCTCCACTGGCCTTGGTGCGGAAGCTGCCCGCGATGGGCGCAGGTGCGCAGGGGCGCGTGTCGTGAGGGCCTGGCTCGTCGCCAGCCCAGCATCGGCCAAAGGCACCTCTGGCATGCAGGATGGCCGCCTCCCCGCTCGTCAGCACCCGGTGCGCGTTGGACTACCTCTGCCTCTGGGACGACGGGGTCGGTCGCCCCCTGCTCTGGGGTCGTCTGGTCGGCTCCGGCTGTTCCAGTCGGCGCCTGGATCTCCAACACCGGTGACTCCAACTGCTCCAGATCAATGGCCTCCGAGACCACGCTCTGGGTCGGGTCCTCTGCGGCCTTGGCGTCGGCCTCCGCCTGTGCCTTGGTCGCCGCCTGCGCCTATGCCTTGGCCACTGCCTCGGCCTCCGCCTGCGCTGCAGTCGCGGCCTCGGCCTCTGCTTGAGCTGCAGCCTCCCGCTCCTCCCCCGCCTCTCGTGTGTTCCTCTCCGTCGCCTCCCGGAGGGCAGTGGCCGGGTCCACACGACGAGCTTCCTCAGAGCTGCCTGTTGGTCCGATCAATGAGACGGACGGAGCCCGCGATACGGAAAGGGGAGCCCTGCGCGGCAAAGCAAGTAAAGATAAGAAGCTTGCAAGAAAGAAAGACAATCAAGACAGAACATTCAGCACACTTACCCGGATACCATTGGGCGCTCCTTTGGGGTCCTCCGAAGGGCGGCCTACTTCGCGGCCTCTTGCCGCTTGGTGGCGGCCGTCGACTTGGCCTTCTTGGGTGGCTTGCTGCCGAACATCCCCTCAGCACAACGTTCATACGCGCCGGGTGCACCAGTCGGCGCCCCGCCTGTCGGCCACGTCGTCGAGGAACCGGCGCCTGCCCTGTCGGCGCCTTCGAGGTGGCCTTGTCCGTCACCATCTTCATTGTCATCCGGCCAGTCCTGGACATTGCCGCTTCCTTCGTCGTCGCCTCCCCCAATGGCGTCATCATTGCCCTCGTCCTCCAACGCGGCTGCCCCCAGCTCGGGGTCACCCATGTCGCTCTCCTCGCGGTCCGCCATCCACTGGTGGTCTGGATCCGGCGCGCCGGCTGCTACCTGGCCAGGGAAGCACTGCGTCGCGCCCGAGTGGTTAGGTTGGATGAAGAGCATGTCATAAACAAAGAAGGGGGGCAAATACTAACCGGTGGTGGCAGATTGGCATGGTTGTACGGCTCCTTGCCAAAGCTCCAGCCGATCTCACTCAGCTGGCTGCTGGAGAAGTAATTGACATGGCGGGCCACCTCCACAGCAGGCAGCTCCTTAGTCGACATCCAGCACGGGTCTCGACGGCCGCTCATGTCGCAGATCAGTTGAGGCCGGGCTTGGAGGGGCGACACCCGGCGCTGGACGAAGGCGGCCAGAAGTCCGATGGCTTGAGGCCCTCCAAGTCCGTCATCTCCCTGAAGACGGATGAGGACGTTGGTGATGGCAACCGGCACCGGTTTTGGCTGCTGGCCCCAGTTGTTTCGTGGCTCGAGCGGTGGGCCGGCAACGTAAGCCGGCAGGTTAATGTAGTCGCACGTCGGGTGGAGGTTGCGGACATAGAAGTAAGATTTCTGTCAAAACTTTGCCGACTCCAGCATAGCGACAGCCAGAAAGCGGGTCCTAGAGCAGGTACGTCGCACGGCTACGCAGGCGCCACACTGAGCTGGCTCGCCCTTGACATGGGTGCCCAGCTTGAGGTAGAAGAACCTGCCCCACAACTCGAGCGTGTGCAGGACGCCATGATTGCCCTCACAGAAAGTCACGAAGGCGGAGAGCAATACCACCGTATTTGGAGTGAGGTGGTGAGGTTGGAGATGGTAGAAGTTGAGGAAGGAACGTAGGAAGCCGCTAGCCGACAGGCCGAATCCTCTAAGGAAGTGGCTCCGGAAGACGACGAACTAGCCGTCCCTCGGTGCTGGCGAGATCTCCCTCTCTTCGGGAAGCCACGTCCTCACCATCGCCTCGACGGGAAGCCTCCGCATCACACAGAGGAACTCGACGTGCCCCTCATGGATATTGGAGCCGTCCCAGAAGCCTCGCGCCGTGTCTCGGCTCGCGATGGCTGGGCGGTGGTGCGGTGAGGCTAGGCGGCGGTGGAGTCGCAGCAGCGCTTCGATGGCGACGGGGCGGCAGCGCGCGGTGGTGCGACGGCGGTGAGAGAGCAAGGAGCAAGAAGCAAGGAGGGAGAAGAAGAAGATAATGGAGGGGGGGCGCATGCGTCTGGCCGCCCCCTCCTCCCTTATTTATATGGCGGCAACGGCGGAGCCAAGGCGACGCCTAGTGGGGGCATGGGGATTAACTGCGCCCATGCCCCGCACGACCTCGCGAAGGGCAACCACCCACCTCGGCCGCAGTGGATCCGTGCGCGCGCGCCGAGGCCGCGTAGTGGTGGGCCCGAGCCTATGGCAGCGTCCCGTCGCGCGCGTGGGCTGGCAGGCCGGCATGGTCTGCTGGCGACGCGTGGCGGGCGAGCAATGGTCGTCAAGCGCGCCACCCGAGTGCATACCACTCGGCGCCCTCCATGGCGATTCAAATTCACCAGGTGGCCGACTTCGCCTCGGCCGGCTCCTGGCAGGTGGATTCCTCAAGCCGGACGAATCAAAGGCATGGGACCTCTCGAAGAAGGAAACTGCCGAGGCACTCCGATGTCGAACCGTGGCGCCTCACCAGCTTCAGGGACTACTGTCAGGGGGATAGACCCCGGGTAGCCTCATCCGCACCCCTTATCATTTCAAGACATTGGGCTTAGCATAGCTCCTCAAAGCTGACAGTTCATGAGGCCGGCTTCCAGAAGACGGCGTTCCCCTAGAAGACGGTCGAGGCCGCATGACCGCCTCCCAGTAGCCGGCCCATCCTTCCCCTCGGAGTTTGCACTCACCTACTACGACAAGACGGAGCATATCAATAGTGCCACCTGCTCCCCCCGAATCCCACAGAAGCGTGGCTACATTGCGCACTGACCAGGCGGCCACCTACCCACACGGCGCGGGACTGTAGCCACACGGACCATAACGCAGCCCTCGTCAACAAGTATAGAGCTATAGCAAAAGGCAATTGACGTGGCCCGCAGGTGGCGGGCCCTACCTGTCGATCGGATTCTCGGCAGCCGGCGGGGCCCACAAGCGGCGGGCCCCAGCAGACGGCGAAGAACTCGGCAACCTTAGAAACTGATGTCCGGGTCCTACACCCGGCCGTATTACCATTTTACCCCTGGGGGGTTGGCCTATAAAACCCCCCAGGGCTCACCCATGCAAAGGGGTCAGCCCTCATTCCACACACACCACCATATCTAGGGGAAGCAAGGTAGCAGCCCTGCCCTTCTTCCTCCTCTAGTAACACAGCTCAAGGAGCAACCTTGTAGTCATTTGATCATAGTCATCATAGCAGGAGTAGGGGTGTTATCTCTCTGGAGAGCCCCAAACCTGAGTATGTCTCGTGTGCCTTCGAGCTCGTGCTCACTCTCGCTTTCGGAACCCGACGACCCTTATGGCTCCACCCACGATAAGCCACCCCCTGACATCTGACGTGAGATTACCATGACAGACATCACAAAACTGAAAAGATAGCAGAACATCTCTGTGCTTGACACCAACGCCCGTCACCTGCCTCCGACACCAGCACAGTAGCCACCGAAGAAAAGAATGACGGATCACCTCCTCACCCGAGCTCGACGCGGCTCCATCACTACTATGCAGCTTTATGGACCTCCCAGATGGCTCACCAAAAGTGAAGTCATTGCCGTTGAACAAATCAGACCGGGGCAACACCATATTTCCTCTAATAATCTCGTGTTCCATGGAGCTATATTTAGCTTCACTTAAATAGGATTTGCCCTCCTGAACCGTATTCTATAAAGATATATCAAGCTTCACTTAAGTAGTATTGGCCATCTCAAACCGTGTTCCGCGTTATATCTAGCATCACTTATTGCAAGATGTACCGTCCGCTCGCCTACTAGGTGTCCTGACCTTGGCCGGTCCAATATGTAGATTTCTTTTTCTTTTATTCAAATGTGGCTCGGTCGCTCTAGAGTACAACGAGAGGGGGAGATTTTCTTTTGTTCCATTACCATTTTTTTGGTTTACCTTTATGTTCTTATTTTTACTTTTGCGTTCTTACCTCAGTGAAACCACAACGATCTTGACGCTAGCGAGCGTCCAATAGGGGTTTGCCGCAGAGGGCGAGACAAAGATGGGAATTCCCTGTATGACGCACGTTGCTTCGAATTGCTAGCAAATCGCACAGGCTCGAGCCGAGTGGCCCGGCCCACTGAATGCTAGCACAGGCTACCTGTTTAGGGCTGTTCTGGAAGATTTTCTCCTACTTTTTTAAATGAGTTTTTCCTGTGCTGTTTCTTTACTGCTTGTTCCGGTTTTCTTACTAGTTTTGTTTTTCTTCTTTTTCCATCTTAGTTTTTCGTTTTTTCTGCTTATTTTCTCATGTTCCTTTTTCCTTTTTTAAGAATATTTCACAGTTTTAAAAAATATTTGTAATTTCATAAAAAATTTCGTGTTTTGTTCTCATTCTCGAAATTTGTTCTGAGTTTGAAAAATGTTCTCGTTCCGAAAATTGATCATAGATTCAAAAAATATTCATGTTTCCAAATTTTTGTTCAGAGCTTCAAAAAATGTTCCCTTTATCAAAAATATGTTCACATATTCAAAAAATGTTCAGTTTGTCAAAAATTTGTGCAGATATTCAAAAACAATGTTGAGTTTTTTTCCTTTTTCTTCTCAAATTTTAAAAGTGCTCTCTTTTTAAAAAAATAAAATACTATTTTCAAAATTATGTTCGCATTTGGAATTTGACAAGATGTTCGGACCAGACATTACCTTTAGCTTCACGCGTCATACTAAACCAACAAAGCTCATTAATCCCGTTGGATAGGCATGCGTGAGCAATCCCTCCCTTGAGCACTTATCTGGCCCAGTTGGAGTCACATGTGCGTCTGCTCGGAAATTCGCCGCATCTAGCGGCACATAGGAGTTCCCACAAAGATGCGCCCAACGTATGGTCCCTAGGCCGGTCCACAAAACTTCCCCTCTCGCTTTCACGGTTGGGCGCAAATGTGGCAAACCCTATTGGACGCTCGTTAGCGTCAAGATCGTTGTGGTTTCGCTGAGTTAAGCCTCCGATTGGGCCGGCCCACGTACGGGATTCGTTTGCTACTACTTCCGTCTCTGTTCTTTGCGGGTTTTTTTTTTCGTTTTCTTATATGGTGTTTTGCTTCCAGTTTTTTCACTCTTTTTGTCCGTTTTTCAGTTGTTTTGTTCCGGTTTTTTATTTGTTGGTTCATTTTTCTTTTATTTTTCTTATTTTATGTTTCCTTTTATATTTTCTGTTTCTGTTTTCCTTCTCTTTATTTATTATATAAAAGTTCACCGTGTATTATGAAAATCTTCGTCATATCAAGAAAATGTTCATCATATATTATGTAATAGTTCACCTAGCATTATAAAAATGTTCATCGTGTATTACAAAAATGTTCACTTTATGTTATGAAATTGTTCAACATATATTTAAAAGTGTTCGTTGCGTATTTAAAATTTGTTCATCGTACATTAAAAAATTGTTTGACACATACTACAATGTGCATTTGTGTATTTGAAATTTATTCAGTGTTTGTTTCCAAAAAAGGTTCACTTTCTTTTAAATTTTGTTCAACATATATTATAAAAAATAATTTCTCTCGAAAAAAGGATTTTGCCGCCGTCTTGCATACTTTAAGACTGGCGCTGCGTTGACACCGTTGTAGGTTGCTAGCTCGGGTGGCTTGGCTCGCTAGAATCTTGAATGAGGTCAGGAGTTCGATCCACGCGTGTGGTTCCTTTTTTCGATTTATTTTTAGCTCGACCTGTGATAATTGGGCCGGCCTGTTTGCGTGCCGCTTCAGCGAAGCCGCGATGAACGGACGCTGACGGGCGGCGTATAGGAGCTCTCGCCCTCTGCGACGGGAGCGCCTATGCAGCACGCGCTGAGAAGGAAGCGGGCGCGCACCCCCGCTCCCCTTCTGGGCCGGCCCATGTGTGGCCGGGACGCGTGTGGTTCCTTTTTTCGATTTATTTTTAGCTCGACCTGTGATAATTGGGCCGGCCTGTTTGCGTGCCGCTTCAGCGAAGCCGCGATGAACGGACGCTGACGGGCGGCGTATAGGAGCTCTCGCCCTCTGCGACGGGAGCGCCTATGCAGCACGCGCTGAGAAGGAAGCGGGCGCGCACCCCCGCTCCCCTTCTGGGCCGGCCCATGTGTGGCCGGGACGCGTGTGGTTCCCTTTTTCGATTTATTTTTAGCTCGACCTGTGATAATTCGGCCGGCCTGTTTGCGTGCCGCTTCAGCGAAGCCGCGATGAACGGACGCTGATGGGTGGCGTATAGGAGCTCTCGCCCTCTGCGACGGGAGCGCCTATGCAGCACGCGCTGAGAAGGAAGCGGGCGCGCACCCTGCTCCCCTTCTGGGCCGGCCCATGTGTGGCCGGGACGCCGCCAGTTTTTTTTTGCGAATGTTTCCTTTTTGTTTTCTTTTTATTTTTCAAAAATTCGGGATATCAAAAGGTCCTAATTTCAGAAAAGTTGATAATTTAAAAATAAAACAATCATGATTTTTATAAAAAAAAATCATGATTTCCAAAAAAATGCTCGGTAATTCAAAATTTGTTCATGAATTTGGCAAAAAATGTTCACAAATTTAAAAAATCTTCATGAATTTAAATCAATGTACATGATTTCAAAAACAAATCGTGAAATTGAAAAATGATCACAAAATAAGTAAATCATGATTACAGAAAATGCTCTAGAATTCAAAAACTATTCACGAATTTGTAAAAAAATGTTCACAAACTTAAAAAATGTTCATAATTTTAAAAATTCAAACAAATGTTTGCTAATTTGAAAATTGTTCACGAATTTGGAAAAAAATGTTCACGATTCAAAAACATGTTCACGAATATGGAAAAAGTGTTCACGATTCAAAAAATATTCACAAATTTAAAAAAAAAGTTCATGATTTTTAAAAGGTAGTCTTTAGTTTTAAAATGTTCATTATTTTCAAAACAAATGTTCATGATTTTAAAAAATGTTCATGACTTAAGAGAATGTTCACAAATTTCTAAAACAATTGTTCACGATTTCAAAAAAAATCGTGAGTTTTAAAAAAATGCTCACAGTTTCAAAAAAAATGTTCAGGATTTAAGAGTAACGATTTGGTAAAAATAAAATCACAATTTTGAAAAAAATGTTCATCATTCAAAAAATACGTTTTAGAAACAAATCGCGAATTAATAGATTTTCGGAAATTAAAAAACAAGAATAAAAATGTAAACAGAAAAGTAAGGAAAAAATGAAAAGAAAACAGAAAAAGAAAAAGAAAAATCGAAAGAAAAAACATAAAAACCCGGTTCAGGGAAGGTTCTAGAACCTTCTCAAAACCGGTTGGGGTTAAACAACGAAATGAGCTGGCCCATAGAAACAGCAGCGGGCGGGGGGGGGGGGGGGGGTACGCGCTGTATAGGATCTCCGCTCTGCGACATGACAAAAGAACCGCTCACCTCTGCCGCTTCTTAAGGCTCTGTTCCGAACAAAGGATCTTTAAACGTAGGAATTTGTGAAACTCTAGGAATGAAAATGATAGGCCTTCTTTGGTTTAGAGGAATCTTGTAGGAATTTCATATAGGAAAAATTCCTTTGAAGCCGTTTGGTTTATAGGAATGGAATTCTATTCCTATGAAGGAATTCTTTCTATCTTCCACATTTCGTAGAAAAATAAACATTAGCTTAGACTTAATAAAAAAAATTTATAAAGTGAATCAAAGGGCATCTTTTTTCTTATTTCTATTTATAGGATTTGAGATACATATGACCTCCTTTTTTATGACTTTTTTATTACTACGATTCTCCTACCCTATGAATCAAAGGAGGCCGAAGACTAGAGCAAATAAGGATCTAGAAAACAATGGGAATCCTGAAAAAATGTGTTCGGGTGACCGCAGAAAAAACACAGCAAGCTAGCCTGATGCATCGGACATGAAGGATAGACGGGTGCATAATTTTTTCGGCAATGACCACCAGCTGCCTTTGTCTCCAAACGCTAGTACAAGTAGTAGTAATTTTTTGATCTAGATGTACAACACAACTGCCAGGCTCCTCACGTTCTCAACAGGGTTTGCCTCGATCTTCCGCCCAAAACATGAGGTTGCCATGGATTTTTACTTTCCTCTGGAATCAGTGCAAGAGGACAAAAATTCCTTTGGCTCACTATTCATAGTTCCTCTATCCCGAACGCAGCCTAGCATAATTTTCCATAGGAATTGGTTCCTATGGAGTTGCCTATGAAAATCCTTTGTACGGAACAGGCCCTAAATGGGCCAGCCCAGTGCGGAAGGAATGCTAGCTCGCTACCGCACACTGCTGTTTTGTTTTGTCCTAACAAAATGTTGGTTTTTGTCTTTTTATCACTTTCATTCATATCTCAGAAATGACAGATATTTTATTCAATTTAGAAAACTGATCACCACGTGTTTAAAATAATTCATGCAGTGTACAACGTTTGCGCAAACTTTAAAAATGTTGATAGCATACAGAAAAAATGTTCTTGCCAAATGGAAAATGTTTAAATAATTAAAAAAGTGTCAGTTATACTTTTATAACTTTTTCTACAGTGTAATATAGTATTTTCGTAATTTTGAAAAGATAATGCACCGTAAATATGTTCATAATATTTTCCAAATTGTCCACGTGTTTCAAGAATATCTTTGTGACATTTTAAAAATGTTTGTACAGTATAAAACAATAATGTTCACCTAATTATTATTTTTGTTTTATACCATTCAGCAAAACGTTTGTGGCATTTAAAAAAATATTTTCACATTTTAAAATATATGCTTATGACCTTTAAAAATATTTTAATACAATATAGAGAATGTTCGCATAATATAAAATTATGTTTTGTAGCATTTAAAAAATAATAATGTCTCGAAAACGTTGAACATTTATTCCAAAAATATTCAAAGATGTATTTCGATAAATGTTCATCATATTTGAAAGATGTTAAAGAAAGTCATGCGTGTATTCAAAAATGTACAAACATTTATTGAATTAATAGACATGTATTTGAATTTTTTTTAAGAAAAACACCATTAAAAACACCTAGAAATAAAACTAGAAAAAAAACCATACATAAAGTGCTAAAACTGGTCCATCAGACCTTCGCAAAACCAATGCATGGGGCTACAGTGTTGGATTGTTTCATTTAGTGGAGCTCCATAGATGAGATGGAGCTATGTCTCGCAATGAGCGAGATATAACACATGCGAGCTTTATCACGCCCGTTATAAACGAGATATATACGCCACGTTGTGTTTGGATTATCCTGACTGTTGAATTACAGATGGGTTAAAGCATTTACAAACATTGCATGATCAGTAGTACCAATTCAAATTTGGAGGCTAGTTGATACGAACATATAAGAGATTCTCTTCCACATGCCTCGCCAGCGTGCCGTGTTTCGTGAACGAGCTGAGCTCAGACCTATGCCATTTTGTGTGCTTAACTTTTTGCTGGTTGGGATGGATAATTATTTGTGAGCCAATGAACGCTTTTACGTTCAGAACTGTCGGTCCATTTGCTCTGCCTCCTCATGCACAACCCGTCGTCATTCCATCCCGTCGATCACATTTATAGCTGTACGTCCTCTGGACGCTTTTTTTTATCTTGCATTGGAAGAAAGGCGATTAGGTATTTGAGGAGCATATAGGCGTGACTGCTACCTGATGTCCGTCTTCGTCCTCGACCTCCTCCATGATGCCATTGTTGACAATGCCTAGAGGAAGGCAGATGAAAACGTTGTTGCTACTTTCGCGACTTTGCCTTCGCCAACTGGAGGGTACTCTTCCGCGTTTACTAATTCATATGCCAGTTATACTTGTAGCAATCAGATTTACCTCTTCCATGCCTAGTGCAGGCTCACTTGTTTATATATTCATATGAGATTAATGCTGATATTGCTATCGTCATGATTTATTTGTGGATTAAATTAATCAAAAATTGCTGATACATCCAACACTGTCTAGCTCTTTTTTTTGGAGCGAGACCTTGCGATGACGGCGACGCGCTTTCGGCTCACGTGTATATAATAACATTGTGTATGTACAAAATTTTGATCGTATATAAAGAGTGTTCATTACGTATTTAAAAACATTCATCATATATTTATAAGTATATATTGTTTTTTAAGATAATCAACAAATATTAAAAAGTAACCATAGGATATTCCATAATATATTGTCAAATATAATTTCGTATACTTTATTAAGTATCCATCATGTATTTTACAAAAAATTATCATCTTGTATTTATTTAAAAGCAAAAATTAGTTTGTTGTTATTTCTTATTTCAATGCTTGTATCTTCCTACTTTTACATTTTCCTCTTTAATATTTTTTTGGTTCTTCATTGTTGTTCATCTTCTATTTAAAAAATGAAAAGTAAGAAAAATCCTGTGTATTTAAAAACTATTTATCATATATTTAAATTTTCTTTCATTTTGTATTTTATCATTTACTGAAAATGCCAATCTTGTATTCCAAAATGTTCGCTGTGTATTTGAAAATTCATCGGCATTTAGGAAATTTGATGTATTTTAAAATGTTCATTGTGTTGAAAATTGGTCATTGGGTATTATAAACATGATTACAATGTATTGAAATATATTCATAATATACTTATTAAACATTCAACATGCACTGAGAAAATGTGTATCCTGTATTTAAAAAATGTTGTTGATTTTATTTTTTGTATTAAAAAACTAAACTAATGAGAAAATTGAAAAGAAATCCGTGCATTGGCACGCCATTCCTGTGATGGGAGCTGCGTGCGTCGGGCTGCTGGGCAATTTTATCTAGATTTCATTTTCTATCTGAAAGTTAGTACACATTAGAATTGTTTTCAGTAGAGATCCACACTAGCTATTGTTGCTCAACATGAAGATGCTACGTGTGCCCCATAAAAGGAAAGCTGCTACATTTGTGCCAACCGTCAAAGTGAGTGGGGAAGTTTTGTGGACCGGCTGAGGGACGCTACGTTGGGCATCTTTGTCTCGCCGGGAACTCCTCTGTGTCACTCGATGCGGCGAATTGCCGAGCGGACGCACAGGGGACTCCAACTGGGCCGGCCCCTTAGCGTAACACAGTGCAAAATACCAAAAACGAGCTCGAACAAGCGACCTCCTTTGCGCGCTTGTCTAGCCAACGGGATTAATGAGCTTTGTTGGTTTAATATGCTGAGCGAAGCTAAAGGTTACGTCAGATCAGAACATTTTGTCAAATTCCAAACGCGAGCATTATTTTGAAAAAAGTATTTCTTTTAAAAAACCGAACATTTTTTAAATTTTAGTAGGAAAATAAGAAAAATCGACCATGTTTTAATATGTGAACAATTTTAGAATAAATTTAACATATTTTGAAAATTACGAACATTTTCTGAATGTGTGACCAAATTAATTATAAAAGAAACATTTTTTGAAACTCTGAACAAACATTTGGAAACCCGAATATTTTTTGAATAAATGAATTTTATTGAAACGAGAACATTTTTAAAACTCAACTAAATTTGAAAATGAGAACATTTTCAAAATCTTCACACATTTTTTGGAAACCTTTTTGTATGAAATCTAGAACATTTTTAAAATTGTGAAATATTCTTAAAAAGCGAAAAAGGAACATGAGAAAATAAGCAGACAAAACGAAAAAAGAAGATGAATAAAAATGAAAAGCAAAACTAGTAAGCAAACCGGAACAAGCAGTAAAGAAACAGAGCAGAAAAACTCAGTTAAAAAACCGGAGAAAATCCTCCAGAACGGCCCTAAACAAGAAGCCTGTGCTAGCATTCAGTGCGCGGGCCCACTCTGCTCGCGGCTGTGCGATTCGGTGCAATTTGATGTGACATGCGTCTAAAAGGGAATTCTTGTCTCGCCCTCCGCGACGTGATGAAAGAACCGTTCACCTGCGGCTTCTTAAACGGGTCAGCCCAGCGCGGAAGGAACGCTGGCTCGCTACAGCACGCTGCTGTTTTGTTTTGTCTAAGCAAAATGCTGGTTTTGTCTTTTATTACTTTCATTCATATCTCAGAAATGAGAAATATTTTACACAAGTTTAAAAATGATCACTTCGCATTTAAAAATGTTCATGCAGCGTACAATGTTGGAGCAAACTTTAAAAATGCTGATGGTGGTGGAGGATTGGATCCGACTAGGAGGGATACGTACGAGCAAAAGGAGGAAGGAAATCAGCCTTTCCAAAATCCAGATTGGGGAGTGGATCGACAATGAAGGATAATGGGGCTATAAAAATTCAGGAAGAGAGGAAGAGCACCCACCAGGAACACAATACCACATCCACCAACAAACCCCTGAGCATGGCGGATCAGGATTCCAGGGAGAACAAGGCGATCATGGGCGGCAGAGAGGGAGTGGCGTCGAACGACAAGGCCGGCCTAGGCGCCGGGCCACTAGTGCAGGGAGGCTCGTCCCGTGACCGTGGGGACATGTACCGTACTCCGGCGAACGGTGTCGCCCCTATGTTCCCGGTGAGCATGGAGGAGCGAACCCCCCACATGGTCACCCTTGACCTAACCAGAGAGAGGGCGGCCATGAGATCGAGATGGATCGCTATTGGTCTGTTCTTTTCTATGCAGCTGTTCGGCGTTGGTGGGCTCTTCCAGGACTTGAAGAACAAATGGGGGCTGAGAGGACGCCTGAACTACTCTCCGCTCAAGAACAATAGGTTTCTCCTTGAGTTCGAGCGCGAGGGAGACCTCCGGTTCATCCTCAACAACGGGCCCTGGACCCATCGGGGCGATGCGTTCCTGATGGTAGCCGTGGATGGGAGCGCAAGGCCAGGAGACGTGGAGGTCGCCTACATGCCGATCTGGGCTCGCATTTTTGATGCGCCCCCGATCATGTTCTTCAAGAAGGTGGCCCGAGAGCTGGGGAAAAAGCTGGGTGAGGTGATCGAGATTGATGCGGATAGTGAAGGTAGAATCTGGGGTGAATCCATTAGAATTAGAGTTAAGCATGATGTTGATGAGCCCTTACGTAGCAACCTAGAATTCCATGACTATGGGGAGAATGTTGTGTACCACCTCAATGTAAAATATGAGAGGCTCCCCCGTTTCTGTAGTTTTTGTGGGCTTCTTGGGCATGGCCAACGCGAATGTAAGCTACCGGCGAACCTCCAGGAGATGAGGTTCTCGGCGGCGCTGCGTGCCTCCCCTTTCAAGAGAAGTAGTAGTAGAGGGGGTTTCGTCGTCCCTGAGACAGCCAGTGCCAGACGCTTCTTGCACTTTGAGTCTGAGGCCAACGGGGAAGCAAGAACAGCACCACCGAAGCTCGCTGCAGGGAAGTACGGGGTGATACCTGAAGAAATCCTAGCTGATCCACTTGTACAAGAAGCAATCGCTGCAGTGAGTGCCATCAAGCTTGGCCCAGAGAAAGAGGGCAGAACCAAGCCAAACCAGATGTTCAAGACGCCTACACCTGAAGTAACAGCACAGTTGGGGCAAGGAGTTGGGAACCAAGCAGTCAGTACACCCCCACTGGATGCAGGTAAGTGGCAAGCCGCTGGACATGGCGGAAAGGGCAGCACCAACACCCCAGAATTTCCACCTGGGTTTGAACCTATCCCCAGGGCCAACAAACCCATGATGATTGCTCATGGCCGGGATCCGTCAGTTTACGAGAAGGTGCCTGTTACCAACAAGGTAGACTGCGTGAAGATACCGGCTGCTGAGGATGGGACTGTGCGTGTGAAGCATCGGGAGGGCGATGCAACCCAGGAAGATATGCTGAACACCATAGTTCAGCTGCCTGGTAAAACTGACAAAACTGAGCCAGTTAAGGGCGAGTCAAAGGTGGCAAAGAAGCAGCAAGGAAGGAAGAAACACGGGGAGAAAAACAAATCAACTAAAACAGTGTTGGGCAAGAGAGGAGAACGCAAACACGATGGGGTCTCTAGTGCAGAGGATGGGCTCGCTGAATGGGGCACAGACATACATAAGAAGAAGAAGGGCGATGATGAACTAAAGGATCAAGTGGAAATTGGGCCAGTGAAAGAATTGGAAGCAACCGGGCCAGGGGCTCCCGGGAAACTGACGGACGCGGATGTCGGCGTCCGTCAGGAGCCATGAAAATCCTCAGCTGGACCTGTCGGGGGCTGGGACAACCCCGAACAGTTCAAGAGCTAGTGTGCTTGGTGAGCACACATCGTCCGTCGATCGTCTTTCTTTCTGAAACTAGGCAAAATAAAGAGCGGGTTAGCAGTCTTAGGTGGAGGCTAGGCCTTAAGAACTGCATGCTACATGATGGTATAGGGAAAGGAGCAGGAATTGCTCTGTACTGGGATGAATCAGTTGAAATAAAAAAGTTGTCAGGTGGCCCGCGCTATATTGATGTGTTAATTCGTAATAACACAAATGAGCAATGGTGGAGGGGCACCTTTGTGTATGGGGAACCAAAGGCACACGAGAGAGTCCATATGTGGAACCTCTTGAGGAGAATTAGGTTTAACTCTCATGCACCATGGCTTGCAATTGGGGATTTCAATGAAACAATTAGGCAGACCGAGCACTTCTCTGTATCTAAGAGGTCAGAGAGAAACATGGCCGCATTCAGAGAGGTGCTTGACTGGTGCAATCTGCAAGATCTGGGATACCGGGGCCTCGGCTGGACATATGACAATAAACAGGAAGGTAGAAACAATGTCAAGGCGAGGTTGGACAGGGAAGTAGCCACACCATGTTGGAGCAATCGTTTTCAGAATGCGCATGTCGAGCACATTTGCTCTACCAGGTCTGATCACCTGCCGGTGTTGCTCTGCTTTGGAAAGAAACTTGAGTATAGAAGGAACAAGGAGTTCAGGTACGAAGCTCTTTGGGAAAGAGAAGAAACCCTGCAGTCTACGGTAGAGGAGAACTGGAAAGGTACAGGTCAGGCCACATGTTTACAAGGTATCCAGGACAAACTTTGTATTATGCAAAAATGCCTAAGTAAATGGAGTAAGGAGAGAGTTGGGTCAATCACAAAACGGTCAAGTAGTCTACGCAAGAGACTTCAGACTCTCATGAACAGACCTGTATGTGCTACAAATGACAGGGAAATCAAGGGATTAACTACAGAACTGGATGAGTTACTACTAAGGGAGGAAATCTGGTGGCGCCAACGTTCAAGGGCTACGTATTTGCGGGAAGGGGACAGAAACACAGAATGGTTTCACCGCCAAGCTACCTGGAGGAAAAAACAAAACACCATTCTGAAGCTGATGAAAGAGGACGGACAGTGGGTAGAGCAAAAGGAACAGCTACAGAAAATGTCAACTGACTTTTTCAAAGAACTATATGCAGAGGACAATAGCGTTAATCCACAAGAGCTGCTAAGCATGTTCACTGAACGAGTCAGTCAAGAAATGAACGACGATCTCGAAAGGGAATTCATGGAAAAAGAAATTAGCGATGCGTTGTTCTAGATTGGCCCCTTGAAAGTCCCTGGCCCGAACGGTTTCCATGCAAGATTTTATCAGAGAAACTGGGGCATTCTAAAAGAAGAGGTAGTGCAAGCAGTAAAGAATTTTTTTATGGATGGCTCAATGCCGGAGGGGCTGAACGACACAGTCATCGTTCTAATCCCAAAAAGCAAAGACCCAAAAAATTTAAAAGAGTTCCGGCCCATTAGTTTGTGCAATGTCATCTACAAGGTGATCTCGAAATGTTTGGTAAACTGGCTGCGACCCCTCCTAGATGAACTCATATCGGAAACCCAAAGTGCCTTTATCCCAGGCCGGATGATCACGGACAATGCTTTGATTGCATTCGAGTGCTTTCATAAGATCCAACATAGTAAAATCTCACAAAATACGCACTGTGCTTATAAGTTGGATCTCGCCAAAGCGTATGACAGAGTTGATTGGAATTTCCTTGAGGGAGTCTTGGAGAAGTATGGGTTTAGGAAAAAATGGATTGCCTGGGTCATGGTGTGTGTGCGATCTCTCAGATATTCAGTGAAATTCAACGGGGAAATGTTGGAGCGTTTTAAGCCATCGAGAGGCCTCCGCCAAGGCGACCCTCTGAGCCCATACTTATTTTTGTTTGTTGCAGAGGGCTTATCACGAATCTTACAAAAAGAGGTGGATGATGGAAATATATTGCCAATTAAAATAGCTCGAGGGAGCCCAGGTATATCGAATCTATTGTTTGCAGATGATAGCTTACTGTTTTTCAAAGCCTCGATTGATCAAGCGAAGGTGATAAAGCGAGCACTAAACATCTTCCAGTATGGTACTGGCCAGCTATTAAGTACAAACAAGTGCTCTCTGCTTTTCAGTGAGAAGTGCCCGAGTGTCACCCAAGATGGCATCAAGGAAGTATTGAAGGTGGAATCCTCTACTTTTGAAAGCAAATACCTTGGTTTGCCCACACCGGAAGGCAGGATGAAGGATGAGAACTTCCAACCAATAATGGAAAGGTTCATGAAAAGGTGCAACAACGGGTCGGGGAGACACATGTCCTTTGCGGCTAAGGAGGTGTACGTAAAATCAGTTGTCCAGGCTCTGCCAACTTTCACTATGGGCGTGTTCAAAATGTTAGTAGGGTTTTGTGAGAAATATGAGAAGCTAATAAGAGAGTTCTGGTGGGGTGAGGAAGAGGGGCAGAGAAAGGTCCATTGGATGGCATGGGATAGAATGACAAAACCGAAGAGAGGAGGGGGAATTGGCTTTAGGGACATGCATCTGTTCAATCAGGCTTTGTTGGCCAGACAAGGGTGGAGATTGATCCAGTACCCGGATATTTTATGTGCGAGAGTGCTCAAGTCAAAATATTACCCTAAAGGGGAACTCTTGGACACGGTGTTTACAGCAGACGCCTCCCAGTCATGGAGAGGTATTGAGTTCGGCCTTGAACTTCTTAAGAAAGGCCTAATATGGCGAGTAGGAAATGGCAAGAGCATCCAAATCCAGAGAGACCAATGGATACCGAGAGATGAGGGCCTCAAAGTGGCCAACTTAACATGCAGATCGAGACTTAGGTGGGTTAACCAGCTCATTGACCCCATAAATAGAAGTTGGAACCAGACACTTATAAACAGGATTTTAGCCCCTTTGATGCAGCGGAGATCCTCAACATCAGAATCCCAAATGTAGAAGTGGAAGACTGCGTCGCATGGCACTATGAAAAGTCCGGTACGTTCACAGTGAGAAGTGCATACAAGCTAGCTATGCGGGATAAGGGAACCGGGCCTCAAACGTCTAGCTCAACTGCAAGTATCGATGATCAAAGCAGTTGGGACCTCATTTGGAAAACTAGAATCCCAGAAAAGATAAAAATCTTCGCATGGAGGGTGTCCACTAATACTCTGGCAACCAAGATAAACAAATGCAAACGCACGCTAGCTACGGATAATACTTGTGACATTTGTGGAAATGCGGAGGAGAATGAGTACCATGCGGTTGTGGCATGCACGAAGAGCATTGGCCTCCGGCAAGCTATGAGATCCCACTGGGGACTACCAAAGGAAAATGCTTTCTGGTACACGGGAGAGGACTGGTTACAGGGCCTGCTGAATATATGCGACAAGGCCATGCGAAACAAAATCCTCCTCCTGCTATGGCGTGCGTGGCACCTAAGGGAGAATATAGTTCATGGAAATGGGAAAGAAACAATTTCCAGGTCTGTGGCGTTCCTAATCAGATATGAGGAAGAAATTAGATTAGCATACGACACAATGGTAACCGGGAAAACTGTAAGCTGTCAGAGTCTGTTTGGGGATCTGAAACCGCCTCAGTCTGAACCTACCACGCTGCTCTTGACTCCCCCTTCAGCGGGAATGGTGAAGTTACACACATATGCTGCGTTCGTGGCTGCAGCTGGAGTGAGTGTGTGTGGAGCTATTGCAAGAAACTCTCAGGGTCGGGTTCTCTTCTCGATGGGACAGACATTGAATCAGTGCACATCAGTAGAGGAGGCAGAAGGAATGTATGCTGCTTGGCCTGGGTGAACT
This sequence comes from Triticum urartu, assembly GCF_056163025.1. NCBI lineage: Eukaryota > Viridiplantae > Streptophyta > Magnoliopsida > Poales > Poaceae > Triticum > Triticum urartu. The sequence goes on from NC_141873.1 coordinate 370,208,753, forward strand.
TGCGAAACATTTCAATGGAGATGTCGAGATAGAGGTGGATTGCCTCTCCCTGGCCAACGCGCTGGCTCCAGGATCCACGAACAGATCACCAATATTTCCAATCATTGCAGATATCAAATCTGTGTTGAGTGGGTTCAGATCTTACAAGATTAGATGGGTCAGGAGGGACCAGAATAAAGCCGCTCATCACCTGGCAGCATACGTGAGGAATGTTGGCGACTACTTCCATCTTGGTGCAGCGCCAAGTGAACTGGCGGAGATACTGGAAGCTGATTGTAGCATGGATGTCTAACCCTGTTTTGGGTATTCCTCAAAAAAAATGCTGATAGCATCCAAAAAGATGTTCGTGACAAATAAAAAATGTTTACATAATTCAATCAAGTGTCCATGGTATTTTTAAAGTTTTATTCAGTGCAATACAATTTTGGCGTAATTTAAAAAAGTACATAAATATGTTCATAATAATTTAAAAGTTGTTCACATGTTCCAAGAATATATTTGTGACATTTTTAAAATGTTTATACAATGTAAAAAAGTATTGTTCACCTTATTAGTTTTTTCTTTGTACGATTCAGCAAGACGATCGTGGCATTTGAAAAAGTATTCATGCATATCTAATATATGTTTATGACCTTTAAAAATATATTAATACAATATAAAAATTGTTAACATAATATAAAATATGTTTTATAGCAATAAAATGTGTATTAAAAAAGGTTGATATTTTTTGCCAAAAATGTTTAAACATGTCTTTGGAAAAATGTTCATCATATTTTTAAGATGTTAAAGAAAGTTATGCATTTATATGAAAATTGTATAACATTTATTGAATTAATAGACATGTATTTAAATTTATTTTTAAGAAAGACCCCGATAAAAACACCTAGTAACAAAAAAACAATACATAAAGTGCTAAAACTGGTCCATCAAACCTTAGCAAAACCAATGCATGGAGCTACATTGTTGGATTGTTTCATTTAGTGGGGTTCCATAGACTAGGTGGAGCTACGTCTGGCAACGAGTGAGATATAACACGTGCGACACGCCCACTATAAGCGAGATATATACGCCCCATTGTCTTTGGATTATCACGTTTGTTGAATTACAAATGGGTTGAAGCATTTACAAACAATTAATCGTTCAAAATCTTAAAAGCCCATGTGGAGTGTCATGGCATGATCAAAAGTTTAGTAGCAACTCAATTTTGGAGGAGAGTTGATACGAACACATAAAAAATTCTCTTCCACATGCTATTGAAGCTTAAGAAGAGAAGTGGTACGTGCTTAACTTTTTGCTAGTTGGGATGGATAATTAATTGTGAGTCAATGAACGCTTTTATGATCCGAACTGTTCGTCCATATGCTCTGCATCCTCACGCACAACCCACCGTCATTCCTCTCGCTGTTGATGCTTCCGGCGATTCCATCCTGTCGACCGCATGCATAGTTATACAACCTTTGGACCCTCGCTTTATTTGATCCTGCACCGGAAAAAAGGTGACTAGGTATTTGAGAAGCATATAGGCGTGACTGCTAGCTGTTGTTCGTCTTCGTCCTCGACCTCCTCAACGATGCCATTGTTGATGCTGCCCAGAAGAAGGCAGATGGAAATGTTATTGCTGTTGTGGCGGCTTTGCCCTGGGCAGCTGGAGGGTACAATCTATTTCTCCCGTGTTTACTACTTCATATGTCAGTTGTACTTGTAGCAGTCACATTTACCTCTTCCATGTCTAGTACACGCTCACGTGTTTATATATTCATACGAGATTAATGCTGCTATTGCTATCAACATGATTTATTTATGAATTAAATTAATAAAAAAATGCTAATATATCCAACACTGTCTAGCTATTTTTATTTGGAACGAGATCTTATCTAGCTGTGATTCCTGTGAAATCAAACAGAAAGCAAACAAACAGTCAAACATGGCTTACAAACATACGCCAGCTCCCGTAAACAAAAATAACTACGATTACCATGCACGGGTTTGTTAAGGTTTGTGTCCTGCTCAGGAGGACGAAACGATGATAACTCAGTGAAGATGAAATAAGGTTCTTCTCGTCTAGCCCCGTCCCTTGTGATGCGTTTATCATCGTCAACGGGTGTGTGGAGGTGTGTCTCGGGTGGTTCTTTCCTTGATAGATCTACTTGGATTTGTTCGTTCGTCTATGTTCGTGTCTTCGGGTTGATATTTCCGGTCTACACTACTCTTTATCGGCGGCAGTTGCTATTCTGGTGCATTCATCCTATATGGTCTTAGCACGACAACTTTTCGACTGTTTAGTACAACAAGTTTTGCCCGGTATCGGTGAGGTAAGGGCGATGACGGTGACACGCTTTTGACTCGCTTTAGTGTTTATGATCGTCAGGTGGTCTATGTATCTGAATGTATTTTTTTATTATTTCTGATATTTGTTTATAAATAGATCAGGCAAGGACAAAGATGTTGACTCTTTTTTAGGGAAACAAACATGTTGACTTTGTAGAGCAGCGATACAGTCTATCCACTGCTCCGTCGCATTAATAGCGTTGAATATTTCCTCGTGTCAGTACGTGGACCATTGCTCTGTCATCTAGTAGCAGGAAACGCAGCCTGGTTGACTTTTAGTGATAGCAGGCACGCACGTACGAACAGATCAAGCTCTTGCTGCAAAGTCCGTGGTTCCATGCCTGCATGCCAGCAACGCTCCAAAGCAGTGGTTGACACCGCGCGCCCGTGAGTTCGTTGCAAGTAGAAGATGGGGGGCTGCTCATGAGCCATGACGTGAGCGCTGATCTAGATGACACGAACAAGCAGTAACCTGGGTTCACGTCTATAGTTTTAAGTCTTTTTGTAAATGTTGCTTTCATGCTGAATCCGTTGAACATACCCTTGGCCTGATCAGTTAAGAAACTACACTAGCAGTGAAATTATTGTATCGTTCGTATATTAAACCTAGAGGCTAGAGTTACCGACTGAGGTAGCCTTCGAACGTCAGCGCAGACGAGATCACAAGATGCTGCGTGCACGCTCAATGTGTACGCGGGGCGACCTGCAGTGCAGGAGCTACCGCCAGCTAGCGTGGCGGGTGATATGTACGTGCTGCCGCCAGAGGCATTGGCGGTAGCCTATTTGACATGTCAGCACGACCAGCCACGTATATTCGTACTTACCGCTGTTAGCTATTGCGGTAGCTCGTCAAACCCTGCCGTCAAAGAGGATGACGCTAGTAAAAGGATCAGATTTAAAAATATTTTACAAACAGAATCAGATCATGCTAAAGTTTGATCAAAGGGTCAAAACCATGAATTTGGCCCCTGTAAGTTTGTCGCGAGTAGAAGATGTGGGGTTGCTCATGAGTCATGACGTGATCGCTGATGACACAAACAACAATAACCCGTCGTTTTATAAATATTGCTTTCGTGCTGAATCCGTTTGACATACCCTTGGACTGATCAGTTATCAGTTAAGAAAGTGAACTAGCAGTTGCTTTGGAATTATAGTATTGTTCGTACTAATATATTAATTATCAGTTAGCCTTGGAACGTCAGCGCAGACGAGATCACAAGATGCTGCGTGCGCGCTCTAGCTTGGACCTTGCTGATTTAAATAGTGGGAGTTGCCGAATGCGAACGAGCTTTAGAAGCAAATAATTTTTTTTTTAGAAAAGGAGGATGACCCCCGGCCTCTGTATCTGGTCGATGCATACGGTCACTTTATTAATTATTATCATAAAACCTTACAAAGCCATACAACAGCAAGACTAAAGCCACCGTCTAAGCAACATCTGTCGCTATACCTATCTAAATGATGAAGGGGCGCAGATAGTCTGGCCCTAATACCAAACAGACATCGCAGCCAAACCTAAACATCTAAGACCTGAGGTCCCAACCAGGACGCCTGCCGGGTATGGGGCACCTACCAGTCCGGCGCACTCCTCAACCAGGACGCCTGCCGGGTATGAGGCCGCCGCAGCCACCTGCCACAAATCCATCTTCAGAGCTGTACTGTTGCATGTACTGTGCCAGGTCTTTCTGCCATCGACGCCACCACGACGCCCGACAGCGTCGTCCTCCCGCGCGAGTCCATCCTCCCACAGCGAACTCCAAATCTGCACTGCGCCACGCCGTCAAGATCCGTCGCCATCAGTGTGTAGGATGAAGCACCGCTCCACCAAAGAATCCGTCCACTGGTCCCTCGATCACGTGTGTACCTCCAAAAATGACGCCCCCAAGGGAGGAACGACACCAGAGCGCCGCCGTCATCCGATCATCCGATCTAGGGTTTTCCCCAGAGGTAGCAGAGAGTGGGCTTGAACTTCTCCACGGCGATGCCTTCAAGAAGGGAACGACGCAGATAGCGCCGCCACCGTCGGCCTTAGCAGAAGCCGAAGGAAAGTTTTCACCCAGATCAGTTCGAAGGAATCCAACTCTCGTGCACGGGCCGCCGTCACCACCAGCACCACCAGGCAGACCCTGGAGTACCGGCAATCAGCGAGCCACCGGCACCACCGCATCCAGATCGCCGGCCACGCCGGGCCGCCGCCATCCCCCGCGCCGTCCGGGTCAGAGACGGAGCTGCCGACCGCGCACAGGGACCGCCGCCGCCAGCACACGCCGGAGTGCCGCCGAGATCCCAGCGCCCGCCACCGCTTGCCGAAGCCAACCGCCGCCCGAGCACCGGCGCCACCGTGGAGCCATCAGATCGGGGAGGGAGACGTCGCGCGCCGACCACCCTCGCGGACCCCGCCGCACGCCCGAGCGCCGGCGCCACCGCGGCGCCATCAGATCGGGAGGAGGAAGAGCCCGCGCCTCGCCGCCATCGCCGCAGCGCCACCAAAGGGGAACCCCGCAGATCCGCCGGCGACACGACCTGCCGCCGAGCCGAGCGCCGCCGCGAGGGCCGGCCGTCCCGCGCCGCCCAGGAGCCTCGCGAGGAGGGAGGGAGCCCCGCCGCCGCCGGCGCACGCGCGGGCTTTGCCCGGCGGCGTCCCCTGACGGCGGCGAGGGAGAAGGAAGGCGAAGGAAGGGAGCGGCGGCGGCGATCTAGGGTTCCACCCGGGCCGCTCGCGGGAGCGGCACGGGGGACGGGGGATGTGGTGACTGAAGAATGGCTCCGAAGCAAATAAATGGGTCTGATAAAATGTTCTAGAAGCAATGAACTGATCCGATAAAAGTTCTAGTAGAGCCAATTCTACAATATCACAGTACATTTAGTAGTACCACGCACATCCACATCGATGCAGCAACTGGCCGTGCATGACAGCATGGGACGTTAGTTACGCAAGCGCTTATGTTATCGTTAGTTACTGATCATCATTATACGTCCATCTGTTGGCTTTTAAGCGAGAGCGACAGACGTGAATATGACGCAGCAGGTAGAAACAGAAGCGGCCTGAGAAGATGCCACGGCAAGAGTCCCTTCCCTTCTCCCGTCGGCGCTCGTGCATAATGCGTTGAAGAAACGCACTTGCTTTGAGATCAGATGACTGATACACTGACCCTTGTATACACAGCCTGTCAGGTGTCAGCTGATGCATGATGTGCTTTTCCTTTACAAGGGAGTGCAAAGTGCATGCATGTTGGACGTTCATGCATCATGCCACGGAGCACGGAGCCACGGAGATCGGTTCATGGACCCGTACCGTACGCGCGAGGCCCCGGGTGCGCGGCGGCATGTCCCCAGGTCCCAGATATACCCCCTCTGCTGCTGCCGTCGTGCCGTGGCAACAGAGAACCTCATAAAGCACGCATTAAAAACACGTGGATGGGCCGTGGCCGGAGCCATGCAAGGAGCACTAACGTCGCGAGCTCTCCGATTCGCAGGAGTAAAGTCCCGAATCCGATCGATCGGAAATCGGGTGGGGGATCGTCGATAGTTGGGCAAATGAAAGTGAGGACGGATCAGTCAATCATCTTCCTGGTGCAGCGCACCCGTCCACCAGCGGCACCGGAAAGAGAACGGAGGTGGGGGCCTCGCCGTGGCGCCGCTCATAAATTCGCCCCGGCCTGGCTAGGCGCAGCCGCAGCGGATGGGTGCATGGATTGGGGCGGCGGGTGATCCGTCCGCGAACCGAACAGTGCCCGCGGTGCGGTGCCAATCAGTGCGGTGGGCGGGCGGGCGGGGACGGCATGGCACGGCATGGCATGGGGCAGCGGCCAGGGTAGGCGGGTGCGCTGGGGCGGGACCGGAGAGAGGAGCGCGTCTCCGCCGTCTCCGAGCGCGGCTCGGAGAACACGTGTCACCGCCCCGGGTCTGGCCGGGCACTGTCGCCATTACTCGCACGGGCGTGTGGACGCCGAGCAAGAACTGCACGACACCTCCACTCTCCATTTCCTCTTTGAACAACTTTCTCCATGACATCCGGGGAGCAGGAAGAAAAGTTCTCCGGCATAAAAACCGGCTGGGTGGCCCATCGAGTACGAGCCAGGCAACTGTCTGTTCCACCCCCATCGACGCTCCAGGCCGCTGCAAGCCAACTCGGGAGGATGAAGCTCCAAGCGGGCGTGTGGTTCAGCTTGCCGAGGAGCGGTGAGTTGCTCCAGGCCGACACGGGACGGAGGGGGGGGGGGGGGGGGGGAGCACGACATCCGTCGTCAACGCGCGTGTAACCGCGCCTTGTCGACAGAGAAAGAAGACGGATACGCGGTCATCGACGAGGCAACGTCGGCGTACACAGTCGGTGTCTTGCCTCGTCGCCCCCCTACCCCAAAACCAACCTTGATCCATGCAGCTTGACCACCCTTCCCCTTCGGGTGAAACATCAGCCGGCGGTTCCACTCCGATGAACGATGGGGAAGCGAGCCGCCCTTTGCGCTGAAGCATATACTTCCGGAGCTCACGACTGCCGGACATGGGGAAACAATCGAGATCCACCGGAATGGATATCCACCAACGACGGCCTTAGACTAGTTAAATCCTAATCCAATATCATTTTTAGTAAAAGAAAATGTTGGAAAAAGTGATGAATTTTGTCCAGTTTATATGAAATCCATCGTGTTTACATGTATTTCGTTCGGTCAGTTCAAAGAGGGTTGAAATGTATGCGGACAATGTTGGATTGCGGCCTCCGGTATCAATGTTCGCGGACTACCCCCTCCCCCACAGATGTCGGAAAAAAATTGCGGGTCACCTTTGGAAATGCCCTTATATTTCTATTCATAATATCAACACACAACCGCATCTTACTGGGCTTCATCAAGTTTTTTTTTTGTGAGTGGGCTTCAACAAGTTTCAGATATTCTTTTCAAGTTCCGGATATGAAACGGATCTAAATTTCATCAAGATTCAGGTACGACACTTAGTGAAACTTAGATGAGGGACAACCGTCGATTGAATTTTGATAAACTATACCCGCACATTTTTTTGATAAACCGTACAACCTTCATACCTTGAGCTAACCAAAACTTAACGAAAATCTTGTTGACAAGATTATAAAAGTACTACATTCGTTCTAAAATATATGACGTTTAGTACTTGTTAGTTGGTCCACTGCTAGGACTAGACATCTGACTTACATCATGGTGCGGCAGTAGCTTTCCTAGTTTTTTTTATTCTGGCTAGAAACACCGTACCACCAGAGCCATCTCTTTCCTCCCGCGCAAGAAAATACCTTAGCCTTTCCTTCTCCTTCCGTTGGGACCGCCGCCTGTCCGCCCCATCTTCGATGGCCTTTGGACCATGGAGGTGCAGAGGATGTCGGCCCTCCACCGGCGGAAGATACCCCGTTCTCGTTCTTGTTAAATTCGGCGTCTTGGTTGGGGCTGCATGTGGGCGACGATGTCCCTCAGTAGGAATAATGTCTCACACATCCTATCCCCGCCCCCATGGGTGCGTCTAGCCTAGTCGAAGGGCGTGTAAAGGTGTGTCTCTGTCAGATCTCACATGATTCAGTCGGTGCTGGTCTTCATGTTGGGAAACGTAGCATTGCAATTTCAAAAAAATTCCTACGCTCACACAAGATCTATCTAGGAGATGCATAGCAGCGAGAGGGGGAGAGCATGTCCACGTACCCTCGTAGACCAAAAGCGGAAGCATTTGACAATGCGGTTGATGTAGTCGAACTTCTTCTCGTTCCGATCGATCAAGCATCGAACGTACGTCACCTCCGAGTTCTGCACACGTTCAGCTCGATGATGTCCCTCGAACTCTTGATCCAGCAAAGTGTCGAGGGAGAGTTCTGTCAGCACGACGGCCAGGTGACGGTGATGGTGAAGTGATCCGCGCAGGGCTTCGCCTAAGCACTACGTGAATATGACTGGAGGCGTAAACTGTGGAGGGGGCGCCGCACATAGCTAACAATTGTTGGTGTGTGTTCTAGGCGCCCCCTCCCCACGTATATATAGATGGGAGGGGGAGGAGGACATCCAAGGGGCGCCCCAAGTAGGGGGATCCTACTTGGGGGCCTTGTCCAATTCGACCCCCCTTGCCATATCCACCGGAGGGGGAAGGAAGGAGGGAAGGAAGGGGAGGCCAAATCCCTCCCCTTCCTTCTCTCTTCCCCCTTTCCTTCCTCCTAAGGTGCGGCCCATATGGGGGGCGCAGAAGCCCCTGCTGGCTGCTGCGTTTCCGCTCTTGGCACATTAGGCCCATATAGTTGCTGGAGGATGCCCGAACCCCTTTCGGTGATCTGATATATACCCGATACTCCCAGCACTTTTCCGGTGTCCGAATATCATCGTCCTATATATGAATCTTTACCTCTCGACCATTTTGAGACTCCTCGTCATGTCCGTGATATCATCCAAGACTCCGAACAACATTCGGTCATCAAATCACATAACTCATATAATACAAAATCGTCATCGAACGTTAAGCGTGTGGACCCTATGGGTTCGAGAACTATGTAGACATGACCGAGACACTTCTCCGGTCAATAACCAACAGCAAACTTGGATGCTCATATTGGTTCCTACATATTCTACGAAGATCTTTATGGGTCGTACCATAATGACAACATACGTTATTTCCTTTGTCATCGGTATGTTACCTGCCCGAGATTCGATAATCACCATAAAGAATCCCAAGTATTGTCACCTTGGGGTATGCGGATCATAACTCATAATAGGTGTCTACAACTTGCAAGATGGGATCAAGAACACAAATATATTCATGAAAACATAATAGGTTCAGATCTGAAATCATGGCACTCAGGCCCTAGTGACAAGCATTAAGCATAGCAAAGTCATAACAACATCAATATCAGAACATAGTGGATACTAGGGATCACACCCTAACAAAACTAAGTTTATTACATGATAAATGTCATCAAATCCATCACCGTCCAGCAAGCTGCTACCTCTTGAGCACTGCGTTGGATTTCCCCGAAGAGGAAAGGATGATGCAGCAAAGTAGCGTAAGTATTTCTCTCAGTTTTTGAGAACCAAGGTATCAATCCAGTAGGAGGCTACGCGCGAGTCCCTCGTACCTGCACAAAGCAAATAACTCCTCGCAACCAACGCGATAAGGGGTTGTCAATCCCTTCACGGTCACTTACGAGAGTGAGATATGATAAGATAAGATTTTTGGTATTTTTGTGATAAAGATGTAAAGTAAAATAAAAGCAAAGGAAATAACTAAGTATTGGAAGATTAATATGATGAAGATAGACCCGGGGGCCATAGGTTTCACTAGTGGCTTCTCTCAAGAGCATAAGTATTTTACGGTGGTTGAACGAATTACTGTTGAGAAATTGACAGAATTGAGCATAGTTATGAGAATATCTACGTATAATCATGTATATAGGCATCACGTCCAAGCCAAGTAGACCGACTCCTGCCTGCATCTACTACTATTACTCCACTCATCGACCGCTATCCAGCATGCATCTAGAGTATTAAGTTCATGAAAACAGAGTAACGCCTTAAGCAAGATGACATGATATAGAGGGATAAACTCATGCAATATGATGAAAACCCCATCTTGTTATCCTCGATGGCAACAATACAATACGTGCCTTGCTGCCCCTACTGTCACTGGGAAAGGACACCGCAAGATTGAACCGAAAGCCAAGCACTTCTCCCATTGCAAGAAAGATCAATCTAGTAGGCCAAACCAAACTGATAATTCGAAGAGACTTGCAAAGATAACCAATCATACATAAAAGAATTCAGAGAAGATTCAAATATTGTTCATAGATAGACTTGATCATAAACCCACAATTCATCGGTCTCAACAAATACACCGCAAAAAGAAGATTACATCGAATAGATCTCCACAAGAGAGGGAGAGAACATTGTATTGAGATCCAAAAAGAGAGAAGAAGCCATCTAGCTAATAACTATGGACCCGAAGATCTGAGGTGAACTACTCACACTTCATCGGAGAGGCTATGGTGTTGATGTAGAAGCCCTCCATGATATATGCCCCCTCCGGTGGAGCTCCGGAACAGGCCCCAAGATGGGATCTCGTGGATACAGAAAGTTGCGGCGGTGGAATTATGGTTTTGGCTCCGTATCTGATCGTTTGGGGGTACGTAGGTATATATAGTGTTGGGGAACGTAGTAATTTCAAAAAAAATCATACGTACACGCAAGATCATGATGATGCATAGCAACGAGAGGGGAGAGTGTTGTACATGTACCCTCATACACCAAAAGCGGAAGCGTTAGCACAACGCGGTTGATGTAGTCGTACGTCTTCACGATCCGACCGATCAAGTACCGAACGTACGACACCTCCGAGTTCAGCACACGTTCAGCCCGATGACGTCCCTCAAACTCCGATCCAGCAGAGTGTTGAGGGAGAGTTTCGTCAGCACGACGGCATGGTGACGATGTTGATGTTCTACCGACACAAGGCTTCGCCTAAGCACTGCTACAGTAATATCGAGGTGGACTATGGTGGAGGGGGGGCACCGCACACGGCTAAAAGATCAAACGATCAATTGTTGTGTCTATGGGGTGCCCCCCTGCCCCCGTATATAAAGGAGCAAGGGGGGTGCGGCCGGCCAGGGAGGAGGTGCGCCAGGAGGAGTCCTACTCCCACCGGGAGTAGGACTCCCCCCCCTTTCCTAGTTGGATTAGGACTTGGGAGGGGGAAAGAGTGGAGGAGAAGAAGGAAGGGGGGGGGGCGCCTCCCTCTCCTTTTCCTATTCGGATCGGGGGGAGGGGCACGCGGCCCAGCCCTAGCCGCATCTCCTATCTTCCACCTAAGCCCACTAAGGCCCATTAAGTCCCCGGGGGGTTCCGGTAACCTCCCGGTACTCCGGTAAAATCCCGATTTCACCCAGAACACTTCCGATATCCAAACATAGGCTTCCAATATATCAATCTTCATGTCTCGACCATTTTGAGACTCCTCGTCATGTCCGGGATCACATCCGGGACTCCGAACAACCTTCAGTACATCAAAACATATAAACTCATAATATAACCGTCATCGAAACTTTAAGCGTGCGGACCCTACGGGTTCGAGAACTATGTAGACATGACCGAGACATGTCTCCGGTCAATAACCAATAGTGGAACCTGGATGTTCATATTGGCTCCCACATATTCTACGAAGATCTTTATCGGTCAGACAGCATAACAACATACGTTGTTCCCTTTGTCATCGGTATGTTACTTGCCCGAGATTCGATCGCCGGTATCTCAATACCTAGTTCAATCTTGTTACCGGCAAGTCTCTTTACTCGTTCCGTAATACATCATCCCGCAACTAATGAGGCTTGCAAGGCTTATAATGATGTGCATTACCGAGTGGGCCCAGAGATACCTCTCCGACAATCAGAGTGACAAATCCTAATCTCGAAATACGCCAACCAAACAAGTACCTTCGGAGACACCTGTAGACAACCTTTATAATCACCTAGTTACGTTGTGACGTTTGGTGGCACACAAAGTGTTCCTCCGGTAAACGGGAGTTGCATAATCTCATAGTCATAGGAACATGTATAAGTCATGAATAAAGCAATAGCAACAAACTAAACGATCAAGTGCTAAGCTAACGGAATGGGTCAAGTCAATCACATCTTTCTCCTAATGATGTGATCCCGTTAATCAAATGAAAACTCATGTCTATGAAGGAAATAAGCCCTAGAGGCAATAATAAATTTATTATTTATTTCCTTATATCATGATAAATGTTTATTATTCATGCTAGAATTGTATTAACCGGAAACATAATACTTGTGTGAATACATAGACAAACAGAGTGTCACTAGTATGCCTGTACTTGACTAGCTCGTTGATCAAAGATGGTTATGTTTCCTAGCCAAGTCCGAATTGGACAAGGAGGGGGGGGGCGCCCCCCCTTTCCTTTCCCCTCTCTCTCTCCTTCCCCCCCAAGTCCTAGTCCAACATGGAAAAGAGGGGAGTCCTACTCCTGGTGGGAGTAGGACTCCTCCTGGCGCGCCCCTTGCCTGGCCACACCTCCTCCCCCTTGCTCCTTTATATACGGGGGCAGGGGGCACCCCATAGACACAACAATTGATCATTGATCTCTTAGCCATGTGCGGTGCCCCCCTCCACCATAATCCTCGATAATATTGTAGCGGTGCTTAGGCGAAGCCCTGCGACGGTAGAACATCAAGATCGTCACCACGCCGTCGTGCTGACGGAACTCTTCCCCGACATTCTGCTGGATCGGAGTCCGGGGATCGTCATCGAGTTGAACGTGTGCTAGAACTCGGAGGTGCCGTAGTTTCGGTGCTTGATCGGTCGGGCCGTGAAGACGTACGACTACATCAACCGCGTTGTGCTAACGCTTCCGCTTTCAGTCTATGAGGGTACGTGGACAACACTCTCCCCTCTCGTTGCTATGCATCACCATGATCTTGCGTGTGCGTAGGAATTTTTTTGAAATTACTACGTTCCCCAACAGTGGCATCCGAGCCAGGTTTTATGCGTTGATGTTATATGCACGAGTAGAACACAAGTGAGTTGTGGGCGATATAAGTCATACTTTGGTTCGGCGGTATTGTTGGATGAAGCGGCCCGGACCGACATTACGCGTACGCTTACGCGAGACTGGTTCTACCGACGTGCTTTGCACACAGGTGACTGGCGGGTGTCAGTTTCTCCAACTTTAGTTGAACCGAGTGTGGCTACGCCCGCTCCTTGCGAAGGTTAAAGCAGCACCAACTTGACAAACTATCGTTGTGGTTTTGATGCGTAGGTAAGAACGGTTCTTGCTAAGCCCGTAGCAGCCACGTAAAACTTGCAACAACATAGTAGAGGACGTCTAACTTGTTTTTGCAGGGCATGTTGTGATGTGATATGGTCAAGACATGATACTAAATTTTATTGTATGAGATGATCATGTTTTGTAACCGAGTTATCGGCAACTGGCAGGAGCCATATGGTTGTCGCTTTATTGTATGCAATGCAATCGCCCTGTAATGCTTTACTTTATCACTAAGCGGTAGCGATAGTCGTAGAAGCAGAAGATTGGTGAGACGACAACGATGCTACGATGGAGATCAAGGTGTCACGCCGGTGACGATGGTGATCATAACGGTGCTTCGGAGATGGAGATCACAAGCACAAGATGATGATGGCCATATCATATCACTTATATTGATTGCATGTGATGTTTATCTTTTATGCATCTTATCTTGCTTTGATTGACAGTAGCATTATAAGATGATCTCTCACTAAATTTCAAGATAAAAGTGTTCTCCCTGAGTATACACCGTTGCCAAAGTTCGTCGTGCCCAGACACCACGTGATGATCGGGTGTGATAAGCTCTACGTCCATCTACAACGGGTGCAAGCCAATTTTGCACACGCAGAATACTCAGGTTAAACTTGACGAGCCTAGCATATGCAGATATGGCCTCGGAACACTGAGATCGAAAGGTCGAGCGTGAATCATATAGTAGATATGATCAACATAATGATGTTCACCATTGAAAACTACTCCATTTCACGTGATGATCGGTTATGGTTTAGTTGATTTGGATCACGTGATCACTTAGATGATTAGAGGGATGTCTTTCTAAGTGGGAGTTCTTAAGCAATATGATTAATTGAACTTAAATTTATCACGAACTTAGTACCTGATAGTATCTTGCTTATTTATGTTTGATTGTAGATAGATGGCCCGTGTTGTTGTTCCGTTGAATTTTAATGCGTTCCTTGAGAAAGCAAAGTTGAAAGATGATGGTAGCAATTACACGGACTGGGTCCGTAACTTGAGGATTATCCTCATTGCTGCACAGAAGAATTACGTCCTGGAAGCACCGCTGGGTGCCAGGCCTGCTGCTGGAGCAACACCAGATGTTATGAACGTCTGGCAGAGCAAAGCTGACGACTACTCGATAGTTCAGTGTGCCATGCTTTACGGCTTAGAACCGGGTCTTCAACGACGTTTTGAACGTCATGGAGCATATGAGATGTTCCAGGAGTTGAAGTTAATATTTCAAGCAAATGCCCGGATTGAGAGATATGAAGTCTCCAATAAGTTCTATAGCTGCAAGATGGAGGAGAACAGTTCTTTCAGTGAGCATATACTCAAAATGTCTGGGTATAATAATCACTTGATTCAACTGGGAGTTAATCTTCCGGATGATAGCGTCATTGACAGAATTCTCCAATCACTGCCACCAAGCTACAAAAGCTTCGTGATGAACTATAATATGCAAGGGATGAACAAGACAATTCCTGAGCTCTTCGCAATGCTAAAGGCTGCGGAGGTAGAAATCAAGAAGGAGCATCAAGTGTTGATGGTCAACAAGACCACTAGTTTCAAGAAAAAGGGCAAAGGGAAGAAGAAGGGGAACTTCAAGAAGAACAACAAGCAAGTTGCTGCTCAGGAGAAGAAACCCAAATCTGGACCTAAGCCTGAAACTAAGTGCTTCTACTGCAAGCAGACTGGTCACTGGAAGCGGAATTGCCCCAAGTACTTGGCGGATAAGAAGGATGGCAAGGTGAACAAAGGTATATGTGATATACATGTTATTGATGTGTACCTTACTAGAGCTCGCAGTAGCACCTGGGTATTTGATACTGGTTCCGTTGCTAATATTTGCAACTCAAAACAGGGACTACAGATCAAGCGAACACTAGCGAAGGACGAGGTGACGATGCGCGTGGGAAATGGTTCCAAAGTCGATGTGATCGCGGTCGGCACGCTACCTCTACATCTACCTTCGGGATTAGTATTAGACCTAAATAATTGTTATTTGGTGCCAGCGTTGAGCATGAATATTATATCTGGATCTTGTTTGATGCGAGACGGTTATTCATTTAAATCAGAGAATAATGGTTGTTCTATTTATATGAGTAATATCTTTTATGGCCATGCACCCTTGAAGAGTGGTCTATTTTTGATGAATCTCGATAGTAGTGATACACATATTCATAATGTTGAAACCAAAAGATGCAGAGTTGATAATGATAGTCTCCATACTGATGGACTTTTGGAAGCACTTGATTATGAATCACTTGGTACTTGTGAACCGTGCCTCATGGGCAAGATGACTAAAACGCCGTTCTCCGGTACTATGGAGAGAGCAACAGATTTGTTGGAAATCATACATACAGATGTATGTGGTCCGATGAATGTTGAGGCTCGTGGCGGATATCGTTATTTTCTCACCTTCACAGATGATTTAAGCAGATATGGGTATATCTACTTAATGAAGCATAAGTCTGGAACATTTGAAAAGTTCAACAAATTTCAGGGTGAAGTTGAAAATCATCGTAACAAGAAAATAAAATTTCTACGATCTGATCATGGAGGAGAATATTTGAGTTACAAGTTTGGTCTACATTTGAAACAATGCGGAATAGTTTCGCAACTCACGCCACCCGGAACACCACAACGTAATGGTGTGTCCGAACATCGTAATCGTACTTTACTAGATATGGTGCGATCTATGATGTCTCTTACAAATTTAACGCTATCGTTCTGGGGTTATGCTTTAGAGACGGCCGCATTCATGTTAAATAGGGCACCATCAAAATCCGTTGAGACGACGCCTTATGAACTATGGTTTGGCAAGAAACCAAAGTTGTCGTTTTTGAAAGTTTGGGGCTGCGATGCTTATGTGAAAAAGCTTCAACCTGATAAGCTCGAACCCAAATCGGAGAAATGTGTCTTCATAGGATACCCAAAGGAGACTGTTGGGTACACCTTCTATCATAGATCCGAAGGCAAGACATTCGTTGCTAAGAATGGATCCTTTCTAGAGAAGGAGTTTCTCTCGAAAGAAGTGAGTGGGAGGAAAGTAGAACTTCATGAGGTAACTGTACCTGCTCCCTTATTGGAAAGTAGTACATCACAGAAACCGGTTTCTGTGACACCTACACCAATTAGTGAGGAAGCTAATGATAATGATCATGAAACTTCAGATCAAGTTACTACCGAACCTCGTAGATCAACCAGAGTAAGATCCGCACTAGAGTGGTACGGTAATCCTGTTCTGGAAGTCATGCTACTAGATCATGATGAACCTACGAACTATGAAGAAGCGATGGTGAGCCCAGATTCCGCAAAATGGCTAGAAGCCATGAAATCTGAGATGGGATCCATGTATGAGAACAAAGTGTGGACTTTGGTTGACTTGCCCGTTGATCGGCAAGCAATTGAGAATAAATGGATCTTCAAGAAGAAAACTGACGCTGACGGTAATGTTACTGTCTACAAAGCTCGACTTGTTGCGAAAGGTTTTCGACAAGTTCAAGGGATTGACTACGATGAGACCTTCTCACCCGTAGCGATGCTTAAGTGTGTCCGAATCATGTTAGCAATTGCCGCATTTTATTATTATGAAATTTGGCAGATGGATGTAAAAACTGCATTCCTGAATGGCTTTCTAGAAGAAGAGTTGTATATGATACAACCGGAAGGTTTTGTCAATCCAAAGGGATCTAACAAAGTGTGCAAGCTCCAGCGATCCATTTATGGACTGGTGCAAGCCTCTCGGAGTTGGAATAAACGCTTTGATAGTGTGATCAAAGCATTTGGTTTTTTACAGACTTTTGGAGAAGTCTGTATTTACAAGAAAGTGAGTGGGAGCTCTGTAGCATTTCTGATATTATATGTGGATGACATATTACTGATTGGAAATGATATAGAATTTCTGGATAGCATAAAGGGATACTTGAATAAGAGTTTTCCAATGAAAGACCTCAGTGAAGCTGCTTACATATTGGGCATTAAGATCTATAGAGATAGATCAAGACACTTAATTGGACTTTCACAAAGCACATACCTTGAAAAAGTTTTGAAGAAGTTCAAAATGGATCAAGCAAAGAAAGGGTTCTTACCTGTGTTACAAGGTGTGAAGTTGAGTAAGACTCAATGTCCGACCACCGCAGAAGATAGAGTGAAAGATGTTCCCTATGCTTCAGCCATAGACTCTATCATGTATGCAATGCTGTGTACCAGACCTGATGTGTGCCTTGCTATAAGTCTAGCAGGGAGGTACCAAAGTAATCCAGGAGTGGATCACTGGACAGCAGTCAAGAACATCCTAAAGTACCTGAAAAGGACTAAGGATATGTTTCTCGTATATGGAGGTGACAAAGAGCTCATCATAAATGGTTACGTTGATGCAAGCTTTGACACTGATTCGGACAATTCTAAATCACAAACCTGATACGTGTTTACATTGAATGGTGGAGCTGTCAGTTGGTGTAGTTCTAAACAAAGCATCGTGGCGGGATCTACATGTGAAGTGGAGTACATAGCTGCTTCGGAAGCAGCAAATGAAGGAGTCTGGATGAAGGAGTTCATATCCGATCTAGGTGTCATACCTAGTGCATCGGGTCCAATGAAAATCTTTTGTGACAATACTGGTGCAATTGCCTTGGCGACGGAATCCAGATTTCAAGAGAACCAAACACATCAAGAGACGCTTCAATTCCATTCGGGATTTAGTCCAAGTGGGAGACATAGAAATTTCCAAGATACATACGGATCTGAATGTTGCATACCCGCTGACTAAGCCTCTTCCACCAGCAAAACATGATCAACACCAAGGCTCCATGGGTGTTAGAATCATTACTGTGTAATCTAGATTATTGACTCTAGTGCAAGTGGGAGACTGAAGGAAATATGCCCTAGAGGCGATAATAAAGTTATTATTTATTTCCTTATATCATGATAAATGTTTATTATTCATGCTAGAATTGTATTAACCGGAAACATAATACTTGTGTGAATACATAGACAAACAGAGTGTCACTAGTATGCCTCTACTTGACTAGCCCGTTGATCAAAGAGGGTTATGTTTCCTAGCCATAGACATGAGTTGTCATTTGATTAACAGGATCACATCATTAGGAGAATGATGTGATTGACTTGACTCATTCCGTTAGCTTAGCACTTGATCATTTAGTATGTTGCTATTGCTTTCTTCATGACTTATACATGTTCCTATGACTATGAGATTATGCAACTTCCGTTTACCAGAGGAACACTTTGTGTGCTACCAAACATCACAACGTAACTGGGTGATTATAAAGGTGCTCTACAGGTGTCTCCAAAGGTACATGTTGGGTTGGCGTATTTCGATATTAGGATTTGTCACTCCGATTGTCGGAGAGGTATCTCTGGGCCCTCTCGGAAATGCACATCACTTAAGCCTTGCAAGCATTGCAACTAATGAGTTAGTTGCGGGATGATGTATTACAGAACGAGTAAAGAGACTTGCCGGTAACGAGATTGAACTAGGTATTAAGATACCGACGATCGAATCTCGGGCAAGTAACATACCGATGACAAAGGGAACAACGTATGTTGTTATGCGGTCTGACCGATAAAGATCTTCGTATAATATGTAGGAGCCAATATGAGCATCCAGGTTCCGCTATTCGTTATTGACCGGAGACGTGTCTCGGCCATGTCTACATTGTTCTCGAACCCGTAGGGTCCGCACGCTTAACGTTACGATGACAGTTTCATTATGAGTTTATATGTTTTGATGTACCGAAGGGTTTTTAGAGTCCCGGATGTGATCACGGAAATGACGAAGAGTCTCGAAATGGTCGAGACATAAAGATTGATATATTGGAAGCCTATGTTTGGACATCGGAAGTGTTCCGGGTGAAATCGGCATTTTACCGGAGTACCGGGAGGTTACCGGAACCCCCCGGTAACCTAATGGGCCTTAATGGGCCTAGTGGAGGAAGAGGAGAGGAGGCCAAGGGGCAGCCGCGCGCCCCTCCCCCCCCCAAGTCCGAATTGGACAAGGAGGGGGGCAGCGCCCCCCCTTTCCTTTCCCCTCTCTCTCTCCTTCCTCCCAAGTCCTAGTCCAACATGGAAAAGAGGGGAGTACTACTCCTGGTGGGAGTAGGACTCCTCCTGGCGCGCCCCTTGCCTGGCCGCACCTCCTCCCCCTTGCTCCTTTATATACGGGGGCAGGGGGGCACCCCATAGACACAACAATTGATCGTTGATCTCTTAGCCGTGTGCGGTGCCCCCCTCCATCATAATCCTCGATAATATTGTAGCGGTGCTTAGGCAAAGCCCTGCGATGGTAGAACATCTCGATCATCACCACGCCGTCATGCTGACGGAACTCTTCCCCGACATTCTGCTGGATCGGAGTCCAGGGATCGTCATCGAGCTGAACATGTGCTAGAACTCGGAGGTGCCGTAGTTTCGGGTCTTGATCGGTCGGGCCGTGAAGACGTACGACTACATCGACCGCGTTGTGCTAACGCTTCCGCTTTCGGTCTACGAGGGTACATGGGCAACACTCTCCACTCTCGTTGCTATGCATCACCATGATCTTGCGTGTGCGTAGGAATTTTTTTGAAATTACTACGTTCCCCAACAGTCTATACTCAGGAAACATAACCATCTTTGATCAACGAGCTAGTCAAGTAGAGGCATACTAGTGACACTCTGTTTTGTCTATGTATTCACACAAGTATTATGTTTCCGGTTAATACAATTCTAGCATGAATAATAAACATTTATCATGATATAAGGAAATAAATAATAACTTTATTATTGCCTCTAGGGCATATTTCCTTCAGTCTCCCACTTGCACTAGAGTCAATAATCTAGTTCACATCGCCATGTGATTTAATACCAATAGTTCACATCACTATGTGATTAACACCCATAGTTCACATCGACATGTGACCAACACCCAAAGGGTTTACTAGAGTCAATAATCTAGTTCACGTCGCTATGTGATTAACACCCAAAGAGTACTAAGGTGTGATCATGTTTGCCTGTGAGAGAAGTTTAGTCAATGGGTCTGTCACATTCAGATCCGTAAGTATTTTGCAAATTTCTATGTCAACAATGCTCTGCACGGAGCTACTCTAGCAAATTGCTCCCACTTTCAATATGTATCCAGATTGAGATTTAGAGTCATCTAGATCAGTGTCAAAATTTGCATCGACGTAACCCTTTACGGCGAACCTTTTTGTCACCTCCATAATCGAGAAACATATCCTTATTCCACTAAGGATAATTTTGACCAATGTCCAGTGATCTACTCCTAGATCACTATTGTACTCCCTTGCCAAAAACAGTGTAGGGTATACAATAGATCTGGTACACACCATGGCATATTTTATAGAACCTATGGCCAAGGCATAGGTGAAAGATCGTGGATGTCGCCTAGAGGGGGGTGAATAGGCGTTTTAAAATAATTACGATTTAGGCTTGAACAAATGCGGAATAAACCTAGCGGTTAATTTGTCAAGCACAAAACCTAAAACAACTAGGCTCACCTATGTGCACCAACAACTTATGCTAAGCAAGATAAGCAACTATGTGATAGCAAGATATATGACAAGAAACAATATGGCTATCACAAAGTAAAGTGCATAAGTAAAGGGCTCGGGTAAGAGATAACCGAGGAACGCGGAGACGATGATGTATCCCGAAGTTCACACCCTTGCAGATGCTAATCTCCGTTTGGAGCAGGTGGAGGCACAATGCTCCCCAAGAAGCCACTAGGGCCACCGTAATCTCCTCACGCCCTCGCACAATGCAAGATGCCGTGATTCCACTAAGGGACCCTTGAGGGCGGTCACCGAACCCGTACAAATGGAAACCCTTGGGGGCGGTCACCGAACCCGTACACTTTGGCAACCCTTGGGGGCGGTTACCGAAACCCATCAAATTGCTCGGGGCAATCTCCACAACCTAATTGGAGACCCCGACGCTTGCCCGGAGCTTTAGACCACAATGATTGAGCTCCGAACACCACCAACCGTCTAGGGCACCCAAGCACCCAAGAGGAACAAGCTCAAGGGTACCAAGCACCCAAGAGTAATAAGCTTCTCAACTTGTAACTTCCACGTATCACCGTGGAGAACTCAAACCGATGCACCAAATGCAATGGCAAGGGCACACAGAGTGCCCAAGTCCTTATCTCTCAAATCCCACCGAAGCAACTAATGCTAGGGAGGAAAATGAGAGGAAGAACAAGAAAGAGAACACAAAGAACTCCAAGATCTAGATCCAAGGGGTTCCCCTCACATAGAGGAGAAAGTGATTGGTGGAAATGTGGATCTAGATCTCCTCTCTCTTTTCCCTCAAAACTAGTAAGAATCCATGGAGGGATTGAGAGTTAGCAAGCTCAAAAAAGGTCAACAATGGGGGAAGAACACGAGCTCAAAGGATAAGGTTCAATGGGGAAGAAGACCCCCTTTTATAGGAGGGGGAAATCCAACCGTTATGTGCTCAGCCCGCACACGAGCGGTACTACCGCTCCATGAGCGGTACTACCGCTCAGGCGGAAGAAACAGGGAAAAGGAGCAACAAAACATGAACCTTGGGGCGGTAGTACCGCAGGAGACAACGGTACTACCGCTGGGTTAAGCGGTACTACCGCTCCCTTCGGCGGTACTGCCGCGCAGAACGAAGGGTAAAGGGAAAGAGGGAACCAGGCGGTACTACCGCGGAGGAAGGGCGGTACTGCTGCAGCGAGGTACCGCACAATCCGACACAGAAAAAGACCCCTCGAATCGACGCGGTAGGGACCTGGTAAGCCAACGGTAGTACTGCTGCGGAGTCACCGCTGGTACTACCGCTGCGGAGCGGTACTGCCGCTTGTGACTCCTCAGCGGTACTACCGCTGGAACCACGGTACTACCGCTGGGACCCTGACAAAACCACACTCAAGAAAACCAGAACTGCCATAACTTCTGCATATGAGCTCCGAATTGAGCAAACTCAAGCTTGTTGGAAACAAGACGACAAGTAGCATCAAAACATCCAATCTTCCGCACATCGAAAACATCATAGAAGATGCAAGCGAACTCCGTTTTCAATGAACTCAAGCTTGTCAACAAGATGACCGTAAGCTCTAAGACTCACAAAGAGAACCAAACAAGAACCAAGAAAGATGATGCAAGTATGCAATGGTTTGAGCTCTCAACGAACGATACGATCAAGCTACTCATTGAGAGCCCCCCTTGATAGTATGGCAATCGATCCTATAACCCGGTCTCCCAACTACCATCATGAGACCGGTAAAATAGAAAACCTATCAAGGGCAAACCTTTGCCTTGCACATGGTCCACTTGAGCTAGATGATGACGATCTTGACTCCCTCAAGTTGGACCACCTTTCTTGATTGTGTTGGCTCGATGAAGACTAGTTGATTGCTCCCCCATACTCCACTATGGGTGAGCCTTTCTTCGGCACATCTTCACAAGTCCATTGTCACCACAATGGACGGCAAGCTTCAAGCATTTGATCTCTTCGTGATGCTCCACTTGAACTTGCACCGCAACCTTTCTTGATTGTGTTGAGTCGATGAAGACTAGTTGATTGCTCCCCCATACTCTACTATGGGCGAGCTACTCTTCCGCACATCTTCACAGGTCCATTGTCACCACAAAGGACAACAAGCTTCAAGCATTTGATCTCTTCGTGGTGCTCCACTTGAACTTGCACACCGCAACCTAACCCCACAAAGAACCCTCACGAAGACCATGGGTTAGTACACAAAGCGTAATTGACAAGGCTTACCATACCATGGGATCACTTGATCCCTCTCGGCACATCTTCTACGCTTTGTGGGTTGATCATCTTGATTCACTCTTTAACTTAGTCTTGATCAACCTCTCACAAGACCAATCTTTAGGTAATTCCTTGAATAGCACCTTGGTCAACACAAACTCTCCTTGAAACCAACACATATACTCCAAGAAAAGCCGATGGACAAAACCTTCAAATATAACTCAAGGCAACCATTAGTCCATAGAGATTGTCATCAATTACCAAAACCAAACATGGGGGCACCGCATGTTCTTTCAATAGGGAATGTGTTTCATTCTCTTTCTATCTTCTGCCGTGGTCGGGCTTTGAGTTTTACTCAATTTCACACCTTGTAACACAGGCAAGAACTCTTTCTTTGACTGTTCCATTTTGAACTACTTCAAAATCTTGTCAAGGTATGTACTCATTGAAAAACTTATCAAGTGTCTTGATCTATCTCTATAGATGTTGATGCTCAATATGTAAGCAACTTCACCGAGGTCTTTCTTTGAAAAACTCCTTTCAAACACTCATTTATGCTTTGCAGAATAATCCTACATTATCTCCGATCAATAATATGTCATTCACATATACTTATCAGAAATGAGGTAGTGCTCCCACTCACTTTCTTGTAAATACAGGCTTCACCACAAGTCTGTACAAAACTATATGCTTTGATCAACTTATCAAAGTGTATATTCCAACTCCGAGATGCTTGCACCAGTCCATAGATGGATCGCTGGAGCTTGCATATTTTGTTAGCACCTTTAGGATTGACAAAAACTTCTGGTTGCATCATATACAACTCTTTCTTTAATAAATCCTTTAAGGAATGCAGTTTTGTTTATCCATTTGCCGGATTTCATAAAATGCGGCGATTTGCTAACATGATTCGGACAGACTTAAGCTTAGATACGAGTGAGAAACTCTCATCGTAGTCAACACCTTGAACTTGTCGAAAACCTTTTGCGACAATTCTAGCTTTGTAGATAGTAACACTACTATCAGCGTCCGTCTTCCTCTTGAAGATCCATTTAATCTCAATGGCTCGCCGATCTTTGGGCAAGTCAATCAAAGTCCATACTTTGTTCTTATACATGGATCTCATCTCAGATTTCATGGCCTCAAGCCATTTCGCGGAATCTAGGCTCATCATCGCTTCCTCATAGTTTGTAGGTTCGTCATGGTCAAGTAACATGACCTCCAGAACAGGATTACCGTACCACTCTGGTGCGGATCTCACTCTGGTTTACCTACGAGGTTCGGTAGTAACTTGATCTGAAGTTACATGATCATCATCATTAGCTTCCTCAGTAATTGGTGTAGTAGTCACAGGAACAAATTTCTATGATGAACTACTTTCCAATAAGGGAGCAGGTACAGTTACCTCATCAAGTTCTACTTTCCTCCCACTCACTTCTTTCGAGAGAAACTCCTTCTCTAGAAAGGATCCATTTTCAGCAATGAATATCTTGCCTTTGGATCTGTGATAGAAGGTGTACCCAACATTTTCTTTTGGGTATCCTTTGAAGACGCACTTATCCAATTTGGGTTTGAGCTTATCAGGTTGAAACCTTTTCACATAAGCATTGCAACCTCAAACTTTAAGAAACGACAGCTTAGGTTTCTTGCCAAACTATAGTTCATACGGTGTCATCTCAATGGATTTAGATGGTGCCCTATTTAACGTGAATGTAGATGTCTCTAATGCATAACCCCAAAACGATAGTGGTAAATCGGTAAGAAACATCATAGATCGCACCATATCTAATAAAGTACGGTTACGACGTTCGAACACACCATTACACTGTGGTGTTCTAGGTGGCGTGAGTATTGAAACTATTTCACATTGTTTTAACTGAAGGCCAAACTCGTAACTCAAATATTTTACTTCTGCGATCATATCGTAGAAACTTTTATTTTTGTTACGACGATTCTCCACTTCACTCTGAAATTCTTTGAACTTTTCAAATGTTTCAGACTTGTGTTTCATCAAGTAGATATACTCATATCTACTCAAATCATCTGTGAAGATCAGAAAATAATGATACCTGCCGCGAGCTTCAATATTCATCGGACCACATACATCAGTATGTATGATTTCCAACAAATCTGTTGCTCGCTCCATTGTTCCGGAGAACGGAGTCTTAGTCATCTTGCCCATGAGGCATGGTTCGCAAGCATCAATTGATTCATAATCAAGTGATTCCAAAAGCCCATTAGCATGGTTTTTCTTCATGCGCTTTACACCAATATGACCTAAACGGTAGTGCCACACATAAGTTGCACTATTATTATTATTAACTTTGCATCTTTTGGCTTCAATATTATGAAAATGTGTATCACCACGATCGAGATTCAACAAACCATTTTCATTGGGTGTATGACCATAGAAGGCTTTATTCATGTAAACAGAACAACAATTATTCTCTAACTTACATGAATAATCGTATTGCAATAAACATGATCCAATCATATTCATGCTCAACGCAAACACTAAATAACATTTATTTTAGGTTTAACACTAATCCCGAAATTATAGGGAGTGTGCGATGATGATCATATCAATCTTGGAACCACTTCCAACACACATCGTCACTTCACCCTTAACTAGTCTCTGTTCATTCTGCAATTCTCGTTTTGAGTTACTATTCTTAGCAACTGAACTAGTATCAAATACTGAGGGGTTGCTATAAACACTAGTAAAGTACACATCAATAACATGTATATCAAACATACATATGTTCACTTTGCCATCCTTCTTATCCGCCAATTACTTGGGGTAGTTCCGCTTCCAGTGACCAGTCTCTTTGTAGTAGAAGCACTCAGTTTCAGGCTTAGGTCCAGACTTGGGTTTTTCACTTGAGCAGCAACTTGCTTGCCGTTCTTCTTGAAGTTCCCCTTTCTTCCCTTTGTCCCTTTACTTGAAACTAGTGGTTTTGTTTACCATCAACACTTGATGCTTTTCTTGATTTCTACCTTCGTCGATTTCAACATCACGAAGAGCTTGGGAATCATTTCTGTTATCCCTTACATATTATAGTTCATCACGAAGTTCTACTAACTTGGTGATGGTGATTAGAGAATTATGTCAATCACTATTTTATCTGGAAGATTAACTCCCACTTGATTCAAGCGATTGTAGTACCCAGACAATCTGAGCACATGCTCACTGCTTGAGCTATTCTCCTCCATCTTTTAGCTATAGAACTTGTTGGAGACTTCATATCTCTCAACTCGGGTATTTGCTTGAGATATTAACTTCAAATCCCGGAACATCTCATATGGTCCATGACGTTCAAAACATCTTTGAAGTCCCGATTCTAAGCCGTTTAAGCATGGTGCACTAAACTATCAAGTAGTCATCATATTGAGCTAGCCAAATGTTCATAACATCTGCATCTGCTCCTGCAATAGGTTTGTCACCTAGCGGTGCATCAAGGACATAATTCTTCTGCGCAGCAATGAGGATAAATCTCAGATCACGGATCCAATCCGCATCATTGCTACTAACATCTTTCAACTTAGTTTTCTCTAGGAACATATCAAAAATAAAACAGGGGAGCTAAACGCGAGCTATTGATCTACAACATAGATATGCTAATACTACCAGGACTAAGTTCATGATAAATTAAGGTTCAATTAATCATATTACTTAAGAACTCCCACTTAGATAGACATCCCTCTAATCATCTAAGTGATCACGTGATCCAAATCAACTAAACCATAACCGATCATCACGTGAAATGGAGTAGTTTTCAATGGTGAACATCACTATGTTGATCATATCTACTATATGATTCACGCTCGACCTTTCGGTCTCAGTGTTCCGAGGCCATATCTTCATATGCTAGACTCGTCAAGTTTAACCCGAGTATTCTACGTGTGCAAAACTGGCTTGCACCCGTTGTAGATGGACGTCGAGCTTATCACACCCGATCATCACGTGGTGTCTGGGCACGACGAACTTTGGCAACGGTGCATACTCAGGGAGAACACTTTTATCTTGAAATTTAGTGAGTGATCATCTTATAATGATACCGTCAATCAAAGCAAGATAAGATGCATAAAACATAAACATCACATGCAATCAATGTAAGTGATATGATATGGCCATCATCATCTTGTGCTTGTGATCTCCATCTCCGAAGCACCGTCATGATCACCATCGTCACCGGCGCGACACCTTGATCTCCATCGTAGCATCGTTGTTGTCTCACCAATCTTATGCTTCTATGACTATCGCTACTGCTTAGTGATAAAGGAAAGCATTACAGGGCGATTGCATTGCATACAATAAAACGACAACCATATGGCTCCTGCCAGTTGCCGATAACTCGGTTACAAAACATGATCATCTCATACAATAAAATTTAGCATCATGCTTTGACCATATCACATCACAAAATGCCCTACAAAAACAAGTTAGACGTCCTCTACTTTGTTTGTTGCAAGTTTTACGTGGCTGCTACGGGCTGAGGAAGAACCGTTCTTACCTACGCATCAAAACCACAACGATAGTTTGTCAAGTTGGTGTTGTTTTAACCTTCGCAAGGACCGGGCGTAGCCACACTCGGTTCAACTAAAGTTGGAGAAACTGACACCCGCCAGCCACCTGTGTGCAAAGCACGTCGGTAGAACCAGTCTCGCGTAAGCGTACACGTAATGTCGGTCCGGGCCGCTTCATCCAACTGTTGGGTTTCGTAGTAATTTCAAAAAAAATCCTACGCTCACGCAAGATCATAGTGATGCATAGCAACGAGAGGGGGAGAGTGTGATCTACGTATCCTTGTAGATCGACAACGGAAGCGTTTGGTTGATGTAGTCGTACGTCTTCACGGCCCGACCGATCAAGCACCGAAACTACGGCACCTCCGAGTTCTAGCACACGTTTAGCTCGATGACGATCCCCGGACTCCGATCTAGCAAAGTGTCGGGGAAGAGTTCCGTCAGCACGACGGCGTGGTGACGATCTTGATGTACTACTGCAGCAGGGCTTCGCCTAAGCACCGCTACAATATTATCGAGGACTATGGTGGAAGGGGGCACCGCACACGGCTAAGAATATGATCACGTGGATCAACTTGTGTTTCTCTGGGGTGCCCCTGCCTCCGTATATAAAGGCTCAAGGGGGGGGGTGCGGCCGGCCTAGGAGAGGCGTGCCAGGAGGAGTCCTACTCCCTCTGGGAGTAGGATTCCCCCCCCCCCCAAATCCTAGTTGGAATAGGATTCGCGGAGGGGGGAAAAGAGAGAGGGGGGCCGGCCCCCTCTCCTTGTCCTATTCGGACCAAGGGAGGGGAGGGGCGCGGGGACCACTTTGGGCTGCCCCTTCTCTTTTCCACTAAGGCCCACTTAGGCCCATATAGCTCCCGGGGGGGTTCCGGTAACCTCCCGGTACTCCGGTAAAATCCCGATTTCACCCGGAACACTTCCGATATCCAAACATAGGCTTCCAATATATCAATCTTTATGTCTCGACCATTTCAAGACTCCTCGTCATGTCCGTGATCACATCCGGGACTCCAAACAACCTTCGGTACATCAAAATGCATAAACTCATAATATAACTGTCATCGTAACCTTAAGCGTGCGGACCCTACGGGTTCGAGAACAATGTAGACATGACCGAGACACGTCTCCGGTCAATAACCAATAGCGGAACCTGGATGCTCATATTGGTTCCTACATATTCTACGAAGATCTTTTATCGGTCAGACCGCATAACAACATACGTTGTTCCCTTTGTCATCGGTATGTTACTTGCCCGAGATTCGATCGTCGGTATCCCATACCTAGTTCAATCTCGTCACCGGCAAGTCTCTTTACTCGTTGTGTAATACATCATCCCGCAACTAACTCATTAGTTGCAATGCTTGCAAGGCTTTAAGTGATGTGCATTACCGAGAGGGCCTAGAGATACCTCTCCGACAATCGGAGTGACAAATCCTAATCTCGAAATACGCCAACCCAACATGTACCTTTGGAGACACCTGTAGAGCTCCTTTATAATCACCCAGTTACGTTGTGATGTTTGGTAGCACACAAAGTGTTCCTCTGGCAAACGGGAGTTGCATAATCTCATAGTCATAGGAACATGTATAAGTCATGAAGAAAGCAATAGCAACATACTAAACGATCGGGTGCTAATCTAATGGAATGGGTCATGTCAATCAGATCATTCAACTAATGATGTGATCCTGTTAATCAAATGACAACTCTTTGTCCATGGTTAGGAAACATAACCATCTTTGATTAACAAGCTAGTCTAGTAGAGGCATACTAGTGACACTCTGTTTGTCTATGTATTCACACATGTATTATGTTTCCGGTTAATACAATTCTAGCATGAATAATAAACTTTTATCATGATATAAGGAAATAAATAATAACTTTATTATTGCCTCTAGGGCATATTTTCTTCAGTCTCCCACTTGCACTAGAGTCAATAATCTAGATTACACAGTAATGATTCTAACACCAATGGAGCCTTGGTGCTGATCATGTTTTGCTCGTGGAAGAGGCTTAGTCAACGGGTCTGCAACATTCAGATCCGTATGTATCTTGCAAATCTCTATGTCTCCCACCTGGACTAGATCCCGGATGGAATTGAAGCGTCTCTTGATGTGCTTGGTTCTCTTTTGAAATCTGGATTCCTTCGCCAAGGCAATTGCACCAGTATTGTCACAAAAGATTTTCATTGGACCCGATGCACTAGGTACGACACCTAGATCGGATATGAACTCCTTCATCCAGACTCCTTCATTTGCTGCTTCCGAAGCAGCTATGTATTCCGCTTCACACGTAGATCCCGCCACGACGCTTTGTTTAGAACTGCACCAACTGACAGCTCCACCGTTTAATGTAAACACGTATCCGGTTTGCGATTTAGAATCGTCCGGATCAGTGTCAAAGCTTGCATCAACGTAACCGTTTACGATGAGCTCTTTGTCACCTCCATATACGAGAAACATATCCTTAGTCCTTTTCAAGTACTTCAGGATGTTCTTGACCGCTGTCCAGTGATCCACTCCTGGATTACTTTGGTACCTCACTGCTAGACTTATAGCAAGGCACACATCAGGTCTGGTACACAGCATTGCATACATGATAGAGCCTATGGCTGAAGCATAGGGAACATCTTTCATCTTCTCTCTATCTTCTGCAGTGGTCGGGCATTGAGTCCGACTCAACTTCACACCTTGTAACACAGGCAAGAACCCTTTCTTTGCTTGATCCATTTTGAACTTCTTCAAAATCTTTTCAAGGTATGTGCTTTGTGAAAGTCCAATTAAACGTCTCGATCTATCTCTATAGATCTTTATGCCTAATATGTAAGCAGCTTCACCGAGGTCCTTCATTGAAAAACTCTTATTCAAGTATCCCTTTATGCTATCCAGAAATTCTATATCATTTCCAATCAGTAATATGTCATCCACATATAATACCAGAAATGCTACAGAGCTCCCACTCACTTTCTTGTAAATACAGGATTCTCCAAAAGTCTGTATAAAACCAAATGCTTTGATCACACTATCAAAGCGTTTATTCCAACTCCGAGAGGCTTGCACCAGTCCATAAATGGATCGCTGGAGCTTGCACACTTTGTTAGCTCCCTTTGGATCAACAAAACCTTCTGGTTGCATCATATACAACTCTTGTTCCAGAAATCCATTCAGGAATGCAGTTTTGACATCCATCTGCCAAATTTCATAATCATAAAATGCGGCAATTGCTAACATGATTCGGACAGACTTAAGCATCGCTACGGGTGAGAAGGTCTCATCGTAGTCAATCCCTTGAACTTGCCGAAACCCTTTTGCGACAAGTCGAGCTTTGTAGACAGTAATATTACCGTCGGCGTCAGTCTTCTTCTTGAAGATCCATTTATTCTCAATTGCTTGCCGATCATTGGGCAAGTCAACCAAAGTCCATACTTTGTTCTCATACATGGATCCCATCTCAGATTTCATGGCTTCAAGCCATTTTGCGGAATCTGGGCTCACCATCGCTTCTTCATAGTTCGTAGGTTCATCATGATCTAGTAGCATGACTTCCAGAACAGGATTACCGTACCACTCTGGTGCGGATCTTACTCTGGTTGATCTACGAGGTTCAGTAGTATCTTGTTCTGAAGTTTCATGATCATCATCATTAGCTTCCTCACTAATTGGTCTAGGTGTCACAGAAACAGTTTTCTGTGATGTACTACTTTCCAATAAGGGAGCAGGTACAGTTACCTCGTCAAGTTCTACTTTCCTCCCACTCACTTCTTTCGAGAGAAACTCCTTCTCTAGAAAGTTTCCGAACTTAGCAACAAAAGTCCTGCCTTCGGATCTGTGATAGAAGGTGTATCCAATAGTCTCCTTTGGATATCCTATGAAGACACATTTCTCCGATTTGGGTTCGAGCTTATCAGGTTGAAGCTTTTTCACATAAGCATCGCAGCCCCAAACTTTCAGAAACGACAACTTTGGTTTCTTGCCAAACCATAGTTCATAAGGCGTCGTCTCAACGGATTTTGACGGTGCCCTATTTAACGTGAATGCGGCCGTCTCCAAAGCATAACCCCAAAATGATAGCGGTAAATCAGTAAGAGACATCATAGATCGCACCATATCTAGTAAAGTATGATTACGACGTTCGGACACACCATTACGTTGTGGTGTTCCGGGTGGCGTTAGTTGCGAAACTATTCCGCATTGTTTCAAATGTACACCAAACTCGTAACTCAAATATTCTCCTCCACGATCAGATCGTAGAAACTTTATTTTCTTGTTACGATGATTTTCAACTTCACTCTGAAATTCTTTGAACTTTTCAAATGTTTCAGACTTACGTATCATTAAGTAGATATACCCATATCTGCTTAAATCATCTGTGAAGGTGAGAAAATAACGATATCCGCCACGCGCCTCAATATTCATCGGACCACATACATCAGTATGTATGATTTCCAACAAATCTGTTGCTCTCTCCATAGTACCGGAGAATGGTGTTTTAGTCATCTTGCCCATGAGGCACGGTTCGCAAGTACCAATTGATTCATAATCAAGTGGTTCCAAAAGTCCATCAGTATGGAGTTTCTTCATGCGCTTTACACCGATATGACCTAAACGGCAGTGCCACAAATAAGTTGCACTATCATTATCAACTCTACATCTTTTGGCTTCAACATTATGAATATGTGTGTTACTACTATCGAGATTCAATAAGAATAGACCACTCTTAAAGGGTGCATGACCATAAAAGATATTACTCATATAAATAGAACAACCATTATTCTCTGATTTAAATGAATAACCGTCTCGCATCAAACAAGATCCAGATATAATGTTCATGCTTAACGCTGGCACCAAATAACAATTATTTAGGTCTAATATTAATCCCGAAGGTAGATGTAGAGGTAGCGTGCCGACCGCGATCACATCGACTTTGGAACCGTTTCCCACGCGCATCGTCACCTCGTCCTTAGCCAATCTTCGCTTAATCCGTAGTCCCTGTTTCGAGTTGCAAATATTAGCAACAGAACCAGTATCAAATACCCAGGTGCTACTGCGAGCATTAGTAAGGTACACATCAATAACATGTATATCACATATACCTTTGTTCACCTTGCCATCCTTCTTATCTGCCAAATACTTGGGGCAGTTCCGCTTCCAGTGACCAGTCTGCTTGCAGTAGAAGCACTCAGTTTCAGGCTTAGGTCCAGACTTGGGTTTCTTCTCTTGAGCAGCAACTTGCTTGATGTTCTTCTTGAAGTTCCCCTTCTTCTTCCCTTTGCCCTTTTTCTTGAAACTAGTGGTCTTGTTGACCATCAACACTTGATGCTCCTTTTTGATTTCTACCTCCGCTGCTTTCAACATTGCGAAGAGCTCGGGAATAGTCTTATTCATCCCTTGCATATTATAGTTCATCACGAAGCTCTTGTAGCTTGGTGGCAGTGATTGGAGAATTCTGTCAATGATGCAATCATCTGGAAGATTAACTCCCATTTGAATCAAGTGATTATTATACCCAGACATTTTGAGTATATGCTCACTGACAAAACTGTTCTCCTCCATCTTGCAGCTATAGAACTTATTGGAGACTTCATATCTCTCAATCCGGGCATTTGCTTGAAATATTAACTTCAACTCCTGGAACATCTCATATGCTCCATGATGTTCAAAACATCGTTGAAGTCCCGGTTCTAAGCCGTAAAGCATGGCACACTGAACTATCGAGTAGTCATCAGCTTTGCTCTGCCAGACGTTCACAACATCTGGTGTTGCTCCAGCAGCAGGCCTGGCACCCAGCGGTGCTTCCAGGACGTAATTCTTCTGTGCAGCAATGAGGATAATCCTCAAGTTACGGACCCAGTCCGTGTAATTGCTACCATCATCTTTCAAATTTGCTTTCTCAAGGAACGCATTAAAATTCAACGGAACAACAGCACGGGCCATTTATCTACAATCATACATAAACAAGCAAGATACTATCAGGTACTAAGTTCATGATAAATTTAGGTTCAATTAATCATATTACTTAAAGAACTCCCACTTATATAGATATCCCTCTAATCCTCTAAGTGATTACGTGATCCAAATCAACTAAACCATGTCCGATCATCACGTGAGATAGAGTAGTATCATTGGTGAACATCACTATGTTGATCATATCTACTATATGATTCACGCTCGACCTTTCGGTCTCCGTGTTCCGAGGCCATATCTGTATATGCTTGGCTCGTCAAGTATAACCTGAGTATTCCGCGTGTGCAACTGTTTTGCACCCGTTGTATTTGAACGTAGAGCTTATCACACCCGATCATCACGTGGTGTCTGGGCACGACGAACTTTGGCAACGGTGTATACTCAGGGAGAACACTTTTACCTTGAAATTTAGTGAGAGATCATCTTATAATGCTACTGTCAATCAAAGCAAGATAAGATGCATGAAAGATAAACATCACATGCAATCAATATAAGTGATATGATATGGCCATCATCATCTTGTGCTTGTGATCTCCATCTCCGAAGCACCGTCATGATCACCATCGTCACCGACACGACACCTTGATCTCCATCGTAGCATCGTTGTCGTCTCGCCAATCTTATGCTTCCACGACTATCGCTACCGCTTAGTGATAAAGTAATGCATTACAGCGCGATTGCATTGCATACAATAAAGCGACAACCATATGGCTCCTGCCAGTTGCCGATAACTCGGTTACAAAACATGATCATCTCATACAATAAAATTTAGCATCATGTCTTGACCATATCACATCACAACATGCCCTGCAAAAACAAGTTAGACGTCCTCTACTTTGTTGTTGCATGTTTTACGTGGCTGCTACGGGCTTAAGCAAGAACCAATCTTACCTACGCATCAAAAACCACAACGATAGTTTGTCAAGTTGGTGCTGTTTTAACCTTCGCAAGGACCAGGCGTAGCCACACTCAGTTCAACTAAAGTTGGAGAAACTGTCACCCGCAAGCCACCTCTGTGCAAAGCACGTCGGGAGAACCGGTCTCGCGTAAGCGTACCCGTAATGTCGGTCCGGGCCGCTTCGTCCAACAATACCGCCGAACCAAAGTATGACATGCTGGTAAGCAGTATGACTTATATCGCCCACAACTCACTTATGTTCTACTCGTGCATATAACATCAATATATAAAACCTAGGCTCGGATGCCACTGTTGGGTTTCGTAGTAATTTCAAAAAAAATCCTACGCTCACGCAAGATCATAGTGATGCATAGCAACGAGAGGGGGAGAGTGTGATCTACGTACCCTTATAGATCGACAATGAAAGCGTTTGGTTGATGTAGTCGTACGTCTTCACGGCCCGACCGATCAAGCACCGAAACTACGACACCTCCGAGTTCTAGCACACGTTCAGCTCGATGACGATCCCCGGACTCCGATCCAGCAAAGTGTCGGGGAAGAGTTCCGTCAGCACGACGGCATGGTGACGATCTTGATGTACTACTGCAGCAGGGCTTCGCCTAAGCACCGCTACAATATTATCGAGGACTATGGTGGAAGGGGGCACCGCACACGGCTAAGAATATGATCACGTGGATCAACTTGTGTTTCTCTGGGGTGCCCCTGCCTCCGTATATAAAGGCTCAAGGGGGGGGGTGCGGCTGGCCTAGGAGAGGCGCGCCAGGAGGAGTCCTACTCCCTCTGGGAGTAGGATTCCCCCCCCAATCCTAGTTGGAATAGGATTCACGGAGGGGGGAAAAGAGAGAGGGGGGCCGGCCCCCTCTCCTTGTCCTATTCGGACCAAGGGAGGGGAAGGCGCGCGGCCCACTTTGGGCTGCCCCTTCTCTTTTCCACTAAGGCCCACTTAGGCCCATATAGCTCCCGGGGGGGTTCCGGTAACCTCCCGGTACTCCGGTAAAATCCCGATTTCACCCGGAACACTTCCGATATCCAAACATAGGCTTCCAATATATCAATCTTTATGTCTCGACCATTTCGAGACTCCTCTTCATGTCCGTGATCACACCCGGGACTCCGAACAACCTTCGGTACATCAAAATGCATAAACTCATAATATAACTGTCATCGTAACCTTAAGCGTGCGGACCCTACGGGTTCGAGAACAATGTAGACATGACCGAGACACGTCTCCGGTCAATAACCAATAGCAGAACCTGGATGCTCATATTGGCTCCTACATATTCTACGAAGATCTTTTATCGGTCAGACCGCATAACAACATACGTTGTTCCCTTTGTCATCGGTATGTTACTTGCCCGAGATTCGATCGTCGGTATCCCATACCTAGTTCAATCTCGTCACCGGCAAGTCTCTTTACTCGTTCTGTAATACATCATCCCACAACTAACTCATTAGTTGCAATGCTTGCAAGGCTTTAAGTGATGTGCATTACCGAGAGGGCCCAGAGATACCTCTCCGACAATCGGAGTGACAAATCCTAATCTCGAAATACGCCAACCCAACATGTACCTTTGGAGACACCTGTAGAGCTCCTTTATAATCACCCAGTTACGTTGTGACGTTTGGTAGCACAGAAAGTGTTCCTCTGGCAAACGGGAGTTGCATAATCTCATAGTCATAGGAACATGTATAAGTCATGAAGAAAGCAATAGCAACATACTAAATGATCGGGTGCTAATCTAATGGAATGGGTCATGTCAATCAGATCATTCAACTAATGCTGTTATCCTGTTAATTAAATGACAACTCTTTGTCCATGGTTAGGAAACATAACCATCTTTGATTAACAAGCTAGTCTAGTAGAGGCATACTAGTGACACTCTGTTTGTCTATGTATTCACACATGTATTATGTTTCCGGTTAATACAATTCTAGCATGAATAATAAACTTTTATCATGATATAAGGAAATAAATAATAACTTTATTATTGCCTCTAGGGCATATTTCCTTCACCAACAATACCGCCAAATCAAAGTATGACATGTTGGTAAGCAGTATGACTTATATCGCCCACAACTCACTTGTGTTCTACTCGTGCATATGACATCTACGCATAAAATCTGGCTCGGATGCCACTGTTGGGGAACGTAGTAATTTCAAAAAAATTCCTACATAAACGCAAGATCATGATGATGCATAGCAACGAGAGGGGAGAGTGTTGTCCACGTACCCTCGTAGACCGAAAGCGGAAGCATTAGCACAACGCGGTTGATGTAGTCGTACGTCTTCACGATCCGACCGATCAAGTACCGAACGTACGACATCTCCGAGTTCAGCACAAGTTCAGCCGGATGACGTCCCTCGAACTCCGATCCAGCCGAGTGTGGAGGGAGAGTTTCGTCAGCACGATGGCATGGTGACGATGTTGATGTTCTTCTGACGTAGGGCTTCGCCTAAGCACCGCTACAGTAATATCGAGGTGGACTATGGTGGAGGGGGGCACCGCACACGGCTAAAAGATCAAACGATCAATTGTTGTGTCTATGGGGTGCCCCTGCCCCCGTATAAAGGAGAAAGGAGGGGGGGTGCGACCGGCCAGGGAGGAGGTGCGCCAGAGTAGGACTCCCCCCTTTCCTAGTTGGATTAGGACTTAGGAGGGGGAAAGAGTGGAGGAGAAAAAGGAAGGGGGGCGCCACCCCCCTCTCCTTGCCCTATTCGGACTGGGGGGAGGGGCGCGTGGCCCAGCCCTAGACGCCTCTCCTCTCTTCCACCTAAGCCCACTAAGGCCCATTAAGTCCCTGGGGGGTTCCAGTAACCTCCCGGTATTCCGGTAAAATCCCGATTTCACCCAGAACACTTTCGATATCCAAACATAGGCTTCCAATATATAAATCTTCATGTCTCGACCATTTTGAGACTCCTCGTCATGTCCGGGATCACATCCAGGACTCCAAACAACCTTCGGTACATCAAAACATATAAACTCATAATATAACCGTCGTCAAAACTTTAAGCGTGCGGACCCTACGGGTTCGAGAACTATGTAGACATGACCGAGACATGTCTCCGGTCAATAACCAATAGCGGAACCTGGATGTTCATATTGGCTCCCACATATTCTACGAAGATCTTTATCGGTCAGACCGCATAACAACATATGTTGTTCCCTTTGTCATCGGTATGTTACTTGCCCGAGATTCGATCATCGGTATCTCAATACCTAGTTCAATATCGTTACCGGCAAGTCTCTTTACTCGTTCCGTAATACATCATCCCGCAACTAACTCATTAGTTGCAATGCTTATAGTGATGTGCATTACCGAGTGGGCCCAGAGATACCTCTCCGACAATCGGAGTGACAAATCCCAATCTCGAAATACGTCAACCCAACAAGTATCTTCGGAGACACCTGTAGAGCACCTTTATAATCACCCAGTTATGTTGTGAAGTTTGGTGGCACATAAAGTGTTCCTCCGGTAAACGGGAGTTGCATAATCTCATAGTCATAGGAACATGTAAAAGTCACGAAGAAAGCAATAGCAACAAACTAAACGATCAAGTGTTAAGCTAACGGAATGGGTCAAGTCAATCACATCATTCTCCTAATGATGTGATCCCGTTAATCAAATGACAACTCATGTCTATGGTTACGAAACATAACCATCTTTGATCAACGAGCTAGTCAAGTAGAGGCATACAAGTGACACTATGTTTGTCTATGTATTCACACATGTATTATGTTTCCGGTTAATACAATTCTAGCATGAATAATAAACATTTATCATGACATAAGGAAATAAATAATAACTTTATTATTGCCTCTAGGGCATATCTCCTTCATATAGGAGGAAGGCGTACGTCGGTGGAGCAACAAGAGGCCCACGAGGGTGGAGGGCGCGCCTGGGAGGGGGGGTAGGCGCGCCCCCCTACCTTGTGGCCTCCTCCTTTGTTTCTTGACGTAGGGTCCAAGTCTCCTGGATCATGTTCAGTGAGAAAATCACGTTCCCGAAGATTTCATTCCGTTTGGACTCCGTTTGATATTCCTTTTCTTCGAAACCCTAAAATAGGCAAAAAACAGCAATTTTGGGCTGGGCCTCCGGTTAATAGGTTAGTCCCAAAAATAATATAAAAGTGGATAATAAAGTCCAATAATGTCCAAAACAGTAGATAATATAGCATGGGGCAATCAAAAATTATAGATACGTTGGAGACGTATCACAAGCCTATGATGGAATTACTCACGCACGGCGGTGAGCATCATGAAATTGGTGATGGAGAAAGGTTGGTGATGATGATGGCGACGAAATCCCCTCTCTGAAGCCCCGAACGGACCCCAGATCAGCCCTCCCGATGAAGAACAGGAGGCGGCGGCAGCTCCGTATCGTAAAACGCAATGAGTCCTTCTCTCTAATTTTGTTCTCCTCGAATAGGGTTATATAGAGTTGGAGTTGAGGTCGGAGGAGGTCCAGGGGGCCCACAAGCCCTCTAGGCGCCCCCAGGCTTGTGGCCTCTAGGTGGACCCCCTTTGGTAACTTCTTGCGCCATTATTTTTTATATATTCCACAAAAATTCTTCTTCAATTTTCAGGTCAATCCGAGAATTTTATTTCTGCACAAAAATAACACCATGGCAATTCTGCTGAAAACAGCGTCAGTCCGGGTTAGTTTCATTCAAATCATGCAAATTAGAGTCTAAAACAAGGGCAAAAGAGTTTCGAAAAGTAGATACGATGAAGACGTCTCACTTATGTAGAGTCAACGCATTTATATGTCTAGCATGAGCATGAAATATTTCATGGTGCACTTTTTCACATGATTATGTTACTTATGTAGTTTTATTCTTTGGAGAGTTACACTTGGTGAATCTATGAACACCGGTCTAGTTTTTAGCATAAGAATCATCTTCCAACAGCTTTTACATGTTGTGTTATTTTCAGTTTTATTTTATTCCAGAAATACAAAAATGTTTCTCCCACATTATATTTTAATTACCTTGTGCAACTAGTAATACTAGCAAGGATTGACAACCCTTGTTAGGGTTGTTGGGGACAAAGGTGCAGTTTATTTCTTTGCAAATCATTCAACTGTTGTCGGATACCTGTACCTCTATGAGCTGATACCTTGGTTTCTCAACCGAGGGAAGCTTGCAACGTACTATAAACTCCTCCACTTGGGAGACCAACACCTTGTTCCCGGCAATCAACCAAGTTTCCGGTTCTGTTCCTGGGAGGTACGTGTCCTACTGAAAATTTTACTTCCTGACAACTTGCCATCAACCAAGTTTTTCGAGTTGTTGCCGGGGAGGTACATTTTTTTGCAATGGGTTTTGCTTCATTTTTGTTACTCCTTCCAATCCAAATTAATTGACGATGGTTTAGTAAAGAAGTTAGTACAACTTTATACCAAACCAACGTCAATTAGTATGAGTCAGAGGGAGTATCTTCTTTGCTTAATATCTTGTATAGTTATAGTTTTTTCCTTGTTGGTGTCTTTAGTTTTACAAAGTTATCGAAAACTTTGAAAAGATTTACATTTTCAGCCCCTAGTTGCTTTCCTGCTTAGTAGTTGTAATGGAGAACTTGGGTAAGATTCGCACACCCAAGATGGAAATGGGGGAGAGAATTCAAAAGATACTTGGTTTGTGATAAGGAAACTAAATGATGATGCTGCAACCAAGCGCTCAGCAAGTTTACTCCTTAGAAATTTTTACATTGGATTATCAGCTTGGATCAAACTTTTGCTAGACCCCAATTCAGAAGAAACTTCCTAGGTAGTAATACTTTGAATTCTTTTGACTGATGCTAAAAACACTCGAGAGCTCTCTTGATAGGTTGAGTTATTAATTGGAAAATGACTTA
The DNA here is from genome assembly GCF_056163025.1 of Triticum urartu. Taxonomy (NCBI): domain Eukaryota; kingdom Viridiplantae; phylum Streptophyta; class Magnoliopsida; order Poales; family Poaceae; genus Triticum; species Triticum urartu. The sequence continues at coordinate 370,248,880 of NC_141873.1, forward strand.
AAATGTAGTTTAATGTATATACATTTGATGTCGTAGATATCAGCATACTTTTTTATATACTCGGTGGGGCAAATGTAATTCTTTATTTTTTACGGAGGGAGTAGTGCACAAGAAGCAATGCCAACCTATCCCCTCAAAATCAATGTAAGCCCGTTTTCATTATTTGATTTGACCATAACGATCGAACTGGAGGTATCGCTCATTTTATTCTTCCATCAACCCTTTCTAAAAATAGCGATATTATTGGCTAGGTACAATAGCTGCCAAATACTAGTATAATACAGTTTACTCACTCCTTGCAAGCATAAACAAGACAAGCCGAAAAATGATTAGCGTGTAGGAGCATATAAATAAATAAATTGTGATAACATGACTTTGCTTGGACCATCAGTCCATGCGTACTAGCCCCATTATTATCAGAGCGCACATGACACGAGCCAGACCTGCATACGCACAGCTGGAGCTCCTGGATCATTGGTACACTTGCTTAACTTGTCTTGCTCCAAGTATCATCCCACTGTCCAAAGACAACGCCCCAAGCTCCAAGCTCGCCACAGACGGTAACTTTTCGTTGCTTAGCCCCGTATAGTTTCCTTTTCTAGTCCCTTCCCCCTGGGCCCTGGCTAGGCTTCTCCCACAAGCTGGCTGGCTTTGCAAGCATATTTCTTCGGCGTCAAGCCAACGAACTTCTTTCTTTAGAATAGAACGGCCAAGCTAGCCAACCGACCCTTGCTCCCGCAGTCAAACGTGTTCCCCAGCAGTAGCTCCGCCCAGCGCCCCCCCGTGCGGGCTCCGCCTCCGCCTCCGCTACAATACTCTACCACACTCGCTCCACGTCACATCACTCCTCGTGTAATAAACCAGTATAAAGCACCGCCTCCCCCATCACCAGCAGCACACCGAGACCACCGCATTCACATCCACATCCAAGGATCAAACGCCCGATCGAAAAGCTTCTCTCCAGCAAGCAGAGGCAATCAGGAAGCCAGCGGCGATGGCGGTGGGGTTCCGTCGGGCGCTGGACGCGCTCACGTCGCCCAAGTCGGCCCTGCTGGAGTGCGCGCGGCCCAAGAAGCTGTCCTCCTACGCGCGCGTCCGCTCCATCAGCCTCCCCGTCCGCCTCCACCCGCTGGTGGCCGCGCTGCACGACTCGGCGCGCGCGCTGCTGCGGTGGGCGGACGAGCCCGCGCAGACGGGGCCCGCCTGGGTCGCCGACGGCGCCGACCGGGCCGGGCAGGTGCTGGCGGGCCTCTCCGCCATGCTCCACCACCCGCAGGCGCGGGACGCGCTCCGCCGGCCCTGGACGGAGCAGCTGCTCGACGACCTGCTCCTCCTCGCCGACTTCCACGGCTGCTTCCGGGACTCGCTCGTCGCGCTCCGCCAGCTGCTCAACGAGACGCACTCCGCCCTGCGCCGCCGCGACGGCGTGCGCCTCGCCGCGGCGCTCCGCGCGCAGCGCCGCGCCGCCAGGGAGGTCTCCCGCCTCGCGTCCTCCGCCAGGGACCTCTGCCACCGCGCCGCCCCCGACGACGACCTGGACGAGATCACGCTCGCCGACGCCTTCGCCGCCGCCACGGCCGCCGTGGCCGCCGCCTCCGCGGCCATCTTCTCCGGCCTGTCGTCCGCCTCGGCCGAGTCCGCCGCCAGCGCCGCCCCGTCCCCGAGGACGCCGACGCCCTACTCCCCCGCCCGCGCCCCCGCCAGCCCGATGTGGCTGGTGACTGACCTCCTCCGCCGGCGGAGGACCGTGTCGTTCTCGTTCGAGGAGTACTGCAACGAGGAGGAGGAGGAGAGGAAGGCGGCCATGGGCCGGGTGCGCGGCCTCGAGGAGTGCGTGGCCGCCGCCGAGGGCAGCGGCGAGCAGGTGTACCGTGCGCTCGTGAACGCCAGGGTGTCGCTGCTCAACCTGCTCACGCCCACATTCTGACGACCTGTTCTTTCCCGTGTTCCCCTTCACCTTCACAGACACCCATTTTTCTGGAGAGCAAGGCTGCATGTGAGCCTGTGAGATTAGTATTAGCGATTCCATTTCGATTCGTTTGTTGACTCCTGTGTGTACATGATGTAGATACTCCTGCTTGCAATGCAAATGTGGTCCAACTAATTAGCAGAAAACCTTGTTTGGTGAATTGTTTACTCGCCAATCTCCTCCTCCTAATGTGCTATGCATCCTTTCCTCTGCCTGCATTGCTTGTGCAAGAGTGTCCCAATAATGGACTTGATTAGCATTTCTTTCGTTTGTTTTCTTCCTTGTTCTTGAGCAAGTGAACATTAGGTTCTTTCCATTTCAACCGCCAGCAATCAGGGAGGGAGAGCTCGTCTCCCTCACATGCATGCATGGAACATTGGCACATTGCCATCAGCTGCATGCATGCATTCATTGCCGAGAAATCTTTCTGGTGCTTGGGCGCTTTCGCTCGTTCTGGCATGGCATGGACTCTCGTGGTACCAGTGGAGTTAATGTGCCAAGCTGGAGTGGCCGATCAGTGACCAAACTCGATCATCGCCAGCTTCTCCATGCAGCTGAGGCTGACATCCATCCACACGCAGCTAGCTGCCCTGCATGCTCCCATTAAAAGCCTGCCCGGCCCCTAACTAATTAACCAGTAGCTTCACATTCTAACAAGTTCGTCCCAGCGTGTCAATTGCAGAAACCAAAATGATCTCCTGAATCACAAAACTCACAATGACATGTCACATCTATTCCCCCGTTCCCAAATATGAGTCTTTTTAGAGATTTCAACAAGTGAAAGCAAAATTAGTGAATGTACACTCTAAAATATGTCTACATATATTCGTATGTTGTAATCCATTTAAAATGTCTAAAAAAATTTATATTTAGGAACGGGGGGGAGTACAAAAGATCGATGGAACTGTAGTTTTCACATCTGCGGGAGAGTACTTCCAAACATATGCAGTTTGCGCAAAAGATGGACGAAATCATGAGCTCGAGTCGTACGCCGCAAAAGGTTACCGTACACCTTACCGCAAAAGGCGAAAGCAGCCCGGCACCGGGCTCGACCGATCGTCCGTCTGAACGCCAACTTGACAAGAAAAGTGGCTGCTCGCTTTAGCACTAGGGTCTCCGGCCAACTCTAAACCCTAAACTAATCCGGTACAGTGATTAATAAGTACTAGCTCGAATGCTCGATCGATCGCGTCGGCGTGCTTGCTTGCATATACATGTCCACATGAACGAATCAATGTAGCCTACAAATAATTGGGTAGTACCTAACTGGGACGCATCCATGCATGGCCCCCAAATAAGTTGTGGGCTTCTGCCAGCCAATGAGAAATCTGAACCCGGATGGAGCCCCTGTTGTTAGTACTAAGTTACTAACTGAAACCTAATCCAGTTCGACCTAATGCGTGGCATAACTTAAATTTTTTTTTGGTGGTTGAATGGTGGTAGACCATGGCCGCCGGTTCGCCCATGTGGATCCAAGCCAACGCCACATGCAGGCAGCTTGATTACCAGACCATTAGAGAACGGATTTAATCTGCGTGCCAAAGCCCTCGTGCGGATATAAGGGTCCGATCGGGAAGTGAAACCCTTGATAAAGACGCGCATGAAGAAGAAGAAGATAACAAAGTGCGCAAAAAGGTTGATACCAGAATCTAGTTCGGCTGCATTCACGGCAAGGCGGTTTGTTTTGAAATTCCTTGAACCTTTTGCGAGTCGGCGAAAAATCTCGTTGCCACTGAGGAGGGGAGGGGAGGCGATAAAAAGGAGGGAGAAAAGAACACAAAAAAGGATAGCTAAAGGTGAACCACTTGTTGTGGATTGTACAATTATATCTTGAGAAGAAGAACCACTTGCACAAATGGCGAGTTCAATAATTCTCGCTTTTCTGGCTGCTTTGGGCCCTCGTTGGAGCCGAACGGGCCCAGAACGCGAGTTGCTCTCTCGAGCTTTTCCCGGGGTCTTTTCTGCCTGGAGCCGCCCCGGTACGTACGATCCACCAGGGATCCGTCCAAGCCGCGAAGCGCGGATGCGCGGCCATCCACCACGGGAACGGGGCCCTGTTGCTGCTGGGACTGGGAGGAAGACGACGATGGGCGAGCACGATCTCCCCAACTTGCACACCGGTAGTTGGAGGTGACGCTTGGCCTTCTGTTTTCCTTTGTTAGGGCATTTCTAACAGTTGTAAGATAAATGTTGGTAAATTTGCATGTGGCATGTAATAAATGTAGAAAGAGAGCAAAGTTGTATGTAGTTTAACCAACAACCTTTGCACAAGCTCCTAGGTGAAATAGAGAGCAATCACATTTATTTTCTTACCATCTATTGGATAGCTTACATACAATCCATTGGAGTAGTTGTATGATAACTTATTGGTTGATGACATAGACATTCTACCAACAAGACTAACATACAACCTGTTGAAGATGCCCTTACTACTACTCGTCATTGTTAGCTTATTACAAGTGTTTACAGATCGGCATTGTCCTTGGCACGAGAGGATCGAATCCGGGTTAGCTTTGCCTTTGTTACCACGAACTGCAGGCGATTGGGACGGCATGGGCGCACGGCGTAGCCATCCCCATTTATCCCCAATCACTAGTTCTGCCTTTTCCAGTTTTGGGAACGTTCCTTTTTGTTTTTCTTTTATTTCCCTTTTGTTTTCTTTTTTCTTGTTCAATTTTTTTAATTTTTCGTTTTGTATTTCTCTTTTATTATTCTCTTTTCATTTTCCCTTTTCTTACTTTTTTTAAATTCGTGATATTTTTTCGAAATCATGAACATTTTTATATTTTCCAACATTTTTAGGTCGCTCATATTTCTTTACAAATGCATGACATATTTTTAAATAGTGGACCTCTTTTACAAATTTGATAACATTGTTTGGCTTCGCGGTCAATCTTTTAAAATTTGCGAACTAGTTTTGAAATCATGAACATTTTAACATGGTACAAACATTTCATCAACTCATGCCATTTGTTTTTCAAAATCATGAACATTTTTCAATTCGCGAACATTTTTATATATTCATGAACATTCTTTCAAATTCTTAAACATTTTTTAAATTCAGAGACATTTGTTGAATTCACCAATTTTAAAAAATTCGATACATTTTTTAATTCACAAAGGGAAGTTCTTACCATCACCCGACGGATCTTTTCGTCCACCACCTCCCTTGCGTTACATGTGTCCCAGTGAGAGCCCGCATACCATCCTTTGTCGGACGAGCTATGTTTCTGAAACATATGTAGTGTTGCAATGGTCTACGACGGGTCTACGTTTTGCAACAAAACTTCTCTTACGAAATGTTTCTGCAACAAGACCTCGGTTGCAAAACAAATGCAACAAAACAACTGTTGCAAAAAAAAACTGCAACAAGACCTATGTTGCAATGATGGGGCGCGCTCAGCCGCTTGATACGGCAAATCTGACGGCTCGCGGTCTTTTTAGCACGCCCTGAATACTTTTTGAATTTGAGAAAAAAATATTGTAGATTTTAAAATTCGTTTTGAAATCCTAAACATTTTCAACAAATGCAATAAAACAGAATAAATGAATTAAAAAACATGGGGCACCCACCCTGCACATGGGCCAGCACAAAAGCATGTACCGGAGGGGGTGTGCACGTTTGCTTGTTGAGCACCGCGTAGCGCAGGGAATAAGCAATCCCCGAAACCACTATTTTTTTAAGTCCGAAAATCGCTAGTCAAGGCTACCCCTTTCTTTTTTTTTTCTTTTTTTTTGCGGGGGAAGGCTACCCCTTTCAAAGGTCACTTTTATCTTCTCAGATTATGACAAATGGCAAACTGTGCGCCACTTGTCGCAACTTTAGAATTTTTCCTTGTTCGTAGATTTATTTATTCAAAACATTGTATCTCTTATACTGTGGGTTCAATTTTCAAACCGTTTTTATAATTGGATTTCAGTTGGGATTTTCGAAACTAGATCCCATATGAATAGGTATCGACAAACTTTTTTCATGAAAAAACCAGAAAATCAAAAGAAAGAAAACAAGCCGGAAGCATGATTTTCCATCCTTTCTACATTTTTCTTCTTTCATTGTGCCTCTCGCGGAAGGGAAAAAACACATTTTTTTTCTTTTTCAAAAAGCACAGTCCCCAAGACGAAAATATGTGCCTCTCATGGAAGAAGAAAAATGTATTTTTTTTTTACTTTTTGAGAAGTCTGGCTATGCCTCGCGAGGAAGCAAATCTGTGTCTCCACGAGAATAAAATATGTACCTCTCACGGAAGCAAAGAAAAAAATGCTTTTTTTTGCACAGTTGTGCCTCTTGTGGAAGCAAACCTATGCCTCTCGCAGAACAAAACAAGTGCCTCCACGATCCATGCTTGTCGTGAAAGAAAAAAATCGCATTTTTTCATGCAAATTTTTTGTTTTGAATTTTTTTCTCCAAAATCTCGGGAAAACCGAAAAGCTAAAAAGCAAAAAAAAACATCTAACACCCGAAAACACATACCGAAAAATAATAAAATCCTACGAAAGCGCTCAACACACGACATGTGACGACAGCTGAGAACGTGTCATTTACAGACTCCCGCTATGGGTACTCTTCAGTTAAGTCCCGCTCGAGGTCGTGTTCTTCATGTGAAGGTGGCTTTTCGCCCATAGGCCTAAATCAATAGCTACCGCGGGCTTTTTTTTTTTTTGGAAAAGGAGGATGTATTCCCGGCCTATGCATCTGGATGATGCATGTGGCCATTTTATTAATTATTTATGAAGACCTTATAAAGTAATACATCACTAAGCCCGAAGCCACCATCTAGACAACACCTATCGCTAGTCCTATTCTCTTGATGAAGGGGTGCCAAATGTCCGAACCAAATACCAAACAGACATCGCACCAAAGCCTACTATCTAAAGCCGGTTGCCCCATCCAAGCCACAAAGCCGGGACTGGGTGACACACCGGTCCGGCGCACTCTTAGTGAGCACCACACGCGCACGCTGCAAGGGTCGTCACCTCCGTCTTCCGTCGATCCATCCTCAAAGTTGATACTGACGCATCTACCTTGTCGGGTCTCACTGCCATCGACGTCACCACGACGCCAGACAGCGTCGTCCTCCTGCGCGAGTCCATCGCCACACATCGGACGCCGAGCCACCACTGCTCCATGCTGCCAAGATCCGCCGCCTTGAATATCTAGAATGAAACACCGCTCCACCGAAGATGCCGTCCACTGGTCCCTCGAGCTCGAGTGCACCTCCAAGAATGTCGTCCCCAAGGGGGTAACGACACAAGATTTCCGCCGTCATCCGATCAACTGATCTAGGGTTTCCCCCGGGGGTATTGGGTGGGGTTGGGAGCTGTCTGGAATCGTTGCATGGAAAATAAAAAAAATTATACGCACACACAATGATCTATCCATGGAGATGCATAGCAACGAGGGGGAGAGTGTGTCTACATATCCTCGTAGACCGTAAGAGGAAGCGTTTCACAACGTGGTCGATGTAGTCGAACTTCTTAGCGCTTCAACCGATCAAGTATCGAGCGCACGACACCTCCCCGTTCTGCACACGTTCAACTCGGTGATGTCCCTAGCCTTCTTGATCCAGCAAGACGTCGAGGTAGTAGATGAGTTTCGCCAACACGGTGGCGTGGTGACGGTGATGGTGAAGTGATCTCCGCAGGGCTTCGCCTAAGCACTACGAAAATATGACCGAGGTGTAAACAGTGGAGGGGGGCACCGCACACGGCTAGGCAATTGTCTGGGGTGTGCTAGGCTCCCCCTCTTCATATATATAGGTGGGAGGGAGAGGGGAGAGGCCAAGGGGTGCCCCAAGTAGGTCTGAATCCTACTTGGGCTCCTGCCCTTGGCCGTGCCCCTGCCATGTTTGTCAGATAGGGAAGGAAAGAGGGGGAGAGGGAAGAAAGTGGGAATCCTAATCCACACTTACCTTTCCCTTCTCCCCTTTCCTTCTCCTCCTTAGGCCGACCCATATGAGGGGCGCACCATCCCCTTGTGGCTGGTGCGTGTCCCCTCTTGGCCCATAAGGCCCATATCTTTTGCCGGGGGTGTCCGGAACCCCTTCCGATGACCCGATAAGTACCCGCTACCCCCGAAACACTTCGGTGTTCGAATATCATCGTCCTATATATCAATATTTACCTCTCAACCATTTCGAGACTCCTCGTCATGTCCATGACCTCATCCGGGACTCCGAACAACATTCGGTCACCAAATCACATAACTCATATAATAGTATATCGTCGTCGAACGTCAAGCGTGCGGACCCTACGGGTTCGAGAACTATGTAGACATGACCGAGACACCTCTCTGGTCAATAGCCAATAGCGGAACCTGGATGCCCATATTGGCTCCTACATATTCTATGAAGATCTTTATTGGTCGAACCGTATGACAACATACGTAATTCCCTTTGTCCATCGGTATGTTACTTGCCCGAGATTCGATCGTCAGTATCTTCATAATGTTGGGAAACGTAGCATGCAATTTCAAAAATCTCCTACGCTCACGCAAGATCTATCTAGGAGATGCATAGTAACGAGAGGGGGAGAGTGGAAGCGTTTGACAACGCGGTTGATGTAGTCGAACTTCTTCTCGTTCCAACCGATCAAGCACCGAACGTACGGCACCTCCGAGTTCTGCACACGTTCATCTCGATGACATCCCTCAGACTCTTGATCCAGCAAAGTGTCGAGGAAGTAGATGAGTTCCGTCAGCACGCCGGCGTGGTGACAGTGATGGTGATGTGATCCGTGCAGGGCTTTGCCTAAGCACTATGAGAATATGACCGGAGGCTTAAACTGTGGAGGGGGGAGGGGCGCCGCACACGGCTAACAATTGCTGGTGTGTATTATAGGCGCCCGCTCCCCATGTATATATAGGTGGGAGGGGGAGGGGAGCTACCATGGGGCGCCCCAAGTAGGAGGAATCCTACTTGGGCCCCTAGTCCAATTCGCCCCCTTTCCTTATTACCGGAAGGGGGAAAAGGGAAGAGAGGGGGAGGAAGGAAAGCGGGGGCCGAACCCCCTCCTCCTTGTCCTATTCAGCCTCCTTCCTTAGGGGGGGCGCCACCCCTTGTGGGCTGGTGTGCTCCCATCCTATGGCCCATAAGGCCCATGCTACCTCTTGAGCATGCATTGGTTTTCCCTTGAAGAGGAAAGGGTGATGCAGCAAAGCAGCGTAAGTATTTCCCTCAGTTTTTGAGAACCAAGGTATCAATCCAGTAGGAGACCACGCGCGAGTCACCTCGTACCTACACAAACAAATAAGAACCTCGCAACCAACGCGGTAAAGGGGTTGTCAATCCCTTCACGGCCACTTGCAAGAGTGAGATCTGATAGAGATGATAATAATAAGATAAATATTTTTGGTATTTTTATGATATAGATTGAAAGTAAAGATTGCAAAATAAAATAGATTGGAAACTTGTATGATGGAAAATAGACCCCGGGGCCATAGGTTTCACTAGTGGCTTCTCTCAAGATAGCATAAGTATTACGGTGGGTGAACGAATTACTATCAAGCAATTGATAGAAAAGCGAATAATTATGAGAATATCTAGGCATGATCATGTATATAGGCATCACGTCCGTGACAAGTAGACCGACTCCTGCCTGCGTTTACTACTATTACTCCACACATCGACCGCTATCCAGCATGCGTCTAGAGTATTAAGTTCATAAGAACAGAGTAACGCTTTAAGCAAGATGACATGATGTAGAGGGATAAACTCATGCAATATGATATAAACCCCATATTTTTGTCCTCGATGGAAACAATACAATACGTGTCGTTTCCCCTACTATCATTGGGATCGAGCACCGCAAGATTGAAACCAAAGCTAAGCACTTCACCCATTGCAAGAAAGATCAATCTAGTAGGCCAAACCAAACTGATAATTCAAAGAGACTTGCAAAGATAACCAATCATACATAAAAGAATTCAGAGAAGATTCAAATATTGTTCATAGATAATCTTGATCATAAACCCACAATTCATCGGATCTCAACAAACACATCGCAAAAGAAGATTACATCGAATAGATCTCCAAGAGAATCGAGGAGAAATTTGTATTGAGATCCAAAGAGAGAGACGAAGCCATCTAGCTAATAACTATGGACCCGAAGGTCTGAGGTAAACTACTCACACATCATCGGAGAGGCCATGGTGTTGATGTAGAAGCCCTCCGTGATCAATGCCCCCTCCGGCGGAGCGCTGGAAAAGGCCCCAAGATGGGATCTCATGGGTACAGAAGGTTGAGGCAGTGGAATTAGGTTTCCGTGGTGCTCCTCGATGGTTTCAGTGTACGTAGGTATATATAGGAGGAGGAAGTAGGTCGGTGGAGCAATGAGGGGCCCACGAGGGTGGAGGGCGAGCCCAGGGGGGTAGGCGCGCCTCCCTGCCTTGTGGCTTCCTCGTTGGTTGCTTGACATCCACTCCAAGTCCTCTGGATCACTTTTGTTCCAAAAATCACGCTCCCGAAGGTTTCATTCCGTTTGGACTCCGTTTGATCTTCTTTTTCTGCGAAACACTGAAATAGGCAAAAAAACAGCAATTTGGGCTGGGCCTCCGGTTAATAGGTTAGTCCCAAAAATAATATAAAAGTGTATAAATAAGCCCATTAAACATCCAAAATAGAATATATATATATAATAGCATGGAACAATCAAAAGTTATAGATACGTTGGAGACGTATCAAGCATCCCCAAGCTTAATTCCTGCTTGTCCTCGAGTAGGTAAATGATAAAAACAGAATTTTTGATGTGGAATGCTTCCTAACATATTTCTCAATGTAATGTTCTTTATTGTGGCATGAATATTCAGATCCGAAAGATTCAAGATAAAAGTTTAATATTGACATAAAAATAAGAATACTCCAAGCATACTAACTAAGCAATCATGTCTTCTCAAAATAACATGGCCAAAGAAAGTTCATCCCTACAAAATCATATAGTTTGATCAAGCTTCATTTTCGTCACACAAGAGTGCTCTCATCATGCACAACCCCAATGACAAGCCAAGCAATTGTTTCATACTTTAGTAATCTCAAACTTTTTTCAACTTTCACGCAATACATGAGCGTGAGCCATGGATATAGCACTATGGGTGGAATAGAATATAATGAAGGGGGTTATGTGGAGAAGACAAAAAGGAGAAAGTCTCAAATTGACGCGGCTAATCAATGGGCTAGGGAGATGCCCATCAATTGATGTCAATGCAAGAAGTAGGGATTGCCATGCAACTGATGCACTAGAGCTATAAATGTATGAAAGCTCAACAAAAGAAACTAAGTGGGTGTGCATCCAATTTGCTTACTCACGAAGACCTAGGGCACTTGAGGAGGCCCATTGTTGGAATATACAAGCCAAGTTCTATAATAAAAAATTCCCACTAGTATATGAAAATGAAAAAACAAGAGACTCTTTATCATAAAGATCATGGTGCTACTTTGAAGCACAAGTGTGGAAAAAAGGATAGTAGCATTGCCCCTTTTTATTTTTTTTATTTTTTTGGGCCTTATTTTTTTATTTGGCCTTTTTTTCTTTTTTTTCTTTTTTGGGGACAATGCTCTATTAATGATGATCATCACACATCTATTTATTTAAAAGTCCATGATTACAACTCGATACTAGAAGAAGATATGACTCTATATGAATGCCTCCGGCGGTGTACCGGGACATGATTCATGAGGGACATGTATGAAAGAATTATGAACGGTGCATTTGCCACAAATACGATGTCAACTACATGATCATGCAAGGCAATATGACAATGATGATGCGTGTCATAATAAACGGAATGGTGGAAAGTTGCATGGCAATATATCTCGGAATGGCTATGGAAATGCCATAATAGGTAGGTATGGTGGCTGTTTTGAGGAAGATATAAGGAGGTTTATGTGTGATAGAGCGTATCATATCACGGGGTTTGGATGCACCGACGAAGTTTGCACCAACTCTCAAGGTGAGAAAGGGCAATGCACGGTACCGAAGACGCTAGCAATGATGGAAGGGTGAGAGTGCGTATAATCCATGGACTCAACATTAGTCATAAATAACTCACATACTTATTGCAAAAATCTACAAGTCATAAAAAACCAAGTCCTAGGGGGATAGATTGGTAGGAAAAGACCATCGCTCGTCCCCGACCGCCACTCATAAGGAAGACAATCAAATAACACCTCATGTTTCAAATTTGTTACACAACGTTTACCATACGTGCATGCTATGGGACTTGCAAACTTCAACACAAGTATTTCTCAAATTCACAACTACTCAACTAGCACAACTTTAATATCACTATCTCCATATCTCAAAACAATCATCAAGTATCAAACTTCTCTTAGTGTTCAATGCACTTATATGAAAGTTTTTTATTATAGCAAAAGCAAATTACCATGCTGTTCTAAAGGACTCTCAAAATAATATAAGTGAATCATGAGAGATCAATTATTTCTATAAAATAAAACCACCACCATGCTCTAAAAGATATAAGTGAAGCACTAGAGCAAAAACTATATAGCTCAAAAGATATAAGTGAAGCACATAGAGTATTCTAATAAATTCCGATTCATGTGTGTCTCTCTCAAAAGGTGTGTACAGCAAGGATGACTGTGGTAAACTAAAAAGCAAAGACTCAAATCATACAAGACGCTCCAAGCAAAACACATATCATGTGGTGAATAAAAATATAGCTCCAAGTAAAGTTACCGATGAACGAAGACTAAAGAGGGGATGCCTTCTGGGGCATCCCCAAGCCTAGCCTTTTTGGTGTCCTTGGATTTTACCTTGGGGTGCCTTGGGCATCCCCAAGCTTAGGCTCTTGCCAATCCTTGTTCCATAATCCATCAAATCTTTACCCAAAACTTGAAAACTTCACAACACAAAACTCAAATAGAAAATCTCATGAGCTCCGTTAGTAAAAGAAAACAAACTACCACTTCAAGGTACTGTAATGAACTCATTCTTTATTTATATTGGTGTTAAACCTACTGTATTCCAACTTCTCTATGGTTTGTAAACTCCATTACTAGCTATAGATTCATCAAAATAAGCAAATAACACACGAAGAACAGAATCTGTCAAAAATAGAATAGTCTGTAGTAATCTGTAGGTTTCGACTACTTCTGGTACCCCAAAAATTTTAAAATAAATTTCTGGACGTGAGGAATTTATCTATTAATCATCTGCAAAAATAATTAACTAAATATCACTCTCCAGTAAAAAATGGTAGCAATTCTCGTGAGCGCTAAAGTTTCTGTTTTTTTTACAGCAAGATCAAAAAGACTTTCCCCAAGTCTTCCCAAAGGTTCTACTTGGCACATACACTAATTAAAAGAATAAAACCACATCTAAACAGAGTCTAGATGAATTATTTATTATTAAACAGAATCAAAAAGCAATAAACAAAAATAAAATTGGGTTGCCTCCCAACAAGCGCTATCGTTTAACGCCCCTAGCTAGGCATAAAAGCGAGGATAGATCTAGGTATTGCCATGATAATGATAAGGTAAATCGTGAAAACTCATCTCATACTCCCTACGTTTAGCAGCAAGCTTTCTTTGTGGCAAACAAAAGTAATCAAAAGGGCTAAATTTAATGGGACGAAAGTCTCCAAGTTCAAGATCGGGAGGTATTGGTTCCTCCTTTCGCCCCTCATATTGTACAACCAAATCATCATTATAAGCATTCTTTTGACAAAAAGTCATGAGCCTTTGTTCAAGGGAAAAACCTAACCTATTATTCTGGATAGCAAAATTATCATTAAGTTCAGAGATCCGGTTAACAAGAACGTCAGTAGGAACCATTTTTTCTAATGTTTTCATTAAAGGCAACATGATGTAAAGATCGTAAACGCATTAAGTCTTCTTGATAAAAAAGTATTGCTTCTATGGGAGGATGGCCGGCATCCACCCTATAATGCGTGAAAATTTTATTGGCCTCTTTTATTATAAATCTGAACTCATGAGCTAAAAAGATAGTAACGGCTTGCTTAACAGAAGAATGCTCAATATTAGAAAATTCTAGGAAAATCCTTTGTATGGAAGGATGCATATGTAAAAATTGTCTTTCAAGCTCAACTATGAGCAAAGATATAGCATCCGCAAGACTACCAGTCTTATGAAGAATAGACCCGCTCATGGTGGGTAAAGCACCGACGTAAGTAAAGAAATCTTGAATAACTCCTTTTGCAATAATATTACCACTACCAATCCGAAACCTTTTAGTGTGGAGAATAGTAGGATTTTCAAGAGGATCATCAATAGCATCAAAATTTCCATACTATTATCCTTATCAACGATAACCTCCCCGGTTTCAGACATGATGGAAACAAATTGCACAAAGAATGAGCACGCAGAAGGCAATAGAGAAGAGATGGAAGGAAAAAATGAGGCTGAATAAAACGGCAATGGTGAAGTGGAGGAGAGGAAAATGAGGGGAAAATGATAAATAATATAATGCGAAGGATAAGAGTTGTGATGGGTACTTGGTATGTCTTGACTTGGCGTAGATCTCCCCGACAACGGCGCCAGAAATCCTTCTTGCTACCTCTTGAGCATGCGTTGGTTTTCCCTTGAAGAGGAAAGGGTGATGCAGCAAAGCAGCGTAAGTATTTCCCTCAGTTTTTGAGAACCAAGGTATCAATCCAATAGGAGACCACGCACGAGTCACCTCGTACCTACACAAACAAATAAGAACCTCGCAACCAACGCGATAAAGGGGTTGTCAATCCCTTCACGGCCACTTGCAAGAGTGAGATCTGATAGAGATGATAATAATAAGATAAATATTTTTGGTATTTTTATGATATAGATTGAAAGTAAAGATTGCAAAATAAAATAGATTGGAAACTTGTATGATGGAAAATAGACCCGGGGGCCATAGGTTTCACTAGTGGCTTCTCTCAAGATAGCATAAGTATTACGATGGGTGAACAAATTACTGCCAAGCAATTGATAGAAAAGCAAATAATTATGAGAATATCTAGGCATGATCATGTATATAGGCATCACGTCCGTGACAAGTAGACCGACTCCTGCCTGCGTTTACTACTATTACTCCACACATCGACCGCTATCCAGCATGCATCTAGAGTATTAAGTTCATAAGAACGGAGTAACGCTTTAAGCAAGATGACATGATGTAGAGGGATAAACTCATGCAATATGATATAAACCCCATCTTTTTGTCCTCGATGGCAACAATACAATACATGTCGTTTCCCCTACTGTCACTGGGATCGAGCACCGCAAGATTGAGCCCAAAGCTAAGCACTTCTCCCATTGCAAGAAAGATCAATCTAGTTGGCCAAACCAAACTGATAATTCAAAGATACTTGCAAAGTTAACCAATCATACATAAAAGAATTCAGAGAAGATTCAAATATTGTTCATAGATAATCTTGATCATAAACCCACAATTCATCGGATCTCGACAAACACACCACAAAAGAAGATTACATCGAATAGATCTCCAAGATAATCGAGGAGAACTTTGTATTGAGATCCAAAGAGAGAGAAGAAGCCATCTAGCTAATAACTATGGACCCGATGGTCTGAGGTAAACTACTCACACATCATCGGAGAGGCTATGGTGTTGATGTAGAAGCCCTCCGTGATCAATGCCCCCTCCCACGAAGCACCGGAAAAGGCCCCTATGATGGGATCTCACGGGTACAGAATGTTGCGGCGGTGGAATTAGGTTTTCATGGTGCTCCAAGATGGTTTCAGGTTACATAGGTATATATAGGAGGAAGAAGTAGGTCGGTGGAGCAACGAGGGGCCCACGAGGGTGGAGGGCGCGCCTAGGGGGGTAGGCGTGCCCCTGCCTCGTGGCTTCCTCGTTGGTTGCTTGACGTCCACTCTAAGTCCTCTGGATCACGTTTGTTCCAAAAATCACGCTCCCGAAGGTTTCATTCCATTTGGACTCCGTTTGATATTCTTTTTTTGCAGAACACTGAAATAGGCAAAAAACATCAATTTGGGCTGGGCCTCTGGTTAATAGGTTAGTCCCAAAAATAATATAAAAGTGTATAAATAAGCCCATTAAACATCCAAAACATAATATATAATAGCATGGAACAATAAAAAATTATAGATACGTTGGAGACGTATCAGCCCATTAATCCCCCGGGCCCTACGAGTGTGAGAGCTATGTAGACATGACCGAGACACCTCTCCGGTCAATAACCAACAACGTAACCTTGATGCTCGTATTGGTTCCCATATATTCTACGAAGATATTTATTGGTCGTACCGTAATGACAACATACGTTATTCCTTTGTCATCGGTATGTTACTTGCCCGAGATTCGATCATAGGTATCTTCATACCTAGTTCAATATCGTTACCGGCAAGTCTCTTTACTCATTCCGTAATACATCATTCCGCAACAAACTCATTAGTCACATTGCTTGCAAGGGTTCTTATGATGTGCATTACTGAGAGGGCCCAGAGATACCTCTCCGATACTCGGAGTGACAAATCCTAATCTCGATCTATGCCAACCCAACAAACACCTTCGGAGATACCTGTAGAGCATCTATATAATCACCCAGTTACATTGTGACGTTTGATAGCACACAAGGTATTCCTCTGGTATCTGCGAGTTGCATAATCTCATAGTCAAAGGAATATGTATATGACATGAAGAAAGCGATAGCAATAAAACTGAACGATCAACACTACAAAAAAGACACATCCGTGACATTTTGGGTTGAACTAATTTTTTCTGTCATGCTTATGACACTTCTATGACGATAATTGTGACAAAACCCGGTATCATCATAGATGTGGTGGGCTCCTACTTCTATGACAAAAAATCATGACAGAAAATGGGCTTTTCGTCCTGGGCGGGCCGGAGACGCAGTTGCATGACATTCTTTGGGCCATCCATGACGGAAAAAACCGTGGTAGAAGCGTGGGCGAGGAAAATATCAGGGAGTTCCCAGTTACGATCGGTGGTCGGGGTCGAGTGATGCGCGTTTCCATCGTAGACATACGCGTGTGGGAGTGAGGTGTTGGGCTCTAGTTGAACTCGAGCGAGGCGTTCGCCTACTGAACCCGAGCGATTGCACTGCAGGCTACGCGTTACTGAACCCGAGCGATCGATCGATCCCTAGCTGTTAACTGAACCCGATCGAGCGATTCCTTCGCTACTGCTGCTAACTGAAGCCGATCGAACCTGCCGCCTCTTGATGAACAGTGAGCGTTGTTGGGGGTTGGATGGACAATCCCGGTGGGGGTTGGATGAACAGGACCCTGTGGTAGTAGAGGTCGTTACCGCTGGATGAATAGGACCCCGATCGATCGAGCCGGTTGGGGGTGGATGAACAGGACCCCATGGAGGGCTAGATGAACAAGACCCGGTGGAGGGCTGGTTGAACAATAGCCGGTGGAGGGCTGGATGAACAGTAGCCCATGAGGGGTGGTTGAACAGGACCCCATGGAGAGGGGTGGTTGAACAGGACCCCGTGGAGAGGGCTGGTTGAATAGTAGCCGGTGGAGGAGCGGTGGAGGCTGGATGAACAGAAGCCCGTGGATGAACAGTAGCTGGTGGAGGCAGGAGGGATACACCATGGATGAACAGTCCCAGGTGGAGGATGGAGGAGGTCGACGGTGGAGATGAATAGCAGCCCGTGGAGTCCCGTTTTGAGGTATGCCACACCCCTCCCGATGAACAGGACCCCCGTTTTGACCATAGCGCTCCAACACAAGTCTGTTTCCTCCGTTTTGCGGTACGCCACAGCCCTCTCAATGAACAGGACCCCCGTTTCGGCCGTAGAGCTCCAAGACAAGTCCGTTTCCTCCATTTTGTGGCGCGTCACACCCCTCCCAGTGAACAGGATCCTGTTTCAATCGTAGGCGGTCAAACACAAGGCCGTTTCCTCGGTTCTATGGTATGCCAGGCCTCGTTTCGGCTATTCTGTCCAAGCCGGTTGGCTCCCGATGAACACGACACATTCCGTTGCCTCCTGATGAACACGATGACGTAGTTTCTCCATTCCGACCCAGCCGGTTGGGTACCGATGAACAGGACACCGTTGCTACCTCTCCATGTACGCGAGCCCTGGCCGTACGTATGCGTGAGTAGGCGTTCGAGACCCCACCCGTATGTACATACGTGGCCGTATTTACTTTCTTGCACACTGGCTATACGTATGTGTACACGATATTGATGGGACTGCGTGACATGCTACGTGCGCGCCTCTACTACGACACGTGCCCTTCTTACTCGGCCACGGTTCATCGCTGCAGCCTGCAAATAGACCGATCGACCAGTATGTACGTACACATTCGTGACCAGAATGACAACGCTACATACGCTTTGAGCAGGTGGGTCCCGACTGTCAGGGGGGATAAGGAGGCACTTCCTTGCATGCGAAGATATAGCTGGTGGGTCCCAACTGTCAGGGGGAGAATCATTTTTTCTGTGAAATACGGTGGCCCGTCCGATGGTCCCTGCTGTCAAGTGGAGGAATCATTATTTTATGCGTAATAAGGTTGCACTTCCTTGCCGCGGCCGGGGACCTAGTTGTCAGCCTCTCCGCATATAGTACTCTTCTGATGGAAGTCATTCCTTGACAACATTGACCACGCCACGTAGAGAGCACCAAGGGGTGGCTGATAGCGAGGCGTAGGACGGGGACGACGCGGAGCCAGGGAAGATGCGGTAGTGGATGCCCACATGGAGATGAGTATGAGGGTTGACTGGTTTAGCTAGGGTGTGAGGTTGCCGTCTCCGGAGAATAACAGGGGGTGTGGGTGAGTAGAGGGAGGGCCTGGCAACGATGGGAGTAGGGTGGGGCAGTGAGGCCTGCGTGGCAGCATAGCCAGTCACGGGAGGTAGGAGCAGGCGTCATGGTCGGCGCTGGTTTGAGCGGCAGGAGTAAGAAGACCAAATGTTGAAGAAGCACGACGACTGTTGGATGGACATCGTACAATCACCGCAGCTAGAATAGTTTATATTGACTAAGTTGACAAAGCCTTGCGTCCGCGTCAACTTAGTAGGCCCACAAGTCAGCCTCCAAATATGGTGTGACCGACCTAGCAGCAGGGCTATTCATTATTTTTGTGCATAATAGCTGGTGGATCTGAGCTGTCAGCGGGGGGAATGTTTTTTTTTTCAAAACACAGATGCCCTTCTGGTGGGTCCCAACTGTCAGGAGGAGGAATCATTATTTTGCGTGTAATAAGGAGGCACTTCTTACACGCAAAAAAGGAGCCACTTCCTTGCATGCAGGCGTGGACCAGCTGTCAGCCTCTTCACGTACACTCCTCTTCCGATGGATGTCGTTCGTTGACCACGCCGTGTCGAGATCACCAAAGCGGTGGACGACGGCGAGGCCAAGTAAGGGAATGACCCGAGCCGAGGAAGACTCGGCAGTTGTTTCCCACGCGGAGTGGGTACGAGGGTTTACTTAGTCGGCCGCAGTGTGAGGATGTCGTCGCTGGAGAATAACAAGAGGTGTGGCTGAGTAGAGGGATAGCCAGGCCAGGGATGCGAGTATGGTGGGGCGCTAAGGCCTGCTCGGCAGCACATCCGACCACAAGAGGCGGGAGCAGGCGGTTCCGCCGGCGCTGGTTTGGGCAGCTGGAGCTGGAAGATCAGAGACTGAAGAAGCATGATTGCCGTTAAATTGACATCTAACGGTCTAACGCTGGTAGAGTCGATTGTTGACTAAGTTTCTTTTTTTGCGAAACCTTGTGTACGCATGAACTTAGTAGGCCCACAAGTCAGCCTCCAAATCTCTGGCAGACAACATAAAGCCCATTTGCTATTTTTTTTAATAATTTGCAGCCCATTTTCTAATTCTTAAGGAATTTATTACAACCCATTTTCTGCCCAGGACCACAGTCAAAAAGTTTAATCTTATTTTGCATATTTCGGTGGAGTCTGAACTGTTTTAATCTAGAAATGATAAACATTTATTTTTTCAGAACTTATTGATTTGCCAAAAAATCATTTTTTTTGTAAGCAAATAAGATGTGGGACAATTGAGTTGGTTTAAGGGAAAACCAGTGGTAAAAAAATCAGCGATGGGAGGGAAAACAACAACAAAAAGATAAGGATGTAAATATGAAAAGGGAACTTTATGTATTTTCAATATAATAATACGTGTATATGAACTAGTAAAACTATAGGTGGAGATTAGAAAACGGAAGTATGACATGGCGTTTCAAGAGGAAAATAGAACTAGGCTCTGTGTTTGATTCAGTAAAAAAACTGTCCGCGGATGTTTTAAGACAAAATATAAGTAACGCTGGCGGGTCAGAGGCCAGTAGGTACCTGCTGGGTCTTTGTGCCCCGTTGTCGTCATGGACTGGGCCTGTTAAAAACAAAATCAAGCCTGGGCAGTCTACAGCCCAGTTGAAACTTGCTCGACCTGAAAAAACAATATACCTGCTGGATCCCAGTTATCAGTCTGTACTTGCAGAATTCTCTCATTTATTGAGTACGTTGAAGACTTCATGGGTTTCACCGTCTCAGGCGTCAGCATTATTTTTCCACCGTGATAATAAGTGCATGCACTTGCTTGCGTACGGCCATGGACCTACTGGTTCCGTATGGTTAGGCTTGTATGGACAGCCGTCTTATGGTTCCATGGACGAATTTCATGCAAATCGGATGGTTTTCAGTGAAAGCAGACTAAATTAATTGTGTTTTACATATTTATTTTTATTATGGAATATTTTACATATTTCAACTAATAATAACGGACTAGGCCTTTTTTAGTCCATGAGAGGCGCTTCAAGATCGAGATCGCGACACTTAACTGTTCTAGAAGGCCCAAATTCGTCGCTCCTCTCTTTTAACAATTTGCAGCTGGGTTTGGCATGCCACAACCTAGTTCCGACGTGCTGCATCCAACTATCAGCATGTAAAACTGGATGGATCCCTTGCGTACTTCAAAGATGTAAAAAATTTGGAGAACTGGGAATTCGAACGACAGGTGCTTATGCTATCCATCAAATAAAAATCAGGTGCCTGAAAATTCATTTTTGAAACAAATGATTCAGCTTTATATCCACGTCAAACCTCGACATGATGGTTGGAAGCAAATGCTAAGTTCATACTGAAAGATCGTTTACAATAATACCAACTTGCAGACGACCAGGTAGTACAAGTACCAATACCAAACTAACTTATAATCATTTTAGTCTTGGCCCTAGTCTTCGTCTGGTAGAAAATCTTGCAGAGGACTAGCTCCCGCTCCTTCTCTTTCTCTAGGTCCCTGAGGTGGTATTGGTGCATCACCCACTTGGTCCTCTGCTGGTCGAAGTTCTTGTTGGTGTGCAGCACCAGAACCTTTTTGCTGCCCGTCTGCCGGCCGTTGACCATCACCGGCAAGGTACACTACAAAAAAAGACACATCCGTGACATTTTGGGCCGAATGAATTTTTTTGTCATACTTATGACACTTCTATGACGATAATTGTGACAAAACCCGGTATCATCATAGATGTGGTGGGGCCCTACTTCTATGACAAAATATCATAACAGAAAATGGGCTTTTCATCCTGGGCGGGCTGGAGACGCAACTGCATGACATTCTTTGAGCCGTCCATGACGGAAAAAACCATGGTAGAAGCGAGGGCGAGGAAAATATCGGGGAGTTCCTGGTTACGGTGGGTGGTCGGGGGCCGAGCGATGCGTGTTTCTCTCGTACGTACACGCGTGTGTGCGAGGCATTGGGCTCTAAATAAATCCGAGCGAGGCATTGGGCTCTAACTGAACCCGAGCGATCGCACTGCAGGCTACGCATTACTGAACCCGAGCGATTGATCGATCCCTTGCTGTTAACTGAAACTGAGTGATTCCTTCGCTACTGCTGCTAACTCAAGCCGATCGATGTTGCCTCTGGATGAACAATGAGCGTTGTTGTGGGGTTTGGATGAACAGTTCCTGGTGGGGGTTGGATGAACAGGACCCCGTGGTAGTAGAGGCCGTTGCCGCTGGATGAACAGTACCCCGATCGATCGAGCCGGTGGATGAATAGGACCCCATGGAGGGTTGGATGAACAGGACCCCATGGAGGGCTGGTTGAACAATAGCTGGTGGAGGGCTGGTTGAACAGTAGCCGGTGGAGGGCTGGATGAACAGTAGCCCATGGAGGGGTGGTTGAACAGGACCCCGTGGAGAGGGTTGGCTGAACAGTAGCCGGTGGAGGAGTGGTGGAGGCTGGATGAATAGGAGCCCGTGGATGAACAGTCGCAGGTGGAGGCTGGAGGAGGTCGACGGTGGATGAACAGGAGCCCGTGAAGGCAGTCGACAGTGGATGAACAGTAGCCCGTGGAGGCAGTCGACGGTGGAGATGAACACTATCCCGTGGAGTCCCGTTTTGCGGTACACCACACCCCTCCCGATGAACAGGACCCTCGTTTCGACCATAGCGCTCCAACACAAGTCTATTTCCTCCGTTTTGCGGTACGCCACACCCCTCCCGATCAACAGGACCCCGTTTCGACCGTAGGTGGTCTGTTTCCTCCGTTTTGCGGTATGTCAGACCCCTCCCAATGAACAGGATCCCGTTTCGACCGTGGCCGGTCGAACACAAGGCCGTTTCCTCCGTTCTATGGCACGCCAAGCCTCGTTTCCATTGGTTGTTCCATCCAAGGCGGTTGGCTCCTGATGAACACGACGACGCCTTCCGTTCCGACCCAGCCGGTTGCCTCCCCATGATCACGACGACGACGCAGCTTCTCCTTTCCGACCCAGCCATGTACACGAGCCCTAGCCGTATCTATGCGCGAGTAGGCGTTCGAGACCCCGTCCATATGTACGTACGTGGCCATATTTTCTTTCTTGCACCCTGGCCGCTGTACGTACATGTACATGCTCCGTGCGCGCCTCTACTACGACACGTGCGTGCCTCTACTATGACATGTGCCCTTCCTTACACGGCCACGGTTCATCGATGCAGCCTGCAGACAGACCGATCATATGTACGTACACGTTCGCGACCAGAATGACAACGCTATGTACACTTCGACCAGGTGGGTCCCGACTGTCAGGCACTTCCTTTCGTGTGAAGATGTAGCTGGTGGGTCCCAATAGTCAGGGGGCGAATATTTTTTTTGCCCGTAATATGGACGCACTTCCTTGCATGCGAAGATATAGCTGGTGGGTCCCAGCAGTCAGGGGGGATGTTTTTTTCGTGAAATACGGTGGCCCGTCCGGTGGGTCCCTGCTATCAGGTGGAGTAATCATTATTTTCCGCATAATAAGGAGGCACTTCCTTGCTGCGGCCGTGAAACCAGCTGTCAACCTCTCCACGTACAGTACTCTTCAGATGGAAGTCAGTCATTGACCACAATAACCACGCCGCGCCGATAGCACCAAGGCGGTGGACGACGACGAGGCCTTGGAAGGGGACGACGCGGAGCCGGGGAAGACGCAGCAGTGGATGCCCACACAGAGACGAGTACGAGGGTTCACCGGTTCGGCTGCGGTGTGAGGATGTCGTCGCTGCAGGACCTGTCCAGAGGTGGGAGTAGTAGGGGGCGGTGAGGCCTCCGCGGCAGCACAGCCGGCCACGGGAGGCAGGAGCAGGCGGCACAACCGGCGCTGATTTGGGCGGCTGGAGCAAGAAGACCAGAGGTTGAAGAAGCACTACGACAGTTGGATGGACATTGTACGGTCACTAGAGCTAGAATCGTTCATATTGACTAAGTTGACAAAGCCCTCCGTCCCCGTCAACTTAGTAGGCCCACATGTCATCCTCCCACTAAGCTGGGTCCCAACTAGCAGGGGGAGTATTCATTTTGGTGTGCGTAATAAGGAGGCACTTCCTTGCGTGCGAAGATATAGCTGGTGGGTCCGACCAGTCGGCGGGAGGAACATTTTTTTCGTAAATAGAGAGGCCCTTCTGGTGGGTCCCAGATGTCAGGTGGAGGAATCATTATTTTGTGCGTAATAAGGAGACATTTCCTTGTGTGCGGCCGTGGACCCAGCTGTCAGCCTCTCCAGTAAAGTCCACGTCCGATGGATGTTGTTCGTTGACCACGTTGACCACGGCGCGTCGAGAGCACCAGGGCGGTGGACGATGGCGAGGCCTAGGAAGGGGATGACGCGGAGCCGGGGAAGACACGGCACTAGATGCCCATGCGGAGAGGAGTACGAGGGTTCACTGGTTCGGCTGCGGTGTGAGCCTGCCGTGGCCGCAGGGCCTGGTCAGCAGTGGGAGTAGTAGGAGGCGGTGAGGCCTCAACGGCAGCACAGCCGGCCACTGGAGGCAGGAGCAGGCGGTCTCGCTGGCCCTGGTTTGGGCAGCTGGTGCAAGAAGAGCAGCGATTGAAGAAACAGCAGGACCGTTCGATTCAAATCCAACGGTCACTGCTGCTAGAATCGTTTGTTGACTAAGTTGACAAAGCCCTGCGTACGCATCAACTTAGTAGGCCCACAGGTCAGCCTCTGAACCGGTGCGCCCCAGATATCAGTGGGAGGAATCATTTTTTGCGTAATAAGGAGGCAATTTATTGCGTGCGGCCAGGCCAACGGAGGGAGTATGGTGGGCTGGTGAAGCCTGTGCGGCATGACAGCGGGCCACAAGAGAAGGGAGCAGGCACTCCCGCCGACGCTAGTTTAGGCGGTTGGACCAGGAAGATCAGAGATTGAAGAAGCACGTCGGCCGTTGGATGGACATCCAACAGTCACTACTGCTAGAATTGTGTGTTGACTGACAAAGCCTTGCGTAAACAGGTCAGCCTCGAAATTTGTGGCGTGTACATCCCATTTGTTATTATTTTTATTCATTTTTATTCAAATGAAATTTATTGCAGCCCATTTTCCATTTTTAGAATTGCTTCCCATTTTCTGATCAGTACCAGGGTTAAAAAATTAAACTAAAAATGTGCGAAATTTTGAAAATTCGCATTTTTTTGCCAGGGAACAAAATATTCTTAATCCAAAAATTATTAGCCATAGTAAAACAAATTTAAAAATTAAATTAGTACTATGTCATGTTAAAATCCAATGAAACATAAAAATATCAGTGAAGAAAAAAACAAAAAAAGACACTAATTTTCCCATTTACTTTTTACAGATACTGACCAAACTCTTTGGCCAGGTCGTAATGCATCCCTCCTCGTCTTGAAAGATTTGCAGCCCAGTAAGTCGGGGAAAACAAATAGGCCTAGTTTGGGTATTCTTCAAAAAGAAATAGTGGCCTACCTATTTTCCCAAAGAAAAAACTGCTGGGCTGGTCATGTTGTTAGACGGGCCACAGAGACCGCACAACCCAGTTTATAGCCTGCTCCTGCGAACAAATCCTCAAAAAGAAATTATGCAATTTTGTCGCTAAATTGACTATACGTTGAAAATGATGTGGGTCCCAGATATCAGCAGGGTGGATTAGAGTAAAAAACCGAGGGGTGCATCTGAGTAGTAAAAGAGGCGCTTTGCTTGTGTTCGGGAGTGGACCTGGTGGGTCCGTACTGTCATACTCACATCTACAGTCCTCTCCCGATTCACTATATTGACAGGGCCGGACGGCGGCGCCGCGGTGAGCGCACCAAGGCCGAGGATAAAGTGATGTCGCCAATGTGCTGGGCTGGGTTGGACATTCTTATTAAAAAAATAAAAATGAATCGGAACTATTTACGATGTTGACTATGATTTGCATGGGTCCGCTGGTTGCAGGAAGAAAATGGTGGAAGAAAGAAGACTGGTCGCTATCTTTGCCTAAGAATTATATCGACTGAATGTAAGGACACTATTGTAGGAAATAATACCCTCTTGTTAAATCGTGAATATAAAGAATTGGTGCATGAGCATTTAGCTTTATTTATTTATTTATTTACTTATTTATGTTTAGGGGACCATGAGCATGTACCTGGGCCTGATTCATGTGAGATCCTCCCTTCCAGTTAATTATGGGTTCCTCTATTGGGCCTTTATCAGTGGGATGCATGTTATCAACAAGTGGAAAATGTGTTCCTACGAAAAATAGTATGCGCTATGTACAGTACGGGGCATTAAAGGATCGGACCGTGCAAAGACTTCCAAAACATTGTGTTTGTCGTTATAACAACACATTTATTCAACCAACAGACAAAATATACTACTGATTGTACATTGAAAACAGCAGCAGCAACCAGGACTGGGGGTGCAACAGAAGCAGTAAGCAGGCCAGAAAAGTAAAGACGCAGCTCTCTCTTCCAAACCAAACATCAACCATCATTACAAAAGGACTACTAAAAAAGAACAAGTGAATGTATCAAACTAAATAAAGATCCTACTACACCAACTGTACGCATCTAACTAACTGGCTTAGTTAGACATTACTATTTATTAAGCTGTGGAGATTGGCTGACGGCTTGAACCAGATGGGTGCCTGACAGGGGAAACTCCAGCCAGCAGGTCGAAGTCTGATACTTGCGACCCTCTCTCCTACTTTGGGCTGTAGAGCGTGGCGACCCATCTCAGGGTATGGTGCATGCATAGACGCATGGTACATTGTGTACACACAATTTTTCCTGATGAACAAAACCGCGCTGCCATCATGACCCTTGCTATCGGTTATCTCCTGGTTAATCGGATAATTCAGTCCGAGAAACAGAGAGCATGTACCAAGGCTACTTACCAGCCTCCAGTCAAAAATTTCTGAAGGCCTAGAGAAGCTGGGTTCCTGCTCAAAGACCTTGCACTGACTGTGATTGTATTCCGCGAAACAACACATCCGGTACGTGTGAATGATCATCAATCGTTCGCCGTCGTCTGATCGAGTCAGGAACCACCTGCAACTGCCATGCCGCTTTTCTTTGAACGCGACAAGAGCGATGTATAGTCAAAACCCGATTGACTGGTCATCACCGGAACCACTATTCACACCAGAACCTTCGTTGCTCGACCTACGCCAGCCACTGCCCCAAAACCACACCTCCTCTCCAGCCCATCCCCCCACCTTTCAATCCCCTAGCCCGCATCAAGCGTCCCCTAGCTCGCTGGAAAGCCATGGTGCGCCGCAAGATCACGTACTACAAGATGCTGACGCCGGAGCGTCGTGCAGAAATCGCGGCGGCGGTCGGCGCCACTGACCTCCGTTTCCAAGATCGCTTTGGGGCAGGCCAATCCTCGAGTTCTCTAGAGCCAAGCTACGAGGAGGAGGAAGCCGATCCAATGTTCATGGCGGAGGTCGCAGCGCAGAAGGCCCCCGATGGGTATGAGACGATGGACGTCGACTTCGTGCCAGCGTCCGGGTCCCCCATGGTGCAGGCGGACTAGCGGTTCAACCTGGCGATACTAAAGGAGGACCGGGAGGCAGTGGCTCAACTCGATGCGGAGCACACGCATGCCGCTGCCATCGAGGCTCTCCTGCAAGCGGAACCGGATGTTGTGGATGTGAACCGGACGGCGGAGGCTCAACTCGACACGGAGCGCACGGATGCCGCTACCATCGAGGCCCTCCTACAGGAGAAACCGGACGTCCTGGACTTGAACCGGGCGGTGGAGGCTCAACTCGACACGGAGCGCGCAGATGCCGCTGCCATCGAGGCCCTCCTGCAGGCGGAACTAGACGTCCTCGACTAGAACCGGGCGGTG
The DNA here is from genome assembly GCF_056163025.1 of Triticum urartu. Classification (NCBI taxonomy): domain Eukaryota; kingdom Viridiplantae; phylum Streptophyta; class Magnoliopsida; order Poales; family Poaceae; genus Triticum; species Triticum urartu. The sequence goes on from NC_141873.1 coordinate 370,276,370, forward strand.
GTGGCTCAACTCGATGCAGAGCGCGCGGATGCCGCTGCCATCGAGGCCCTCCTGCAGGCGGAAAAAGACGTCCTTGACTTGAACCGGGCAGTGCTCTCGTCCATGTAGAGCGTCCGCATGCTCCGCGTGAACGAGTAGCTGGAGGCCGAGGATAACGACGATGCAGAGACACGTCGGCAGCTACGGCCGGTTCGCACCGGCAGCCAAAAACGACGAGGCCATCTCGTTCCGCGAGCAGTGATAGTTTTTCTTTATGTTGTTGTTTTTAGACATATTTTGTTGTGTAAAAACATATATTGTTATGCAAGTCACCTGACTTTCATCATTTGGGTTAGTCTACCATTTCAGGCGGTTGGATGAATATCCTACGTCTCCTAACCCTTCTTCCTCACCTCTTCTTCTTCCCCAACAGACCACCGCACGGGCCGTACGGATCCACCCCAACATGCGGATGGATAAACATAATGTATGAACGAAAATTATCTGTCAGCGGCAGCACGTGTCAGTGAGGGTGTGTTCCCGTGGTTCGGTTTGCGGCGTGCAGGAGCGACAGTGTGAGGGTGCGGTGCGACCGCGCCGTGCAGGAGCGACCGTGTGAGGGTGCGGTGCGACCATGACAGCCATGCGCAAGTGTACCTCCTTTTCATTTTGAAAACTTTAGGCAAGCTTGGCAAAAATGTGTGGCGAAGTATGGCAATGCAAGGCCTAGAGTCAAACAGGATAAGTACGTACGTACTAGGAGTACTAGTGTTAAAAAAGAAAGGAGGGGTTTTCCTTCGCAGGATTAATCGATACAAATCCTCGTTTGACGTGTCAATTAATGCGTATTTTTTCTCCAAAGCTTATAGAGCTAACCATCTCGCTCCTCATCGCTTGATTAATGCAACGCCATGCAAACAAACCTTCTCGCTTCTGCATGCATGCAAGGGTATATTAATGTCCTTTGTTGCTAGTATGAGGCAAACCCCATCGATTTTGCCTCGATTAGTGTTAGTGGCCTTTTGCAAATTGTAATTTTGATATACTGGTCTTGTGTACAAAAAATGGAGGTAGGAAATATTTGACTTCCTTCCCCATTGCGGTGACGTCGATGATATCTCGAACGTTGTGGTTTGGCGAAGTGCGTTCGACGAAGAACACCATTGAGGGAGACCACGGTAAGTCGTTCGCAAGTGTCTCCTGCAAGTCGAGACAACCGCCTTATTTGCATCCAGGAAGTCCGTTGAACCAAAGGACGCGTAAATGTACTAGTACTATTAGTACACAATAGCGTCGTCCGTCCAGCTGTGTGGTGAGGTGGTTTCTCGGAGAAGACGATGGAGAAGCGGAGTCAGCGAAGAGTGAAATGATGGTTGCTTCATCCGTGCTTGTGATTTGACGCCTCACTGCTTTGTGATTTGTGATAGAAGGGACAAGGGAGTAGACTCTGTGCTCTATACTGTACATGCGTCCAAGCACGGGAGAAAGAGGAGATACATTGCATTTTTCTATTCCTTCAATCAATCAACCAATCATTGAGCTTCGATTCCATCTTTTTGGCTTTGGCAGCACCGTCCACAATGGTTCCCATCAATGACAAAAACTGTTTTCACATTTTGCTACACATTGTGGATGTCCTTAATCGTACCACTTGGTTTTGCTCCTGTGTGCTATCTATACAAATCTCAATTATATTGATCTAAAAAATTATAGAATCAAGATTAGTAAAAAGGAGGTGATTTTGCCATGCAGATGGCGGGGGAGGTTTCTTATTTTTAGAGGACGTTGGCCTGGCGGTTTGCTAACATGCGGTCCCACGTGTCAGTGCTTTACCAAGCCAATCCGCGTCCCACATGAGGCAGAACAACGGCAGAAGCAACATGTGGTTAACTTGAAGAAGATGAGGGAGAAGCGGGATTCAGCAACGAGTGAAATGATGGTTGCTTCGTCCCTCCAACTTATTTTTTTACTTGCATTATTATTACTTCGTCCCTCCAACTTAACTGCGGGAAAGGTGCGGCTTTGTGATTTGACGCCTCATTGCTCATTACTACGATGACGCCATGACTGGGGTGCTTCACCCCTGCTGCTCTGCACTGTATTTTGGCATGGCACGTGGACCCGATAGCTTGATGTCCCACATGTTGGTGAAAGGGACTAGAACATTTATGAAAGCGAGCGCTCCACTCTTACGACGGAGGAGTACATGACACGACGACCCAGTGAATGGTCACTTGTACTGTATAGTACTATAGTTTTGTTGTTTCGCACAATCCATCGATACAAACCCGATTAAACAGGAAAGGGCAGGATTTTTCTCGTGCGGTAGATGATACTGACCATACATTTCAAAGGCAATTTTAATGTATGCAAACTGAATAATTAAGTAACAATATGATATCTAGTAAAATTAAAAACACATATGATTTATTGTGTTAGAGTGTAGTAGTAGTAGTGTTGTATAGCATAGTTGTTAGATGTAACATGCGAGAACGTGTAGAGATGTAGTTTTGGAGGGCCTATAGAGACAAAGCATAATACGGTCACCGAACTTGAGAATACGCTCATTACGGTCACTATATACATTTTGCGGTGATTATATGGTCACTTGCTCACCATTCAGCATCGGATTGCACTCTATTGACCAGCCAAATAGTCTGCGTGGCACCATGTTGACTAGTTAAATTAACCACGTTCCTTGTGGGTCCCACCTGTCAGTTCGCATATGAAAAAGGTCAGATAAACACAAATTTACGCAGGCGCGACAAGACTCCAACCCGTGCGCGGGAATCACCTGGTTGTGTATGTGTCTGTCAGGGCCTGATGTGTGCGCATGCACGTGTAGGTTGAGCACTTGAGCGTGAGAGTGTGTGTTGGTCATGTGGTGTGTGCATGCATGCATGTGTGCGTGTGAGTGTTGTGTGTGTGCGTGGCTGCGTGTGTATGTGTGAGTGTTGCGTGCGTGCGTGGCTGCATGTGTTCGTGTGAGTGTTGCGTGCATGCAGTTCGTATGCATGCGTGCGTGTGTGTATAATCACCACACCAGCTCCTCTGTGTTAAAACAGACGGCTCAGCATACCAATAGAAGGCCACCTTGTCTGCTGTGCCCGCGGTCATCACTTCGAACCACCGTCCAATATATTTTTTTGTCGTTTGTTTTCATTCTTACTAGCAAGATACCCGTGTGTTGCACGTAACATCAAGATGCATGTGTATGACTAGTTTATCTTGTGAGAGAAAAGGATGAACGAGGGAAGGCCTTATTTGCAAATGTGGAGAGGTGTGTGGGTACCTTTTTTGTAAAATTGCCATAGTTTCCTTCCTATCCGTCAGATATAAATCAGATGGCCTGTATTGCAGGATGGCAGGCACACCATCATCACCAACTCTGTTTTTTATAAGAGTGTAGATGTAGATGTAGAGTAGATACCAGCCGATAGGTGGGCCCAATGGTAGTGAGATAATGTGATGCAACACTAGAGGTGCCACGTGGAGCGTTTAATTGGTCAACTAGTCGTGTCTTGAGCAAATATAGAGCTGTACGGTGAGCCCATGACTGTATAATAACCACAAAACGTAAATGGTGACCGTAATGAGTGGATTCTGAAGTCCAATGTAAGTATCGTGCTTTCGCTTCAAATACAATGATCGTCATTGTATATATCGCGAGAGAAAGATGAAACATGTTTGAATGTGTTGGGGGCTTACTTTTAGAGGACCTGGAGATAGTTTGTGTGTGTACGTGAAAGGGGCGTAGAGGGGGTGTATGCGATGGAGAGAGAGATGCTCTTCGTTTCTCTTTATTATGACCAACTTTATATATAGTATAAAAATATAAAAATTCACAATGCGGAATAAATATCATTGTGGGCACCATGCAATGCAAATTAACGTTCATACTCCTCCATATAACTTTGTAATGTTGTATATATTTAGAAATTCTAAAAAAATTGGCCACACTTTATTCAAAAGGAATGTCGTATGCGAAATAAACGTGAAGAGAGGGCTTTTTAGATCAATTGGGTATGTCATGTAACATGTGTGAATGTGTAGTTGATGTATTTGGTAGGGCCTAGAGAGGTATGTGTGTGTATTACGTATACGAGAGAGGCATGGATAGAGGGGCCGGCGGGGGGAGGGGCGTGGGAGAGATAGCATGAGAAATGAGAGAGGTTTAGAGAGAGAGACGAATATGATGTCACGGCGAGAGATTCCCTTGAGTGTGTATATGCAAGGGGGGATAGAGGCACGAGGAGAATTTTTTTGTGTGGTGTCTGTGTTGGTATGTGTGGGTGTGAGAAGATAACGAGACCTGGGGGCAGAGGGTGTGTCACCGCGTGAGGTCCGGTGGGTCGAGCCGAGGCCCTTGGTTCGGTTCCGTCCTGCGCCACATTGGTCGGCCCATGACGCATTTAGGGAGACCCATGGATGCCTAGTCGTACAAGACAGAGATAGCATAATTGTGAAGGACTCTGTGTCCACTGACAAAGCCGGCTAGGATTTGTAACCCTAGGTTCTCGGACTAAGGTAACCCATTGTCTTTGATATTACTATTCATCCAGCCTAACTTTAAGGGGCATCCTATAGAATGCTCTGCTAGAATCATACTCGTCGATTAGGAAGAGAGGTGTGATACAATGCGTGAGAGACAGGCCTAAAGATAATGTGCATACAGGAGACATGTAGGCAGGTCTATGTATATAGAAAGGGTCGATGGAGATTGTGCGTGTGTATGCTTGTGAGAGGAAGATTTCTTATCATAAAGGTTAGTGAAAACAGTCGTACATGGTTACGAGAGGGAGGGAGGGTTATATGGAGAGCATGTCTGCGAGAAAGACACCTTGGGAAAGAGTGTGTGAGCATGTGTGAGAGACCACCGATGGAGAGTGAAACTACACGTAAAAGATTGATGTAAACATTGATTAAAGATATAAATTGTATCCAAATATTAGGATGGGATCATGATATTTGCAATTCGTGTAAGGAACGGTCATTGATCCATCAGACATCTAGATTCTATCGAATTTGAGCATGTCTATGTTATTATTTGACATAATTGATCCACATAGTTAGTATTTTGAACTCCAGACAATGCATCGCTTTAGCAATCGAATATAAACGTGAGTATAGTTCATGTTGTGTGTGTAAAGCACATTACACATACGAAAGTTACACAATGAACATTATAAATAGCTAGCTATGAACTAGCATACATTTGAATTCAACTTAAGGTGGTTTAAAAAAATCAAATTCAACATGAAGTCCATTCAATTATTTGAATTCAATATCATGGCATTTGTAAATCATACCTAAATTATGGGGGCACCAATCTTTGCTCTGGTTTTGTACATAATAGCATATATAGTCGTGTACAAAATAGATTCAAATTTAGCTCCTCCGTTCCAAAATAATCATAATTATAGGATTTTCAAGTGTCAAAATTTCAAAAAAGAAGTGGACAATTTAATGAGGTTTTCAAGCATACAAGGTCAAATTTAACGTTGTATATTTAGGTCAATCCTCAAAGTTCAAGAGTACTCTAAATGTGAATGCTTCTGTTTCAAAATTTCAAACGAAATGCCAAAAGAGCCTCTACTCGCCCGAAACTGCGTGAGACCAATGTTTGGTAGTAGAAGGAAATTACTTTTCTAACTCCGACCCGTGAAACCTACCGGCCTGACGTCCAAAGGTCTAAACCAGGGTAGGTTTGTAGCTTCATCTAGACGCCACGCAACCGCCTCCGAAAAATATTCATACACAATGGCCGCCTAAGCACACATGCGCCCGACCGAAATCGCTCCTGCCCACTATTTGGACACCCGGGATCATCATCCTACCCCCGACCCGCAGTAGGTCCGAAATTTAAGAGGGGGGAAAAGTTTGTACTTTCCCCAAATTTCAAACAAGCGCGTCCCATCTGTTCAAAAAAGCCAAAAACAAGCGCGTCCCAGACCAAAACATGGTTCTCCCTTAGCTCCCCCGCCCCCCTGTCCGATTCCCCATTCGTACTCGATGGGCGCCAAAACTACCTCTCCACCAGCCGTGAAACCCCGACGTCCTCCTTCCGCCACCCCATCCCACCCATCAACTGCCGCCCTCCTTCATCACGCCGGAGCCGATACCCCGCATCATCGTCCACCGCAACCTCAACTGCAACGCCCTCCAAGGCTAGTAATTGAAGCCGAGGCCGAGCCGTACGTACCCGAGCCAGTTCAACCACGCCATCCTGCGCCTCACTGTTGTCACTCCAACTTCATCACCGTCCACGGCACCGGAGCTGTTCCTGATACACCGTCCTTCGCCACCTCAGATCTGCTTTCCCTCCGCCGACATACGGCCACAGCAACACAGTCAACAATTTGGCCATGGGTTCGTCCAAGCCTGCACCCTCCTCCAAAACATATGTTTCCCCTGCAAAAAGAAGAAGATCGGCGCGACATATGGAGGCGACCACACTGGCAACCGGAAATGGTACTCCTCTTCCCTTATTCGTGCAAATCTTATGTGTCTGCTTGCACGGTATTCATCCCACAGAAGACACTAGTTGACCACTTCTTCTTGATACTAGATGTTCCTAGTAACTCATGATGCACAAGGTTTCTCCTCATATACTCTTTCACCTTAGCTAGAGGTCCGTCGCCCCCTGGATTTCAATTCCTGATCAGTTGATTGCCAATTAACGGAAGCATTCCCCGGTGTAACATGCGCTAGTCCGCCTATTACGCCGGGGAAGCAACGCCTCGGTGTTTATCTTAGGGGCGTGTGGGGCCTAGAGCTGCTGGCGCCCGATATGGAGGTCGGCCGGGATTAAAGGAATGACCTGGGGGCGCTGCCAATAATGGCGGTGGTGTGAGGTCGAGGGGAGGGCGAAGTGGCGGAGGCAGGGGTCTGGGCCGGTGGTCGCTGGCGGTTCGGTAAAGATCGTCAACAGTGACTAGCGGGAGGTAGACGAAGGCCATCTGCCTGTTCCTTATAGATCAGACGGTTCATAAAAATATCGTCTGACCTATTTATTTTCAGTCGACTGTTATCTTGATAGGACCACATGTGGTGGTGTGCTGGAGGAGTACCTGCATTTCCTGTGCTCATATATTACAAAATCATATGGAGTAGAATATAATTTTGTTTGCCATGCAATGTTGTAGAGATTTCATATGTCTCCTGTCATTTATTTTTCAGCCACCTTCTATCTGCTACTTTTACAGTGCACTAGTTCTGCACACACTTCACCCATACTCTCACTATTATGTTTTTATGCAAGGGTATTTCAGACTCTGCCTTCACAGAAGCAGAAAATAAAAGAGAGAAGTCGCTCCAGTGTGGTACGCGGCTAGGCCAGACACGTTTCCATGTTATAAAGGGTGCAATGTCAATTGATGGAGACGGTAAATGTAGCTCTGCAGTTGATGATCTCAATTGCCACACACAACCATCCCAGGTGCTTGCTTTAACTTCTCGGTGTCATATGTGGTTGCATGTTGCATATGGTCTAGCTTGTATTCGAAATGCCGAAGTCGGTCTTTATTAAGATAAAGAAAGATATTTTTTACATGAACCACCATCCCGGAAGCACCAGAAGTCAAATAGCTAGTCAGGGCATTGGCCGAGCTAGTGACAAGCCCAGCACAGACAGGCATCACCTGGAAGCCAACTAAAAAGCCACGATGGTGGCGAAGCAGCCCACCTCCCACCAGGCTCTCAGGTCCTAGATGATCATGATCACCACTCCAACCGGATGTCTAGCTTGTATTGCTTCCAATTTGGTTAAATTGCATCTGCTTAGCTTACACACTATACCTTTGAATATGACATGCCTTCCTGTTTTTGGTACATACTAGTACATCTGTCTATTAAGCATGTCCTTACATAAAACTATTGTTTTTTTGTATCCCGCGTCAACCAATATGACAAGATATATACCTTTAGTATATGCAGTGTGATATTACTTGCATCTTTCATATGATTTATAGCATGCACTGCTTCTAATTTCTTGAAATGCCATTTATGATGGGATGCTTTTAACTTGGCAAAGTCATATTGGTTGCATCTTTCATGTGGTGTCTAGCTTGCATTGCTTCTTACTTGTTGAAATGGTTTCTCCTTAGTTTACACAAACAGTTGTGAGTATGCCATGCCGTCCTGTTTTTTGTATTATTCCATCCTGGTATCATGTGTTTGCCTTACATCAAAGTAGTGATTGTCAGTATCATGCACGAATGAGTTCTGAAGAGTGAATTTTATTGCTTTTTCTTGTCGGTTTTACTTGAAAATTCAAAATCAATAAAGCGGAAGGAAGTTAGCAAGGCAGCGGATAAAGGTGCTCCTTCCAAACTGAGGACCTCTACAGATTCTACTCCTCCATCCCCCCAAGATGATTTCCAAGACAACACATGCATAAACACTCAGCGTAGCTGTGTTGATGATGAGCACGTCTCCCCTAGTGCACCATCACAGGTGCTCCCTCTAACTTGGAACTGTTATATGTGGTTGCATGTTATGTATGATGTCTAGCTTGTATTGCTTCTAACTTTGTTGAATTCCATCTGCTTACTTTACACATTATACTTGTGAATAAGACACTTGTTCCTGTTTCTAGAACATACAATATCTGTCTATCACGCCATGTTCTTACATCAAAGTAGTACTGTTGTGTAACCTGCAACAATCACTTATCACAAGTCACGTTTGACTTGGGAGTGTGATATAGGTTACATCTCTCATTCTTTTCTAGCTTGTACTACTTCTAATTTGTTAAAACGGCACTTATGACGAGACAGTTTTAACTTGGTAGAGTGATATTCGTTGCATCTTTCATATGGTGTCTAGCTTTCATTGCTTCTAATTTGTTGAAATGCCTTCTCCTTAGTTTACACATCATAAGCTGTGAATATGCAATGCTGTGAATATGCAATGGCACCAATGATGAGAGACCTTTAACTTGTAGTGTGATATTGTTTGCATCTTGCATATGATTTATTTCTTGTACTGCTTCACATTTGTTTAAACGCCATTTATGATGAGACACTGTTAACTTGGCAGAGCGATATTTGTAGCATCTTTCATATGGTGTCTACCTTCCATTGCATTGCTTCTAGTTTAGTGAAATGTCTTCTGCTTAGTTTACACATCATAGTTCTGGTTATCTCACGCCGTCCTGATTTTCATACATATTACATCCTCCTAGCATGTGGTTGTCTAACATCAAAGTTCAGTTCATCTATATCACGCATCAATTTGTTCTGAAGAAGTAAATTGTTATTCATTTTTCTTGTCGGCTTGACTTAACATGGCACAGAGAAAGAGGAAGCAACACAGATTGACAAGGAAAGGGAAGCGGAATTATCCTGCAGATTCTGCTGGTACTGATGGTGCAATAGAAGGTCAAAGTCCAGCGGAAAATTGTACAAACAGGGTATCCCGTGCTACACGAGGTGCAGAACAAGCTAAACAGAAACAAATAGCTGCCACCAAACAAGCAGAGACAACCCTAGTTGTCACAACACCTTCCACCGTACCACCAGCTGCATGATTTACTCGTTGGTCAACTCAGCTAGAAGCATGCTCCCAAGCTCCCTTGCCACCTGACACTACTTTCGAAGAACTCTTGACACAAGATGGGTTGGCAAGATCGGATGAACTTTGTGAGCTTCAACAGGAAGAAGGTAGTTGCTGGAGTCAAGTTACAATTGCATGCTTCTTTATATGTAGTCTCACAGTTTGATGTACACTAACACTTCCTATGTTCGTTGTTGGACTAGAACCTAGGCGCAAGAGGAAACAAACATTAGGGTTAATGCTCGATAGGTTAACTAAATCTAGAGGAGGAAGAATGGAGATCCGTTTTGAGGCAGGTTTAAAAAGGCCACGTGATGCTACAGAGTCAGCCAAGTTAGTATCAGAGGCAACGGTTGCCGTTAGGTGTCATGTACGTATCCTCCCAACATGGATTCAATATAGGAGTGACAAAGACGAAACTCATTTCAACACCTTCCTCGACCATTTATCTGCAAGTATGGTTATGTATGGAAACTAGTAATATCGTCTTGCTCTGTCCCATACTTTCTAGGTTGTTGATAATGAGACTCCCATAATTTTCAACAGACGAGGTTCAAGTTGGATATCCAAGATGATGCAACCAGACAAGCTTGCACCCATGTTTTCAAGTCTGCTCTGCGACAATATCGGTATAACTTGAGGAAAACTCACTTTGAAGGCAAGGCTAACAGTGAACTTGCCCAAACATCTCCAATGGAAAATATATAAGATGAAGATTTGAGAGGCCTCATTAAACACTCGTCTGATCGGAAGTATCATGTACATTATATATATGTGATCAGATCACATGTTGAAGTCTTATTTATGCATCACAAATTTATCTTCTTGTAGGTGAACTGTTCAAAGAACAAGGCTAACCGTACGAAAGTGAAATTCCAATAGACGACAGGATCTCGTAGCTATATTGCACACTGCGAGGCTCTTGTAATTAGCTGTTGTTTCACTCTTTTTGTTGTACCATATTATCAGATCTATATTGACTTGTTCCAAATGCAGAGGAAAGCCCACAAGGACCAAAAAGTACCTGAACCAAATGTTGTGGAAATCTTCAAGGACTGTCACGCCAGCAAGATGAAGGGCATGACTACACCAGTCAAAGCCGCTGTTGTAAGTCCTTAATCCTCATGCCTTTTAGCTACTACTTACTTTGACTTGTGCCTTGAACTGCATGGTTTGTAGCCAATGTCTATTACTCTTTTCAATTTTAAACACAATTGTCTTAGCGTATCATTGCACCTTACAAGGTTTAAAAGAGAGGAGTGATGTTCCTTTGATCTTGACCTGTAATCTAGTTCTGTGCTGGACTTGCCCACACAACATTACAATTGCCTGTTTGTCCGTTCTCAATTGTTTTGTGATATGAATGATGTCATACTATGCTTACCGTATTATAAACTTTGTCTCTTTATCCTTAGCAGTCAATACAATGTGAAGAAATAGACAATACATTAGGCATGGTACATGGTCATATGTTTGGAACCTAGTTTTATTATGTACTTTGAGTAAAATACAACTTATATTTTACATGGGTTCACCAGAATAAGTTATGTATATAGACCAAAGCTATTTTGTTTGGTTTTGCTGCCTCCTTAATATCTCCAGTTCTGGTACGACTAATGTAAAAACTCAACTTTTCAGCAAGCTATGGAAAAAATGGTGGAACCGCCACCTTCTAAAGGTGGCGAGGCAACTATAACCGCAATGTCAGCTCTTGATGCAGTGGGTTAGTACATGTCCACTAAAAGTGCCAAAAGCATGTTCCTACATAATACTGGGTTGGTTGTTAAGGCAATCTCGTCCAAACTACCTCATGATCAAGATATGCATGCTCAAAACAATGTTATATCTGCGCTCTAGACACAAGTCCATTCCCTAACAGAGACCCTTCGTGAAACAAGGACAGACATTGTTCGATGTCGTCAAGATATGCATGGTTTTGAAACCAGACTATCAGACATTTGCTATGTTGTTCAGGAGCCTAGGAGAAATGAAGGCGAAGGTTATGGTGCTCCATCGGACAATACAACATGAAAACGTAACGGTCAGGTCAAATGAACTGAGCTTCTAAACTTCTGGTGGTGCATTTATCTCCCAGACTTTTAACTTTTATGCCAACCTTCCTTTTGTTTTATAGTTGTACTTCGTTTTGTTGCGATACAAAAAAATTTCTTAACGTGCAGCCACCGGCTGAAGAAATCAGCAAGCCATTTTTGTATAGTGTAGGATGTTCCCTATATTTGCACTGGTGGCGATCTTTGATACCCAGTCGATGTAATATGTGCAATCGTCTTAATAGCCTAGCGTTAGTTTCGGGCTTATTTATTTCCTAGTCTTCTTTTTCCCTGGTTTGCTAGTGGCCACAACAACCTTGGGCCATATACGCACCGTGGTAACCTTGACCCTGCTACGGGTCATAGGATCCATGGGCCTCCTATGGGCCATAGGATCCATGGGCCTCCTACGGGCCATCGATAAATGGGCCTCCAACAGGGCCATCGAATCGGTGGGCCTCGGGCCATCGGATAAATGGGTCAACATGGGCCGTAAATGGGCATAATTGGTATCGACCCAGCATGGTAACGAGCCGTTAATAGGCCGGAGGACAGAAAAGGCTTAATTCTGTCACAGGCATAACGGGTCGTTAATGGGCCAGAATAGAGGACGGGTTGGAAACGGCGCAACGGGTTAACAGGCCAGAAACGGGCCAACTCTTGCCATGGGCCGAATTTGGCCCATTAGGGGAACAAGCCAGTAACGGTCCGGAAGTAATCGAGGGCCGGAAAGGAGCCCAAGAATGTATGGGCCGTCAGTAGGCCGAAAGCTAACACGGGCTGGAAACGGCCCATGTGAATCATGGGCCGTTAACGGGTACAAAGAAATTTACTGTTCATTATGGGCTAGAGTCACCATGGGCCTCTAAAGGGCCTAAAGATACGAAGGCCTCATATGGGCCGAAAGACGTCGTGGGCCATACATGGGCCGAAAGTGAAACGGGCTGGTGTTATATTCGACAGCCCACATGACGTTGTTGGGCCGATTTCGGGTAGGCCCTAGCGGGTCGTGAGTTACCGGGCCATATAATGGGCTATTTGCGAAGAGACCGTTAACAGGCTTTTCATGGGCGAGCCCGCTAACTTTTGACCAAGTAAAACAGCTTGGCTTTTGTAAGCTAAATGGGCCAGTGGTGGGCCATCGCACGTGTCGACATATCATAGGCGCCTATCTGACCGACTGATGAGCTGACACGTGTTTCCTTCGGCCAATCAGAATTTTACACGTGGAAATTTCCCATTGGTCCGGGCTGTTAACGGGTTATCGGATCCGAAACCGAACCCGATAGCTTAACGGCGGCCCGTTATGGTGGATGCCATGTGTCGGTCACCCTTGACGAAAGCACTTATGTGACGCGTGACTTATCGTCATGGAAGTGGACACTTCCGTGATGATAATTTTGGTAATGTCATGGAACACTTCTACGACAACACAGGTATGACTATCTTGATTCTGTCATAAAATCGTCATGGATGTGCATGCATGACAGAAAACGTGACCTACTGTGACAAACACGTATCATCACGGAAGTGTATTTTTTTTGTAGTGCAACTTGTGTGTCTATGGGGTGCCCCTGGCCACGTATATAAAGGAGGGGAGGGAAGAGGTGGCCGGCCCAAGGGGGGCGCGCCAGGTGTGGGGAATCCTACTAGGACTCCCTAGTCCAAGTAGGATTCCCCTCCTCTTTCCTATTCCTAGTAGGAGAAGGAGGGAAGGAGAAGGAGGAGAGAAGGAAAGGCACCCCCAACCCTAGTCCAATTCGGTTTGGGCTAGGGGGGCGCGCGCCTCTCCATGGCCGACCTCCTCTCTTCCACCACTAGCCCCATGATGCCCAATAACTTCCCGAGGGGGGGGGGTTCCGGTAACCCCCAGTACTCCGAAACTTATCCGAAATGACCCGAACCATTCCGATGTCCGAATGTAACCTTCCAATATATAAATCTTTATGTATCGACCATTTCGAGACTCCTCGTCATGTCTGTGATCACATACGGGACTCCGAACAACCTTCGGTCATCAAATCGCATAACTCATAATACAAATCGTCATCAAACGTTAAGCATGCGGACCCTACGGGTTTGAGAACTATCTGGATGCTCATATTGGCTCCTACATATTCTATGAAGATCTATTGGTCAAACCGCATAACAACATACATTGTTCCCTTTGTCATCGGTATGTTACTTGCCCAAGATTCGATCATCGGTATCATCATACCTAGTTCAATCTCATTACCGGCAAGTCTCTTTACTCGTTCCGTAATGCATCATCCCGTGGCTAACTCATTAGACACATTGCTTGCAAGGCTCATAGTGATATGCATTACCGAGAGGGCCCAAAGATAACTCTCCGATACACGGAGTGACAAATCCTAATGTTGATCTATGCCAACTCAACAAACACCATCGGAGACACCTGTAGAGAATCTTTATAATCACCCAGTTATGTTGTGACGTTTGATAGCACACAAGGTGTTCCTTCGGTATTCGGGAGTTGCATAATCTCATAGTCTGAGGAACATGTATAAGTCATGAAGAAAGCAATAGTAGAAAAACTAAACAATCATTATGCTAAGCTAACGGATGGGTCTTGTCCATCACATCATTCTCTAATGATGTGATCCCGTTCATCAAATAACAACACATGTCTATGGCTAGGAAACTTAACCATCTTTGATTAACGAGCTAGTCAAGTAGAGGCATACTAGGAACACTCTGTTTGTCTATGTATTCACACATGTACTAAGTTTCCGGTTAATACAATTCTAGCATGAATAATAAACATTTATCATGATATAAGGAAATATAAATAACAACTTTATTATTGCCTCTAGGGCGTATATCCTTCAATATTTTCATGGCTTGTCTGTTTTTTATATCTTCTGCCAGAGGCATTCATATAGAGTTATACTTTGTTCTAGATATCGAGTTGTAATATTGAGTTGTAAGTAAATAAAAGTGTGATGATCATCATTATTAGAGCATTATATATATATAAAGAGAGGCCAAAAAAGGGAGCCCCAAAAAAGAGAGAAAACAAAAAAATGAGAGAAAAAGAGAGAAGGGGTGATACGTCCATTTTGCATCATCTTTTCCTACTGTTATTTATAATGTTTTTATCCATAATAATGTTTTTTGGAGTAATTCTAATGCCTTTTCTCTCATAATATGTAAGGTATACACAAAGAGGGAGAATTCTGGCAGTTGGAAATCTGGATCTGGAAAAGCTACCTCAGGCCACCTATTCTGCACAACTCCAAACAAGTTGAAACTTCACGGAGAAATTTTATCAAATATATGATGAATATTGGAGCAAATAACTACCAGAGGGGGCCCACCAGGTGGGCACAACCCACCTGGGCGCGCTGGGGAGCTCAGGCGCGCCCTGGTGGGTTGTGCTCACCCAAGCCCACCTCCGGTGCCCATTTTATGGTACATAAGTCATTTTGACATAGAAAAAAATAAGGAGAGAA
Organism: Triticum urartu; assembly: GCF_056163025.1. NCBI lineage: Eukaryota > Viridiplantae > Streptophyta > Magnoliopsida > Poales > Poaceae > Triticum > Triticum urartu. The sequence continues at coordinate 370,291,428 of NC_141873.1, forward strand.
CTTTTGGGATGGAGCACCGCAGTCTCGAGGAGGAACTTGGGAAGGAGCACTTTTGCCCTCCAGCGGAGCGATTCTGCCGGGGGAACTTCCCTCCCGGAGGGGAAATCATCGTCATCATCATCACCAACAACTCTCCCATCTTGGGGAGGGCAATGTCCATCAACATCTTCAACAACACCATCTCATCTCAAACCCTAGTTCATCTCTTGTGTTCAATCTTGTTACCAAAACTATAGATTGGTGCTTGTGGTGACTAGTAGTGTTGATTACATCTTATAGTTGATTACTATATGGTTTATTTGGTGGAAGATTATTGATACGTGTCCAACGTATCTATAATTTTTTATTGCTCCATGCTATATTATCTACTGTTTTGGACATTATTGGGCTTTATTATCCACTTTTATATTATTTTTGGGACTAACCTATTAACCAGAGGCCCGACCCAGAATTGCTGTTTTTTTGCCTATTTTAGGGTTTCGAAGAAAAGGAATATCAAACGGAGTCCAAATGGAATGAAACCTTCGGGAACGTGATTTTCTCACCGAACATGATCAAGGAGACTGGGACCCTACGTCAAGAAACAAAGGAGGAGGCCACGAGGTAGGGGGCGCGCCTACCCCCCTAGGCGCGCCCTCCACCCTCGTGGGCCCCCTGTTGCTCCACCGACGTACTCCTTCCTCCTATATATACCTACGTACCCCCAAACGATCAGAGACGGAGCGAAAACCCTAATTCCATCGCCGTAACTTTCTATATCCACGAGATCCCATCTTGGGGCCTGTTCCGGAGCTCCGCCAGAGGGGGTATCCATAACGGAGGGCTTCTACATCATCACCATAGCCCCTCCGATGAAGCGTGAGTAGTTTACCTCAGACCTACGGGTCCATAGTTATTAGCTAGATGGCTTCTTCTCTCTTTTTGGATCTCAATACAATGTTCTCCCCCTCTCTTGTGGAGATCTATTAGATGTAATCTTCTTTTTGTGGTGCGCTTGTTGAGACCGATGAATTGTGGGTTTATGATCAAGTCTATCTATGAACAATATTTTAATCTTCTCTGAATTCTTTTATGTATGATTGGTTATCTTTGCAAGTCTCTTCGAATTATCAGTTTGGTTTGGCCTACTAGATTGATCTTTCTTGCAATGGGAGAAGTGCTTAGCTTTGGGTTCAATCTTGCGGTGTCCTTTCCCAGTGACAGTAGGGGCAGCAAGGCATGTATTGTATTGTTGCCATCGAGGATAACAAGACGGGGTTTTCATCATATTGCATGAGTTTATCCCTCTACATCATGTCATCTTGCTTAAGGCGTTACTCTGTTTTCATGAACTTAATACTATAGATGCATGCTGGATAGCGGTCGATGAGTGGAGTAATAGTAGTAGATGCAGGCAGGAGTCGGTCTACTTGTCTCCAACATGATGCCTATATACATGATCATACCTAGATATTCTCATAACTATGCTCAATTATGTCAATTGCTCAACAGTAATTCGTTCACCCACCGTAAAATACTTATGCTCTTGAGAGAAGCCACTAGTGAAACCTATGGCCCTCGGGTCTATCTTCATCATATTAATCTTTCAATACTTAGTTATTTCCTTTGCTTTTATTTGCCTTTTATTTTACTTTGCATATTTATCATAAAAATACCAAAAATATTATCTTATCATATCTATCAGATCTCACTCTCATAAGTGGCCGTGTAGGGATTGACAACCCCTTATCGCGTTGGTTGCGAGGATTTATTTGTTTTGTGTAGGTGCGAGGGACTCGCGCGTAACCTCCTACTGGATTGATACTTTGGTTCTCAAAACTGAGGGAAATACTTACGCTACTTTGCTGCATCACCCTTTCCTCTTCAAGGGAAAACCAACGCAGTGCTCAAGAGGTAGCAAGAAGGATTTCTGGCGTCGTTGCCGGGGAGTCTACGCAAAAGTCAATATACCAAGTACCCATCACAATCCTTATCTCCCACATTACATTGTTTGCCATTTGCCTCTCGTTTTCCTCTCCCCCACTTCACCCTTGCCGTTTTATTCGCCCTCTTTCTCTCTATCCTCCCTCTCTTTTTCCGTTTGCTTCTTTTCCTTTTGCTTGTCGTTATGGCTAGTCCCTTATCTTCTCCATTGTCTTCGGAGAATAAAATTCTAAATTTTAATCAAAGGGAGGGAGAAGATCTAAAAGACGCTTGGTATAGAATTTGCAATGCTCAAAATAGATCTACCAGAAAGCAATCTACTTCCGTTCTTCTTCGCAATTTTTATATAGGCGCTACTCCTTGGCATAGATATGTCCTTGATACTATTACAGGAGGGAACTTCTTGGGTAGCCATACTTTTGATTCTTATAATGCTATGATAGATTTGTTTGGCTCACCCCCTCTTTTGGTTAATGGAACTGTATTAACTTTGGAGCATGTAATGCAAAGGCTCGAAATTATTGAAAACAAGGTTGCTACCTTAGAGTTAATTGAAAATTTAGATAAAAAGATCCACAACCGAATCTCTCAATATGGATCTAAAGTAGGAGTCACTTTAAAAAATATTAAAGAAAAGGAACCCATAGTTAATGAGAAAATAAATCACGATTCCACTAGGATCGATAAACTTGAGGATATTATTACCAACTTGGGAACCGCTTTTTCTTCCGTAAATAATACTCCAAGTCCTCCCACTAAAATTGCCAAGCTTATGTATGTTCCTAAAACTAAGGGTGAATCCTCTAGTAAGGAAACTGTGGATCTCAAATCTATAAGTATTCATCCCAATCTTTTTGCTATCATTAAGGAACCATTTGTTACAAATGAATTTTTCGATCTTGTGCCTAAAAGTTTGATAATCAATAAAAATAAAGAAATTACTAAAGATGGTAGATGCCTCATTGAAGAATTGCCAACCAAAGATGGCAATACCTAGATCTATCCTTGCTTTTTATGCCTAGCTAGGGGCGTTAAATGATAGTGCTTGTTGGGAGGCAACCCAATTTTGTTTTTATTCCTTGCTTTTTGCTCCTGTTTAGTAATAAATAATTTATCTATCCTCTTCTTAGGTTGTGTTTTTTGTGTTTAATTAGTGTTTGTTCCAAGTAGAACCATTGGGAAGACTTGGGGAAAGTTTTGATATCTTGCTGTAAAAAAACATAAACTTTAGCGCTCACGAGAACTGCTGCCATTTTTATTTGGAAGGTTCTATTTAGTTAATTATTTTGCAGATGATTAATAGATAAATTACTCATGTACAGCAATTTATTTTAAAAAAATTGAGGTTCCAGATCTTGCACTAGCTATAGATTACTACAGACTGTTCTGTTTTTGACAGATTCTGTTTTTCGTGTGTTGTTTGCTTATTTTAATGAATCTATGGCTAGTAAAATAGTTTATAAACCATAGAGAAGTTGGAATACAGTAGGTTTAACACCAATATAAATAAATAATGAGTTCATTACAGTACCTTGAAGTGGTCTTTTGTTTTCTTTCGCTAACGGAGCTCACGAGATTTTCTACTTTAAGTTTTGTGTTGTGAAGTTTTCAAGTTTTGGGTAAAGATTTTATGGATTATGGAACAAGGAGTGGCAAGAGCCTAAGATTTGGGATGCCCATGGAACCCCCAAGATAATCTAAGGACACCTAAAATCCAAAGCTTGGGGATGCCCCGGAAGGCATCCCCTCTTTTCGTCTACTTCTATCGGTAACTTTACTTGGAGCTATATTTTTATTCACCACATGATATGTGTTTTGCTTGGAGCATCTTATATGATTTGAGTCTTTGTTTTTTAGTTTACCACAATCATCCTTGCTGTACACACCTTTTGAGAGAGCCATACATGATTTGGAATTTGTTAGAATACTCTATGTGCTTCACTTATATCTTTTTGAGTTATATAGTTTTGCTCTAGTGCTTCACATATATCTTTTTAGAGCACGGTGGTGGATTTGTTTTATAGAAACTATTGATCTCTCATGCTTCACTTAGATTATTTTGTGAGTCTTAAATAGCAGGGTAATTTGCTTAAATAATCCTAATATGCTAGGTATTCAAGATTAGTAAAAAAATTCTTATGAGTATTTTGAATACTAAGAGAAGTTTGATGCTTGATGATTGTTTTGAGATATGGAGGTAATAATATCAAAGTCGTGCTAGTTGAGTAGTTGTGAATTTGAGAAATTCTTGTGTTGAAGTTTGCAAGTCCTGTAGCATGCACGTATGGTAAACGTTATGTAACAAATTTGAAACATGAGGTGTTATTTGATTGTCTTCCTTATGAGTGGTGGTCGGGGACGAGCGATGGTCTTTTCCTACCAATCTATCCCCCTAGGAGCATGCGCGTAGTGCTTGGTTTTTGATGACTTGTAGATTTTTGCAATAAGTATGTGAGTTCTTTATGACTTATGTTGAGTCCATGGATTATACGCACTCTCACCCTTCCATCATTGCTAGCCTCTTCGATACCGTGCATTGCCCTTTCTCACATTGAGAGTTGGTGCAAACTTCGTCGGTGCATCCAAACCCCGTGATATGATACGCTCTTTCACACATAAACCTCTTTATATCTTCCTCAAAACAGCCACCATACCTACCTATTATGGCATTTCCATAGCCATTCCGAGATATATTGCCATGCAACTTTCCACCATTCCGTTTATCATGACACATTCATCATTGTCATATTGCTTAGCATGATCATGTAGTTGACATAGTATTTGTGGCAAAGCCACCGTTCATAATTCTTTCGTACATGTCACTCTTGGTTCATTGCATATCCCGGTACACTGCCGGAGGCATTCATATAGAGTCATATCTTGTTCTAAGTATCGAGTTGTAATTCTTGAGTTGTAAATAAATAGAAGTGTGATGACCATCATTCATAGATCATTGTCCTAAAAAAGAGAAAGGCCAAATAAAAAGGGGGAAAGACCAAATAAAAAACAATATATAAAAGGGACAATGCTACTATCCTTTGCCACACTTGTGCTTCAAAGTAGCACCATAATCTTCATGATAGAGAGTCTTTTGTTTTTTCACTTTCATATACTAGTGGGAAATTTTCATTATAGAACTTGGCTTGTATATTCCAACAATGGGCCTCCTCAAGTGCCCTAGGTCTTCGTGAGCAAGCAAGTTGGATGCACACCCACTTAGTTTCTTTTGTTGAGCTTTCATACTTTCATAGCTCTAGTGCATCCGTTGCATGGCAATCCCTACTCCTTGCATTAACATCAATCGATGGGCATCTCCATAGCCCATTGATTAGCCTCGTTGATGTGAGACTTTCTCCTTTTTGTCTTCTCCACATAACCCCCATCATCATATTCTATCCCACCCATAGTGCTATATCCATGGCTCGCGCTCATATATTGCATGAAAGTTTATAGGTTTGAGATTACTAAAGTATGAAACAATTGCTTGGCTTGTTATCGGGGTTGTGCATGATGAGAGCATTCTTGTGTGACGAAAATGGAGCATGACTAAACTATATGATTTTGTAGGGATGAACTTTCTTTGGCCATGTTATTTTGAGAGGACATAATTGCTTAGTTAGTATGCTTGAAGTATTATTATTTTTATGTCAATATGAACTTTTATCTTGAATCTTTCGGATCTGAATATTCATATCACAATTAATAAGAATTACATTAAAATTATGCCAAGTAGCACTCCGCATCAAAAATTCTGTTTTTATCATTTACCTACTCGAGGACGAGCAGGAATTAAGCTTGGGATGCTTGATACGTCTCCAACGTATCTATAATTTTTGATTGCTCCATGCTATATTATCTATTGTTTTGGGCATTATTGGGCTTTATTATCGATTTTTATATTATTTTTGGGACTAACCTATTAACCAGAGGCCCAGCCCAGAATTGTTGTTTTTTTTGCCTATTTTAGGGTTTTGAAGAAAAGGAATATCAAACGGAATCCAAACGGAATGAAACCTTCGGGAACGTGATTTTCTCACCGAACATGATCGAGGAGACTTGGACCCTGCGTCATGAAACAAAGGAGGAGGCCACGAGGTAGGGGGTGCGCCTACCCCCCCTAGGCGCCCCCTCCTCCCTCGTGGGCCCCCTGTTGCTCCACCGACGTACTCCTTCCTCCTATATATACCTGCATACCCCCAAATGATCAGAGACGGAGCCAAAACCCTAATTCCACCGCCATAACTTTCTGTTTCTAGGAGATCCCATCTTGGGGCCTGTTCCGGAGCTCCGTCGGAGGGGGTATCCATCACGAAGGGCTTCTACATCATCACCATAGCCCCTCCGATGAAGCGTGAGTAGTCTACCTCAGACCTACGGGTCCATAGTTATTAGCTAGATGGCTTCTTCTCTCTTTTTGGATCTCAATACAATGTTCTCCCCCTCTCTTGTGGAGATCTATTTGATGTAATCTTCTTTTTGCGGTGTGTTTGTTGAGACCGATGAATTGTGGGTTTATGATCAAGTCTATCTATGAACAATATTTGAATCTTCTCTGAATTCTTTTATGTATGATTGGTTATCTTTGCAAGTCTCTTCGAATTATCAGTTTGGTTTGGCCTACTAGATTGATCTTTCTTGCAATGGGAGAAGTGCTTAGCTTTGAGTTCAATCTTGTTGTGTCCTTTCCGAGTGAAAGTAGGGGCATCAAGGCACGTATTGTATTGTTGCCATCGAGGATAACAAGATGGGGTTTTCATCATATTGCATGAGTTTATCCCTCTACATCATGTCATCTTGCTTAAGGCGTTACTCTGTTTTCATGAACTTAATACTCTAGATGCATGCTGGATAGCGGTCGATGAGTGGAGTAATAGTAGTAGATGCAGGCAGGAGTTGGTCTACTTGTCTCGGACGTGATGCCTATATACATGATCATACCTAGATATTCTCATAACTATGCTCAATTCTGTCAATTGCTCAACAGTAATTCGTTCACCCACCGTAAAATACTTATGCTCTTGAGAGAAGCCACTAGTGAAACCTATGGCCCCTGGGTCTATCTTCATCATATTAATCTTTCAATACTTAGTTATTTCCTTTGCTTTTTACTTTCCTTTTATTTTACTTTGCATCTTTATCATAAAATACCAAAAATAGTATCTTATCATGTCTATCGGATCTCGCTCTCGTAAGTGGCCGTGTAGGGATTGACAACCCCTTATCGCGTTGGTTGCGAGGATTTATTTGTTTTGTGTAGGTGTGAGGGACTCGCGCGTAGCCTCCTACTGGATTGATACCTTGGTTCTCAAAACTGAGGGAAATACTTACGCTACTTTGTTGCATCACCCTTTCCTCTTCAAGGGAAAACCAATGAGTGCTCAAGAGGTAGCAATTATATGTTTAGATCCAATATGCTATTTAATACCACTGTGATCTTGAGCATGATTATCATTTGTGAATAGTTACTTTGGTTCTTGAGGTCACGGGAGAAATCATGTTGCAAGTAATCATGTGAACTTGATATGTGTTTGATATTTTGATAGTATGTATGTTGTGATTCCCTTAGTGGTGTCATGTGAACGTCGACTACATGACACTTCACCATATTTGGTCCTAAGGGAATGCATTGTGGAGTAGCAATTAGATGATGGGTTGCGAGATTGACAGAAGCTTAAACCCCAGTTTATTTTGTTGGGGAATGTAATATTTCAAAAAAAATTGCCTACGATCACGCAAAATCTATCTAGGAGAAGCATAGTGATGAGCGGGGAGAGTGTGTCTACGTACCCTCATAGACCGAAAACGGAAGCGTTTAGTAACACGGATGATGTAGTCGAACGTCTTCACGATCCAACCGATCCAAGTACCGAACGTACGACACCTCCGCGTTCAGCACACGTTCATCTCGATGACGTCCCTCGAACTCTTGATCTAGTTGAGGCCAAGGGAGAGTTCTGTCAGCACGACGGCGTGGCGACGGTGATGATGAAGTTACCGGCGCAGGGCTTCTCCTAAGCACTACGACGATATGACCGGGGTGTGTAACTGTGGAGGGGGGCACCGCACACGGCTTAAAGATCAACTTGTGTGTTCTAGGGTGCCCCCTCCCCACGTATATAAAGGAGGGAGGAGGGGAGGGCCGGTCGGCCCCTAGGGCGCACCCAAGAGGGGAGTCCTACTAGGACTCCTAGTCCCAGTAGGATTCCACCAAAAGGGAGAGAGGGGGAAGGAAGGAGAGGGAGAGGGAGTAGGAAAGGGGGCGCCCCCCTTCTCTTGTCCAATTCGGACTGCTAAGGGGGGCGTGGCCTGCCCTGGCGGCCCTCCTCTCTCTCCAATAAGGCCCATGGTGGCCTATTAGTTCCCCCAGGGGGTTCCGATAACCCCCCCCCCCCCCCCCGCACTCTGTTTTTACCCGAAACTAGCCGGAACACTTCCGGTGTCCGAATAACATGGTCCAATATATCAATCTTTATGTCTCGACCATTTCGAGACTCCTCGTCATGTCCGTGATCTCATCCGGGATTCCGAACAAACTTTGGTACATCAAATCACATAACTCATAATACAAATCGTCATCGAACGTTAAGCGTGTGGACCCTACGGGTTCGAGAACTATGTAGACATGACCGAGACACATCTCCGGTCAATAACCAATAGAGGAACCTGGATGCTTGATAACCCACAAGTATAGGGGATCGCAACAGTTTTCGAGGGTAGAGTATTCAACCCAAATTTATAGATTCGACACAAGGGGAGCCAAAGAATATTTGAAGGTATTAGCAGTTGAGTTGTAAATTCAACCACACCTAGAGATTAATTATCTGCAGCAAGGTGATCAGTAGCTTAGTAGTATGATAGTTTTGATAGTAGTGACAGCAGCAATAGTAATAGTAACAATGATAGCGGTAATTTTGTAGCAAGTGTAACAGTGATAATAGCAGTAGTAACTTAGCAGAAACAATATGGAAAAGTTAGTACGCATTGGATCGGTGACTTGTTGGATGATATTCATCATGTGACAGTTATAACCTAGGGCGATACGACACTAGCTCCAGTTCATCGATATAATGTAGGCATGTATTTCATAAATAGTCACACATGCTCTATTAAAAGAACTTGCATGACATCTTTTGTCCTACACTCCCGTGGTAGCGGGGTCCGTATTGGAAACTAAGGGATATTAAGGTCTCCTTTTAATAGAGAACCGGAACAAAGCATTAACACATAGTGAATACATGAACTCCTCAAACTATGGTCATCACCGAGAGTGGGCCCGGTTGTTGTCACTCCGGGGTTATCGGATCATAACATGTAGTAGGTGACTATAACTTGCAAGATCGGATCTATAACATGAATATAATGATGATAACATAAATGGTTCAGATCTGAAATCATGGCACCCGGGCCTAAAATGACAAGCATTAAGCATGGCAAGGTCATAGCAACATCAATCTAAGAACATAGTGGATACTAGGGATCAGGCCCTAACAAAACTAACTTGATTACATGATGAATCTCATCCAACTCCTCACCGACCAGCGAGCCTACGAAGGAATTACTCACTCCCTGTGGGGAGCATCATGGAATTGGCGATGAAGAAGGGTTGGTGATGACGAAGAACGAAGATCCCCCTCTCCGGAGCCTCAAATGGACTCCAGATCTGCCCTCCCGAGGAAGAACAGGGCTTGGCGGCGGCTCCGTCTCGTGGATCGTGATAATTCTTTCTCCCTGATTTTTTTCTCCGAAAATAGGAATTTATAGTGTCAGGGTTGAGGTATGTGGGGCCACCAGGTGGGTACAACCCACCTGGGCGCGCCAGGAGAGGGGGGCACGGCCTGGTGGGTTGTGCCCACCCAGGGGCCCCTCTCCGGTAGGTCTTGGCTCTAGAAATTCTTATATATTATATAAAAATTTCTCGAAAAGTTTCGTTGCATTCCGAGAACTTTTATTTCTGCACAAAGACAACACCATGGTAGTTCTGCTGAAAACAACATCGGTCTGGGGTTAGTTTCATTCAAATCATGCAAATTAGAGTCCAAAACAAGAGGAAAAGCGTGAGAAAAAGAAGATACGTTGGAGACATATCAATGCTCATATTGGCTCCTACATATTCTACGAAGATCTTTATCGGTCAAACCGCATAACAACATACGTTGTTCCCTTAGTCATCGGTATGTTGCTTGCCCAAGATTCGATCGTCGGTATCATCATACCTAGTTCAATCTCGTTACCGGCAAGTCTCTTTACTCATTTCGTAATGCATCATCCCATAACTAACTCGCAAGGCTTATAGTGATGTGCATTACTAAGAGGGCCCAAAGATACCTCTCCGAAACACGGAGTGACAAATCCTAATCTCGATCTATGCCAACTCAACAAACACCATCGGAGACACCTGTGGAGGATCTTTATAATCACCCAGTTACGTTGTGACGTTTGATAGCACACTAAGTGTTCCTCCGGTATTCGGGAGTTGCATAATCTCATAGTCATAGGAACATGTATAAGTCATGAAGAAAGCAATTGCAATAAACTAAACGATCATAGTGCTAAGCTAACGGATGGGTCTTGTCCATCACATCATTCTCTAATGATGTGATCCCATTCATCAAATGACAACACATGTCTAGGGCTAGGCAACTTAACCATCTTTGATTAACGAGCTAGTCAAGTGAAGGCATACTAGGGACAGTCTGTATGTCTATGTATTCACACATGTACTAAGTTTACGGTTAATACAATTCTAGCATGAACAATAAACATTTATCATGATATAAGGAAATATAAATAACAACTTTATTATTGCCTCTAGGACATATTTCCTTCAGTCTCCCACTTGCACTAGAGTCAATAATCTAGATTACATAGTAATGATTCTAACACCCATGGAGTCTTGGTGCTGATCATGTTTTGCTCATGAGAGAGTCTTAGTCAATGGGTCTGCAACATTCAGATCAGTATGTATCTTAAAAATATCTATATCTCCCTCCTTGACTTGATCGTGGATGGAATTGAAGCGTCTCTTGATGTGTTTGGTTCTCTTGTGAAATCTGGATTCCTTTGCCAAGGCAATTGCACCAGTATTTGTCACAAAAGATTTTCATTGGACCCGATGCACTAGGCATCACACCTAGATCGGATATGAACTCCTTCATCCAGACTCCTTCATTTGCTGCTTTCGAAGCAGCTATGTACTCCTCTTCACACGTAGATCCCGCCACGACGCTCTGCTTGGAACTGCACCAACTCACAGCTTCACCATTCAATAAAAATGTGTATCCGGTTTGTGACTTAGAGTCATCCGGATCAGTGTCAAATCTTGCATTGACGTAACTGTTTAAGACGAGCTCTTTATCACCTCCATAAACGAGAAACATATCCTTGGTCCTTTTCCGGTATTTTAGGATGTTCTTGACCGTTGTCCAGTGATCCACTCCTGGATTACTTTGGTACCTACCTTCTAAACTAATAGCAAGACACACATCCGGTCTAGTACACAGCATTGCATACATGATAGATCCTATGGCTGAGGCATAGGGAATGACTTTCATAATTTCTCTCTATCTTCTGTAGTGGTCGGACATTGAGTCTGACTCAACTTCACACCTTGCAACACAAACAAGGACCCTTTCTTTGACTGATCCATTTTAAACTTCTTCAAAACTTTATCAAGGTATGTGCTTTGTGAAAGTCCAATTAAGCGTCTTGATCTATCACTATAGATCTTGATGCCCAATATATAAGCAGCTTCACCGAGGTCTTTCATTGAAAAATTCTTATTCAAGTATCCTTTTATGCTATTCAGAAATTCAGTATCATTTCTGATCAACAATATGTCATCCACATATAATATCAGAAATGCTACAGAGCTCCCACTCACTTTCTTGTAAATACAGGCTTCTCCAAAAGTCTGTATAAAACCATATGTTTGATCACCCTATCAAAGCGTATATTCCAACTCCGAGAGGCTTGCACCAGTCCATAAATGGATCGCTGGAGCTTGCACGCTTTGTTAGCACCTTTTGGATCGACAAAACTTTTTGGTTGCATCATGTACAACTCTTCTTTCAGATATCCATTAAGGAATGTAGTTTTGACATCCATTTGCCAAATTTCATAATCATAAAATGCAACAATTGCTAACATGATTCGGACAGACTTAAGCATCGCTATGGGTGAGAAGGTCTCATAAAATGCAGGAATGCAGTTTTGACATCCATCGAGCTTTGTAGACAGTAACATTACCGTCAGTGTCAGTCTTCTTCTTGAAGATCCATTTGTTCTCTATTGCTTGCCGATCATCGGGAAAGTCAACCAAAGTCCATACTTTGTTCTCATACATGGATCCCATCTCAGATTTCATGGCCTCAAGCCATTTCACGGAATCTAGGCTCATCATCACTTCCTCATTGTTCGTAGGTTCGTCATGGTCAAGTAACATGACCTCCAGAACAGGATTACCATACCACACTGGTGTGGATCTTGCTCTAGTTGACCTACGGGGTTCATTAGTAACTTGATCAAAAGTTTCATGATCATTATCATTAGCTTCCTCAGTAATTGGTGTAGGAATCACTGGAACTGATTTATGTGATGAACTACTTTCCAATAAGGGATAAGTTACAATTACCTCATCAAGTTCTACTTTCCTCCCATTCACTTCTTTCGAGAGAAACTCCTTCTCTAGAAAGGATCCATTCTTAGCAACGAATATCGTGCCTTCGGATCTGTGATAGAAGTTGTACCCAACAGTCTCCTTTGGGTATCCTATGAAGACACATTTCTCCGATTTGGGTTCGAGCTTATTAGGTTGAAGCTTTTTCACATAAGCATCGCAGCCCCAAACTTTAAGAAACGACAACTTGGGTTTCTTGTCAAACCATAGTTCATATGGTGTCGTCTCAACGGATTTCGATGGTGCCCTATTTAACGTGAATGCAGCTGTCTCTAAAGCATAACCCCAAAACGATAGCAGTAAATCAGTAAGAGACATCATAGATCGCACCATATCTAATGAAGTGCGGTTACGATGTTCGGACACACCATTACGCTGTGGTGTTCCAGGTGGCGCGAGTTGCGAAACTATTCCGCATTGTTTCAAATGAAGACCAAACTCATAACTCAAATATTCACCTCCACGATCAGATCGTAGAAACTTAATTTTCTTGTTACGGTGATTTTCCACTTCACTCTAAAATTCTTTGAACTTTTCAAATGTTTCAGACTTATGTTTCATCAAGTAGATATACCCATATCTGCTCAAATCATCTGTGAAGGTCAGAAAATAATGATACCCGCCACGAGCATCAACACTCATCTGACCACATACATCAGTATGTATTATTTCCAATAAGTCTGTTGCTCGCTCCATTGTTCCAGAGAACGGAGTCTTAGTCATCTTGCCCATGAGGCATGGTTCGCAAGCATCAAGTGATTCCAAAAGCCCATCAGCATGGAATTTCTTCATGCACTTTACACCAATATGACCTAAATGGCAGTGCCACAAATAAGTTGCACTATCATTATTAAACTTATATCTTTTGGCTTCAATACTATGAATATGTGTATCACTACTATCAAGATTCAATAAAAATAGAACACTCATCAAGGGTGCATGACCATAAAAAATATTACTCATATAAATAGAACAACCATTATTCTCTGATTTAAATGAATAACCATCTCGCATCAAAAACATCCAGATATAATGTTCATGCTTAACGCTGGCACCAAATAACAATTATTCAGGTCTAGTACTAATCTCGAAGGTAGATGTAGAGGTAGCGTGCCAACGACGATCACATCGACTTTGGAACCATTTCCCATGCGCATCGTCACCTCATCCTTAGCCAATCTTCATTTAATCCATAGCCCTGTTTCGAGTTACAAATATGAGCAGCAGAACCAGTATCAAATACCCAGGTGCTACTACGAGCATTAGTAAGGTACACATCAATAACATGTATATCAAATATACCTTTCACTTTGCCATCCTTCTTATCCGCCAAATACTTGGGGCAGTTCCGCTTCCAGTGACCAGTCGCTTTGCAGTAGAAGCACTCAGTCTCAGGCTTAGGTCCAGACATGGGCTTCTTCACTTGAGCAGCAATTTGCTTGCCGTTCTTCTTGAAATTCCTCTTCTTCCCTTTGCCCTTCTTCTTGAAACTAGTGTTCTTGTTGACCATCAACACTTCATGCTCCTTCTTGATTTCTACCTCCGCAGGCTTTAGCGTTGCGAAGAGCTCGGGAATTGTCTTATCCATCCCTTGCATATTATAGTTCATCATGAAGCTTTTGTAACTTGGTGGCAGTGATTGAAGAACTCTATCAATGACACTATCATCAGGAAGATTAACTCCCAGTTGAGTCAAGTGGTTGTGGTACCCAGACATTCTGAGTATGTGTTCACTAACATAACTATTCTCCTCCATCTTGTGGCTATAGAACTTATTGGAGACTTCATATCTCTCAATTCGGGCATTTGCTTAAAATATTAACTTCAACTCCTGGAACATCTCATATGCTCCATGATGGTCAAAACGTCGTTGAAGTCCCGATTCTAAGCCGTAAAGCATGGCACATTGAACTATCGAGTAGTCATCAGCTTTGCTCTGCCAGACGTTCATAACATCTGGTGTTTCTCCTGCAGTGGGCTTTGCACCTAGCGGTGCTTTCAGGACGTAATTCTTCTATGCAGCAATGATGATAATCCTCAAGTTACGGACCCAGTCCGTGTAGTTGCTACCATCATCTTTCAACTTAGATTTCTCTAGGAACACATTAAAATTCAAAGGAACAGTAGCACGGGCCATTTATCTACAACAACATAGACATGCAAAATACTATCAGGTACTAAGTTCATGATAAATTAAAGTTCAATTAATCATATTACTTAAGAACTCCCACTTAGATAGACATCTCTCTAGTCATCTAAAGATCACCTGATCCATATCAACTAAACCATGTCCAATCATCACGTGAGATGGAGTAGTTTTCAATGGTGAACATCACTATGTTGATCATATCTACTATATGATTCACGCTTGACCTATTGTATGTGAACGTAGAGCTTATCACACCCGATCATCACGTGGTGTCTCGGCATGACAAACTGTAGCAACGGTGCACACTCGGGGTGAACACTTATACCTTGAAATTTAGTGAGAGATCATCTTATAATGCCACCATCGTACTAAGCAAAATAGGATGCATAAAGCATAAACATCACATGCAATCAAAATAAGTGATATGATATGGCCATCATCATCTTGTGCCTTTGATCTCCATCTCCAAAGCACCGCCATGATCACCATCGTCACGGGCTTGACACCTTGATCTCCATCGTAGCATCGTTGTCGTCTCGCCAACTATTGCTTCCACGACTATCGCTACCGCTGAGTGATAAAGTAAAGCAATTACATGGTGGTTGCATTTCATACAATAAAGCGACAACCATATGGCTCCTGCCAGTTGCCGATAACTTTTACAAAACATGATCATCTCATACAACAATTTATATCTCATCAAGTCTTGACCATATCACATCACAACATGCCCTGCAAAAGCAAGTTAGACATCCTCTACTTTGTTGTTGCAAGTTTATGTGGCTGCTATGGGCTTCTAGCAAGAACCGTTCTTACCTACGCATCAAAACCACAATGATTTTTCGTCAAGTGTGCTGTTTTAACCTTCAACAAGGATCGGGCGTAGTCAAACTCGATTCAACTAAAGTTGGAGAAACAGACACCCACTAGCCACCTGTGTGCAAAGCATGTCGGTAGAACCAGTCTCATGAACACGGTCATGTAATGTCGGTCTGGGCCGCTTCATCCAACAATACCGCCGAATCAAAGTAAGACATTGCTGGTAAGCAGTATGACTATTATCACCCACAACTCTTTGTGTTCTACTCGTGCATATAACATCTACGCATAGGCCTGGCTCGGATGCCACTGTTGGGGAACGTAGTATTTCAAAAAAAATTGCCTACGGTCACGCAAGATCTATCTAGGAGAAGCATAGCAACGAGCAGGCAGAGTGTGTCTACGTACCCTCGTAGACCGAAAGCGGAAGCATTTAGTAACGCGGTTGATGTAGTCGAACGTCTTCGCGATCCAACCGATCCAAGTACCGAACGTACAGCACCTCCGTGTTCAACACATGTTCAGCTCGATGACGTCCCTCGAACTCTTGATCCAGTTGAGGCCGAGGGAGAGTTCCGTCAGCACGACGGCGTGGCGACGGTGATGATGAAGTTACCGGCGCAGGGCTTCGCCTAAGCACTACGACGATATGACCGAGGTGTGTAACTATGGAGGGGGGCACTACACACGGCTAAAAGATCAACTTGTGTGTTCTAGGGTACCCCCCCCTCCCCACGTATATAAAGGAGGGAGGAGGGGAGGGCCGGCCGGCCCCTAGGGCGCGCCCAAGAGGGGAGTCCTACTAGGACTCCTAGTCCTAGTAGGATTCCACCAAAAGGGAGAGAGGGGAAGGAAAGAGAGGGAGAGGGAGTAGGAAAGGGGGCGCCGCCCCCTTCCCTTGTCCAATTCAGTCTGCTAAGGGGGGATGCGCGGCCTACCCTGGCGGCCCTCCACTCTCTCCAATAAGGCCCATGGCGGCCCATTAGTTCCCCCGGGGGGTTCCGATAACCCCTCCAGCACTCCGTTTTTACCCGAAACTATCCGCAACACTTCTGATGTCTGAATAACATGGTCCAATATATCAATCTTTATGTCTCAACCATTTCGAGACTCCTCGTCATGTCCGTGATCTCATCCGGGACTCCGAACAAACTTGGTACATCAAATCGCATAACTCATGATACAAATCGTCATCGAACGTTAAGCGTGCGGACCCTACGGGTTCGAGAACTATGTAGACATGACCGAGACACATCTCCGATAAATAACCAATAGTTGAACCTAGATGCTCATATTGGCTCCTACATATTCTATGAAGGTCTTTATCGGTCAAACCGCATAACAACATACGTTGTTCCCTTTGTCATCGGTATGTTACTTGCCCGAGATTCGATCATCGGTATCATCATACCTAGTTCAATCTCATTACCGAAAAGTCTCTTTACTCGTTCCTTAATGCATCATCCCATAACTAACTCATTAGTCACATTGCTTGCAAGGCTTATAGTGATGTGCGTTACCGAGAGGGCCCAGAGATACCTCTCCGAAACACGGAGTGACAAATCCTAACCTCAATCTATGCCAACTCAATAAACACCATCGGAGACACCTGTAGAGCATTTTTATAATCACCCAATTACGTTGTGACATTTGATAGCACACTAAGTGTTCCTCCGGTATTTGGGAGTTGCATAATCTCATAGTCATATGAACATGTATAAGTCATGAAAAAAGCAATAACAATAAACTAAACGATCATAGTGCTAAGCTAACGGATGGGTCTTGTCCATCACATCATTCTAAAATGATGTGATCCCGTTCATCAAATGACAACACATGTCTATGGCTAGGAAACTTAACCATCTTTGATTAACGAGCTAGTCAAGTAGAGGCATACTAGGGACACTCTGTTTGTCTATGTATTCACACATGTACTAAGTTTCCGGTTAATACAATTCTAGCATGAATAATAAAAATTTATCATGATATAAGGAAATATAAATAACAACTTTATTATTGCCTCTAGGGCATATTTACTTCGTATGCACTATTCTGTAAGGGACCGATTGGATCCAAAAGTTTAATGCTATGGTTAGAATTTATTCTTAATACTTTTCTCATAGTTGCGGATGCTTGCGGGAGGGTTAATCATAAGTAGGAGGTTTGTTCAAGTAAGAACAACACCTAAGCACCCGTCCACCCACATATCAAATTATCAAAGTACCAAACATGAATTAAACCAACATGATGGAAGTGACTAGATGAAAATCCCGTGTACCCTCAAGAATGCTTTGCTTATCATAAGAAACCGTTTTGGCCTGTCCATTCCCTCAAAAGGATTGGGCCACCTTGCTACACTTTTGCTACTATTATCGTTACTTGCTCGTTACAAATTATCTTTCTATCAAACTACTCTGTTACTTACAATTTCAGCACTTGCAGACATTACCTCGCTGAAAACCACTTGTTATTTCCTTCGGCTCCTCGTTGGGTTCGACACTCTTACTTATCGAAAAGAGCTACAATTGATCCCCTTTATTTGTGGGTCATCAAGGGGCAATGCTACTATCCTTTTACCACACTTTTGCTTGAGAGTAGCACCATGTTCTTCATATAGAGTGTCTCTTGAGCTATCACTTTCATATACTAGTGGGAATTTTCATTATAGAACTTGGCTTGTATATTCCGATCATGGGCTTCCTTAAAATGCCTGAGGTCTTCATGAGCAAGCAAGTTGGATGCACACCCACTTAGTTTCAGTTTGAGCTTTCATACACTTATAACTCTAGTGCATCCATTGCATGGCAATCCATGTTCCTCGCATTGACATCAATTGATGGGCATCTCCATAGCCCGTTGATTAGCCGCGTCGATGTGAGACTTTCTTCCTTTTTGTCTTCTCCACACAACCTCCACCATCATATTCTATTCCACCTATAGTGTTATATCCATGGCTCATGCTCATGTATTGCGTGAAAGTTGAAAAAGTTTGAGAACATCAAAAGTATGAAACAATTGCTTGGCTTGTCATCGGGGTTGTGCATGATTTAATACTTTGTGTGACGAAGATGGAGCATAGCCAGACTATATGATTTTGTAGGGATAACTTTCTTTGGCCATGTTATTTTAAGAAGACACGATTGCTTTATTGGTATGCTTGAATTATTATTGTCTTTATGTCAAATGATAGACTATTGCTTTGAATCACTCGTGTCTTAATATTCATACCATGATTAGATTATATGATCAAGACTATGCTAGGTAGCATTCCACATCAAAAATTATCTTTTTATCATTTACCTACTCGAGGACGAGCATGAATTAAGCTTAGGGATGCTGATACATCTCCGTCGTATCTATAATTTTTGATTGTTTCATGCCAATATTATACAACTTTCATTTACTTTTGGCAACTTTTTATACTATTTTTGGGACTAACATATCCTATATACCTAAGAAGTTCACCCCCACTAAGTGATTTATCTTAACATGCAGCCTATCCACCTCATCAATCTGCCACATAAGCAATTATTCTTCCTTTTTAACCAATTTCTATCATCGCTCTATTCCCGTACTTAAATGACGGACATAACCCAATGGTCGATTCATGCTAGAACAAAGAAGCCCGATTGTCTCAGTAAAAAAACTCAACTATCTTTCCCCAGGTATCTCTCCCTTTCCATCTCTCTTCCCTAAATAAAGGACCGATCTTTCCCTTGGCAACAATACGAAGAGGCAATCTCGGCGTGTGGTCTGGTCCTCTGGCATGACCGCTGGTCTGGTGCCCTGTAGAATCATCGACATGGCGACGGTGGTACCGCTTTCCCACTCTCTCAAACTGTAGTTCTGTTCCCGTTGGGAATAGGTGCGGCGCCTTGTAGCGTCCTTCGAATGGCAAATCCTAGTTTTATTGGGGTACGATTAGTTGTACAGAAGTCCTGTGATTTCTTTCTTTTGGACTGGGAGAGGAAGAGGCGGGTGGAGACGCCGGCCAGGTATTGCAACTAATGCCCACGCCTCTGCTACTCAGCGTCTCAGCGTTCTATCTTTAGATTTTGCATTTTTTGCTTAACCCACTGTGTAGTGCAATTTGATAGTGGTTAAGGTATGCTGATTTGATTTGGTTAAGTTTGTAGGGAGCCATGGGTGGGCTGGTGGGGTTGGGTAAGGTAAGTTGATTCACGATCAACGAAGATCAATCCATCCGCGCTGCCGAGCAGCAGCCAGGTCTGGTGCAGATCGATAGCTGAAGCGCCATCGCGGGCAACCAGAAGGTGCCCCTTTTTCTTACGCCGGTCTGCTTCCGTAAATTAATTTTTGCCTATCCTCTACACCCAATTATCTCCACTTAGAACGTTGATGTGATCTACTTTCAAATCTTGGTACCTATTGTGCTATTGTTATTACATAAATTATGGGGAGGAGAATTAACTTTAGTTCTTGATGTTGCCGAGTACTATTAGTGGCAGCTCTATTTTTGTCCTTGAAAGATTTTTGTTTGCGTATTTTCGGACCAGCTTCTGGTCGTTCCATGCCTTTCTGGTGACCTTCATATATTTTGTTTGCTAATTTTCGAACCAGGCTCACTTAGTTCATGCTCTTTGTTTTTATTTTCTTTGCAGGTCCTCGTGCCTTCTTTGTACTACTTGCTACACATCAAACACTTCTTCATGGAAAAGAGTGGGAAAAGAAGCGGATGAAGGCTAACATCAGTGAGCTGCACCTCTTCCTGTTCTCCCCCCCCCATCTTCTTCCCCTCTCACTCTCTCTCTTTTTCCAGGGGTTGTAACATGGGGGTCATCACCGATTTTGCTCCAGCAATAGTTGGCATTAACTAGGCGGGGATTACACATGCTAAATTGTTTGATTACCATGGTCATCAAGGTGCGTAGGTGTATCTTGATTTGGCCTAAAAAGTTCTACCTCTATGTTGTGTTACTTCTATGTGGATTTCCTTTTGTCCGATACAACCTAAATCGACGATTCAAGAAAGAATTCTACATAAAGGATCAAGAAACAATGATTTTTCATTCATTGGTATATTCGCATTCACTACTGTCAAATTTATTTAGGTAGGATCACCAGTCTTTATCTTTACCATGTATTTGTTCTACCTTTTTTGTCTTATCATGCACGGGAAAATAGGAATCAAGTATAAAAGGTTGTTATGCTAATACTATTCTTGCTGAAAGTTTAAGAAATACACACTTCTTGTTGGCATTTGTTTGCATCTAGCACTTCTCTTAGTAAGATAACAACTGCTTCTATATGTACTTAAGAGACATGGTGATTAAGAGGACGATGAACAAATCGTTCTTTTCCCATACATGTTGACTACTGTATTGTTGTAACATTTGAACCCTTCTTTGTGTTACTAAGATGACAAATTAATCGTAGTTTGTGTTTTGTCTGGAGACACGCTTTCATTATGTATAGTATGTACATTTTTTGATACCGTATTTTCTCTGGCTAATGAATGTTTTATCCACATATTTAACACAAAGTATAACAGATTCTGATATCTATGGCAGTTTACTTTTTGTATTGTCATGTAATACCAGTGTATTACAACTAATCATGATTTCACAACATATCAATATTTGTGCTCCATGTTTCAGGTTTCGCCCCTAACATAAGTTTCCTCAAGATGTTTTGTTATTTGAACATCTATTCGAAAAATGTTCAATTATGGTTATTGCTATTTCTATATTTAGCATGTATTCCCGCAGCAACGAGCGGGTTGTCATCTAGTTGATCCAGTGCCCAGTGCTAGTTCCTGTTTGTTGCATGTTTTTTGTTTTACAGAAAATCCATATCAAATGGAGTCCAAACGCGATAAAAACTTATGGAGATTTTTTTTGGAATATATGTGAATTTTGGCAAGTGGAATCAACGCGAGACGATGCCCGAGGCGGCGGAAAGGCAGGGGGCGCGCCCTGGACCCTTGTGGTCACCCCGTAAGGCGGTTGGTGCCCTTCTTCGGCCACAAGAAAGTTAATATCCAGGTAAAAATCGTGTTAAAATTTTAGCCCAATCGGAGTTAAGGATCTCAGGAAAATTAAGAAATGATGAAAGGCCAGAATCTGGAGGGCGGAAACAGAAGGAAACATGGAGAGATCCAATCTCGGAGGGGCTCTCGCCCCTCCGCCGCCATGGAAGCCATGGACCAGAGGGGAAATGTAACATCCCAAATTTTCAATTTGGAATGTTATACATTAGATCATCATGCATATCATATTTTATTCTGCTTTTGGTTTTGATCCTAGAAAATCCTAAGCAACTCAAGGACCCACGGAGAGAGTTGGGGATTTCGTTATTTACATATTTGAGTTTTCTCAAATTTTGTAAACAGGATCATTTGATTTTATTTATTTTATCATCAATTATTTCTATTACAAAAATATGAGAGAGGGAATAAAATGACTTTCCCAAAATATAGAAATATTGAGGATGTAATAAAAAAATCAAATAAGATTTTTTCAGAGTTTTTCGGTATTTTTAATTGAATTTAGGAAAAATACGTGTTTTTCAAAGTTGTATTTTGGGCCCAAATAAATGTTCACTTTATCGGGCTTGATTTTAGAAACCCGGAAAAAATTATTTCATGATTTTTGGAGTCCGTTTAGTATTTTTTTTTATTTTTCTTCTGAGCGTAATTATTTAAAAAAACGAAACCGACTATGGGCCGTACCCGAGCGGGACTCCGCCCGGGGGCGCCTTTAAATAGCGAGGCACCCGGCGCCCCAGCCCATAACCGCGCCCGCGCCCGGAACCCTAGCCCGCCGCCGCCGCCGGACCCGCAGCCGACTCGCCAGAGTTGCACGCCGCCCGAGGTTCGTCGCCGCCTCGACTTCCGTGCCGTTTTTTTAATATTTATTTCTTTTTCGTCGGTTTTATTTTCGAATTTTTTTTATTTTACTATTATTTTAATTATTTTATTTATTTTCGGATTAGGTTAATTAACGATTAATCTGTTCGTCGTTTTTTTCTTTTTCGTCGGATTTTCCGCGGTTATTTTCTGATCGCGATTTCTGATCCGATTTTCGTTTTAGTATAACTTTTCGCTCGTTTATCGGAATCAGGCAATTCAAGCGCCTGGAGTTTCGTCTCGAAATCCTCTTTCCGAATAATCAACTTAAACAAGTCTTTGCTACTATAAAATTTGACTTAGATCCAGATTACTAGAACGAAGTTGATTTCTTTCGCCGTTTGGTTTCTTTTGCTACATTCGATTTGATTCTTTTTGCAAACCAGGGTTCTTAAGTTGAACTTTCTGGTTAGATCTTCTATTTGAGTTTTACCTATGCATTAGATGAGTACTTATTGTATGCTTGTTTGTTTGTCTGCGATAGAATACCCGGAGTGCGCCGCCTGTTACTTTGAATCTCTAGGTTTCGCGGATCATCAGTAAGACAAGTAACACTTTGATCATACCCTTTTCTACAACCCAGTTTTATTGCATTAGATCAATCCTCACACATTGCATGATTAGAATCTAATTAAATTGTGGGATGGGAAGTAGATGAGGTAGTACCTATTACCTGTTTATTATCAAACCTTTGGGAGTTATTTCTATGTTTGCTTATTATGCCATGCTATGCTAGTAGACGTGGATTGGGTGAGTGATATCCATGACAGATGTGAGATTGTTAATTAATGGTTTATCTAAGGTGGCAACCTAAACACACATCTGGGTGGATTGAGGCACCTGGGTATTCCAGGACTTGCCTGTTTTTCTTTTGGACCGCCACCCAGGCTCAAAGGGATCATGAGATTATTCATACTAGAAATTTCTGTGTGCAGCCACAAGCCATTATGGGCTCTGGCATAGTTGATTAAGTCGTGCGAACTCTTACAGGGTAGACTAGCAGATGTAGGGGAAAGTAGGTGTACCGGTCTATCCATCGTAAGGTGCTAGCATTTCTGAAAGACTGTGTCTCGGTCATCCGTTTCTCAAACACCATGTAGTGCGAGAAATCCAACGGAGGCGATCGAGTCTTGTGGGGAAAAGTGCGCAAACCTCTGCAGAGTGTAATAAACTAATCATGGTTAGCCGTGTCCCCGGTTATGGACATCTTGAGTATCTAGTACCTGGATTATCATGTGAATCTCAACATGTTACTCTAAAGTTAATTTTGTTGGGTTTGTTAAATGATGATGCTTAAATTGGGATTGAGAATGCTGTCAACCATTCTCAATGTTTAACAACCACCATGATAGTAATTAAATTTTATTCCTTTGAAGTACGGAAAAATTGGCTTTACGCAAAAACTATAACCATTGAGCTTCCCACCAGCCAAATATGCATATAGTATAGTTGTTTCATTCCATTACTCCCTATGTGTTACCTTGCCAGCATATTCCATGTGCTGACCCGTTCTCGGGCTGCAACGTTAATGTTGCAGACTTTTCAGACGACGAATAAGGAGTTTTTATGTCGTGGTTCTATACTCAGTGATGCCGTTGGAGTTGATGGACTCACTTATCTTCCAAGCCTTCCGCTGTTATCGTTATTAGATGGCCTTAAGCCATATTTATTGTAATAAGTTCTCTTTTGAGACACTCAATGTAATAAGTGTATGATTGCTACTCTGCTATAAATCCTTCGAGTACTGTGTGGTGTCAGCATTACTGATCCAGGGATGACACCGGAGCACAGAGATCAGACTGTTTGAGGTCTGGTCGCTACAGGAAACCCTTCTCCCATCTAGTGAAAGGTCACGAAGGAAGAAGAAGAAGGAGGGGCGCTTGTTGGGGAACGTAGTAATTTCAAAAAAATTCCCTACGCACACACAAGAGGGGAGAGTGTGTCCATATACCCTCGTAGACCGAATGCGGAAGCATTAGCACAACGCGGTTGATGTAGTCGTAAATCTTCATGATCCGACCGATCCAAGTACCGAACGCATGGGACCTCCGAGTTCTGCACACGTTCAACTCGATGACGCCCCGCGAGCTCCAATCCAGCAAAGCTTCACAGGAGAGTTTCGTCAGCACGACGGCGTGGTGACGGTGATGATGATGCTACTGACGCAGGGCTTCGCCTAAGCAACGCTATGATATGATCGAGGTGGATTACAGTGGAGGGGGGCACCGCACACGGCTAAGAGATCAATGATCAATTGTTGTGTCTCCAAGGGGTGCCCCCTTCCCGTATATAAAGGAGTGGAGGAGGGGGAGGGCCGTCCCTCTCTATGGTGCGCCCTAGGGGAGTCCTACTCCCACCAGGAGTAGGATTCCCCCTTTCCTAGTAGAACTAGGAGCCCTTCCAAGTAGTAGGAGTAGGAGAGAAGGAAAGGGAAAGAGAAGAGAAGGAAGGAGGGGGCGCTGCCCCTCCCCCTAGTCCAATTCGGACTAAGCATTGGGGGGCGTGCAGCCTCTCCTCTCTCTTTCCCCTAAAGCCCAATAAGGCCCATATACTCCCCGGCGAATTCCCATAACTCTCCGGTACTCCGAAAAATACCCGAATCACTCGGAACCTTTCCGGTGTCCGAATATAGTCGTCCAATATATCGATATTTACGTCTCGACCATTTCAAGACACCTCGTCATGTCCTCGATCTCATCCGGGACTCTGAACTACCTTCGGTACATCAAAACACATAAACTCATAATACAAATCGTCACCGAACATTAAGCGTACGGACCCTACGGGTTCGAGAACTATGTAGACATGACCGAGACACGTCTCCGGTCAATAACCAATAGCAGAACCTGGATGCTCATATTGGCTCCTACATATTCTACGAAGATCTTTATCGGTCAAACCGCATAACAACATACGTTGTTCCTTTTGTCATCGGTATGTTACTTGCCCGAGATTCGATCATCGGTATCTCAATACCTAGTTCAATCTCGTTACCGGCAAGTCTCTTTACTCGTTCCGTAATATATCATCCCGCAACTAACTCATTAGTTACAATGCTTGGTATCAAAACCTGATTCTCATGTATATCCATGTTTCTAAAAGTTCTTCCTCACGATTGGTACCGTATGTAATTCATGAGCCACCTTCCGAGAGATCACCAATTCTGGTATCACACAAAATACTTATTTCCGTCGCTCTGAAACCCTTTCACACTCTGTTTCAGGCAACGAACGATTGCCTACCCGATTGGAGCTTCTTATTGCACCTTCTTACCTTACTCTCGATGACTTTCTTGAATTTCTACTCGAGATATGCCTCTTCTCCACGTTCACTGGGATAGTCCCCAGGTAACCATATTGTGTTGAACTCCGTCTTTCTCAAGTCTTTTCCCCTTACTCCACCCCTTAAATCTCGGGACGAGATTTCTTGTAGTGGAGTAGATTTGTAATACCCCCACTGTCATGCTACAGTAATCCCCTGTTCATGGTGCCATGTCATCATGTTACTGTGGCTAATCTTCACTTGATCCAAATCACAATTCAAATTCAAATCCAATCTAAAAGTCAAAAATTTATATTTGTCAAACATGAAAACTAAAATGTTCAAGGTGTGGCAAATAATCCTAGGTATTTGTCATGTGGGAACCAACCTCTTTTGGATTGCGAAAGTGCTCCTGGAAATTATTTAGTGCTCCAGCAGAATTTAAACTTAGCCTTTTCAATTTATAAAAATGATTAGACAACTCCTTTTGGCCTCGAACTTTTTTGTGTCTCCTAGAAATAAGGTGCTTGATCTATGTGACAAGTCTCATCTCTAGAAAAATTCATTTAGTTTTACAATTAAATAGAAAACAGTAAAGAAAATAAGGAACAGAAAAGGAATGTGTTAAAAGGCTAACCTAGTGCTACAATGGCCCAGCCCACCCAACCTACAGTGGCCCAGCCCACCTCTCCTCATCTCCCTCCTCTCGCTACAGGAAAACGGATAGGGCGTGGCGGCCATCCCGCGGTCGTGGCCGTCCCCCAGCCACGTGCGGCCATCCCCGACCCCCCCTCTTGGTTAAAGAGCACCTCCCTGGAACCCTAGATCAAAACCCTAGCTTAATTCCCCTCGCTCCCTTCCTCACCATCATCGTTTTGGACGCGCTCGAGCTCGTGGTCGCCATGGCCGACCTCGTCGACGCGCCCACCATCATCCCCGCGCCTTGAGGTCGCATCCAGGAGCTCCAACGAGTTCGTCTACGTCCTCTACGGCCACCCATTCGAGCTCGACGCCTCTGCATCATACGGATCAAGCTTCATCTTCCTCGGTCGCCGCCGACGTTCTTCTTCAAATTCGTCTGATCCTGCACTCCTAA
The DNA here is from genome assembly GCF_056163025.1 of Triticum urartu. Taxonomy (NCBI): domain Eukaryota; kingdom Viridiplantae; phylum Streptophyta; class Magnoliopsida; order Poales; family Poaceae; genus Triticum; species Triticum urartu. The sequence continues at coordinate 370,318,219 of NC_141873.1, forward strand.
GCTTCCACCAGGCCTACTTGTGCCTCCACGGTGAGCTCCTCCTCCGAATCTCCCTCACCGCAGTCTCGATCCGTCGCAGTAGTCGCCTCTATGAGTCAGCGGCCGCCATGGCCGAAGCTCAGTGTCCGCGTATGCGCCCCTACTTCGCGCTGCAGTGCCGCCGCCGCCGGCTACGCCTCGGACGCCTCCCCTCCGTTGCCTACAGCTCCGCCGGCCAGCCGCGCTCCGCCCCTGGGCCTCGCCGACTTGCTTGCCGCCCCTCCCGCTCGCTAACTGCGCCGGTCAGCCGCGTCGTGTTCGTGCGCCCGCCCCGTGCCCCGTACTGCTGCTGCCGCTAGGAACTGCTGCTTCCCGCGTTTGCCTGCCGTCCCGCGCCTCTGCTACCGCTGCTGCTCGCTGCTCCTGATGCTGTGTGTTGCTGCCGTTGCGCCTCGCCGATGCGCCCTGCCTGCTCGCTGCTCCTCTACTCCTGCTGCTGCTCACTGTTGCTACCTACCCCGCGCCACAGCCACCCACGCCGCAGCCCCTGCCCTGGTCCGCTGCTCACCGGGCAGCTGCCGTGCTCGCCCCTGGGCGTGGGCATGGCCACCGCACAAGCATGCATGTGTGCCAGCCACGGTGGCCGGCTATGCCCTGGCCGGTCCTGTGTAGTTTGATTAGCGTGCGTGTATGTTAGGTTAGTAGTGGCCCAGTGTTTAGATTAGTCTATTTACTACTTAGTGATATGTGCATTTGACATGTGGCCCCCACTACTAAATTAACTAGATAAATAAATCGGTTAAAAGAGTAGTCCATGATACGCGGGCCCCTTTGGCCATGTTGACTAGTCAACGTTGACTGTGTCAACTGCTGACCAGGCATTATTGACTTTGACCCTGGCCCCACATGTCATTGACTATGGCTGACTATCTCTGCGTATTAAAAATAATTGCACCGTGTAAATTTTGATTTAATATATTCCAGAAAATGTAGAAAATATAATAAAACTTTGAAAAATCATATTAAATAAACCGTAGCTTGCATCGAAAAACTTTGTACATGAAAGTTGCTTAGAACGACGAGACGAATCCGAATACGCAGCTCGTTCATCCGCCACGCATCCCTAACATAGCGAACACGCAACTTTCCTCCTCTGATTTATCTGTCCGAAAACGCGGAACACCAGGGATTTTCCCCTGGATGTTTCTCCCCTTCACCAGTATCGCCTAGTACTTCTTTAGGTCACCCTCGCACCGCGTTTTGCCTTGTTATATTTTGTGATGCATTGTTTGCTCTGTATTTACTGTTTCTTCCCCCTCTTCTCTCTGGTAGACCCCGAGACCGATGCAGCCCCTGTGATCGACTATGTCGACGACGACCCCTCCTTGCCAGAGCAACCAGGCAAGCAAACCCTCCTTGAGCATTCCGATATCGCCCATTTCTTTCCCTCTCATGCTTGCATTAGAACTGCTACTGCTTTATGTATGATCCTACTCTGATGCATAGCATGTTGTTGTTACCTGCTTTCATACCTTACCTGCTTATCCTAAACTATTTAGTATAGGTTGGTTAGTGATCCATCAGTGACCCCCACCTTGTCCCAGTTGCGCCGCTTTATGTTCGATGAGTCGATCGACGTGACCGAAGTCCAGGCCCCGACACCGCACATCACTTTCCCCCTTTTGTTGCTCGACTCTGCAGAGTTACCATCGAGTGCCGAGGGTGGAACCTCATACATCACTCCTGATGAGATCTCTGTAGTTTAGCTATACGGTCGAGGTCATCGCGGGTGATTTCCTCCTTAACCACTTCCGTTACGGCTCTGTCGTGCAACCCCTCAAGTGTGAACCTCGAGGGTGGATCCTCTTACATTCACCTTGATGATAACATCGAGTGGAATTCATCGGGGGTGATTCCTCGGGGTTTCCCCTTGGTGTTAGACACCCAGTTACTATGATTACTATGACTTTACACTGAACCATGTTACTAAAGGCGGGTCGACCCTGAGGGGTACCCGCGCGAGCTTAATAGCGAGTGATGTGGAGTCGGGTTGACCTGGAAGGCGCCCGCGAGATACTTACGAGGCGTGGTCGGGCATTCTTAGCCCTTGCCGCAAGTACTCGAGATGGGGCAACGGGGTCATATCTTTCGTGAGTCTCCGCTTGTTACCGCGTGCTCCTAATCCACTATGATTTGGATATTTGATCTGAGGGGCCTCTGGCCTGATAGCACTAACCATCACGTGGGCATACTATGGGCGTTCTCCGTCGTATGCATCAACCGAAGCTTAATAGACGTCAGCGACTGAGCGGCGCGCGCCGGGTTGGACTGGTAAGCACCTGCCTTTTTGAAGGAGGTAGCTAGGTCTGCTCACCGGTCGTGTACGCAACGTGCATGAGTTCCCTGGGAGATGGCCCATGACCCCTGGGGGCATAGGTTTAGTCCGGCGTGTTGACCTCTCTATTAAGCCTAGGTCAGGTTGCGGCGTATTGTTTGGCCGAGGCCGGGCATGACCCAGGAAAGTGTGTCCGGCCGGAGTTAATCGAGCGCGGTGGGTAAGTTGGTGCACCCCTGCAGGGAAGAAAACATCTATCGATAGCCTGTCCTACGGTAACGGACACTTGGAGTTGTATCCCAATCGATACAACTAGAACTGGATACTTGAGATGAGAAATGAATGGATATGAGAATTGGATAGTATGGCTCTGGGATTGCTTTCTCGCAGGGAGTCGAGAAAGGATCTCTGGCCGAGGTTGATAACACTACTACTACTTTACATTATGTTGATCTGTATTGTTCTAAATGCTGCAAGATGCTTGAAGATACTTGAAGATGCTAGTCTTCGATAGGCTAGGCTTTCCCCTTTCTCTTCTGGCATTCTGCAGTTTAGCCCACAGATACAACCATTTGTTTGATACAGATGCATACTTAGTTTAGATCTGATGTAAGTCTTGCGAGTACTTTGGATGAGTACTCACGGTTGCTTTGCTACCTCTTTTTCCCCTATACCCGATTGTTGCGACCAGATGACGGATCCCAGGAGCCAGACGACACCACTGATGACTACTGCTACCCCGAGGATGCCTACTACTACGTGACGGCCGCTGACGACTTGGAGTAGTTAGGAGGCTCCCAGGCAGGAGGCCTTGCCTTTTCGATAGATGTTGCTTTTGTCCTAGCCTTCTTAAGGCAAACTTGTTTAACTTATGTCTATACTCAGATATTGTTGCTTCCGCTGACTCTTGTGTATTTGAGCTTATGTATTCGAGCCCTCGAGGCCCCTGGCTTGTAATATAAAGCTTGTATTATTTTAATTTGTGTCTAGAGTTGTGTTGTGATATCTTCCCGAGTGTCCTTGATCTTGATCGTACACATTTGCGTGTATGATTAGTGTATGATGGAATCGAGGGCGTCATAAGTTGGTATCAGAGCCGACTGCTTGTAGGACCCCCCCCTTTCCAACTCCTTGGCCAAAGTTGAGTATAGTCACTGAAAAACTTTTACTAACATTGGTTGTGTGTCTTACGGGCCCACGTGGCCATTGGGTGGTATTAAGATCTTTTATTCCTCATCTATACTCTGGGACTCTGATCTCTCCTCTATTCGGGTTAAATGAAGTTTGCTAAATCTAACATCAGGATCTCATGATCACTTTCACCCGAGAGAGCCCCTTATTACAGATGATCGCCTGCTGCACCAGAAGATTCCTAAGATACCCTACGATGTTCTCTTGAGACTTTGTGCCCGTCGCTTTTGCAATTCCCTGGCATCGATATATCCTTATGGATAACTACGTACGCTTGTGATTCTTACAGTCATTCCCTGTTGCTCTTGTTATTACAAGATGCCCCGAAATACTCTCGGTTGCCCCGAGAATCCTTTGAGCTTACTGCCTTGCAGTTCTTTACCACATGAATACCCCTACAGATAATTCCTCGCACTTATTGAGTATTCGCTCATCCCTAGTTGTTCTTGTGTTTCACAAAATTCTTCGAAATACTATTCGATCTTCTGAAAATCCTTAGTAGCATATTGCTCTTGTTCTTCCTTACCTGCTTGCATTTTGGTTAATTCCATATGTCTAGCAATATTCATTAAAATCCTTTGCGATTGTCGTCCTTACCCTGTCGAATCAACATGTGTGTGAATGCATGCAATCACCAGTTGTTCCCTGGAAATTGTTCTTCCAGCTCAGACGTCATTCCGGACATGAGCTGGTGCTCGGAAAATTAAACCTTGATTGATTGCCCATCTAATCCTATTCAACATACTCGTACCTAATCATAGCATATGATTCTGATGTTGGGGAATGTAGCAGAATTTTAAAATTTTCTACGCATCACCAAGATCAATCTATGGAGTCATCTAGCAACGAGGGAGAGAGGAGTGCATCTACATACCCTTGTAGATCACGAGCGGAAGCGTTCAAGAGAACGGGGTTGATGGAGTCGTACTCGTCGTGATCCAAATCACCGAAGATCCTAGCGCCGAACGGACAGCACCTCCGCGTTCAACACACGTACGGAGCGAGGATGTCTCTCGCGCCTTGATCCAGCAAGGAGGAGGGAGAGGTTGAGGAAGAGGGCTCCAACAGCAGCACGACGGCGTGGTGGTGGTGAAACTGCAGTACTCCGGCAGGGCTTCGCCAAGCTCTTATGGAGGAGGAGAGGTGTAGGGGAGGGGAGGGGTTGCGCCTTGGATGTTGTCTGCAGCCCTCCCTTTGCCCCTCTATTTATAGGAGAAGGAGGAAGGGGACCGGCCCCCTCTAGATGAGATCTAGAGGGGGGCGGCGGCCAAGGGGAGGGGGCTTGCCCCCCAAGCAAGGGGGCCGCCCCCTTTAGGGTTTCCCCCCCAACCCTAGGCGCATGGGCCCAAGGGGGGGATGCGGCTAGCCCATGTAGGGCTGGTTCCCCTTTCCTCTACAGCCCATTAGGCCCTCCGAGAGAGGTGGCCCCTCCCGGTGGACCCCCGGAACCCCTCCGGTGGCCCCGGTACAATACCGATATGCCCCTGAACCTTTCCGGTGACCGTATGACAACTTCTTACATATAAATCTTCACCTTCGGACCATTCTGGAACTCCTCGTGATGTCCGGGATCTCATCCGAGACTCCGAACAACATTCGGTAATCACATACAAGTCTTCCTAACAACCCTAGCGTCACCGAACCTTAAGTGTGTAGACCCTACGGGTTCGGGAGACATGCAGACATGACCGAGACGACTCTCCAGTCAATAACCAACAGCAGGATCTGGATACCCATGTTGGCTCCCACATGCTCCACGATGACCTCATCGGATGAACCACGATGTCGAGGATTCAATCAATCCGTATACAATTCCCTTTGTCAATCGGTACGTTACTTGCCCGAGACTCGATCATCGGTATCCCAATACCTTGTTCAGTCTCGTTACCGGCAAGTCACTTTACTCGTACCGTAATGCATGATCCCGTGATCAACCACTTGATCACATTGAGCTCATTATGATGATGCATTACCGAGTGGGCCCAGAGATACCTCTCCGTCATACGGAGTGACAAATCCCAGTCTCGATTCGTGCTAACCCAACAAACACTTTCGGAGATACCTGTAATGTACCTTTATAGTCACCCAGTTACGTTGTGATGTTTGGCACACCCAAGGCACTCCGACGGTGTCCGGGAGTTGCACAATCTCATGGTCTAAGGAAATGATACTTGACATTCAGAAAAGCTACAGCAAACGAACTACACGATCTTTGAGCTATGCTTAGGATTGGGTCTTGTCCATCACATCATTCTCCTAATGATGTGATCCCGTTATCAATGACATCTAATATCCATAGTCAGGAAACCATGACTATCTTTTGATCAACGAGCTAGTCAACTAGAGGCTCACTAGGGACGTGTTGTGGTCTATGTATTCACACATGTATTATGATTTCCGGATAACACAATTATAGCATGAACAATAGACAATTATCATGAACAACGAAATATAATAATAACCATTTTATTATTGCCTCTAGGGCATATTTCCAACATCTGATACACCGATCTGGGTATCGTAATTCCTTTGTATTGAAGCTTTGAAATTGTCCTAAAATTTCTATAATTTGATGCCTTTGCATTGTTTCTTCTTCTCGTTGAGTATCGTTACTCACATCCGATCCTTGTTGACTGCCAGATCCTTTGGTAGATTATTATCCGAAAGTGTCCTTTATATCCACTAACCTTGTGAGCTCTTCCCCTGATACATAATGCCTTTGGTAAATATGTATCCTCTACTTTTGTCAGCCATATTCTACCTTCGAACTTGCGTCAATTATTCTTGAAATTCGCGGCATATGTTCCTAAGATGTCCCTATGGGTTGAACCTATGCCTTCCCTAATCCGTGTGAACCCAAGAGTTTTCACGAGTCATACTCTTCTGACTTTTTGCCAGATAAAATTTCAACACTACAACTTCATTGAACGCGAGAAGTGAATGAAAGGTTATGCATTGGAGAAGTGGGAGTCGACCTTAAACTTTGTGTTCATGCACATGAAAATGATGTAGATCTTATCATGGAAGCTTCTCGTAACAATAATTATTCCCTTGGTATATTTTGATCCTGTATCTGTGATTTTGGCCTTTGCAATCGTGGTTCCAACCAATATTGTCTTCTTTGATCCCCTTTCTCGGACAAGTTGAAGTGCTTGCCTTCTGCATATCAATACACATGTCCAAACTCTAATATGGCCTAACTTCGAGTAATACCCCTGGTATCTCGAGAATATCAAATAACTAAGTTGCTTCCTATGAGTATTCATCTAGTATTAGTTCTCACCGATTTCAGATCCCCCCCCCCCGGGTTCTGAGTTACCAGTCACTCGAGAACACCGATAAGAGAATCGATCCCACACTCCGATTCAACAACTCTAAGTAATTTTCGTTATTTATGAGTTTAATAATCCTTCAAGTCATTCCTAGTCTGATCGGCTATATCATTATCCTGATAAATTTTAACTGTGCCGCCTGATCCTTCTCGGAGCACAATTTTTTACGATGAGCTAAGCCTACATCGATTTTCCTCGTCATATCATTTTGTGTTGAATAGCAAGCTTAATTTCGAGTTTGTGTCGTACTCGTGGTTCCCATAACCTTTCGCTCCATCATTCCTTTGAATTGATGTCATCACCGATCGATTACATCTTCATGAAACCTCTCGACAAATATGTCGTGATCATCATCAACATTCCGAGGTCTTCCAGGATATTAATTAAATTCATGATGAGAAATACCATCCTTGCCCCTCGATGATTTGTATTATCATCGACAATATTCTTGCCTTCCCCCCTAACACAAACTTGTTCTTATAATTTTGGAAATACATCCTTTTTGACTTGTCGATGGATTGCTGCTGAACCCATCGGCCACATCCTCATTTTCCTGATAAAATTGCATTGTTATAGCAATTCCTAATGGATCCTTTGTATTCCCAAGGTCCGACCTTTACCCGATGGCCATGCCAATGCTATCTCGAAGCACGATTGTGGTACTTCGTTCATCAACAAGAACATTGGAAGCGCAATGCTAAATTTTTCTTGATCATCTATCCAAACACCATTGAATGGGTAACATCATCAGTTTCCCCGCCCTTTCCCCTAGTTGGTTATCTACTTACTATCCTGTCATGGATATCATCCTCTGCTTGTCCTTGGGAAGGATATACTCCTGATAATTGTGTTTAAACACATTTTCCTTTCCATTGTTATGATTAAATTAATAATCACATTTTCCTTTCCCTTGTTTTGTTTAAACCTTTATTGTGATCTATATGATCTAAGCAATAATATTCTTCTGCTTAAATAAACATCTTGGTGTGCAACTCTTACAGTAAAACCCTGTTGCTATTGTTGTTGATATTCCGGTAACCACCGATGAACGAGAACTTTGCCTATTGCTTCGCCTCGTCCAATGAGCAGGAAAATGGTTCTCTTCGTCCCTCGCCCTTGTTACCAACATTGTTTCCAACATAACTAACAGGTTATTCTCTGACATGCCTTGCTATCATGACTGTGCAAGATGTCAATGCCTTCCTACTTATTACCCACATGGTGGGCCCATAACCCATAGTTCCACAGTATCGAAACCTGATTCTCATGTATACCCTTATTTCTAAAAGTTTTTCCTCACGCTTGGTATCGTATGTAATTCATGAGCCACCTTCCGAGAGATCACCCATTCTGGTATCAGACAAAATACTTATTCCCGTCGCTCTGAAACCATTTCACACTCTATTTCAGGCAACGAACGATTGCCTACCCGATTGGAGCTTCTTGTTGCACCTTCTTACCTTACTCTCGATGACTTTCTTGAATTTCAACTCGAGATATGCCTCTTTGCCACGTTCACTAGGATAGTCCCAGGGTAACTATATTGTGTCGAGCTCCGTCCTTCTCGAGTCTTTTCCCCTTACTCCACCCCTTAAATCTCGGGACGAGATTTTTTGTAGTGGAGGAGATTTGTAACACCCCCAGTGTAATGCTAAAGTAATCCCATGTTAATGGTGCCATGCCATCATGTTACTGTGGCTAATCTTCACTTGATCCAAATCACAATTCAAATTCAAATCCAATCTAAAAGTCAAAAATTCATATTTGTCAAACCTGAAAACTAAAATGTTCAAGGTGTGGCAAATAATCCCTAGGTATTTTTCATGTGGGAACCAACCTCTTTTGGATTCCGAAAGTGCTCCTGGAAATTATTTAGTGGTCCAGCAGCATTTAAACTTAGCCTTTTCAATTTATAAAAATGGTTAGGCAACTCCTTTTGGCCTCGAACTTTTTTGTGTCTCCTAGAAATAAGGTGCTTGATCTATGTGACAAGTCTCATCTCTAGCAAAACTCATTTAGTTTTACAATTAAATAGAAAACAGTAAAGAAAATAAGGAACAGAAAAGGAATGTGTTAAAAGGCTAACCTAGTGCTACAATGGCCCAGCCCACCCAACCTACAGTGGCCCAGCCCACCTCTCCTCATCTCCCTCCTCTCTCTCGCTACAGGAAAACGGAGAGGGTGTGGCGGCCATCCCGCGGTCGTGGCCGTCCCCCAGCCACGTGCGGCCATCCCCGACCCCCCCCCCCCACTTGGTTAAAGAAAATAAGGAACAGAAAAGGAATGTGTTAAAAGGCTAACCTAGTGCTACAATGGCCCAGCCCACCCAACCTACAGTGGCCCAGCCCACCTCTCCTCATCTCCCTCCTCTCTCTCGCTACAGGAAAACGGAGAGGGTGTGGCGGCCATCCCGCGGTCGTGGCCGTCCCCCAGCCACGTGCGGCCATCCCCGACCCCCCCCCCCCCACTTGGTTAAAGAGCACCTCCCTGGAATCCTAGATCGAAACCCTAGCTTAATTCCCCTCGCTCCCTTCCTCACCATCATCGTTTTGGACGCGCTCGAGCTCGTGGTCGCCATGGCCGACCTCGTCGACGCGCCCACCATCATCCCCGCGCCTTGAGGTCGCGTCCAAGAGCTCCAACGAGTTCGTCTACGTCCTCTACGGCCACCCGTTCGAGCTCGACGCCTCTGCATCATACGGATCAAGCTTCATCTTCCTCGGTCGCTACCGACGTTCTTCTTCAAATTCGTCTGATGCTGCGCTCCTAAGCTTCCACCGGGCCTACTTGTGCCTCCACGATGAGCTCCTCCTCCGAATCTCCCTCACCGCGGTCTTGATCCGTCGCCGTAGTCGCCTCTATGAGTCGGCGGTGGCCGAAGCTCAGTGTACGCGTACGCGCCCCTACTTCGCGCTGCAGTGCCGCCGCCGCCGGCTACGCCTCGGACGCCTCCCCTCCGTTGCCTACAGCTCCTCCGGCCAGCCGCGCTCCACCCCTGGGCCTCGCCGACTTGCTTGCCGCCCCTCCCGCTCGCTAATTGCGCCGGTCGGCCGCGTCGTGTCCGTGCGCCCGCCCCGTGCCCCGTACTGCTGCTGCCGCTAGGAACTGCTGCTTCCCGCGTGTGCCCGTCGTCCCGCGCCTCTGCTACCGCTGCTGCTCGCTGCTCCTGATGCTGTGTGTTGCTGCCGGTGCGCCTCGCCGATGCGCCCTGCCTGCTCGCTGCTCCTCTACTGCTGCTGCTGCTGCTGCTCACTGTTGCTACCTACCCCGCGCCACAGCCACCCACGCCGCAGCCCCTGCCCTGGTCCGCTGCTCACCGGGCAGCTGCCGTGCTCGCCCCTGGGCGTGGGCATGGCCACCGCACAAGCGTGCGTGTGTGCCAGCCACGGTGGCCGGCTATGCCCTGGCCGGTCCTATGTAGTTTGATTAGCGTGCGTGTATGTTAGGTTAGTAGTGGCCCAGTGTTTAGATTAGTCTATTTACTACTTAGTGATATGTGCATTTGACATGTGCCCCCCCTCTACTGAATTAACTAGATAAAAAAATCGGTTAAAAGAGTAGTCCATGATACGTGGGCCCCTTTGGCCATGTTGACTAGTCAACAATGACTCAGTCAACCGCTGACCGGGCACTATTGACTTTGACCCTGGCCCCACATGTCATTGACTATGGTTGACTATCTCTACGTACTAAAAATAATTGCACTGTGTAAATTTTGATTTAATATATTCCAGAAAATGTAGAAAATATAATAAAACTTTGAAAAATCATATTAAATAAACCGTAGCTCGGATCGAAAAACTTTGTACATGAAAGTTGCTTAGAACGACGAGACGAATCCGAATACGCAGCTCGTTCGTCCGCCACGCATCCCTAACATAGCGAACACGCAACTTTCCCCCTCCGATTCATCTGTCCGAAAACGCGGAACACCGGGGATTTTTCCCCGGATGTTTCTCCCCTTCACCAGTATCGCCTAGTACTGCGTTAGGTCACCCTGGCACCGCGTTTTGCCTTGTTATATTTTGTGATGCATTGTTTGCTCTGTATTTACTGTTTCTTCCCCCTCTTCTCTCCGGTAGACCCCCAGACCGATGCAGCCCCTGTGATCGACTACGTCGACGACGACCCCTCCTTGCCAGAGCAACCAGGCAAGCAAACCCTCCTTGAGCATTCCGATATCGCCCATTTCTTTCCCTATCATGCTTGCATTAGAACTGTTACTGCTTTATGTATGATCCTACTCTGATGCATAGCCTGTTGTTGTTACCTGCTTTCATACCTTACGTGCTTATCCTAAAATACTTAGTATAGGTTGGTTAGTGATCCATCAGTGACCCCCACCTTGTCCCAGTTGCTCCGCTTTATGTTCGATGAGTCGATCGACGTGATGGACGTCCAGGCCCCGACACCGCACATCACTTTCCCCCTTTTGTTGCTCGACTCTGCAGAGTTACCATCGAGTGCCGAGGGTGGAACCTTATACATCACTCCTGATGAGATCTCTGTAGTGTAGCTATACGGTCGAGGTCATCGAGGGTGATTTCCTCCTTAACCACTTCCGTTACGGCTCTGTCGTGCAACCCCTCAAGTGCGAACCTCGAGGGTGGATCCTCTTACGTTCACCTTGATGATAACATCGAGTGGAATTCACCGAGGGTGATTCCTCGGGTTTTCCCTGTTAGACACCTAGTTACTATGATTACTATGACTTTACACTGAACCATGTTACTAAAGACGGGTCGACCCTAAGGGGTACCCGCGCGAGCTTAATAGCGAGTGATGTGGAGTCGGGTTGACCTGGAAGGTGCCCGCGAGATACTTACGAGACGTGGCCGGGCATTCTTAGCCCTTGCCGCAAGTACTCGAGACGGGGCAACGGGGTCACATCTTTCGTGAGTCTCTGCTTGTTACCGCGTGCTCCTAATCCACTACGATTTGGATATTTGATCCAAGGGGCCTCTGGCCTGGTCGCATTAACCATCACGTGGGCATAGTATGGGCGTTCTCCGTCGTATGCATCAGCCGAAGCTTAATAGACGTCAGTGACTGAGCGGCGCGCGTCGGGTTGGACTGGTAAGCACCTGCCTTTTTGAAGGAGGTAGGTAGGTCTGCTCACGGGCCGCGTACGCAACGTGCAGGAGTTCTCGGGGAGATGGCCCATGACCCCTGGGGGCATAGATTTAGTCCGGTGTGTTGACCTCTCTATTAAGCCTAGGTCGGGTAGCGGCGTATTATTTGGCCGAGGCCGGGCATGACCCAGGAAAGTGTGTCCGGCTGGAGTTAATCGAGCGTGGTGGGTAAGTTGGTGCACCCGTGCCGGTAAGAAAACATCTATCGATAGCCTGTCCTATGGTAACGGACACTTGGAGTTGTATCCCAATCGATACAACTAGAACTGGATACTTGAGATGAGAAAGGAATGGATATGAGAATTGATAGTATGGCTCTGGGATTGCTTTCTCGCAGGGAGTCGAGAAAGGATCTCTGGCCGAGGTTGATAACACTACTACCACTTTACATTATGTTGATATGTAGTCTTCTAAATGCTGCAAGATGCTTGAAGATACTTGAAGATGCTAGTCTTCGATAGGCTAGGCTTTCCCCTTTCTCTTCTGGCATTCTGCAGTTTAGCCCACAGATACAACCATTTGTTTGATAGAGATGCATACTTAGTTTAGATCTGATGTAAGTCTTGTGAGTACTTTGGATGAGTACTCACGGTTGCTTTGCTACCTCTTTTTCCCCTATACCCGATTGTTGCGACCAGATGACGAATCCCAGGAGCCAGACGACACCACTGATGACTACTGCTACCCCGAGGATGCCTACTACTACGTGACGGCCGCTGACGACTTGGAGTAGTTAGGAGGCTCCCAGGCAGGAGGCCTTGCCTTTTCGATAGATGTTGCTTTTGTGCTAGCCTTCTTAAGGCAAACTTGTTTAACTTATGTCTATACTCAGATATTGTTGCTTCCGCCGACTCTTGTGTATTTGAGCTTATGTATTCGAGCCCTCGAGGCCCCTGGCTTGTAATATAAAGCTTGTATTATTTTAATTTGTGTCTAGAGTTGTGTTGTGATATCTTCCCGTGAGTCCTTGATCTTGATCGTACACATTTGCGTGTATGATTAGTGTATGATTGAATCGAGGGCGTCACACCAACTCAACAAGTACCTTCGGAGACACCTGTAGAGCACCTTTATAATCACCCAGTTACGTTGTGACGTTTGGTAGCACACAAAGTGTCAAGTGCTAAGCTAACGGAATAGGTCAAGTCAATCACATCATTCTCCTAATGATGTGATCCCGTTAATCAAATGACAACTCATGTCTATGGTTAGGAAACTTAACCATCTTTGATTAACGAGCTAGTCAAGTAGAGGCATACTAGTGACACCATGTTTGTCTATGTATTCACACATGTATTATGTTTCCGGTTAATACAATTCTAACATGAATAATAAACATTTATCATGAAATAAGGAAATAAATAATAACTTTATTATTGCCTCTAGGGCATATTTCCTGCAGTCTCCCACTTGCACTAGAGTCAATAATCTAGTTCACATCGCCATGTGATTTAACACCAATAGTTCACATCACCATGTGATTAACACCCATAGTTCACATCGTCATGTGACCAACACCCAAAGGGTTTACTAGACTCAATAATCTAGTTCACATCGCTATGTGATTAACACCCAAAGAGTACTAAGGTGTGATCATGTTTTGCTTGTGAGAGAAGTTTAGTCTACGGGTCTGCCACATTCAGATCCGTATGTATTTTGCAAATTTCTATGTCAATAATGCTCTGCATGTAACTACTCTAGCTAATTGCTCCCACTTTCAAAATGTATCCAGATTGAGACTTAGAGTCATCTGGATCAGTGTCAAAATTTGCATCGATGTAACCCTTTACGACGAACCTTTTGTCACCACCATAATCGAGAAACATATCCTTATTCCACTAAGGATAATTTTGACGCTGTCTAGTGATCTACTCCTAGATCACTATTGTACTCCCTTGCTAACTCAGTGTAGGGTATACAATAGATCTAGTACACAAATGGCATACTTTATAGAAACTATGGTTGAGTGATACGTCTCCAACGTATCTATAATTTTTGATTGCTCCATGCTATATTATCTACTGTTTTGGGCAATATTGGGCTTTATTATCCACTTTTATATTATTTTTAGGACTAACCTATTAACCGGAGGCCCAGCCCAGATTTGTTGTTTTATGCCTATTTCATCGAAGAAAAGGAATATCAAACGGAGTCGAAACGGAACGAAATCAACTGGAGAAGTTATTTTTGGAAGGAAACCTACCGGATAGACTTGGACCCTACGTCAGAAGATGAAGGAGGAGCTCATGAGGGTAGGGCGCGCCCCCTGCCTCGTGGCCCCCCTTCGGTCCACCGACGTACCTCCTGCACCCATATATACCTACGTAACCTAAAACTTCCAGAACGGAGATTAGATCGGGAGTTCCGCCGCCAGAAGCCTCCGTAGCCACCAAAAACCAATATAGACCCATTCCGACACCCTGCCGGAGGGGGCAATCCTTCACCGGTGGCCATCTTCATCATCCCGGCGCTCTCCATGACGAGGAGGGAGTAGTTCACCCTCGGGGCTGAGGGTATGTACCAGTAGCTATGTGTTTGATCTCTCTCTCTCTCTCTCTCGTGTTCTTGATTTGGCACGATCTTGATGCATCGCAAGCTTTGCTATTATAGTTGGATCTTATGTTTCTCCTCCCCCTCTTCTCTCTTGTAATGAATTGAGTTTCCCCTTTGAAGTTATCTTATCGGATTAAGTCTTTAAAGATTTGAGAACACTTGATGTATGCCTTGCCGTGCGTATCTGTGGTGACAATGGGATATCACGTGATTCACTTGATGTATGTTTTGGTGATCAACTTGCGGGTTCCGCCCATGAACCTATGCATAGGGGTTGGCACACGTTTTCGTCGTGATTCTCCGGTAGAACTTTGGGGCACTCTTTGAGGTCCTTTGTGTTGGTTGAATAGATGAATTGAGATTGTGTGATGCATATCGTACAATTATACCCACGGATACTTGAGGTGACATTGGAGTATCTAGGTAACATTAGGGTTTTGGTTGATTTGTGTCTTAAGGTGTTATTCTAGTACGAACTCTAGGGCTATTTGTGACACTTATAGGAATAGCCCGACGGATTGATTGGAAAGAATAACTTTGAGATGGTTTCGTAGTTCTCCGCTATTAGTGACTTTGGAGTGACTCTTTGTTGCATGTTGAGGGATAGTTATGTGATCCAATTATGTTAGTATTGTTGAGGGAACTTGCACTAGTGAAAGTATGAACCCTAGTCCTTATTTCCTATCATTGCAATATCGTTTACGTTCACTTTTATCATTCGTTACCTTGCTGTTTTTATAATTTCAGATTACAAATACCTTTATCTACTATCCATATACCACTTGTATCACCATCTCTTCGCCGAACTAGTGCACATATACAATTTACCATTGTATTGGGTGTGTTGGGGACACAAGAGACTTTTTGTTATTTGGTTGCAGGGTTGCTTGAGAGAGACCATCTTCATCCTATGCCTCCTACGGATTGATAAACCTTAGGTCATCCACTTGAGGGAAATTTGCTACTGTCCTACAAACCTCTGCACTTGGAAGCCCAACAACGTCTACAAGAAGAAGGTTGTGTAGTAGACATCAAGCTCTTTTCTGGCGCCGTTGCCGGGGAGGTGAGTGCTTGAAGGTATATCTTTAGATCTTGCAATCGAGTCTTTTAGTTTCTTGTTTTATCACTAGTTTAGTTTATAAAAGAAAACTATATAAAAAATGGAATTGAGTTTGCCTCATACGCTTCATCTTTTTAATATCTTTCGTGAGTATGATGGAAAGGAAAATTGTGCTCAAATGCTAGAAGAAGAATTGCATAGAATACTTGGCATAAAATATGTGAATGATGAGCATGATTGCAATGTTGTTAGCACAAATTCTTTGAATATCCATAATACTAATGATGATTGCACTAGTTATGATGAAAATGTCTCCTATAAACATGTCAATTTTTGTGGAGTACATTGGGTTTGCAAGTACACACCAAATAGGGAAGATAGATATTGCAAGAGGCATAAGTACTTAGAAACCAAATTGTTGCAAGAAGAGCTAGATGAATGTGCTGAAAATTTATTTTTTTCTTAGCCCTACTTGTGAACTTTGCAATGAACGTGATCATTTTAGTACCCAATGCAAATTGTTTCATGATCGTATCGTGTCCAAAAATTGTGATGACTTGATTTCCCTTGCATATCATAATGAACTTAGTTTGCTCTTGGGCTATGAAGAAATTAAACGTATAACTAAGGATATTCCAAAATTTGCCCTTGATAAAGTTCTTCATTTTGATCTAGAGAAAAATTATATGTATTGTGCGGTGAATTGCATTGAAAATCCTTATATTGCCAATTACATAAAGAAAAGAAAACAAATATAGGATGAAGAGAATACTAATGAAAGGGAAGAGACTTCCCAATATCCTCCTATTATTTCTTATGATGAATCAGGTAACGAGGAGGAGCCTTCTATTCAACCAATCTCATTAATAAGGACCTCCAAAAAGAGGATTGAACCCACACATGATGTGGTGAAGAAGAAGAAAATAAAAAGGAAGATAGGTAAAAAGATATCTCCCCCAAATAATGATGCTCCTATTACTATTGTGCCTCATGAAAATACAATTGTGGAAGATAATGATACTTCTTATGATCTTGAAAATCTTTTTGGCACTTGCTTGGAAGAATATGATAATTGCTATACTATTGGTGCTATCTATACTATTAATGATGAGAGTGATTATGCTTATGATATGAAAAGGCCCAAGCTTGGGGATGCTACGCTTAATGAAGAAGATATTTTTAGTATCCCAAGTTTTGATATGCAAATTTATAATGATAATAACATGCCTCCTACTTATGATAATTATTGTGATGATACATATTGAGGGAGTCCTGGATTAGGGGGTGTTTGGATAGCCAAACTATACCTTCAAGCCGGACTCCTGGACTATGAATATACAAGATTGAAGACTCCGTCCCGTGTCTGGAAGGGACTTTCCTTGGCGTGGAAGGCAAGCTTGGCGATACGGATGTTCAGATCTCCTACCGTTGTAACCGACTCTATGTAACCCTAACCCTCTCCGGTGTCTATATAAACCGGAGGGTTTTAGTCCGTAGGACAACACATCAAGAATCATACCATAGGCTAGCTTCTAGGGGTTTAGCCTCTCTGATCTCGTGGTAGATCTACTCTTGTACTACCACATCATTAATATTAATCGAGCAGGACGTAGGGTTTTACCTCCATCGAGAGGGCCCGAACCTAGGTAAAACTTCGTGCCCCTTGCCTCCTGTTACCATCCGGCCTAGACACACAGTTCGGGACCCCCTACCCGAGATCCGCCGGTTTTGACACTGAAGGGATCGAGATGGACCTAGAGGGGGGGTGAATAGGTACAAATACAAATTTTAATTGTTACTTGGCAATTTTAGGCAATAGTGCGGAATATGAAAGTGAGCCTAACAATTGCAAGTGTGATGCTAAGAGCTAAACAAGATAATCAAGTAATACAAGTAAATGAGTAGACTGACACAATATGATTTAGGTAAGTGCAGATGAGACAAGTAACCACAAGCAGCGAGTTAAGGTTAGGGATAACCGCAACTCCGAGAGACGAGGATGTAAGCCGATGTTCACTTCCTTGGAGGGAAGCTACGTCACTGTTTAGAGAGGTGGGTGTTACCACGAAGGCACACCAACGCCACGAAGGCTCACCTTGTTCTCTCTTTGAGACAACACCACGAAGGCGTTTCTCAACCACTAGTGGTAGACCTTGGGGTGGTCTCCAAACCCTCACAAACTTTTCCGGGGGTAATCACAAAGGTTGATTCCTCTCCGAAAGACTCCTACCGCCTAGGAGTCTCCAACCTCCAAGAGTAACAAGAACGATGGGAAAAGCTCAAGACTTGCTCAAGTCACAAATTCCTTTGGTGCAAATAAGGGGAAGGAGTGGATCTATCACTTGGTTGGACAACTTCTCTCAAATGCTCTCAAATCCCTTGGGGATCTAAGATTTGGTGTGGAGGAGTGAGAGAGAGAGTGTAATGTGTTCTAGGGTTTGTTCAACGTGAGTGGTCAACCCCATCCCGAAGGGGAAGAAAGGCTATATATAGTGGTAGTGAAAAGCTAGCCGTTTGGCCACTTAAGGCACAGGAGCTACCGGACGTCCGGTGGGTACCGGACGACCGGTGACATAGATCGGACCAGACGTCCGGCCGGGCAGCCGGTCGTCCGCTCGCTGGAGTATAAATCTGACCGTGAAAACAACACAAGTAGCGGACATCCGGAAGGCGCCGGTCGTCCGGAGCCCGGACGTCCGGTGTCATCGGACATCCGTTAATTGTAGTTCTGTTGGAGTGCACCGGATATCCGGAAGTGAGCGAACATCCGGTGAACGGACATCCGGTGTGACTGGTCTTCCGCTAATTTCAGTTCTGTGCAGACTCACCGGACGACTGGAGAGAGTCGGATGTCTGGTTGGTTGAGAGAGGCTGGACGTCCGTAGACTTCGGACGTCCGGTGAAAGTTGGACCTTTTAGCTTGGAAACCTACTACCACTTTTGCACAAGTTAGAGGAAGAATTTATGAGATGGTATGAGAGGGAATTTTGTGGTTTTGAGCAAGTTCTTTCGCGAAATCCATCGATCCCCTCTTAATAGTGCGGGATCCCTACACTCAAGAGCAAAACCGAAAACAAGGAGCCGAAGCTTTTTATCTTTGTCTTGTGTCTCTGCTCTTGGGTGATATATGTTGTTATGTCCATAGTCATGATCCACACACACACATAGCCCTTGGGACATAATCCTGAGAAATACTCGATAAACATGATTAGTCTCAATATGCATGTTGTCATCAACATCAAAATACGATTAAGGGCATGATTGCACTTTCAATCTCCCCCTTTTTGATAGTTGATGACAACATACATGCACTTTTTAGAATAAAGCTTTGAATATCGAAAGAATTTAAAAACATTGAATATCGAAGGGTTTGTTGTGGAGCTCCCCCTCAATATGTGCAATAACTCATAGGTAAACATGAAGATAGCTCCCCCTCACTATGATACCAACACAACCGAAACTCATACACAAGATAATCAAGATAACATCAGATTTAGAATAGGCTTCACAAGGATTCATCACTCATAGCATATAACATAAGTCGGTCCAAACATATCATAAGTTCAATAACAGGTTAACCACATAGCATGAGTTCGATAACATGATAATAAGATAAGATCATAGCATCATATCACATAAATAAGTGCCTACTCCCCCTTGGCAGCAAATACCCAAAAGGAGGTGTCATAATAGCATCAAAGAGCATCATCGTCATCATCATCATGAGCACCACTACCACCAGCCTCGTCAAGGAAGTCAGCCCAGTCAGGACCCGAAGGAAAGCCGAAGTCAGAAGGTGGATCATCAGGAAGACATTCATCGTCACTCACATCGTAAACACCGGAGTCTCTCAGACGAGCCTTCAAAGCATTCTTGGAGGTGACCAAGCGTGTGACAACGTCGTGATTTTGAGAGCAATGAAAGGTAAACATCTTCATCATGGCAGAGTGAGCTTTCCCAAGAAAGCGAGAGATGCGACCAAAAGGTGCGGAGCCAGAAGAAGTAGACCGAGTGGTGGAAGAAGGAACCCTAGCCGGGGTACGACGAGTAGGAGCAGAAGAGTCCTTGGGAACCCAATCCTCCGCCATGTGAGATGGAATGACCCACCGTTCGTGCAAGTGAGTGCGGGCAATGGGAAATGGAGCAACACTCTCGATAAATGCCTGAAGGAAGGGGGCATGAGGAAAGGCTCGCTTGTGTTGAAAACAAGCCAGACGGATCTCATGCCACAGAAAGTGAGGGATATTTATCTTCCCTGTGGGAGACTCGTAGAGGCGATGCATGAGATCAATGCAGTAGCTGTTACATGACCCCTTGTCACCCATATTGGGATATATGGTGCGAATAACACACTGAAAAATGATGTAGAAGGGTGAGCGCCAAATTGAAACTTGGTTCAGGCCCTTATGTTTCTCCTGATTAGACATTTCACTTATGGGCTTGAGAAGATCTGCACAGACCTCTATGCTCTTGGGCTTATGGTTAGGGTCATCCTTATGGATTTTGAACCCCGTGTCAGGAAAACCAAGAGCAGCAACAAATTGAGCATAGGATGCCGTGAGCATGGTGTCGGAGGTCATCCAAGTGATAGTTTTATCAGGACCAAAGTAACAAGTGGCATAGAATTGATGAATTGCAGCATAGTTAAAATCATGCTGGAATTTAAATGGTGCAGCAAGACTGGAGGACTCAATGAGCTCAATGGCTCCCAGATATTTCTCCGGATGAGTGCGGATATGCTCTAAGTCGATGCACATATGGATAGATAACCCTTTAGGAATGACTATGGTGGTGAAAATGTCGGCTTGGACATTTGTACGAAAACGAGCATCCTGTGAATCGCTGAGAACAGTGAATTGATTTACATCACGACGAAGCTTAAGGTAAGAAGCGATGGGAACCTCATTGAACCGTTTAATGATGCGGCCGTGAGGGAGTGGAGGTTCAAGAGAGATGCGACGGGTAGCACCTGGAGGTTGAACGGGAGGAGGAGGAGGCTTGAATGTGGGCCGACGAGTTCCAGGCTTGGGTCCAGTGGTGCGAACAGCAACATAAGTGGGTTCCTCAATTTCTTCCAATTCATCCTCGTAGTCGGATTCTTCCGTCGAAGAGGCGCTAGTGGAGCTACGAGGGTGAGCGGCACGCTTCCGAGGACGAGCGCGCTCCTGTGAATCATCGGACCCACCACGACGAGACGGATGAGAGCCTCCAGCGGTGACCTGCTTTCAAGCAGAGCGCTTTGTCCGTGGCATTGCTACCTCGGGAGGTCGAGGAGAAAATGCGGTCGTGTTGACCGGATCTGAAGGTCCGGTCGATCCACGCTCACCGCACCAGGTCAGAGGCGCGACGAAGGCCGGAAGGGCCGAAACGGGGTCCCGGTGGCGAGGGGTCCAGCCCGTGAACGCAGCAAGGAGAGAGTGCAGCGGCGTCGGCGAGAGGAGTTAGGTTTTAGAACTGACCGGACCACACGCCCGAGTATATATAGGCGGGCGAGAACCGTACCGGACATCCGGTGTGAACCGGACGTCCGGGACCTAAGAGGGCAACCTGACACGAGAAGTAGCGGACGACCGGCAAAAAAAATGGACATCCGACGCGTTTAGACAGAGCAGTATTTAACGGAAGTCCGGTTACAGCGGACGACCGGCAATAGGGCACCAGAGAAATTTTTACGGATGACCGGTATAGATCGGACGACCGGTGCAAGAGCACCAGAAAGGATTTGACGGACGTCCGGTGGTTTATATATATATATATATATATATATATATATATATATATATATATATATATATATATATATCTTTTCGAGGAAGACTAGGGTGCCATAGTTGGTGCTAATGACAATGATGGAGAGATGATGAGTGACATATGTAGTAGGATGCAAGGACACCCTAGATGAAGCAATGAGTTTCCTAAGCCAACAATAATAAACACACATACTGCTCACATGTTGTTCTAATGACAAGGCGGTGGCGGATGCCACCATGTATGAGTATACGTGACATGACACTGCAAAGATTTGAACTTTGGGTCCATAATCACTACGCCATCATTGAAAGCACCATAGTTAGAGTAACATGGTAGCTTTGAGAGTGTTTGTTCTTTTTATGCATTTCATAGGGTGAGAGAACGCATGAGTTGAGTGTCTCCCCCTAAATATATGCCTACATAGAGACATGACATTATGACAATGCATGCATGAGTACTAGTTTTCACATAATGTTGTCAAGCTCCAAGATACCAAGTTCACGCCTAAGTTGGCAAAATCTTGCCTCATCCAATGGCTTGGTGAAAATATCTGCAAGTTGCATATCTGTGCCAACATGAGCAATGTCAATATCACCCTTCTCCACATGATCTCTTAGGAAGTGGTACCTAATGTCAATGTGCTTGGTGCG
This sequence comes from Triticum urartu, assembly GCF_056163025.1. Lineage (NCBI taxonomy): Eukaryota > Viridiplantae > Streptophyta > Magnoliopsida > Poales > Poaceae > Triticum > Triticum urartu. The sequence goes on from NC_141873.1 coordinate 370,340,202, forward strand.
GGTATGATCTTTGGGGTTCTCAGCAATATTAATGGCACTTTCATTATCACATAGAAGAGGCACATGTCTATAGGTGATACCGTAATCCTTCAAAGTTTGCCTCATCCATAGTAACTGAGTTGCACAACTGGCGGTTGCAATATATTCAGCTTCGGCAGTGGAGAGGGCAACACAATTTTGCTTCTTAGAGGACCAACTTACCAAGGAGCGTCCAAGAAATTGACATGCACCGGAGGTGGATTTACGATCCACTTTGTCTCCAGCCCAATCCGCATCCGTGTACCCAATGAGATCAAACTTAGCATCCTTGGGGTACCATAGACCCAACTTTGGGGTGTGAACAAGGTATCTAAGAATGTGCTTAACCGCCTTATGATGGCTTTCCCTAGGGAAAGCTTGAAATCTAGCACACATGCATACACTAAACATGATGTCTGGTCTAGATGCACAAAGATAAAGCAATGAACCAATCATAGAGCAGTATTTAGATGGGTCAAAGGGGATACCGTTTGAGTCTTCAGTGAGTACAGTTTTGGTTGGCATGGGGGTCTTACATGGGCTAGCATCAGACATGCCAAATTTTGCTAGGATATCCTTGAGGTATTTGGCTTGAGACAAGAAAATTCCTTCTTGAAATTGTTGAATTTGAAAACCGAGGAAGAACTTCAAATCAGCATTGAATGACATTTCAAAATTCTTTGTCATTGATGCCTCAAACTTCTTGCATAAATGAATATTAGGAGAACCAAAAATGATATCATCTACATAGATTTGGCATAAGATCAAATCACCTTTGTCCCTCTTAGTAAAAAGAGTGGGATCGATCACCCCTCTCACAAAACCATCATCAAGTAGAAACTTCTTAAGATGATCATACCAAGCACGAGGTGCTTGTTTGAGGCCATACAAAGCCTTATGAAGTTTATACACATAGTCTTTGTGATCAAGGTCAACGAACCCAGGTGGTTGTGATACATATACTTCTTCTTGTAGAGGACCATTAAGAAAAGCACTTTTCACATCCATTTGATGTAATGTAAAGCCATTGAAAGCAGCATAAGCAAGTAAGATTCGAATGGATTCAAGACGGGCAACGGGGGCAAAGGTCTCACCAAAGTCCAAACCTTCAACTTGTGAGTACCCTTGTGCCACTAACCTTGCCTTGTTGCGGATGATTACGCCATTCTCATCTTGCTTGTTCTTGAAAATCCACTTCGTTCCAATGATGTTGTGTTCCGTAGTTGGCCTCTTGACTAATGACCACACTTGATTGCGCTCAAAACTATTCAACTCTTCTTGCATAGCAATAAGCCAATCGTTGTCTATCAACGCATCTTGTACCTTGAGAGGCTCAACACTAGACACAAAAGAGAAGTGAGCACAAAAGTTTGTCAATTGTTTACAAGTGACTCTACCTTCCGATATGCCGGTGAGGATTTTATCAACATCAACACGACCGGCCACTCGAGGCATGATGGAGGTTAAGGTTTCGCGAGATTCAACTTCATGTCCATCATCCACGTCCTCAACATATGGATCATTAATGTGTGGTGGAAGATCTTCTTCTTCTTGCATTTGTTGAGGTTCATTGTCAATGATTGCACTTTCTTATTCTTTCCCTTGAGGATGATCTTGTTCTTGATGATTATCATGAAGAGGAACTTGATCATCATCTTGTACTTGGACTAAGGGCATTGATTTAGTAATAGGTGCTTGTGGTGGTATGGGTGTGGAAGTAGTTTGATGGTGTGTGAGGCCTTCATCTTCTTCATCATCATGAGGGTCTTGTTCCATTGGAAGAAGTGCACCAACACCCATCGTCAAGATATCTTGAGAAGAATCTTCTTCACCTGCATCACTTAGATCAACTTTCTCCCCATGGGAGCCATTAAATTCATCAAACACCACGTCACAAGTTTCTACAACACATCCATTGGATTTGTTGTAGACTCTATAGGCGTGAGAGTTTGATCCATAACCAACAAATATGCCCTCAATGGTTTTAGATTGAAATTTTCCTAACCTCTCTCTTTTATTGAGGATGAAGCATTTACACCCAAATACACGAAAGTACTTGACATTTGGCTTGTTCCCGGTCAGGAGCTCATATGGAGTCTTTTCCAATATCGTGTGGAGGAAGAGCCAGTTTGAAGCATGACATGCAGTGTTGACGGCCTCGGCCCAAAAACTATGTGGCGACTTGTATTCATCCAACATGGACCTTGCCATCTCCACAAGGGTGCGGTTCTTCCTTTCTGCAACACCGTTTTGTTGGGGAGTGTATGGAGCCGAATATTGATGCTCAATCCCTTCATCACTAAGAAATCCTTCCAAGGTGTAATTCTTGAACTCGGAACCATTATCACTTCTTATTGCCATGATTTCTTTGTCAAACTTGCGTTGTGCTTGCTTGGCAAAATCAATGAAGGTGATCTTCGTCTCGTCTTTGGACTTGAGGAAAAACACCCATGTGTATCTTGAGTAATCATCCACAATGACAAGTCCATACTTTTTCCCACCAAGACTATCCCATGAAGGAGGCCCAAACAGATCCACATGAAGAAGCTCCAAATGCCTTGAAGTAGACACAATATTCTTGGGTGGGTGCTTTGATTGATGTTGCTTCCCGGCTATGCATGCACTACACACACGATCTTTCTCAAAAGAGACATTTGTTAGTCCAAGGATGTGATTTCCCTTTAAGAGATCTTGAAGATTTCTCATGCCGACATGGGCTAGCCGGCGATGCCATAGCCACCCCTTGTCGGCCTTGGCCATTAGACAAGTTGCATGGAATGTGCTCTCTTTCGAGAAATCAACCGTGTAAAGGTTGCCATCCAACTCTCCAACAAAGGCCACTTCGAGAGTATCTCTCTTAAAGACTTTCACATCCGTTAGTCCAAATAGTGTATCATAACCAACAGAGGCCAATTGGCGAACAGAAAGCAAATGGTATTTAAGGGATTGGACAAGCATGACATTTGCAAGAGACATGTCATTTGTGATAGCCACCTTACCCAAACCGAGTACCTGTCCTTTTGATCCTCCACCAAACATAATGCTCATAAATGGTTGAATAGCTTCCATGAAATCGTAGAGCAACTTGCTATCTCCGGTCATATGATTGGTACATCCACTATCAATCACCCATTTTACTCCACCGGAGAAGGCAACCTACACACAGTTATTACTTGGTTAGAGGCACCCATTTTGCAATGGGACCTCTCAAGTTAGTCACAAGGGTCTTAGGGACCCAAATAGCATAGAACCAAAATGCATTTCGAGGACCAACAAACTTTGCACAAACTTCCCCATCCTTAGTCTTACGAAGAACATAGGATGGAGGCATGAACTCTTTTGGCTTGATGACAGTGGGCATGCCCCTTGTGGCCTTCCCACAAACAACCTTACCTTTCTCCTTGTGCCCTTCTCGTACAAAAGTTTCTTCTAGAGGGATGGTGCACTTTTGAGAGGATGTCTTCTTCTTGCTTGTGCTTGGGTCAAACCCGAGTCCTTCTTTGGCAAACACTTCACTGTGTTGTCTCAACACATCATTAAGGTTCTTTTGCCCTTGAGCACATGTCATGAGCCCTTTCTCGATTTGAGATTTGAGAAAGCGATTCTCCTCAAGAATAGATGCTAGATCACTACTAGAGTTAGTAGTACAAGCATCAACATTGATAATAGGAGAAGAGTAAGCCTTGGCTAGAGTTTCAAGATAAGTAAGCTTGAGTGTCTCAAAACTCTTTGTAAGAAGGCTGAGCTCTTCTTCCTTGGTCTTGAGGGACATGGATAGGAGCTCACAATCCTTAGAGAGGGAAGCATTAGACTTTACAAGCTTACTTTTATCATTCATCAACTCTTCGCAAGAGTCGATAGCCTTTTTCAAGGAGGCAAGATCTCTAGTATGAACATCAATGTTTGCACCAATTTTTAAGCATAGTTCATCATTGCGTGCTTCCTCATATTGGACTTTCTGCTCAAGGATTTCACATTTTTCCTTTTCCTCGGTGACGAGGGTTTCGAGTTCCTTAATGGAAATGGTGTGCTTACTCACCATCTCCATAAGCATACGAAACATAGTGAGCTTCTTTCCTTTAATAGAGCACATGAACTTATTTAGTTTAGCAAGCATAGGATCATTTATATCATCATCCTCATACCTATCCTCCGCATCAAGATACTCATCACTAGGAGTAGGAGGAGTGAAAAGAGGAGAGTTTGATCGTGGGGTTACCTTGACCTTGTTAGGAGAGTGTTGGTCCTCTCCATCTTCTACCACGGCCTTTGCCATGAGACACTTGTGAGCGTTGCCCTTGTAATCCTTCATGTAGTTGTAGGTGACAACTTCACCACTCTTGTTGACTAGCCTCAATGTGTTTTGAGAATCTTGAGCAACTCCGGCAACACCACTAACATCATCAGGATCGGATTCTTCTTGAGCAACCATTGCTTTCCCATCTCTCTTCTTGAGCTTGGAGTTCAAAGGATTTGGCAACTTCTTCTTGGGAAAGGTCTTGGGAAACCTTGGTTTATCTTCTCTCTTCTCATAAGGGCACTCGTTGGAGAAGTGGTTGGTTTCTTCACAGTTGTAGCATTTTCTTACTTTCTTCTTTTGAAACCTTCCCTTGAATTTTCCCGTGCTAAACTTCTTGACAAAGAGAGCCATGTCTTCATATGAAGGGCCCTCATCAGATTCAACCTCATCACCATCTTCTTCTTCATCATCATCATCATCTTCTTCTTCTTCACTTTGCTCATCTTCACATACATGCTTGGCCTTCAATGCAAGATTGATCTTCGACGATGGGGTGCCATGCATGGCAAGATGTTTTGTAGCATTTGCCTTTGACTCTTCAAATAGTTGGAAAGTGGATATGATGTCATCTGTAGTCATTTCCTTGAAGGCATGGTGTTGTCTTATGTCCCATACCATCTGATGGTGATATGGAGCAAGAGCATGGAGCAACTTGTCCACAAGGAATCGCTTAGTCATGTTGAATCCATCTTGTGTCTTGTCACACTCGCATGACTCAATATCAGCGGTGAGAGTCATGAGACGCTCAAGGAGTTGATTTGGAGTTTCACCTTTCTCCATACAAAAGTTTTGCAATTGCCCCTTGGCAATTTCATATTGAGCACTCCAAAGGGTGGAGGTACCGGTCCTGGATCTTATAATACTTTCCCATAATTCCTTGGCACTTGTGATGTGCATGAAAGGTCTCCTTTGCTTTTCAACCATACCTCTCCTTATACACATGATTGCCGTGTCATTTAGATTCTTGTCATAAATTTCTCTTGGTGTAGGATTCTTTGGATCAACCACATGGTAACCATACTCCAAGATCTCTAGCATCTCATCATTTCCAAATCGAAGATGATCCTGCATAGCAACTCTCCACAAAGCAAAATCGGAAGTGGAGTCAATTAAAGGAGGTTTGCCTTGAGAGTTATATTTTGGTTTCTCAACTTGGGGTCTTGCATAAAGCCAAGGAACACTAGAGTTTTCATTGCTAGGAGGTTGTTGACCAAGTGACGGAGTAGGCACAGTTGGTCTCGAAGCCGCACCACCAGAAAGTGGTGCAAGCACCGTGGACAATGTGGCTATCCTCATTTAGACCAAGGCCTCTACAGAAGCATCATGCTCCTCCTTTTTCTTAGCAAGGGCCCATTCTAGATCCTCAGAAGTAAAGGTCTTGACTTCAGAAGAAGCCTCGCCTTTATCCTTCGGATCTACAACAAAGGGAGTCCCATCGGGGTTCATCTCGCTCTAGGGCGGTTAAGCCACAAGAATAGAGCACGAGGCTCTGATACCAATTGAAAGGATCGAGATGGACCTAGAGGGGGGGTGAATAGGTACAAATACAAATTTTAATTGTTACTTGGCAATTTTAGGCAATAGTGCAGAATATGAAAGTGAGCCTAACAATTGCAAGTGTGATGCTAAGAGCTAAACAAGATAATCAAGTAATACAAGTAAATGAGTAGACTGACACAATATGATTTAGGTAAGTGCAGATGAGACAAGTAACCACAAGCAGAGAGTTAAGGTTAGGGATAACTGCAACTCCGAGAGACGAGGATGTAAGCCGATATTCACTTCCTTGGAGGGAAGCTACGTCACCGTTTAGAGAGGTGGGTGTTACCACGAAGGCACACCAACGCCACGAAGGCTCACCCTGTTCTCTCTTTGAGACAACACCACGAAGGCGTTTCTCAACCACTAGTGGTAGACCTTGGGGTGGTCTCCAAACCCTCACAAACTTTTCCGGGGGTAATCACAAAGGTTGATTCCTCTCCGAAAGACTCCTACCGCCTAGGAGTCTCCAACCTCCAAGAGTAACAAGAACGATGGGAAAAGCTCAAGACTTGCTCAAGTCACAAATTCCTTTGGTGCAAATAAGGGGAAGGAGTGGATCTATCACTTGGTCGGACAACTTCTCTCAAATTCTCTCAAATCCCTCGGGGATCTAAGATTTGGTGTGGAGGAGTGAGAGAGAGAGTGTAATGTGTTCTAGGGTTTGTTCAACGTGAGTGGTCAACCCCATCCCGAAGGGGAAGAAAGGCTATATATAGTGGTAGTGAAAAGCTAGCAGTTTGGCCACTTAAGGCACAGGAGCTGCCGGACGTCCGGTGGGTACCGGACGACTGGTGACATAGATTGGACCGGACGTCCGGCCGGGCAGCCGGTCGTCCGCTCGCTGGAGTATAAATCTGACCGTGAAAACAGCACAGGTAGCGGACATCCGGAAGGTGCCGGTCGTCCGGAGCCCGGACGTCCGGTGTCATCGGACATCCGTTAATTGTAGTTCTGTTGGAGTGCACCGGATATCCGGAAGTGAGCGGATGTCCGGTGACCGGACATCCGGTGTGACCGGTCTTCCACTAATTTCAGCTCTGTGCAGACTCACCGGACGACTGGAGAGAGTCGGATGTCTGGTTGGTGGAGAGAGGCTGGACGTCCGTAGACTTCGGACGTCCGGTGAAAGTTGGACCTTTTAGCTTGGAAACCTACTACCACTTTTGCACAAGTTAGAGGAAGAATTTATGAGATGGTATGAGAGGGAATTTTGTGGTTTTGAGCAAGATCTTTCGTGAAATCCATCGATCCCCTCTTAATAGTGCGGGATCCCTACACTCAAGAGCAAAACCGAAAACAAGGAGCCGAAGCTTTTTATCTTTGTCTTGTGTCTCTGCTCTTGGGTGATATATGTTGTTATGTCCTTAGTCATGATCCACACACACACATAGCCCTTGGGACATAATCCTGAGAAATACTCGATAAACTTGATTAGTCTTAATATGCATGTTGTCATCAACATCAAAATAGGATTAAGGGCATGATTGCACTTTCAACCGACACATATGCTATAAAAAGTAGTGAGGATTACATTTATAAAACTTGTCATGATTATGGTTACCCCTTTTCTGAACATTACTCTTTTTATGTGGAAACAATTTATAGTATTCGAGTCTCTTATGGTACTCCCACTATTCCGAATGAGAAGAATCTTGCTTATGTGGAGAGTAATAAAATTTCTATGCTTGTAGATCATGAAAAGAATGCTTTAGATGCTGGTTATATTGTTGAATTCATTCATGATGCTACTGAAAATTATTATGAGGGAGGAATATATGCTTGTAGGAATTGCAATAATATCAAGTTTCCCCTCTATGTGCTTAAAGTTTTGAAGTTATGTTTGTTTTGCCTTCCTATGCTAGTTGATTATTGCTCCCATAAGTTGTTTGCTCACAAAATCCCTATGCATAGGAAGTATGTTAGACTTAAATGTGCTAGTCATATTCTTCATGATGCTCTCTTTATGTTACAATTCTTATCTTTTATGCGAGCATCATTGAAATCATCATGCCTAGCTAGTGGCGTTAAACGATAGCGCTCGTTGGGAGGCAACCCAACTTTACTTTTGTTCCTTGCTTTTTTCTCCTGTTTAGTAATAAATAATTCATCTAGCCTCTGTTTAGATGTGGTTTTATGCTTTTAATTAGTGTTTGTGCCAAGTGGAACCTTTGGGAAGGCTTGGGGGAAGTCTTTGTGATCATGCTGTAAAAAACAGAAACTTTAGCGCTCACAAGAATTGCTGCCATGTTTATTTGGAAAGTGCTATTTAGTTAATTCTTTTTGAAGATGATTAATGGATAAATTATTCAGGTCCAGCAATTTATTTGAGAATTTTATGAGTTCCAGAAGTATACGTTTGATCCAGATTACTACAGACAGTTCTGTTTTTGATAGATTCTGTTTTCATTGTGTTGTTGGTTTATTTTGATGAATCTATGGCTAGTAAAATAGTTTATAAACCATAGAGAAGTTGGAATACAGTAGTTTTAACACCAATATAAATAAATAATGAGTTCATTATAGTACCTTGAAGTGGTGTTTTCTTTTCTTTCGCTAACGGAGCTTACGAGTTTTCTGTTAAGTTCTGTGTTGTGAAGTTTTCAAGTTCTGGGTAAGGATTCGATGGACTATAGAATAAGGAGTGGCAAGAGCCTAAGCTTGGGGATGCCCAAGGCACCCCAAGGTAATATTCAAGTACAACCAAGAGCCTAAGCTTGGGGATGCCCCGGAAGGCATCCCCTCTTTCGTCTTCGTTCATCGGTAACTTTACTTGGAGCTATATTTTTATTCACCACATGATATGTGTTTTGCTTGGAGCGTTGATTTATTTTGTTAGGATTTGCTTACTGCATCTTTTATTTCAATAAAAGTGGCATTGATAGTCTTTACTATGCCTATTTTAGAAGTCCACTTGTTGCTGTTTGAAAACAGAAAGTTTACCGCTGTTGCAATAATTCCCTAGAAAAGTCAGAATGTGATAAAATGTTGAAACCTTTTGCATATTAAGCTATGATAAATTTACTACAGTGGTAATTTTCTTTCATAATTTTTGGAGCTAGGGAAGTATGGATGTTGCAGCATTCTTTACAGACTATCCTGTTTAGGCAGATTGCTGTTATGTTTGCATTGTTTGCATATGTTTGCTTTTTTAATGATTCTATCTGAGGATAGGACTATTAAATATGCAGAGGAATTTAGTATGCAATGTTAAATAATAATCTTAGTGATTTGCTACAGTAGATTATTATAAGGTTTTTGCAATGGTGTATACTAACTTATCTCACGAGTCCTTGTTGAGTTTTGTGTGGATGAAGCTTTTGAGATTTAGGGAGACCGTGATATGAGAGGAATTAAGGAGACACAAAAGCTCAAGCTTGGGGATGCCCAAGGCATCCCAAGATAATATTTCAATAAGTCTCAAGCATCTAAGCTTGGGGATGCCCCGGTTGGCATCCCACCTTTCTTCTTCAACAACTATCGGTTAGTTTCAGTTGATCCTAAGTTTTTGCTTCTTCACATGATGATTGCTATTCTTAGAATGTCATTTTATTTTGCTTTGCTTGTTGTTTGAATAAAATACCAAGATCTGAAATTCTTAAATGTTAGAGAGTCTTCACATAGTTGCATAATTATTCGACTACTCATTGATCTTCACTTAATCTTTCGGAGTAGTTTGTCGTTTGCTCTAGTGCTTCACTTATATCTTTTAGAGCATGGTGGTAGTTTTATTTTGAAGAAATAGATGAACTCTCATGCTTCACTTAGATTATTTTGAGAGTCTTAAATAGCATGGTAATTTGCTTAAAATCCTAATATGCTAGGTATACAAGATTAATAATAAAATTCTCTTATGAGTGTGTTGAATACTATGAGAAGTTTGATACTTGATAATTGTTTTGAGATATGGAGATGGTAATATTAGAGTCATGCTAGTTGAGTGGTTGTGAATTTGAGAAATACTTGTGTTGAAGTTTGTGATTCCCGTAACATGCACGTATGGTGAACCGTTATGTGATGAAGTCGGAGCATGATTTATTTATTGATTGTCCTCCTTAGGAGTGGCGGTCGGGGACGAGCGATGGTCTTTTCCTACCAATATATCCCCCTAGGAGCATGCGCGTAGTACTTTGTTTCGATAACTAATAGATTTTTGCAATAAGTATGTGAGTTCTTTATGACTAATGTTGAGTCCATGGATTATACGCACTCTCACCCTTCCACCATTGCTAGCCTCTCTAGTACCGCGCAACTTTCGCCGGTATCATACACCCACCATATACCTTCCTCAAAACAGCCACCATACCTACCTATTATGGCATTTCCATAGCCACTCTGAGATATATTTCCATGCAACTTTCCATCGTTCCATTTATTATGACACGCATCATCATTGTCATATTGCTTTGCATGATCATGTAGTTGACATCATATTTGTGGCAAAACCACTGTTCATAATTCTTTCATACATGTCACTCATGCATCATTGCACATCCCGGTACACCGCCGGAGGCATTCATATAGAGTCATATTTTGTTCTAAGTATCGAGTTGTAATTCTTGAGTTGTAAGAAAAATAAAAGTGTGATGATCATCATTATTAGAGCATTGTCCCAGTGAGGAAAGAATGATGGAGACTATGATTCCCCCACAAGTCGGGATGAGACTCCGGACGAAAAAAAGAGGCCAACGAAGCCCCCAAAAAAAGAGGCCATAAAAAAAGAGAAGGGCCAAATTAAAAAAATAAATAAAATAAATAAAAAAATGAGAGAAAAAGAGAGAAGGGACAATGCTACTATCCTTTTACCACACTTGTGCTTCAAAGTAGCACCATGATCTTCATGATAGAGAGTCTCCTATGTTGTCACTTTCATATACTAGTGGGAATCTTTCATTATAGAACTTGGCTTGTATATTTCAATGATGGGCTTCCTCAAAATGCCCTAGGTCTTCATGAGAAAGCAAGTTGGATGCACACCCACTTAGTTTCTTTTGAGCTTTCATAAATTTATAGCTCTAGTGCATCCGTTGCATGGCAATCCCTACTCACTCACATTGATATCTATCGATGGACATCTCCATAGCCCATTGATACGCCTAGTTGATGTGAGACTATCTACTCCCTTTTTGTCTTCTCCACAACCACCCTTCTATTCCACCTATAGTGCTATATCCATGGCTCACGCTCATGTATTGCATGAAGATTGAAAAAGTTTGAGAACACCAAAAGTATGAAACAATTGCTTGGCTTGTCATCGGGGTTGTGCATGATTTGAATACGTTGTGTGGTGAAGATAGAGCATAGCCAGACTATATGATTTTGTAGGGATAACTTTCTTTGGCCATGTTATTTTGAGAAGACATAATTGCTTTGTTAGTATGCTTGAAGTATTATTATTTTTATGTCAATATAAACTTTTGTCTTGAATCTTTCGAATCTGAATATTCATATCACAATTAAGAAGAATTACATTGAAATTATGACAAGTAGCACTCCGCATTAAAAATTCTTTTTATCATTTACCTACTCGAGGACGAGCAGTAATTAAGCTTGGGGATGCTTGATACGTCTCCAACGTATCTATAATTTTTGATTGCTCCATGCTATATTATCTACTGTTTTGGGCAATATTGGACTTTATTATCCACTGTTATATTATTTTTGGGACAAACCTATTAACCGGAGGCCCAGCCCAGATTTGATGTTTTATGCCTATTTTAGTGTTTCGAAGAAAAGGAATATCAAACGCAGTCGAAACGGAATGAAATCAACTGGAGAAGTTATTTTTGGAAGGAAACCTACCAGATAGACTTGGACCCTACGTCAGAAGATGAAGGAGGAGCTCACGAGGGTAGGGGCGCGCCCACCCCCCTGGGGCGTGCCCCCTGCCTCGTGGCCCCCCCTTCGGTCCACCGACGTACCTCCTGCACCCATATATACCTACGTAACCTAAAACTTCCAGAACGGAGATTAGATCGGGAATTCCGCCGCCAAAAGCCTCTGTAGCCACCAAAAACCAATCTAGACCCGTTCCGGCACCCTGCCAGAGGGGGCAATCCTTCACCGGTGGCCATCTTCATCATCCCGGCGCTCTCCATGACAAGGAGGGAGTAGTTCACCCTCGGGGCTGAGGGTATGTACCAGTAGCTATGTGTTTGATCTCTCTCTCTCTCTCGTGTTCTTGATTTGGCACGATCTTGATGTATCACGAGCTTTGCTATTATAGCTGGATCTTATGTTTCTCCTCCCCCTCTTCTCTCTTGTAATGAATTGAGTTTCCCCTTTGAAGTTAACTTATCGGATCGAGTCTTTAAAGATTTGAGAACACTTGATGTATGTCTTGCCGTGCGTATCTGTGGTGACAATGAGATATCACGTGATTCACTTGATGTATGTTTTGGTGATCAACTTGCGGGTTCCGCCCATGAACCTATGCATAGGGGTTGGCACACGTTTTCGTCGTGATTCTCCGGTAGAACTTTGGGGCACTATTTGAGGTCCTTTGTGTTGGTTGAATAGATGAATTGAGATTGTGTGATGCATATCGTATAATCATACCCACGGATACTTGAGGTGACATTGGAGTATCTAGGTGACATTAGGGTTTTGGTTGATTTGTGTCTTAAGGTGTTATTCTAGTACGAACTCTATGGTTGTTTGTGACACTTATAGGAATAGCCCAACGGATTGATTGGAAAGAATAACTTTGAGATGGTTTCATACCCTACCATAATCTCTTCGTTCGTTCTCCGCTATTAGTGACTTTGGAGTGACTCTTTGTTGCATGTTGAGGGATAGTTATGTGATCCAATTATGTTAGTATTGTTGAGGGAACTTGCACTAGCGAAAGTATGAACCCTAGGTCTTATTTCCTATCATTGCAATACCGTTTACGCTCACTTTTATCATTCGTTACCTTGCTGTTTTTATAATTTCAGATTACAAATACCTTTATCTACTATCCATATACCACTTGTATCACCATCTCTTCGCCGAACTAGTGCACCTATACAATTTACCATTGTATTGGGTGTGTTGGGGACACAAGAGACTTTTTGTTATTTGGTTGCAGGGCTGCTTGAGAGAGACCATCTTCATCCTACGCCTCCTACGGATTGATAAACCTTAGGTTATCCACTTGAGGGAAATTTGCGACTGTCCTACAAACCTCTGCACTTGGAGGCCCAACAACGTCTACAAGAAGAAGGTTGTGTAGTAGACATCACTGAGGCATAGGGAATGACTTTCATTCTCTTTCTATCTTCTGCCGTGGTCGGGCTTTGAGTCTTGCTCAATTTCACACCTTGTAACACAGGTAAGAACTCTTTCTTTGACTATTCCATTTTGAACTACTTCAAAATCTTGTCAAGGTATGTACTTGTTGAAAAAACTTATCATGCTTCTTGATCTATCTCTATAGATCTTGATGCTCAATATGTAAGTAGCTTCACCGAGGTCTTTATTTGAAAAACTCCTTTCAAATACTCCTTTTTGCTTTCCAGAAAATTTTACATTATTTCCAATCAACAATATGTCATTCACATATATTTATCAGAAATGTTGTAGTGCTCCCACTCACTTTCTTGTAAATACAGGCTTCATCACAAGTCTGTATAAAACTATATGCTTTGATCAACTCATCAAAGCGTATATTCCAACTCTAAGATGCTTGCACCAGTCCATAGATGGATCGCTGGAGCTTGCACATTTTGTTAGCACCTTTAGGATCAACAAAACCTTCTGGTTGCATCATATACAACTCTTCTTTAAAAAATCCATTAAGTAATGTAGTTTTGACATCCATTTGCCAGATTTCTTAAAATGTGGCAATTTGCTAACATGATTCGGACAGACTTAAGCATCGCTACGAGTGAGAAAATCTCATCGTAGTCAACACCTTCAACTTTGTCAAAACCTTTTTCGACAAGTCTAGCTTTGTAGATAGTAACACTACTATCAGCGTCCGTCTTCCTCTTGAAGATTCATTTATTTTCTATGGCTTGTCGATCATCGGGCAAGTCAACCAAAGTCCACACTTTGTTCTCATACATGGATCCCACTCTGATTTCATGGTCTCAAGCCATTTCGCGAAATCTGGGCTCATCATCGCTTCCTCATAGTTCGTAGGTTCGTCATGGTCAATTAACATGACTTCCAGAACAGGATTACCGTACCACTCTAGTGCGGATCTCACTCTGGTTGACCTACGAGGTTCGGTAGTAACTTGATCTGAAGTTACATGATCATCATCATTAGCTTCCTCACTAATTGGTGTAGGAGTCACAGAAACAGATTTCTGTGATGAACTACTTTCCAATAAGGGAGCAGGTACAGTTACCTCATCAAGTTCTACTTTCCTCCCTCTCACTTCTTTCGAGAGAAACTCCTTCTCTAGGAAGGATCCATTCTCAGCAACAAATATCTTGCCTTCGGATCTGTGATAGAAGGTGTACCCAAAGTTACTTTTGGGTATCCTATGAACACGCACTTCTCCGATTTGGGTTTGAGCTTATCAAGATGAAACTTTTTCACATAAGCATTGCAACCCCAAACTTTAAGAAACGACATCTTAGGCTTCTTGCTAAACCACAGTTCATACGGTGTCGTCTCAACGGATTTAGATGGTGCCCTTTTTAATGTGAATGCAACTATCTCTAATGCACAACCCCAAAACGATAGTGGTAAATCGGTAGGAGACATCATAGATTGCACTATATCAAATAAAGTACGGTTATGACGTTCGGACACACCATTACGCTGTGGTGTTCCAGGTGGCATGAGTTTGTGAAACTATTCCACATTGTTTTAATTGAAGGACAAACTCGTAACTCAAATATTCGCCTCTGCGATCAGATCGTAGAAACTTTATTTTCTTGTTACGATGATTTTCCACTTCACTCTGAAATTCTTTGAACTTTTCAAATGTTTCAGACTTATGTTTCTTCAAGTAGATATACCCGTATCTGCTCAAATCATCTATGAAGGTCAGAAAATAACGATACCCGCCGCGAGCCTCAACACTAACCGGACCTCATACATCAGTATGTATTAAATCCAATAAGTCAGTTGCTCGCTCCATTGTTCTGGAGAACGGAGTCTTAGTCATCTTTTCCCATGAGGCATGGTTCGCAAGCATCAACTGATTCATAATCAAGTGATTCCAAAAGCCCATCAACATGGATTTTCTTCATGCGCTTTACACCAATATGACCTAAACGGCAGTGCCACAAATAAGTTGCACTATCATTATTAACTTTGCATCTTTCAGCTTCAATATTATGAATATGTGTATCACTACGATCGAGATTCAACAAACCATTTTCATTGGGTGTATAACCATAGAAGGTTTTATTCATGTAAATAGAATACCAATTATTCTCTAACTTAAATGAATAACCGTATTGCAATAAACATGATCGAATCATATTCATGCTCAACGCAAACACCAAATAACACTTATTTAGGTTCAATACTAATCCCGAAAGTATAGGGAGTGTGCGATGATGATCATATCATTCTTGGAACTACTTTCAACACGCATCGTTACTTCACCCTTAACTAGTCTCTGTTCATTCTGCAACTCCCGTTTCAAGTTACTACTCTTAGCAACTGAACTAGTATTAAATACCGAGGGGTTGCTATAAACACTAGTAAAGTACACATCAATAACATGTATATCCAATATACCTTTGTTCACCTTGCCATCCTTCTTATCCGCCAAATACTTGGGGCAGTTCCTCTTCCAATGACCAGTCCCTTTGCAGTAGAAGCACTCAGTCTCAGGCTTAGGTCCAAACTTGGGTTTCTTCACTTGAGCAGCAACTTGCTTGCCGTTCTTCTTGAAGTTCCCCTTCTACCCCTTTTCCCTTTTCTTGAAACTAGTGATCTTGTTAACCATCAACACTTGATGCTCTTTCTTGATCTCTACCTTCGTCGATTTCAACATCACGAAGAGCTTGGCAACCGTTTTCCGTTCATCACGAAGTTCTAGTAACTTGGTGATTGTTACTAGAGAACTTTGTCAATCACTATCTTATCTGGAAGATTAACTCCCACTTGATTCAAGTGATTGTAGTACTCAGACATTCTGAACACATGCTCACTAGTTGAGCTATTCTCCTCCATCTTGTAGGCAAAGTACTTGTCAAAGGTCTTAAGCCTTTTGACATGGGCATGAGTCTAAAATATTAATTTCAACTCTTGGAACATCTCATATGCTCCGTGGCATTTCGCAAACGTCTTTGAAGCCCCGATTCTAAGCTGTAAAGCATGGTGCACTAAACTATCAAGTAGTCATCATATCGACCTTGCCAAACGTTCATAACGTCTGCTTTTGCTCCTGCAATCAGTCTGTCATCTAGCGGTGCATCAAGGTCATAATTCTTCGGTGCAGCAATGAGGATAAACCTCAGATTACGGAGCTAGTCTGCATCATCGCTACTAACATTTTTCAACATAGTTTTTCTCTAGGAACATATCAAAATAAACGGGGAGCAACATCTCGAGCTATTGATCTACAACATAGTTATGCAAATACTATTAGGACTAAGTTCATGATAAATTAAAGTTCAATTAATCATATTACTTAAGAACTCCCACTTAGATAGACATCCCTCTAGTCATCTAAATGATCACGTGATCCAAATCAACTAAACCATGTCCGATCATCACATGAGATGGAGTAGTTTTCAATGGTGAACATCACTATGTTGATTATATCTACTATATGATTCACGCTCGACCTTTTGGTCTCCAGTGTTCCGAGGCCATATCTGCATATGCTAAGCTCGTCAAGTTTAACCCGAGTATTTCTGCGTGCGCAAAACTATCTTACACCCGTTGTAGATGAATGTTGAGCTTATCACACCCGATCATCACGTGGTGTCTCGACACGACGAACTTTGGCAATGGTGCATACTCAGGGAGAACACTTTTACCTCGAAATTTAGTGAGAGATCATCTTATAATGCTACCGCCGAACTAAGCAAAAATAAGATGTATAAAAGATAAACATCACATGCAATCCAAATATGTGACATGATATGGCCATCATCATCTTGTGCTTTTGATCTCCATCTCCAAAGTATTGTCATGATCTCGATTGTTACCGGGATGACACCATGATCTCCATCATCTTAATCTTTTATCAATGTGTCGTCACATGGTCGTCTCACCAGCTATTGCTTTTGCAACTATTGCTATCGCATAGCGATAAAGTAAAGCAATTACATGGCACTTGCATCTTATGCAATAAAGAGACAACCATAAGGCTTCTGCCAGTTGCCGATAACTTCAACAAAACATGATCATCCCACACAACAACTTATATCACATCACGTCTTGACCATATCACATCACAACAAGCCCTGCAAAAACAAGTTAGATGTCCTCTACTTTATTGTTGCAAGTTTTACGTGGCTGCTATGGGGTGAGCAAGAACCGTTCTTACCTACGCATCAAAACCACAACGATAGTTCGTCAAGTTAGTGCGGTTTTAACCTTCTCAAGGACCGGGCGTAGTCACACTCGGTTCAACTAAAGTTGGAGAAACTGACACCCGCCAGCCACCTATGTGCAAAGCACGTCGGTAGAACCAGTCTCGCGTAAGTGTACGCGTAATGTCGGTCCGGGCCGCTTCATCCAACAATACCACTGAATCAAAGTATGACATGCTGATAAGCAGTATGACTTGTATCGCCCACAACTCACTTGTGTTCTACTCGTGCATATACCATCTACGCATAAACTGGCTCTGATACCACTGTTGGGGAACGTAGTAATTTCAAAAAAAATCCCTACGCACACACATGATCGTGGTGATGCATAACAACGAGAGGGGAGAGTGTGTCCACGTACCATCGTAGACCGAATGCGGAAGCGTTAGCACAACGCGGTTGATGTAATCGTACGTCTTCACGATCCGACCGATCCAAGTACCGAACGCACGACACCTCCGAGTTCTGCACACGTTCAACTCGATGACGTCCCGCGAGCTCTAATCCAGCAAAGCTTCACAGGAGAGTTTCGTCAGCATGATGACATGGTGACGGTGATGATGATGCTACCGACGCAAGGCTTCGCCTAAGCACCGCTACGATATGATCGAGGTGGATTATGGTGGAGGGGGCACCGCACACGGCTAAGAGATCAATGATCAATTGTTGTGTCTCCAAGGGGTGCCCCCTCCCCGTATATAAAGGAGTGGAGGAGGGGGAAGGCCGGCCCTCTCTATGGCACGCCCTAAGGGAGTCCTACTCCCACCAGGAGTAGGATTCCCCCTTTCCTAGTATAACTATGAGCCCTTCCAAGTAGTAGGAGTAGGAGAGAAGGAAATGGAAAGAGAAGAGAAGGAAGGAGGGGGCGCTGCCCCTCCCCCTAGTCCAATTCGGACTAAGCATTGGGGGGCGTGCAGCCTCTCCTCTCTCTTTCCCCTAAAGCCCAATAAGGCCCATATACTCCCCGGCGAATTCCCGTAACTCTCCGGTACTCCGAAAAATACCCGAATCACTCAGAACCTTTCCTATGTCCGAATATAGTCGTCCAATATATCGATCTTTACGTCTCAACCATTTCGATACTCCTCGTCATGTTCCCGATCTCATCCGGGACTCCGAACTACCTTCGGTACATCAAAACACATAAACTCATAATACAAATCGTCACCGAACATTAAGCGTGCGGACCCTACGGGTTCGAGAACTATGTAGACATGACCGAGACACGTCTCCGGTCAATAACCAATAGCGGAACCTGAATGCTCATATTGGCTCCTACATATTCTACGAAGATCTTTATCGGTCAAACCGCATAACAACATACGTTGTTCCCTTTGTCATCGGTATGTTACTTGCCCGAGATTCGATCGTCGGTATCTCAATACCTAGTTCAATCTCGTTACCGGCAAGTCTCTTTACTCGTTCCGTAATACATCATCCCGCAACTAACTCATTAGTTACAATGCTTGCAAGGCTTATAGTGATGTGTATTACCGAGTGGGCCTAGAGATACCTCTCCGACGATCGGAGTAACAAATCCTAATCTCGAAATACGCCAACTCAACAAGTACCTTCGGAGACACTTGTAGAGCACCTTTATAATCACCCAGTTAGGTTGTGATGTTTGGTAGCACACAAAGTGTTCCTCCGGTAAATGGGAGTTTCATAATCTCATAGTCATAGGAACATGTATATGTCATGAAGAAAGCAATAGCAACATACTAAACGATCAAGTGCTAAGCTAACGGAATAGGTCAAGTCAATCACATCATTCTCCTAATGATGTGATCCCGTTAATCAAATGACAATTCATGTCTATGGTTAGGAAACTTAACCATCTTTGATTAACGAGCTAGTCAAGTAGAGGCATACTAGTGACACTATGTTTGTCTATGTATTCACACATGTATTATGTTTCCGGTTAATACAATTCTAGCATGAATAATAAACATTTATCATGAAATAAGGAAATAAATAATAACTTTATTATTGCCTCTAGGGCATATTTCCTTCAGGGCTCTCTCCCCCTCTCTCCCGGTGGCGCCGGAACACCGCCGGAGCCATCATCGTGACAGCGATCTACACCAACAAATTCGCCGCCGTCATCACCAACTCTCTCCCCCTCTATGCAGCAGTGTAACACATCTCATCCCCGTTGTAATCTCTACTTAAACATGGTGCTCAATGCTATATATTATTTCCCAATGATATATGATTATCCTATGATGTTTGAGTAGATCTGTTTTGTCCTATGGGTTGATTGATGATCGTGATTGGTTTGAGTTGCATGTTTTATTATTGGTGCTGTCCTATGGTGCTCTCCGCATCGCGCAAGCGTGAGGGATCCTTGTTGTAGGGTTTGCAATATGTTCATGATTTGCTTATGGTGGGTGGTGTGAGTGATAGAAACACATACCCGAGTAAGTAGGTTGTTTGCATATGGGAGTAAAGAGGACTTGATACCTTATAATGCTATGGTTGGGTTTTACCTTAATGATCTTTAGTAGTTACAGATGTTTTCTAGAGTTCCAATCATAAGTGCATATGATCCAAGTAGAGAAAGTATGTTAGCTTATGCCTCTCCCTCATATAAAATTGCAATAATAATTACCGGTCTAGTTATCGATTGCCTAGAGATAAATAACTTTCTTGTGACAAAAATCTCTCCGCTAAAACTAATTTAGTTGTTTATTTATCTAAACAACCCCTAATTTTTATTTACGCGCTCTTCATTATCTTGCAAACCTATCCTACAACACCTACAAAGTACTTCTAGTTTCACACTTGTTCTAGGTAAAGCGAACGTTAAGTGTGCGTAGAGTTGTATCGGTGGTCGATAGAACTGAGGAAATATTTGTTCTACCTTTAGCTCCTCATTGGGTTCGACACTCTTATTTATCGAAAAAGACTACAACTGATCCCCTCTACTTGTGGGTTATCAAGGACACAGTCCTGTTGGCAGGAAAAGGATCACTACGTGTGTTTTAGATAGTAGAGATTTTCCTAGCATCCAAGTAAATGCTAATGTATTATCTACATGGACATGTCTGGTTATTCTATTTTCAGTTACATACGCTTATGGGATGGTGAAGAATTACATCAAGGAGTTCACATAGTGAGCATTCTTTGTTGCACATATTTACATACTTCTACATACTTGCTTGTGTAGGATGGTGTCGAGAAAGAAATTTTTTGTCCACCTTCTGAAAGTATGACCAAATTTAAGCCGAAGGCGACATACCTAATTGTATCTTAACGCATTAGGAAATATATCTTTAATGAGAGATAATCAACTGTATCTTTACTTTCAATGCAAACATTAACGAACTGCGGCCTTTTCCTAAAACTCATTTTAGATCAAAGTGTGATAGTGTTCCAATGCATTAAAAAACCCATTTAGGTAAACTGCCTTCGGGGTCGCTCCTAGGGTGACTCCGGAGGCCTCTTCCACCGCTACTCGAAAGGTCACCTCCGTTGATCTTCTCCGCCACCCCGTCGGAGGAGGTCGTCGGTATTAATGGCAGCGCCAAGCTCCCCCATCCAACTCTCTGCTTCGCCCTTCTCCTAGCAGCCTCCTTCTGTTGTCAACCCGCAAGATATCCTTCGATCGTATTTCTCCTCTCCAGGTTGCTGCTCCGGGTGTGGTTACGACCCTGTTTGTGGCAGTCCAGTGTTGGGCCTAGATCAGGACAACCCGCTAGGCTTTGAGGCAAAGTGGATCGGCCTGATCCGGTGGGTAACGCCCCAGCCACAACCAACGATTCTCGGTCGTTACGCCTGGCGGGATCTAGACTGACCTCACATACCAACACTAGTCTTTTCCGCACTTTGTGCTCACTCATGCGCACCTGGTCCAACTCGCCAGTCGGTCACCCATCCTCAAATTGCTGCAAGGTAGGCACACTTAACTTTGGAGTTCTTGAAAAAGAAGGAATTCCATGTTGATATGAGTAGTCTATCATTCCTATTAGACCAGGCTCTCACATACACCCCTACTCAAAGGAATCGACGTGCTCATCCGCCCATTAGGAACGTTCCCTCTTGGCACACGTATCTGCATCTAGTTCGGCACATGTGCCATGTCGTGTGCCACAACGGGCCACATACGCCATGCACCACATGGTCGCGCACCTGACCCGCACATGTCCATCTAACCACGAGGGTCTGTTTTGATACCAATTGTAATGGCCCGCCCACAACCACATATTCTTGGCCGTTACGCCTGGCGGGATCTAGACTGGCCCCACATACCAACACTAGTCTTTCCTGCACACTTTGTCTTTACTCGTGCGCACCTGGGATCAACTTTCCAGTCGGTCACCCATCCTCAAATTGCTTCAAGCCAAGCACGCTTAACTTTGGAGTTCTCTTCGAATGGGCTCCTGAAAAAAAAGAAATTCTTTGTTGATATGAATAGTCTATTATTCCTATTAAGCCAGGCTCTCATACATTGGTTGGTGGCATTGCTTTGGAGGTGCTTTGAATGTGTGATCTAAGGATGGAGGCTTGAGGCAGGGAACATGGTTGTGCATCGACAACGGTTGATCGTCTACCCGAGCCAGTGTGGTGATATGTTGGTGGCCACGATCCCAACTACAAGTACATGGACGACAGTGTCAGGCTGTTGCGTCCTAATATGACGGTTCTCTGCTCGGGACGCACGAGTGATAGCGGAGTCCTGTGCCACCAGGTGATTGTTGTGACGAGACGGTAGAACTTGGATCTTCATACCCACAAGGACAAGTATGTTTTGCAACTGATTCTGCCGCCATAGATGAGGACGACGCGAGATTGCCGGAGCGACTTGAATTGTGATTTTGGCGGTGTCGATGGCCTTCCTCCCTCAATCTTTGTCGCTATGTGTGACGATGACCTTCGTTGTTCAGAGGCTTTGGGGGCGACCAACTTTTATTGCGGCTTGAATGCCTGCTTGTGTGAGCATGGTCTTTACTTGCACAACATCTCAGGTCAAGATTGTGCTATGCATGTAGCTATTGGGATCACGAAAAGTGGTGGAGACGATGACTTTGATGTGGTGGTGCTTCTTAAGTACCGGTCTCGAGCTCCGAGGTGAAGACCCGAGGGTGAAAATCAATGACCTGGCCTTCGGCGGCTAGGTCTGTCCACAGTGGTGCTTAAGCGTCGTTCCATTCCTAAAGGCATTCTTGTTGGAGAATATTTCTCGTTCTACTTGTAATGTCAATAGATGGTTGGTGCAGATACGATCACTGCTATAGGTTGTTGATCTTTTTTTTATCGACTGAGAGTTCCTTTTTCTTTCTACTACTTCATCAAGGCATAGCTTCGATGTCGTATGACTTTGCTATTAACTGATCTTATTTTGTGTGTGTCTGTGTTATTGTTTTTGTGGTGGGCATATTAGTTATGCAATCAGCGGGTGTATGCTCATCATGTTTGTATAAAGCTTCATCGACAAATTGAGAGTCGCGGGCTAGTTTCTTGTCTCCGTCAACATTTGTGCATGATCTGTCACGCTTGGGTGGTCGTATTATAACAAGTGTGTGTACACATGTGCGTCATCTGGCAAGGAAGAAATGGACGCAGCCGACGGATCCTAGTCCCGAAATGTCCGCGTTCCAGACTACTACAGTCATCGTAACCCAAAGAGCACGAGGAGGGAGCAACACGGGACCGAAACCCAGAGAAGCCGCAAGCAAGTTACAACAACCGTCTCCGTCCCCTCGCCCCCACGCACACGAGCGCACAGCCGCGCACGCAAAAGGTCCGGCCAGCGGACGCCGACGGACTTTTCTCCCCACGCTTCCTTCATGGGCTGCTGCGGCTCCTCGCTGCGGTCGTGGGTCCACGCGGAGAAGCCGCCGGCGCCCCGGCGGCCCGCTCCATCTCCCCCGCCGCCGCACCGCCCCTCCTTCACCCTCAAGGCGCAGAAGGCCGCCCCGCCGCCGCCGACCGCGGCGCGCGGGGAGGAGGAGCAGGAGGTCCCGGCGCTCGCGGAGTTCTCGCTGGCGGAGCTCCGCGCGGCCACGGACGGCTTCGCGGCGGGGAACATCGTGTCGGAGAGCGGCGAGAAGGCTCCCAACCTCGTCTACAGGGGCCGGCTGCGGGGCGCCGCCCCTCGCGCCATCGCCGTCAAGAAGTTCGCCAAGCATGCCTGGCCCGACCCCAAGCAGTTCGCGGTAGGAGGGAGAAGCCGCGAGGAACTCGTGGTTTGGTGTATGGCTGAATTGGGAGTTTTGGGGGCATATGGTTTTGACGAATTGTTTGTCTGGTTTCCAGGAGGAGGCGAAGGGGGTGGGCAAGCTGCGGCACCGGAGGCTGGCAAACCTCATCGGCTACTGCTGCGACGGCGACGAGCGGCTGCTTGTCGCGGAGTTCATGTCCAACGATACCCTCGCCAAGCACCTGTTCCACTGTGAGTCCCCCAAGTAACCCCCCTCGCCGCAGACTGTCTTTAGTTAGTAGTTGCCCGGACCGTTTGTTGATTCTACAGAACTTGGAAATCCTTTGCTTTAGTGGATGTTGCTGAATTATGGGATGCGGTAAGCAAGTGTCTGCACAAGGCTTCTACTCTCAGTGCAGTGTTTGCAGCATTTTGAATTTTTGATGTCAAACTTAAGCAATTGATATACAAGTTATTTCGATTAGCATCCTGGATGCAATTGAGTCTAATTTATCTCAGGATTACACACATCCTGTTTGTGATTGCTACTTCGGTCATTCTTGAGTTAAAGACTTACTAGTGATGACATTTATCACCAAAGGGAAGTTATTGTTTCTGCACAAGGCTTCTACTCAGTGCAGTTGTTTGCAGCATTTTGATGTCGAACTTAAGCTATTGATAGTTAATGCTTGATTGACCTTCCCTCGGGTCTCCAGCTTCCATGCTCACTTGTTATTTTGATTATCACCTTGTATAAAAGGGAAATATTGCACACATACTGCTTGTGATTGCTAATTTGGTCATTTTGACTTAAATACCGACAAGTGATGGCACTTATCATCTGTGCACAATGGGTATGAACTGGTCTTGCAAACAACTATCAAATTAATATGCTCTTCGCCATACTTTTGCCCTTGTGCAGGGGAAAACCAGACTATTGAATGGGCTATGCGTCTGAGAGTTGCATACTACATTGCCGAAGCATTGGGATATTGCAGCAATGAGGAACGCTCTTTATATCATGACCTAAATGCATACAGAGTCCTCTTTGATGAGGTAAATGATCAGCAAGACAAGTCTATTTAAGTGTATAGACTTTGTCAAACCAATGATTAATGTCTTGTGCTGATGGCCATGGTGACGATATTTAGAGGTTTCCAAGTTTAGATTTCGTTTTACCTAAAAAAAGTCAAGTTTTTTTTTTTCTGTTAACAAGAAACTGAAATGTTAGCAGCTAGCTGTCTTTTTATGCACTGTTTATGCGCGCATAAACTACAAGGATAATTCGATTACTAGGAAAATTGTTTAGCAGAACTTACATTGGCATTTGGAAGATGTCATGCATTCAATTTGTTTACAACTTCACCAAGTAGGTTTTATTAGATGTTGATTGCATCCAACAGTTGAACATGTCATTTGTACCAATTACCATGCATGTAAGCAAAGCATCTAATAACCTTTCTGGTTGCAGAATGGTGATCCACGCCTCTCATGCTTTGGTCTGATGAAAAACAGCAGGGATGGGAAAAGTTATAGCACAAATCTAGCGTACACACCTCCAGAATATCTGAGAAATGGTATTTAATCCTTTTCTTACTTAGTAATGAAATATTTCTTCTTCTAGGAGTTTAGTTTTATTATTGCAATCCTCCACTCCACAAACAATAGGGATGTCAGGGGATGAAGCTTTAATCTGTCGGCACTGAATAACAAAATTTCTCAAAGTGGAAAGACAAATATAGTACTTTTGTTAAGATATTGGTTAAATGTATTAGATAGAAATCATGAGGAGTCTTTTCTGCATTATTGATGTTGACAAAGGCACCACCGATGCGCATTTGAGTTTTTGTCTTTTCTTTCTTTCAGGCAGGGTCACAGCAGAAAGTGTCATTTTCAGTTTTGGCACTGTACTCCTCGATCTTCTCAGCGGAAAGCGCATACCTCCTTCCCATGTAAGTTTGTTAAGCATGTTTTCTTAGCTTCCATCATATTCAGCTAAGGAAATACAGAAATTATGCCAAAGAGATACTTGTTTGGTTTTTCTTGCTAAGCTTCATGCACTAGCCAACGCAACCAAAAGTCCAAACTAATGGAAAGGGCTAGGTAATCCACATATACACTTCAACATGCTTTCGCAATTTATCCAAAAATTGTTGTTGTCCCCCTCTGTGTCTTCTTGAACCATACCTCTGAGTCTATTCACGCGCTGACTTCCCGCGTCACATGTGAGAGGGGTTTTTGAAGTGTATATGTTGCTTGCCTAGCATTTCCATCAGTTCGGACTTTTGGTTGCGTTGGCTAGTGCATGAAGCTTAACATTTCTCAGCACAAATACCAGTTGAACACCCATGTAGATTGAACTATAACGAAAACATTCATGTTGAATTTCATATTTAGCTGTACAAGTTTGCGCGGATCCACACAGGTTTTCTGCCAAGAAATTCTTACATATAATGTATACTATTATTTGAAGTAATAGTAGTATTGTTTAGCCAATACACATGGTCATTACACATCCAGGCTGACATCTATGCTCTGACCAAGAGGATGTAGAAGCCATTTGTGTGCTGTATGATTGGCCCAACAGGCAGTGTCAGCTTAGTAGCTTACCCTTGTAAAATGCTCTAATAGCCACTTTGCAATATCACACCACCTATATGTTGTGGCCATATCTCCCCCTTCAAGCATAGAGTCGCTCCTTGTGTTGGCCGCTCAATGCTATATGCTGTCGCTTGCGTCATCCGTGTCACTTGCCTCGCTCGTGGCAGACATGATCGGTGTGACGACACTCAGTGTCAGTACAGAGTTTACTGGTTGGTGTTCACCTCACCCTCACCCTCACCCTATGCCCATTTGGACCTTTTTTCTCCAAAAGGGGATAGCCCCGGCCTCTGCACCATCATGATGCATCATCATGATGCACACAGCCATTTTATTAATAAATTATCCAATGTACAAAACAGTCATGAAAACAAAGGAAAAAAGATGGAGCACGACCATGATCGGTCAAAAATGAGATTACATGAGTCAAACACATAATCTACTACTGGTTCGCCGGCCAAATTGGTTGAATAATCCCTGTGCGACAGTCTCAAAACGTCTGCACCCAAAGGCCATGTGCTCCTGAGCGTTGCATTAGTCCAACTAGCAGCTGAGGTAGGCACCAGTAGCACAAACCTTTCGGGGGATTTCATTGTCCTCATGCAATTTTTGGGTTGCACCAATAGAATTTCCTTCTTATGTCCGATAATTTTTTGGTCGTTTTGAACACCCATATCTGAAAAACTTGATCAACCCATTAAATATTGTTGGAATTCCATGCGACCTACTCAACTTGTTGTGTGTAGAAACTACGGCCTGTACAATTATTTACCAAAGCCTATCACCAGTTAGGAAGACAATGTACATTAGTATGCACACTGGTAATGATGGGTATATGCTTCATTGCACTCAGGCACTTGATATGATAAGAAGCAGAAACATCCAAGCACTAATGGATTCACATTTGGAGGGGAACTACTCAACGGAGGAGGCTACTACTTTGGTGAATCTTGCTTCTCAATGTTTGCAGTATGAACCAAGAGACCGGCCTGATATAAAGAAGTTGGTTTCCATTCTCGAGCCACTGCAAACCAAATCAGAGGTAATAACATCTACTCTTCTTATGTTTCTTCTAGTTTTTGACTATGAATTAAGATGTTTTAGCATTGGACTACAGAGCCCCCTTTTCCTATCATTTACGCTATTGATATGTTAGTGTAACTTCCGCATTCACATGATGATTCCTGACATTTCAGTCATGTACTTGAGAGTTTCTCGTGCATGCTGTTCAGAAGTATTTTCACTGGGCCCTTTCAGGCCCTTTGGTCGAAATGTGGGTAACTGTGGCAGTAACATACTCCCTCCTTCCAGATATATAGGACAAATTTTGATTGGTTAAGACAAGGATTTGACCAACAATTACTCCATCAGCATGTAGTTTATGTGACACAAAGTTGATGTCAGTGGATTTGTATGTTAATGAAGTACTCCCTCCGTCCGAAAATACTTGTCATCAAAATGGATAAAAAGAGATGTATCTAAAATACGTCTAGATACATCCCCTTTTATCCATTTTGATGACAAGTATTTCCGGACGGAGGGAGTAATTGTTGGTTCAAGCCTTGTGTTAACTAATCAAAATACACCCTATATAACTGAATGGAGAGGGAGTAGTGACCAACCATTTAGTGGTGATGAATGTTATTAAATATATTGAATAACAGTACTCAGTACTCAACATATGGTCATATCTCCCGCCAAAAAAAGGGCATATGCCCACTTTGGCATAGAGTATATAATGTATGTCTTCCATCACTGTGCAAAGGCTGTATGTTCCAAATTGTGTTCAGCATGTTATGTTTGTTACTCCCTCCGTCTCATAATATAAGATGTTATTACAACCGATATACACATATTGGTTGTAATAACATCTTATATTATGGGAAGGAGGGAGTATTTATTTAGGCCTAGTTTTGTACGTAACATTTTGCTTTGTTACTTCTGTGTTAGGAATGACATAATTTCGATAGATGAGTAGCATGACATGTATATCTGATGATTTCTCATTGCAAAATACAAAGCAGGTGCCATCCTATGTGATGCTTGGAGTTCCGAAACCTGATGAACCGTCAAAGGCACCACCTAGCCCTACTCCACAGCCACAGCACCCTCTTTCTCCCATGGGAGAAGCCTGTTCAAGGATGGACCTAACTGCCATACATCAGATTCTAGTCTCGATGCATTACAGAGATGATGAAGGGAGTAATGAGGTAAAGAGCATCGTGTTCTGTTTCCAGCATGTCCTTTCTGCAGTGTTGTATCTTCACCGGTCTCCACATTGCAGTTATCGTTCCAAGAATGGACACAGCAGATGAGGGATATGTTGGACGCCCGGAAACAGGGCGACTTTGCTTTCCGAGACAAGGACTTCAAAGCAGCCATAGATTGTTATACTCAGGTAGTGCCTTATCTGGATCTATAGGACGTTCTCCAAGTCGCTGTAAAATTTTCTGATCCATCCTTTGCCTGTTATTGTTTCACAGTTTGTTGATGTCGGGACAATGGTGTCGCCAACGGTTTACGCCAGACGGAGCTTGTGCCACCTGATGTGTGACCAGCCTGATGCTGCCCTCCGGGACGCAATGCAAGCGCAGTGTGTGTATCCCGATTGGCCCACAGCTTTCTACATGCAGGCGGTCGCCCTGTCCAAACTAGATATGCAGAGTGACGCCACCGACATGTTGAACGAGGCCTCACAACTTGAAGAGAAGAGGCAAAAGAGCGCAAGAGGTCCATGAATGAAGAGCATATTAAACTCGGAGAAGTCACATCCATCCCATATATATGTATGTAATCGGTAGTTTGCGCTGATCTGAGCGGTATAGGAGCTAGAAGATCTGCGGGAAGACGTTTCACTGAAGAGTCCTGCGAATGCGATTGAAGGAACTCGTTTGGTTTGGCATACCTGTGATAAGTAGTGCATTTTTGGGCCCATGTTTGTTGTATATAACGTCAGTTGAAACAGGCAGCAAACGCGGTCGTTCGTTTGAATGTGTGTTGCTGGTTGTTGGGAAGGGTCCTTGTTGTAGCTAAAGCAAATAAACATACCTATATCCTGTTTGTACAGAAAATATTGGTTTGGATGTACATCGGCCTGAGTACATTCCTGCTCATCTTATGGGCTGTGTAGAATTGTGGAGTCCTTGCATAATTATCTACGCTTGCACTGCGGTTGAATGATTGCCTGAAGAGCATAACTGTTACAGGTTTGGCACATGACACTGTCTAAGCCGGTAGCATTTCCCCTCATGACTCCATGATCTCCCTCCAGACGCTTCAAGTTTGTACCGACCGAGGATATTCGAAAGACCCCTTTGTTGACTGAGAGTTTAGATTTACGCGTTTGGTATTGGTAAGTTGCCTGAATTTGCAACTCACGCCAGTCAAATTTCAAGCGCAACCCTGAGGAAGAGATGGGGTGCCGCAGTGCAAGCACAAGGCGCGGGGTCGCCGGCGTGGTTGAACCCGGAGCGACCCGGAACAAGGTGGCAGCAACATTGCTGGTGGAGGGGTGTCGATGATTCATTGTTTCGGGTGCAGTATGGGGTGGGGGGTTCGAAAAGAACTCGAGTTTAGAGGGATGGTTGTGGGCGGTACCATACCGGAGGGCGGCAGGAGGAAGAGGAAAAGACAGTGACAACATGAAGCTAGGACAATGTGGTGTCCTGATTGAAAGAATCGGAAGTCACTAATAATTCGAGGAATTTGGGATGAGGAACAAACGAACGGGGAGAGATTTCTTAGAGAGAAAATAGGTGAGAATGTTCACAAATTTCATAAGCAACATATCCCTCGCAACTAACAACTACACCACACATTCTAATTCCCTTACTTACAAGTAGACCACATCACCATTCTATAACTTGTAGAGCCATCTCACACTACTCATTCTATCTCGTCTTCTTCCTGCCCGATGGTCCCCTTTCCTTCGTCGGCCCACTCAAAATAGAGGTGGGGTCCGACGACTCATTATCCACCATACCGGAAGAAGGCATTAACCCTCCCCCCCCCTCCCTCATGAGCTTGCTCATCTTCTTCCAGAGAGCCGCCAGAAATCGCTGCTTAAGCACATAATAATCTTCCCATGCCGTGTACTGCAGCACATGAGCCTGCTGGATAAGCACTTGTGGGGTTGCAACATTGCCCTTGCGCACGAGCCGCCAATCAAGAATGACCAACGATGGAAGCCACCAAACACATGAGTGTAATTGGGAGTGAAAGGCTTCAAATGAGAAACATGAAAGACTAGATGCACCTGGGCAGAGGTTGGAAGTTGAAGTTTGTATGGCAGGTCACCAATGCGCTCTAGCACCGTGTATCGCCCGAAATATTTGTAGGATAACTTCAGTTTACTGCTGGTTCACCAATGTTTGTTGCGCATACGGTTGGAGCTTCCACATGACTTGGTCGCCGATGATGGATTATCTTTTAGTACGCTTCTTGTTTGCATAATTTTTCATGCACTGCTTGGCACGAATTAACTGAGCACATAGCAACTCTGTTTGGGCTGATAGTCTAGAACAACACTGGTGGTAGGGGAATCATCCAAAAATAGTCAAACTTGGCATTCCATTGAAATTGGGACAATGTGATAGAGTGTTGGGGAGAACAACCCAACAACGTGTAAAAAATGGAGTTGTACCAGAATCCGGCCATGCCTAACTAGCGACGCCAATGACGCAGATTGCCTTGAATTTCAGAACGATGGTATTGCTCTAGGTATTCACCTCTAGGTATTCACCTCTCGCTCTTCCCATCTATCTGCAGACAATATGAAGCGATATAGTGCAATTGAGTGCCCATGGATTGAAAAAAGTTGTGCCAAAACTTACTTGTGAAGATCTTGTATCGATCAGAAATTATGGTCTGAGGTATGCCATGAAGTTTGACCACACTGTCGATGAATACCTTGGCAACAGACTTAACCGTGTAAGAATGATGCAAGGGAAAGAGATGTGCGTAGTTTGTTAAATGATCCATGATCACCAGGATGTAATTTGCACATTCACAAGATGGTAAGCCCTCAATGAAAACCATCGTCAGTTCTGGCCATGGACGCTCTGGTGGAGGAAGTGGTTGGAGTAATTTAGCTGGACTGGAGTTGTTGTGCTTTGCATGTTGAGAAATTGGGCATTGGTGAATGTAATTTCCCACGACTACTTTCTGAAGGAAATATGCCCTAGAGGAAATAATAAAATTGTTATTTTATATTTCCTAATTCATGATAAAGGTTTATTATTCATGCTAGAATTGTATTGATCGGAAACCTTGATACATGTGTGAATACATAAACAATCACCGTGTCCCTAGTGAGCCTCTACTAGACTAGCTCGTTGATCAAAGATGGTTAAGGTTTCCTAACCAAGGACATGAATTTTCATTTGATAACGAGATCACATCATTAGGAGAATGATGTGATGGACAAGACCCATCCGTTAGCTTAGCATAATGATCGTTCAGTTTTATTGCTATTGCTTTCTTCATGTCAAATACATATTCCTTCGACTATGAGATTATGCAACTCCCGGATACCGGAGGAATCCCTTGTGTGCTATCAAACGTCACAACGTAACTGGGTGATTATAAAGATGCTCCACAGGTATCTCCGAAGGTGTTTGTTGAGTTGGCATAGATCAATATTAGGATTTGTCACTCCGAGTATCGAAGAGGTATCTCTGGGCCCTCTCGGTAATACACATCATAAGCTTGCAAGCAAACGACTAAGGAGTTAGTCACGAGGTGATGTATTATGGAACGAGTAAAGAGACTTACCGGTAACGAGATTGAACTAGGTATGAAGATACCGACGATCGAATCTCGGGCAAGTAACATACCGATGGACAAAGGGAATTACGTATGTCGTCATAACGGTTCGACCGATAAAGATCTTTGTAGAATATGTAGGAGCCAATATGGACATCCAGGTTCCGCTATTGGTTATTGACCGGGGAGGTGTCTCGGTCATGTCTACATAGTTCTCGAACCCGTAGGGTCCACACGCTTAACGTTCGATGATGATATAATATTACATGAGTTATGTGATTTGGTGACCGAATGTTGTTTGGAGTCCCGGATGAGATCACGGGCATGACGAGGAGTCTCGAAATGGTTGAGAGGTAAAGATTGATATATAGGACGAGGGTATTCGGACACCGGAAGTGTTTCGGGAGGTACCAGGTACTTATCGAGAGCGCGGCCGCCTAAGCCGAGAGTGCCGCCGCATCCGCATTGAGCGCGGTCGCTTCCGCTGAGAGGGCGTCTACGACAGCCGATAGCGCAGCTGAGACGGCCGCAGCTGCTGCTGCGACGGCGGCTGCAAACGCCGAGAGCGCTCGAGCTGCCGTCTGTGCCACCGATGTCGCCCTGGCCCGGGTCGAGGCCATCCACGCTAAGATCGAGGATGCACATGCTAAGATATTTCAGGCCACATCGGACTCCAGCATGCAACCCACGTCCGAAAAGGAGGCGGTGACCATGGAGCACCTGCTTCCTCATGAGGTTGCCGAGCGGGAGCTGGAGCTGCAGGAGGCGGTGGAGATCGAGGAGAGTCGGGAGGAGGAGTTACGCGTGGCCGAGGTCGAGGTAGAGAAGAGTCTGTCCGTCGAGGAATCGACGGTGGAGTACCAACGCGAGCTCTGGCGCATCCACTACTACGAGTACTACAACCTTGAGGGCGGCGCCGAGGACGAGGATGAGGACGTGGTCGACTTCAGCAGGGGGACGCGGAGTCCACCAATGGCGGCATGTCGCCGGACAAGTCATCGACGTCTCATCTCACACCAGCGATGCATAGGCCGGCGCGGCGAAGGATTTGTTAAAATTATGTGTACTTAGGCTTTGTTTTTAATGTTGGTATTTTGTTAGAGCAATGTTTAGGTCAACTGACTCTGTTTAATTACTAAAATTGCTTGATTCAGTAAGTGTGGTCTGTCTGCTGTACGCTCTTTTGTGTGCCCAAATTAGCAAGCGATGTTAAATTATGCAATGATGTACTCGGGGAAATTTCCACCAAAATTTGAATTATCAAATTCATCCCATGCGCGTAAAGTAGAAGAATCGTTTGCGATGCACACAATCGTTCAAAGTGAATGGTCCGACGGCACCACGCGCAAAGTTTCCCTCCACATTTCCAAAATTTTGGCCTGCCGCCAAAATATCTACCCCCGCCCCCCCTCCCCACCCCCTTTTCTCCCCGACCACAAGTCATATTTTCCCTGTTTCCTCCTTCCTTCATTCCTTCCTAAGCTATAGCCACTTCCTCGCTCTCGCCGTCTCGCATCCTACCGCCAGGGTCGCCATGGTCTTCTTCAAAGACCTCTCCAGCGGTTCCTCCTCCGGCGACGACTCCTTCACCATCTGGGTATGCCTCTCTTCTCTCTCTCGGGCTATGACTTGGAATGAAGGATTTTTACCTAGCAGTCGATTTGAGTCATTTCTTCCTCTTGTAGCTCCCTAGGACCATCAGTGGCAACGAATGGAGCGGGGTGGCTGAAGATCTATCTGCTTGTTGTCACCATCAATCTCCCTACGTGAAGCTAGTTGCATTTGAATCTGTGGACAGTGGAAGGAAGTTTTTGGCATATGCAGAGAAGGTTAGACCCTCTTTTGTTATTACAAATCATTTGTTAGATGTGATTCAGACACTGTCACGGTCCCAACCCATTCATACCACACCTTCAACCAAATGCATCCTAAGACAGTGTCACGGTTTGTACCTAGTATCTTAAATTGTTGCCATCTCATCAACAGTGCCATTAGAAAATTATTTGGCACTGCTTCAGCAGTTTGTGCAGCCAACTTTGGTCTACACATCGGAGCAGCCAAGCAGTAAGATAGTAAATCTTTATGGCACGAAGGAACTGGGCATCGGAGCAACTACGTGCTCCAGAGTCCGGTCCCTAATTTTTTTCCGCTACATCGGCTCGCCAGTGCAGGGCACGGTGCGAGATGTAGCAACAGTTGTCTTTATACCAGTTTTGGCATACATAGTGGACAACCTTAGTGCTATTAGTTCTATGTTACTAAATTTGTGCATGTACACACCT
This sequence comes from Triticum urartu, assembly GCF_056163025.1. NCBI lineage: Eukaryota > Viridiplantae > Streptophyta > Magnoliopsida > Poales > Poaceae > Triticum > Triticum urartu. The sequence goes on from NC_141873.1 coordinate 370,374,342, forward strand.
GTTAGTATCAATTTACTGTCATCCAAACACTGTCGCTATGCTGTTGCAGTTATATTTACCTTCCTCATAAAATATTCAATTTGTTATTTATTGTACATGAGTAAGAACTTGTAGCGTTGTTGTAGTTAATTATAGCTTATGATGTTCCAGAATTTGGTTGTTGTCTCAGTAGCAATTAATTCATTTGCACATTGATCTTTTTGAGAAGATATGTCATAATTAACATGTTTCTTCAGTTTTTCAAAATAAGAATTGGTGATTTTCTATGTTGCTATAAACCCATTTCCCCTACAATTTTTACTGCTCTAGTTTTAAATATTATAGGATGAACGGAAGTGTTCTTACTTGGAGTGGGTTGATCAAGAGTGGCCACAGTCTTTGAAGATGTGCCTAGCGAAGCTTTGGAGCATGTATGAGGAAGAGAACAGAGAAAGTGTTGTCAACGCTTAAGAATATTTGAAGATGCAGGATAAAAAGAGGAAGGTGGAGAATGAACTCAGATTTTGTAAATCAGACTTTGCTAAGATGGTGTTGGCGAAGGAGGAGGCACTTTTCCAGTTGGCCAGTGCAAAACAGGTTCTTACTGAACTAAAAGAAGAGGTGGATAAGACGATCCTGGATGATCTCGATTAGGGAAATGAATATATTATTCTAATATTGTTCTTATGAAGTTGAACTAGCTATATGGTGTACTGTGCTGTTTTCATGTAGCTATCGTACTGTGATTTTATAATATATTTATATGCCTCATATGAAATTGGCAAACAACTGTTCAATATGAAATGTGAATTTGCGTAATACTGGAATTATTAATAGTAAACTAATAAACTTGCTAAATGTTTCATGGAACTTTGCAAACGGTTCTAGCAGTAAAAGCGTTGTGATGGATAGCCCAATGCCACACAATTTTCTTCATCAAATTGTGTGTGATGTAGTTGATAAAAGCAAACAGTTAACCAAGACAGAGCGTGTGTGATAGTTACACCTTTCACATACGAGCCTACATATAAAACTGTGTGAGATGTACATTGATGTCACTTGAAGCTACGTCGGTATTTCCCCAAAGAGGAAGGGATGATGCAGCACAGCGACGGTAGGTATTTCCCTCAGATATGAAACCAAGGTTATCGAACCAGTAGGAGAACCAAGCAACACAACGTAAACAGCCCCTGCACACAGATAACAAATCCTCGCAACCCGACGTGTTAAAGGGGTTGTCAATCCCTTTTGGGTAACGGTGCCAGAAATTGGAGCGTGACGGGAGAAAGTTGTAATAAATTGAATAAATAGATCACAAATAAAATAAAGTGCAGCAAAGTATTTTTGTCTTTTTGGATTAATAGATCTGAAAATAAAGCAAATAAAAGTAGATCGTAAAGGCAAGTAATATGAGAAAGAGACCCAGGGACCGTAGGTTTCACTAGTGGTTTCTCTCAAAAAAAATAGCAAAGCCTTGGGTGAACAAATTACTGTTGGGAAATTGATAGAACTTCAAATACTCATGACGATATCCAGACAATGATCATTACATAGGCATCACGTGTAGACCGACTCCTGCCTGCATCTACTACTATTATTCCACACACTGACCGCTACCCAACATGCATCTAGTGTATTAAGTTCATGGAGAAACGGAGTAATGCAATAAGAATGATGACATGATGTAGACAAGATCTATCTATGTAGAGATAGACCCCATCATTTTATCCTTACTAGCAACGATACATACGTGTCGGTTCCCCTTTTGTCACTGGGATCAAGCACCGTAAGATCGAACCCACTACAAAGCACCTCTTCCCATTGCAAGATAAATAGATAAAGTTGGCCAAACAAAACCCAAATATCGGAGAAGAAATACGAGGCTATAAGCAATCATGAATAAAATAGATCAAAGAAATTCAAATACTTTCATGGATATAAAAAGATAGATCTGATCATAAACTCAAGGTTCGTCGATCCCAACAAACACACTACAAAAAGAGTTACATCATATGGATCTCCAATAGACCATTGTATTGAGAATCAAGAGAGAGAGAGAGAGAGAGAGGAAGCCATCTAGCTACTAACTATGGACCCGAAGGTCTACAAAGAACTACTCACGCATCATCAGAGATGCACCAATGGAGGTGGTGAACCCCATCCGAGATGGTGTCTAGATTGGATCTGGTAGTTTTGTACTCTGCGGTGGCTGGATCAATATTTCGTCGACTCGCCTAGGGTTTCTGGAATATTGGGGTATTTATAGAGCAAAGAGGCGGTTCGGGGGGCACCCTAGGTGGGCACAACCCACCAGGGCGCGCCCGAGCCTCCTAGCGCGCCCTGGTGGGTTGTGCTCCCCTCGGGGCACCCCCCAAGCACAGCCAGGGCCCGTTGTGTTCCTTCTGGCCCATAAAAATTCTCCGTAAAGTTTCATGGCATTTGGACTCCGTTTGATATTGATTTTCTGCGATGTAAAAAACATGGAAAAAACAGCAACTGGCACTTGGCACTATGTCAATAGGTTAGTACAAAAAATGATATAAAATGATTATAAAACATCCAAGATTGATAATATAACAACATGGAACAATAAAAAAAATTATAGATATGTTGGAGACGTATCATACATACGAACGGAAACGTTTTCCCTGGATTGACTGTGTGGGATGTACATAAGAACGGAAACGTATTCCTTGGATTGGCTGTGTGTGATATACATAAGAACGGAAATGTTTTCCTTGGATTGACTGTGTGGAATGTACATAAGAACGGAAACATATTCCTTGGATTGATTATGTGTGATATACATACGAAGGGGAATGTTTTTCTGAGATTCACCGTGTGGGATGTGCATACGAACGGTAATGATTGGGTTTCGATGCCTCGCCCGATCGCACAAGAGTCCTAGGAGGGCCTATCCACGACAATTTCTGGGTCGTGTGGGAAGGACCCCCCCTATCGCCCACACTCACTTGGTGACGGTTCCAAATGCCATCATGGAAAGGGGTTAAAAAGCATTTGTATAGCACCGACGCGTACCAGTGCATGGACATGAGTTGTCATTTGATAATGAGATCACATCATTAGGAGAATGATGTGATGGACAAGACCCATCCATTAGCTTAGCATAATGATCGTTCAGTTTTATTGCTATTGCTTTCTTCATGTCAAATACATATTCCTTCGACTATGAGATTATGCAACTCCCGGATATCGCAGGAATTCCTTGTGTGCTATCAAACATCACAACATAACTGGGTGATTATAAAGATGCTCTACAAGTATCTCCGAAGGTGTTTCTTGAGTTGGCATAGATCAAGATTAGGATTTGTCACTCCGAGTATCGGAGAGGTATCTCTAGGCCCTCTCGGTAATACACATCATAAGCTTGCAAGCAAACGACTAAGGAGTTAGTCACGAGGTGATGTATTATGGAATGGGTAAAGAGACTTACCGGTAACGAGATTGAACTAGGTATGAAGATACCGACGATCAAATCTCGGGCAAGTAACATACCGATGGACAAAGGGAATTACGTATGTCGTCATAACGGTTCGACCGATAAAGATCTTCATAGAATATGTAGTAGCCAATATGGACATCCAGGTTCCGCTATTGGTTATTGACCGGGGAGGTGTCTCGGTCATGTCTACATAGTTCTTGAACCCATAGGGTCCACACACTTAACGTTTGATGATGATATAATGTTACATGAATTATGTGATTTGATGACCGAATATTGTTTGGAGTCCCGGATGAGATCACGGACATGACGAGGAGTCTCGAAATGGTTGAGAGGTAAATATTGATATATAAGACGAGGGTATTTAGACACCGGAAGTGTTTTGGGGGGTACCGGGTACTTATCGAGAGCGCGACCGCCTAAGCCGAGAGTGCCGCCACATCCGCATTGAGCGCGGTCGCTTCCGCTGAGAGGGCGTCTGAGGCAGCCGACAGGGCAGCTGCAGCGGCCGAGACGGCTGCAACTGCTGCTGCGACGACCGCTGCAACCATGGCAGGGGGTGTGGCCAAGGGCAGGAGCACAAGTAGGACGAGGGTATTCGGACACCGGAAGTTTTCGGGGGGTACTGGGTACTTATCGGGTCACCAGAAGGGGTTTCGGGCACCCCCGACAAAAGATATGGGCCTTATGGGACAACAGGGGAAACACACTAGCCACAAGGGGCTGGTGCGCCCCCCATATGGGCCGGCCTAGGAGGATAATGAAAGAGGGGAAGGGAAAGGAAAGAGTGGAATAGGATTCCCCCTTCCTTCCCTCCCTCTCCCCCCTCTCTTTCCTCCCCCCGACAAACATGGCAGGGGGCGCGGCCAAGGGAAGGAGCACAAGTAGGATTTGGACCTACTTGGAGCACCTCTTGGTCTCTCCCCTCTCCCTCCCACCTATATATATGAGGAGTGGGGGCGCCTAGCACAACCCAGACAATTGCCTAGCCGTGTGCGGCGCCCCTGTAACGCCCTCGATGCGGCTATAGCTCCCACGTGTCGAGGCACGACTTAGAGACATAACCGCATTGAAAGCAATGTCGCAAGTCAGGCAATCATTACAACATCCCATGTAATACATAATAAAAGGGGGAGATAACATAGTTGGCTTACACTCGCCACGTCACATCAGAGTACATAAATAACATTCATCATACAAATCACTCATGGCCCGACTACGGCGCCAAAATAGAAAAGACCCCCAACATGCGACAAGGCCCTGAATCGATAACCCCAACTAGGCACCACTACTGATCGTCGGGAAAGGAAACATAATAACGCTGAGAGTCCTCGTCGAACTCCCACTTGAGCTCGTACTCGTCACCTGGAGCAGAATCACCTGGACCTGCATCTGGAATTATAGTATCTGTGAGCCACGGGGACTCAGCAATCTCACACCCATGCTATCAAGACTATTTAAGCTTATAGGACAGGATAAGGCAAGTATGTGGAGCTGCAGCAAGCGACTAGCATATGTGGTGGCTAACTTATCCGCAAAAGAGAGCGAGAAGAGGAGGCAAGGCGCGAGCGAGAAAGTAGAGGAACAACCTGCGCAAGCATAACTCCAACACCGTGTCCACTTCCCGGACTCCGCCGAGAAGAGGCCATCACGGCAACACACGCAGTTGATTCGTTATAATTAATTAAGGTTTAAGTTATCTACAACCGGACATTAACAAATTCCCATCTGCCCATAACCGCGGGCACGGCTTTCGAAAGTTCAATCCCTGCAGGGGAGTCCCAACTTAGCCCATGACAAGCTCTCACGGTCAACGAAGGAAAAGACCTCCTCCCAAGACGTTCCGATCAGACTCGGTATCTCGGTAACTCAAGACACTTCGACAGGTTAAAACAAGACCAGCAACACCGCCCGAATGTGCCGACAAATCCCGATAGGAGCTGCACATATCTCTTTCTCAGGGCACACTCAGATTGTCCTAGGTACGGGTAGGCCAGCCCAGAGTTGCCCCTGGTGGCCACCGGTAGCTGACAGGTGGACCAACACTCAGAGGAGCACTGGCCCGGGGGGGGGGGGGGGGGGTTAAAATAAGATGACCCTTGAGTCTGCAGAACCCAAGGGAAAGAAAAGGCTAGGTGGCAAATGGTAAAACCAAGGTTGGGCATTGCTGGAAAAGCTTTAATCAAGGCGAAATATCAAGGGGTTCCCATTATAACCCAACCGCGTAAGGAACGCAAAATCCGGGAACATAACACCGATATGACGGAAACTAGGGCGGCAAGAGTGGAACAAAACACTAGGCGAGAGGCCGAGCCTTCCACCCTTTACCAAGTATATAGATGCATTAAGATATCATAGCAATATAGTGATATCCCAACAAGCAAAATAAAAGATGTTCCAATAGGAACGGCTCCAATCTTCACCTGCAACTAGCAACGCTATAAGAGGGGCTGAGCAAAGCGGTAACATAGCCAATCAACGGTTTGCTAGGACAATGGTAGGTTAGAGGTTCAATCATGCAATTGGGAGGCTGACAAGCAAGTGGTAGGCATCGTAGCAGTGGCAAAGCAAAAGAGCGAGCAAACTAGCATAGCAAAGATAGTAGTGATTTCGAGGGTATGATCATCTTGCCTGCACAGTTGTCAGAGTTGACTGGATCCTCACAAGCAAACTCAATGGGCTCCTCGGTAGCGAACTCGTCTCCCGGCTCTACCGAACAATACAAACAAGCAACAAGGATACAATCAACCACGTGCAAGACCAAGCAATATGAGGAAATGATGATATGCTATGCGGGATGCGATGCGGGATGCAAAATGCAAGATATGACAGGAAATGCATGAACCCGGCCTCAACTTGGAAAACCAAGTGTGCCACTGGATAGAGGGGATGAAATCGCTTGAAAACGATATAAAGATCATTGGAATCGGAGTTACGGTTTGGAAATGGCAAGCGTTTTAAGATATGGCACCGGTCTGCGATTTACAGCAAGTAGGCATCTGAATGCAACGAAATGAACATGCTACAGCCACCAAACATGAAAACAAAATACATGGCAGTGATGTACACAAGATGGTTAATAAAACACTAGCACTGAGCCATAGGAAAATTCATCCATTAAGAGGTTCAAACAAGCATGGCAAAAATGAATATGCAAAACAGATTCCAGACTTAGTGAAATTAACACTAGCCTGAAATTTCAGATCATGAAGCCCTCTTCGGAGCAGCAAAACAACATGATAGATAACCTGAACATGACAAGTAAGAACATGGCATGGAGGTACTCAACAAGCTTAACAAAAGACCCAAAGTGACCTGGGGTCAAAAGGGTTCACAAAATACTCTACCGAGCTCACGAACATAGCTCGAACACAATCAGTTTTCAGACTTAGTGAAAACTGAGACATGCTGAAATTATAGCTCACGAAGGCATGTAAATGAGCTCGATGCACTCACTACGGTGCAAGTCATGGCAAGGTAAGCATATATCCAGAAAGAAAACACAATATTCTAGCTACACATGGCAAGAACAAAGGCATAGCATGCATGGAACACTAACGGTAGCATCGGCAAAATCGCAAACAAGTTGACGATCTGCCCAAATTAACAACGAAGCAAAAGTTGAGCTCGATTGAGTCAACCTAGAGCACTCCACATATGAAAACAAAGACATGGATGGATAGAGCATAACATAAATATCAAAACTCCCTTACTGATCATCCTCAAAAGAGGCACGGATCACTAGGAAACAAGCTGGACATATAGCATCACGAACTAAAATATCCCAGACTTAGTGAAAATCACTAAGTCCCTGAAATCAGCAATCTCAGGTACCTCTCTTCGCAAGCTTGCACAAGACAACACACACATCCTAAAAATGCATGGGTGGCACCTCTGGAAAGAAGACAAAATGCTTAACAATCCATCCCAAAGGGGCACAGGCATATCATGCACGGATTAAACATGGCAAAAATGACAAAAGTGCATGATGAACTAACGGATCTGCAATTTAACTCACAAAGCCTCCTTCTAACAGCATTTAGGGCATCAAGATGAGATCAAATGCAAATGATGCAATGGAATGAAATGATGTACATGTCGAGGCGAAGATTTTGATATATTATATGCCCAAAACGGAGCTACGGATGCAAAGTTACGGGTAGTCAAAGATTGCACAAAAATTAAGGGGGGAAGAGGAAAAAGTCAACCCTCAGTTTTAGATCTCAGATCTAGGGTTTCGGGCACTGTTCACGGCGGCACTGTAGCAGCTCGGCGCCGGAGTTCGCGCTCGCCGGAGAAAGACGCCGGAGGAGAGGAGGGGCTCGCCGGCCGGGGCAGCGGCAGCGGTCGGCGGCGCCGGCGGGGGCGGCGCGGCGAAGAGGCGGCGGGGCCCGAGGCGGGGCCGGGCGAGGCGGCGGGCGGCGATGGCGGCGGTGGTGGCTCCGGCCACCGGAGCCACGGGCGGCGGCGGAGGCCGGTGGCCTCGGGCGGCAGCGGTCGGTGGCGGCGGCCACCTCTGGCCCGGGAGGAGGAGGAAGGGGGCCGGCGCGCGGGCCAGGCGGGCCCGGCGGCGGCGATGTGGGCGCGGCCCACGTGGCGCGCGCGGACTGGACGGGAGGCGGCGGCGGCGGACGTTGTCCGGCCGGGGCGGACACGTCCGTCGGCGCGGTGGAGCTGTTTTTTTTTTTAAAACGAGGAGGACGGGGAGGAAGACGAGATCTGAAATGGGGGGTGTATATATAGGCATAGAGGGAGCTAGGAGAGTCCAAATGAGGTGCGGTTTTTGCCCACGCGATCGTGATCGAACGCTCTAGGACATGGAGAAGAGTTTAGTGGGTTTTGGGCCAAATTTGGGGGGTGTTGGGCTGCAACACACACGAGGCCTTTTCGGTCCCTCGGTTAACCGTTGGAGTATCAAACGAAGTCCAAATGACCCGAAACTTGACAGGCGGTCTACCGGTAGTAAACCAAGGCCGCATGACAAGTCTCGGTCCAATCCGGAAATGTTTAATCCCCACACACGAAAGAAAGCTAGAAATGGCCACCGGAGGAGAACGAAGCATCGGAATGCAAAACGGACAACGGGGAAAATGCTCGAATGCATGAGATGAACATGTATGCAAATGCAATGCACGAGATGACATGATAAGAGATGCACGGAAAAGAAAAACCCACACGGAGACAAGGACCCGAACCCGAGAAATAAATATAACTTAACACCGGAAAGGGCAAGAGTTGGATACAAATAGGGAAAGTTACATCCGGGGTGTTACAGCCCCCTCCACCATTTACACCCCGATCATTTTTTCATAGTGCTTAGGTGAAGCCCTGCGGAGATCACTTCACCATCACCGTCACCACGCCGTCGTGCTGACGGAACTCATCTACTACCTTGACGTCTTGCTGGATCAAGACGGCGAGGGACGTCACCGAGCTGGCCGTGTGTAGAACACGGAGGTGCCGTGCGTTCGGTACTTGATTGGTTGAAGCGAGAAGAAGTTCGACTACATCAACCGTGTTGTGAAATAGTTCCGCTTATGGTCTACGAGGGTACGTAGACACACTCTCCCCCTTGTTGCTATGCATCTCCATGGATAGATCATTGCGTGCGTGTAAAAAAAATTGTTCTCCATCCAACGTTTCCCAACAGTGGCATCATGAGCCAGGTCTACACGTAGATGATATGCACGAGTAGAACACAAAGAGTTGTGGGCGGTGATAGTCAGAGTGCTTACCACCAATGTCTTATTTTGATTCAGCGGTATTGTGGGATGAAGCGGCCTGGACCAACCTTACATGTCCACGTACATGAGACCGGTTCCACCGACAGACATGCAACTAGTTTTGCATAAAGGTGGCTAGCGGGTGTCTGTTTCTCCTACATTAACTGAATCGAATTTGACTATGTACGGTCCTTGAAGAAGGTTGAAAAATAAAACTTGACAAATCATCGTTGTGGTTTTTGCCATAGGTAAGAATGGTTCTTGCTAGAGCCCGTAGCAGCCACATAAAACTTGCAACAACAAAGTAGAGGACGTCTAACTTGATTTTGCGGGGTATGTTGTGATGTGATATGGTTAATACATGATATGATAAACGTTATTGTATGAGATGATCATGTTTTGTAAATTCATCAGCAACCGACAGGAGCCTTATGGTTGTCTCTTTATTGTATGAAATGCAAACGCCATGTAATTACTTTACTTTATCTCTATGCGTTAGCAATAGTTGTAGAAGCAATAGTTGGCGAGACGACCACGACGCAACGATGGATATCAAGGTGTCGAGCCAGTGACGATGGAGATCATGACGATGCTTTGGAGATGGAGATCAAAAGCACGAGATGATGATGGCCATATCATGCTAGAATTGTACTGATCGGAAACCTTGATATATGTGTGAATACATAAACAAACACCATGTCCCTAGTGAGCCTCTACTAGACTAGCTCGTTGATCAAAGATGGTTAAGATTTCCTAACCAAGGACATGAGTTTTCATTTGATAACGAGATCACATCATTAGGAGAATGATGTGATGGACAAGACCCATCCGTTAGCTTAGAATAATGATCATTCAGTTTTATTACTATTGCTTTCTTCATGTCAAATACATATTCCTTCGACTATGAGATTATGCAACTCCGGATACCGGAGGAATGCCTTTTGTGCTATCAAACATCACAACGTAACCGGGTGATTATAAAGATGCTCTACAGGTATCTTCGAAGTTGTTTGTTGAGTTGGCATAAATCAAGATTAGGATTTGTCACTCTGAGTATCGGAGAGGTATCTCTAGGCCCTCTCGGTAATACACATCATAAGCTTGCAAGCAAACGACTAAGGAGTTAGTCACGAGGTGATGTATTACAGAACATGTTGGGAAATGTAGCATGCAATTTCAAAAAAAATCCTACGCTCACGCAAGATCTATCTAGGAGATGCATAGAAACGAGAGGGGGAGAGTGTGTCTACGTACCCTCATAGACCGAAAGCGGAAGCATTTGACAACGCGGTTAATGTAGTCAAACTTCTTCTCGTTCCGACTGATGTCTACTACACAAGTTTATTCTTGTAGACACGTGTTGGGCCTCCAAGCGCAAAGTTTTGTACGACAGTAGCAATTTTCCCTCAAGTGGATAACCTAACGTTTATCGATCCGTGAGGGGTGTAGGATGAAGATGGTCTCTCTCAAACAACCCTGCAACCAAATACAAGAAATCTCTTGTGTCCCCAACACACCCAATAAAATGGCAAATTGTATAGGTGCACTAGTTCGGCGAAGAGATGGTGATAAAAGTGTAATATGGATGGTAGAAATATATTTTTATAATCTGAATAAATAAAAACAACAAGGTAGCAAATAGTAAATGGGCACAAAAACGGTATTTCAATGCTTAAAAACAAGGCCTAGGGTCCGTACTTTCACTAGTGCAATCTCCCAACAGTGCTAACATAGTTGGATCATATGATTATCCCTCAAAGTACAGTAAAGAATCACTCCCGAGTTCCTATTAGCAGAAAACAAAAAGATATGAATTGTTTGTAGGGTGCGAAGCCACCTCAAAGCTATTCTTTCTGTTTGATCTATTCAAGAGTTCGTAGTAAAATAACACAAAGCTATTATTTCCGTTTGATCTATCCTAGAGTTCATACTAGAATAACACCAAAGCAAATTCATATTCATAATACTCAATCCACACAAAGAACTACAAAGAGGCCCCAAAGTTTCCGTCGGATAAAAGATAATAAAAACGTGCATCAAACCCTATGCATAGATTACCCAATATCACCGCGGGAATTCACAAGTTGAGTGACATAACGTATATCAAGTGAATCAATAAGATAACCCAATGTCACCTCAAGTATTCATACCGCAAGACATACATCATGTAATCTCAAATCTGAATATTTAATCCGACATGACAAAACTTCAAAGGGTAAAGATTCAATTCATCACAACAAGAGTATAGAGGGGAGAAACATCATATGATCCGACTATATTAACAAAGCCCATGATATAGATCATGAGAGAGCGAGAGATTAAACACATAGCTACTGGTACAAACCCTCAGCCCCGAGGGTGGACTACTCCCTCCTCATTGTGGTGGCCGCCGGGATGATGAAGATGGCCACCGGAGATGATTCCCCCCTCCGGCAGGGTGCCGTAACGGCTCTAGATTGGTTTTCGGTGGCTACAGATCCCTGCGGCGGCGGAACTTCTGATCTAGGTTAACCCCGAAGGGTTTTGGAATATTTGGGAATTTATAGTGCAAAGAAGGGGTGCGGGAGGCCACCGAGGTGGTCACAACCCACATGGGCGCGCCAGGGGGCCCTGGCGCGCCCTGGTGGGTTGTGCCCCCTCGGGGCACCCCCCAGGTGCAGCTCTGGCCCATTGGGTTCCTTCTGGTCCATAAAAACTCCACAAAAAGTTTCTTGGTGTTTGGACTCCATTTAATATTGTTTTTCTGTGATGTAAAAAAAGCAAAAAACAACAACTGGCACTGGGCACCGGGTCAATAGGTTAGTCCCAAAAAATGATATAAAGTTGTTATAAAATCATTGTAAAACATCCAATAATGATAATATAACAGCATGAATACTTCATAAATTATAGATACGTTGGAGACGTATCAGCATCCCCAAGCTTAATTCCTACTCGTCCTCGAGTAGGTAAATGATAAAATAAATAATTTATGAAGTGTGAATGCTAGCAAAGTGCATAAGTTTGATCAATGATAATTTCAATCACTTTTCCTAGCATCATAACAACAAGTCTTTCTTATTAAACTTCTCATGTTATAGTGGCAACCAATTCACATGTTAAGGTTCAAACAATGAATTCTCTTGAAACCCAACAACCTATGTTCTTAGTCACCAAGCAATTGCAATTCAACGTATTCAACAGTTTAAGTAAGAGCTACACATACTCAACCATCATATAGTATTCTATGATTGCTAACACTCATCTTGTACACATGAGCAAAACGTTTCAACCGGACACATAGAAAGATAGGGGCTTATTGTTTTGCCTCCCAACATATTCACCTCAAGGGTGATGTCAACAATAATAACTCATGCTACCCATATTCAACTGGACATATGTGCCTAGGTCTTTCCTCAGCACATGATGCTTACCAAAAGAGAATAAAAAGGAATAGACAAGAATACTTTACCTCTTTGCATAAAAGTAAATATATAAAAGTAAAAGATAGGCCCTTCGCAGAGGGAAGCAGAGGTTTCCATGCGCTTATTTTTTTGTATGCTCAATCCCTTAGTGCAAAAGAACGTCACGTTATATTGCCCCTTATGATAGCAACCTTTATTATGTAGTCCGTCACTTTTATTGCTTTGCCATCACAAGTTCTTATAACGCTCAATTTTCTCTTACACTAAATGATCTCACACTTTTAGAAGCAATTTTTATTGCCTTATTGCACCGATGACAACTTACTTGAAGGATCTTGCTCAATCCTTAGGTAGGTATGGTGGACTCTTGAAGATAATATTTGGGTTTAAGGGTTTTTGGATGCACAAGTAGTATCTCTACTTGGTGCAGAATTTTTGGTTAGCAAAGATGGGGGGCAAGCACCACATGTTGAAGGATCTATGACAATATAACTTCTATGTGAATATGAACAACCATAAATCATTAAGTTGTCTTCCTTGTCCAGCATCAACAATTTTGGCATATAATATTTTGATGGGGGCTCACAATCACAAAAGATTCCCATGATAATGTATTTGCATGTGAACATTCTCTTCCTTATACTAATTATTCGTGAATTGCTTGTATGACCAATATTGTGATTGTCAAGCCTCAAAATATTTCACTTTCTAAACCCAATGTGAAGCTATAACTAGGCATGATATGATTTCAACTTCATGACATTCAATTTATTCAACAATTCACTCATACGATATAAGTGAAGCACAAGAGTAATTGACATAGGAAAGACCTTTGTTGACGGGATGTGAATGCCGCTTACTTGGCCTCCCTGGCAATTATTTGAGGACTCTATTTTATTTAAAAAGTTTCAGATATAAGTACTTTATTAAAAAATAAAGCAAAATAAAAATAAAATGACAATCCAAGGATAGCACGCATCATGTGAAGAAGCAAAAACTTAGTATCAATCGACACTAACCAATAATTGTTGAAGAAAAAAGTTGGGATGCCTACCGGGGCATCCCCAAGCTTAGATGCTTGATAATTCTTGAATATTATCTTGGGATGCCTTGGGAATCCCCAAGCTTGAGCTTTTGTGTCTTCTTAATTCTTCTCATATCACGGTTTTCCTAAATCTCAAAAGCTTCATCCACACAAAACTCAACAAGAACTCGTGAGATAAGTTAGTATAATCCAATGAAAAATCCTTATCATTATCTACTGTAGAAAATCACTAAAATTATTATTGAACATTGCATACTAAATGCCTATTCATATTTAATACTCCTATCCTCAAATAGAATCATTAAACAAGCAAACATATGCAAACAATGCAAACATAATAGCAATCTACCAAAACAGTATAGTCTGTAAAGAATGAAAGAATATCAATACTTATTCAACTCCAAACATTATTAATATTTACCACACTATAGAAAATTTATCATAGCTCATTCTGCAAAAAGTTTCAACATTTTATCACATTCTGACTTTTCTAGGGAATTTTTGCAACAGCGGTAAACTTTCTGTTTTCAAAGAGCAACAAGTATACTTGCGAAATAAGCATGGCAAAGGCTATCATTGCCACTTTTATTGAAATTAAATATGAAAAACATTATTATAAATAACAGCAAGCAAATACTAGCAAAACAAATTGACGCTCCAAGCAAAACACATATCATGTGACGAATGAAAACATAGCTCCAAGTGAGGTTACCGATATTGTTGGAGACGAAAGAGGGGATGCTTTCTGGGGCATCCCCAAGCTTAGTTGCTTGGATCTTTCTTGAATATTAATTTGGGGTGCCTTGGGCATCCCCAAGCTTAGGTTATTGTCACTCCTTATTCTCCTCATATTGATGTCTCACCCAGAACTTGAAAACTTCAATCACACAAAACTTAACGGAACTTCGTGAGATAGGTTAGTATGATAAAGAGCAAACCATTTCACTTTAGTACTGTCAAAGACAATATTAATAATTGTACTCACACAATTACTATTATAACATATCATTTCCACAATTTATATTGAGCAATATAAGCCATAGAAACTAGAAAACAAGCAAACTATGCATTGAAAACAGAATCTGTCAAAAACAGAACAGTCTGTAGTAATCTGTACTCAAACCATATTTCTGCTACTCCAAAAATTCTGAAAATTAGGAAAACCTGAGAAATTTGTCTATTACTCTTCTGCAAAATAATCAGCATTTTATCGTGCTTCTGCTAAAAATGAGAATTGTTTTCCTGAGCGCAAAAGTTTCTGTTTTTCAGCAAGATCAAATCAACTATCGCCGTAAGCCATCCCAAAGGTCTTACTTGGCACTTTATTGAAACAAAAGGAATAAAACATGATTATTATAGTAGCCTAATCATGTGAACACACAAAAATAGTAGGTAGAAGTGTTGGATTGTTTCCCAACAAGCACTTTTATTTTATGCCTTTTAAGCTAGGCATGATGATTTCAATGATACTCGCATAAAAGATAAGAATTGAAACATAACAAGAGCAGCATGAAACACATGGAAAGCACATTTAACCCTAACCCACTCCCTATGCATAGGGATTTTGTGATCAAACAATTTATGGGAACAAGAATCAACTAGCATAGGAAGGAAAAACAAGCACAACTTCAAGATTTTCAACACATGGAGAGGAAACTTGATATTATTGCAATACCTACAAGCATATGTTCCTCCCTCATAATAATTTTCAGTAGCATCATGAATGAATTCAATAATATAACTATCACATAAAGCATTCTTTTCATGATGCATAAGCATAGAAATTTTGTCACTCTCCACATAAGCAAATTTATTCTCATCAATAGTTGTGGGAGCAAACTCAACAAAATAACTATCATGGGATTGAAAATTAAAATCATGATGAAAAGTTTCATGGTCATCATTATTCAATATAACATACATGTCATCACCACAATCATCATAGATAGCAACTTTGTTGTCATAATCAATTGCATCCTCTTCCAAAATAGTGGATTCATCATTGAATAAAGTCATGACTTCTCCGAATCCACTTTCATCAATATAATCATCATAAATAGGAGGTGTGCAATCATCATAATAAATTTTCTCATCAAAATTTGGGGGACCAAAAATATCATCTTCATCAAACATAGCATCCCCAAGCTTGTAGCTTTGGATATCACTAGCATCATGGATATTCAAAGAATTCATACTAACAACATTGCAATCATGCTCATCATTCAAATATTTTGTGCCAAACATTTTATTGACTTCTTCTTCTAACAAATTAGCACAATTTTTCGAACCATCATTTTCAAGAAATATATTATAAAGATGATCAATAATATGATGCAACATCAATTCCATTTTTAGTTTTCCTTTTATAAACCAAACTAGTGATAAAAGAAGAAACTAAAAGATTCAATTGCAAGATCTGAAGATATACCTTCAAGCACTCACCTTCCCGGTAACGGTGCTAGAAAAGAGCTTGATGTCTACTACGCAACTTTATTCTTGTAGACACGTGTTGGGCCTCCAAGCATAGAGTTTTGTAGGACAATAGCAATTTCCCCTCAAGTGGATGACCTAAGGTTTATCAATCCGTGAGAGGTGTAGGATGAAGATGGTCTCTCTCAAACGACCCTGCAACTAAATACAAGAAATCTCTTGTGTCCCCAACACACCCAATAAAATGGCAAATTGTATAGGTGCACTAGTTCGGCGAAGAGATGGTGATAAAAGTGTAATATGGATGGTAAAAATATATTTTTATAATCTGAATAAATAAAAACAGCAAGGTAGCAAATAGTAAACGAGCACAAAACGGTATTTCAATGCTTAAAAACAAGGCCTAGGGTCCGTACTTTCACTAGTGCAATCTCCCAACAGTGCTAACGTAGTTGGATCATATGATTATCCCTCAAAGTACAGTAAAGAATCACTCCCGAGTTCCTACTAGCGGAAAACAAAAGATAGGAATTGTTTGTAGGGTGCGAAGCCACCTCAAAGCTATTCTTTCCGTTCGATCTATTCAAGAGTTCGTACTAAAATAACACAAAGCTATTGTTCCCGTTCGATCTATCCTAGAGTTCGTACTAGAATAACCCCAAAGCAAATTCATATTCATAATAGTCAATCCACACAAAGAACTACAAAGAGACCTCAAAGTTTCCATCGGATAAAAGATAATAAAAACATGCATCAACCCCTATGCATAGATTACCCCAATATCACCACAGGAATCCGCAAATTGAGTGCCATAACGTATATCAAGTGAATCAATAAGATACCCCAATGTTACCTCAAGTATTCATACCGCAAGACATACATCATGTGATCTCAAATCTGAATATTTAATCCGACATAACAAAACTTCAAAGGGTAAAGATTCAATTCATCACAACAAGAGTATAGAGGGGAGAAACATCATATGATCCGACTATATTAACAAAGCCCATGATATAGATCATGAGAGAGAGAGAGATTAAACACATAGCTACTGGTACAAACCCTCTTCCCCGAGGGTGGACTACTCCCTCCTCATCATGGTGGCCGCTGGGATGATGAAGATGGCCACCGGAGATGATTCCCCCCTCTGGCAGGGTGTCGAATCGGGTCTAGATTGGTTTTCGGTGGCTACGGAGCCCTGCGGCGATGGAACTTCTGATCTAGGTTAACCCCGAAGGGTTTCAGAATATTTGGGAATTTATAGTGCAAAGAAGGGGCGCGGGAGGCCACCGAGGTGGGCACAACCCACATGGGCGCTCCAGGGGGCCCTGGCGCGCCCTGGTGGGTTGTGCCCCCTCGGGGCACCCCTCAGATGCAGGTCTGGCCCATTGGGTCCCTTCCGGTCCATAAAAAGTCCACAAAAACTTTCACGGTGTTTGGACTCCGTTTAATACTGATTTTCTACGATGCAAAAAACAAGCAAAAACCAGCAACTGACACTGGGCACTGGGTCAATAGGTTAGTCCCAAAAAATGATATAAAGTTGCTATAAAATCATTGTAAAACATCCAAGAATGATAATATAACAACATGAATACTTTATAAATTATAGATACGTTGGAGACATATCACCGACCGATCAAGCACCGAACATACGTCACCTCCGAGTTCTGCACATGTTCAGCTCGATGACGTCCCTAGAACTCTTGATCCAGCAAATTGTCGAGGTAGAGTTTCGTCAGCACGAGAACATGGTGACGGTGATGGTGAAGTGATCCGCACAGGGCTTCGCCTAAGCACTACGTGAATATGACTGGAGGCGTAAACTGTGGAGGGGGCACCACACATGGCTAGGAATAAATGTTGTGTGTTCTAGCGGTGCCCCCCACATATATATAGGTGGGAGAGGGAGGGGGCAGCAAGGGGCGCCCCAAGTAGGAGTAATCTTACTTGGGCACGTCCTCCAACTCGGCGTCCCCCCTTCCATAAGTATCAGAGGGGGAAGGAAAGAGAAGGGGGAGAGAGAGGTAAAGGGGGAGGAGGAATCCTCCCCTTTCCTTCTCCCTTCCCTCCTTTCCTTATCCTCCTATTTCGGCTTACATGGGGCGCACCAGCCCCTTAGGGGCTGGTCTATCCCCTTCTTAGCCCATTAGGCCCATGTAGTTGCCGGGGGGTTGCCCGGAACCCCTTCCGGTGACCCGATATGTACCCGGTACCCCCAGAACACTTCCGGTGTCCGAATATCATCGTCCTATATATGAATATTTACCTCTCCACCATTTCGAGACTCCTCTTCATGTCCATGTCTCATCTGAGACTTCGAACAACATTTGGTCACCAAATCACATAACTCATATAATACAATATCGTCATCGAACGTTAAGCGTGCGGACCCTACTGGTTCGAGGACTATGTATACATGACTGAGACACCTCTACGGTCAATAACCAACAGCGGAACCTGGATGCTCCTATTGTGTAGCGACCCGACCTCAAACGGTCAAGTCTCTGTGCTTCAGTGTCATCCCTAGCTCGTGCTGACGCACACAGTACTCGAAGGATTTATAACAGAGTGGCAATCACACACTTATTATATCAAATGTCTCAAGAGAGAACTTATTACAATAAATATGGCTTAAGGCCATCTAATACGATAATGGCGGAAGGCTTGGAAGATAAAGTGAGTCCATCAACTCCAACGGCATAGCTGAGTGCATGACAAACGACCTATGGCACCTTACTCCTCGTCTGAAAAGTCTGCAACATGATATGTTGCAGCCCGAAAACGGGTCAGCACATGGAATATGCTGGCAATGTAACACAGGAGAGTAATGAACAGATAAAAGCTATCACTATATGCATATGTGGCTAGTGGAGGCTGTATGGTTAATATGTTTTGTGAAAAGCCAATTTTTCCCTACAACAAAGGAATATATTTTATTTAACTATCATGGTAGTTGAACAATATTGAGAAGGTTCCTCTTACTCAATCCCAATTAAAAGTAATTATCAACCCAACAAATTAATTTTAGAGTGATGAGATCCATATGATAATCCAAGAACCAGATACTCCAGATGTCCATAACCGGGGACACGGCTAACCATGATTAGTTTATACACTCTGCAGTGATTTGCACACTTTTCCCCACAAGACTCGATATCCTCCGTTGTATTTCTCGCACTGCATGGTGTTTGAGAAACGGATGACTGAGACATAGTCTTTCAGAAGCATTTGCTCTCTACTCCGGGCGGACCGGTACACCTACAATCCCCTACATCTGCTAGTCCACCTCTTCAAGAGCTCACACAACATACTCAACTATGCCAGAGCCCATAATGGCTTGTGGCTGCACATGGAAGTTTCTAGCATGAATAGTCTTATGATCCCTTTGAGCCTGGGTGGCAGACCGTAGGATGATCGCACGGGTACTCCGGGATATCCTAGGACAACACTGGATTCTCTAGGTGCCCTCAAGCAATCCACCCAAATGTGTATTAAAGTTGCCACCTTAAGTTGAACCATTAATTAACAACTCACATCTGTCATGGATACACTCAAGCCCAAACCACGTCTACGAGCATAGCATGGCAATATAAGCATGACATAGAAGTAACTCCCAGGGTTTGATAATAAAATAGGTAATAGGTTCTACCTCAGTATCTACTTCCCAGACCCACATGTTAAGAGATCCTACTCATGCAATGTGTGAAGGTTGAAACTAATGCATAAAAACTGGGTGATAAAGGGGTATGATCAAAATGTTATTTGCCTTGCTGACGATCTGCAAATCCTAAAGACTCGTAGTAGCACGCTTCGCACTCCGGGTGTTCTATCGCAAACAAACAACAACATACATAAGCAATCAAGCAAAGATACACGGGTAAATCTCGAATAAGAAGATCTAACCGGAAAGTTCAACTGAAGAACTCCGGTTTGCAAAAAGAATCAAATCAAATGGAGCAACAAAACTCAAACTGCGAAAGAAACAAGATCCGATTACTATTCTGGACTAAAGTCAAATTTTACAGTACCAAAATCTTATTCAAGTTTGTTAAATAGAAAGAGGGCTTCGAGACGAAGATCTAGGCTCTTGAATCGCTTGATTCCGATAAACGATCGAAAAGATAAACTAAAACGAAAAACAGGGCAGAAATCGCGATCGAAAATAATCGCGGGAAAACCCTGGAAAAAGAAACTGATGAACAGGGTAACGAACAAACGTTCGCTGTCTGCGGTTAACGGCTGAAAACCGTTCATTAAAACGAACGTACGAACGGGCGTTCGCTAAATAACTAAACCGGAAAATAAATAAATAAAATAAACCGATCTAAAAGAAAATAACCGCGGGTTCTAAAAAAACCGTACGGTTTTCCGGCAAAAACCGGCGACGGCGGCGGATACCTCGGGACGGGACGGCGGAGGCTCCGGCGGAAGTCCGCGGCGGCGGCGAGCAACTCCGGCGGTTGGCGCAATCGGCGGCGACGGCGTCCGGCGGCGGGGCGGTGGGCGGCGCGGGCGGTGGCGAAGTCTGGCGGCGCTGGCGGCGGCGTGTTAGGGTTAGGATTTCGGTAGCGGGACGGGCTGGTGGGCTGCGGGGTCGGGGGCGCTGGTTATAAAGGCCGGCCGGGCGAGTCCTAGTCGGGCACGGCCCGGCTAGGTCGGTTGACTTTTTTTTAAATAATTCCACGTAGAAAAATGAAGAAAAGAAATACTAAACGGACTCCAAAAATCCTGAAATAAAATTTCCCCGTCCTTTAAAAATATACCGGACAAGGTGAACATTTATTTAGGACTCTAATGCAATTTTGAAAAACGCATATTTTTCCTAATTCAAATAAAATAGCGATAAAACCCCATATAAAAAATACAAATTGATTTTAATATTTTTCCTACAACATTTCATTTATTTTGGAGAAGTCATATTATCCCCTCTCATATATTTTGATGTGAAATATTTTCGGAGAGAAAATAATTAAAACCCAAAGTAATCCTTGTTTCAATATTTGATAAAACTCAAATATGAGAACGAGGGAAAATCCTCAACTCTCTCCGAGGGTCCTTGAGTTGCTTAGGATTTCGAGGTTCACAAAACGAAATGCAATTAAAATATGATATGCATGAATGACCTATGTATAACATTCCAAATTGAAAATTTGGGATGTTACATATTGGTTCCCACATATTCTACGAAGATCTTTATCGGTCGTACCATAATGACAACATACGTTATTCCCTTTGTCATCGGTATGTTACTTGCCCGAGATTCGATCGTCGGTATCTTCATACCTAGTTCAATCTCATTACCGGCAAGTCTCTTTACTCGTTCCGTAATACATCATCCTACAACTAACTCATTAGTCACTTTGCTTGCAAGGCTTCTTATGATGTGTATTACCGAGAGGGCCCAGAGACACCTCCCTGATACTTGGAGTGACAAATCCTAATTTCGATGTATGCCAACCCAACAAACACCTTTGGAGATACCTTTAGAGCATCTTTATAATCACCCAGTTACGTTGTGATGTTTGATAGCATAGAAGGTATTCCTCCGGTATCCGGGAGTTGCATAATCTCATACTCAAAGGAATATGTATATGACATGAAGAAAGTAATAGCAATAAAACTGAACGATCAATATGCTATGCTAACAGATGGGTCTTGTCCATAACATCATTCTCCTAATGATATGATCCCGTTCATCAAATGACAACACATGTCTATGGTGTTGGGGATATTACTATCAGTCATGACCCGCCCAGGAGGGGCCGGGTCAGCCCCAATGGCGGGTTACGCAAGAAGCCCAGTAAACATTTAAGATGATAGTTTATTAAACCTTATAGAAGGCCCAAGGGCCTGGAGGCGGCGTAAGGCCCGATATTGTAAACCGCCGTATGTAAGGAAAGACTTGTAAAGAAAGACATGTAAAGGAAGCCACCGAGCCGGACACGATTATGAGCCGGCCGAGACTCTGTAGGCCACCAGGCGTCAACCCATGTATGTAAGGGGACGACCCGGTGGCGGCTTAGGGCAAGAGACAACAAGTCGATAACCAAGACGGCGAGTTGAGCCTCTTGGTTATCGAAACCCCAACAATACCAATCCCAACTAGACGTAGGCTTTTACCTTCATCGTAAGGGGCCGAACTAGTATAAAACCCTCTTGTGTCATTTGTCCCGATTAACCCCTTTAAGCTTCCTAGTGCGATGGCCCTACGACTAAGTCCTTGCTTTAGGACATCTGCCGTGACAATTCCACGACAGTTGGCGCCCACCGTGGGGCCAGCGCACGCTGAATTTGAGTTCTTGAAGGGCAACTTCGAAGGGCTCAAGGGATACGCTGTGGGCCGGATGACCAAGAGTCATCGCGGCAAGCTCTACATCAACGACGAAGGTTGGGGCCCTGAGGCCGGCTCAATTGAGTACGGATACCGGGTCCCCTTCGGCGGAATTCACGTCTTCATAGGTCGGATCGGCGAGTCAGGTCCTGAGCCGGACGTCCACACCAACCTCATCGAAATGGCTCGACGCGCGAGGACCGCCCGTGTTCAATCTGCCGTGAAGCATGCCTTCATAGGCTGCGTCCACGGCGGTGAATACTCTGAAGGATCGGTGGAGGGTGGTGAGACGGCCGTCTGTTCTGACACTGCTTCATCAACGGGCGAGACAAACTCTTTGTACCAGCTGCAGGACGGCATGCTCGGGGGCTGTTTCGATGGCAGCAGTATTCCGGACCCTCTTGAGCCGCCGAATTGGGCCGGAGTCTTCATGGCAAGGACACAGCCTGGGAAGAACTCTACAGCAGCAGCGGCAACAGCTACCAGGTCGGCTGCGGCCGGGTCAGGAGACCCCGCGCGCCCCCGGCTCAGATCTTGATGGACCTCATGGATAAACTGACGACTCTGTTGACTGCTGTGGTAGAGCCGGTGGATAAAGCCTAGCATGACGAGAGGTGGCACGCGTACGTGAAGAGATGGTGCAAGCTAAGGAAAATCTAGCCGCACAGGAAGTCAGGATGGCAGCAGAGGCGGGCGGCTTTGGACGTTCGTGCTCAACAGCTTCTAGCGGAGACCTTCCGGCTCTCGGTGGATCTGAACATGTCGAACGAGGTCATGAGGAGGAGGCATTGATACGTCTCCGTCGTATCTACTTTTCCAAACACTTTTTCCCTTGTTTTGGACTCTAACTTGTATGATTTGAATGGAACTAACCCGGACTGGCGCTGTTTTCAGCAGAATTGCCATGATGTTGTTTTATGTGCAGAAAACAAAAGTTCTCGGAATGACCTGAAACTCCACGGGATATCTTACATTAAATAATAAAAAAAATCCTCGCCAAAGATGAAGACCAGGGGGCCCACACCCTTCTCACGAGGGTGGGGGGCGCCCCCCCTAGGGCGCGCCCCCTACCTCGTGGGCCCCCTGGAGACCCCCCGACTCCAACTCCAACTCTATATAACTGCTTTCGGGGAGAAAAAAATCAAAGAGAAGAAATCATTGCATTTTACGATACGGAGCCGCCGCCAAGCCCTAAAACCTCTCGGGAGGGCTGATCTGGAGTTCGTTTGGGGCTCCGGAGAGGGGGATTCGTCGCCGTCGTCATCATCAACCATCCTCCATCACCAATTTCATGATGCTCACCGCCGTGCGTGAGTAATTCCATTGTAGGCTTGCTGGACGGTGATGGGTTGGATGAGATTTATCATGTAATCGAGTTAGTTTTGTTAGGGTTTGATCCCTAGTATCCACTATGTTCTGAGATTGATGTTGCTATGACTTTGCTATGCTTAATGCTTGTCACTAGGGCCCGAGTGGCATGATTTCAGATCTGAACCTATTATGTTTTCATCAATATATGAGAGTTCTTGATCCTATCTTGCAAGTCTATAGTCACCTATTATGTGTTATGATCCGTTAACCCCGAAGTGACAATAATCCGGATACTTACCGGTGATGACCATAGTTTGAGGAGTTCATGTATTCACTATGTGCTAATGCTTTGTTCCGGTTCTCTATTAAAAGGAGGCCTTAATATCCCTTAGTTTCCATTAGGACCCCGCTGCCACGGGAGGGTAGGACAAAAGATGTCATGCAAGTTCTTTTCCATAAGCACGTATGACTATATTCGGAATACATGCCTACATTACATTGACGAATTGGAGCTAGTTCTGTGTCACCCTATGTTATGACTGTTACATGATGAACCGCATCCGGCATAATTATCCATCATTGATCCGATGCCTACGAGCTTTCCATATACTGGTTTACGCTTATTTACTTTCCTGTTGCTATTATTACAATCACTACAAAATACCAAAAATATTACTTTGCTTTCATTACTCTTTTGTTACCGTTACCGTCACTATCATATTACTTTGCTACTAAACACTTTGCCGCAGATACTAAGTTTCCAGGTGTGGTTGAATTGACAACTCAGCTGCTAATACTTGAGAATATTCTTTGGCTCCCCTTGTGTCGAATCAATAAATTTGGGTTGAATACTCTACCCTCGAAAGCTGTTGCGATCCCCTATACTTGTGGGTTATCAAGACTAATTTCTGGCGCCGTTGCCAGGGAGCATAGCTCTATTCTTTGAGTCACTTGGGATTTATATCTGCTGGACACTATGAATAATTTGAAAGACGCTAAGAAAACAATTTATCCCTCAACGACTAGGGGAGGTAAGGAACTGCCATCTAGTTCTGCACTTGATTCACCTTCTGTTATGAGTAAGCTTGCGACACCTAAACCTGCTTCTGCTATTCGTTCTAATATGTCGCATGTTATTGATGATGCTACTTCTGCTATACATGATACTTATGATGAAACTACATCTATGCCTGATACTACTATGCCACTTAGTGATTTTCTCGAGGAACGACTTGCTAGGGCTAGAGAGATTGAAAAAATTGAATCTGATTATGAAGATGAAAGTGATGATGAAGAATCACTTGTTATTCTTGAGGGTTATTTATTTGATGAAGATGCTTCTTTAGCTATTTTAACTTGCAAAGATAGATATGAACTCAAAAGGTTATTAGCTAAATGGAATAAGCAATCTCTAAATGCTAGGATGAGACCTGACCCTGCTTTTGCTACTTCACCTATCTGTGTTGCTGATAAGGATTATGAATTCTCTGTTGATCCTGATATAATTACTTTGGTTGAATCTGATCTTTTTCATGGCTATGAATCTGAAACTGTTGTAGCACATCTTACTAAATTAAATGATATAGCCACCCTGTTCACTAATTATGAGAGATCTTGCTACTTTTATATCCTTAAAATATTTCCGTTCTCATTAAAGGGTGATGCTAAGATATGGTTTAATTCTCTTGATCCTGGTTGTGTGCGTAGTCCCCAGGATATGATTTACTACTTCTCTGCTAAATATTTCGCTGCTCATAAGAAACAAGCTGCTTTAAAGGAAATATACAACTTTGTGCAAATTAAAGAAGAGAGTCTCCCACAAGCTTGGGGGAGGCTTCTCAAGCTACTTAATGCTTTGCTTGATCACCCTCTTAAGAAAAATGAAATACTTGATATCTTTTATAATGGACTAACTGATACTTCCAGAGATTACCTGGATAGTTGTGCTGGTTCTCTTTTCAGGGAAAGAACACCGGATGAAGCTGAAATCTTATTGAATAATATGTTGACAAATGAAAATAATTGGGCACCTCCTGAGCCAGCTCCTGCTCCAATTAATGATCCTATTCCTAAACCAACTCCGAAGAAGAGAGGTGTTCTATTTCTCAGCCCCGAAGATATGCAAGAGGCAAAGAAATCTATGAAAGAAAAATGTATTAAAGCTGAAGATGTTAAGAATTTACCTCCCATTGAAGAAATACATGGTCTTAATTTACCGCCTATTGAAGAAACATATGATCTTAATCCTTTATTTAGTGAAGAACCTCCAGACCCCGATAACCCGACACAGGTAGTAAAGGTAAATTCTCTCTATAGATATGATAAAGCTGAAATCCCTCCTGCTAAAATTGCTAGTCAATACTTGGATGAGTTTGATAATTTTATGTTTAAGCAAGAAAACTTCAATGCTTATTTTGGTAGACAATTAAAACAAGATGCTGATATGATTAAATATTTAGGTGATTATATGGCTAATATTAGAGGTGAACTTAAACCTGTTAGCAAACATGCTTCTATGGTTACCACTCAAGGAGAACAAGTACTTAAAGCTCAAAAGGAATTGCTCAATGAGATGAATAGTAAGAAAAATGACTATGCTGTTAAAGTGGCTACTAGAACTGGTAGAATGACTCAGGAACCTTTGTATCCTGAAGGCCACCCTAAGAGAATTGAGAAAGATTCTCAGAGAAATAATATTGATGCACCTGGTTCTTCTAAAAGGAAGAAAAAGAAAAATGATAGAACTGTGCAAACTTCTAGTGAACCTATTGCTGAACCACCTGATAATCCAAATGGTATATCTATATCTGATGCTGAAACTCAATCTGGCAATGAACATGAACCTAATGAAAATGTTAATGATGATGTTCATAATGATGCTCAACCTAGTAATGATAATGATGTAGAAATTGAACCTGTTGTTGATCTTGATAACCCACACTCAAAGAATCAACATTATGATAAGAAAGACTTTGTTGCTAGGAAACATGGTAAAGAAAGAGAGCCTTGGGTTCAGAAACCCATGCCTTTTCCTCCCAAACCATCCAAGAAAAAGGATGATGAGGATTTTGAGCGCTTTGCTGAAATGATTAGACCTATATTTTTGCGTATGTGATTGACTGATATGCTCAAAACAAATCCTTATGCTAAGTATATGAAAGATATTATTACAAATAAAATAAAGATACCGGAAGCTGAAATTTCCACCATGCTTGCTAATTATACTTTTAAGGGTGGAATACCAAAGAAAATTGGAGATCCAGGAGTACCTACTATACCATGCTCCATTAAAAGAAACTATGTTAAAACTGCTTTATGTGATCTTGGAGCCGGTGTTAGTGTTATGCCTCTCTCTTTATATTGTAGACTTGACTTGAATAAGTTGACACCTACTGAAATATCTTTGCAAATGGCTGATAAATCAACTGCTATACCTGTCGGTATTTGTGAGGACGTGCCTGTTGTGGTTGCAGACGTTACTATTTTAACAGACTTTGTTATTCTTGATATTCCCGAGGACGATAGTATGTCTATTATTCTTGGAAGACCTTTTCTTAATACTGCAGGGGTTGTTATTGATTGCAACAAAGGCAATGTCACTTTTCATGTTAATGGTAATGAGCATACGGTACATTTTCCGAGGAAACAACCTCAAGTTCATAGTATCAATTCTATCGGAAAAATTCCATCGATTATATTTGGAGGGTTTGAATTTCCTCTTCCTACTGTCAAGAAGAAATATGATATACTTATTATTGGGGATGTGCATATCCCCGTTGAGGTAACCTAGTGTTATTCGAAATTTCTCCGGTTTCATGTTAATCGGAATGAGTTTGTTAACAAGACTTGATCAACCTTGTTAGTGGATTCCTTTTGACGAGCATGAGATGGATGAAACTAGAAGCACAACCCTCTGTACCCTCTCTATACTTTCTGTTATTTAGTTGAAATAAAATAAAAATAAATAATTTTCTGTCTGTTATCTGATTATCCATGCAATATAAAAATACCTCAAAAATAAAAGTTCTCCAAATGCCCTAAAAATTAAATATGATTTTTATAGAATATTTAAGGATTTATGGAACAAAGAACACACCAGGGGGGCCAACCACCTTGCCACGAGGGTGGAGGGTGCGCCCCCTGCCTCGTGGGCCCAACGGTGGCCCTCCTCCACTTATTCCTGCACCCATCCTCTTCTTCCTCACACAAACACGAAAAACTAGCTCAAACCCGAGTCCAAGCTCGTTTTGCTGCCATTTTCGATCTCCTTGCTCAAAGCACCTCTCACAAAACTGCTTGGGGAGATGGTTCCTTGGTATGTGACTCTTCCATTGGTCCAATTAGTTTTTGTTCTAGTGCTTTATTCATTACAAATTTTTGCTGCTTAGGTGACCCTGTTCTTGAGCTTGCATGTCAAATTTATATGGTCAAAAGTAGTTTTGATGCATGATATAGGCTCTAGGCACTTGTAGGAGTAGTTGCTATCAATATTATTGAGTTTGGTTTACTTTTATTTTGAAGTTACTAAAAATTTCAGAATTTTTCAGAAAATGATGAGGATATTATTGAGGGGCTCATCGAGCCAAAGCTCGAAGGAAAAGGCACCGAAGCCTAAATATAATTTGCCGTGCACCGCGGAGGTTCGGGCGTGTGAATGGCCTTCCGAGGATTTCTTAAGAGCAGCTGGGATTTATGAAGATTTTCATGAGTTGGCTCATAATGCAGGCCTCACCGCTTTCCTCCACGACCAATGCGATCAGTATCTCTTACTCACAAATACCTTTGTGCAAAACTTTCATTTTCATTCTAGGAACTCACCACCTACGGTGGAGTTTCATTTATATGATGAGCATAAGGAGATGTCACTTTATGATTTTTGTCGGATTTGTTTAGTCCCTTTTGGGGGCAAGATAGAAGAACCACATCATGATGATGTGGAGGGATTTATTAATACTATCACTTTAGGGGAAACTAGGAAGGTTTTTGACGCACGAATCACTAGCATACATTTTCCTATCTTACGTTACTTTGCATTATTTGCTAGTCGTTGCTTAATTGGTCGCGAAAACTGTGGAAACCTTAGTATCCCTGATATTATTGTTTTGCTCCAAGGTTTATACAGTGATAACACTTTTAGTATGGGAGGCATTATTGCTAGACGGTTAAGTATGAACCGTACTAAGGGTCCCATCTTTGGAGGCATCTATGCTACACGCCTAGCTGCACATTTTAACATACCTATTAGGCATGCTGAGAAGGAATAAGAAGTGCTACCTCGTGTTTATCTAGATTATAAAAGTATGGTGGCACATAATTTTATTGTTAAGAATAGGGCAGGAGAGCTTAAATATCAATTGTTCTTTAATAAACATCATCCCGAGACCATTACCTTGCCTGCTCCTGCTTTGTTTGATTTGACTATAGGCAAGTACCTTGTTCCGTTGACGGCTATCCTGAAAGTGTGTTATATGGACTAGAGGGGGGGGGGTGAATAGGCAATTTTTATGAAATTCTTCACTGAGGAATTTGCCGGTGAGGAAATTCCTTAGCGAAGAACTACTAGCAGCGGAATGAGTACTCAAAAGTAAACATAACAGAATACAAGCATAGTCATCATGATGAAATGAAGACAGGCACAGAGTAGAGAAGCGTAAGCACAGGATAACACAGGATGAAGACAAACAGACTGAAGAAATTGAACTAAGGAAATTGAGAAAGTCTTCAGTCAAAGTCTTCAAACACAGATATGAACAAGCACACAACACAGTTATGAGGAAATGGAAGAGTTGAGGAAATAGAACCAGTAAGCTTGGTGAAGACAATGATTTGGTAGACCAGTTCCAACTGCTGTCTCAGTTGTACGTCTGGTTGGAGCGGCTGAGTATTTAAACTCAAGGACACACAGTCCCGGACACCCAGTCCTGAACACGCAGCTCAGGACACCCAGTCCTCACCATATTCTCCTTGAACTAAGGTCACACAGACCTCGTCCAATCACTCGCGGTAAGTCTTCAAGCGACTTCCAAACCTTCACAAACTTGGTCACTCGGCGATCCACAATTCCTCTTGGATGCTCTAGACCATGACGCCTAACCATCTGGAAGAAGCACAATCTTCAAAGGTAACAAGCGTCGGATCCACGCAGGATCAATCTCTTCAGTGATGCTCAATCACTTGGGGTTTGTAGGTATTTGGGTTTTGGGTTTTTCCTCATTTGATGATTTTCTCTCAAAGTCCTTGGAGGATGGGTTGCTCTCAAATGACAAGTGTCAATTTCTCTCGGAGCAGCCAACCAACTAGTGGTTGTAGGTGGCGGCTATTTATAGCCTAGGGAGCAGCCCGACATGATAAGACATAAATGCCCTTCAATGATATGACCGTTAGGTGGATAGATATTTTGGGACAGCTGGCGCATAGCACAGCAACGGTCGGAATTTTGAGTAGCAAAATCCTCAGGGCTATCATGTTCCTCACTGTGTAGGCAATCCGCACTGGCGAATTCCTAACTCCTCAGTCAGGACAAATTCCTCTGAGACCAGAAGAACTCCGTCTCTGTCACTGAAGAAATTGACTGAACTGTATGAGATTTCCAATGGCTTCACTCGAAGGGATTGGTAGGTGTAGGATTTTGAGTTGAGCATCACTTGGAAAATTTTCCTTAGTATTTCCTCGACCCCCTTTAACAGTACGGTGTTTCCTATGACTCAAAAAGAGAAAATGAAACTACGAAAACAAAAGTCTTCACGCTTCATGTTCCTCAAACTAATACCAAGTCTTCAAGGTCACACCAATTTCTTCACTTTCAAAGTCTTCAGAAAGTCTTCAGTCAAAGAACTTCATTTTTAGGGGTCGACTTTCTCTGTAAATATCAAGCTCCTCATAGACTTATAGACCTATGTACACTCACAAATGCATTAGTCCTTAACCTATAAGTCTTCAATACACCAAAATCACTAAGGGGCACTAGATGCACTTACAATCTCCCCCTTTTTGGTGATTGATGACAATATAGGTTAAGTTTTCAACGGGGATAAACATATGAAGTGTAACTACTGATATTGAGGGATTTGATTGCAAGATATAGAAGAACTCCCCTTAAAAATGTGCATAGTGAGGAATTTGCTTTTGAAGCAATGCACACTTGAAGAGTTGAATCATGGAGATCTCCCCCTATATCTTGTAATTCATACACGCATTTGACATAGCACAATGAAGAATTTTAAATGCATGATGAAATATGGTGACTGATGTAATTGAGCATGTGTGCATTAGCATATATGAGGAATAAGCATGCAGAAAATCATATCAAAAGTATCAGAGCACCATCGGGTTTAAGTTTACAACTCGATCCAATAAAGTCTCAGAAGAACGAGAGTTGTAACTTAACAAAAAAAACGCCCGTATAGAAAGACCCGCTTGAAGACTAACTCAAAATTCTCCCCCTTTGTCATTAAATGACCAAAAGGATCGAATATGAGGACTAACGCCCCTGAAGAATATCAAGTTGATGAAGGAGTGCCAGCGTTGTTGGGGTCGTTTGTCGTAGTAGGGCCTGCCGCAGTGTCGTCCAAGTCTTCATTTTCATCAGTCGCGCGATGAAGAATATGAGCTGGCCACCAGAGAAGGAACCTTGACCTTCTTGAATTTCTTTGGTGGAGGTGCAGACCAGTCAAAATATTCTTTGAGACCCATTTTCTTCAGATCTTCTTCACCATACAGATGTGACAGGATTGCCTAGGTGCGACCGAAGACTTGGTGGAGGTAGTAGTGGTTTTTTTTTTCACTGCATTGTGTGTGGCAGTCATGTTCTGAAGAAGTGAACCAAACTGACGCTTAACCCATTTGTTATTTCGATCCACCTTCTTGTGAAGACTAAGCAGAAGTTCACGGTCAGTCATCACGCGCGGAGCAGTGGCTTGAGGAGTGGACTTGGGTGCATTGGTAGAGTCATGTGTGGCAGAGTCATCATTGGTGGAATAAGATGCAGCTTTGCGAAACTGGCCATCCAATGGACGAATGCCTTCATCTATTACAGCTGGTGCCTTGCCCTTTTCATCAACTGAGGAATATGTCTGCTTGAGGACTTCAATTGGGGGCAAGTAGCTGAGGTGATTCTGGAAATCAGCTTTGTAGTTGAGTGAAGACCTTGTCCTGAGGAATCTCATAATCCAAAGTGCATAAGGCTTCAGCTCAAACAGAGACAGTGCAATATTTGCCATAGTCCTCATGAAGAAATCGTGATAATTGACAGGAATGCCATGAATGATGTTGAATACCAGATTCTTCATGATGCCAACAATTTCCTCATCAGATGAGTCGTGGCCTTTGATAGGACTGATTTTCCTCGTAAGAATACGATAGACAGTTCTGGGCACGTATAGCAATTCCTTCATGAGGAATTTGGTTCTTGGTGCTTGACCTGGCTTCAAATGTTTCATCAGCACCTTCATGTAATGATGTGTGAGATCAGGTTCACTGTAGATGCAGCAGGGGAGGACTGAGTGGTAGAGCACGAAGCAATTCAGAGGCTGGTGCAGTGTAGTGAGTGTTTTCAGACATCCAGTCCAGCACCCATGAATTCACATCTTCAGCATCTCCGGTGATGTGCAACATTGCATAGAATTGAAGAATCAGTTCTTCATTTCCAATCGCAGATGTCAGAGAAAAAGTTTAGCAGTCCAGCGTCATGAAGAACACTGAGGACTGGTGCGAAGCACGGCAGAGATTCCATATCCACACGAGGAATATGCTCATGGTAGAAGATCTTCTCCTTGTTGAACATCACTGAGGAATAGAAATTTGCTTGACTAGCAGTCCAGAAATGCTTCTTCCTAATGCGAGCAGAGTTATATGGGTTGTATTCTTCGAAGAATACGTGCTCGCCGAAGAAATCATCAGCCTTGAACTTTTGTTTGCGTGAGAATGGATCCTTTGGCTTTGGCAGAGGAGTGTCAGTGAGTTGCATCACGACCTCAGGAATCTCAATCGCAGGTTCTTCAGGCTGAGGAATTTCTGGTTCCTCCTCAGTGGCAGTCTACGTCGTTGGTTGTTCAGCAGTAGCAGTTTCTTCAGCGCTAGTGGCTGGAATTTCCTCATGGACAGATGCAGTGGGATGAGTTTCTTCAGAGCCCATTTGTATAGTTTGTGTGGGGGACTGAGGAATTTGCTGTAGAGGGGTGAACATTGGAGAGTTTGGATGCTGACTTTCCCAGAATTCATCATTGATTACGAGTGTGGAGCAGCCAACGTCCACATCTTCATCTTCCATTTCTTCAATGCCGGCCTCTTCAACTGTGAACTGAGGCATAGGTGAGGAGATGATAGGTGTTGAAGGGATCACATCCACTTCAATTTCTTCATCCAATGGTTCAGACGAAGCGGCAGAAGGAGTTTCTTCATCAGATCCGCTGGGGATCACATATTCTTCATCAAAAGGAACAAGGTCCTTTGATGGCCTGGTTGAGATGGGAACATCATCAATCGGATTTGCAAATGAACTTGTCATAGGCTTCATCTTCTTCGGAGCTGAAGAATCTGAAGCAACTGATGCTTTCCATTTCTTCACCGCAGCACGCTCTGCAGCCTTGGTCTTCTTCACATCTGATGCAGATGGAAGGATTGGAGTTGAAGTTGGTGCAGGAGCAGCTGAGGAATCTAGTTGATGTTCTTCGGGCACAACTGATGCAGTTGCCCTGAGTTCTTCAGTTTCTTCAGGCGCACCACTAGTGGGTGCCCTGGAAATTTCTTCAGTGGCCGGAATGCAGTCATCAGCCCTAGAACTCACATTTTCTTCAGCGGCCTGAGTGTCATCAGCGGTGCTGGCATTTTCTTCAGTAGGCTGAGCAGATGCTTCAGCCTGAGGAATTTCCTGTTGCGTTGGGGCTGCAACATTGGAAGTGAAGTTATCCGCAAGTTTCACAAAACGAACCTTGGCTCCAAGCCAATCAACGCGATATGCGTCAAAGTCATCACTGAGTTTCTTGATCTCAGTCTAAATAGTGACAAGTTCTTCAGTTGTCATAGAGACAACGTTTTTCTTCAGATAGCGCTCTTTCTTGTACTGCGCTTTCTTGATCTGCCTGGCCTTCTCAAATTTTCACTTTTCTTCCTGAATGAAGTGGGTCAGCATGTGACTTTGGCCAGGAGTCAGCTTGAAGTCAGGCATGGGAGTGTTGGGGTCCTTGTGCCAGTCATCAATGTAGTCGAGGATCAACTTGGGATCCAAAAGCAGTGGCACCTCTGATCCTTTGGCTCTAGCGGCCCTGACTTGCCTATCTCTGATGATTTCTGCAAGTTCATCATCATCAGCTTCGTCTTCTTTAGACGGCACTTGGAAGGCGACTTGTTTCTTCTGAGGACTTGGGCGAGGACCTCGTCCAGCAGTGGCCTTTGTCTTCAGTAGTGAGGGGCCAGCTGAGGAACTTGGTGCAGCTTAGGAACTAGCTGAGACACCTGAGGCAATGGAGATGCCTGCAGTCCTTTGGCATGAGGCGAGATGCACAGGTGCTGAGGATTTAG
The DNA here is from genome assembly GCF_056163025.1 of Triticum urartu. Taxonomy (NCBI): domain Eukaryota; kingdom Viridiplantae; phylum Streptophyta; class Magnoliopsida; order Poales; family Poaceae; genus Triticum; species Triticum urartu. The sequence goes on from NC_141873.1 coordinate 370,408,549, forward strand.
TCGGAACAGCTGAGGGCTTAGGAGGAGGAGCTGAGGACTTTGAAGGAACATGAGCAACATGAGGAATTGGCCGTGAGGGCTTTGAGGATTCTGGCCGTGAGGGCATTGCTGAGGAACTTGACCTTGAGGGCATTGTTGGTGAAGCACTTGGCTTGCGCGCAGGCTTCTTTGACATAGCCTTCTTTGGCTTGACAGCAAAGGCCTCAGCAGAGGCAGCAGTAGCAGCAGAGTCTTCATTGAATTTCCTCACTGCTTCTTTGGCTTGCTTAGCCAACTTGGCTTGGCGCTTGGCCCATTCATCAGGATAGTCCTCACCGCGCTTGAGGCTGGTGGGATCAGCGATTTGGCCAGGTGCCAATGGAGCTCTTGGGAATGGACGATTGAGTGCGAATTTCTTCATATACTTAGGAGTGACATATCTGCACTCCCTCCATTCTCTTGCCCATCTCCTCTCTATCTTCTGAATGCGCACTTTGCGCTCATTCTTGGTTTCCTGAGTAGGTGTGCAGTACCCAGCATATATTTCATCAGGGATCTCAAATGCTGTATTGACCTTAGCCTCTTTCCTCCCTTCTGTGGCTTCTTATCATCAGCCATTTTCTTCAGTTGAGGAATTTGGACAATTGAATTCTCTGAAGAAGTATGCAAATTTTCTTCGAGGAACACTGCAAATGAGTTAAGTTGATGAGAACCTAGTGATTCAGCAGCAGACATGTGTACCTGTGAACAGAGTATAGTTGCGAGGAATTTGGAGAGGTCATATGCGTTCTCAGAGGGTTTTTCAAAAGAACAAGTTTGAGGAATTTGACCAGATGAGTCTTGAAGAATTTCACTAAGCGTTCTTTGTCTTAGGTTCCAGAGTTGTATAGATCGAAGATCCACACAATTGAGGAATCTTGAAGAAAAATGATGCTTAGAGAAACGAATCAAGAACAGATGACTTGTGAGGTGTTTAGTGTGTGAAACTATGAAGAAAAACACCTTTGAAGATTTTGAAGATAATCATTCGAATCAACGAGGGTAGTAAAAGTAACTTTTAATTACCCTGGACGAAGAACACGACGAACTGGAGTAAGGAGATGTGAAGTTCGTCTGTGCAGATCTTCCACGCCCTAACTTGGCGGAGGAAGATGGCTATGGCGGCGGCAGAGTGAAGATTTCCGCGGTCGGCGCGAGTACGTCGGTGACGAGGTCGAGGCAGTGAAGCTCTTCCTCACTGGCGGCGATGAAGTAGCGGCGGCGCTAGGGTTTGAGAAGCTCGAGCTAGAGAGAGAGGTCGAGCGGAGTAAAAGAAGTGAGGAAGGGGCAGAGGGGTATTTATAGCCACGGTGAAAAACTTCTCGCACGAAGAAATTGGACGAACGTGCCCCTGACCCTTCTCATTCGCTTGACATGTGTCACCCATGTAGTGAGAGGTGGAGATCGTGTTAGATCGTGGGTGAGTGGATAAGTATAACGTGGGATGCGGAACGGTTTGAGCGGCAAAGCCGAAATTTTTGATAAGATAGGTTTTAAAGTTCCATTCGCAGTTTCTTCAGCTGACAAGGACACAGTGAAGATTTTGAACGAGTTTCAAATAGAATGCACATGAAGAATTTGTGAATAGATTGGGTTGAGTATAGCATAGAGGGGGAAGGGCCCGATCACATTCACTTAGCAGAAAAACCAACTTGAAGAATTAGCAATAAGTGAATGCTATAGAGGACATAAACTTATATATATATAGTCAATGAAGAAAAATGACGGAAGCAGTGAAGACAATGCAAAGTTGAAGAATATGAATAATTGAGGAATTTCAACTTTTGGTGGTGGCGTGACCCACCGTATAAGAATGATGATTTCAGACACCGTGTACAATTATCGTAGGGTTCTGAGAATCAAATTCTTCGTTAATTTCTTCACACTAAGAGTGTTGTTCTTCATTGAATTGAAGAAAAACGTTTCTTCATGTGTTGCACATCTAAGTCATCAATTTTGCATAAGTGTTAGGATGAGTGTCCTTTTCAAAGAACATTCGAAGATTCTAGGATATTTAGCTCACACCGCAACTTGCTAAATCTCTTCTCATCCAAGGGCTTTGTGAAGATATCGGCTAGCTGTTCTTCAGTCTTCACATGCTCAATAGAAATGTCGCCCTTCAACACATGATCACGAAGAAAATGATGACGAATCTGAATGTGCTTTGTCTTCGAGTGCTGAACTGGGTTGTGAGCAATCTTGATGGCACTCTCATTGTCATAGAAGAGAAGCATATTCTTCATGTTGACGCCGTAGTCCTTGAGAGTTTGCTTCATCCATAGCAATTGAGCACAGCAAGAACCAGCGGCAATGTACTCAGCTTCAGTAGTAGATAGTGATACGCAGTTCTATTTCTTCAAGGACCAACAGACCAAAGATCGTCTGAGGAAATGACATGTACCAGATGTTGACTTGCGGTCCACACGATCACCAGCATAGTCAGAGTCAGAATATCCAATGAGATCAAAAGCCGAGCCCTTGGGGTACCATAATCCAAGTGTTGGTGTGTGAGCTAGATATCGAAGAATATGCTTCACAACCTTATGGTGTGATTCCTTCAGTGTAGCTTGAAATCGGGCACACATGCAAGCACTAAGCATTATATCTGGCCTAGATGCACATAAGTACAATAAAGAGCCAATCATGGAGCGGTATACCTTATGATCAAAGTCAATACCATTTTCATCAGTGCACAGATGGCCATTTGTGGGCATAGGAATTTTGACGCCTTTGCAATCTTGCATGCCGAATTTTCTCAGTACATCCTTGAGGTATTTCTCCCGAGATATGAATATGCCATTGCATTGTTGACGAATTTGAAGACCTAAGAAGAATTTCAACTCTCCCATCATAGACATTTGATATTCTTCACTCATCATATAGGCAAATTCATCACTATAACGTTGGTCGGTACATCCAAAGATAATATCATCAACATATATTTGGCACACAAACAATTCACCATCATAAGATTTAGTGAGAAGAGTAGGGTCGAGTGAACTATGTTTGAAGCCTTTCGTCATGAGGAATTCCTTCAAAGTATCATACCACGTCCATGGAGCCTGCTTGAGGCCATAGAGGGCCTTGTTGAGTCATTGAGGAATGCACTTTTCACATCCATTTGATATAAAGTGATATCATGATGGTTAGCATAAGCAAGTAATATGCGAATAGCCTCAAGTCTAGCAACATGTGCAAAAGTTTCAGCGAAATCAATTCCTTCAACCTGTGTGTAGCCTTGAGCTACAAGCCATGCCTTATTCCTCACCACAAGGCCATTTTCATCTTGCTTGTTGCGGTAGATCCACTTTGTGCCGATGATATTGTGCTTGCGAGGATCTGGACGTTTCACCAGTTCCAAGACATTGTTGAGCTCGAACTGATGTAATTCTTCTTGCATGGCCTGAATCCACTCAGGCTCCAGAAATGCTTCATCTACCTTAGTGGGCTCTGTAATAGAGACAAAAGCATAGTGCCCACAAAAGTTCGATAAATGTGAAGCGTTTGAGCGTGTGAGAGGACCTGGCGCTTTGATGTCATTGATGATCTTTTCAACTTGCACTTCTTTTGCAATGTGAGGACGTGAGAAATGAAAGTTCATTTCTTCATGATTAGCCTGCGTCTTATCAGGCATGCTCAGGTGTCCAGCAAATTCTTCAGACGATTACGTACGTCTGGAGACCTGACCCTGCAGAAGAGATTAGTTATTTTTCTTCACCACCCACATCTGAAGGGGTGGCAAAGAGTTCATCATTTTGAGAGCTCCCTACGAGAAGGATGGTATAGAAGCCATTCCATTTCGTTTCACATAAGAGGGGTTAGAATAAGCATAAGAGTAAGCAGAGAAATTCCTCGAGGACTTATGGACATAATAATTTGAAGAATAATGCACATATACATAATCCTTAGATCTTTCCTGCGAAACAGACAGGTTAGCACGATGATGTTCATATGAGGACTTTGATCCTTTTGAGGAATATGATCCATGTGAGGAGTTTGGTCCGTATGAGGACTTGGATCCATATGAAGAATTTGGTCCATATGAAGAATTTGATCTGGGGTTCCTATTCTTCACAGATGGCGTCATGATGAAATTCACCTGAAGATTTTCAGGGCATCTTTTGGGAACCCAGATTTTCTTCATAGGGGAGCCGTTCTTGTAGTTAGTGCCAACATATCTAGCAAATACTTCACCATTCTGATTTTTGAATAGTTTATAGTTGGAGTCAAATGACTTGTCATCAGAACGAGGAGATTCACATGCAAATCCAGATAAGTTAGATGGATCAACTGGAGGTCCCTTTGCAGCAACCCATGTAGTTTTGGGATACTGCTCAGGCTTCCAATATGTACCATCAGCATTGAGTTTCCTCTCAAAGGTAATGCCCTCTTTCCTAGGGTTCCTATTGAGGATCTGCTTTTTAAGCACATCACAAAGAGCCTGATGCCCTTTGAGGCTTTTGTACATGCCTGTCGTGTACAATTCCTTCAGCCCTGCATCGTCAGTGATACTAGCAATGTCCTCAGATGAGGAATTAGTGATAGCAGAGGCATGTGAAGAATTTGAAACGTTAGCAGCATTTGAACATTCAGGTGAAGAATTAGCAGATTCACGTTCAATGCACTTCAAGCATGGAGGAACAAATTCTTCCTGAGAAGCGCTGATTTGTTGAGCAAGTAATGAATCGCGCTCCTTCTGAAGATCTTCATAACTCACTCTTAACTTCTCAAGGTCTTGCTTTCTTTGAAGAAATTCATAAGAAAGCTTCTCATGATCCGATAAGAGAGTGTTATGATGACTTTGAAGATTGTCAAGCTTGGACTGAAGTCTCTGAAGATTTTCAGTCAAAGTTTCAGTGCGATCCATTTCTTCACCCAACATATCATCACTTTTGTCTAGCATGTTTTGAACCTTTTCTAAAGCCCTTTGTTGTTTTATAGCAATCTTAGCAAGTTTAGAATAGCTGGGCTTAAGGTTTTCATCAGATTCATCATCACTAGATTCAGACGAGGTATATTTGAGTACCTTGGCACCCTTTGCCATGAAGCAATAGGTGGGACGTAGTCATCATCGCTTTCATCAGCATTATTGGTGAGGTCATTTTCTTCGGTGTTGAAGATAGACTTGCTGACGAATGCAGTAGCGAGAGCTAGGCTCACCACTCCGGATTCGGACTCCTCAGATGTCTCCTCTTCCTCATTCTCTTCAGATTCAGCTTCAGATTCCATTTCCTTGCCACTGAATGCCCTAGCCTTCTTGGAGCTGCTCTTCTTGTGGTATGAAGACTTTGAGGATTTTGATGATGAAGATTTTGTGGATTTCTTCTTTTTCTTCGCATCATCAGAACTGTAATCCTTGTATTCCTTCTTCTTTGTTTCCTTTTCCCACTGAGGACACTCTTGAATGAAATGTCCAGGTTTCTTGCATTTGTGACAGAGCCTCTTCTTGTAAACACTGGATGAGGAATCATTGCTCCTTGAGGATCTTCCAAGGCGACCATGTCTTGAGAACTTTTGGAACTTCTTCACGAGCAGTGCTAGATCATGGGTTAGTTCTTTAGGATCACCAAGGCTGCTACCAGAGTCTTCATCTTCGGATTCAGATACTGCCTTGGCCTTCAGTGCACGTGATCTGCCATAGCTAGTACCATAGAGATCTCTTTTTTCAGCAAGTTGGAACTCATGAGTATTTAGCCTCTCGAGAATATCAGCGGGATCAAGTGACATGTAATCAGCACGTTCTTGTATCATCAATGCCAGAGTGTCAAATGAGGAATCAAGCGATCTCAGCAATTTCTTCACCACCTCATGGTCGGTGTTGTTAGTGGCACCAAGTGCTTGAAGCTCATTTGAGATGTCAGTGAGGAGATCGAAGGTTTGTCGAACATTTTCATTGTCGAGTCTTTTAAAGTGGTTGAAGAGATTGCGAAGAACACCAACTCGAGAGTCACGCTGAGTTGAGACTCCTTCATTCACTTTGGACAACCTGTCCTAGATAAGCTTCGCTGTCTCCAAAGCATCCACTCTGCCATACTGTCCTTTGCTCAGATGGCCACATATGATATTCTTCGCTTGAGAGTCGAGTTGCTTGAATCTATTCACATCAGCAGCATTCAGAGAAGGTGTGATTGAGGGAACACCATTTTCCACAACATACCAGAGATCATTATCAATTGCTTCAAGATGCATTCGCATCTTATTCTTCCAGTAGGGGTAGTCCGTCCCATCGAAGGTAGGACACCCAGCAGAGACCTTGATCATACCTGTGGTCGACATAACTAAAACTCCAGGCGGTTAAACCAAAATCACACAGAACAAGGGAGTACCTTGCTCTGATACCAATTGAAAGTGCGTATATCGACTAGAGGGGGGGTGAATAGGCGATTTTTATGAAATTCTTCACTGAGGAATTTGCCGGTGAGGAAATTCCTTAGCGAAGAACTACTAGCAGTGGAATGAGTACTCAAAAGTAAACATAACAGAATACAAGCATAGTCATCATGATGAAATGAAGACAGGCACAGAGTACAGAAGCGTAAGCACAGGATAACACAGGATGAAGACAAACAGACTGAAGAAATTGAACTGAGAAAATTGAGAAAGTCTTCAGTCAAAGTCTTCAAACACAGATATGAACAAGCACACAACACAGTTATGAGGAAATGAAAGAGTTGAGTAAATAGAACCAGTAAGCTTGGTGAAGACAATGATTTGGTAGACCAGTTCCAACAGCTGTCTCAGTTGTACGTCTGGTTGGAGCGGCTGAGTATTTAAACTCGAGGACACAGAGTCCCGGACACCCAGTCCTGAACACGCAGCTCAGGACACCCAGTCCTCACCGTATTCTCCTTGATCTAAGGTCACACAGACCTCGTCCAATCACTCGTGGTAAGTCTTCAGGCGACTTCAAAACCTTCACAAACCTAGTCACTCGGCGATCCACAATTCCTCTTGGATGCTCTAGACCATGATGCCTGACCGTCTGGAAGAAGCACAATCTTCAAAGGTAACAAGCGTCGGATCCACGCAGGATCAATCTCTTCCGTGATGCTCAATCACTTGGGGTTTGTAGGTGTTTGGGTTTTGGGTTTTTCCTCACTTGATGATTTTCTCTCAAAGTCCTCGGAGGATGGGTTGCTCTCAAATGACAAGTGTCAGTTTCTCTCGGAGCAGCCAACCAACTAGTGGTTGTAGGGGGCGGCTATTTATAGCCTAGGGAGCAGCCCGACATGATAAGACATAAATGCCCTTCAATGATATGATCGTTAGGTGGATAGATATTTTGGGACAGCTCGCGCATAGCACAGCAACGGTTGGAATTTTGAGTAGAAAAATCCTCAGGGCTATCATGTTCCTCACTGTGTAGGCAATCCGCACTGGCGAATTCCTAACTCCTCAGTCAGGACAAATTCCTCAGATACTAGAAGAACTTCGTCTCTGTCACTGAAGAAATTGACTGAACTATATGAGATTTCCAATGGCTTCACTCGAAGGGATTGGTAGGTGTAGGATTTTGAGTTGAGCATCACTTGGAAATTTTTCCTTAGTATTTCCTCGACCCCCTTTAACAGTACGGTGTTTCCTATGACTCAAAAAGAGAAAATGAAACTACAAAAACAAAAGTCTTCACGCGTCATGTTCCTCGAACGAATACCAAGTCTTTAAGGTCACACCAATTTCTTCACTTTCAAAGTCTTCAGAAATTGTTCAGTGATCTAAAGTCTTCAGTTGAAGAACTTCATTTTTAGGGGTCGACTTTCTCTGTAAATATCAAGCTCCTCATAGACTTATAGACCTGTGTACACTCACAAACACATTAGTCCCTTAACCTATAAGTCTTCAATACACAAAAATCACTAAGGGGCACTAGATGCACTTACAGTCTGCACCAGCCGAGTAGCCAGAACCGGAACCACAATTTGATCCTTCACGACAGTCTATCAGTGGGATCCGGAGATGATTGCCAGCCAGTGGTAATCGGAGCCTTCTTCTTCCTCATCACAGTACGACCCCAACAACTATTATTATGGATATCAGCTAGGCCAGCCGTGGCCATAGACCAACTTAGGCCAAAAGCCTAAGCTTGGGGGAGTACGTATTTCCCACCGACATTACATTTATGTTCTCACAATCATTGCTATATGTCAGTGCTCATACTTTTTCATTGTATCATCCATGCTAGTTTATTTCCTTTTATGCTTCTTCTTGTGTGTTTAATAAACCTTAAGAAAAAACCAAAAAAATTAGTTGTAGCTTTTAATTAATTTACTTTCCATGCTTGTAGTATTTGTAAGTGCATCTAGTGCCACCCCTAGTTGGTTTTGGAGTATTGACGACAAACCTAGTTGAGGGACTAATGTGTTTGTGAGAATTGCAGGATAACACAGGTAGAAGTCCCTCATTGATTCGGTTTTCCTACCAGAGATGCCCCTAAAAATGTATGAAGACATTGATGTCAAAGGTGGTATGTGAAGACATTCACATTGAAGACTATGACAAGAGAATACATCGCATGAAGACTATGGAGCGCGAAGATTTAGATATTTCGTTGTTCTTTTTCTTCTTTGTTGAGTCATAGGAACCACCGTACTGTTAAGTGGGGTCCAAGAGAACCAGTCAGAATGACTGAAGTGATGCTTAATCAAAACCTATGTCTTCAAGTGAATACTATGAGAGCGAATCTTGTCCAGAGTCGGACAAGTCAGCGTTGCTTGTAGCCCAAGTAAAGTTGCCGTGTGTGTTTGAAATCTGACCGTTGGAACACGTGTCAGTTCCTTAGTGACCCAGGGTCATTTTGGACAAATCAGGTTGGGTTGCCTAGTGGCTATAAATAGCCCACCCCCTACAACCATAAACGGTTGGCTGCTCAGAGTTAGAGTACGGCTTTTGTCGTTTGAGAGCAACCCACCTTGAAGCCTTTGAGAGAGAATCCCTTGCGAGGATAAAGCCCTAAACACCCGGAGCCAAAGAGTGTTAGGCATCACTTAAGTCTTCTTGTCTGTGCGATCTGAAGACTTATTACACTTAACGACTGTGAATCCTCCAGCCGGTTAGGCGTCGCTTTCTGAGCATCCAAGAGTCATTGTGGATCGCCGGTGAATGAAGTCTGTGAAGGTTTGGAAGTCTACCTTGAAGACTTACCAGAGTGATTGAGCGAGGTCTGTGTGACCTTAGCTCAAGGGGAATACAGTGAGGACTGGGTGTCCTGAGCAGCGTGTTCAGGACTGGGTGTCCGGGACTGTGTGTCCTCAGGTTTAAATACCTAGCCGCCCTAACCAGACGTACAATTGTCACAGCAACTGGAACTGGTCCAACAAATCATTGTCTTCAACGAGTCACTGGTTTCATCCTTTCCTTCCTTTTACTTACTGTTGGTCCTTGTGAAGTCATTGTATGATTGCATTATCTTTTGTCTTCACTGAGTGACTGCTTGTTCTGATTGGCTTCATAATATCTTCCTACCTGATCCTTCTACCTAGCTACTGTTAGTCATTGTGCTTTCACTTTACTGAATACTTGACTATGGTTTGCCTAGTGTAGTCTACCTTCCGCTGCATGGTAATAGGTTTACTTCTATCGTTTGTCTTCGAAATTTCCATGGTTTGAAGATTCTCATAAAAATCGCCTATTCACCCCCCTCTAGTCGATATAACACACTTTCAATTGGTATCAGAGCGAGGTACTCCCTTGTTCTGTGTGATTCGGTTTAACCACCTGGAGTTTTAGCTATGTCGACTGCAGGGATAATTAAAGTCTCTGCTGCGTGCCCCGTCTTCGATGGAACTAAATATCCCTACTGGAAGAATAAGATGCACATGCATCTTGAAGCCATTGACGTCGATCTATGGTATGTCGTCAAGAACGGCATTCCCAAGGCTGGAGAAGGTGTCACTGCTGCTGATGTCAAGAAGTTCGTTCAACTGGACTCTACTGCCAAGAATATCATATGTGGTCATCTGACCAAAGGACAGTATGGCCGCGTGAGTGCTTTGGAAACATCTAAGCTAGTCTGGGAGTGGCTCTCCAAGGTCAACAAAGGCGTCTCAACCCAGAGAGATTAGAGAATCAGTGTCCTTCGCAGCCTCTTCAACCACTTCAAGAGAAATGACAATGAGAATGTCCAGCTCACGTTTGATCGACTCACTGACATCACAAATGAGCTTCAAGCCCTCGGTGCTACTGAGATCACCAAGCATGAAGTCGTCAAGACGCTCCTGAGATCACTTGATAGTTCGTTTGACACCCTAGCCCTGATGATTCAAGAACGTCTTGATTTCAAGACACTCGATCCGTCTGACATACTTGAGAGGCTCAACACACACGAGTTTCAGCTTTCTGAGAAAAGAGATATCTACGGTCACAACTATGGGCGAACTCGTGCCTTGAAGGCAAAAGCTGTCTCCTCATCTGAAGAAGAATCTGACAGCAGTTCTGATGATCCTGAAGAAATTGGAAAGGAGCTTTCTATGCTTGTGAAGAAGTTCCAAAAATTCACCAAGAAGAAAGGCTTCAGAAAGTCTTCACGATCAAGCTCAAGGAATGACGAAGCTTCTGCTCGTGACTACAAGAAGAAAACATGCCACAAGTGCAAGAAACCTGGCCACTACATCTTTGAGTGTCCGCAGTGGGACAATGAGAACAAGAAGAAGAAGAAGAAGAGCAAGGAATATGACTCTGACGACAAGAAGAAGAAGAAATACTCAAAGTCTTCTTCCAAGTCTTTCTCAAAGTCTTCATCACACAAGAAGAGCTCATCTGGCAAGGCACGTGCGTTTGTTGGCAAGGAAATGGATTCAGAGGAGGAGTCCGCTTCTGAGGAGGCGGAGGTGGAGTCTGAGGAGGAGTCCGATTCTGGCGTTGCGAGTCTGGCTATAGCATACGTTGCCAAGTCCATCTTCAACACTGAAGACAATGACTCTGTCACCGGTGCAAATGACGAGGACTACTCCGCTCCTACCTACTGCTTCATGGCACGCGGTGCCGAGGTAAACACACGCACTACTCACTATCAAACATCTAGTGACGATGACTCTGATTGTGGTTCCAAACCCAGCTACAAAACACTTGCTAAAATTGCAACTGAACAGCAGAGAGCTATGGAACATATTCAAAAACTGTTAGACAAAAGCGATGATCTGTTAGGCGCTGAAATGACTCGATCTCAGTCCTTAATTGAAGACATAAAAAATCTTCACGTTAAGTATGAGGAACTTGAAAGTCTTCATGAAACGCTCTCAACAACTCATGAAAAGCTTTCCCATGATTATCTTCTAAGGAAGCAAGATCTTGAGACATTGAGAGCGGCTCATGAAGATCTTCAAAAGGAAAATGAGTCACTTCGCGCCGAACATATAAGTTCAGCTCAGGAAGGATTTGAACCACCATGTCTTAAATGCATTGAGCGTGATAATGCTACTTCTGTTGCTGAATGTTCTGCTCCTGCTACTGTTGCAATATCTTCAACTGTTGATGTGGGAACTAACCCCTCTGCTGCGGATACCACTGCTATTGCTGATGAGAATGCTAGGTTGAAGACATTGCTTGAAACAGGGATGTACAAAAGTCTCAAAGGGCATCAGACACTATGTGATGTCCTCAAAAGGTAGATCCTGAACCGAAACCCTAGGAAAGAGGGTGTTGGGTTCATAAGGAAAATGAATGCTGATGGGTCTTACTGGAAACCTGAGCAGTACCCCAAAACCACATGGGTTGCTGCAAAGGAACCTTCAGCAGATCCATCCACTCTATCTGGCTTCACTTGTGCTAACCCCATTGTTATTGATGAATCCTTTGATACAAACTATAAAATGTTTAAGAATCAGAATGGTGAAGTGTTTGCCAGGTATATTGGTACTAACTGCAGGAATGGACCGACTATGAAGAAGATCTGGGTGCCCAAAAGGTGTTTGGAGAATCTTCCTGTGAATGTCATTATGACACCACAGGTGAAGAAGACAAACCCCAGACCACAGGCTTCATACAATCCAAAGGCTTCATACAGATAGAGGACTCACCTGAGTCGCACTAACGCAAATGTTTTGCAGGGAAACCATACTCAGGCCTGTGAATATGAGCGGGTTTCATCAAACCGCCATGTTCATAAGACCAAGAACTATTCTGCTTATTCTTATGAGTACTATTGTCCACCTGCAAGACTTTTTGCTAGGGCTTCAAAGCCAAAGTTCTCAGATGCTGCACTTAGACTCATTGCTTCGAAGCCACCCCTGATGATGTGGGTGGCTAAGAAAACTTAACTCTCTTTTGCAGGGAAAGGTCTCCAGACGAAAACCAAAATCGTCCGACGCTATTGCTGGGGACCTTAAACATCCTGTAGGGCGCAAGATCAAATGCCCAAATGGTCTTATTATGGTACGACACCAACAGCTTCAGAATGGATTATTGATAGTGGGTGTACCAATCACATGACTGGCAAGCAAAGTCTTCTCATGGACTCAACTTTACGTCCATCTGACAAAAGTCACATCACATTTGCTGACACTGGTAAAAGCAAGGTATTGGGTCTAGGTAGAGTTGCAATCTCAAAGGATCAACACATGGATAAAGTCATGCTTGTTGAATCCCTTGGCTTCAACTTAATGTCTGTCTCAATGCTTTGTGATTTAAACATGATCGTGATGTTTGAAGGGTATCGGAAAGATGATTTGTACGTGGTAGATTTCTAATGGAATCTGACAAGTCTCTAGTGTTTGAAGGGTATCGGAAAGATGATTTGTACGTGGTAGATTTCTCAGCAGGACCACAACTTGCCGTATGCCTTCTAGCAAAAGCTTCAGAATGCTGGCTCTGGCATCGGAGGCTAGGGCATGCTGGCATGAGGAACCTACACACTCTTGCAAAGAAGAAGCATGTCATAGGCATCGAGGGCGTCAAGTTCAAGAAAGATCACTTATGCGGTGCCTGTGAAGCAGGAAAGATGACGAGGGCCAAGCATCCCTCGAAGACAATCATGACAATGACTCAACCCTTCGAACTGCTCCACATGGATCTTTTCGGTCCCACTCATTACTCAACTCTTACAACTGCTGCTTGTCTCTATGGCTTTGTCATTGTTGATGATTATTCTAGATATACTTGGGTGCATATAATCCTCTACAAGACTGAAGTGCAGGATGTCTTCAGACGCTTCGCCAATCGAGCAATGAACAACTATGGCGCCAAGATAATGCACATCAGAAGTGACAATGGCACTGAATTCAAGAACACCGGGCTTGATACATATCTTGATACTTTGGGAATCACACATGAATTCTCAGCTCCGTACACGCCACAGCAGAATGGCGTCGTTGAACGCAAGAACAGAACACTCATTGAGATGGCCCGAACAATGCTTGATGAATACAAGACTCCAAGAAAATTCTGGCCTGAAGCCATTGATACTGAATGTCATACAATCAACCGTGTTTATCTTCACAAGCTTCTGAACAAGACATCTTATGAGCTCCTTACTGGCAAGAAGCCAAATGTCAGTTACTTCAGAGTATTTGGCGCCAGGTGCTGGATCAAGGATCCACATCACTCTTCAAAATTTGCACCAAAAGCACATGAGGGTTTTATGCTTGGATATGGAAAGGATTCGCACTCCTACAGAGTCTTCAATCTCTTTCATTATAAAGTGGTTGAAATAGTGGATGTGCGGTTCGATGAGACTAATGGCTCACAAAGAGAGCACCTGCCAAATGTGCTAGATGAAGTTCCATCCAGTGAATCAATCAAACTTATGGGAACTAGAGAAATCATACCCTCTGAAGCTCAACCTAAAGAGGAACTTATCATCTCCGCACCTGATCAACCTGAAGACAATGCTCAGCCTGAAGACAATCCCTCTAACAATAACCATGATCAGCAAGAGCAAAATCTTCGCCCTGTACATCCTCGGGTTGCCAATGAAGTGCAGATTGAGAGAATAATTGATAGCATCAATGCACCCGGTCCGCTCACTCATTCAAGGGCAACACAGCTAGCAAATTTCTGTGGGCATTTCGCATTCATCTCTATAATAGAACCCAAGAAAGTCGAAGAAGCCTTCTTGGAACCTGAATGGATTCAAGCTATGCAAGAAGAGCTTCAACAGTTTGAGCTGAATAATGTATGGGAACTGGTTAAGCATCCTGATCCTAGGAAGCACAATATAATAGGCACCAAATGGATATACCGCAACAAGCAAGATGAGCATGGTCAAGTTGTCAGAAACAAAGCTCGTCTCGTTGCTCAAGGATATACTCAAGTTGAAGGGATTGACTTCGATGAAACATTTGCTCCTGTGGCTCGACTTGAAGCCATACGCATACTGCTGGCCTATGCAAACCATCATAACATACTTCTATATCAAATGGATGTGAAGAGCGCTTTTCTCAATGGCAAGATTGAAGAAGAAGTATATGTTGCACAGCCGCCTGGCTTTGAAGATCCAAAACATCCTGACATGGTATACAAGCTCAACAAGGCACTGTATGGCCTCAAACAAGCCCCTCGGGCTTGGTATGACACACTCAAATATTTCCTGAAGAGCAAAGGCTTCAAACCTGGTTCCCTCGACCCCACTCTCTTCACGAAGACATATGATGGTGAACTGTTTGTGTGCCAAATATATGTGGATGACATTATCTTCGGCTGCACCAATCAGAAATACAGTGAAGAGTTTGGATATTTGATGCAAGAGCAATATCAGATGTCCATGATGGGAGAGCTAAAGTTCTTCCTTGGTCTTCAAATACGACAGCAACACAACGGCATCTTTATATCTCAAGAGAAGTATCTCAAAGATTGCCTGAAGAAGTTCGGTATGCAAGACTACAAAGGCTTCATGACGCCAATGCCAGCAAAATATCATCTGGGTCCCGACGACAATGGTAAAGAGTTTGATCAAAAGGTATACCGCTCCATGATTGGCTCTTTACTTTATCTATGTGCATCTAGGCCAGATATCATGCTTAGTGTTTGCATGTGTGCTCGATTCCAAGCAGCACCAAAGGAATCGCATCACTTAGCTGTGAAGCGAATTCTTCGATATTTGGCTCACACCCCAACTCTAGGACTATGGTATCCAAAGGGCTCAGAGTTTGATCTGGTTGGATTCTCGGATGCTGATTATGCTGGTGACAAGGTGGATCGCAAGTCTACATCAGGCACATGTCATTTTCTGGGACGATCACTAGTATGTTGGTCTTCAAAGAAGCAGAACTGTGTATCTCTCTCCACTGCTGAATCCGAATACATTGCTGCTGGATCTTGCTGCGCTCAGCTTCTGTGGATGAAGCAAACACTCAAAGACTATGGCATTCATCTGAAGCAAGTGCCACTCTACTGCGACAATGAAAGCGCCATCAAGATTGCCAACAACCCAGTTCAGCACTCAAGGACAAAGCACATTGAAATTCGTCATCACTTTCTCAGAGATCATGTTGTGAAGGAAGATATTGATATCATACACGTCAACACTGAAGAGAAATTGATAGATATCTTCACCAAGCCCTTGGATGAGAAGAGATTTTGCAAGTTACGGTGTGAGCTAAATATCTTGGAATCCTCAAATGTCCTGTGATCAGGCACACATCCTAACACTTATGCATATTGATGACTTAGATGTGCAACACACGAAGTAAAGTATATCTTCAATCAATGAAGACATACATTCTAAGTGTGAATACATTAATGTGGAATTTGACTTCGGAGCGCCACGATAATTGTGCGCCGTGTCTGGGTCTAATACTTCCTATACGGTGGGTAACGCCACCACCAAATTCTTCTATTTGAAGTGTGAGGGAGTCCTGGATTAGGGGGTGTTCGGGTAGCCGGACTATACCTTCAGCCGGACTCCTGGACTATGAAGATACAAGATTGAAGACTTCGTCCCATGTCCGGATGGGACTTTCCTTGGCGTGGAAGGCAAGCTTGGCGATGCGGATATTCAAGATCTCCTACCATTGTAACCGACTTTATGTAACCCTAACCCTATCCGGTGTCTATATAAACCGGAGGGTTGTAGTCTGTAGGCAATCAACTCCATACACAACAATCATACCATAGGCTGGCTTCTAGGGTTTAGCCTCCTTGATCTCGTGGTAGATCTACTCTTGTACTACCCATATCATCAATATTAATCAAGCAGGAGTAGGGTATTACCTCCATCAAGAGGGCCCGAACCTGGGTAAAAACATCGTGTCCGTTGTCTCCTGTTACCATCCGGCCTTGACGCACAGTTCGGGACCCCCTACCCGATATCCGCCGGTTTTGACACCGACATTGGTGCTTTCATTGAGAGTTCCTCTGTGTCGTCGCCTTTAGGTCCGATGGCTCCTTTGATCATCAACAACTATGCAGTCCAGGGTGAGACTTTGCTCCCCGGACAGATCTTCGTCTTCGGCGGCTTCGCTCTGCGGGCCAATTCACGCGGCCACCTGGAGCAGATCGAAAGCTATGCCCCTGGCCATCAGGTCAGGTTTGGAAGCCTAAACTACACGGCTGACATCCACGGGGACTTGATCTTCGATGGATTCGAGCCACAGCCAAGCGCGCCGCACTGTCTCGATGGGCATGATATAGCTCTGCCGCCGAACAGTGCCTTGGAGGCCGCACACGTATCGGTTTCGACCATTGATTCACAGCCTACTGTGCCGATCAAGGATCAGCGGTTGGACGCTGCCTCAGGGGCTGCAATCTTAGAGGCGATCGAGCCGAACACTAGCCCCGCACTCTGCACTACCCGTGACTCTGAGGATCCGGACTCCTCCCCGGACTCCGAACCCCCCGCGCCCCTGCCAATCGAATCCGATTGGGCGCCGATAATGGAGTTCACCGCCGCAGACATCTTTCAGCATTCGCCTTTTGGCGACATCCTGAATTCTCTTAAGTCACTCTCTTTATCAGGAGAGCCCTGGCCGGACTACGGTCAGCGAGGGTGGAATACGGACGATGAGGAAATTCAAAGCCCACCCACCACCCACTTTGTAGCCACTGTTGACGATCTAACCGACAGGCTTGACTTCAGCTCTGAAGACATCGACGGCATGGACGACGATGTAGGAGACGAACAGGAACCAGCACCTGTAGGGCGCTGGAAGGCCACCTCGTCATATGACATATATATGGTGGATACTCAAAAAGACGGAGATGGCGATGGAACAGTGGGGGATGACGCCCCCAAGAAACAGCCAAAGCGCCGGCGTTAGCGGCGCCGCTCTAAATCCCGTCAAAGCAAAAACGGTGATTCCGGCACGGGAGATAATACTACCCCGGATAGCGCCGAAGAACACCCACCTCAGCAAGATTCGGCACAGGAAGATGGAGAAGCCAGCCCTCATGAGAGAGCGGCAGACTGAGAGGTCGAGGATGATAACTATACGCCTCCCTCCGAAGACGAGGCAAGCCTCGATGACGACGAATTCGTCATACCATCAGACCCCGCCGAACAAGAGCGTTTTAAACGCAGGCTTTTAGCCACGGCAAGCAGCCTCAAGAAAAAGCAGCAACAGTTTAGAGCTGCCCAAGATTTGCTAGCTGACAGATGGACTGAAGTCCTTGCGGCCGAAGAGTATGAACTCGAACGCCCCTCCAAGAGTTACCCGAAGTGCAGGCCGCTACCCCGATCAGAGGAGGAAGCACCTACATCACCAGCACATGACATGGCAGACCGGCCACCTCGCGGCCACGACAGAGAGGCCTCTTGGCCCTCCACCCAAGCCATGCCCCGACGCTGCTCAACTAAGGCACAGGAAAATGCGCCCGACCTGCGAGACATACTGGAGGACAAGGCAAGACAAACAAGATCGATCTACGGATCGCGCAGGCGCCCTACGGCATGTGACAATGATCTTCACTCCGGATACAACAAATCCGGCGGGCCGAACGCAACAGACATAGCTCTTCCGAGCTGCGTCGTGATATAGCCCAGTACAGAGGCGCCGCACACCCGCTATGCTTCACGAATGAAGTAATGGATCATAAAATCCCAGAGGGTTTCAAACCCGTAAACATCGAATCATACGATGACACAACAGATCCGGCGGTATGGATCGAGGATTATCTCCTTCACATCCACATGGCACGCGGCGATGATCTAGACGCCATCAAATACCTCCCGCTCAAACTTAAAGGACCGGACCAACATTGGCTTAACAGCTTGCCAGCAGACTCAATCGGTTCTTGGGAGGACCTGGAAGCCGCATTCCTCGACAACTTCCAGGGCACTTACGTGCGACCGCCAGATGCCGACGACTTAAGCCACATAATTCAGCAGCTAGAAGAATCGCCAGACAATTCTGGACACGGTTCCTAACAAAGAAAAACCAGATAGTCAACTGTCCGGACGCAGAGGCCCTAGCAGCCTTCAAGCATAACATCCGCGACGAGTGGGTTGCCCGGCACTGTAACATCCCAAATTTTCAATTTGGAATGTTATACACTAGATCATCATGCATAACATATTTTCTTGCATTTTGGTCGATCCTAGAAATTTCACGCAACTCAAGGACCTCCGGAGAGAGTTGGGGATTTCGTTATTTTCATATTTGAGAGTTTCTCAAATTTTGAAAAGAGGATCGTTTGATTTATTTGTTTTATCTTCAATAAATTTTCCGGTGTCAAAATATGAGAGAGGGAATAATATGACTTTCCCAAAATTTAGGAAAATGAAGATTTAATAAATAGATCAATTTTTGTTTGCCGGAGTTTTATTTGCATTTTATTTGGATAGGGAAAAAATGCGCGTTTTTGAAAATTGCATTTTAGGTCCGGAGAAAAGTTCATTTTGTTCGGCTCATTTTTAGGAGTCGGGGAAAATTTACTTTAGATTTTTCGGAGTTCGTTTAGATCTCTTTTTGTTTTTTTTTTCTGCGTGCGGAAACTATTTTTAAAAAAAAAACAAAAAAAAACTGGAGCAGGCCGGCCAGGCCAAGGCCCAGCCGGGCCGAAGGCCACCGCGCCCCAGGCCACCGCGCGCCTAGCGCCAGGCGCCAGGGAGCCGGCCGCCGCCGCCTCTCTCCTGTACCGAAACCTAGTAGGACTTTGGTCCTACTTCCGTATATTCCTTTTCTATTTCTAGATCTTTTCCTTTCCTCTTTTCTATTCCTATTCCTAGTCTAATTCCTTGCCCTCTACCCCAAGTAAACCCCTCCCCTCCCCAATATAAATACCCAAGCACCCCCCCTCTAAACATCAAATCAAAGCCCCTCTCCTCCACACCGCACCTTGCCACCCCACGCCGCGCCGCCGCATCACCCGCACGCCGCCCTAAGCCGCCGCATCACCCGCGCCGCCGCCGCACCTTGCCGCCGCCGCCCCACGCCCACGCCGCCGGAGCCCCTCACCGGAGACCTCGCCGAGGTTGCCCCGCGTCTCTTTTTCTCAGATCGTTTTCTTCTAATCGTTCTGATTCTTTTCTTCTCTAAACCGTTCCGGTTTTCTAGATCGGTTTTTCGTTCGGTTTTTCTTCTCCGAAACCCTAGATCGGATTCGTTTTCTTCTCCGATTTAGTTGTCTTTGGACCGTTCGCCGGACCGTTCGTCCTAACGAACGTGATCACCGGATTTTTTTTCTAGGTTAACGACGTCCGTTCGTTTAACCGTTCTTCTTTTTCTTTTCGTCGGATTTACTCCGCGATCGCGATCTCAGATCCAATCTTCTTTCTAGTTCTTTTCGCTCGTTTATCGGAATCAGGTGATTCAAGCGCCTGGAGTTTCGTCTCGAAACCGCCGTTCTGTCTAATCAACTTGAACAAGCTTTTGCCCCGATAAAAATTTGACCTAGTTTCAACTTGCTAGAACCGAGTTGTTTTCTTCCGCCGTTTGTTTTCCATTTCTTTGTTCGGTTCGTTCTTTCTTTGCAACCGGAGTTCTTAAGTTGAACTTTCTGGTTCATTCTCTTGTTCGAGTTTTACCTGTGCATTAGATGAGTACTTATTGTATGCTTGTTGTTTGTCTGCGATAGATTACCCGGATTGCGCCGCTTGTTACTTCGAAACCCTAGGACTCGCGGATCATTAGCAAGGCAAGTAACACTTTGATCATACTTTTTCTACAACCCATGTTTTATTGCATTAGATCAATCCTCTCACATTGCATGATTAGGATCTAATGAAACTGTGGGATGGGAAGTAGATGAGGTAGTACCTATTACCTGTATTATTATGAAACCTTTGGGAGTTACTTCTACGTTTGCTTATTATGCCATGCTATGCTAGTAGACGTGGATTGGGTGAGTGATATCCATGACAGATGTGAGATTGATAATTTTAATGGTTTATCTAAGGTGGCTACTTAAACACACATCTGGGTGGATTGAGGCACCTGATGTCTATCAGGACTTGCCTGTTTTTTTGGACCGCCACCCAGGCTCAAAGGGATCATAAGATCTTTCATGCTAGAAACTTCCGTGTGCAGCCACATGCCATTATGGGCTCTGGCATAGTTGACTAAGTTGTGCGAACTCTTACGGGGTGGACTAGCAGATGTAGGGGTTGTAGGTGGTACGGTCTACCCACATGTAAGGTGCTAGCGCTTCTGAAAGACTGTGTCTCGGTCATCCGTTTCTCAAACACCATGTAGTGCGAGAAAACAAACGGAGGCGATCGAGTCTTGTGGGGAAACATGCGCAAACCTCTGCAGAGTGTACAAACTAATCATGATTATCCGTGTCCCCGGTTATGGACAACTTGAGTATCTAGTACTTGAATATCATTGTGAATCTCAACATGTTACTTCTAATTAATGTTGTTGGGTTTTAATTGTATTTTTAATTGGGATTGAGAATGCTGTCAACCATTCTCAATGTTTCACAACCACCATGATAGTTAAATAAATTTATTCCTTTGCAGTAGGGAAAAATTGGCTTTACGCAAAACTGTAACCATAGAGCTTTCCACCAGCCATATGTGCATATAGTATAGCTGTTTCATTCCATTACTCTCTATGTGTTACATTGCCAGCATATTCCATGTGCTGACCCGTTTTCAGGCTGCAACGTTAATGTTGCAGACTTTTCAGACGACGATTGAGGTGCGTTTAGGTCGTGGCCCTATACTCAGTGATGCCGCTAGAGTTGATGGACCCATTTATCTTCCAAGTCTTCCGCTGTTATCTTTATTAGATGGCCTTCAGCCATATTCATTGTAATAAGTTCTTTTTGAGCCGTCGATGTAATAAGTGTGTGATTGCAACTCTGCTATAAAACCTCGATGTACTGTGTGGTGTCAGCATTACTGATCCAGGGATGACACCGTAGCACAGTAGACGTGATCCATTCGGGTCAGGTCGCTACAGAGATGGTATCAGAGCACACGCTGACTGTAGGACACGACCACTAAGTTAAAGCCATAGATCACTATTCTCTCCTCATTTTCTAACTCCTCATCTTTTCTACTCTATTAGGATGACGAACGTGAAGATTAAGTACGCTCAACCGGATGAAGGCACACCATTTGGATTTCACCTGAAGGAAGTCACCAAGTACCTGAACATTGGATTACCAAGCTTCACGGGAACCTTCAACGCCACTCTGCCTGAAGAGGAGCGCTGGAAGATTCAAGCTCACGTTCCGGGAAGGACATTCGCGCCAATCACGAAACCCATAGATAGTGTTTTCAATGCACCAACCTGGAGTCTGGGGAAGAGCATGGCAGCCCATATCACCATAGGACGCATTGGAGAAGTTTATCAAGAAGACCTCAAGGACACTATCTACCAGATTTGCGGACGCCGAGATGAACAATGGGAGTTAGTCAGCACCAAGAAGGATAGATCCATTGTAGCATTCATCCAGGAGTTAAACCAGCACATTCGACGCCACGAGAACCAGATGTGCAATGATATGATGGAGTTGAAGAATGCAAAGGCAAGGATCATCGAGCTAGAAGGAGAACTGAAGTCTACACGCAAGGACTACATGGACGAGATCGTAGCTCTAGCAAGGCACAATAATGATCTTAAGCAGGAGATTGAAGAACTCAAGAGGAAGTTAGCATCCCAGGAGGAAGACGAGTACGTCGCATGTCCAGACAACTACATCATCATCGACAACACCGATTCGGATCCAAGTGAACCCGACTTTGAAGACGAAGCTGGAGCAGATATCATGGAGTCTTCCACCGGTTCAAATTTCTAGATGACCACCAGATAGTAGTAGTATTCCCCCATGTAAACATTATAGTCGAGCACTTTTGCGATAGTTTTAGACCGTTTGTAAGCCCTTGTTTGATTGATTGAAGTGATTTTGTGTGCATTTGCCTCATGTGCATATGGGTAGTGTTTTCCCTTTAGACCTCATTCTATTCTCAATTCTTGTCTTTTCTAAACCCTCAGATGCCTCCGAGACATGACAATGGATTTCCACCGGAGCTCACTCAGTTGATCCAGCAGCAGAATCAATTGATGCAGATGTTAGTCCAGAACCAGCAGAACAACAACAACAACCCACCACCACCACCACCACCTGTTGACCACTTAGCCCGTTTCCTTAGGCTGAATCCGCCGGTGTTTTCCAGTAGCACCGAGCCAATAGTAGCAGACGATTGGCTCCGTAAGATAGGAAGGGAGTTGACCAATGCAGGATGCACGGATGGTGAGAAAGTGAAGTTTTCCGCTCACCAGCTAGACGGACCCGCGGCAGCATGGTGGGAGAATTTCACAGCCACTTACCCAGTTGACACTGTCACATGGGATCAGTTTCAGAAAGCTTTCCGCACTGCCCATGTTTCAGCAGGAGCTATGGCCATAAAGAAGCGTGAGTTTCGCAACTTACGCCAAGGAGGAAGGACTATTGGCCAGTATGTGGAGGAGTTTAGTAAGCTAGCCCGTTATGCCCCAGATGACGTTGCTACGGATGCAGCTAAGCAGGAGAAGTTTCTGGAAGGACTGAATGATGAACTAAGCATGAAGTTGATGGTAGCAAGTTTCAACAACTACCAGGAGTTGGTAGATCGTGCCATCATGATAGAAGGGAAGCAACAGCAGATGGAGAACCGTAAGCGGAAGTATGGACAGGGGAAGTATAACTCTGGAGCCCAGCAGAAGCCCTGTTTTACCCCTAAACCGGGATTTCAGTTTCAGCATACCCATGGAGGAGGTAGCACGCACAACCATAATGGCCACAAGAATGGT
The DNA here is from genome assembly GCF_056163025.1 of Triticum urartu. Lineage (NCBI taxonomy): Eukaryota > Viridiplantae > Streptophyta > Magnoliopsida > Poales > Poaceae > Triticum > Triticum urartu. The sequence continues at coordinate 370,431,678 of NC_141873.1, forward strand.
AATGAGAATGGAGGAAGCAATCGACAGAACCGCACCATCCCATCGACCCCAACCAAGAGAGATCTGAGTAATGTCACTTGTTTCAAGTGTTCGAAGACTGGACATTATGCCAATGAATGTCCTGAAGGCCAGAATGGAAATGGCAATGGAAGCTTTGGGAAGAAGCCGAACCCTTTCAATAGGGGACAGGTGAACCACGTTAATGTGGAGGAGGTTGAAGATCAGCCCGATGCAGTAATCGGTAAGTTTTTGGTTAAGTCATTTACTGCACTCGTTCTTTTTGACACTGGTGCATCGCATTCATACATATCAAGGGGATTTGTGGATAAGTATAACCTGCCAACCCAAGCCCTTAGGTCACCCATGTTAGTAAGCTCACCAGGAGCGGAGTTTAAGGCTAGACGATGGTGTGATCGGTTACCATTAAGGATTGGTAACTATGTGTTTCCCTCAGACCTAATAGTATTGGAATCTCAAGGATTGGATGTGATATTAGGCATGGATTGGTTATCAAAGTATGAAGGGAATATTGAGTGTGTTAGTAAGTCAATTTTGCTTACTACACCAGAAGGGAGAAGGATCAAGTATGTATCCCGGCATGTACCAAAAAGGACACAAGTGAATTGCCTAACAGGAGTTGTGCAAGAAGAAGTACCAGTGGTAAAGGATTTTCCTGATGTATTTCCTGAGGAATTGCCAGGCATGCCACCGGATAGAGACATTGAGTTTTTGATTGAGTTATTGCCAGGTACAGGCCCAATATCGAAGCGACCATATAGGATGCCAGCAAAGGATTTGGTGGAAATTAAGAATCAGATTAAGGAGTTATTGGATAAAGGTTACATTCTCCCAAGTTCTTCACCTTGGGGATCACCCATACTTCTAGTGGAAAAGAAGGATGGATCATTAAGGATGGTTGTAGATTATCGGGGATTGAATGAAGTAACCATGAAGAACAAGTACCCACTGCCGATGATTAATGATCTGTTTGATCGATTGCAAGGAGCTAAAGTGTTTTCCAAGATCGATTTGCGATCAGGGTACCATCAGTTGAAGATTCGAGAGCAGGACATACCTAAGACAGCATTTACCACGAGATACGGATTGTATGAGTATACCTTATGTCATTTGGATTGACTAACGCACCTGCCTATTTTATGAACCTGATGAACAAGGTATTTATGGAGTTTTTGGATAAGTTCATCGTAGTGTTCATTGATGACATCCTGGTTTATTCAAAGAATGAAGAGGAGCATAAGGAACATTTGCGTTTGGTTTTGGAGAAACTAAGGGAACATCAGTTATATGCCAAATTTAGCAAATGTGAGTTTTGGTTGAAGGAAGTTGGATTCCTCGGACATGTTATATCCGGAGAAGGTATAGCAGTTGACCCCACAAAGGTTGAGACCGTAACCGAATGGGAAGCACCAACAGCAGTTGGAGAGATCCGGAGTTTTCTTGGACTCGCAGGATACTACCGGAGATTCATTGAGAATTTCTCAAAGATTGCGAAGCCTATGACGGAGTTGTTGAAGAAGGATACTAAGTTCAAATGGACTGAGGAGTGTGAGGCTAGTTTTCAGGAGTTGAAGAAACGATTGGTTACCTCACCAGTGTTGATATTGCCAGATCAGACCAAGGATTATGAGGTGTATTGCGACGCTTCACGTCGAGGACTTGGAGCAGTGCTTATGCAGGAAGGGAGAGTTGTTTCGTATGCTTCCCGACAACTGAAGCCTCATGAGTTGAATTATGCCACGCATGATTTGGAGTTAGCAGCCGTAGTGCATGCATTGAAGACATGGAGACATTTCCTCATTGGAAATCATTGTGAGGTGTACACGGATCATAAGAGTTTGAAGTACATTTTTACGTAGAAGGAGTTGAACCTCAGACAAAGGAGATGGTTGGAGCTCATCAAGGATTATGACATGAGATTGCATTACCATCCCGGAAAGGCTAATGTAGTAGCTGACGCATTGAGCCGTAAGAGCCATGTCAATACGATAATGACGGGAGGTATACCCAAGGAGTTAGCAGAAAACCTTCGTGAACTAAGTTTAGAGATAGTTCCGAGAGGCTATGTAGCAGCATTGGAGATTAAGTCAACATTGATGGATAAAATCAGAGAAGCTCAGAAATGTGACAAAGAGATTGCTGCTATAAAGGAGAAACTTAGCAAAGGAAAAGTAAAGGGATTTCGTGAGGATGAGCACGATACCCTATGGTTTGAGGACCGTGTTTATGTGCCCAATGACCCGGAGATCAGGAAGTTGATTTTGCAGGAGGCACATGATTCACCGTATTCGATTCACCCAGGGAATACCAAGATGTATTTGGATTTGAAGGAAACATTATGGTGGACCGGAATGAAGAAGGATATTGCAGCATATGTAGCAGTTTGTGACGTATGTCAGAGAGTAAAGGCGGAGCATCAGAAGCCAGCAGGATTATTACAACCATTGCCGATACCCGAATGGAAGTGGGATAAGATAGGCATGGATTTTATCACGGGACTACCCAGGATGAAAGCAGGGTATGACTCGATATGGGTAGTAGTTGATCGTTTGACGAAGGTAGCACATTTCATTCCAGTTAAGACCACTTACACCAGTGCTAAGTTGGCAAAGATATACATGACTAGAATCGTTTGTTTGCATGGAGTTCCGAGGAGTATCGTATCAGATAGAGGAACCCAATTTACCTCAAAGTTTTGGAATCAGTTGCATGAAACTTTAGGAACCAGGCTAGAGTTCAGCACAGCTTTTCATCCGCAGACAGATGGACAGACCGAGAGAGTCAATCAGATTTTGGAAGATATGCTGAGAGATTGTGCACTAGATTATGGATCTAGTTGGGACGAGAACTTGCCGTATGCGGAGTTTTCTTATAACAACAGTTATCAAACCAGTTTGAAGATGGCACCTTTCGAAGCTTTATACGGAAGGAGGTGCAGGACACCGTTGTCATGGAACAAAGTTGGAGACCGACAATTCTTTGGACCGGATTTGATTAAGGAGTCTGAACGGAAAGTTAAGTTGATTCGCGATAGGCTCAAGGTAGCCCAGTCTAGGCAGAAGAGCTACGCAGATTCTAAACGCAAGGAGATAGTTTACGAAACCGGAGACAGAGTTTATCTTCGAGTATCCCCACTTCGAGGAGTTAAGCGCTTTGGAGTTAAGGGAAAATTAGCACCGCGTTTCGTTGGACCGTTTGAGATCTTGAAACGTATGGGAGAAGTCGCGTATAATTTGGAATTACCAGAGGGACTGTCAGGAGTTCATGATGTATTCCATGTTTCTCAGTTGAAGAAATGTCATGCCGAGATGGCGGAGGTACCGCTAAGAGATACCGTGCCGCTTGAAGCAATTCAGTTGAAGGATGACTTAACATATGAGGAGAAGCCAGTCAAGATTCTCGATTATGCCAGCAGAGTTACCCGCAGCAAGGTTATCAAGTTTTGCAAAGTTCAGTGGAACCACCATTCAGAGGATGAAGCCACCTGGGAGAGAGAAGAAGATTTGCTCAAAGACCACCCTCACCTATTTTCTAGCCAACCCGAATCTCGAGGGCGAGATTCATCTTAAGGGGGGTAGGTTTGTAACATCCCAAATTTTCAATTTGGAATGTTATACACTAGATCATCATGCATAACATATTTTCTTGCATTTTGGTCGATCCTAGAAATTTCACGCAACTCAAGGACCTCCGGAGAGAGTTGGGGATTTCGTTATTTTCATATTTGAGAGTTTCTCAAATTTTGAAAAGAGGATCGTTTGATTTATTTGTTTTATCTTCAATAAATTTTCCGGTGTCAAAATATGAGAGAGGGAACAATATGACTTTCCCAAAATTTAGGAAAATGAAGATTTAATAAATAGATCAATTTTTGTTTGCCGGAGTTTTATTTGCATTTTATTTGGATAGGGAAAAAATGCGTGTTTTCGAAAATTGCATTTTAGGTCCGGAGAAAAGTTCATTTTGTTCGGCTCATTTTTAGGAGTCGGGAAAAATTTACTTTAGATTTTTCGGAGTTCGTTTAGATCTCTTTTTGTTTTTTTTTCTGCGCGCGGAAACTATTTAAAAAAAACAAAAAAAAACTGGAGCAGGCCGGCCAGGCCAAGGCCCAGCTGGGCCGAAGGCCACCGCGCCCCAGGCCACCGCGCGCCTAGCGCCAGGCGCCAGGGAGCCGGCCGCCGCTGCCTCTCTCCTGTACCGAATCCTAGTAGGACTTTGGTCCTACTTCCGTATATTCCTTTTCTATTTCTAGATCTTTTCCTTTCCTCTTTTCTATTCCTATTCCTAGTCTAATTCCTTGCCCTCTACCCCAAGTAAACCCCTCCCCTCCCCAATATAAATACCCAAGCACCCCCCCTCTAAACATCAAATCAAAGCCCCTCTCCTCCACACCGCACCTTGCCACCCCACGCCGCGCCGCTGCATCACCCGCACGCCGCCCTAAGCCGCCGCATCACCCGCGCCGCCGCCGCACCTTGCCGCCGCCGCCCCACGCCCATGCCGCCGGAGCCCCTCACCGGAGACCTCGCCGAGGTTGCCCCGCGTCTCTTTTTCTCGGATCGTTTTCTTCTAATCGTTCCGATTCTTTTCTTCTCTAAACCATTCCGGTTTTCTAGATCGGTTTTTCGTTCGGTTTTTCTTCTCCGAAACCCTAGATCGGATTCGTTTTCTTCTCCGATTTAGTTGTCTTTGGACCGTTTGCCGGACCGTTCGTCCTAACGAACGTGATCACCGGATTTTTTTTCTAGGTTAACGACGTCCGTTCGTTTAACCGTTCTTCTTTTTCTTTTCGTCGGATTTACTCCGCGATCGCGATCTCAGATCCGATCTTCTTTCTAGTTTTTCTTTTCGCTCGTTTATCGGAATCAGGTGATTCAAGCGCCTGGAGTTTTGTCTCAAAACCGCCGTTCCGTCTAATCAACTTGAACAAGCTTTTGCCCCGATAAAAATTTGACCTAGTTTCAACTTGCTAGAACCGAGTTGTTTTCTTCCGCCGTTTGTTTTCCGTTTCTTTGTTCGGTTCGTTCTTTCTTTGCAACCGGAGTTCTTAAGTTGAACTTTCTGGTTCGTTCTCTTGTTCGAGTTTTACCTGTGCATTAGATGAGTACTTATTGTATGCTTGTTGTTTGTCTGCGATAGATTACCCGGATTGCGCCGCTTGTTACTTCGAAACCCTAGGACTCGCGGATCATCAGCAAGGCAAGTAACACTTTGATCATACTTTTTCTACAACCCATGTTTTATTGCATTAGATCAATACTCTCACATTGCATGATTAGTATCTAATTAAACTGTGGGATGGGAAGTAGATGAGGTAGTACCTATTACCTGTATTATTATGAAACCTTTGGGAGTTACTTCTACGTTTGCTTATTATGCCATGCTATGCTAGTAGACGTGGATTGGGTGAGTGATATCCATGACAGATGTGAGATTGATAATTTTAATGGTTTATCTAAGGTGGCTACTTAAACATACATCTGGGTGGATTGAGGCACCTGATGTCTATCAGGACTTGCTTATTTTTTTGGACCGCCACCCAGGCTCAAAGGGATCATAAGATCTTTCATGCTAGAAACTTCCGTGTGCAGCCACATGCCATTATGGGCTCTGGCATAGTTGACTAAGTTGTGCGAACTCTTACGGGGTGGACTAGCAGATGTAGGGGTTGTAGGTGGTACGGTCTACCCACATGTAAGGTGCTAGCGCTTCTGAAAGACTGTGTCTCAGTCATCCGTTTCTCAAACACCATGTAGTGCGAGAAAACAAACGGAGGCGATCGAGTCTTGTGGGGAAACGTGCGCAAACCTCTGCAGAGTGTACAAACTAATCATGATTATCCGTGTCCCCGGTTATGGACAACTTGAGTATCTAGTACTTGAATATCATTGTGAATCTCAACATGTTACTTCTAATTAATGTTGTTGGGTTTTAATTGTATTTTTAATTGGGATTGAGAATGCTGTCAACCATTCTCAATGTTTCACAACCACCATGACAGTTAAATAAATTTATTCCTTTGCAGTAGGGAAAAATTGGCTTTACGCAAAACTGTAACCATAGAGCTTTCCACCAGCCATATGTGCATATAGTATAGCTGTTTCATTCCATTACTCTCTATGTGTTACATTGCCAGCATATTCCATGTGCTGACCCATTTTCGGGCTGCAACGTTAATGTTGCAGACTTTTCAGATGACGATTGAGGTGCGTTTAGGTCGTGGCCCTATACTCAGTGATGCCGCTGGAGTTGATGGACCCATTTATCTTCCAAGTCTTCCGCTGTTATCTTTATTAGATGGCCTTCAGCCATATTCATTATAATAAGTTCTTTTTGAGCCATCGATGTAATAAGTGTGTGATTGCAACTCTGCTATAAAACCTCGATGTACTGTGTGGTGTCAGCATTACTGATCCAGGGATGACACCGTAGCACAGTAGACGTGATCCATTTGGGTCAGGTCGCTACAGGCACCTGGGACAGGAAAAGCCGAAATCCATGGCAGCCCTCACGACACTCATGACCCGCTTTTGCGCGGGAGAAGACAGATGGCTAGCTCGTAGTAACAACTTATCAAAGAACCCTGGTAATTCGGATACCATGGACAAAAGTGGCAGGACACGTCTGAAAGCACAAGTGCTCCCTAGGTGGTTTTGATAATTGATGACAACATATCTCTTGTTGGACTAACACTTCTATCTAGCATGTTTCAGATAAGTTCAACAATGGAGTGGCATGGACTAAAGGTTGTGGGAACTCGTTCAAGATGCTAAGGACAAGGGATTGGCTAAAGCTTCAAGCTCAAGACTCTTCACTTTTACATTTTAGTGATCCAAGATCACATTGAGTCCATAGGAAAAGCCAATACTATCAAGGAGGGATGAGGTGTTGCTTAATGAGCCTCTTGCTTCATGTGCTTAGTGATATGCTCCAAAACCCTCAACTACTTTCCCATATCCACATATGACCTAAACCCTAAGCCAAACTCGGTCCTACCGATTCTTCCTATCCGGCGCCACCGAGTTTCACCTGTCATAAGCCACTGCCAAAACCCTAATCAGCTCGGTCTCACCGATGGGATCTCGGTCTCACCGAGATGGGCTTGCAAACTCTCTGTTACCCATTGCAATATTCTCGGTCCCACCGAGATATGCAATCGGTCCCACCGAGTTTGCTTGACCAAATCTCAGTTTCACTTATTACCCAAATCGGTCCCACCGAGTTTGAGTAATCGGTCAAACCGAGTTTTGGATTTACCCTAACCCTAGCACATCGGTCCCACCGAGTTGATCTAGTCGGTCCCACCGAAATCACTAACGGTCACTAGGTTTACATTCTCGGTCCGACCGAGTTTATTGATTTGGTCCCACCGAGATTGGAAAACTGTGTAACGGTTGGATTTTGTGTGGAGGCTATATATACCCCTCCACCTCCTTCTCATTCGATGAGAGAGCCATCAGAACACACACACCATTCCAACTCTTATGTTCTGAGAGAGAACCACCTACTCATGTGTTGAGACCAAGACATTCCATTTCTACCATATGAATCTTGATCTCTAGCCTTCCCAAGTTGCTTTCCACTCAAACCCTCTTTTCACCAAATCCAAATCCTATGGGAGAGAGTTGAGTGTTGGGGAGACTATCATTTGAAGCACAAGAGCAAGGAGTTCATTACCTACACACCATTTGTTACTTCTTGGAGAGTGGTGTCTCCTAGATTGGCTAGGTGTCACTTGGGAGCCTCCGACAAGATTGTGGAGTTGAACCAAGGAGTTTGTAAGGGCAAGGAGATCGCCTACTTCGTGAAGATCTACTGCTAGTGAGGCAAGTCCTTCATGGGCGATGGCCATGGTGGGATAGACAAGGTTGCTTCTTCGTGGACCCTTCGTGGGTGGAGCCCTGTGTGGACTCGTGCAACCGTTGCCCTTGGGTGGAGCCCTGTGTGCCCTCGCGCAACCGTTACCCTTCGTGGGTTGAAGTCTCCATCAACGTGGATGTAGGATAGCACCACCTATCCGAACCACGGGAAAAACATCCGTGTCTCCAATTGCGTTTGAATTCTACAAACCCTTCCCTTTACATTCTTGCAAGTTGCATGCTTTACATTCCGCTGCTCATATACTCTTTGCATGCTTGCTTGATATGTATTGTGTGTGTTAAAATTGTGCCTAAACTCCACTTAAACCGAAAAAGCTTAAAAATTGCAACTTTAGCACTAAGTGTCTAATCACCCCCCTCTAGACACATCTACTTCTAGATCCTACAAGTGGTATCAGAGCTTTGGTCTCCATTGCCTTGGTTTAATCACCATTGGAGGAAGATGGATGTGTCTACTCTAGGGAGTCTTAGACATAGAGTGCCTATTCTTGATGGAAAGTATTTTCATGAGTGGAAAAATGAGATGCTTGTAATCTTCAATCAATATCATTTGAACAAGTATATTGCTAGCCCTTGTGCACCCCATATTGATCCCTTGCATCCTACCCTAGATGAAGATATTGACATGATTCGCAATCTTAGAACTATTGAGCTCATCATTAGAGGATTGCCCAAAGATTTGATTGCTAGTTTGCCTACTCAAGATTGCGCCTATACTATATGGAAATTTCTTGAGGAACGGTTTCCCAATCATTCCTTGAAAACTTTGGATGAAATTCTTCATAAATCTATTGCCTTGAGTAAGATGAACTCTAGTGATCCTAGTTTTGGTAAATGTCTTCTTGAACTTGCCAATCTTAAGCATGCTAAAGGAGATGTTGGAATCATTAATGATATCATACTCAAAGCTATAAGAATTCATAAAAGTAACCACTTTGATCATTTATCTAATGAATTACCCTCTCTAGGAAATGATGAGTCACAAGATCATGATGAACACGAATATTATGATGATGATGATAGTGACTCCGATCTTGATGATGCAATGAGACATTTTGGTCTTATGGCAAATCTTCGGGGATATGAATCAGGAGGAAAGGAATGGGTTCTTGATAGTGGATGCATTGATCATATGACCGGAGACGAAGAGATGTTTCGTGAGCTTGCTGAAAACAACGGCCCTCGAAAATATGTCACCTTTGGTGATAATTCAAAGGGTAAAGTGGTTGGCCTTGGTAAGGTGGCCATCTCACATGATAGTTCCATTCAAAATGTCATGCTCGTTGAATCTCTTGGCTACAACTTACTTTCAGTATCTAGACTTGCTGATTTCGGTTTGAATGTCCTATTTACTGAGGTAGATTGCCAAGTATTTCGTCGAGACAATCATAAAATGGTCTTTACGGGTATGCGTAGAGGTGATCTTTACATTGTCGATTTCTCTAAAAAGGCACAACCTAAAACTTGCTTTGTTGCTAAATCCTCAAAAGGTTGGTTGTGGCATAGACGACTAGGTCACGTTGGCATGAGAAACCTTGACAAGCTTATTAAAGGAAATCATATTCTTGGAGTTAACGATGTCATATTTGATAAGGATAGACTTTGCAGTGCTTGTCAAGCAGGTAAACAGGTTGGAGGAAGACATCCCGTGAAGAACATCATGACCACAAGGAGGCCACTCGAGCTGCTTCACATGGATCTTTTTGGTCCCAATGCCTACAAGAGTCTCGGTGGAAATTCTTTTGGTCTAGTTATAGTTGATGATTTTTCAAGATTTACGTGGGTGTTCTTTCTTAATGACAAGTCGCAGGTCCAGAAGATCTTCAGAAACTTCGCTAGGAAAGCCCAAAATCAGTTTGATGTGAAGATCAAGAAGGTTCGGAGTGACAACGGAACGGAGTTCAAGAACGCAAATGTGGACACCTTTCTTGACGAAGAAGGGATTTCACACGAGTTCTCGGCTACATACACACCTCAACAAAATGGAGTTGTTGAGAGGAAGAACCGGATGCTCATCGAAATGGCAAGAACAATGCTTGATGAATAGAAGACGCCAAAGCACTTTTGGGCAGAAGCAGTTGAGACAGCTTGTCACGCAACAAATCACTTATATCTTCACAAGCTACTCGGCAAGACGGCATACGAGCTCCTCACCGGTAACAAGCCTCAAGTTGGATACTTTCGAGTATTCGGCTCAAAGTGCTACATTCTTGATAAGCATCGTCGTTCAAAGTTTGCTCCTAAATCTCATGAAGGTTTTCTACTTGGTTATGGCTCAAACTCTCACACTTACCGTGTCTACAACATTTCACCCGAAAGGTTGAAGAGACGGTAGATGTGAAGTTTGATGAATCTAATGGCTCGCAAGTAGAGCAATTGCCAATTGATGTAGGAGACAAAGACCCTTCAGAAGCAATTCAAGACTTGTCCATTGGCAAAATTCGTCCAACAGAGGTGAAGGAGAGTACTTCATCCGTCCAAGTGGAAGCTTCTACTTCACGACAAGGTGAACCAAGAATCGACACGGAAGCATCCACAAGTGGGACACACCAAGATGAAGATAACGAGGAAGTACGTCAAGATGAACGTCAACAACCTCCTTCTCCACCACGACAAGAGAACGACGACGTCAACAATGAAGAAGGCTAAGAAGAAGAACAAGATGAAGAAGATGTTCAACGAAGACCCAAGCAAAAGCTCTCACGAGTTCGAGCAAGAATTGCCAAAGATCATCCCGTCGAGCAAATCCTCAATGATATACAAACCAGGAGAATCACTCGCTCAAAAACTCGTTTAGCTAACTTTTGTGAAAACTATTCATTCATCTCTAGCATTGAACCAATGAAGGTTGAAGAAGCATTGGAAGATCCGGATTGGATAAACGCTATGCATGAAGAGCTACATAATTTTGAGAGAAACCAAGTTTGGACATTGGTTGAGAAGCCCGACAACAACCACAACATCATTGGTACCAAATGGGTGTTTCACAACAAGCAAGATGAAGATGGACAAGTGGTCCGCAACAAAGCACGTCTCGTCGCCCAAGGATACACACAAGTCGAAGGTATGGACTATGGTGAGACATATGCTCCCGTTGCTAGACTTGAGTCCATTCGCATCTTACTTGCCTATGCTAATCACCATAATATCACCTTGTACCAAATGGACATTAAAAGTGCTTTTCTAAATGGAGAAATAGAGGAGGAAGTTTATGTCAAACAACCTCCCGGCTTTGTCAATCCCAAGAAACCAAATCATGTTTACAAACTTCACAAAGCTCTTTATGGTCTTAAACAAGCTCCTAGAGCATGGTATAAATGCTTGACCAAGTTCCTTACTACAAGTGGTTTTGAAATTGGTAAAATTGATTCTACTCTATTTACTAAAAGGGTTAATGGAGAACTATTTGTATGCCAAATTTATGTTGATGACATCATATTTGGTTCAACTAACCCTCTCTTTAGTGAAAAGTTTGGAAAGCTAATGTTAGAGAAGTTTGAGATGTCTATGATGAGTGAACTCAAATTCTTTCTCGGGTTGCAAATCAAGAAAATTAAGGAAGGTACATTTGTCTCTCAAACAAAGTACCCCAAGGACTTATTCAAGAAGTTCAATATGCAAGAATGCAAAGGTATGTCTACACCCATGCCTACTAGTGGACATAATGATTTGACCAAAGATGGTGAACCTGTTGATCAAAAGGTTTATCGCTCTATGATTGGTTCATTGTTATACCTATGTGCTTCACGTCCCGATATTATGCTAAGTGTATGCATGTGTGCACGATATCAAGCTGCTCCTAAAGATTGTCATCTTAAAGCTGTGAAAAGGACAGTGAGATATTTAATCCATACACCAAATTTTGGCATTTGGTATCCTAAGAGGTCTTCTTTTGATCTTGTTGGCTATTCCGACTCAGATTATGCCGGAGACAAGGTTGATAGAAAGTCCACTTCGGGTACTTGTCAATTTCTTGGTAGATCTCTTGTGTCTTGGTCTTCCAAGAAACAAAACTCGGTATCCTTATCCACCGCCGAAGCGGAATACATTGCCGCTGGTTCATGTTGTGCTCAATTACTTTGGATGACCCAAACTCTTAAAGATTATGGGATTTATGTGAAACATGTTCCACTGCTTTGTGACAATGAAAGTGCTATCAAAATCGGTCATAATCCTGTACAACATTCTCGAACTAAGCATATTGAAGTTCGTCATCATTTCATTCGAGATCATGTTGCTAAGGGTGACATCAATCTTAAGCATGTTCGCACCGACAAGCAATTAGCGGATATATTTACTAAGCCACTTGATGAAAAAGCGTTTTGCAGGTTGAGAGGAGAATTAAACATCATTGATGCTTCGAACTTGGAGTAGAAACTCCATTGGATACATGCAAGACATGAGCTTATGACTAATCCATGATGTATCTCTTATGATAACTATCTTATGTCTTGGATATATTTGCATCTTGCATGTTGTCTAACCCATGTAGGTACTTGGTTGAATCTAATTCCATGAGATTGCGACTCACTCACATCTTGAGCAATCTCTACAAGACCAAGACTCTACACAATAGTGGTTGAAGACAAGGAAGCACAAAACCATTCAAACATATCCTTGGACAAATTCCATATTAAGCTTCATGATTGTCATTTTTGGATACACAAGTGCTCTTCCTTGCAAGAACTAACCCATGTAGGTAGATGAACTCAAAACTCCAAGTGGTGCTCCCAACTCTTGATGAACTACATCAACCCTGAGCACCCACACAAGTTCAACTACATGAGCAAGAACCACATCACCACCCAAGGTATGTCATTCCATCTTAGAGAAGCCTTACTCCAAGACATGAGTCAAAGCAACTCAACAAGATGTGAATACAACAAGATGCTTAAATGAAAAATGGTAACCCCATTTTGAGCTTAAACGATGAGTATGACCTATGATCAAGTGTTCTCACTTGACTCCTAAGTCGCTATACTCTAACATAGGTGACTATGTCACCGCCCAATTCTAGATGAAGTTCTCTTGTGTTCTTTTCTGAGTTATTGCATTTGTTCCTTGCATATTTGTTTCCTTCTCTCTCAAACAAAAAAAACAAAAAAAACACTTCATCTAGAAACTTTCACTTTTTTTCCTTTTGTTCTTGTTCTGCATATTTCTGCATCAAATTCCGTGCAAATCCTTCAGCTAATTCATTGCAAATCTTTGTGAGATCTTACTTGACTAGTGAGCTGAGGTGACAAGTGTTTTTCTCAGTGTAAACTCGGTTTCACCAATTTGCAAATTTCGGTCCAACTGAATCTTTTCGGTACCACCGAAATATGCCACTCGGTGCCACCGACTTTGCAATCAGAAAAACAGTTTGCCACTTGTTCTACATTTCTTCTGATCCAGCTCCACTCAATGAATCTTGTCCTCCACAAGCATCACAATTTTATCCTCTGCTTTGTGCTGAATCTCAAGGACCAAACCTATTCAACGGATTCCAGGAAAGACCTTCTTGGAAATTGATGTCAAAGGGGGAGAGAGAGATCACATCAAAGCTTGTAGGAGAGAGATCACATCAAGGGAGAGAAACAGTCTCAAGGACCAAACCTACAAGAGAGAAAGTATTAAGGGGGAGAGAAAGTCTCAAGGATCCCAGATGTTGTTAAGGGGGAGAGAGAGATTTCCAAGAAAAAAATACTCAAGGATCCCAGATGCTTGATGTTCAAGGGGAGAGATGCCACACGTCTTTTTGGGGGAAAGACATGTTCATATGAACTCATTTGAATTAAGTTCTATTCAGCTCTGATTTTCTGTTTCTCTGATTTTCTGTTTCCTATCTTCTCCCAATATCCCATGTAAGATTCAGGGGGAGCAAGACACCTAAGGGAAAAGAAATCAGCCAAATTCATTGCATATCTTTATTCTTGGGGACATGTTGAATCCAATGTGGTACCTTGTACTCACTCTCTACATGTCATCCCAGTCTTGGTATTCTTGTGGTTTCTCTTGTTTGCTCTGGCTAGTGGACGCACTTGTGTTATCTAACCTTGTTTGTGCAGGTTCATTCCATCCTAAGCCAACTCGAGACCACAAGGTAAGTATATGCATCAAAATCATGAGTATGAGGAGCTCTTGCTTATGTACATACTGTTTGCAAGAAGGACTCATGAGCATGAAGGTATTTTCCTTAATAATCTTTTGCTCTGATGCATATGGCCAAGATACATGTAACACATTGCCTACTCTTTCATGATTATGCTCTCACATGCCTCTATATTTCATATTTACATGAGTGCATACATGTAGGGGGAGCCTATGCTTGCTACATGTTCTTCCAAAGCTTTACTTGCTGTTCTGTATATCTTTATCTAAAGCTTTGATGTATGTTGCCATCAATTACCAAAAAGGGGGAGATTGAAAGCACAAGTGCTCCCTAGGTGGTTTTGATAATTGATGACAACATATCTCTTGTTGGACTAACACTTCTATCTAGCATGTTTCAGATAAGTTCAACAATGGAGTGGCATGGACTAAAGGTTGTGGGAACTCGTTCAAGATGCTAAGGACAAGGGATTGGCTAAAGCTTCAAGCTCAAGACTCTTCACTTTTACATTTTAGTGATCCAAGATCACATTGAGTCCATAGGAAAAGCCAATACTATCAAGGAGGGATGAGGTGTTGCTTAATGAGCCTCTTGCAAGGGGTTGTTGGGTGTTCAAGCAGGCAGGCAAGTTAAGGGCCGAAAACAGAGACAAGGGGCTGCACAGCGACGACAAGGAGCCCAAGCCTCCGAACAACAATGGACAGAAGGGCTTTCCCCCACAAGTGCGGACGGTGAACATGATATACGCAACCCACATTCCCAAGCGGGAGCGGAAGCGTGCACTACGGGACGTATATGCGATAGAGCCAGTCGCCCCAAAGTTCAACCCATGGTCCCCCTGCCCGATCACTTTTGATCGAAGGGACCATCCCACTAGCATCCGTCATGGCGGCTTCGCCACATTGGTTCTCAACCCAATCATTGACGGATTTCATCTCACAAGAGTCCTCATGGACGGCGGCAGTAGCCTGAACCTGCTTTATCAGGATACAGTGCGGAAAATGGGCATAGATCCCTCAAGGATTAAGCCCACAAGAACGACCTTTAAAGGCGTTATACCAGGTGTAGAAGCCAACTGTACAAGCTCAGTAACACTTGACGTGGTCTTCGGATCCCCGGACAATTTCCGAAGCGAAGAGTTAATCTTCGATATAGTCCCGTTTCGCAGTGGCTATCATGCCCTGCTCGGACGAACCGCATTCGCAAAGTTCAATGCGGTGCCGCACTACGCATATCTCAAGCTCAAGATGCCAGGCCCTCGAGGAGTAATTACGGTCAACGGAAACACCGAACGCTCCCTCCGACGGAGGAGCATACGGCGGCTCTCGCAGCGAAGGTACAAAGTAGCCTTCTCAGGCAATTCTCCAGTCCGGCCATTAAAAAGTCAGACACTGCCAAGCGCGCCCGGAGTAACCCACAGCAGGACCGCCTGGCACACTCTGAGCAAGCGTAGCAATGCGGCCCCAACCCCAGCTGTCGCAACATAGCGAAACCAGTACCTCGCGTACATAACTACGCCCTTGAAATACCATGGGCACAGGGGAAGGGGCACAATAACGACACACCCAAAATACGGCTTAAAACGTACTAGGGGCTGCCGGATTCTTTTTTTAATTTTTTTTAATTTTTTCTTACTTTCAGGACTCCATACTTCGGACGACCTGTTCGGCAATTCGACTGCCGCACAAACGATGCAAGATCCAGGGAGGCAGACAAGCCATGCCGCATTATGGAACCCCCAGGTGGTCTCTATTACTAGCAGTATACCTGTTTTGAATACAATTCCGCGGCCTGCCCCTGGCTAGGACATGTTAAATAGTCCAATATCTTTACCTTATAATACCACTTGTATCGTTCTGCTCTGACAGCAGCCTTTATATAAACAATGCATAACTTTTGTCTATTTTCTGCATTACTCTCTTATATATATGTTCATTAATGACATGTTGCACCCGTACACTGTGGTACGGCAAGTACGCCAGGGGCTTCAGTACCCTTTAATATGGTGTGAGAAGTCCGTACACTTTCACAAGTGCGGCACCCCAAACTTATAGCACTATATGCATCGGCTCCGAATCATGATTTGGGTTAATAGTTGGGTTTGCCCGGCCTCTATGTTTTGGTGCCTTACGTTCCGCTATATCGGCTAAGGTAGCACTAGGAGAACCACTGCAATTGTGCCCCGGTTGAGCTGGGTTAAGCACCTCAGTGGAGAAAGCTAAAACTGATTGTCATGATGAGGCGAGAGACCGGTCGCTGTTCGAGAGGTTTTTCGAGTCCCTAAAGACTTATGCCGCTTCGAGCGAGGAGCCGGATTTGTCCGGCCAAGGCATGGATAGCGCCCCGAACTCGGTCTTCCGAACTAGGGGCTTCGCCGAAATTTAAAATTATAAAGTTCTATGGCTAAGTGAGAGTGTTCAAGCATTATAGTCCGATTGCCTGGTTCGTTGTGCTGAGCGCCTCCCTCGAAGGACCCAACTATGGGAAAAAGAGCGCTCAGGTTTATCCCGAACACCCCAGCACTAGTGGCATGGGGGCAGAAGCCGACGACTGGCCATCTCTCAATTTTTTGAAAAATGGCCGCACAGAAAATAATATTCTAAATTCAACAAGCATTGCTTAAGCGCCTATGAACAAGTTTTCAGCGCACAGGATAAAAACGAGCGAGTTTATTCAAAAATTACATCCTTGGTACATTCATCCGCGACAAGGCGGGCACCCGCAAGAACATCCTTGTAATAGTTCTCGGGCTTGCGATGCTCCTTCCCCGGCGGCGGCCCATCCTTCACAAGCTTCTCACCGTCCAGCTTACCCCAGTGCACCTTTGCACGGGCACCTTCGATGCAAATGGAGCACTTGATGACCTCGAGCCTTGGACAGGCCTCCACCAGCCGCCGCACCAGCCTGAAGTAGCTCCCAGGCAGGGCCTCTCCAGGCCACAACCGAACTATGAAGCCCTTCATGGCCTGTTCGGCCTCCTTGTGGAGCTCGACCAGCTGTTTCAGCTGGTCGCTCAAGGGAACAGGGTGTCCGGCCTCAGCATACTGAGACCAGAACACCTTCTCCGTCGAGCTGCCCTCTTCAGCTCGATAGAATGCGGCAGCGTCGGATACGCTGCAGGGAAGATCTGTGAATGCCCCTAGAGAACTCCGGATTCGGGTAAGTAACAAGTAGTTTACTTTTATATTTTTGCTTTGCATAAAGAATGCCTTACCCGCTGCTAACTTCTTCATCTCCTCCAACTCTTGGAGGGCCTTTTGGGCTTCGGCCTTGGCAGACTTGGCAGTCTCAAGGGCCGCCGCGAGCTCGGACACTTGGGTCTTTGACTCAAGCTCCAAACTCTCATGTTTTTTCATGAGAGCCTGAAGCTCTTGCTGCACCTTGCCGACCTGAGCCCTGAGTTTCTCTCGCTCGGTGCGCTCCGCGGCCGTTTTCTTTTCGGCCTCGGACAGCGCCTGCTTGAGGGTCGCCACCTCAGTCGTGGACCCTATAATAAGCAGTGCAATCCTGTTATTTTTTGCAATCACGCCTCTCTATAGGCACTTTTCTGTAAGGTATTTCCTACCTTCTTTTTCCTCGAGCTGCCGCTTGGCAAGGCCGAGCTCTTGCTCGGTCCGCTTGAGGTCCTATTTCAGGACACCCACCTCCGCAGTCAGTGCGGCGGTGGATAGCAGCGAAGCCTGCACACGCATATTGACTCTTTATTGTTAGACTCCTGCGAAATTTACTAGATCCTCTATTCGCCTTTTTTTTCTGAACGCCAAACAGAGCATCAGGGGCTACTGTCTATGCCGTACTATTTTTATATATTTTTACTTACCTCAAAGCCTGTTAGAAGGCTAGCGCAAGCTTCAGTCAGTCCGCTCTTGGCGGACTGAACCTTTTGGATCACCGTACTCATAATAGTACGGTGCTCCTCGTCAATGGAGGCGCCGTCAAGCACCTCAAGCAGATTGTCCGGCACCTCCGGTTGGACGGAGGTTGCCGGCTCGGAAGGCTTGCTCCTCTTGGAAGTAGTTCGCCTACCGCGGTCCAGAACTGTTGAAGATTCTGGCGTGGTGTCCGGCACAAAGCCGGACTTGGAGCCCTGGGGGTCTTGTCCCCTTTACTCCTGGGGTCCGGGAGGTCGCCTTGCGGCTCCTCCAGGACCACCTCCTCCTGCCCCGGAGCTCGTTGCGATGCCACTCCGGCGTCGTCCGCAGTGCGGGGGGAGACAGCGGGCGGAACTGAGTTCACGTCCGATGAATCCAGGGAGCCACTCGACGACTCGTTGAGTTCGGCCCGGGGCAGACTGCACAATTACATTCGACATTAGGGAAAGCTATGCAACAAAGGAACATCATGAGTTATTCTGATATCCGAACTTACGATTTCGCCGGATGCTTGGCCCTGTTTGGCCACTCCTCTTTGCCCTCTTCGGCGTTGGGGGCGTAGTCCGGCGGAGGGGTCTTCCTTTTACTAGACCCCTCGGCCTCCCCCGTTGGGGCGGCTTTCCTCTTCTCTCCTCCCCCCGTTGGAGGGGGAGAGTTTCCTTCTTCCTCCTCCTTGTTCTCACGGGAGGAGAGCGTCTCGGACTCGTCGGATGACGAGTCCGACACCACCACATTACGGGCACTCTTTCGAGTCCTCGTGGCCTTCTTCTTCTTGGCCTTCTTCTCCGGCACCACATAAGGCGCCGGAACCAGCATCTTCACTAGGAGAGCAGGGGCTGGGTCTTCAGGCAAGGGATCCAGACAGTTAATCGATCCGGACTGCGCCTGCCAAGCCTATCAAAGGTGAGGGAGTTTAGATCCCGCATAGAGTCAGACTATGAAAAAACTTAACATCCTGTAAAAGGTGAAAATAGCTTACCTCGCTAGCGTGACGCCGCGAGCTGTATCCGCGGTCCTCGGAAGCGGATGTGGGAGCCTCGGCGCCTTTGGTTAGCACATTCCAGACGTCTTCATACGTCGTGTCGAAGAGCCTGTTAAGGGTTTGGTGCTGCGCCGGGTCGAACTCCCATAGATTAAAGTCCCGTTGTTGACACGGGAGGATCCGGCGGACGAGCATAACCTGGACTACATTGACGAGCTTGATCGGCTTGCTCACCAGGGACTGGATGTATGTCTGCAGTCCGGTCACCTCTTTTTCGTCGCCTCACGACAGGCCCGTCTCTTTCCAGGACATAAGCCGCGTGGGGGGTCCGGATCGGAACTCGGGGGCTGCGATCCATTTCAGATCGCGCGGCTCGGTGATGTAAAACCACCACGATTGCCACCCCTTCAGGGTCTCCACGAAGGAGCCCTCGAGCCATAGGACGTTGGCCATCTTGCCCGCCATGGCGCCTCCGCACTCCGCCTGGCGGCCGCGCACCACCTTGGGCTTGACGTTGAAGGTCTTGAGCCAGAGGCCGAAATGGGGGCGGATGCGGAGGAAAGCCTTGCACACGACGATAAATGCTGAGATGTTGAGGACGAAGTTCGGGGCCGGATCGTGGAAATCCAGGCCATAGTAAAACATGAGCCCCCGGACAAATGGGTGGAGTGGAAAACCCAGTCCGCGGAGGAAGTGGGGAAGGAATACTACCCTCTCATGAGGCCTTGGGGTGGGGAGAAGCTGCCCCTCCTCGGGAAGCCGGTGCGCGATGTCTTTGGACAAGTATCCGGCCTTCCTTAGCTTTTTGACATGGCCCTTCGTGATGGAGGAGACCATCCACTTGCCACCGGCTCCGGACATTACTGGAGAAGGTTGAGGTGGGAAGTGCGGGCTTGGGCGCTGGAGCTCGAGTGCGCAGGAGATGGATAGGCAAAGGAGGAAGAAGGCGTAGGTAAAAAGGTGGATCCTTATCCCCTTACATGGGCGGATGCGGTTGTGCGTCCCCACCTGCCTAGTAAAACTCGCTTGCCTTCCAAGCGCCGTGATAAGTGGCGCGATTGGATTACCCACGTCCGTATTGATGAGAATCCCGTAAAGGGGGTACACGATCTCTGCTTTGACAAAACATGCCAAGGAAACTGCCTCACAAAACATGCTGAGGTGGAAAAGTAAAAACGATTCGAGTAAAGGACTTGGCTGTAGTGTGATGACGCACTGCGGAATACGTCAGCAGATTTGATTTGTGTTAATATTATTCTCTCTATGGCAATATGTGGAAAGCTTATTTTGCAGAGCCGGACACTACTCTTGGTGTTTACAATCTTCTATGAAGGACTTGGAGGAGGAACCCGCCTTGCAATGCCGAAGACAATTTGCGCGCCGGACTCGTCGTCATTGAAGCCTGGTTCAGGGGCTACTGAGGGAGTCCTGGATTAGGGGGTGTTCGGGTAGCCGGACTATACCTTTAGCCAGACTTCTGGACTATGAAGATACAAGATTGAAGACTTCGTCCCGTGTCCGGATGGGACTTTCCTTGGCGTGGAAGGCAAGCTTGGCGATGCGGATATTCAAGATCTCCTACCATTGTAACCGACTTTATGTAACCCTAACCCTATCCGGTGTCTATATAAACCGGAGGGTTGTAGTCCGTAGGCAATCAACTCCATACACAACAATCATACCATAGGCTAGCTTCTAGGGTTTAGCCTCCTTGATCTCGTGGTAGATCTACTCTTGTACTACCCATATCATCAATATTAATCAAGCAGGAGTAGGGTATTACCTCCATCGAGAGGGCCCGAACCTGGGTAAAAACATCATGTCCCTTGTCTCCTGTTACCATCCGGCCTTGACGCACAGTTCGGGACCCCCTACCCGAGATCCGCCGGTTTTGACACCGACAAAGTGTTTTACCCATGGCGTTACATTTGCTATGTCTTCACATTTGGTTTGGCTTCAATTTCAACATGTCTTCATGATTATCTTCACTATGTTGATTATATATATACTAGTGTTCTGTCCTCTACAGCATTCACTTATAGCTATGTCTTCTTGTTGAATCTTTTGAACTAAGTGAATGTGATCAGACCCTAACCTATCTATGCTTTCTATCTCAAACTCTATCCCTCCAAATCATATGCATTCTATTGAAACTGTCGAATGTCTTCTCTACGTCCTTGTCAACAGAAGATACAAAGACAAACATTAAGTCCGTTTTCAATGCTCATTCCTTCACTTGAAACCCGGAGAAGTGGGAACGACCATCCGACAATCCAGGCGTGCGTGGGACGTGGAACAACCTCCGATATGCTGCATGATGACCACGTGTTCCTCAGATGTGAATCGCTAGGGGCACCTGTGTAATAACACTGAGCCGTCCCTGTCCCTATAAATACACGCCTCACCTCAGTCATTATCTCTTCTTGCACTCTCGCACGAACCCTAGCGCCACCGCTAGCCCTCGACGACGCCGGCGACGAAGCGCTTAGCTGCCGCAACCTCTCCGATGCCGTCTTCACGCCGACCGCGGATATCATCCTCTCCGTCGTCGCCGTAGGTGTCCTCCGTCGCCAAGTTAGGGCACGGACAATCGAACTGCTCGGCCTCCTCTACCACTCCGTCTAGCAGTTCCTTGTGTGGTAAATAAAACTTCCTTTTTACGGCCCCTTTGATTCTACAGATTCGTCACTTTCTACCACAAGCAGTTTCTGTTCACACATGTTGGATCCACTTCATACTGCATCTCATATTATGCCTAGTATGTTCACTTATGCTTCACAAAGTAGTTAGATTTCTCACTTGTACTGATACCTAGATTCGTACAAATCTGGAACCAACTCCTTATCTATGAGTGAATGTCTTCGCACGATGAGGTCAATGTCTTCTAAACTGATTTATCTTCAAAATCTTCTGAGAATGCATATGACCTCTTCCCCTTCCCTCGCACCTTAATGCTGTCACAGGTACATGTCCGTGGGAGAATCCCTTGGTTCTCATAGTCTGCATTCATTTGCAGAATTCTTACATCATCATATAAATTCTCCCGAAGCCAGTTCCTGTTTGTCCAGCAAGCGAAAGCCTCTGAAGCCTTTGAACGTATTGAAGCCATTCAGTTTAAAGTTCATGGCTACAAAGAAATCAGCAAGGAAGGGTGGCAGAAAGCATCAAGGAGAAACATCAAGAGATCTGCCCGATGACCTCTCAGAACTATACAAGACAGATCCTGAAGAGGATTACAATCAGCGCATGACCCGAATCCAGTGGATTCGAAGATATTGGGCAGAACAGTGGTACAAATACAGATTCGTGACCAAGGAATATGCTGAGAAGAGTGCTATCAAAAGTCCTTGGGGTGATATTCTCTTCCGAGGCCTTCCACCCAAGAACAGAGTTGAAGCTATTGCTCAGGGTTTCTATCCGTGTATGGTCCGTGGAGCTCAGCCTGAAGATGCCGACCCATCATCACTGCTATGGTGTCGTGACGATAATCTCTTCAAGCGCAACTTCCAGCACGCAAAGGCATCGGCCAAGGAAAACAAGAAGTCATTGGGACTAGACTTCAACCCTGGTCCCTCTGCTCCCCGTGCCGATGGCACCCGCGAAGCTGAACCAAATCTTGTTGGGCCCTTCTACAACCTGGAAGGGTCTCATCACTCACATCGTGGTTCAAGGGACAGCCGTGGATGTGCCTGCAGATGACGCTGAATTTGATGAAGCGCTTGCAGCGCCGAAGCCAAAGAAACTGAAGCAGCCTAGAGCTACAAAGCCTGCCTCGGCACCAAGAATCTCACGGGCGAAGCCACTGGCTACTGCACCTCCTGAAGACAGTGTGCAGTCTGAAGATCTGTCACGCATCTCCAAGCCCCAGAAAGTCAAGATGCCTCTGCCACACACCAGCCAAGAACTAACTGCTGCTGCCATTCTGCGCAATGATGCCATTGATCTGTCCAGTGATGAAGATCTGGCAGATGACGCTCTTGAGCAACTGATCAAGAGCGAGGAAGAAGCAGAAATCTTCAACAATTTGCCTCTCTTTGACGTGGCAATCATCCACGACTTCATCGATGAGTGGTTTGAAACGCCCAACCTCAACTTTGAAGACCTGCAACTTCCCATTGGTCTCAGTGTCGCCTTCCATGGTGCCATTGCTTCAGAGCTAGCTCTAGCTCAGCGCATCGTCGAACTGAAGCAGAAGATTGACTTTGAGAAAGGTCAGTTCAAGAAGCATATGGCCAAGCTCAGCGTGCAAGAGGTCAAGAACTTCAAGATCATGCTGCACGAGCTCAAGGAAGCCTTTCTCAAGAAACGTGCAGAAGCTCAAGGTTCTTGTGACCGAGTGAAGAGCCTGGCTAACAAGTGTGTGCAAGTCTACAATGAGGCTGAGAAGTGCAAGGCCCTTGGGCGTCCTGGCATTGACCCCAGGATGGCTGCAAAGCAGCAGAAGAAGAAGCCCACTGTGGCCGAACCTGACGCACCAAGGCAGCAAGTAGATCCCATTGTCTTCCCAACCAGCATGACTGGCTCGAAGCCAAAAGCTAGGTCCACCGCTTCAGAACTGAAGAAGACGAGGACTGCTGAGGCTGAAGCCAGAAAGAGGAAACATCCTGAAGCCTCTGCTGCTGCTCCCTCCAAGAAGAAGCGGAAGACCAAGAAGGAACAGGCTGCTCCCACAGAGCCCTTAATTGTTGAACCTATTTCCATGGTTCGCCCTGACGATGAACATCAAGAGCGTCAACTAACTCTCCATGAGCCTGCTTCCACAGAGGCTCATGAAGCTGAAGACATTCCAGCAGCTGATCCCACCGCTTCTGAAGACATTGGTCACCATGACAATGTTGAAGATAATGTAGTCCTTCCTCAGATCGAGCACCAACAGGTATCATCGCCTGTGCTTACGCACAGCGAACTCATCAGCATTGGTCGTCCTTTGACGCTAATTGCTCAGGATGCATCATGGGCTGATCACCCACAACAACAAGAAGAAGATGACCTTGAGGCCCAGCCAATTCCATCTCCAAAGGCGTCGCCCGCATTACGCAGGCTTCGCAAAGGACCAAGGTCTCAAGTCTCCGAGTCTGAAGCTAAAACTGCTGAAGACATTCCGGCTGCATCAGCCGATGACACCCAAGAAGAAGCACGTGTTCCCACTCCCCCAACTACTGAAGAAGCTGTTCTCGAGGAGAACGTGTCTGTGCTCGAACCTCCAGCTCATCAAGTGGAGGTAGAAAATCTTGAGGCTGCCACCACCAACACCAATGAAGCCACTGACGTTGTCATGGCTGAAGCAAATGTGGGGCCTGCACCAACCGAAGTCAGCGAAGCCAATGATGCTATTGCTTCTGTTCCTGCGCCTGCTGCTGGTCCTCAGTTTGACTATCATATTGAGTACAGAAGCCAATGCCAAGACTACCAAGGTTTCCAGGTCCTGCAACAGCACCTGGATCCTTCAATATCAATGGCTTCAAAGCAGACAACACTTTCTTGAACAGCTCCAAGAACCCCTACTCAAGGGAAAGAATATCTTCTGATCGGTTCTGGAGCTACCCGCAGCGAAGCTATTACTCCTGCATTCTGTACAATCAAGGTCGCATCTTCCCACATATGCGTCTTGATACTGAAGCAATAGCTGGTCTGCCCTGTCTGGAAGAAGCTCTGGACTGCTTCAAAGAGGTTGGATTGCTGCCGTTCGTCACCGACCAAGAGCACTGGAATGAAGAGTTGCTGCTCCAATTTTATGCCACACTTCACATCCGTGGTTACAACAGAGATCCGAAGACTTGGCTCCTTGAGTGGATGACAGGAAATGTCCATCACGAAGCCAAAGCCTTTGATATCATTGAGCTCACTGGTCTGCCCACTCCTGGAGATCTCTATGAACCTGGATGTCAACTTCACAGTGAAGCTATGGAGAGCATCTTTCAGAAGCCTGAACCTAACATGAGTCAGATGCTCAGTATGATGAAGCCTTTGCCACAAGACGCTGCATATCCTAAGGAGTTCCTTGTTGAAGACTTGGAGTATCTGCCAAGGACCATCTATCACATTTTAAGGCGAACTCTCTGGCCCATCAAAGGACATTCCCCATATGCAAAGCTGGAAGGTGCAATGAAGACTTTGGTCTTCTATATTCTTCATGGCAAATGCTTCAATGCACAAGACTTCTTCATCCGCCAACTTGCTGCTTCAGGATCTGATCTTTTTGGCTTGAAGTTCTATGCTCCATGGATAATGCGGCTGATCAAACTCCACTCAGCTATCTCATATCAGCCCTTGGCTCGCAATCATCGGATCTTTATGCCTAATGTGGATATGACCATTGAAGCCATTTATCCTGAGCCTGCCAAGGAACCTCTTCATCTTCGGAATGCGGAGCATCAAAGTTTCTCTCAGAACATTGAAGGAGTTGAAGCAGTCACTCGTGTTTATCCTCTGGCTGGAACTACACGTGCACCTTATCGTGCCCTTACTGAAGCCACCGACAGCACTATTGCCCAACGTCAAGAAGCGATCTCGTGTTCTCAATGACCGAGATCTTCTGGTGGCTCTTCATCAGAAACAGGATAGGCATCATGACTGGCTAAAGCGCCAAATGCATAGCCTCTTGGTGGATGTCAACCGCATTCGCAACCTTGCCACCAAGAATGCTTTTGTTGCCCATGAAACGTGTCGGCGTACATGGAAAGGGCTGACGCTTATGTGCTCTAAAGATGATCTTCAAGAGGATGGCTTCTCTGAACGCTTCAAGTTTGACTCCACACCTCCCCGAAGGGCAGTGCTGCGACGAACTCCATCCCTTGAAGACTCTGAGTTCTCTTCCTCTGCGGCAACTGTGAATGCCAGAGTGATCGAGGACGAAGACGATGCTACTTCACCGCCCCCTCCTTCAGCATGCTTCGACACTGCTCCAAGTTCTTCTGCACCGCCAAACACCACCGACGACCCTGCTGCTTCACCTACTCTTCATGGGAACGAGTAGATGCTCTATGTCTTCAAACCTTTTTGGTCCTCACTAACAAAAGGGGGAGAAGCATATGAGTTTGATAGTCTTCAAGCGGGTCAATATGGGCGGTTGCTTTATGTTTTGCCTAGTGTTTACAACTCTCGTTTTGATACATTTGGTTCTTTGAGTTGTAACACTTAAACTCAATGGTCGTCTGCTACTTATTTGCTATTTTGCGATGCGATGATAAATTCCGCACGTGCGACGATAAATTCCGCACTTAGATCATTTGCAGACGTCCATTTTTCATTATGCATGTCATTATCTTCACATACCTCTACATGCATGATGAATTGTCATCATAAGTTGAAGATGATCTCCACAAGTACAACCTGCCATGTGCATTTGCATTCAAAAAGCAAATTACTTATATGCACATCTTCAAGGGGAGCCTTTACAACTTATGAAGACAATTCCTTATCCTTTACAATTTCACATATTATATTCCCCGTTGAAAACTTCAACTAGTATGTCATAAATCACCAAAAAGGGGGAGATTGTAAGTGCATCTAGTGCCACCCCTAGTTGGTTTTGGAGTATTGATGACAAACCTAGTTGAGGGACTAATGTGTTTGTGAGAATTGCAGGATAACACAGGTAGAAGTCCCTCATTGATTCGGTTTTCCTACCAGAGATGACCCCTAAAAATGTATGAAGACATTGATGTCAAAGGTGGTATGTGAAGACATTCACGTTGAAGACTATGACAAGAGAATACATCGCATGAAGACTATGGAGCGCGAAGATTTAGATCTTTCGTTGTTCTTTTTCTTCTTTGTTGAGTCATAGGAACCACCGTACTGTTAAGTGGGGTCCAAGAGAACCAGTCAGAATGACTGAAGTGATGCTTAATCAAAACCTATGTCTTCGAGTGACGACTATGAGAGCGAATCTTGTCCAGAGTCGGACAAGTCAGCTTTGCTTGTAGCCCAAGTAAAGTTGCCGTGTGTGTTTGAAATCTGACCGTTGGAACACGTGTCAGTTCCTTAGTGACCCAGGGTCATTTTGGACAAATCTGGTCAGGTTGCCTAGTGGCTATAAATAGCCCACCCCCTACAACCATAAACGGTTGGCTGCTCAGAGTTAGAGTACGGCTTTTGTCGTTTGAGAGCAACCCACCTTGAAGCCTTTGAGAGAGAATCCCTTGCGAGGATAAATCCCTAAACACCCAGAGCCAAAGAGTGTTAGGCATCACTTAAGTCTTCTTGTCTGTGTGATCTGAAGACTTATTACACTTAACGACTGTGAATCCTCCAGCCGGTTAGGCGTCGCTTTCTGAGCATCCAAGAGTCATTGTGGATCGCCGGTGAATGAAGTCTATGAAGGTTTGGAAGTCTACCTTGAAGACTTACCAGAGTGATTGAGCGAGGTCTGTGTGACCTTAGCTCAAGGGGAATACGGTGAGGACTGGGTGTCCTGAGCTGCGTGTTCAGGACTGGGTGTCCGGGACTGTGTGTCCTCAGGTTTAAATACCTAGCCGCCCTAACCAGACGTACAGTTGTCACAGCAACTGGAACTGGTCCAACAAATCATTGTCTTCAACGAGTCACTGGTTTCATCCTTTCCTTCCTTTTACTTACTGTTGGTCCTTGTGAAGTCATTGTATGATTGCATTATCTTTTGTCTTCACTGAGTGACTGCTTGTTCTGATTGGCTTCATAATATCTTCCTACCTGATCCTTCTACCTAGCTACTGTTAGTCATTGTGCTTTCACTTCACTGAATACTTGACTATGGTTTGCCTAGTGTAGTCTACCTTCCGCTGCATGGTAATAGGTTTACTTCTATCGTTTGTCTTCAAAATTTCCATGGTTTGAAGATTCTCATAAAAATCGCCTATTCACCCCCCTCTAGTCGATATAACACACTTTCAATTGGTATTAGAGCGAGGTACTCCCTTGTTCTGTGTGATTCGGTTTAACCACCTGGAGTTTTAGCTATGTCAACTGCAGGGATAATTAAAGTCTCCGCTGCGTGCCCCGTCTTCGATGAAACTGAATATCCCTACTGGAAGAATAAGATGCGCATGCATCTTGAAGCCATTGACGTCGATCTATGGTATGTTGTCAAGAACGGCATTCCCAAGGCTGGAGAAGGTGTCACTGCTGCTGATGTCAAGAAGTTCGTTCAACTGGACTCTACTGCCAAGAATATCATATGTGGTCATCTGACCAAAGGACAGTATGGCCGCGTGAGTGCTTTGGAAACATCTAAGCTAGTCTGGGAGTGGCTCTCCAAGGTCAACGAAGGCGTCTCAACCCAGAGAGATTAGAGAATCAGTGTCCTTCGCAGCCTCTTCAACCACTTCAAGAGAAATGACAATGAGAATGTCCAGCTCACGTTTGATCGACTCACTAACATCACAAATGAGCTTCAAGCCCTCGGCGCTACTGAGATCACCAAGCATGAAGTCGTCAAGACGCTCCTGAGATCACTTGATAGTTCGTTTGACACCCTAGCCCTGATGATTCAAGACCGTCTTGATTTCAAGACACTCGATCCGTCTGACATACTTGAGAGGCTCAACACACACGAGTTTCAGCTTTCTGAGAAAAGAGATATCTACGGTCACAACTATGGGCGAACTCGTGCCTTGAAGGCAAAAGCTGTCTCCTCATCTGAAGAAGAATCTGATAGCAGTTCTGATGATCCTGAAGAAATTGGAAAGGAGCTTTCTATGCTTGTGAAGAAGTTCCAAAAATTCACCAAGAAGAAAGGCTTCAGAAAGTCTTCACGATCAAGCTCAAGGAATGACGAAGCTTCTGCTCGTGACTACAAGAAGAAAACATGCCACAAGTGCAAGAAACCTGGCCACTACATCTCTGAGTGTTCGCAGTGGGACAATGAGAAGAAGAAGAAGAAGAAGAGC
Source organism: Triticum urartu (assembly GCF_056163025.1). NCBI lineage: Eukaryota > Viridiplantae > Streptophyta > Magnoliopsida > Poales > Poaceae > Triticum > Triticum urartu. Next base: position 370,460,393 of record NC_141873.1, read on the forward strand.
AAGGAATATGACTCTGACGACAAGAAGAAGAAGAAATACTCAAAGTCTTCTTCCAAGTCTTTCTCAAAGTCTTCATCACACAAGAAGAGCTCATCTGGCAAGGCACATGCGTTTTTTGGCAAGGAAATGGATTCAGAGGAGGAGTCCGCTTCTGAGGAGGCGGAGGTGGAGTCTGAGGAGGAGTCCGATTCTGGCGTTGCGAGTCTGGCTACAGCATACGTTGCCAAGTCCATCTTCAACACTGAAGACAATGACTCTGTCACCAGTGCAAATGACGAGGACTACTCCGCTCCTACGTACTGCTTCATGGCACGCGGTGCCGAGGTAAACACACGCACTACTCACTATCAAACATCTAGTGACGATGACTCTGATTGTGGTTCCAAACCCAGCTACAAAACACTTGCTAAAATTGCAACTGAACAACAGAGAGCTATGGAACATATTCAAAAACTGTTAGACAAAAGCGATGATCTATTAGGCGCTGAAATGACTCGATCTCAGAACCGGAACCACAATTTGATCCTTCACGACAGTCTAACTATCAGTGGGATCCGGAGATGATTGCCTGCCAGTGGTAATCAGAGCCTTCTTCTTCCTCATCACAGTACGACCCCAACAACTATTATTATGGATATCAGCCAGGCCAGCCGTGGCCATAGACCAACTTAGGCCAAAAGCCTAAGCTTGGGGGAGTACGTATTTCCCACCGACATTACATTTATGTTCTCACAATCATTGCTAGATGTCGGTGTTCATACTTTTTCATTGTATCATCCATGCTAGTTTATTTCCTTTTATGCTTTCTTCTTGTGTGTTTGATTAACCTTAAGAAAAAACCAAAAAAATAGTTGTAGCTTTTAATTAATTTACTTTCCATGCCTGTAGTAATAATTAAAAAGAAAACCCCAAAAATATTTCCCGTTCTTCTTTTGCATGTTGGGAGCTTTCCCGTGTAAATAGTTTTATTTCTTTTCTTTTCTTTGGGGATCAGTAGGAGAAGACCATGATTAAATTGTTGAAGTGGATCTTATATGCTTTATTGTTGATTTAACCAAGAGCCCATATTACCTTGTCTTCTCCTGTTTATTGAATGCTCGCAGATTCCAGCTTAGTCCAATGCATGTGCACTCTTATTATTATTCACATCGTTCGGTCGTGCAAGTGAAAGGCAATTATGATGATATATGATGGACTGACTAAGATGAGACAAGGTGGTACAAACTCGACCTCTTTTGTTTTTGTAAATATGATGAGTTCATCGTTCTTGATTCAGCTTGTTATGAATAAACATGTTTGCAATGACAATTAGAGATCATAGTTGCTTGTGCCATGCTTGATTAGCTATGAGTTATAATGGTTTACCTTGCGTGCCAACATGCTATTAAAATGGTTATGATGTGGTATGATAGGGTGGTATCCTCCTCTGAATGATTTAAGTGACTTGACTTGGCGCATGTTCACGCATGTAGTTGAAACAAATAAACATAGCCTTCACGATATTTATGTTCATGGTGGATTATATCCTACTCATACTTGCATCTCCTGTTTATTAATTTTAATGCATGTACATGGCTATTGTCGCTCTCTAGTTGGTCGCTTCCCAGTCTTTTGCTAGCCTTCACCTGTACTAAGCGGGAATACTGCTTGTGCATCCAATCCCTTAAACCCCAAAGTTATTCCACATGAGTCCACTATACCTTCCTACATGCGGTATCTACCTGCCATTCCAAGTAAATTTGTATGTGCCAAACTCTAAACCTTCAAATAATCATCCTGTTTTGTATGCTCGAATAGCTCATGTATCAACTAGGGCTGTCTGTATCTTCCATGTTAGGCGGGTTATTCTCAAGAGGAGTGGACTCTGCTCCTCACTCATGATATAAATGGCTGGTCACCGGAATGCCCAGTCCCATGCTTTATGCAAACTAAATCAAAATAATTGCAAACAAAACTCCCCCTGGGACCTGATGTATGTTGGAGGCACTCGTTGTTTCGAGCAAGCCATGGATTGATGTTTGTTGGTGGAGGGGGAGTATAAACTTTACCATTCTGTTTGGGAACCGCCTATAATGTGTGTAGCATAGAATATATCGCCATCTCTTGGTTGTTATGTTGACAATGAAAGTATACTGCTCAAAATGTTATTCTCCTCTATTTCAAAATCGAGCTCTGGCACTGAAATTGCGTTATATCGACTAGAGGGGGGGGGGTGAATAGGCGATTTTTGTGAAAATTTTCACTGAGGCATTTGCCTGTGAGGAAATTCCTTAGCGAAGAACTATTAGCAGCGGAATGAGTACTCAAAAGTAAACATAACAGAATACAAGCATAGTCATCATGATGAAATGAAGACAGGCACAGAGTACAGAAGCGTAAGCACAAGATAACACAGGATGAAGACAAACAGACTGAAGAAATTAAACTGAGGAAATTGAGAAAGTCTTCAGTCAAAGTCTTCAAACACAGATATGAACAAGCACACAACACAGTTATGAGGAAATGAAAGAGTTGAGGAAATAGAACCAGTAAGCTTGGTGAAGACAATGATTTGGTAGACCAGTTCCAGCTGCCGTCTCAGTTGTACGTCTGGTTGGAGCGGCTGAGTATTTAAACTCGAGGACACATAATCCCGGACACCCAGTCCTGAACACGCAGCTCAGGACACCCATTCCTCACCGTATTCTCCTTGAACAAAGGTCACATAGACCTCGTCCGATCACTCGTGGTAAGTCTTCAGGTGACTTCCGAACCTTCACAAACTTGGTCACTCGATGATCCACAATTCCTCTTGGATGCTCTAGACCATGACGCCTAACCGTCTGGAAGAAGCACAATCTTCAAAGATAACAAGCGTTGGATCCACGCAGGATCAATCTCTTCAGTGATGCTCAATCACTTGGGGTTTGTAGGTGTTTGGATTTTGGGTTTTTCCTCACTTGATGATTTTCTCTCAAAGCCCTCGGAGGATGGGTTGCTCTCAAATGACAAGTGTCAGTTTCTCTCGGAGCAGCCAACCCACTAGTGGTTGTAGGGGGTGGCTATTTATAGCCTAGGGAGCAGCCCGACATGATAAGACATAAATGCCCTTCAATGATATGACCGTTAGGTGGATAGATATTTTGGGACAACTGGCGCATAGCACAGCAACGGTCGGAATTTTGAGTAGCAAAATCCTCAGGGCTATCATGTTCCTCACTGTGTAGGCAATCCGCACTGGCGAATTCCTAACTCCTCAGTCAGGACAAATTCCTCTGAGACCAGAAGAACTTCGTCTCTGTCAATGAAGAAATTGACTGAACTGTATGAGATTTCCAATGGCTTCACTCGAAGGGATTGGTAGGTGTAGAATTTTGAGTTGAGCATCACTTGGAATTTTTTCCTTAGTATTTCCTTGACCCCCTTTAACAGTACGGTGTTTCCTATGACTCAAAAAGTGAAAATGAAACTACGAAAACAAAAGTCTTCACGCTTCATGTTCCTCGAACGAATACCAAGTCTTCAAGCTCACACCAATTTCTTCACTTTCAAAGTCTTCAGAAAGTCTTCAGTGATCCAAAGTCTTCAGTCGAAGAACTTCATTTTTAGGGGTCGACTTTCTCTGTAAATATCAAGCTCCTCATAGACTTATAGACCTGTGTACACTCACAAATGCATTAGTCCCTTAACCTATAAGTCTCCAATACACCAAAATCACTAAGGGGCACTAGATGCAGTTACAATCTCCCCCCTTTTGGTGATTGATGACAATATAGGTTAAGTTTTCAACGGGGATAAACATATGAAGTGTAACTACTGATATTGAGGAATTTGATTGCAAGATATAGAAGAACTCCCCTTAAAAATGTGCATAGTGAGGAATTTGCTTTTGAAGCAATGCACACTTGAAGAGTTGAATCATGGAGATCTCCCCCTATATCTTGTAATTCATAAACGCATTTGACATATCACAATGAAGAATTTGAAATGCATGATGAAATATGGTGACTGATGTAATTCAGCATGCGTGCATTAGCATATATGAGGAATAAGCATGCAGAAAATCATATCAAAAGTATGAGAGCACCATTGGGTTTAAGTTTACAACTCGATCCAATAAAGTCTCAGAAGAACGAGAGTTGTAACTTAACAAAAAAACGCCCATATAGAAAGACCCGCTTGAAGACTAACTCAGAATTCTCCCCCTTTGTCATCAAATGACCAAAAGGATCGAATATGAGGACTAACACCCCAGAAGAATATCAAGTTGATGAAGGAGCGCCGGCGTTGTTGGGGTCGTTTTTCGTAGTAGGGCCTGCCGCAGTGTCGTCCAAGTCTTCATTTTCATCAGTGTCACGCGATGAAGAATATGAGCTGGCCACCAGAGAAGGAACTTTGACCTTCTTGAATTTCTTCGGTGGAGGTGCAGACCAGTCAAAATCTTCTTTGAGACCCATTTTCTTCAGATCTTCTTCACCATACAGATGTGACAGGATTGCCCAGGTGCGACCGAAAACTTGATGGAGGTAGTAGTGGTTTTTCTTCACTGCATTGTGTGTGGCAGTCATGTTGTGAAGAAGTGAACCAAACTGACGCTTAACCCATTTGTGATTTCGATCCACCTTCCGGTGAAGATTAAGCAGAAGTTCACGGTCAGTCATCACGCGCGGAGTAGTGGCTTGAGGACTGAACTTGGGTGCATTGGCAGAGTCATGTGTGGCAGATTCATCATTGGTGGAATAAGATGCACCTTTGTGAAACTGACCATCCAATGGACGAATGCCTTCATCTATTACAGCTGGTGCCTTGCCCTTTCCATCAACTGAGGAATATGTCTGCTTAAGGACTTCAATTGGGGGCAAGTAGCTGAGGTGATTCTGGAAATCAGCTTTGTAGTTGAGTGAAGACCTTGTCCTGAGGAATCTCATAATCCAAGGTGCATAAGGCTTCAGCTCAAATGGAGATAGTGCAACATTTGCCATAGTCCTCATGAAGAAATCATGATAATTGACAGGAATGCCATGAACGATGTTGAATACCAGATTCTTCATGATTCCAACAATTTCCTCATCAGATGAGTCATGGCCTTTGATAGGACTGATTGTCCTCGTAAGAATATGATAGACAGTTCTGGGCACGTACAACAATTCCTTCATGAGGAATTTGGTTCTTGGTGCTTGACCTGGCTTCAAAGGTTTCATCAGCACCTGCATGTAATGATGTGTGAGCTCAGGTTCATTGTAGACACAGCGAGCTTCTTCAAGGGGAGGACTGAGTGGTAGAGCATGAAGCAATTCAGAGGCTGGTGCAGTGTAGTGAGTGTTTTCAGACATCCAGTCCAACACCCATGAATTCACATCTTCAGTATCTCCGGTGATGTGCAGCGTTGCATAGAATTGAAGAATCAGTTCTTCATTCCAATCGCAGATGTCAGAGCAAAAGTTTAGCAGTCCAGCGTCGTGAAGAACACTAAGGACTGGTGAGAAGCACGATAGAGATTCCATATCCACGTGAGGAATATGCTCATGGTAGAAGATCTTCTCCTTGTTGAACAACACTGAGGAATAGAAATTTGCTTGACTAGTAGTCCAGAAACGCCTCTTCCTAATGCGAGCAGAGTTATTGGGTTGTAATCTTCGAAGAATACGTGCTCGCAGAAGAAATCATCAGCCTTGAACTTTTGCTTTCGCGATAATGGATCCTTTGGCTTCGGCAGAGGAGTGTCAGTGAGTTGCATCACGACCTCAAGAATCTCAATCGCAGGTTCTTCAGGCTGAGGAATTTCTGGTTCCTCCTCAGTGGCAGTCTGCATCGTTGGTTGTTCAGCAGCAGCAGTTTCTTCAGCGCTAGTGGCTAGAAATTCCTCATGGACAGATGCAGTGGGATGAGTTTCTTCAGAGCCCATTTGTACAGTTTGTGTGCGGGACTGAGGAATTTGCTGTAGAGGGGTGAACATTGGAGAGTTTGGATGCTGACTTTCCCAGAATTCATCACTGATTACGGGTGTGGAGCAGCCAACGTCCACATCTTCATCTTCCATTTCTTCAACGCCAGCCTCTTCAGCTGTGAACTGAGGCATGGGCAAGGAGATGATAGGTGTTGAAGGGATAGCATCCACTTCAATTTCTTCATCCAACGGTTCAGACAAAGCAGCAGAAGGATTTTCTTCATCAGATCCGCTGGGGATCACATATTCTTCATCAAAAGGAACAAGGTCCTTTCATGGCCTGGTTGAGATGGGAACAACATCAATCCGATTTGCAAATGAACTTGTCATAGGCTTCATTTTCTTCAAAGCTGAAGAATCTAAAGCAACTGATGCTTTCCGTTTCTTCACTACAACACGCTCTGTAGCCTTGGTCTTCTTCACATCTGATGCAGATGGAAGGATTGGAGTTGAAGTTGGTGCAAGAGCAGCTGAGGAATCTAGTTGATGTTCTTCAGGCACAACTGATGCAGTTGCCCTGAGTTCTTCAATTTCTTCAGGCGCACCACTAGTGGGTGCCCTGGCAATTTCTTCAGTGGCTGGAATGCAGTCATCAGCCCTGGAACTCACATTTTCTTCAGCAGCCTGAGTGTCATCAGCGGTGCTGGCATTTTCTTCAGTAGGCTGAGCAGGTTCTTCAGCCTGAGGAATTTCCTGTTGCGTTGGGGCTGCAACATTGGAAGTGAAGTTATCTGCAAGTTTCACAAAATGAACCTTGGCTCCAAGACAATCAGCGCGATATGCATCAAAGTCATCACTGAGTTTCTTAATCTCAGTCTGGATAGTGACAAATTCTTCAGTTGTCATAGAGATAATGTTTTTCTTCAGATAGCGCTCTTTCTTGAACTGCGCTTTCTTGATCTGCCTAGCCTTCTCACATTTCCACTTTTCTTCTTGAATGAAGTGGGTCAGCATATTACTTTGGCCAGGAGTCAGCTTGAAGTCAGGCATGGGAGTGTTGGGGTCCTTGTGCCAGACATCAATGTAGTCGAGGATCAACTTGGGATCCAAAAGCAGTGGCACCTCGGATCCTTTGGCTCTAGCAGCCCTGACTTGCCTGTCTCTGATGATTTCTACAAGTTCATCAACATCAGCTTCATCTTCTTCAGACGGTACTTGGAAAGCAACTTGTTTCTTTTGAGGACTTGGGCGAGGACCTCGTCCAGCAGTGGCCTTTGTCTTCAGCAGTGAGGGGCCAGCTGAGGAACTTGGTGCAGCTGAGGAACTAGCTGAGACACCTGAGGCAATGGAGATGCCTGCAGTCCTTTGGCACGAGGCGAGATGCACAGGTGCTGAGGATTTAGTCGGAACAGCTGAGGGCTTAGGCGGAGGAGCTGAGGACTTTGGAGGAACAGGAGCAGCATGAGGAATTGGCCATGAGGGCTTTGAGGATTCTGGCCTTGAGGGCATTGCTGAGGAACTTGGCCTTGAGGGCATTGTTGGTAAAGCACTTGGCTTGTGCGCAGGCTTCTTTGACATAGCCTTCTTTGGCTTGACAGCAAGGGCCTCAGCAGAGGCAGCAGCAGCAGAGTCTTCATTGAATTTCCTCACTGCTTCTTTGGCTTGCTTAGCCAACTTGGCTTGGCGCTTGGCCCATTCATCAGGATAGTCCTCACCGCGCTTGAGGCTGGTGGGATCAGCGATTTGGCCAGGTGCCAATGGAGCTCTTGGGCATGGAGGATTGAGTGCGAATTTCTTCATATACTTAGGAGTGACATATCTGTACTCCCTCCATTCTCTTGCCCATCTCCTCTCTATCTTCTGAATGCGCACTTTACGCTCATTCTTGGTTTCCTCAGTAGGTGTGCAGCACCCAGCATATTTCATCAGGGATCTCAAACGCTGTATTGACCTCAGGCCTCTTTCCTCCCTTCTGTGGCTTCTTACCGTCAACCATTTTCTTCAGTTGAGGAATTTGGACAATTGAATTATCTGAAGAAGTATGCAAGTTTTCTTCGAGGAACACTGCAAATGAGTTAAGTTGATGAGAACGTAGTGATTCAGCAGCTGACATGTGTACCTGTGAACAGAGTATAGTTGCGAGGAATTTGGAGAGGTCGTATGCGTTCTCAGAGGGTTTTTCAAAAGAACAAGTTTGAGGAATTTGACCAGATGAGTCTTGAAGAATTTCACTAAGCGTTCTTTGTCTTAGGTTCCAGAGTTGTATAGATCGAAGATCCACATAATTGAGGAATCTTGAAGAAAAATGATGCTTAGAGAAACGAATCAAGAACAAATGACTTGTGAGGTGTTTAGTGTGTGAAACTATGAAGAAAAAACCTTTGAAGATTTTGAAGATAATCATTCGAATCAACTAGGGTAGTAAAAGTAACTTTTAATTACCCTGGACGAAGAACACGACGAACTGGAGTAAGGAGATGTGAAGTTCGTCTGTGCAGATCTTCCACGCCCTAACTTGGCGGAGGAAGACGACTATGGCGGCGGCGGAGTGAAGATTTCCGCGGTCGGCGCGAGTACGTCGGCGACGAGGTCAAGGCAGTGAAGCTCCTCCTCACCGGCGGTGATGAAGTAGCGGCGGCGCTAGGGTTTGAGAAGCTCGAACTGGAGAGAGAGGTCGAGCGGAGTAAAAGAAGCGAGGAAGGGGCGGAGGGGTATTTATAGCCACAGTGAAAAACTGCTCGCCCGAAGAAATTGGACGAACGTGCCCTTGACCCTTATCATTCGCTTGACATGTGTCACCCACGTACTGAGAGGTGGAGATCATGTGCGATCGTGGGTGAGTGGATAAGTATAACGTGGGATGCGGAACGGTTTGAGCGGCAAAGCCACATTTTTTGATAAGATAGGTTTTAAAGTTCCGTTCGCAATTTCTTCAGCTGACAAGGACACAGTGAAGATTTTGAACGAGTTTCAAATAGAACGCACATGAAGAATTTGTGAATAGATTGGGTTGAGTATAGCATAGAGGGGGAAGGGTCCGATCACATTCACTTAGCAGAAGAACCAACTTGAAGAATTAGCAATAAGTGAATGCTGTAAAGGACATAAACTTATATAGTCAATGAAGAAAAACGACGGAAGCAGTGAAGATAATGCAAAGTTGAAGAATATGAATAATTGAGGAATTTCAACTTTTGGTGGTGGCGTGACCCACCGTATAAGAATGATGATTTCAGACACCGCATACAATTATCGTAGGGCTCTGAGAATCAAATTCTTCATTAATTTCTTCACACTAAGAGTGTTGTTCTTCATTGAATTGAAGAAAACGTTTCTTCATGTGTTGCACATCTAAGTCATCAATTTTGCGTAAGTGTTAGGATGAGTGTCCTTTTCAAAGAACATTCGAAGATTCTAGGATATTTAGCTCACACTGCAACTTGCTAAATCTCTTCTCATCCAAGGGCTTTGTGAAGATATCGGCTAGCTGTTCTTCAGTCTTCACATGCTCAATAGAAATGTCGCCCTTCAACACATGATCACAAAGAAAATGATGATGAATCTGAATGTGTTTTGTCTTCGAGTGCTGAACTGGGTTGTGAGCAATCTTGATGGCACTCTGATTGTCACAGAAGAGAGGCACATTTTTCATGTTGACACCGTAGTCCTTGAGAATTTTCTTCATCCATAGCAGTTGAGCACAGCAAGAACCAGCGACAATGTATTTAGCTTCAACAGTAGATAGTGATACGCAGTTCTGTTTCTTCGAGGACCAACAGACCAAAGATCGTCCAAGGAAATGACATGTACCAGATGTTGACTTGCGGTCCACACGATAACCAGCATAGTCAGAGTCAGAATATCCAATGAGATCAAAAGCCAAGCCCTTGGGGTACCATAATCCAAGTGTTGGTGTGTGAGCTAGATATCGAAGAATATGCTTCACAGCCTTATGGTGTGATTCCTTCGGTGTAGCTTGAAATCAGGCACACATGCAAACACTAAGCACTATATCTGGCCTAGATGCACATAAGTACAATAAAGAACCAATCATGGAGCGGTATACCTTATGATCGAAGTCAATACCACTTTCATCAGTGCACAGATGGCCATTTGTGGGCATAGGAATTTTGACACCTTTGCAATCTTGCATGCCGAATTTTCTCAGTACATCCTTGAGGTATTTCTCCTGAGATATGAATATGCCATTGCGTTGTTGACGAATTTGAAGACCTAAGAAGAATTTCAACTCTCCCATCATAGACATTTGATATTCTTCACTCATCATATAGGCAAATTCATCACTATAACGTTGGTCAGTACATCCAAATATAATATCATCAACATATATTTGGCACACAAACAATTCACCATCATAAGATTTAGTGAAAAGAGTAGGGTCGAGTGAACTGGGTTTGAAGCCTTTCGTCATGAGGAATTCCTTCAAAGTATCATACCACGCCCGTGGGGCCTGCTTGAGGCCATAGAGGGCCTTGTTGAGTCTGAAGACTTTGTCAGGATTCTTTGGATCTTCAAAACCTGGGGGTTGAGCAACATATACTTCTTCCTCAAGCTTACCATTGAGGAATGCACTTTTCACATCCATTTGATATAAAGTGATATCATGATGGTTAGCATAAGCAAGTAATATGCGAATAGCCTCAAGTCTAGCAACAGGTGCAAAAGTTTCATCGAAATCAATTCCTTCAACCTATGTGTAGCCTTGAGCTACAAGCCGTGCCTTATTCCTCACCACAAGGCCATTTTCATCTTGCTTGTTGCGGTAGATCCACTTTCTGCTGATGATATTGTGCTTGCAAGGATCTGGATGTTTGACCAGTTCCCAGACATTGTTGATCTCGAACTGATGTAATTCTTCTTGCATGGCCTGAATTCACTCAGGCTCCAGAAATGCTTCATCTACCTTAGTGGGCTCTGTATAGAGACAAAAGCATAGTTCCCACAAAAGTTAGACAAATGTGAAGCTTTTGAGCGTGTGAGAGGACCTGGCGCTTTGATGTCATTGATGATATTTTCAACTTGCACTTGTTTTGCAATGCGAGGATGAGCTGGTTGCCATTGAAGAATTTGATCAGCGTTTTCTTCAGCACCATTTTCTTCAGCATTTTCTTCAGGTGCATTATCTCAACGTTCTTCATGTTCTGGAATGAATTATTCAGCAGATTCTTCAGTGGGAATGACATCCTCAGTAGCCTTGAACTTGATAGTTTCCTCAGGTGCTGGTTCATCTATCACAGTAGGTAGGTGCTCTCTTTGTGAGCCATTAGTTTCATCGAACCGCACATCTACAGTTTCAACAACCTTGTGAAGAACGTTGTTGAAGACTCTGTAGGTGTGCGAGTCCTTTCCGTAACCAAGCATAAAACCTTCATGTGCTTTCGGTGCAAATTTTGAGTTGTGATGAGGATCTCTAATCCAACATTTAGCACCGAAGACTTTGAAATAACTTACATTGGGTTTCTTATCAGTGAGGAGTTCATAGGCGGTTTTCTTGAAGAATTTGTGAAGATATACTCTGTTGATGATGTGGCACGCAGTATCAATTGCCTCAGTCCAGAACCGACGAGGCGTTTTATATTCATCAAGCATAGTGCGAGCCATCTCAGCAAGAGTCCTGTTCTTACGCTCCACAACGCCGTTCTGCTGAGGAGTATAAGGAGCAGATAACTCATGAGTAATACCAAGTTCATCAAGATAGTCATCGAGACCAGAATTATTGAACTCAGTGCCATTGTCACTTCTGATGTGCTTGATCTTCACACCAAAGTTGGTTGAAGCCCTCGAGGAAAATCGTTTGAAGACTTCCTGCACTTCATGTTTGTAAGTAACAAGGTGTACCCATGTGTAGCGAGAATAATCATCAACAATAACAAAGCCATATTGAGATGCTTCATTTGAAATAGTAGAATAATGATTAGGACCAAAGAGATCCATGTGAAGCAATTCAAATGGGCGAGTGGTGGTCATGATAGTCTTTGCTGGATGCTTGGCCTTCGTCATCTTCCCAGCTTCACAGGCTCCGCATAGGTGATCCTTGAGGAATTTGACATTTTCGATGCCAATGACATGCTTCTTCTTCGCAAGCGTGTGCAAATTCCTCATGCCTGCATGACCAAGTCGTCGATGCCAGAGCCAGCCTTCTGAAGCTTTTGCAAGTAAGCACACGGCTGGTTGTGGTCCTGTAAACAAATCAACAATATACATGTCTCCTCTCCTAAAGCCTTCGAAGACTTTGGAATTTTCAGCTTCCATAACCACAACACAACGGTACTTGCCAAAGACAACAACCATATCAGGATCACAAAGCATTGAGATAGACATAAGGTTGTATCCTAAGGACTCAACAAGCATGACTTTGTCCATGTGTCGATCCTTTGTGATCGCAACCTTACCTAGACCCAATACCTGACTTTTTCCTTTGTCAGCAAAGATGATATGCTTCAGATGCGACGGAGATAATGGAGCATTCATCAATAGATTCATGTCACCAGTCATGTGGTTTGTACATCCACTATCGAGGACCCACTCAGTGGCTTTGGGTTATCATCCTGCAGATGAATTAGTGCAGCTTACAAACTCATATACTTCATCAGTGAAGAATATGACATCAATTCATCAGATCAATTTCATCAAGCAAAAGAACAGATAAAGCAATATGAGGACGTGAGAAATGAAAGTTCATTTCTTCATGATTAGCCTGCGTCCTATCAGGCATGCTCAGGTCTCCAGCAAATTCTTCAGACGATTACGTACGTCTGGAGACCTGACCCTGCAGAAGAGATTAGTTCTTTTTCTTAACCACCCACATCTGAAGGGGTGGCAAAGAGATCATCATTTTGCGACCTCCATACGAGAAGGATGGTATAGAAGCCAGTCCATTTCGTTTCACATAAGAGGGGTTAGAATAAGCATAAGAGTAAGCAGAGAAATTCCTCGAGGACTTATGGACATAATAATTTGAAGAATAACGCACATATCCATAATCCTTAGATCTTCCCTGCGAAACAGACGGGTTAGCACGATGATGTTCATATGAGGACTTTGATCCTTTTGAGGAATATGATCCATGTGAGGAGTTTGGTCCGTATGAGGACTTGGATCCATATGAAGAATTTGATCTGGGGTTCCTATTCTTCACAGGTGGCGTCATGATGACATTCACCTAAAGATTTTCAAGGCATCTTTTGGGAACCCAAATTTTCTTTATAGGGGAGCCGTTCCTGTAGTTAGTGCCAACATATCTAGCAAATACTTCACCATTCTGATTTTTGAATAGTTTATAGTTGGAGTCAAATGACTTGTCATCAGAACGAGGAGATTCACATGCAAATCCAGTAAGTTAGATGGATCAACTGGAGGTCCCTTTGCAGCAACCCATGTAGTTTTGGGGTACTGCTCAGGCTTCCAATATGTACCATCAGCATTGAGTTTCCTCTCAAAGGCAATACCCTCTTTCCTAGGGTTCCTGTTGAGGCTCTGCTTTTTAAGCACATCACAAAGAGTCTGATGCCCTTTGAGGCTTTTGTACATGCCAGTCATGTACAATTCCTTCAGCCCTGCATCGTCAGTGATACTAGCAATGTCCTCAGATGAGGAATTAGTGATAGCAGAGGCATGTGAAGAATTTGAAACATTAGCAGCATTTGAACATTCAGGTGAAGAATTAGCAGATTCACGTTCAATGCACTTCAAGCATGGAGGAACAAATTCTTCCTGAGATGCACTGATTTGTTGAGCAAGTAATGAATCGCGCTCCTTCTGAAGATCTTCATAACTCACTCTTAGCTTCTCAAGGTCTTGCTTTCTTTGAAGAAATTCATAAGAAAGCTTCTCATGATCAGATAAGAGAGTGTTATGTTGATCTTAAGGGTGTCATACATAGTATGAAGTCTCTGAAGACTTTCAGCCAAAGCTTTTGACTGATCCATTTCTTCACCCAATATATCATCACTCTTGTTTAGCATATAGTGAACTTTTTCCAAAGCTCTTTGTTGTTTAGTGGCAAGGGAAGCAAGTTTGACATAGCTGGGTCCAAATTCATCACCAGATTCATCATCACTAGACTCGGATAGGTAGCATTCAATTACCTCATCATCTTTTTCCATAAGGTATGATGCAGAAGATGATGATTCTGGTTCGAATGTCATCGCTTTGAGAGATTCCTTGAAGTCCTCAAACCAAGGATCATGACAGGTTCGATGATCTTCATAGACCTCAGAGAGACGGTCCCAGATGAGCTTCGCATGATCGAGATGCATGATATTCCTGAACTGATTTTGTGACAGACTGGAGTTGATGACATCCTTCGCCGGGAGGTTGAGGAAAGTGTACTTACGAATGTCATCAGCTTCCGCCATCTTGCACAGACCGGTCAGACCAATCTCAGTGACGGTCCATAGTTCGCTGTTCATCGCCATGAGACGTTTCTTCATCATGGCCTTCCACTTGGGATACTCATGACCGTCAAAGACGGGGCATGTCACTTTCGTCATACCTGAGGTCGACATAACTAAATCTCCAGGCGGTTAAACCAAAATCACACAGAACAAGGGAGTACCTTGCTCTGATACCAATTGAAAGTGCGTTATATCGACTAGAGGGGGGCTGAATAGGTGATTTTTATGAAATTTTTCACTGAGGAATTTGCTGGTGAGGAAATTCCTTAGCGAAGAACTACTAGCAGCGGAATGAGTACTCAAAAGTAAACATAACAGAATACAAGCATAGTCATCATGATGAAATGAAGACAGGCACAGAGTACAGAAGCGTAAGCACAGGATAACACAGGATGAAGACAAACAGACTGAAGAAATTGAACTGAGGAAATTGAGAAAGTCTTCAGTCAAAGTCTTCAAACACAGATATGAACAAGCACACAACACAATTATGAGGAAATGAAAGAGTTGAGGAAATAGAACCAGTAAGCTTGGTGAAGACAATGATTTGGTAGACCAGTTCCAACTGCTGTCTCAGTTGTATGTCTGGTTGGAGCGGCTGAGTATTTAAACTCGAGGACACACAGTCCCGGACACCCAGTCCTGAACACGCAGCTCAGGACACCCAGTCCTCACCGTATTCTCCTTGAACAAAGGTCACACAGACCTCGTCTAATCACTCGTGGTAAGTCTTCAGGTGACTTCCGAACCTTCACAAACTTGGTCACTCGGCGATCCACAATTCCTCTTGGATGCTCTAGACCATGACGCCTAACCGTCTGGAAGAAGCACAGTCTTTAAAGGTAACAAGCGTCGGATCCACGCAGGATCAATCTCTTCAGTGATGCTCAATCACTTGGGGTTTGTAGGTGTTTGGGTTTTGGGGTTTTCCTCACTTGATGATTTTCTCTCAAAGTCCTCGGAGGATGGGTTGCTCTCAAATGACAAGTGTCAGTTTCTCTCGGAGTAGCCAACCCACTAGTGGTTGCAGGGGGCAGCTATTTATAGCCTAGGGAGCAGCCCGACATGATAAGACATAAATGCCCTTCAATGATATGACCGTTAGGTGGATAGATATTTTGGGACAGCTGGCGCATAGCACAGCAACGGTCGGAATTTTGAGTAGCAAAATCCTTAGGGCTATCATGTTCCTCACTGTGTAGGCAATCCGCACTAGCGAATTCCTAACTCCTCAGTCTGGACAAATTCCTCAGAGCCCAGAAGAACTTCGTCTTTGTCACTGAAGAGATTGACTAAAATATATGAGATTTCCAATGGCTTCACTTGAAGGGATTGGTAGGTGTAGAATTTTGAGTTGAGCATCACTTGGAAATTTTTCCTTAGTATTTCCTCGACCCCCTTTAACAGTATGGTGTTTCCTATGACTCAAAAAGAGAAAATGAAACTACGAAAACAAAAGTCTTCACGCTTCATGTTCCTCGAATGAATACCAAGTCTTCAAGGTCACACCGATTTCTTCACTTTCAAAGTCTTCAGAAAGTCTTCAGTGATCCAAAGTCTTCAGTCAAAGAACTTCATTTCTAGGGGTCGACTTTCTCTGTAAATATCAAGCTCCTCATAGACTTATAGACCTGTGTACACTCACAAACGCATTAGTCCCTTAACCTATAAGTCTTCAATACACCAAAATCACTAAGGGGCACTAGATGCACTTACAGGCACCTCTACAAATCCCTGCTTCCCTCTGCGAAGGGCCTATCTTTTTTACTTTTATGTTGAGTCATCACCCTCTTATTAAAAAGCACTAGCTGGAGAGCACCGCTGTCATTTGCATTCATTATTGTTAATTTATATTGGGTGTGACTATGATTGGATCTCTTTTACCATGAATTACAATGTCTAGTCAGTCCTTGATCTTTAAAGATGCTCTGCATTTATGTTTTGCGGTCTCAGAAAGGGCTAGCGAGATACCATCTTGTTATATCATATTATGATTGTTTTGAGGAAGTGTTGTCATCCGAGTTTTATTATTAGGGCTTCCTAGTTGATTATGCTATGGATATGAGTAAACATGAGACGTGAGAATTATTGCAAATATGGTTAGTTATAATCTTTGCTGAAAACTTGAATGCTAGCTTGACATATTTACAACAACAAGAGCAACCAAAGTTTGTAACAGTTTTTCTTTATTTCTTTTAGTTTGTCAACTGAATTGCTTGAGGACAAGCAAGGGTTTAAGCTTGGGGGAGTTGATACGTCTCCATCGTATCTACTTTTCCAAACACTTTTGCCCTTGTTTTGGACTCTAACTTGTATGATTTGAATGGAACTGACCCGGACTGACGCTGTTTTCAGCCGAATTGCCATGATGTTGTTTTATGTGCAGAAAACAAAAGTTCTCGGAATGACCTGAAACTCCACGGGATATCTTACAATAAATAATAAAAAATCCTCGCCAAAGATGAAGACCAGGGGCCCACACCCTTATCACAAGGGTGGGGGGCGCCCCCCCTAGGGCGCACCCCCTACCTCGTGGGCCCCATGGAGACCCCCCGACTCCAACTCCAACTCTATATAACTGCTTTCGGGGAGAAAAAAATCAGAGAGAAGAAATCATCGTGTTTTACGATACGGAGCTGCCGCCAAGCCCTAAAACCTCTCGGGAGGGCTGATCTGGAGTCTGTTCGGGGCTCCGGAGAGGGGGATTCGTCACCGTCGTCATCATCAACCATCCTCCATCACAAATTTCATGATGCTCACCGCCGTGGGTGAGTAATTCCATCGTAGCTTGCTGGACGGTGATGGGTTGGATGAGATTTATCATGTAATCGAGTTAGTTTTGTTAGGGTTTGATCCCTAGTATCCACTATGTTCTGAGATTGATGTTGCTATGACTTTTCTATGCTTAATTCTTGTCACTAGGGCCCGAGTGCCATGATTTCAGATCTGAACCTATTATATGGTGTTCTTGATCCTATCTTGCAAGTCTATAGTCACCTATTATGTGTTATGATCTGTTAACGCCGAAGTGACAATAATCGGGATACTTACCGCTGATGACCGTAGTTTGAGGAGTTCATGTATTCACTATGTGCTAATGCTTTGTTCCGGATCTCTATTAAAAGGAGGCCTTAATATCCCTTAGATTCCATTAGGACCCCGCTGCCACGGGAGGGTAGGACAAAAGATGTCATGCAAGTTCTTTTCCATAAGCACGTATGACTATATTCGGAATACATGCCTACATTACATTGACGAATTGGAGCTAGTTCTGTGTCACCCTATGTTATGACTGTTACATGATGAACCGCATCCGACATAATTATCCATCATTGATCTGATGCCTACGAGCTTTCCATATACTGGTTTACGCTTATTTACTTTCCCATTGCTATTGTTACAATCACTACAAAATACCAAAAATATTACTTTGCTTTCATTACCCTTTTGTTACCGTTACCGTTACCATCACTATCATATTACTTTGCTACTAAACACTTTGCTGCAAATACTAAGTTTCCAGGTGTGGTTGAATTGACAACTCAGCTGCTAATACTTGAGAATATTCTTTGGCTCCCCTTGTGTCGAATCAATAAATTTGGGTTGAATACTCTACCCTCGAAAGCTGTTGCGATCCCCTATACTTGTGGGTTATCAGGCATCAGAAAACCCAATCACGTCTGCCTCTGACGCTCAATCCTAGGAATCTTTTTCACACACCCGGAGCTGGGGGAAGTAACCCTCTGGAGGCACCCCGGATTACAACACCCGGCGCACCGGTCCAGCCGCGCGCCATGGATCCACCTCGTATAATTACCACTCCGCCTCATTACGTCCCAACACAGCCGGGTCACTTCTCCAATCCTTTGGAAAACCTCATCGCAGCATCGGCTCGTCTGGTGGCTCCTCCGATGGAAGGTGACTCACCGGCGGCAATTGAAACACAGAAGAGCCGCAGGATGCATACTCCTACAGTCGAGACAGGATCCATTCATCTCCTCGCCCAAGCCGGAGCCCGAGTTACAGTAGGCATATGGAATCCACATATATGTCAAGCAATGCTCAACGCCACAACCCGACATACATGGATGAGCCAGTGCGGGCTGGAGCCCTTAACTTGGCGGATCAGGAGAGGATTCGTCAAGAGGCGGAACGAGCAGTTCAAATGGCAGCAGATCAGGCGGCTCATCAAACTTTTCCGGCTTATCCAGCAACCTCGGTCGAGGCAGGAGTGGCCACAAGAACCGGAGGCGTTCCTTGCTTGGTGCCGGCCATACGTAATGAGCGCTTGCCAAAGGACTTTAAGGGGCCTCGTATGGTGCCTAATTACACAGCTGACTTACAGCCCGGGGCTTGGATTGAGAGTTATGAGATGGCTATGGAGTTATTGGAGGTCAGCGATGCAGCAATGGCCAAGTATTTCACTATGATGTTAGATGGAACAGCTCGTACTTGGTTGAAGGGATTGCCACCCAATTCTATCGGCTCATGGGCGGAGTTGAAGGCCCGGTTCATCCAGAACTTTAAAGACACATGTAAGCAGCCTATGTCGATTGTGGACCTGACCAATTGCAAACAAGAGGATGGTGAATCCACAACCCATTGGGTGCGCCGGGTCAAGGAGATAATACATTCATCTGATAAGATGGATGCCGGCTCAGCAGTCTTGATGTTGGAGAAAAATTGCCGTTTTAAACGTCTAAAGCAGAAGCTGGGGAGGCTCAAGCGTGACTGTAATGACATGGGAACGTTGATGGCGGCTCTCGTCAAGTATGCTGATTCTGATACTATCAAGGACCCGGTGTCTGACGAAGAAAAGGCAACAAAGGGAAAGAAGAACGACAACGGCAAGGGTCACCAGCATAACCCGGCGAATCAAGGAGGTAATAAACGTAAGCCTGATGAGTTTGTTACTAACACCAATACATAGGGCGGAAATCAACGACGCAAGGGCAGACAGCCCCCTCGGTCGGGCGGGTCAGGTCCCACCCTTGAGAAATTATTGAATGAGCCTTGTCCAAAACACGACACCCGGGAGAAGCTAGCCACCCACATGTGGAAAGATTGTACGATCATGACGGCATTTAAAAATTCAAACGCATTTGGTGGAGGTCACGGCCCAGGTGGCGGCTCAGGTGGAGGCGGTTTCCAAGGCCCGGGCGCCGGCTTAGGTGGAGGAGGATTCCATGGTCAGGGCCATCCTGGTAACCAAGGAGGGTATAATCCGCAACCCGGCCAAGGTAATCAGCAGCAGCAGTCCGGATATCAGAGCAATCCAAAGCAGCTGAATAGTGGGCAATACCATGTATTCACCACTAGCTTATGTAAGAGAGACCAGAAACTTCACAAGAGGGCCGTCAATGCCGTTGAGCCGGCGGTTCCACATTACTTACGTTGGTCAGAGCAGCCTATTGTGTGGAGCAGAGAGGATCACCCACCCCGGGTCGATAATCCGGGTCACTTGTCTTTGGTGGTGGCACCTCAGGTTGGTGGATACAAATTCACTGAAGTACTCATGGATGGAGGCAGCAGCATCAACATCCTCTACTATGAGACGTTCCGCCGGATGGGATTGACTGATAAGAGTCTTAAACAATCCAACACTGTTTTTCACGGTGTGGTTCCTGGCAAGTCGGCATACCCAGTGGGTAAGATTGAACTAGAAGTAGCCTTTGGGGATGAGTATGACTCCAGAGCAGAAAAATTAACCTTTGAGGTGGTTAAGATCAAAAGCCTGTATCATGCTCTGTTTGGACGGCCGGCTTATGCCAAATTCATGGCTCGACCATGTTATGTGTATTTGCAGCTTAAGATGTCGGGTTATAAGGGCACCATTACAGTACACGGGAGCCGGAAAATAGCTTTGGAGTGTGAAGAAGGTGATGCTGCCTATGTTGAATCTGTCTGTGCAACAGAGGAGTTAAAATTTTACAAAGATCATGTTGACCCGGCAGACATGACGTCATTAAAGAAACCAACAACAGAGCATGAGCCAGTGTTGAAGTTCAAATCAGCTGATGACACCAAGATGGTTGACTTTGTGCCTGGCAACTCATCCAAGCAGTTCATCATCAGTGCTAACTTGGATCCAAAATAGGAAAGCGCGCTCATCGAGTTCATCCGTGAGAACCGGGACATCTTCGCATGGAAACCTTCAGACATGCCGGGTGTCCGGAGGGAACTCGCTAAGCACACTGTCAATATTGATCCAAAGTTTAAACCTGTCAGACAATTTCTCTGACGGTTCAATGAAGAAAGGCGCAAGGCCATTGGAGAAGAGGTGGGCCGGCTTTTGGCAGTTGGGTTCATTGTAGAAGTCTTTCACCCAGAGTGGTTAGCCAACCTGGTGCTTGTACTAAAAAAGAATGGCACCTGGCGTATGTGTGTGGATTACACCGATCTAAACAAGGCTTGTCCGGCTGATCCTTTTGCCCTCCCCCGTATCGATCAGATCATTGATGCTACGGCGGGTTGCGCATGTTTGAGTTTCTTGGATGCTTATTCCGGTTATCATCAGATCAAGATGGCAGTCAAGGATCAGGAGAAGACAACTTTTATCACTCCTTTTGGAGCTTTCTGCTATGTGTCTATGCCTTTTGGGCTTAAGAGTGCCCAGGCGACTTACCAACGGTGTGTGCAGAATTGTCTTCACGATCAAATTGGGCGTAATGTTCATGCTTATGTGGATGATATAGTGGTAAAATCCAGGAAAGAGGAAACCTTGGTCACAGATCTGAAAGAGACTTTTGATAATATCCGGGTCTACAAAATGATGCTTAACCCGGCCAAGTGTGTTTTTGGAGTCCCAGCCGGCAAGCTCTTGGGTTTTTTGGTGTCTAACCAAGGTATTGAGGCTAACCCGGAGAAAATCAAGGCAATTACATCCCTGGCCAAACCAACATGCATCAATGACGTTCAACGACTAGCGAGCCGTGTTGCTGCTTTGAGCCGGTTCATAAGCCGGTTAGGGGAGAAGGCAATGTCTCTGTATTAGATGATGAAGAAAACATATGATTTTGTTTGGAGCGATGCTGCAAACTCTGCTTTTGAAGATCTGAAGACACAGCTTGCTGAGCCGCCGGTCCTAGCTGCTCCAGTTGAGAAAGAGCCGCTGCTGTTATACGTGGCCGCCAACTCACAAGCTATTAGCGTGGCTATTGTGGTGGAGCGCAAGAAGGCTAGAAAGGAGCATCCGGGCCAACAGCCGGTTTACTACGTCAGTGAGGTGCTAATTGAATCCAAGCAACGATATCCACATTGGCAGAAGCTTGTATCTGGGGTGTTCATGGCAAGCCGGAAGCTTAAGCATTATTTTCAGGGACATCCAATCATTTTGGTTAGCTCTGCTCCTTTGGGATACATCATTCAAAACAGAGAAGCCACTGGGCGAGTCGCCAAGTGGGCAATTGAGCTTGGGTCTCATGGGTTGAAGTATGTGCCACGTACCGCGATCAAATCTCAAGCACTGGTTGACTTCATTAATGACTGGATAGAGATGCAGATGCCAGAAGAGAAACCAGACAACATGTATTGGACTATTCATTTTGATGAGTCCAGACAGTTGGAAGGCTCGGGGGCTGGAGTTGTGTTAACCTCTTCGCGAGGTGACAAATCTTGTTATGTGTTACGGTTGATGTTTCCTTGCACTAACAATGCAGCAAAGTATGAAGCCTTGATCCATGGTCTTCGAGTGGCAAAGAGATGAGTTTGAGCCGGGTCAGATGTCTTGGCGACTCAGATCTAGTGGCTCAACAGGTATCAGGAAAATGGGATTCCAAGGACCCTCTCATGGCGGCTTATCGCTGGGAGGTTGATGCTATTGTAGGGCATTTTAAAGGTTATCACGTGGAGCACATTAACCATCGAAAGAACAAATAGAATGATGCTTTAAGCCGGTTGGGGTCTCAGCGTAAGCTGGTACCACCTAACACCTTTTTGGATGTTTTGCATAACATGTCTGTCAAGTTGCCCACGGAAGAAGATTTAGCTGTTCCTGACTCGGAGGCGCAGTTGGTGGCGGCTCTTCATGTCATCCTAGATTGGACAGTGCCGTTCTTGGCTTACATGACCCGGGGAGAGTTGCCAGCGAATGAGACCCTGGCTCGACAGATAACCCGATGGTCTAAGTCAATGATGATTTCGGATGGAGAATTATACCATCGCAGTGTCTCCGGAGTGTTTCGGCGGTGTGTTTCCCCCAAAGAAGGTCAAGAAATACTTCGTGAGATCCATGAAGGCGATTGTGGTCATCACGCCGGGTCAAAATCTCTGGTGGCCAAGGCTTTTCATCACGGTTTTTACTGGTTGACGGCTCACGCTGATGCAGAGGATCTAGTCAGCAGATGTGATGGATGTCAAAAGTTTGCACGACAAGCGCATGTGCCGGCTCAAGAGCTCCGGATGATTCCAATCACTTGGCCGTTTGCGGTCTGGGGGCTTGACATGGTGGGACCTTTCAAAAGGTCTAAGGATAAAAAGACACATCTCTTGGTGGCAGTTGATAAATTCACTAAGTGGGTTGAGGCGGAGCCAGTGAGTAAGTGTGACGCGGCCATGGCGGTTTAGTTCATGAAAAAGGTGATATTCTGTTTTGGTTTTCCACACAACATTATCACTGACAATGGCACTAATCTGTCCCAAGGGGCTATGGAGGAGTTTTGTCAACGTGAGCACATCCGGCTTGATGTTTCTTCTGTAGCTCATCCTCAATCCAATGGTCAAGCTGTGAGAGCCAATCAGGAAATTTTGAAAGGTCTCAAACCCCGGCTTATGGTTCCCTTACAGCGAACGCTGGGTTGTTGGGTAGAGGAATTACCCTCGGTGTTGTGGAGTATCAACACCACACCTAACAGGTCTATAGGTTACACACCTTTCTTCATGGTTTATGGAGCAGAAGCAGTGTTGCCTAGTGACATCCGTCATGACTCGCCCCGTGTGGTGGCTTATGTTGAAGCTAATAATGAACAAGCCAGACAGGATGCATTTGACTTGTTGGATGAAGAAAGAGACTTAGCAGCGGCTCGGTCAACAATTTATCAACAGGACCTGTGCCGTTATCACAGCCGCCGGGTCAAATCCAGGACTTTTCAAGAAGGCGACCTGGTGCTCCGGCACATCCAGGATCTGTCAGATGCGCACAAGCTATCCCCACCTTGGGAAGGACCCTTTGTGGTCAGCAAGAACTTAAACAACGGGTTGTGTTACCTCATTGACGTTCGAGAACACAAAGATTCACGTAAGTCGGAG
This sequence comes from Triticum urartu, assembly GCF_056163025.1. Lineage (NCBI taxonomy): Eukaryota > Viridiplantae > Streptophyta > Magnoliopsida > Poales > Poaceae > Triticum > Triticum urartu. The sequence continues at coordinate 370,483,922 of NC_141873.1, forward strand.
GAGGAGACCCGCCGGCCATGGAACATTGCTCAACTTTGGCCATACTACACCTGAGCTACCGGCTCTCATCTTGTACATACTTTAACATTGTATATACCATGATAAGTAATAAAGTAAGACCATCGGTCTCTTTTCTTTTCAAAGATTATGCATCTTTGTTATTTCTTATTCTTAAATGACTATTAAGGAGCTGATCATATTTGAATCAAGTCTAACCTTTTTTGGTCCAGCTTATGATCGTATTCGAATCTAGCTGCAATTATCATGGTCACTTGGGGGCTTCCTGTTCAAACATAGGTCATATTCGAACCAAAGAGAACATAGCTGTCGTAACCCTCTTGATCGGCTGAAGGCCAAACACACTAGGGGGCTTCTTGATCGTATCCGAATCATAGCTTAACCCCTTTTGGGTCTAACTTGGATCGTATTCGAATCAGGGTCATTAAAAACCTCTCAAGGTCATTTGGGGGCTTCCTGTTCAAACATAGGTCGTATTCGAACCAAAGAGAACATAGCTGTCGGTACCCTCTTGATCGGCGCAATGCCACTGGGGGCTATATGGTCGTATTCGAACCTTAGCTTAACCCCTTTCGTCCGGTTTACTGATCGTATTCGAATCAGAAGCCACCAACCATTAAATATAAGGTTAAATCATACTTGTTAAATTTTATTTGCCTTTGAGTTTCTTGTTGCAAATAATTAGCATGATCTTCTTCGTCGGTTTGTCTATTTGTCAACATGGCTACCAAGGTATGACGATCATTGAAGTATTCAAAGGTATTGATTTCTCAGAAAGATTGAGTTATCGGCTTCATTACCCGGGTTACTCAAGCCGATGGTCTAAGGATCAAAGGTACAAGTGTGGCTATTATTTATATATAATTGCCTGCTGCATTAACTAAAGAGTTAGTTTCAGCCCTTGTCCTTTATTCATATCTGCTTTCTATTTTGTATTATGATAAACATATTGGATATAAGTCGGGTGTTTTAACCCGTTCGGTTCTAAACCGCCAAGCCAGTCTTTTCTTGTCTCTACAGGGAACAGATTTAAAGTGTTGCAGAAACAATCATCAAATATAATGCATATATTGCCATCAGGAAACACGGAGTCACATACAGTGTTTTATGCACGATGGCATAAGCAAGGCATTCAGTGTTTTCACAGCTAACCTATTACATGGCTTTTTAAGTTTTTATAAGCCAATGAAGATGGTTATTATTCCTCCCTCGCCGGGTCACCGCCCTATGTTGGTTGGAAGCTGGGTTTTGACCAGTCAAAACAATTCACGGCGATGAATTCTGCTTTATCGTCGATCAGGCCTGCCGGGTCAACTTCCGGGGTAAATGTATTTTCTCTTACAGGCAGGATCAAGTCCGTCACCTTGTACGAGGGAGTCGCCATCTTCTTATTTTCAGCATCAAAACCCGTCTAATATTTGTCAATATTGGTATCATCTCCAACGGTAGTTGCCTGAGGCCGGACTCCGTGCACGCAAGCCATGAAGTCATCCTGCTCAAAGGGAGATCCGTCTTCCTTCACGGTGGGATAGCCTCTGGCCATGTCCGCCGGGTCTAGGTCTAGCACCCAAGCCTTGGAGCGGCTCAGGGCATTCAAAGCCCCGACTCGCGCACAGGAGCGTTTCACTTCTTGAAATCTGGCAGGCAGGATTGACAGTTTCTTCAGGACGTCGCTGAGCCGGTTGGGTCCTTGATTGGCAGGAGAGATGGTGGCAAGTGCCCGCTGTGTGCCAATATACAATTGTTCTACCAAAATATAAACTGCCTTCAGTTTAATCAAAGGATCTTGGCTCAGATTTTCGCTTCGTGGGCCTGCACATATTTTATACACAAAGTCAGCTGGCGGCTTATACTCCGGATCAGCAAAAAGCACACAAGATTAAAGTCGGACGGCTTACCAAAGATGGCAGCCACCATTTGAGACACCCGGCCCTTTAAACCGTTCAGCTCTGTTGAAATCTCTTCAGGGGTTGTTTCAGCCTTCTCAGCGCGTTGGGTCAGAAGCATTTTTTCCTCTTCCCATGTTTTCTTCTTGGCAGCGAAGCTGGTCTTTAAATTTTCCGTCTCAGAGAGACTTATTCGCAGTTTGGAGTTAGCAGATTTGATTCCTGCCTCCTGACTCGCTAGCCGGGTCTTCGCATCAGTCAATTGCAAGTTCAATTCAGATAAGCCATTCTGCAAAACATTCAGATGAGCCAAGATTTTGCTTCAAGTTCAAAAATCAAGATTCAAGTCTCAAGTACTTTACAAAAAACCACTTGACACTTGGGGGCTAATGTATGCCAAATCAAATTTTTATGACTCTAAAGACATACTTTAAGTCCCAAGTACCTTACATAGTAACAACACTTGGCACTTGGGGGCTAATGTATGCAGTTCAGCAAGTTTCTCAAGGTTAAGCTAGAATATTAAGTTCTTTGAATATGGTACAAAACAATTTAAGGTACCGGCTCATTTATGATCAAAAAGAACCGGCCCTTGGGGACTACAGGTGAAGTTTTGTTCTATTTTATTGAATTCAAGAAAATCAAAGGTGAAGGTCTTGGCCTATATGCTAAAGTCTACAGATCATTCCGGTTGTCTCATAATCTGAAGACTTGGGGGCTGAAGGAATATAGATAAGTCAGAAGAACATACCTCATATTTCAGCTGCAACTGTTTGACCATTTCGATCTCAGAGTCGCGACTAGAGTGCACGTGACTGAGATAGCCGGATAAAATATCATTGGCATTTAAATGGTCATAATTGGCAACGTCAAAGCGCACTTTTTGCCTCTCCAATGCCTCTTGTTTCACAGTACACCGAGCCAGCATGGTTGGATTCCCCGGCTCAATAAAACGGCTCTCGGTGATCTGAACGTCTTGGGCAGACGGTGATGGCGGGTTGGCTGAGCTTGATGGTCCAGTTGCGGAAGGGTTTACAGTGGTCTCATCAAACGATGACTCAGGAGGATTTGCTTCTGCATCAACAGGCGGGTCTTCTAGAGCGTCGGTTAATGGAGAAGATGGCCTTGCCGGGTCAGATGCAAGCACCGGCGGGTCTTCTGCCGGTTTAGCTGCCTTTGCCTTCTTGGATTTAGCTTGGCCACTAAGAGAAATGTTGCAGGATTGTCAGTATAAAGATACAATTTGAGCAAACTGGAAAAAGGAGGATTTTTGTACCCAAGGGCAGTCTTGAAGGCCAGAAATTGCATCTGCGATGAGTCGCCAGAAGAGCGAGACACCTCCTGAAAAGATAAAACAAAGTTAAAAGTAAGGCAGGGGAAAGGATCCATTAAACAGAGTTAAAGATAGAAAGAAGCGAACCTCATTCGGGCGCTTCTGAGGAGTTTGTTGAAGAATTACAGCTGGCTCGTCTTCAGTCCGAGCCTGACGGCGGCTTTCATGTTGCTGCTTTTTCAAACAAGAGGTGGGATCCAAGTGAGCTAAAGGGTTAGAAAATCTTACTTTACGGATCACTCGTTGAATTTTTTGTCTTGGCAAGGGCTCTGAGTTGGAGGAAATGATAGTTACCTCTGCTTCCACAGCCTGACTGACCCCAGTGTCATCCTGGTAATGATCAGTGTCAATAAGATTGTCAAAAAATTGGCCAAGGGAATCAAGGGCTACCTCTGAATCAGATGTATCATCAAGCTTCATCAAATCTTTACAGTGCTCTTTTTCTTCTTTTTCGACCTCCGAGTCATTTTCTTGGCGTTTATGGCGGCAGTTTTCGCTTTCTTGGCAGCCTCGTGGTCATACTTAACTTTCCAGAAGTCAGAGTTGGCCTGCAGACAGGTAAAAACCAGATAAAGAGTCAGGCAAGTATTAAAACAGTACGGCTGGGAAAATACAAAGGAGAGAAATAGCAATATCCTTACTTCTGGCACCGGGTTAAGCTGGCAGAAGGGGTTTAACCCGACAACACTGCAATCTTCGTATTTTCCATTCACTAGAAGAGTTGACATTGAGACAATATCTTCTTCTGTCAATTGAACGGGGCTGTGACAAAGAGAGTCATCCGGGCCTCCACCATACTCATACATCAGCTTTGACCGGCGGCTCAAAGGGATGACCCGCCATGAGATCCAGCAGCGGGTCAGATCAACTCCAGTTAACCTGTTCCCTAACAGAGCATTGATCCTTTTGATGGATGGTATCAGCCTCTTGCGTTCAACGACAGTAAGCTTATCAGGAAGCGCGGACTTGGAGTCAAGATGATCGGGGCGATAACCCGACAGTGGCTTCTCGTTTGCTGGTGAAGTATCCTGGCAGTAGAACCAAGTCTGGTTCCAGTCCTTTGGGTGACTTGGTAAGACAATGAGGGGGAAGACGGCACCCTGTCGGCGTTGAATTGATATGCCTCCAAGCTCTAATGTAAGGCTGTTGGTGCACTCGTTCTGCCGGTTCAGATAAAAGTATTCTCTAAACAACTCCACGGTCGGCTCTTGTTGAAGATATACTTCACAGAGTACTTGGAAGTTACAGATGTTAGATATGGAATTAGGCCCAATATCATGAGGATGGAGCTTGAAAAAGTGGAGGACCTCTCTGAAGAACTTTTAGCCGGGCGGTGAGAAGCCGCGGTTCATATGGTCAGTGAAAATGCTTCGCCGTCTCTTGGGTTGGGCCGTTCTTCTTCCAAGTCAAGGGCACGGTAAGACATGACAGTTTTCGCTGGCATAAATCCTATGGTGAAGAACTCTTTCAAACGTTCCTCAGTTACGGTTGAGGGAACCCAGTTACAAATGGTTGGTGCTTTGGACGGCATGATGGGCAAAGAAGAACTGAAAAGAAAAGCAATATGCCGGTTCAGTTTAATGGTGAGATTGATAGTTAAGTGATGAAGATGCAAACAAGTAATGGCGGCTTAGTTAAGGGCTAATGACATATAAGGAAAATTAAGCCGGCATGATAAGCCGCCATGACTACAGATATTTGAAGAAGGCAATTTCAGCTAAGTGTTGAGACAAACAAGTTTCTAAAATTGTTTGGTATTATTCCAGATCAAATGGCTATTCAAAATGAAAAAAATTCTAGACCTAAAAAAGTTTAGCGCCGAAGAGTATGTAAGTTCTAATGCAGCCTTTGAAGTAGAGAAAGGAATCTATGGATCAAGAAAAGGCACAAGAACACTACTACACGAGCATATATATATATATATACATATACATATATATATATATATATGGATCAAGAAGAGGCCTGCAATGGAAAAACTACGAGGGACTACGATGAACTTGGAAGAACACGAAAGAATCTGGAAACACTAAGTGCGGATCTGAGAAGTGAAAAGTAGAGAATTTACAGTCACAGGTCTTCTCCGGAGATCGCCGCTGTTCTCTGGATCAGTTCAGGTTGATGCGGCAGCCGACGTCAACGGAGATGGAGGTGAAGCGCGGCGGCCGCGAAGCTCGAGCAGCAGGGGGTGCGTGAGAGGAAGAAGACGGAGCGAGAGAGGAGAATGAGAAGGCCGAGGCATGCCTATTTATAAGGAAAGATGTGAACAGACGGGCGCGAAAATCGAGGAGAGCCGAATAATGGTTATCTAGCTACACAGATGCCTCGATTCTCGGGAAGCATTAAAGATAAAAGATCCTTTGGGAGATGATGTCATGAAAGTTCTTTGCGTTTTCAAAAGATGACGTCAGGGCGGGTTATGAAAACTTCAACGAAGATAAAAAGATGGATTTTTGTATAAGTATTGAAGATTGACAAAGAATGAAATTCAAAGTCAACCTGGGGCCTAATGTTGGGGATATTACTATTAGTCATGACCCGCCTAGGAGGGGCCGGGTCAGCCCCAATGGCGGGTTACACAAGAAGGCCAGTAAACATTCAAGACGATAGTTTATTAAACCTTATAGAAGGCCCAAGGGCCTGGAGGCGGCGTAAGGCCCGATATTATAAACCGCCGTATGTAAGGAAAGACTTGTAAAGAAAGGCATGTAAAGGAAGCCACCGAGCCGGACACGATTATGAGCCCGCCGGGACTCTGTAGGCCACCAGGCGTCAACCCATGTATACAAGGGGACGACCCGATGGCGGCTTAGGGCAAGAGACAACAAGTCAATAACCAAGCCGACGAGTTGAGCCTCTTGGTGATCGAAACCCCAGCAATACCAATCCCAACTAGATGTAGGCTTTTACCTTCATCATAAGGGGCCGAACTAGTATAAAACCCTCTCATGTCCTTTGTCCCGATTAACCCCTTTAAGCTTCCTAGTGCGCTGGCCCTACGACTAAGTCCTTGCTCTAGGACATGTGCCGTGACAATTCCATGACATATGGTTAGGAAACTTAACCATCTTTGATTAATGAGCTAGTCTAGTAGAGGCTTACTGGGGACACGTTGTTTTGTCTATGTCTCCACACATGTATCAAGTTTCCGGTTAATACAATTCTAGCATGAATAATAAAAGTTTATCATGATATAAGGAAATATAAAATAACAACTTTATTATTGCCTCTAGGGCATATTTCCTACAATCTCCCACTTGCACTAGAGTCAATAATCTAGTTCACATTGTCATGAGATTTAACACCAATAGTTCACATCTTTATGTGATTAATACCCATATTTCACATCGCCATGTGACTAACACCCAAAGGGTTTACTATAGTCAATAATCTAGTTCACATCGCTATGTGATTAACACCCGAAGAGTACTAAGGTGTGATCATGTTTTGCTTGTGAGAGAAGTTTAGTCAAAGGGTCTGCCAAATTCAGAGCCATATGTATTTTGCCAATTTTCTTTGTCTAAAGTGAGTTGCATGAAGCTACTCTAGCTAATTGTTCCCACTTTCAACATGTATTCAGATTGAGACTCATAGTCATCCCGATCGGTGTAAAATCTTGCATCGACGTAACTCTTTATGACGAATTCTTTATCACCTCAAAAACTGAGAAATATTTCCTTAGTCCTTTTTAGGTACTTCAGGATGTTCTTGACCGCTGTCCAGTGATCCACTCCTGGATTACTTTGGTACCTCCCTGATACGTCTCCAATGTATCTATAATTTTTGATTGCTCCATGCTATATTATCTACTGTTTTGGGCAATATTGGGCTTTATTATCCACTTTTATATTACTTTTGGGACTAACCTATTAACCGGAGGCCCATACCAGATTTGCTGTTTTATGCCTATTTCAGTGTTTCGAAGAAAAGGAATATCAAACGGAGTCAAAACGGAACGAAATCAACTGGAAAAGTTATTTTTGGAACGAAAGCCACCGGATAGACTTGGACTCCACGTTAGGAGATACGGGAGGTGCTCACGAGGGTGGGGGGCGTGCCCCCCTAGGGCGTGCCCCCTGCCTCGTGGGGCCCCCGTGGCTCCTCCGACGTACTTCCTGCACCCATATATATTGTCGTACCCTAAAACCTTCAGAATGCACAATAGATCGGGAGTTCCGCCGCCAGAAGCCTCCGTAGCCACCAAAAGCCAATCTAGACCCATTCCGGCACCCTGCCGGAGGGGGCAATCCCTCTCCGGTGGCCATCTTCATCATCCCGGTGCTCTCCATGACGAGGAGGGAGTAGTTCTCCCTCATGGCTGAGGGTATGTACCAGTAGCTATGTGTTTGATCTCTCTCTCTCTGTCGTGTTCTTGATTTGGCACGATCTTGATGTATCGCGAGCTTTGCTATTATAGTTGGATCTTATGTTTCTCCTCCCCTCTTCTCTCTTGTAATAAATTGAGTTTCCCCTTTGAAGTAATCTTATCGGATTGAGTCTTTAAAGATTTGAGAACACTTGATGTATGTCTTGCCGTGGATATCTGTGGTGACAATGGGATATCACGTGATTCACTTGATGTATGTTTTGGTGACCAAATTGCGGGCTCCTCCCATGAACCTATGCATAGGGGTTGGCACACGTTTTCGTCGTGATTCTCCGGTAGAACTTTGGGGCACTCTTTGAGGTCCTTTGTGTTGGTTGAATAGATGAATCTGAGATTGTGTGATGCATATCGTATAATCATGCCCACGGATACTTGAGGTGACATTGGAGTATCTAGGTGACATTAGGGTTTTGGTTGATTTGTATCTTAAGGTGTTATTCTAGTACGAACTCTAGGGCTGTTTGTGACACTTATAGGAATAGCCCAACGGATTGATTGGAAAGAATAACTTTGAGGTGGTTTCGTACCCTACCATAATCTCTTCGTTCGTTCTCCGCTATTAGTGACTTTGGAGTGACTCTTTTTTGCATGTTGAGGGATAGTTATGTGATCCAATTATGTTAGTATTGTTGAGGGAACTTACACTAGCGAAAGTATGAACCCTAGGCCTTGTTTCAACACATTGCAATACCGTTTACGCTCACTTTTATCATTAGTTACCTTGCTGTTTTTATATTTTCAGATTACAAATACCTTTATCTACCATCCATATACCACTTGTATCACCATCTCTTCGCCGAACTAGTGCACCTATACAATTTACCATTGTATTGGGTGTGTTGGGGACACAAGAGACTCTTTGTTATTTGGTTGCAGGGTTGCTTGAGAGAGACCATCTTCATCCTACACCTCCTATGGATTGATAAACCTTAGGTCATCCACTTGAGGGAAATTTGCTACTATCCTACAAACCTCTGCACTTGGAGGCCCAACAACGTCTATAAGAAGAAGGTTGTGTAGTAGACATCACTCCCTGCTAAACTTATGGCAAGGCACACAACAGGTCTGGTACACAGCATGACATACTTCATAGAACCTATGGCTGATGCATAGGGAACATCTTTCATTCTCTCTCTATCTTCTGCCGTGGTCGAGTTTCGAGTCTTACTTAACTTCATACCTTACAACTTAGGCAAGAACTCCTTCTTTGACTGATCCATTTTGAACTCCTTCAAAATCTTCTCAAGGTATGTACTCATCGAAAGTCTTATCAAGCGTCCTGATCTATCTCTATAGATCTTGATGCCCACTATGTAAATAGCTTCACTGAGGTCTTTCATTGAAAAATTCTTATTCAAATATCCTTTTATGCTATCCAGAAATTCTACATCATTTCCAATCAACAATATGTCATCCACATATAATATTAGAAATGCTACAGAGCTCCCACTCACTTTCTTGTAAATACAGGTTTCACCATAAGTCTGTATAAAACCATATGCTTTGATCACCTTATCAAAGCGTATATTCCAACGCCAAGATGCTTACACCAGTCCATAGATGGATCGCTGGAGTTTGCACACTTTGTTAGCACCTTTAGGATTGACAAAACCTTCTGGTTGCATCATATACAAACTCTTCTTTAAGAAATCCATTAAGGAATGCGGTTTTGACATCCATTTGCCAGATTTCATAAAATGCAGCAATTGCTAACATGATTCAGACAGACTTAAGCATCGCTACGAGTCAACACCTTGAACTTGTCGAAAACCTTTTGCGACAAGTCGAGCTTTGTAGATAGTAACACTACCATCAGTGTCCGTCTTCCTCTTGAAGATCCATTTATTTTCAATGGCTTGCCGATCATCGGACAAGTCCACCAAAGTCCACACTTTGTTCTCATACATGAATCCTATCTTAGATTTCATGGCCTCAAGCCATTTATCAGAATCTGGGCGCATCATAGCTTCTTCATAGTTCATAGGTTCGTCATGTCATAGTAACATGACTTCCAGAACAGGATTACCGTACCATTCTGGTGCGGAACGTGTTCTGTTAGACCTACAAGGTCCAGTAGTAACTTCCTCTGAAGTTTCATGATCATGATCATTTGCTTCCTCTCTAGTTGGTGTAGGCATCAAGGGAACGGATTTCTCCGATGTGCTACTTTCCAATTTGACAGAAGGTATAATTACCTCATAAAGTTCTACTTTCCCCCCACTCACTTCTTTCGAGAGAAACTCCTTCTCTAGAAAGGTTCCATTCTTAGCAACAAAGATCTTGCCTTCGGATCTATGATAGAAGGTGTACCCAATAGTTTCTTTTGAGTATCCTATGAAGACGCACTTCTCTGATTTGGGCTCGAGCTTATCAGATTGAAGCTTTTTCACATAAGCATCGCAACCCCAAACTTTATGAAACGACAGCTTAGGTTTCTTGCCAAACCACAGTTCATATGGTGTCGTCTCAACAGATTTAGACGGTGCCCTATTTAAAGTGAATGCATCTGTCTATAATGCATAACCCCAAAACGATAGTGGTAAATCGGTAAGAGACATCATAGATCGCACCATATCTAATAAAGTACGGTTATGACGTTCGGACACACCATTATGCTTTGTTGTTCCAGGTGGAGCGAGTTGTTAAAATATTCCATGTTGTTTTAAATGAAGGCCAAACTCGTAACTCAAATATTCGCCTGCGCGATCAGGTCGTAGAAACTTTATTTTCTTGTTACGATGATTCTCCACTTAACTTTGAAATTCTTTGAAATTTTCAAATGTTTCAGACTTGTGTTTCATTAAGTAGATATACCCATATCTGATCAAATCATCTGTGAAGGTCAGAAAATAACAATACCCATCGCGAGCCTCAACACTCATCAGACTGCATACATCGGTATGTATTATTTTCAATAAGTCAGTGGCTCGCTCCATTGTTCCGGAGAACACATTTTTAGTCATCTTGCCCATGAGGCATGGTTTGCAAGCACCAAATGATTCATAATCAAGTGATTCCAGAAGTCCATCCGCATGGAGTTTCTTCATGGGCTTTACACCAATATGACCTAAACGGCAGTGCCACAAATATGTTGCACTATCATTATCAATTTTGCATCTTTTGGCATCAATACTATGAATATGTGTATCACCACGATCGATATTCAACAAAAATAGACCACTCTTCAAGGGTACGTGACCATAATAGATATTAATCATATAAATAGAACAACCATTATTCTCTGATTTAAATAAATAATCGTCTCACATTAAACAAGATCCAGATATAATGTTCATGCTCAATGCTGGCACCAAATAACAATTATTCAGGTCTAAAACTAATCCCGAAGGTAGATGTAGAGGTAGCGTGCCGACGGCGATCACATCGACCTTGGAACCATTCCCGATGTGCATCGTCACCTCGTCCTTTGCCAATCTTCGTTTAATCTGTAGCCCCTGTTTCGAGTTACAAATATGAGCAACCGAACCGGTATCAAATACCCAGGCACTACTACGAGCATTAGTAAGGTACACTTCAATAACATGTATATCAAATATACCTTTGCTCACTTTGCCATCCTTCTTATCCGCCAAGTATCTTGGGCAGTTCCACTTCCAGTGACCATTTCCTCTACAATAGAAGCACTCAGTTTCAGGCTTGGGTCCAGTTTTGGGCTTCTTCCCGGAGTGGCAAATTGCTTGCCATTCTTCTTGAAGTTCCCTTTCTTTTTCCTTGCCCTTTTTTCTTGAAACTAGTGGTCTTGTTAATCACCAACACTAGATGCTCTTTCTTGATTTCTACTTTTGCCTATTTCAGCATCACGAAGTTCTTGGGAATCATTTTTGTCATCCCTTGCATATTATAGTTCATCACGAAGTTCTGTTAGCTTGGTCATAGTGACTAGAGAACTCTGTCAATCACTATCTTGTCTGGAAGATTAAATCCCACTTGATTCAAGTGATTGTAGTACCTAGACATTCTGAGCACATGCTGACTGGTTGAGCTATTCTCCTCCATCTTGTAGGCAAAGTACTTGTCAGAGGTCTCATACCTCTCGACATGGGCATGAGTCTGAAATACCAATGACAACTCTTCGAACATCTCATATGCTCCGTGGCGTTCAAAACATTTTTGAAGTCCCGGTTCTAAACTGTAAAGCATTGCGCACTAAACTATCAAGTAGTCATCATATCGAGCTTGCCAAACGTTCTAACGTCTGCATCTGCTCCTGCAATAGGTCTGTCACCTAGCGGTGCATCAAGGACATAATTCTTTTGTGCAGCAATGAGGATAATCCTTAGATCACGAACCTAGTCCGCATCATTGCTACTATCATCTTCGAACTTAGTTTTCTCTAGGAACATATCAAAAACATAGGGGACCTACAATGCGAGCTATTGATCTACAACATAGATTTGCATATACTATCATGACTAAGTTCATGATAAATTAACTTCGATTAATCAAATTACTTAAGAACTCCCACTTAGATAGACATCCCTCAAGTCATCTAAGTGATACGTGATCCAAGTCAACTAAACCATGTCCGATCATCATGTGAGATGAATTCATCAATGGTGAACATCTCTACGTTGATCATATCTACTATATGATTCACGTTCGACCTTTCAGTCTCCACTGTTCCGAGGCCATGTCTGTACATGCTAGGCTCGTCAAGTTTAACCCGAGTATTTCGCATGTCTAAAACTCTCTTGCACCCGTTGTATGTGAATGCAGAGTCTATCACACCCGATCATCACGTGGTGTCTTGAAATGAAGAACTATAGCAACGGTGCATACTCCAGGAGAACACTTCTACCTAGTAAAGGGATCATCTTGTAATGCTACCGCCATACTAAGCAAAATAACGTGTAAATAAGATAAACATCACATGCAATCAAAATATGTGACATGATATGGCCATCATCATCTTGTGCTTTTGATCTCCATCTCTAAAGCATCGTCATGATCTCCATCGTCATTGGCTTGACACCTTGATCTCCATCGTAGCGTCGTGGTTGTCTTGTCAACTATTGCTTCTACAACTATCGCTAACTTATAGTGATAAAGTAAAGCAATTACATGGCATTTGCATTTCATACAATAAAGAGACAACCATAAGGCTCCTGCCGGTTGCCAGTGACTTTTACAAAATATGATCATCTCATACAACAACGTATATCACATCATGTCTTCACCATATCACATCACAACATGCCCTGCAAAAACAAGTTAGACGTCCTCTACTTTGTTGTTGCAAGTTTTACATAACTGCTACGGGCTTCTAGCAAGGACCGTTCTTACCTATGCATCAAAACCACAACAGTGATTTATCAAGTTTGTTGTTTTAACCTTCAACAAGGACCGGCCGCAGTCAAATTTGATTCAACTAAAGTTGGAGAAACAGACACCCGCTAGCCACCTTTATGCAAAACTAGTTGCATGTCTATCTGTGGAACCGGTCTCATGAACATGGTCATGTAAGGTTGGTCCGGGCCGCTTCATCCAACAATACCGCCAAATCAAAATAAGACATTGGTGGTAAGCAATATGACGATCACCGACACAACTCTTTGTGTTTTACACATGCATATCATGTACGCATACACCTGGCTCGGATGCCACTATTGGGAAACGTAGCATGCAATTTCAAAAAAAAATTCCTACTCTCACACAAGATCTATCTAGGAGATGCATAACAATGAGAGGGGGAGAGTCTGTCTACGTACCCTTGTAGACCGAAAGCAGAAGCGTTTGACAATGTGGTTGATGTAGTCAAACTTCTTCTCGTTCTGACTGATCAAGCACAGAACTTTCGACACGTCTGAGTTCTGCACACGTTCAACTCGATGACATCCCGCAATCTCTTGATCCAGCAAAGTGTCGAGGGAGAGTTTTATCAGCACGACGGTGTGGTGACGGTGATGGTGAAGTGATCCACGTAGGTCTTTGCCTAAGCATTATGTGAATATGATCGGAGGCGTAGACTGCGGAGAGGGGTGCCGCTCACGGCTAAGAATCAATGTTGTGTGTTCTAGCAGTGCCTCCCCACATATATATAGGTGGGAGAGGGAGGGGAGCAGCAAGGGGTGCCCCAAGTAGGAGTAATCCTACTTGGGCGCCTCCTCCAAGTCGACCTCTCCCCTTCCATAAGTATCGGAAGGGGAAGGAAAGAAAAGGAGGGAGAGAGGGAAAGGGGGAGGCTGAATCCTCCCCTTTCCTTCTCCCTTCCCTCCTTTCCTTCTCTTCCTATTTCGGCTTACATGGGGCGCACCAGCCCCTTAGGGGCTGGTCTGTCCCCTTCTTGGCCCATTAGGCCCATGTAGTTGCCGGGGGGTGATAACCCACAAGTATAGGAGATCGCAACAGTTTTCGAGGGTAGAGTATTCAACCCAGATTTATTGATTCAACACAAGGGGAGCCAAAGAATATTCTCAAGTATTAGCAGCTGAGTTGTCAATTCAACCACACCTGGAAACTTAATATGTGCAGCAAAGTATTTAGTAGTAGAGTAGTATGATAGTAGTGGTAATGGTAGAAAAAGTAATAGTTTTGGTTTTATAGTGATTGTAACAATAGCAACAGAAAAGTAAATAAGCAAAGATCAATATATGAAAAGCTCGTAGGCCATGGATCAGTGATGGATAATTATGTTGGATGCGATTCCTCATGCAATAGTTATAACATAGGGTGACACAGAACTAGCTCCAGTTCATCAATGTAATGTAGGCATGTATTCCGAATATAGTTATACATGCTTATGGAAAAGAACTTGCATCACATCTTTTGTCCTATCCTCCCGTGGCAGCGGGTTCCTATTGGAAACTAAGGGATATTAAGGCCTCCTTTTAATAGAGTACCGGACCAAAGCATTAACACTTAGTGAATACATGAACTCCTCAAACTACGGTCATCACCGGTAAGTATCCCGATTATTGTCACTTCGGGGTTAACGGATCATAACACATAATAGGTGACTATAGACTTGCAAGATAGGATCAAGAACTCACATATATTCATGAAAACATAATAGGTTCAGATCTGAAATCATGGCACTCGGGCCCTAGTGACAAGCATTAAGCATAGCAAAGTCATAGCAACATCAATCTCAGAACATAATGGATACTAGGGATCAAACCCTAACAAAACTAACTCGATTACATGATAAATCTCATCCAACCCATCACCGTCCAGCAAGCCTATGATGGAATTACTCACGCACGGTGGTGAGCATCATGAAATTGGTTATGGAGGAAGGTTGATGATGACGATGGCGATGGATTCCCCTCACCGGAGCCCCGAATAGACTCTAGATCAGCCCTCCCGAGAGAGATTAGGGCTTGGCAGCGGCTCTGTATCGTAAAACGCGATGGATCCTTCTCTCTGATTTTTTTCTCCCCGAACGTGAATATATGGAGTTGGAGTTGAGGTTGGTGGAGCGTCAGGGGGCCCACGAGGTAGGGGGCGCGCCCAGGGGGTGGGTGGGCCCACACCCTCGTGGACAGGGTGTGGGCCCCTGATGTTGATTCTTTCGCCAGTATTTTTTATATATTCCGAAAATATTCTCCGTTGATTTTTAGGTCATTCCTAGAACTTCTATTTCTGCACAAAAATAACACCATGGCAATTCCGCTGAAAACAGCGTCAATCCGGGTTAGTTCCATTAAAATCATGTAAGTTTGAGTTCAAAACAAGGGCAAAAGTGTTTGGAAAAGTAGATACGATGGAGACGTTTCAGGGGGTTGCCCGGAACCCCTTCCGGTGACCCGATATGTACCCGATATCCCCAGAACACTTCTGGTGTCCGAATATCATCGTCCTATATATGAATCTTTACATATCGGCCATTTCAAGACTCCTCGTCATGTCCATGATCTCATCTGGGACTCCGAACAACATTCGGTCACCAAATCACTTAACTCATATAATACAAAATTGTCATTGAACGTTAAGCGTGCGGACCCTATGGGTTTGAGAACTATGTAGACATGACCGAGACACCTCTCCGGTTAATAACCAACAACGAAACCTGGATGCTCCTTTGGGTTCCCACACATTCTACGAAGATCTTTATCAGTCATACTGTAATGACAACATACGTTATTCCCTTTGTCATCGGTATGTTACTTTCCCGAGATTCGATCGTCGGTATCTTTATACCTAGTTTAATCGCATTACCGGCAAGTCTCTTTACTTGTTCCGTAATACATCATCCTGCAACTAACTCATTAGTCACTTTGCTTGAAAGGCTTCTTATGATGTGTATTACAGAGAGGGCCCAGAGATACCTCTCCGATACTCCGAGTGACAAATCCTAATCTCGATCTATGCCAACCAAACAAACACCTTCGAAGATACCTGTAGAGCATCTTTATAATCACCCAGTTACGTTGTGACATTTGATAGCACACAAGGTATTCCTCTGGTATCCGGGATTTGAATAATATCCTAGTCAAAGGAATATGTATATGACATGAAGAAAGCAATAGCAATAAAATTGAACGATCAATATGCTATGCTAATGGGTGGGTCTTGTCCATCACATCATTCCCTAATGATGTGATCACGTTCATCAAATGAAAACACATGTCTATGGTTAGGAAGCTGTAACGCCCAAGATGCGGCTATATCTCTCACGTGTCGAGGCACGACTTAGAGGCATAACCGCATTTTGGTTTTGTCGCAAGAAGGGTCATCTTCACACAATCCCATGTAATGAACAAGGAAGTAAATAGTTGGCTTACAATCGCCACAACACATAAGGATCAAGTAATTCATACATCATTCAGAGTACACACAAAGTCCGTCTACGGACGAATCCAAATGAAAAGAAGACAACCCCAAATGCTAAATCCCGATCGTCCCAACTGGGCACCACTACTGATCATCCGGAAACGAAACATAGTAACGGCCAAGGTCCTTGTCGAACTCCCACTTGATTTCGATGGCATCACCTGCACTGTTGCCATCGGCACCTGGAACTGTTTTGGTAGCATCTGTGAGTCACGAGGACTCAGCAATCTCACAACCCGCAAGATCAAGACTATTTAAGCTTATAGGTAGGATGTGGTTATAAGGTGGAGTTGCAGCAAGCACTAAGCAATTATGGTGGCTAACATACGAGTACAAGAGTAAGATTAGAAACTACGCAACGGACGTAAAGCTAGAAGTAATCAAGAAGTGATCCTGAACTACTTACGTTCATACATAACCCAACCGTGTTCACTTCCCGAACTCCGTCGAAAAGAGACCATCACGGTTACAAACGCGATTGATGCATTTTAATTAAGGCAAGTGTCAAGTTCTCTACAACCAGATATTAACAAATTCCCATCTGCCACACAACCGTGGGCACGGCTCTCGAAAGTTTATACCCTGGATGGGTGTGCCAACTTAGCCCATCAGAAGCTCTCACGATCAATGAAGGATATTCCTTCTCCCGGAATAACCCAATCAGTCTCGGAATCCCGGTTACAAGACATTTCGACAAAGGTAAAACAAGACCAGCAAGACCGCCCGATGTGCGGACAGATCCCGATAGGAGTTGCACGTATGTCGTTCTCAAGGCACATCGGATGAGACATCCTACGAGTAAAACCAACCCTTGAGTTTCCCTAAGGTGGCCCCGCAGTCTACTCGGCCCAGACCAACACTCAGAGGAGCACTGGCCCCGGGGGGGGTTGAATTAAGAAATCCTCGGGTTAATTACTCCCTAGGCAAATTTTAGTTGTTATTAGGCAAATGGTAAAACCAAGGTTGGGCCTGGCTGGAGGATTTTTATTCAAAGCGAACTATCAAGGGGGTCCCATGACCCCCACCACGTAAGGAACGGAAAATCAAGGAAAATAACACCGGTATGACGGAAACTAGGGCGGCAAGAGTGGAACAAAACACCAAGCAAAAGGCCAAGACTTCCACCCTTTGCCAAGTATATAGATGCATTAATTAAATAAGAGATATTGTGATATCCCAACATATCCATGTTCCAACATGGAACAACTTGCAAGGCACCTGCAACTAGCAACACTATAAGAGGGGCTGAACAAAAGCGGTAACATAGAAAAACAATGGTTTGCTAGGAAGGTGGGTTAGAGGCTTGACATGGAAATATGGGAGGCGTGATAAACAAGTGGTAGGTAGCGCGGCATAGTGATAGATCAAACAACTAGCAAGCAAAGATAGAAGTGATATCGGGGGTAATGATCATCTTGCCTGCAAAGTTCTCAGGGTTGTCGAAAGCTTGCTCCTCGTCAACGTACTCGACAGGATCCTCGTTCATGAACTCGTCTCCCAGATCTACCCAAAGCAAGAACATAAGCAACGGAACCACAATCAATCATGGTGCAATGCACAAGCAACATGATGCAAGACATGGCATGTAATGCAAGATATGATGTGCAATGCATAAGGGTACTCTAGAAGGGAAAAGATGATTATGGAATCAACTTGGCAAACCAAGCATGCCACTGGATAGGTTAGGAGATTTCGGTCAAAATCAATATAAGGATCACCGGAAATGGATGCACGGTTTGCGAAAGACGAGCAAAACAAGAACAATGCAAGACTACGCTTAACAGCATCATAGCGCTTAAGATGCATCGAGAAACTATGGTACAACACTCCAACATAGCAACAAAGCACATGGCAGTGAAGGACAAATGAATCTCTAAAAATCATGAACAATGAGCTCCTACTAGAACTCACTAGAACAAGTCTAAAACAGCATGGCAAAAATGCAAATGACAATAGATTCAGAGGCTTGGTGAAAATATTGAACATGGCATAATCAGCATCAGGTAGCAATGTTTAGAGCTAGTAAACTAATGCTACAGGATAATAACATGGCAAAGAATAGCATGGAATGCTAGTACTAAAGGCAAATAACAAAACTCCCTTACTGAACTTTAGCCAAAGATGCACAGAAAAGATGGTAGCATCAATGCAAACATGGCAAGTGATATGAACAGTTCCAGACTTAGTAGAAAAACATAGCATGCAAAAACAGATTCATGATAGAAACTTTGCAAGCTCATGCAACTCACCACAAAGCATTTCATGGCATAACAAGGTAACAAACAGTAAGAAGACACAATTACGAAGCTAAACATGGCAAGAGCAAGTTCGTAGGGTGGATGGATCACTAACAAAACACATGGCACAAATGCACTTCCTGTTAACAACCTGCCAGCAACAATATTTAGCAAAAGTAGAGCATGGTAATGACAAGCTACACTACCTGATAATTACAACCAGAGGCATGAATGGATAGAACATAATTATATGTTCGAAACACTCTTACTGAACTTCATCAAAATATGCATGGATCTACTTGTGGCAACAAGTCAACATAGCAACATAATGTGACAGGAAAAGACTTGGCAGAAAAACTAAGTGTCTGAAACAGCAACATCATGTGGCCTACTTTGCATGTTTGTGCTAGTCACCACAGAGCCCATAAAAATACAAGGCTTGCAATAAAGATGCTCCTAAAACATGTAGGCATCATGCTCAAAGGATGCACACACAAAATGCTACGAAAATGACAAATCAGCAAGTTATGATGAATTCCAGCAGACAACATCATATAACACTTTTGCAACCAAGATTAGGGCACCAATATGGAGAGTAACATGCATGAAAATGACACTAACATGAAGAGAATCACGAGACAAACATTTCGATATATCAGATGCACAAATCGGAGCTACGAGCATGGAGATATGAATGGTCAAAGATGGGCACATGAGATAGAGATATTTTGGGACTAGGGTTCCTCGGCACGCGAACTGAGGCTGCGGTGGATCTCACTGGAGTTGAGGGAGGCGGCGGCCGGAGCTTGAGGGAGAGGTGCTCCAGCGAGGGGGATCAACGGAGGCGCCGGATCCGATCGATCCGCGGCCGGATCTGGCTGGCGGAAGTTGGACGGTGATGGCGGGGTCCGGCGGACACGCGGTGGCGGGCGGCTTTGGCGGGCGGTGGTGGTTGGCGCGGCGGATCGGCGGCGGCGAGCGGCGCAGGGCGGCGCGGGTCGGCGAAAGGCGGCGAAGCTCGGGCGCGGGGAGGCGCGCGGCGGCAGGCGGCAGATGGGCTCGTGGGCCCGTGATGGGCTTGCCGGGCCGCGGCGGCTGGAGGGCGGCGGGTGTACATGTGGCACGTTGCGGTTCGATGGGGGCGGCGGCGCGGACGCGTCCGGCCGGAGCGGATGTGTCCGGCGGCGCGGAGGAGGTGGTGGCTAGGGTTTGATCCGCAATTTTCGGGTAGAGGGAGCTAGGAGAGTCCAAATGAGGTGCGGTTTTTGCCCACACGATCGTGATCCAACGACGGAGAGCATGGAGGGTTGTTGGGCTGCAAAGGGAGGGGGGTTTTGCGGTTACCCGGTTAACCGTTGGGGCATCAAACGACCTCCAAATGGAACGAAATTTGACAGGCGGCCTACCGGTGATGTACCAAGGCCACTCGCCAAATCTCGGACCATTCCGATGACGTTTTTCTCCCGCTCACAAAACGAGATCTGAGGGGTGCAATGGGTGCATGTGTGAGTGTCGGGCACCGAAACGGACAACGGGGAAAATGACCGGATGCATGAGACGAACACGAATGCAAATGAGATTAAATGCATGACATGAACAAAATACAAAACAAGGACAAAACCTAACCATAGAGGATATAGCATATAACATAACTGGAAATGGCAAGAGTTGGAGTTACAATTTTGGAATGTTACATCCGGGGCGTTACAACTCTCCACCACTACAAGAGGATCTCGACCCGCGATCTAGGATTGAAAGAACTCCGGATATTCGGAACGGAAGAGATCCTCGCCCTCCCATGTGGCTTCTCGGTCGGAATGGTGAGACCACTTAACTTTCAGGAATTTGATCGACTTGTTGCGAGTTTTGCGCTCGGTTTCTTCAAGAATGGCAACGAGATGCTCATGATAAGACAAGTCTTCTTGGAGGTCAATCTCTTCGAAGTTGATAGTGCGCTCAGGCGTCTTGAAGCACTTGCGAAGCCATGACACGTGAAACACATCATGCACATTTGAGAAATTGGACAGAAGTTCAAGTTGATAGGCGAGGTTGTCTCTTTTGCCAATGATCTTGAAAGGACCCACGTATCTAGGGAAAGCTTCCCTTTGATACCGAAGCGTTGAGTGCCTTTCATTGGACAGACGTGGAGGTAGACATGGTCTCCGATCTCGAAAGCCAAGTCACGGTTCTTGCTATCATAGTAACTCTTCTGGCGTGATTGCGCGGCTTTGAGATTTTCACTGATTACTTTACACATTTCATTAGCTTCTGTGATCAAGTCATTGCCAAGAAGTTGGCGTTCACCAGTCTCGGACCAATTGAGAGGAGTACGGTATTTTCTACCATATAGAATTTCAAATGGGCCTTGACTGAACTTGCTTGGAAGTTGTTATTGTAGGAGAACTCAGCATAAGGGAGGCAATCTTCCCACTTCATACCGAAAGAGATGACACAAGCTCTGAGCATATCTTCGAGGATTTGATTGACTCGCTCGACTTGGCCACTTGTTTGAGGATGGAAAGCCGTGCTGAAGAGAATGTTGGTGCCCATGGCCTTCTAGAAGGAGTCCCAGAACTTGGAAGTGAAAATGCTTCTGCGGTCTGAAGAGATCAATTGTGGAATACCGTGCAACGAGACAATTCTGGAGGTGTATAGCTCTGCCTCGGTCTTCAAAATCTGAGAATGACAATGAGATACACCACCATGAATTATTGAGGCACTCCGGAATGAAGAATAGAAAGGTTGAACCAATGATGAAAACAATTTGAAAGCGATCTTGGAGAAGTCATCTGACTGATGATGATTCATTCTTACGTCAAACTTTGAAAAGATTTTTGAGAATAGCTCGGGAAAAATTAGAAGAGTCAGGTAAGATTCTGTGAAAAGACCTGTGGGTTAGGGCCCACTCAAGAAAAGACCGTTGAAATGATTTTGAAGAGAGATTGCACCGGTTGAATTGAATGACTTGAATGAGATACTAATCTCCAAATAGCTTGAACGGATTAAGAATGGAAACATGAATCTTCTGAGATATCTCCAGCACACCGGAAGAAATGGAAAAGCGAGAGGTGAATGATTAAGAGATACACCGGCATAAGAAATCACTTGAAACGAGGAAGGGGATAAGATCAACACCTACAACTTGAATTGAATCCACCAGAAAATAATACGAGAATGAAGACTGATAAAGTTGTAAAGCATCTTCATGAGAACCATCAGGTAAGAACATTGATTGAAAAGAATGAAGAGACTTCACATGAATAAAATGGATATTTGATTTGACATCTCTGAGTCCTTGAAGAAAAGGGTGGGAGGGCGGGAAAACAAAGGCAACTTGGGATGGATGAAACAAACACTTTTGAGGAAAACTGAGATTGGATCTTGCGAATGGGAAAAATGATAGGATCATCTTGAAGAGAAACGCACCGATTGGAAAGAATTGACATGACAATCTCGATGATCATGAAGGATTAGTACTCCCATAGAAATATGAGAACACCTCTTAGGGAAGGTATGGAATCAACACTTGACATTGAAGCAACTCGAATACCACAACTCAAAACAAAACAAAGGATTTGGCTTGCAGAATAAGCCAGAGCAAATACATATGATAGGGATTTACCCAATCCCATGTCATGCATCTGTCTGAAAGATATTCTAGGAGCTATTTGAATTCCCACCTATTAACTCCTGAAACTTTCTGGTTATGCAATCTGGTGTTAGGGATACAGGGAGGCACAATATATATCACACAACTAACAAGCCCTACGCTCCAACTGTATCCATCCGTCAACACATAACCAAGAAAAACTCTGGAAATCGTGTACCTCAACCTTCGAAAAGCATCCGTTATACAAGTTATGGAAATACTCCCGAACTCCCGCCCCAGTATTGGGTGGCGTCGAGGTTATCTCACCAACAACTGCATAAAAGAGATTTTTGATGTCGACGAACTCGGGTATTCCAGAACTGCAACGATAAAATTGTGACGACAACACCTCGGAGCTCAACTCCCCAGGACACTGTCACAACCCTAAATTCCAGGAGGCACCAAGAACAATCTTCTCGTTACAAGAATATCGGAACGATCCCAAGATACCCGCGTGATCCTAAATTTTTTGTTGTGAAATTTGAGGAGAGGAAAGTCAAAACATCTACACCAGGAGACCTCACCAGAGTGACGAAGGGGACTGAGGAGTAAAAGGAATCCTACTCTCCGATATGTATAATCCTAATACTCAAAACATTTTGTTCTAGACTCAACAACGTCAGCGATTCGATCAAGCAGGGGCTCCTAAGTCGGGGATGGCTCTGATTACCAACTTGTAACACCCACGATGCAGCTATATCTCCCACATGTCGAGGCACGACCTAGAGGCATAACCGCATTGTGGTTTTTTCGCAAGAGGGGTAATCTTCACACAATCCCATGTACTGAATAAGAGGGGGATAAAGAGTTGGCTTACAATCGCCACTTCACACAAATAACAAGTTAAACATACATCATCCAGAGTACAATCAAGGTCCAACTACAAAACCAAAATAAAAGAAGACAACCCCAAATGCTAGATCCCCGATCGTCCCAACTAGGCTCCAGTACTGATCATTAGGAAAAGACACGTAGAAGAGCTTCATCGAACTCCCATTTGAGCTCGGTAGCATCACCTGCACTGGTATCATCGGCACCTGCAACTATTTGGAAGTATCCGTGAGTCACGAGGACTCAGCAATCTCACAGCCATGAGATCAGGACTATTTAAGCTTATGGGTAGGATAAGGTAGTGAGGTGGAGCTGCAGCAAGCGATAAGCAATTATGGTGGCTAACATACACAAAAAAGCGTAAGATAAGAAGCTACGCAACGGTCGTAACACTATAAGTGATCAATAAGTGATCCTGAAACTACTTACGTTCAAGCATAACACAAGACCGTGTTCACTTCCCGGACTCCGCCAAAAAGATACCATCATGGCTACACACGCGGTTGATTCATTTTAATTAAGTAAAGTGTCAAGTTCTCTATAACCGGATATTAACAAATTCCCATCTGCCACATAACAGTAGGCACGGCTCTCGAAAGTTTATACCCTCCAGGGGTGTCCCAACTTAGCCCATCACAAGCTCTCACGATAAACCAAGGATATTGCTTCGCCCGGAACAACCCGATGAGACTCGGAATCCCAGTTACAAGACATTTCGACAATGGTTAAACAAGACCAGCAAGACCGCCCGATGTGCCGACAAATTGAAACGCCCTCGATGCGGCTATATCTCCTACGTGTCGAAGCACGACTTAGAGACATAACCGCATTGAAAGCAATGTCACAAGTAAGGTAATCTTCACAACAACCCATGTAAATATATACAAGGGGAAAGGATACATAGTTGGCTTACACTCGCCACGTCACACAAATACATGAGTAACATTAGCAAAATCCGATACACTCATGGTCCGACTACAGTACAAAAATAAACGATCAACCCCCACATGCGACACGGTCCCCGATCGCCCCAACTGGGCACCACTACTGATCATCTGGGAAAGACACATAGTAACGACGAGAGTCTTCATTGAACTCCCACTTGAGCTCAAGCGCATCGTCTGGAACGGTATCATCGGTCCCTGCATCTGGTTTTGGAAGTAAACTATGAGTCACGGGGACTCAGCAATTTCGCACCCTCGCGATCAAGACTATCTAAGCTTATAGGTAAGGCAAGGTAATATGTGGAGCTGCAGCAAGCGACTAGCATATATGGTGGCTATCCTGTTCGCAAAAGAGAGCGAGAAGAGAAGGCAAAGCACGGACGAATAACTATGATCAAGAAGTGATCCTAGAACAACCTACGTCAAACATTACTCCAACACCGTGTTCACTTCCCGGACTCCGCCGAGAAGAGACCATCACGGTTACACACGCGGTTGATTCATTTTAATTAAGTTAATTTTCATGTTATCTACAACCGGACATTAAAAAATTCCCATCTACCCATAACCACGGGCACGGCTTTCGAAAGTTCAAATCCCTGCAGGGGAGTCCCAACTTAGCCCATCACAAGCTCTCACGGTCAACGAAGGATATTTCTTCTCTTGAGACATTCCGATCAGACTTGGCATCTCGGTTTTACAAGACATCCTCGACAATGGTAAAACAAATCCAGCAACACCGCCCGAATGTGCCGACAAAATCCCGATAGGAGCTGCACATATCTCGTTCTCAGGGCACACTCAGATGAGACATCCTATGAGTAAAACCAACCCACAAGTTGCCCCGAGGTGGCCCGGCAGTCTACTCGGTCGGACCAACACTCAGAGGAGCACTAACCCAGTGGGGGTTTAAATAAAGATGACCCTTGGGCTCTGGAAACCCAAGGGAAAAAGAGGCTAGGTGGCAAATGGTAAAACCAAGGTTGGGCATTGTTGGAGGAGTTTTATTCAAGGCGAACTGTCAAGGGGTTCCCATTACCACCCAACCGCATAAGGAACGCAAAATCCGGGAACATAACACCGATATGACGGAAACTAGGGTGGCAAGAGTGGAACAAAACACTAGGCAAAAGGACGAGCCTTCCACCCTTTACCAAGTATGTAGATGCATTAACATAACAAGATAATATAGTGATATCCCAACAATAAACAATGTTCCAACAAGGAAAGATCTCCAATCTTCACCTGCAACTACCAACGCTATAAGAGGGGCTGAGCAAAGTGGTAACATAGCCAATCAATGGTTTGCTAGGACATGGTGGGTTAGAGGTTTGACATGGAAATTTGGGAGGCATGATAATAAAGTGGTAGGTAACGTAGCATAGGCATAGCAAAAGAGCGAGCATCTAGCAAGCAAAGATAGAAGTGATTCCGAGGGTATGATCATCTTGCCTGCAAAGTTGTCAGAGTTGACTTGATCCTCGTAAGCAAACTCAACGGGCTCCTTGTTCGCGAACTCGTCTCCCTGCTCTACCCAAGCAAGAACAACAAGCAAACGGAACACAATCAACCACGTGCAATGCTCAAACAACATGATGCAAACATGGTATGCTATGCGGGATGCGGTATGTGATGCATATGCAAGATTTGACAAGGAATGATTGAACCTGGCCTCAACATGGAAATCCAAGAGTGCCACTGGAAAGTTGAGGTGATTTCGGTTGAAAACGATATAAAGATCACCGAAATCGGATGCACGGTTTGGAAATGGCAAGCAAAACAAATATGGCACCGGTCTGCAATAATCAGCAAGTAGCCATCTAAATGCATCAAGATAAATATGTTACAGCACTCAAACATGACAACAAAATACATGGCAGGGATCTACTCATGATGCTTGACAAAAGATGAACACTGAGCTATGGCCAATTCATCCAATAACAGGTTCAAACAAGCATGGCAAAAATGCAAATGGTAACAGGTTTCAGACTTAGTGAAATTAACACAAGTCTGGAATTTAACATCAGGAAGCACACTTTAGAGCATGAAAACTACATGCTACAGGAATTTAACATGGCAAAGCAAGGCATGGCATGAAGCTACTCAAAGCACTTAACAAAAGTCCCTTAGTGACCTTGAGCCAAAAGGGATCAGAAAATACAATTGCAAGCATGTGAACATGACAACACATAAACAGATCTCAGACTTGGTGAAAAACTGGAGCATGCAAATCAGTTAACGAGTAGGCATGTTCACGAGCTCGATGCACTAGCTAAAGAGCATGGCATGACAAACTAAGCATACACCCATCAAGAATACATATCATAGAAGCTAGACATGGCAAGAACAACAAGATAGCATGCACGGATCAACAGCAACATCCTCGGCAAAATCGCTAACAAGTCAACAATCTGCCAGGATTCACGAAATAGCAAAAGTAGAGCTCGATTGACTCAAGCTAGGTTGCGCCATAAATGCAAACAAAGACATGGATGGATATAGCACCACAATGGTAACAAATCATCCTTACTGATCATCCTCAAAATAGGCACGGATCACTAGGAAACAACATGAACATATGGCATAATGACAAAATCAGAACAAGGACTTTATGAAATTCTAAGTCCCTCAAATCAGCATACCGGTTACGGTACTTTGCAAACTTGTACTAGTCACCACACATATCAGCATATCAGCGAGAGAGGAGAAGGGCGGCGCGGCGAGGAGCTAGGCGGCGGGGCGCGCTGCGGCGAGGAAGAACACCGCGAGCGGTGGCGGCGGAGATCCGGGCCTCGGGGGCCGGCCTTGGGCCCAGGCGGGCCCACGCGGGATCGGCGGCGAAGTGGGGCTGCCCCTGGACAGGTGGCGGATCACGAGTGGGTGGCGGCGGTGCGTCCGGCCGGATCGGACGTGTCCGGCCGCGCAGAGGAGCTGGGAGCTAGGTTAGGGGTGGAGGAGACCCGAGATTTTTGGAGGAGGAGCTATTTATAGGCATAGAGGGAGCTAGGAAGCTCCAAACGGAGTGCGGTTTTCGGCCACGCGATTGTGATTGAACACTCTAGATGATGGAAGGGTTTTAGGTGGGTTTTGGGCCAAATTTGAAGGGTGTTGGGCTGCAACAAAAACGAGGCCTTCTCGGTCCCTCAGTTAACCGTTGGAGTATCAAACAAAGTCCAAATGGTACGAAACTTGACAGGCGGTCTACCGGTAGTAAACCAAGGCCGCATGACAAGTCTCGGTCCAATCCGGAAATGTTTAACCCCCACACACGAAAAGAGGCAGAAAGGGCACCGGAGGAGATAGGAGCGCCGGAATGCAAAACGGACAACGGGGAAAATGCTCGGATGCATGAGACGAACACGCATGCAAATGCAATGCACATGATGACATGATATGAGATGCATGACAAAGGCAACAACACACGGAGACAAAAACCTGAACCCGAGGAAAATAAAATAACTTAGCACCAGAAACGGCAAGAGTTGGGATACATATAAGGTAAATTACATCCAGGGTGTTACAACACTCCACCACTACGAAAGGATCTCGTCCCAAGATCTAGGACTGGAAAAACGCCGGGTACTCAGAACGGAGGTGATCCTCGCGTTCCGAGGTGGCTTCACGGTCGGAATGGTGTGAACACTTGACTTTGAGGAATTTGATTGACTTATTGCGAGTCTTGCGCTCAGTTTCTTCAAGAATAGCAACGGGGTGCTCATGATAACAGAGGTCTTCTTGGAGATCAATGTCTTCGAAGTTGACGGTACGGTCAGGGGTCTTGAAGCACTTGCGGAGCTGAGAGACATGGAACACGTCGTGCACGTTTGCAAAGTTTGAAGGAAGCTCGAGTTGATAGGTGAGATCGCCTCTCTTGCTGACGATTTTGAAAGGACCCACGTATCTAGGGGCAAGCGTCCCTTTGATACCGAAGCGACGAGTACCTTTCATTGGAGAGACGCAGAGGTAAACATGGTCTCCGATCTCGAAAGCCAAATCACGATGCTTACTATCATAGTAGCTCTTCTGGCGCGATTGCGCTGCTTTGAGGTTATCACGAATGACTTTGCACATTTCCTCTGCCTCTGTGATCAAGTCATTTCCAAGAAGTTGACGTTCACCGATCTCTGACCAGTTAAGAGGAGTACGACACTTCCTGCCATAGAGAATTTCAAATGGGGCCTTGCCCGAACTTGCTTGAAAGCTGTTGTTGTAGGAGAACTCGGCATATGGAAGACAATCTTCCCACTTCATGCCAAAAGATATAACGCAAGCCCTGAGCATATCTTCCAAAATCTGATTGACACGCTCGACTTGACCGCTAGTTTGAGGATGAAAAGCTGTGCTGAAACGGATGTTGGTGCCCATGGCCTTCTGAAAAGAATCCCAAAACTTGGAGGTAAAGATGCTGCCACGGTCTGAAGAGATCAACTGTGGAATGCCGTGCAGAGAGACAATCCGAGAGGTATACAGCTCCGCCAATTGAGCTGTAGTGATAGACTCTTTGATGGGCAGAAAGTGAGCCACTTTAGTGAGTTTGTCTATGACAACGAATATAGCATCATTGCCATGCTTAGACTTTGGAAACCCATTCACGAAGTCCATCTCAATGTGGTCAAACTTCCATTCTGGAATGGCAAGAGGTTGGAGGAGACCAGCTGGTCCTTGGTGTTCTGCCTTCACTCTTCTGCAGACATCACATTCATTCACGAACTGAGCAATCTCGCGCTTCATTCGAGTCCACCAATACGCCTGCTTGAGGTCCTGGTACATCTTCGTACTCCCAGGGTGGATGGAGAGGAGTGAATTGTGAGCCTCGTTCATAATGACTTTACGAAGGTCACCTTTAGGCACAACAATGCGATCCTCGAAGAAGAGAGTATCATTGTCATCAAGGCAATAGCACTTGTACTTGGGTTGACTCTTGGCAATCCCAATCTTCACCTTCTTCACCATAGCATCAAGAAGTTGAGCCTCGCGAATTTGATCTTCCAAAGTAGGAGAGACTTGAAGGTTGGCGAGGAAACCTTGAGGAACAACTTGCAAGTTGAGTTTGCAGAAAGCTTCACAAAGCTCAGGTTGATAAGGCTTGAGAACCCGACTGTTGCAGTAAGCCTTCCTGCTCAATGCGTCAGCAATTACATTGGCCTTTCCTGGAGTATATTTGATGCTCGGATTATACTCTTGAATCATTTCGACCCAACGAGTCTGCCAAAGGTTGAGATTAGTGAGGGAGTCCTGGATTAGGGGGTGTCCGGATGGCTGGACTATACCTTCAGCCGGACTCCTGGACCATGAAGATACAAGATTGAAGACTTCGTCCCATGTCCAGATAGGACTTTCCTTGGCGTGGAAGGCAAGCTTGGCGATACGGATATACAGATCTCCTACCATTGTAACCGACTTTGTGTAACCCTAACCCTCTCCGGTGCCTATATAAACCGGAGGGTTTTAGTCCGTAGGACAACATAGACAACAACAATCATACCATAGGCTAGCTTCTAGGGTTTAGCCTCTCCGATCTCGTGGTAGATCTACTCTTGTACTACCCATATCATCAATATTAATCAAGCAGCACGTAGGATTTTACCTCCATCGAGAGGGCCCGAACCTGGGTAAAACTTCGTGTCCCTTGCCTCCTGTTACCATCTGGCCTAGACGCATAGTTCGGGACCCCCTACCCGTGATCCAGCGGTTTTGACACCGACATTGGTGCTTTCATTGAGAGTTCCTCTGTGTCGTCAACGTCAGGCTCGATGGCTCCTACGATCGTCAATAGGGATGCAGTCCAGGGTGAGACCTTCCTCCCCGGATAGATCTTCGTCTTCGGCGGCTTCGCACTGCCGGCCAATTCACTTGGCCATCTGGAGCAGATCGAAAGCTACGCCCCTGGCCGTCAGGTCAGATTTGGAATTTTAAACTACACGGCTCACATTCGCGGGGACTTGATCTGGGATGGATTTGAGCCACTGCCGAGCGCGCCGCACTGTCCCGACGAGCATGATCTAGCTCTGCCGCTGAACAGTGCCTTGGAGGCCGCACCCGCATCGGCTTTGACCCTCAATTCGGAGCCAACTATGCTGATCGAGGATGAGCGGTTGGACGCCGCCTCGGGGGCTGCGATCCCAACGGTGGTTGAGCCGAACACTAGCCTCGCACTCCGCGAGACTCGTGACTCCAAGGAGCCGGACTCCTCTCCGGACTCCGAACCCTCCGCGCCCCCGCCGATCGAATCCGATTGGGCGCCGATAATGGAGTTTACTGCCACGGACATCTTTCAGCACTCGCCTTTCGGTGATATTCTGAAGACACTAGACTCTCTCTCTCTTTATCAGGAGAGCGCTGGCCAGACTACGGTCAGCAAGGCCGGGGTACGGACGATGAAGAAATTCAAAGCCCACCCACCACCCACTTTGTAGCCACTGTCGATGATTTAACCGACATGCTTGACTTTGACTCCGAAGATATCGACGGTATGGACACCGATGAAGAACCAGCGCCTATTGGGACCTGGAATGCCACCTCGTCATATGACATATACATGGTGGATGCACCAAAAGACGACGACGAGGATCGGAAGGACGCACCGAAGGCTTGTTCCCTCGAAAAGCAGTCAAAGCGGCGGCGTAAGCGCCGCCCCAAATCCCGCCTCGACAAAAATAACGATCACACAGACCCAGCGCTGGAGTAGGGCGAACCGCTGCCAGACAACGGCAATCCGGATAATAAAACCGAACAAACAAACCCTCTCAAGGATAATGGTCTAGACGACATAACGCCGGACAGACACCCAGAGCAGCAGAATGCCCGTAAAAGGCTTGTTGCCACCGCGAGGAGTCTTAAAAAGTAGAAGCAAAGGCTCAAGGCCGCTCAAGACACACTCCAAATCAGATGGAGTAAAATACTCAATACAGCAGCAAGGTACGGCGATAATCGCCCCTCCAAGAGCTACCCAAAGCGGAAGCTGCTACCCAAATTCGATGAGGAGGCCTCAGACCCCCCACAACCAAATATCAAAGCAGCCACCTGGTCGGATAGACGACCCCTCTACCAACACAGAACGGCATACAACGCCGCTCACAATACAACACGCGACCCATGCGAGGGCTCGCACCCAAATGATGGCGCAACAAGATCCATCTATGGACCACGCAAGCGCGCCCCAGCATACAATGCAACGCAACAAACATCCGAACAACGCGGTACACCCAGCTAGAGGGGTGCCACACCCCCCTATGTTTCACCGATGGGGTGCTGGACCACGAATTTCCAGAGGGATTCAAGCCCGTAAACATAGAGGCATACGACAGAACAACAGACCCTGGGGTCTGGATTGAGGACTACATCCTTCATATCCATATGGCTCGAGGAGACGATCTCCATGCCATCAAGTACTTACCCCTCAAGCTCAAAGGGCCAGCTCGCCACTGGCACAAAGGCCTCCCCGAAAGCTCCATTGGGATCTGGGAAGAGCTCGAAGACGCCTTTTGGGCAAATTTTCAAGGGACCTACGTCCGACCTCCGGATGCGGACGATTTGAGTCACATAACTCAACAGCCCGGGGAGTCAGCCCGGAAGCTTTGGAATAGGTTTCTTACTAAAAAGAACCAGATTGTCGACTGTCCGAACGCGGAAGCCTTGGCAGCTTTCAAGCATAGCGTCCGTGACGAATGGCTCACCAGACACCTCGGCCAGAAAAAGCCAAGAACAATGGCCGCATTAACAAACCTCATGACCTGCTTTTGCGCGGGTGAGGACAGCTGGCTAGCCAGATGCAGCACCAGCGACCCCAGTACATCCGAAGTTAGAGATGGAAACAGGAAATCACGGTGCAATAGCAATAACAAACGCCGGAATAAAGAAGACCGCACGAAGGGCATGACAGTAAACGCCGGATTCAAAAGCTCTCGGCAAGGTCAAAACCCGCGCCCTAAAGGCACCAGGGATGAACTGTCCAGCCTCAACTAAATTCTGGATCAAATATGTCAGATCCATAGTACCCCTGGTAAACCTGCTAATCATACCCACAGAGAATGTTGGGTCTTCAAGCAGTCCGGAAAGCTTAACGCCGTACACAAGGGGGAGGATATGCCAAGTGAAGACGAGGACGAGCCTCCCAAGCAAGACACGGGGGAACAAAAGAAATTTCCACCAGAAGTCAAAACAGTAAACGTGTTACACGTGATCAAGGGAAAAAACAACGCGACACCCCCAGAAAAATATACCCAAGTGCCTGTAACCGCAAAGTCCTGCCACTGGTCGTCTCAACCGATCACTTTCGACCATCGCGATTACTCATCAAGTATCCGGCACGCAGGATGGGCTGCCCTGGTATTAGACCCAGTAATTGGCGGATATCACTTCACACGAATCTTGATGGACGGCGGCAGTAGCCTAAATCTAATATATCAGGATACAATCCGCGGGATGGGGTTAGACCCAACACAAATTCGCCATAGCAATACTACCTTTAAAGGAGTAATGCCAGGCCCAGGGGCTCGTTGCACGGGCTCCCTCCTACTACAAGTTATATTCGGCTCCCCAATAACTTCCGTCGCGAGCATCTAACTTTCCACATCGCTCCGTTTCAAAGTGGCTATCAAGCACTGCTCGGACGCGAAGCGTTCGCTCTCTTTAATGCAATACCACACTACGCCTCCCTCACACTCAAGATGCCCAGTCCACGTGGCATCATTGCAGTGCACGGAAATATCAAGCGATCTCTGCGCGCCGAAGAGAGTGAGACTGCCTTGGCAGCCGCACACTAAAGGCGCCCGGACCAGCGAAAGCATCCAATAGGTTGTCAAGACCTCAGACACAATTAATCGAGTCCGGTGCCGCTATTTATACCGAATAAACAGTCACACCCCTATTTGTCAATACAAGGGGCTCAACGCGCGCATACAAGTGACAATTTCTTCTCATCTTGAATTATGCATGGTTTCTTTAAAAAACTATCTTTCTGCACGACAACTTTTTCACCTAAATTCCTCTCTTTTACAGACGACCATCGTGCTACACCCGTCCAGGATACGGCACAACGGAGACACAGGCGCAGACGTGCAGCAGTGACCCGTTCCAAGGATTCTTTTTAGATTAAGACCCTGCGTAAACCTTTTTTACTATCTCTTGTTGATACATATCCACCAAAGGATGCTGACATCTTGGCATATTGCCACGCCAGAACAATGCCTGTACCTGGACAGAAGGGGCTTCTTACAAAGGCCAATATTTAGGCCCGGTTTATACCACTAAGACCGAATACCTTAGGGAGTGTTCGGCGTCGCGAGTTTGGCCTTATATGCATCAGCTCCGAATCATTGTCTTTGGTCAAATGTTGGGTTTGCCCGGCTCCTGTGTTTTGGTGCCTTACGTTCCGCTTTACCGGCTAAGGTAGCACCAGGAGAACTACTGCGATTGTGCCCTGGTTCATCCGGACGAGCACCTCAGTAGAGAAAGCCGAAAACTGACTGTCATGATATAGCGTGAGACTGGTCAACCACTCGATGACCTGTCGGAATGTTAGAATTCCTCCACCTTAACGAAGGGCCGTTTTCCGGCCAGGCATGTATGCACCCCGGGATCGGGAGAGTGCGGAGCCACCAGGGGCTATCTAGTAGCCCCACTGTCAAACTCCTATGGCTAAGTGAAAGTGCTAAAGCATTATAGTCCGGTTGCCTCGCTCGCTCCGCTATCACCTCCTTAATAGGACCAAGACGTTGGGTTAAGTGTGAACGCATGTTTGTGCGAGCACCTCCGCATTATATGCGTAAGGGTTGAAGCCGACGACTGCAATCTTTCAGGTTATACACATGTATACATAAACGGCCGCCCAGGAGGCATCATATTACTTTCAGGCAAAAGTATAAAAATAGCCTTACAAAAATTTATAAAAGCATTTTGCTTACAATGAGATTACATATCACTCAAACATAATACTTTTTGAGCACTGGGTCTCTATCAAACGAGCACCCTCAAGAACTTCTTCAAAGTAGTGCTGAACAGCCCTTCGACCTATGGCTGAATCCTGCGCTACAACGGTGGTAGAATCCATCTCCGCCCAGTATGCTTTAACACGGGCAAAGGCCATCCGTGCACCCTCTATGCACGCCGACCTCTTCATCGCATCAATGCGTGGCACCACGTCAAGGAAGTGCTGCACCAAGCCAAAATACGAGTCCGGCTTTGACCTTTCCGGCCATAGCTGATCCACAACAGACCTCATGGAGAGTCCGGACAACCTATTTAGTTTGGCCCATTCGGCTAATTGGTCACTCAATGAAAGTGGACGCTCAGGAGAATGGAATTGTCTCCAAAACAGCCGGTCTACTTCATGGTGTGTCTGACCCTGGAAATACTTGGCCGCATCGGCAGCGCTTGCCGCCAAATCCATGTATACATCCTCCGAACTCCACAGCCGATCCAGAGGGGCATATCGTGGATCTCCGAATTTCCTCCGCAACATAAAGGATTTCCCGGCTACAATATCTCCGGCTTCCTGCAGCTCCTCCTTTGCCCTCATAGCAGAGCGGAGGTCCTTTTTCGTCGTAGCAGCCTTCTCAAGGTCCAATGCCTTTGCTTGGTTTTCCTTTTCAAGAACCCAGCAACGGTCGGCGGCGGCTTTTAATTCTTTGGCCATCTTGGCCATCTTGTCTCGGCTCTCACCATGCGCGGCCTTCTCGGCTTGCAACTCTTCGGCCACCTTCAAAGCAGCCGCATTACCCAACCTCGCTTGTTCCTTGGCTCGGGCAAGTTCTGCCCGCAAGGCTTCAACCGTGGCAGCTCCATCTGCAGTCACAGCATATTAAAGATACTGGCATCATGCTACTCTTCCTATGTGGCCTTTACCAGATAATGACACTTACCCTGTGCCTCGTCAAGCCTTTTGTTAACAAGCTCGATGTCGACGTCTGCCGCATCCAACTGCCGTTCTAAATGGGCAAATTCGCTAGTCTGGCTAGCCACCGGAGCTTCCATTACCTGCACAAAAAGGCAGTATGGTTATTACCTAGGAATATGTCCTCTGTTCGTCGTCGTTTCCGACGACAACCAGAGTCTCAGGGGCTACTATCTACACAGGGCATACCTAGCATGTGCAGGACTATCATACATTCTTTTACGTACCTCAAAGCCTGTCAGTAGACTCATAAAAGCTTCATGCAATCCGCTTTCGGCGGACGATATCCTCTCCATCACCGTATTCATCAGCACACGGTGTTCGTCTGAGATGGCCGCTCGCCCCACCAACTCCCTCAGAACATCCGATCGCACACTAGATGGTGCCGGACTCTTTTGTCTTCTCTCTTCGGGAACCGGACACTGGGAGCTTCGGGGGTCAACGGGATTATTTTCTAGCCTCGCCGGACTCGGAGAAGCCCTCCGCGACGACACTTCAGGGTCACCCGCTTCCGGAGCGGAGGAGTCCGGAGGAGGCGTCTCACTCTCCATCATCTCTAGAAGGAGATCCCCCGAAGACGAGCTCATTTGAGAGGGGCTAAGGCCCGAACTGCAAAGATATATGCGGTGGTTACTTTCTCAGAAGAAAAAGATGGCGTATCTGTACTATTAAAGTATTTCGGGTCACTTACGACTCATGGGTGAATTGATCCCCCCGCGGACTTTGTGCAGCAACAGCGCCCCCCAGGGTAAGACCCTCTGTGGGAGACTTCTTCTCCCGTTTGGAAGCTTCGGCTTCCGAACCCCCGGGCGCGGTCCTTTTCCTCCCCCGGTCGTCTTCCTTCATGAAGACGCTCGCTCCCTCGGTTAGAATGGGCAGCGTTGGGGGCCCGCGTCCGCCCGTATTATCCTCCCCGGTATCTTCCTTCACGGGCTCTGGGTAGGGTGCGACCTGGAGCATCTTTTCCAGTACCGGATTTTCCAAACCCTCAGGAAGGTCGGATCAGCTTCGCCTTTGTTAGCTAGTCTTGGTCAAAAAGCGAACTCTCAGAGGTAACTTCATAACAAGTGAGAGATAGTATATTCGGCCAGAAGATTCCCTACCTGTTCGGTGGCACGGATACTGCTCAGGCCCACTTCCTCGGTGATTTCCGGACACTCCACTTGAGGTCCGAAGAACGACTTGTACATCTCCTCGTGCGTCAGGCCGAGGAAATTTTGAATGACATGCGGTCCCTCGGGATTGAACTCCCACAAGCGAAGGGGCCGGCGTTTGCAAGGCTGGACTTGACGGACCAGCATGACTTGTATCACCGCAATCAAACTGAGATCTCCATTAAAGAGATCTCGAATGCGTCTTTGCAGCATAGGCACGTCCTTGGCTGGACCCCAGCTCAGTCCTCTGCTAATCCATGACATCAGTTGTGGTGGAGGGCCCGAGCAGAAAACGGGGGCGGCCGCCCACTTCGCGTTTCTAGGAGCCGTGATGTAGAATCACTCCTGTTGCCACAATTCAGATACCTCTGGGATGGAACCTTTGGGCCATGGAGCTCCCTTCATCTTGCGTATTGAGGCACCTCCACACGCCGCATGTTGCTCCTCGATCATCTTCGGCTTTACTTCAAAGGTCTTGAGCCATAGGCCAAAGTGGGGGGTAACCCGGACGAAGGCCTCGCACACGACGATAAATGTCATGATATGAAGAAAGGAGTCCGGAGCTAGATCATGGAAATCTATCCCGTAGTAAAACATCAAGCCCCTGATGAAAGGATCCAAAGCAAGTCCTAGACCTCGGAGGAAGTGGGAGACGATCACGACGCTCTCGTTGGGTTCGGGGGAAGGGGCGGCCTGCCCCCGGGGAGGCAGCCGATGCAAAATCTCGGCGGTCAGATATCTGGCCTCCCTCAACTTTTTGATGTCTTCTTCCGTGATGGAGGAAGGCACCCATCGGCCTTGAAGGCTAGATCCGGACATGACTGAAGGTTCGGAGCACCTGACCTGGACCTTGGGCGTTTGAGCTTGAGGCAGGGGAAGGATTCAATTAAACACGGGAGGGAAAAGTAGAAAGCCGTGTCCCTTTATAAAGAGGGTGAATATCAAGCGTCCTCTCCGTGTCCGTTTGGACTTGCCTATAATCTAGGAGTCCTAGAAGCGGTCGGGTTATCCACGCCCGTATTGATGAGAATACCAGAATAAGGGGACACGATCTCTGCTTTGACAAGATGTGCCAAGGAAACCGCCTCTCATAACGCGCTGAGGTGGGATAATGAAACGACTCGGATAAAGGCTTGGCCATGGTGTGTCGCACTACGGAATACGTCAGCAGATTAGAATTGTGTAAATGTTGTTCTCTCTATGACAATATGTGGAAACTTATTTTGCAGAGCCGGACACTATCTTTGTGTTCAAAATCTTCTATGAAGAACTTGGAGGAGGAACCCGCCTTGCAATGCCGAAGACAACCGCACTCCGGACTCGTCGTCATTGAAGCCTGGTTCAAGGGCGACTAAGGGAGTCCTGGATTAGGGGGTGTCCGGATGGCCGGACTATACCTTCAGCCGGACTCCTGGACCATGAAGATACAAGATTGAAGACTTCGTCCCGTGTCCGGATAGGACTTTCCTTGGCGTGGAAGGCAAGCTTGGCGATACGGATATACAGATCTCCTACCATTGTAACCGACTTTGTGTAACCCTAACCCTCTCCGGTGCCTATATAAACCAGAGGGTTTTAGTCCGTAGGACAACATAGACAACAACAATCATACCATAGGCTAGCTTCTAGGGTTTAGCCTCTCCGATCTCGTGGTAGATCTACTCTTGTACTACCCATATCATCAATATTAATCAGGCAGGACGTAGGGTTTTACCTCCATCGAGAGGGCCCGAACCTGGGTAAAACTTCGTGTCCCTTGCCTCCTATTACCATCCGGCCTAGACGCATAGTGAGGGACCCCCTACCCGAGATCCGCCGATTTTTACACCGACAATTAGGCTGAGTGAAGATGTACTTGAGACTCTTGTGGTCAGTGAAGATGTCCACTTTTCTTCCCAATAAGAGATGTCTCCAAGTCAACAAAGCATGCACAACTACCGCCAACTCGAGGTCATGAGTGGGGTAGTTCTTCTTGTTGGGCTTCAACTGGCAAGAGGTATAGGCCACAACTTTCTTCTCTTGCATCAACACTGCACCAAGACCTTGAAGAGAGGCATCGCAGAAGACCTCGAACGGTTTGGATTCATCAGGAGGAGTCAGAA
Source organism: Triticum urartu (assembly GCF_056163025.1). NCBI lineage: Eukaryota > Viridiplantae > Streptophyta > Magnoliopsida > Poales > Poaceae > Triticum > Triticum urartu. Next base: position 370,522,150 of record NC_141873.1, read on the forward strand.
CTGGAGCAGTGACTAATTTCTCTTTCAAAGTGTTGAAACGATGTCACATTCCGGAGACCAAACGTACTTCACGTGCTTCTAGAGAAGGTTTGAAAGAGGCTTGGCGATCTTTGATAATTTCTCAACGAACCTTCGACAATAGCTTGTGAGACCAAGGAAGCTGCAGAGTTGCTTCACGTTCTGAGGTGGTTCCCAATTCACAATTGCAGACACCTTCTCAGGATTCACCGCTATGCCCTTGGCAGAGATGATATGTCCAAGATAGAGAACCTCATCGAGCCAAAACTCGCACTTTGAAAACTTGGCGTAGAACTGATGTTCTCTGAGCTTATCGAGCACCAAATGCAAGTGCTTGGCATGGTCTTCCTTGTTCTTTGAAAAGACCAGAATGTCATCGAGGTAGACCAAGATGAAGTCATTTGTGTAGGGGTTGAAGATGAAGTTCATCATGCGAGAGAAATTCGGCGGAGCGTTGACGAGGCCAAAAGACATGACAGTGTATTCATATGAACCATAGCTTGTTTTGAATGCTGTCTTGGGAATATCTTGCTCAGGGATTCGAATCTGGTGATAGCCCATACGGAGATCAAGCTTGGAGAATACTTGAGCACCTTTGAGTTGTTCAAACAGCTCGTTGATGTTGGGAAGTGGGTACTTGTTCTTTATAGTCTTCTTGTTTAATGGACGGTAGTCAACACAAAGTCGGTCTGTTCCATCCTTCTTCTTCACAAAAAGAACTCCACAACCCCACGGAGAAGAACTAGGTCGGATGAGACCCATTCGCTCTTGAATATCGAGTTGCTTCTTCAGCTCCTTTAACTCTTCAGGTCCAAGCTTGTAAGGACGTTTGCAAACAGGTTCCATGCCAGGGTCAAGATCGATGACGAATTCAACTGGCCGATGCGGAGGCATTCCTGGAAGCTCTTCAGGAAAGACGTCTTGATATTCGCAAACGACTGGAATTTGAGAGATGGCATCTAGTTCACCCTTCTCATTGAGAGAAAATAGACGGATGGTGTCATCACGAGCGGCAAAGACAGTTACATCCTCAGACGAATGAGTCAATTGAATCTGCCCGGCAGCACAATCAAGATGCGCCTTGTGCTTAGAAAGCCAATCCATTCCGAGAATAAGATCAATATCCGAGTTTCCAAGAACCACTGGAGAGGACAGAAACTTGTAGTCGCCCAACGTGATAGAGACATTGGGAGCAACCAAACTAGAAGTCAAAAGCTTGCTGGGAGAAACAACTTGCATGACTTTGGGCATAACCTTAGTATCAACATTGTGCTTCGATGCAAATGGGAATGACAAGAAAGAATGCAATGCACCAGTGTCAAAAAGTACTTTTGCAGGAACATCGTTAACAGGAAGGTTACCCATGATGACATCTGACGAGTCCTTTGCCTGAGCTGCATTCATCAAGTTGACCTTGGCGTACTTGGGGTTATGCTTAACCACAGCTGTACTTGCCGATCTCACAGGAGGAGGAGGAGGGAGACGCCTCTGATTGAAGCATTTGTTGGCATAGTGACCCTTCTGTTGGCACTTGTTTCACGTGACCTCTGAGAGCGGACGGTGATACGGAGCACTCGATCTTGGAGCTTGAGACGAAGTCTTGTTCTGAAAGCCAGGGTTGGGTGGGTGGGAAGATCCACTGCCACCTTTGCTCTTCTGCTGATAAGGCTGATGGAACGGAGGAGGAGGACGCCAATACTTCTGCTGCTTAGCCACTTGAGTTGAGGAAGAATGAGTAGCATCTTTGACTCGCTTCTTGGAAGCATCGCACTTCAGTTGAGCAGTCTCTTGCTTCATTGCCATGTTGTAAAACTCGTCATACCTCTTGGGCTCAAAGAGAACGAGAGCTAGCTGGATTTATTCTCTGAGACCACCCATGAACTGGTATATCATGCTCTTCTCGTCAGGGACGTCTTGCTTAGCAAAACGGGCGAGCTTCTGGAACATCTTGTTGTACTCGTAAACAGACATAGAGCCTTGCTGCAAGTTGCGGAATTCCTCACGCTTGCTTTCAACCACGCTCTGAGGAATATGATGAGCTTTGAAGTCTTGACGGAATTCATCCTAGGTAATCACACGGCCTCCTCTGGAATCTTTGTACTGCTGAAACCATTCTGCAGCTTGGTCTTTGAGTTGGAAGGAAGCGAACTTGACAAAGTCCTTAGACCTAACGTTACTACACTCAAAATGCTTGCATATGTCCATGAGCCAATCACTAGTGTCTGTTGCCTCAACACAATTGCTAAAGGTCTTTGGCTGGTTAGCAAGGAACTGGTTGAGTGTAGCAAAGTGGTTCTGATTGTTGCCCTGGCCCTGGTTCCCTTGGTTGCGCTCTTGAAGAAGTTGCATGATCAGCTGCGTGTTTGCATTGGTAGCGGCCATCACAGCTTGCCATGCCTGCGGAGGTGGAGGTGGTGGTGGTGGATTAGGATTCGGAGTCGTGTGCATTGGAGGAGCCATCCTGAAGAGGTTGACATCCATTAGCACATAGATAGACAAATATTGAAGCTGAATCGAACGGGTTCAAATTGCAACATATAGTCTTCACATCCGAACAAAATGAACGAATGCATTCCAATTGAAATGGTCACATATCCATAAATTGAGAAGCCACTTAGAATTTAGGTAGAAGAAAAACAACAAGGTACAGAACAAGAACGAATACTCAGTAGGGATCACCCAATCTCAAACCAAATATCCATGGAAGAAGAACTAGAGCTACAAGAATTCCCACCTATGAAACTCCCGAACCTTTCCGGTTAGGCAATCAGGTGTTGGGGATACAGGGGAAGCATAATATCTCACCCAAATCTAGCAAATCCTACATCCAGCTGTATCCATCCTTCAACACATAACCGAGAAAAACTTCGGAAATCATTTACCTCAACCTTCGAAAAGCATCCGTTATATGAGTTATGGCAATACTCCCGAACTCCCGCCCCAGTACTGGGTGGCGTTGAGGTTATCTCACCAACAACTGCATAAAAGAGATTTTCGATGTCGGCGAAACTCAGGTATTCCAGATTCTCAACGATAAAATTGTGATGACAACACCTCGGAGCTCAACTCCCCGGGACACTGCCACAACCCCTAAATGACAGGAGGCACCAAGAACAATGTTCTCGTCACAAATCGATCAGAACGATCCCAAGATACCAGGGTGATCCTAAATTTTTTTTAGTGAAATTTGAGAAGAGAAGAGTCAAAACTCTACGTTAGGATGCCTTACCAGAGCGATGAAGGGACTGGGGAGTAAAAAGAATTCCTAAACTCTCCGATATATAATTCCTAAATGACTCAAAACATTTTTCTAGACTCAACAACGCCAACAATTCGATCAAGCAGGGGGCTCCTAAGGTCGGGGAAGGCTCTGATTACCAACTTGAAACGCCCTTGATGCGGCTATATCTCCTACATGTCAAAGCACGACTTAGAGGCATAACCGCATTGAAAGCAATATCGCAAGTAAGGTAATCATCACAACAACCCATGTAAATATATATAAGGGGAAAGGATACATAGTTGGCTTACACTCGCCACGTCACACAAATACATGAATAACATTACAATCATCCAATACACTCATGGTCCGACTACGGTACCAAAATAAAAGATCAACCCCCACATGCGACACGGTCCCCGATCGCCCCAACTAGGCACCACTACTGATCATCTGGGAAAGACACATAGTAACGACGAGAGTCTTCATCGAACTCCCACTTGAGCTCAAGCGCATCGTCTAGAACGGTATCATCGGTCCCTGCATCTGGTTTTGGAAGTAAACTGTGAGTCACGGGGACTCAGCAATTTCGCACCCTCGCGATCAAGACTATTTAAGCTTATAGGTAAGGCAAGGTAGTATGTGGAGCTGCAGCAAGCGACTAGCATATATGGTGGCTATCCTGTTCGCAAAAGAGAGCGAGAAGAGAAGGCAAAGCACGGACGAATAACTATGATCAAGAAGTGATCCTAGAACAACCTATGCCAAACATTACTCCAACACCGTGTTCACTTCCCAGACTCCGCCGAGAAGAGACCATCACGGTTACACACGCGGACATTAACAAATTCCCATCTGCCCATAACCGCGGGCACGGCTTTCGAAAGTTCAAATCCCTGCAGGGGAGTCCCAACTTAGCCCATCACAAGCTCTCATGGTCAACAAAGGATATTCCTTCTCCCGAGACATTCCGATCAGACTCGGCATCTCGGTTTTACAAGACATCCTCGACAATGGTAAAACAAATCCAGCAACACCGCCCGAATGTGCCGACAAAATCCCGATAGGAGCTGCACATATCTCGTTCTCAGGGCACACTCAGATGAGACATCCTACGAGTAAAACCAACCCTCAAGTTGCCCTGAGGTGGCCCCTCAGTCTACTCGGTCGGACCAACACTCAGAGGAGCACTGGCCCAGGGGGGTTTAAATAAAGATGACCCTTGGGCTCCGGAAACCCAAGGGAAAAAGAGGCTAGGTGGCAAATCGTAAAACCAAGGTTGGGCATTGCTGGAGGAGTTTTATTCAAGGCGAACTATCAAGGGTTCCCATTATCACCCAACCGTGTAAGGAACGCAAAATCCGGGAACATAACACCGATATGACGGAAACTAGGGTGGCAAGAGTGGAACAAAACACTAGGCAAAAGGCCGAGCCTTCCACCCTTTACCAAGTATATAGATGCATTAAGATAACAAGATAATATAGTGATATCCCAACAATAAACAATGTTCCAACAAGGAACGATCTCCAATCTTCACCTGCAACTACCAACGCTATAAGAGGGGCTGAGCAAAGCGGTAACATAGCCAATCAACGGTTTGCTAGGACATGGTGGGTTAGAGGTTTGACATGGCAATTTGGGAGGCATGATAAGCAAGTGGTAGGTAATGTAGCATAGGCATAGCAAAAGAGCGAGCATCTAGCAAGCAAAGATAGAAGTGATTTCGAGGGTATGATCATCTTGCCTGCAAAGTTGTCAGAGTTGACTTGATCCTCGTAAGAAAACTCAACGGGCTCCTCGTTTGTGAACTCGTCTCCCGGCTCTACCCAAGCAAGAACAACAATCAAACGGACACAATCAACCACGTGCAATGCTCAAACAACATGATGCAAACATGGTATGCTATGCGGGATGCGGTATGTGATGCATATGCAAGATTTGACAAGGAATGATTGAACCTGGCCTCAACCTGGAAATCCAAGAGTGCCACTGGAAAGGTGAGGTGATTTCGGTTGAAAACGATATAAAGATCACCGGAATCGGATGCACGGTTTGGAAATGGCAAGCAAAACAAATATGGCACTGGTCTGCGATAATCAGCAAGTAACCATCTAAATGCATCAAGATAAATATGCTGCAGCACTCAAACATGACAACAAAATACATGGCAGGGATCCACTCATGATGCGTAACAAAAGATGAACACTGAGCTACGGCCAATTCATCCATTAACAGGTTCAAACAAGCATCGCAAAAATGCAAATGGTAACAGGTTTCAGACTTAGTGAAATTAACACAAGTCTAGAATTTAACATCAGGAAGCACACTTTAGAGCATGAAAACTACATGCTACAGGAACTTAACATGGCAAAGCAAGGCATTGAATGAAGCTACTCAAAGCACGTAACAAAAGTCCCTTAGTGACCTTGAGCCAAAAGGGATCAGAAAATACAATTGCAAGCATGTGAACATGGCAAAAACATATACAGATCTCAGACTTAGTGAAAAACTGGAGTATGCAAATCAGTTAACGAGTAGGCATGTTCACGAGCTCGATGCACTCGCTACAGAGAATGGCATGACAAACTAAGCATACACCCATCAAGAATACATATCATAGAAGCTAGACATGGCAAGAACAACAAGATAGAATGCACGGATCAATAGCAACATCCTCGGCAAAATCGCTAACAAGTCAACAATCTGCCAGGATTCACGAAATAGCAAAAGTAGAGCTCGATTGACTCAAGCTAGGGTGCTCCATAAATACAAACAAAGACATGGATGGATAGAGCAACACAATGTTAACAAATCATCCTTACTGATAATCCTCAAAATAGGCACGAATCACTAGGAAACAACATGAACATATGGCATAATGACAAAATCAGAACAAGGACTTAGTGAAATTATAAGTCCCTGAAATCAGCATACCGATTACGCTACTTTGCAAGCTTGTACTAGTCACCACACATATCACAAAATTACATGGTAAGCACCTCTATAAAGATGGCAGGGCATATAGAAAAACTCATGTAGAGCTCAGGAGCATATCATGCACACATTAATCATGGCAAAAATGACAAATAGCTATTTGATGAAACAGATCTGACAAGTTTATCACATAGCCCTCTTCCAACAGCATTTAGGGAATCAAGATGAGCTCAAATGAAAATGATGCAATGAGATGAAATGATGTACTCGTCGAGGCGAACATTTTGATATGCTACATGCGCAACTCGGAGCTACGGATGCGGAGTTACGACATGATGAAAATCGCAAAAAAAACTAGGGTTTCGGGGGATAAAAGTCAACCCTCTCCCAGATCTGGATCCGGCCCGAATGTACTGTAGCAGCGCAGCGCGATTCCCGAGGTTGAACGCCGTCGGAGTTTGAGGCCGTCATCGATGGAGATCCGGTGGAGGAGGAGATCGTCGTCGCCGGAGCTTGATGCCGGTGATGGGGCGAGGGTGGCGCTGGCCGCGGTCGGTGGGGCGCGTGGAGGTCTCGGCGCCCGAGGTGACGGGGTCGCAGGGCCACCGTGGCTGGGTGCGGCAAGGTGACGGCCGCCGGCGAGAGAGGAGAAGGGCGGCGCGGCGAGGAGCTAGGCAGCGGGGCGCGCTGCGGCGAGGAAGAACACCGCGAGCGGCGGCGGCGGAGATCCGGGACTCGGGGGCCGGCCTCGGGCCCAGGCAGGCCCGCACGGGATCGGCGCTGAAGTGGCGGCGGTGCGTCCGGCCGGATCGGACGTGTCCGGCCGCGCAGAGGAGCTGGGAGCTAGGTTAGGGGTGGAGGAGACCCGAGATTTTTGGAGGAGGAGCTATTTATAGGCATAGAGGGAGCTAGGAAGCTCCAAACGGAGTGCGGTTTTCGGCCACGCGATCGTGATTGAACACTCTAGATGATGGAAGGGTTTTAGGTGGGTTTTGGGCCAAATTTGAAGGGTGTTGGGCTGCAACAAAAACGAGGCCTTCTCGGTCCCTCAGTTAACCGTTGGAGTATCAAACAAAGTCCAAATGGTACGGAACTTGACAGGCGGTCTACCGGTAGTAAAACAAGGCCGCATGACAAGTCTCGGTCCAATCCGGAAATGTTTAACCCCCACACATGAAAAGAGGTAGAAAGGGCACCGGAGGAGATAGGAGCGCCGGAATGCAAAACGGACAACGGGGAAAATGCTCGGATGCATGAGACGAACACGTATGCAAATGCAATGCACATGATGAAATGATATGAGATGCATGAAAAAGGCAACAACACACGGAGACAAAAACCCGAACCCGAGGAAAATAAAATAACTTAGCGCCGGAAACAGCAAGAGTTGGGATACATATAAGGTAAATTACATCCGGGGTGTTACACAAATCCCGATAGGAGTCGCACGTATCTCGTTCTCAGGGCACACCGGATGGGCCAGACGTCGGGTTGGCATAGACCCTGGTTGCCCAGGTGGCACCGGACATCACCCAGGTTGGACCAACACTCGGAGGAGCACTGGCTCGAGGGTTTAAAATAAAGATGACCCTTGAGTCTGTAGAACCCAAGGGAAAAGGCTTAGGTGGCAAATGTTAAAACCAAGGTTGGGCCTTGCTGGAGGAGTTTTATTCAAAGTGAACTGTCAAGGGGGTCCCATAACCCCATACGTGTTAGGAACGCAAAATCAAGGAACATAACACCGGTATGATGGAAACTAGGGCCACCCTTTACCAAGTATATAGGTGCATTAATTAAATAAGAGATAGTATGATATCCCAACATATCCATGTTCCAACATGGAACGATTTTCAACTTCACCTGCAACTAACAACGCTATAAGAGGGGCTGAGCAAAAGCGGTAACTTAGCCAAACAATGTTTCCTCGGAATGTGGGTTAGAGGCTTGACTTGGAAATGTGGGAGGCATGATAAATAAGTGGTAGGTAGCGCGACATAGCGATAGAGCGAACAACTAGCAAGCAAAGATAGCAGTGATATCGAGGGTAATGGTCATCTTGCCTGAAATCCCGCAAGGAAGAAGAACAAGTCCATGAAGAGATTAACGGACGTAGTCGAACGGATCCTCACAAACGTGACGTTACCGAAATTGACAAGAAGAAGCAACACCAGAAAGGAGCAAACAACATGGTAAACCAACAAGCATAAACAGGGCATGATGCACAATCAAGTATGATGCATGTCTGGTTTAATGATTCATGGCATGGCAAAGAGCAACCAACAATACTACAAATTAAATGGAGCTCGATATGCAATGAGTAGCATATCGAAGAAACACCACATTTAATTATTTCGTTCTCTCTCGTTTATGTACCCAACAAAATTAAATGTTATTAAACATGGCAAGGGGTGAAGCATAAGTAAACTAACTATTTAGGAAAGTTTAAATGAGGCCGGAAATAACAAACAACAATTCCGAAAAATCCTCATGTGCATATTTTGATTTGGTATTGTTCTGCCCTAAACCATATTTTAGAGTTGTTGAACATGCAAAGTAATGCCACCAAGTTAATCTATGCATTTATCTACCCCATTTACATATGAAATTTATTAAAATCCGAGCTATGGTTAATTAGTTATGAATTAAACCATTTTAGCATGAAAAAAGCAAATTAAATGCAAACAGAATTTTTAAACATTCTTAACATGCATGAAAGCAGCATATTTTGAAACTAGACGAAATTCTAAGCATTTTCCATATATAAAACATTTTAATATGATGCACAGTTGATGAGTTATTAAATTCATGAAGTAAAGGGGTTTTTCTACAAAACTGCAGTCTCTGGATAAATAGACAAACCGTTCCGCGGGGAAAAATAGTGACTCGGGCCGAAACTGGCCGGCCGAAAAGTGTACAGGAGAGGGGTGGGGGCTACTCACCGATGGGCTTGGCCCATTCAATGGAGAGGCTGGCCGGGCGCTGCTGGACCGTGCAGTTGCTGGGCTGAGGCGGGGCCGTGGCGAGGCCGGCCCACGCAAGTGCCAGTGCGAGCGGGCGCAGAGCCCCGTCCTCCCTGACGCGAGCGGTAGAAGGGATGGCACGACTGATTCCGGTGACGTCGGGGCGCAACGGACGCCGGAGGGGGACGGGAACAGGTGGATCCGGGCGTAGGGTCCCCGGATCCGGCGACGGACGAGGCCGAGGAGGCCGGCGACGAACTCGGCAGCGGCTCCTGCAACAATGGCGGCGGCGTGGATCTTAGAGGAGAGGGAAAGCACGGGAGAAGGGGGAAGAAGAGGAGGTGCGGGGCATTGCCTGGATGGAGGCTCGGCGAGCTCCGGCAGCGCGGGGTTCGGCTCCGGCAAGATCCAACCGGCGGGGAGGTCGCAGTCGCCGAAGCACGGCGACGTGGGAGTATGGCGATGTGAGGGGAGGCGCGGGAGCTCGGGGCTGGAGCTCCTACGGTGAGCAGCGGCGCGATGGGCTCGTCCGGGCCCAGATGGGCTCGGGCGGGCCGCAGATGGGCTCTAGAGGGCTGCGGCGGTGGGAGGTGATGGTTGGGCGACGTGGCGAGCCACGGTTGGCCGAGGAGGTGGTTGGCGGCGGCGCCGGCTTGCTGGATCTGCCAAGTGGCAACGCGCAGGTGGACGGGCACGGAAATGGAGGAGAAGGTGGGAGGTTGCGGTGGCTGATGATTGGGCGGGCGGAAATCAAGGAGGAGGGGAAGGAATGTCCAGATTGGGAAGGAGGGGTTCTATTTATAGCCGGGGAGGCTAGGGTTTGGTTCTAGAGGTGGTTTTGGAGCCCTCCAATCTCGATCGGATGATTCCGGGCGCGAGGGTGGTGTAGGTGGGCTAGAGGGCTGGTTTAGAGAGGGAGTAGGTCTGAGAGAGAAGAGCAGAGAGGCCCAACGACTATTTCTGGAGACAGAAAACGTCCGACATTTGACCGACTATATTGTCGCTATAGTTATCCATTGGGGCATCAAATGAACTCCGAATGTGATCAAATTTGGCAGGCGGCCTACTGACAACATAACAACACTGCATGCCAACTTTCAACCCATTCGGAGAACATTTTCCGGCCACTTATAAAATACTATTTCGGACTCAGAACGGATAGCGTAAAGAACTTGGAGACCCGGACGGATGCGAGTTTTGGAAACATGCAGATGCAATGCGGATGATGACATGGAAAAGATGCAACATGCAAGAGAATGACATGGCAATGATGGCGAATAACTATAAGACACCTGGCGCATCGGTCTCGGGGCGTCACAAAAACCTAGAGGAACAACTTGGAGGTTGAGCTTGCGGAAAGCTTCACAAAGATCTGGTTGGAATGGCTTGAGAATTAAGCTGTTGCAATAAGCCTTTCTGCTCAGGGCATCTGCAATGACATTCGCCTTGCCTGGAGTATATTCAATACTTGGATTGTACTCTTGAATCATTTCTACCCAACGAGTTTGCCTGAGGTTGAGGTTGGGTTGAGTGAAGATATATTTGAGGCTCTTGTGATCGGTGAAAATGTCGACTTGCCTTCCCAACAAGAGATGTCTCCATGTTATTAATGCATGGACAACTACCGCCAACTCAAGATCGTGAGTGGGGTAGTTTCTTTCATTTGGCTTCAACTGACGAGAAGTATAGGCCACATCTTTCTTCTCTTGCATTAACACGACACCAAGACCTTGCAACGAGGCATCACAGAAAACTTCGAAGGGTTTGGACTCATTAGGAGGAGTTAGGACAGGAGCTGAGACGGGCTTCTCTTTGAGAACATTGAAAGCGACGTCACACTCAGGAGTCCAGGAATACTTGACATGCTTCTAGAGGATGTTGGAAAGAGGTTTAGCAATCTTTGAGAAATTCTCAATGAATCTTCGGCAATAGCTTACAAGGACGAGGAAACTGCGGAGCTGCTTGACATTCTGAGGAGGCTCCCAGTTCACAATTGCAGAAACCTTCTCCGGATTAACAGCAATGCCCTTGGCGGAGATGATGTGACCAAGGTAAATAACTTCATCAAGCCAAAACTCACATTTGGAGAATTTTGCATAGAATTGATACTCTCTGAGCTTGTCGATCACCAATCGCAAATGTTTGTCATGATCCTTCTTATTCTTGGAGAACACCAAGATATCATCGAGATACACCAGGACGAATTCATTTGTGTAGAGGTTGAAGATGAAGTTCATCATTCGAGAGAATGTTGGAGGGGCATTGACAAGGCCTAAAGACATGACAATATATTCATAAGAACCAAAGCTTGTTTTGAATGCTGTCTTGGGGATATCTTCTTCACGAATGCGAATCTGATGATAACCCATATGAAGGTCAAGCTTGGAGAACACCTTTGCACCTTTGAGTTGCTCGAATAGCTCATTGATGTTGGGAAGTGAGTACTTGTTCTTGATTGTCTTCTTGTTCAATGGACGATAGTCGACGCAAAGTCGGTCCATGCCATCCTTCTTCTGGAAAAAAAAGAACACCACAACCCCACGTAGATGAACTTGGTCTGATCAGACCCAGATGCTCTTATTCATCGAGCTGTTTCTTCAATTCTTTCAGCTCCTTTGGCCCAAGCTTGTATGCACGCTTGCAAACAGGTTATGTACCGGGCTCAAGATCAATAACGAACTCGACTGACTGGTGAGGAGGCATACCCGGAAGCTCTTCTGGAAAGACATCTTGGTACTCGCAAACAACTGGAATCTGAGAAATAGCATCTAACTCGCCCTTCTCATTGAGAGAGAACAACCGAATGGTTTCATCACGAGCGGCATATATGATCACATCCTCAGAAGATTGTGTCAATTTAATCTCCCTGGCAGCACAATCAAGGAAGGCCTTGTGCATAGAAAGCCAATCCATGCCAAGAATTAGATCAATATCAAAGTCACCGAGAAGAATTGGGGAAGCCAGGAATTTATAGTTGCCCATCTTGATAGTGACATCAGGAGCTACCAAACTAGAAGTCATAAGCTTTCGCAGGGAAACCACTTGCATAATTTTCGCCAAAACCTCTATGTCAACATTGTGCTCCAATGCAAATGGGTATGACATGAAAGAATGCGATGCACCAGAATCAAACAATACTTTTGCAGGAATGGAGTTAACTGAAAGGTTACCCATGATCACATATGAAGAATCCTCTGCTTGAGCTGCATTCATCATGTTCACCTTTGCATGCTTTGGATTGTGCTTGACCACTGCACTGCTTGAAGACCTCACAGGAGGAGGAGGCGGAAGGTGCCTTTGGTTGAAGCACTTGTCTGCATAGTGACCTTTCTGCTGACACTTGTTGCAAGTAACCTCTGAGAGCGGACGACGATAAGGAGGAGGAGGACCACCTATCCTCGGAGCTTGAGTCTGAGACTTGTTCTGATAGCCTGGGTTGGGTGGGTGGGAGGATCCGTGGCCACCTTTGTTCTTCTGCTGGTAGGGCTGACGAAATGGAGGAGGCGGAGGAAGCCAAAACTTCTGTTGCTTAGTTTCCACTTGTGAGGAAGAAGAAGACTGAACTGCATCCCTGATTCTCTCTTTGAAGCCTCACACTTGAGCTGAGCAGCTTCTTGCTTGAGGACCATCTTATATAACTGATCAAACTGAGTAGGCTCAACAAGAACGAGAGCTAACTGCAGATCCTCTCTGAGGCCATCCCTGAAGTGATAGATCATGCTCTTTTCATCAGGAACATCCTACCTTGTGAAGCGAGCAAGTTTCTAAAACTGGATGTTGTATTGATACACGGACATGCTTCCTTTCTTCAGATTGCGGAATTCTGCACACTTGCTCTCGACAACACTAGTTGGAATGTGATGAGCTTTAAAGTCCCGACAAAAGTCAGTCCATGTAATCGGTCGGGCCCCTCTGGAATCTTTGTATTGCTGATACTAATATGCAGCTTGGTCCTTGAGCTGAAAAGAAGCGAACTTCATGAAGTCCTCAGTCCTGACATTGCTACATTCAAAATGCTTGATGATGTCCACAAGCCAATCATCGGCATCCATGGCCTCGGCACAATTGCTGAAAGACTTTGGCTGATTTGCAAGAAACTGGTTGAGGGTAGCAAACTGAGGTTGATTGTTGAATTTCCCTTGACCTTGATTCCCTTGGTTGCCTTGGCCTTGGTTGCGCTATTGCAAGAGTTGCAAAAGAATCTGGGTATTGGCGTTGGTGGCTGCCATAACAGCTTGCCATGCCTCTGGAGGCGGAGGAGGTGGCGGAGGTGGAGGGTTCGCCTGATCCCCATCGTTGTGGTCCGGATCCAGACGTGTTGGAGGAGCCATCCTGAAGAGGGTGACTGATACATCTCCAACGTATCTATAATTTTTGATTGTTCCATGCTATTATATTATCTGTTTTGGATGTTTAATGGGCTTTAATATACCTTTTATATTATTTTTGGGACTGACTTACTAACCAAAGGCCTAGTGCAAATTGCTGTTTTTTTGCCTCTTTCAATGTTTCGCAGAAAAGGAATATCAAACGGAATCCAAACGGAATGAAACCTTCGGGAGAGTTATTTTTTGAACAAACGTGATCCAGGAGACTTGGAGTGGACGTCAAGAAAGAAGCAAGGAGGCCACGAGGCAGGAGGGCGCGCCTAGGGGGGCAGGCGCGCCCCCACCCTCATGGGCCCCTCGCAGCTCCACCGACCTACTTCTTACTCCTATATATACCCATATACCCTGAAAACATCCAGGAGCATGACAAAACCCTATTTCCACCGCCGCAACCTTCTGTACCCATGAGATCCCATCTTGGGGCCTTTTCCGCCACTCCACCGGAGGGGGAATCGATCACGGAGGGCTTCTACATCAACACCATACCCTCTCCGATGATGTGTGATTAGTTTACCACAGACCTTCGGGTCCATAGTTATTAGCTAGATGACTTCTTCTCTCTCTTTGGATCTCAATACAAAGTTCTCCTCGATTCTCTTCGAGATCCGATGAATTGTGGGTTTATGATCAAGATTATCTATGAACAATATTTGATTCTTCTCCGAATTCTTTTATGCATGATTTAATATATTTGCAAGTCTCGTCAAATTATCAGTTTGGTTTGGCCTACTAGATTGATCTTTCTTGCAATGGTAGAAGTGCTTAGCTTTGGGTTCAATCTTGCGGTGTCCTTTCCCAGTGACAGCAGGGGCAGCAAGGCACGTATTGTATTGTTGCCACCGAGGATAAAAATATGGGGTTTATATCATATTGCTTGAGTTTATCCCTCTACATCATGTCATCTTGCCTAATGCGTTACTCTGATCTTATGAACTTAATACTCTAGATGCATGCTGGATAGCGGCCGATGTGTGGAGTAATAGTAGTAGATACAGAATCGTTTCGGTCTACTTGTCGCGGATGTGATGCCTATATACATGATCATGCCTAGATATTCTCATAAATATGCGCTTTTCTATCAATTGCTCGACAGTATTTTGTTCACCCACCGAAGAATTTGCTATATTGAGAGAAGCCACTTGTGAAACCTATGGCTCCCGGGTCTATTTTCCATCATCTTATTTTCCTATCCACTTGCTATTTCTATCGTTGTTTATTTTGCGATCTTTATTTTCCAATCTATACAACAAAAATACCAAAAATATTTATCTTATTATCTCTATCAGATCTCACTTTCGTAAGTGACCGTGAAGGGATTGACAACCCCTTTATCACGTTGGTTGCGAGGTTCTTGTTTGTTTGTGCAGGTACGAGGGACTTGTGTGTAATCTCCTACTGGATTGATACCTTGGTTCTCAAAAACTGAGGGAAATACTTACGCTACTTTGCTGCATCACCCTTTCCTCTTCAAGGGAAAACCAACGCATGCTCAAGAGCTTGCAGTGACATCCGTTAGAACCGTGATAGACAGATAGACAAGCTGAATCAATGGATAGAAATTGCAACATATAGTTTTCACAATAAACATTAGAACAAAGATTGAACGAATGAATTCCAAAGTTAACATTACACGACCATTAAGGTGAGAAACCACTTAGATAAAGGTTGATGAAAGAAACAACAAGGTACGACTAGAACAAATAAGTGGTAAGGATTACCCAATCCTATACCAAATATCTGCCGGAAGAGTAACTAGAGCTACTTGAATTCCCACCTATTAACTCCCGAAACTTTCTGGTTATGCAATCTGGTGTTGGGGATACAGGGAGGCACAATATATATCACACAACTAAAAAGCCCTACGCTCCAACTGTATCCATCCGTCAACACATAACCAAGAAAAATCCGGAAATCATGTACCTCAACCTTTGAAAAGCATCCGTTATACAAGTTGTGGCAATACTCCCGAACTCCCTCCCCAGTACTGGGTGGCGTCGAGGTTCTCTCACCACTAACTGCATAAAAGAGATTTTCGATGTCGGCGAACTCAGGTATTCCAGAACTGCAACAATAAAATTGTGACGACAACACCTCGAAGCTCAACTCCCCGGGATACTACCACAACCCCTAAATGTCAGGAGGCACCAAGAACAATCTTCTCGTCACAAGAATATCAGAACGATCCCAAGATACCCGCGTGATCCTAATATTTTTCTAGTGAAAATGAGGAGAGGAAATTCAAAACATCTATGTCAGGAGACTTCACCAGAGTGACCAAGGGGGCTGAGGTGTAAAAAGAATCCTACTCTCCGATATATATAATCCTAAGACTCAAAACATTTTTGTTCTAGACTCAACAATGTCAGTGATTCGATCAGGCAGGGGGCTCCTAAGTCGGGAATGGCTCTGATTACCAACTTGTAACGCCCAAGATGCGGCTATATCTCCCACGTGTCGAGGCACGACTTAGAGGCATAACTGCATGTTGGTTTTGTCGCAAGAAGGGTCATCTTCATACAATCCCATGTAATGAACAAGGAAGTAAATAGTTGGCTTACAATCGCCACGTCACACAAGGATCAATTAATTCATACATCATTCAGAGTACACACAAAGTCCGTCTACGGACAAATCCAAATGAAAAGAAGACAACCCCAAATGCTAAATCCCGATCGTCCCAACTGGGCACCACTACTGATCATCCGGAAATGAAACATAGTAATGACCAAGGTCCTTGTCGAACTCCCACTTGAGTTCGGTGGCATCACCTGCACTGGTATCATCGGCACCTGCAACTGTTTTGGTAGCATCTGTGAGTCACGAGGACTCAGCAATCTCACAACCTGCGAGATCAAGACTATTTAATCTTATAGGTTGGATGTGGTTATGAGGTGGAGTTGTAGCAAGCACTAAGCAATTATGGTGGCTAACATACGAGTACAAGAGTAAGATGAGAAACTACGCAATAGACGTAAAGCTAGAAGTGATCAAGAAGTGATCCTGAACTACTTACGTTCATACATAACCCAACTATTTTCACTTCCCGAACTCCGTCGAAAAGAGACCATCACGGTTACACACGCGGTTGATGCAATTTAATTAAATCAAGTGTCAAGTTCTCTACAGCCGGATATTAACAAATTCCCATCTGCCACATAACCGTGGGCACGACTCTCAAAAGTTTATACCCTGCAGGGGTGTCCCAACTTAACCCATCACAAGCTCTCACGATCAAGAAGGATATTCCCTCTCCTGGAATAACCTGATCAGTCTCGGAATCCCGGTTACCAGACATTTCGACAAAGGTAAAACCAGACCAGCAAGACCGCTGACGTGCCGACAAATCCCGATAGGAGTCGCACGTATCTCGTTCTCAGGGCACACCGGATGAGACATCCTATGAGTAAAACCAACCCTCGAGTTTCCCCGAGGTAGCCCCGCAGTCTACTCGGTTCGGACCAACACTCAGAGGAACACTGACCCGGGGGGTTGAATTAAGAAATCCTCGGGTTAATTACTCCCTAGGTAAATTTTAGTTGTTATTAGGCAAATGGTAAAACCAAGGTTGGGCCTTGCTGGAGGAGTTTTATTCAAAGCAAACTGTCAAGGGGGTCCCATAACCCCAACCACGTAAGGAACGCAAAATCAAGGAAAATAACACCGGTATGACGGAAACTAGGGCAGCAAGAGTGGAACAAAACACCGAGCAAAAGGCCAAGTCTTCCACCCTTTCCCAAGTATATAGATGCATTAATTAAATAAGAGATATTGTAATATACCAACATATCCATGTTCCAACATGGAACAACCTACAAGGCACCTGCAACTAGCAATGCTATAAGAGGGGTTGGGCAAAAGCGCTAACATAGCCAAACAACGATTTGCTAGAAAGGTGGGTTAGAGGCTTGACATGGAAATATGGGAGGCATGATAAACAAGTGTTTGGTAGTGCGACATAGCGATAGAACGAACAACTAGCAAGCAAAGATAGAAGTGATATCGGGGGTAATGATCATCTTGCCTGCAAAGTTCTCAGGGTTGTCGAAAACTTGCTCCTCGTAAACATACTCGACAGGATCGTCATTCACGAACTCGTCTGCCAGCTCTACCCAAAGCAAGAACACAAGCAACGGAACCACGATCAATCACGGTGCAATGCACAAGCTACATGATGCAAGACATGGCATGAAATGCAAGATATGATGTGCAATGCATAAGGGTACTCCGGCAGGGAAAAGATGATCATGGAATCAACTTGGCAAACCAAGCATGCCACTGGATAGGTTAGGAGATTTCGGTCAAAATCAATATAAGGATCACCGGAAACGGATGCACGGTTTGCGAATGACGAGCAAAACAAAAACGATGCAAGACTGCGCTTAACAGCATCATAGCACTTAATACGCATCAAGAAACTATGCTACAACACTCCAACATAGCAACAAAGCACATGGAAGTGAAGTACAAATGAAGCTCTACAAATCATGAACACTGAGCTCCTTCTAGAACTCGCTAGAACAAGTCTAAAACAGCATGGCAAAAATGCAAATGACAGCAGATTCACAGACTTAGTGAAAATACTGAACATGGCATAATCAGCATCAGGTAACAATGTGAAAATACTGAATATGGCATAATCAGCATCAGGTATCAATGTTTAGAGCTAGTAAACTACATGCTAAAGGATCATAACATGGCAAACAAGAGCATGGCATGCAAGTACTAAAGGCAAAGAACAAAACTCCCTTACCGAACTTTAGCCAAAGATGCACAGAAAAGATGGTAGCATCAATGCAAACATGCCAAGTGATATGAGAAGTTCTAGACTTAGTAGAAAAACATAGCATGTCAGAAACAGATTCATGATAGCAACTTTGCAAGCTCGTGCCACTCACCATAAAGCATTTCATGGTATCAAAAGGTAACCAATATTAAGAAGACACAATTATGAAGCTAAACATGGCAAGAGAAAGTTCATAGGGTGCATGGATCACTAACAAAACACATGGCACAAATGCACTTCCTGTTAACAACCTGCCAGCAACAATATTTAACAAAAGTAGAGCATGGTAATGACAAGCTACACCACCTCATAATTACAACCAGAGGCATGAATGGGTAGCACATAACCATATGTTCAAAACACTCTTACTGAACTTCATCAAAATATGCATGGATGTACTTGTGGCAACAAGTCAATATAGCAACATAATGTGACAGGAAAAGACTTAGCAGAAAAACTAAGTGTCTAGAATCAGCAACATCATGTGGCCTACTTTGCATGCTTGTGCTAGTCACCACAGAGCTCATAAAAATATAAGGCTTGCACCGCTGTAAAGATGGTATGAAGATCCTCCTAAAACATGTAGGCATTATTCTCAAAGGATGCACACACAAAATGCTACGAAAATGACAAAGCAGCAAGTTATGATGAATTCCAGCAGACAACATCATATAACACATTTGCAACGAAAATTAGGGCATCAATATGGACAGTAACATGCATGAAAATGACACTAACATGAAGAGCATCGCGAGCTGAACATTCGATATATCATATGCGCAAATCGATGCTACGAGCATGGAGATATGAACAGTCAAACATGGGAACATGATATAGAGATATTTTGGGACTTAGAAGATTCTTTTTACCCCGCGCGATCTAGGGTTCCTCGGTACGCGAACCGAGGCGGCGGCTGATCTCGCCGGAGTTGAGGGAGGCGGCGGCCGGAGCTTAAGGGAGAGGTGCTCCGGCGAGGAGGATTGACGGAGGCGCCGGATCTGGCTGGCGGAAGTCGGACGACGACGGCGGGGTCCGATGGACGCGCGGTGGCGGGCGGCTCCAGCGGGCGGCGGTGGGCGGCGCGGGTCGGCGAAGGGCGGCGGAGCTCGAGCGTGGCAGCGGGCGGCGGATGGGCTCGCGGGCCCGCGACGGGCTCGTCGGGTCGTGGCGGCTGGAGGGCGGCGGGTGGACACGTGATGCGATACGGTTCGACGGGGGTGGTGGCGCGGACGCGTCTGGCCGGAGCGGACATGTCCGGCAGCAAGGAGGAGGCGGTGGCTAGGGTTTGATCCGCAATTTTCAGGGGGAGAGGCATATTTATAGGTAGGGGGCTAGGAGAATCCAAATGAGGTGCGGCTTTCGCCCACACGATCATGATCCAACGGTGGAGAGCATGGAGGGGGTTTATATGGGCTATTGGGCTATTTTGGTGGGGTGCTAGGATGCAAAGAGAGGGGGGGTTTGCGGTTACTCGGTTAACTGTTGGGGCATCAAACAACCTCCAAATGGAGCGAATTTAACAGGCAGCCTACCGGTAATGTACCAAGGCCACTCGACAAATCTTGGCCCCATTCCGAGAACGTTTTTCTCCCGCTCGAAACGAGATCTGAGGGGTGCAATGGGTGCATGTGTGAGTGTCGTATACCGAAACGGATAAAGGGGAAATGACTAGATGCATGAGATGAACACGAATGCAAATGAGATGCACATGATGACATGAGGTGAAATGCATGACATGAACAAAATGCAAAACGAGGACAAAACCCAACCATAGAGAATATAGCATATAACATTGCTGGAGATGGCAAGAGTTGGAGTTACAATTATGGAATGTTACATCCGGGGCATTACAGAAACTTAACCATCTTTGATTAACGACTTAGTCTAGTAGAGGCTTACTAGGGACACTGTGTTTTGTCTATGTATCCACACATGTATCAAGTTTCCGGTTAATACAATTCTAGCATGAATAATAAACATTTACCATGATATAAGAAAATATAAAATAACAAGTTTATTATTGCCTCTGAGGCATATTTTGTTCAGAACGAGTAAAGAAACTTACCGGTAACGAGATTGAACTAGGTATGAAGATACCGATGATCAAATCTCGGGCAAGTAACATACCCATGGACAAAGGGAATTACGTATGTTGTCATAACAGTTCGACCGATGTCGTGGAATTGTCACGACAGATGTCCTAGTGTGAGGACTTAGTCGTGGAGCCATTGCAATGAGGTTAGCTTAAAGGGGTTAATCAGGACAAAGGACACAAGGAGTTTATACTAGTTCAGCCCCTTACAATGAAGGTAAAAGCCTAGTCTAGTTTGTAGGTGGTATTGCTATGGTTTCGATGAGCAGGGAGCGAATATGCTTGACCTGGCTCTCGATCTGTTGTTTCTTGTCCTAAGACGCCACTAGGTTGTCCACTTATATACACGGGTTGACGCCCTACAGGCTACAGAGTCCCGGCCGGCTTATATAACGTATCCGGCTCGGTGACCTTTCTTACATGCCTTACAATACAAGTTTACATACACGACGGTTTATTTCCATGGGCCTTTAGCCTCCTTCGGGTCTAGGCCCTCTACCAAGCCTATCTATGAACCACCATATGATCTTGGGCTTCATTGCGATGAATCGTCATAGGGATGACCCGGTCCCTCCTGGGCGGGTTATACCTAATAGTTATATCGCCAACATTAGGCCCCAGGTTGATTTGAACTTATTCATGTCAATCTTCAAGACTTAGAAAAATCCTTCCACATCTATTGTGAAAACCTTATAACCCGCCATGACGTCATCTCCAAGAATTTCGGAAACCCGCCACGACGTCATCTTTTAATGGATCTTTATCTTAATGTCTTTCCGAAAATCGAGGCATCCAATTAGCTGGATAACCATCATTTGGCCTCCTCGTCTTTCGTGCGTGCCTGTTTTTCTGTTTCCTTATAAATAGGACCATAGAGTCATCTTTCATTCTTCTCCTTCTCCTTTCTTCCTCCTCACGACGCACCGACCCGCACGAGCCTCACCGCCGTCGACCTCCGTTTCCAACCTCAACTCCGGCCGCTGCATCGCCCTGAATAGACCAGAAAACTGCGACGCCACTTCGCTGTCATAACAGTATGAGTAAGCCATCTTTCCTTCATCATAGATTTGTCATTAGGTTTTGTTGGTGTTCGTCGGTGTTCATCAGCGTTCGTCGCCGCCCTTCTATCTCCCTGTTTATCTTCATCAGTTAGATCCAAAAACCATATGAATCTTGCACGGTAGAAGTTTTAGCACTTGTTTTTGACACTAGAATATATCCCCACCGTGACAGATCTCCTCTAGGGAACCTATGCTTTTCCACTGTCACCTTTGTAGATTTCGAATTTATTTCCTTTTTCTGAACAACGGTAGATCCAAATTTGCAACCTCAATCTGCAGAACCTGTTTGTCCTAACACTTAGAGCAACTCTAGCAGACCCCGCAAAATGCCTGGCCCACAAAAATTCCGGAGAGTATGCGGGCTCGGGCCAATATTCCGGCCAGAACAGTGCCCGCATACTTGACCGGCCCACAAAATTTTTTGCCGCAGCCCGCAAACCGCACGCCCCGAGCACTATAAGTGCGGTTCCGCGACCCTTTTGCGGGTCCAAACCCTATCCCCCCGCCGCCGTGAGCCACCCGATTGCCCTTTCCCCTCTCCCAATTTCTCACCATCGGCGACCCTCTGCCCCGCCTCCGGCCGCCATGTGGGGGCGAATGTGGATCTCCGGACGCGGCTCTGGCAGTAGATCCGACCGTGAGAGGGACCCGGAGTGCGAGCGGCGCGTCCGGTCCGATGGCGCAAGGAAGCGCGGCGCCTGGAGGTGGACCAACCACGGGCTGTCGTCGCCGGCGAGCTTCGACCACCGCAAGACGGAGGAGTACGACCGCCGGCACGCGTCCTTCTCCTCTTTGAGGTCTTCCTATGCCCGATCCTCCTCCTCCTCCGCCGCGGGCTTCGTCCCCGTGAAGAGGGAGTGGTCGGACGAGGAGGAGGAGCCGAAGCCGCCGGCACCGTTCCCCTTCGTGCCGGTGAAGGAGGAGCCCGAGGAGCCCGCTCTACTTGGCCGCCGTGGAGTCGTCGGGCCTGAGGACTACGTAGCGGACTTCGATGCCGTCGCCGCCGCCATCGCCGAGCGGAGCGTGCGTGAGGAGGAGGAGCGCTGGTGCCACGCCGAGGAGCTCGAAGCCCTCGAGTGGCGGCAGGCGGTTGCCGACAACGTCGCTGCCAACGAGAAGGCTGACGAGTGGCACCGCATCCGCACGGAGCAGGCGGAGAAATACGTCGATCTGTGCAGCTCTGGCGAGGAGGATTGAGGGTCCGGCTCTTCCACGGCGTCGTCCAATTTGCCGCGACCTCGCCGCTGTCAGATCCGACCCCCTAGTACTAGTTTAACGTAGTATGTAGTATAGCTATGCTTGTAGTTTGTTGATCATGTGATGAACTATGTAGTATGTGATGAACTATGTTTGTGCAATTTCTCCCGCGAAAGTATTTTTTCAAATTATGCAGGTTTAGATAAGAGTTCTGCTCGGCCGCGCATGTTTTTGACCCACAAACGCGATCTTCGTCAAACCGCAAACGCATTTTACGGGTCGTATTTTTGCGGGGTCTGCTAGAGTTGCTCTTAGCAAATTATAGCCTTGGTAGATCTTGAATGCATTTAGTCATGGCGGCTTATTCTGCCGGTTTATTGTTACTTCATATATCATTAGCCCTTGCTTAAGCCGCCATTCTGAACATGCACTGTATTTGTTAACTTGCAATTTTAACAATCATCTTGATCTGGCAAATTCTTTCCTATCTTTTAGGTTGTCCTTTCACCATGCTGCCCAAAACAATCACGACCTGCAACTGGGTTCCCTCCATAGTCACTGAGGACACCTTGAAGGATTTCTTCACCGTTGGATATTTGCCAGATAAGAGTGTAATGCATTACCATGTTCCTGACCTGGGCGAAGAGAAACCTCAGCCTAAGGATGATGAAGTTATCGTATTTACTGATCATATGAACCGGAGTTTCTCGCCACCCGACTCTAAATTCCTCAAAGATATCCTACACTTCTTCAAACTCCATCCGCAAGACATTGGACCCAATTCCATATCAAACATCTGTAACTTCCAAGTCTTTTGTGAGGTATACCTTCAAGAGGAGCCTAGTGTTGAGCTTTTCAGAGAGTATTTCTACTTGAACCGGCAGAACGAGTTCACAAATGGGCCCAGCTTGGAGCTTGGCGGGATTTCAATTCAACGCATACGAGATGACATCTTCCCTCAAGTAGCTCTGCCAAGCCATCCTAAAGACTGGGACCAAAATTGGTTCTACTGCAAAGATATCTCTCCGTCTGATGAGAATCCGTTGCTGGGTTATCAGCCTGAGCGCCTCGATTCAAAGTACCAACTCCCTGATAAACTTACTGCCCCCGAACGCAAGAAACTTGTCCATATAATCAGAAAAGTTCAAGCCTTGATAGGAAACGACTTAATTGGAGTCGACTTAATCCGCTGCTGGGTCGCATGGCGGATCATGCCCTAAAGTCGCCGATCCGGCTTAATGTGTAACTATACAGGAGGAACAGATGATCCTTACGCCATAGCTCTCTACGATTGACTGAAGAGGGTATCGTTGAGTGATACGTCCATTTTGCATCATGCTTTTATATCGATATTTATTGCATTATGGGCTGTTATTACACATTACGTCACAATACTTATGCCTATCCTGTCTTATTTTACAAGGTTTACATAAAGAGGGAGAATGCTGGCAGCTGAGATTCTGGGCTGGAAAAGGAGCAAATATTAGAGACCTATTCTGCACAGCTCCAAAAGTCCTGAAACTTCACGGAAGTCATTTTCAGAATATATTAAAAATACTAAGTGCAAGAAGTTGCAGAGGGGGCCACACCTTAGCCACGAGGGTGGGGGGCACGCCCTACCCCCTGGGCGCGCCCCCCTGCCTCGTGGGCCCCCTGGTGGCCCTCCGATGCCCATCTTCTGCTATATGGAGTCTTTCGTTAAAGAAAAAATCATAAGCAAGCTTTCGGGACGAGACTCCGCCGCCACGAGGCGGAACCTTGGCGGAACCAATCAAGGGCTCTGGCGGAGCTGTTCTGCTAGGCAAACTTCCCTCCGGGAGGGGGAAATCATCACCATCGTCATCACCAACGATCCTGTCATCGGGAGGGGGTCAATCTCCATCAACATCTTCACCAGCACCATCTCCTCTCAAACCCTTGTTCATCCCTTGTAACCAATTCTTGTCTCCAAGTCTAGGATTGGTACTTGTGGGTTGCTAGTAGTGTTGATTACTCCTTGTAGTTGATGCTAGTTGGTTTACTTGGTGGAAGATCATATGTTCAGATCCTATATGCACATCAATACCCCTCTGATTTTGAACATGAATATGCTTTGTGAGTAGTTACGTTTGTTCCCGAGGACATGCGAGAAGTCTTGCTATTAGTAGTCAATTGAATTTGGTATTCGTTCGATATTTTGATGAGATGTATGTTGTCTCTCCTCTAGTGGTGTTATGTGAACGTCGAATACATGACACTTCACCATTATTTGGGCCTAGAGGAAGGAATTGGGATGTAATAAGTAGATGATGGGTTGCTAGAGTGACAGAAGCTTAAACCCTAGTTTATGCGTTGCTTCGTAAGGGGCTGATTGGGATCCATACGTTTCATGCTATGGTTAGGTTTACCATAATACTTTTGTTGTAGTTGTGGATGCTTGCAATAGAGGTTAATCATAAGTGGGATGTTTGTCCAAGTAAGGGCAGCACCCAAGCACCGGTCCACCCACATACCAAATTATCAAAGTACCGAACGCGAATCATATGATCGTGATGAAACCTAGCTTGACGATAATTCCCATGTGTCCTCAGGAGCGCTTTACATCATATAAGAGTTTGTCCAGGCTTGTCCTTTGTTCCAAAAAGGATTGGGCCACCTTGCTTCACTTTATTTACTTTTGTTACTTTTTGATCGTTACAGAGAATACCTTGGAATACCTGTTACTTGTTGCTCTTATCACAAAACTATCTATTACCTACAATTTCAGTGCTTGCAGAGAATACCTTGCTGAAAACCGCTTATCATTTGCTTCTGCTCCTCGTTGGGTTCGACACTCTTACTTATCGAAAGGACTGTGATAGATCCCCTATACTTGTGGGTAATTAAGACTCTTTTCTGGCGCCGTAACCGGGGAGTGAAGCGCCTTTGGTTGGTGGAATTTGGTAAGGAAAAAAATTATATAGTGTGTTGAAATTTACTGTCACTTGTTACTATGGAAAGTAATCCTCTGAGGGGCTTGTTCGGGGTATCTTCAACCCGACCAGTAGAGCAAAGAGTTTCTCCTCAACCTCCTGAAAATGAAAATGTCTGCTTTGAAATTCCTTCGGGTATGATAGAAAAACTGCTAGCTAATCCTTTTGCAGGAGATGGAACATTACATCCTGATGAGCACCTAATATATGTGGATGAAGTTTGTGGATTATTTAAGCTTGTAGGTATGCCTGATGATGTTATCAAGAAGAAGGTCTTCCCTTTATCTTTGGAGGGAGATGCATTGACATGGTATAGGCTATGTGATGATATGGGATCATGGAACTACAAACGATTGCAATTGGAATTTCATCAGAAGTTTTATCCTATGCATCTTGTTCATCATGATCGTAATTATATATATAATTTTTGGCCTCGCAAAGGAGAAAGCATCGCTCAATCTTGGGGGAGGCTTAAATCAATGTTATATTCATGCCCCAATCATGAGCTCTCAAGATAAATGATTATCCAAAATTTCTATGCTCGGCTTTCTGATAACAATCGCACCATGCTCTATACTTCTTGTGCTGGCTCTTTTATGATGAAGACTATTGAATTCAAATGGGATTTATTGGAAATAATTAAACACAACTCTGAAGATTGGGATCTCGATGAAGGTAAGGAGTCAGGTATGACACCTAAGTTTGATTGTGTTAAATCTTTTACGGATACCGATGTTTTCTGTAAATTTAGCACTAAATATGGACTTGACTCTGAGATAGTAGCTTCTTTCTGTGAATCTTTTGCTACTCATGTTGATCTCCCTAAGGAGAAGTGGTTTAAATATTATCCTCCCATAGAAGTAAAAGTAGCTGCACCTATTAAAGTTGAAGAAAAGACTATCACTTATAATGATTCTATTATTCGTACTGCTTGTGTTGAGAAACCACCTTTTTCTGTTAGGATGAAAGATCATGCTAAAGCTTCAACTGTGGTTCATAAAAATCAATATTAGAACCTATACACCTCCTGAGCAAGTTAAAGTTGAACCTAATATTGCTATTGTTAAGGATCTCTTGGCTGATAATATTGATGGGCATGCTATCTATTTCTGTGATGAAACTGCTAGAATTGCTAAACCTTGTGCTAAAGATAAACATAGACCTGTGGTAGGCATGCTTGTTATTTCTGTTAAAATAGGAGATCATTGTTATCATGGCTTGTGCAATATGGGTGCTAGTGCTAGTGCAATACCTATTGACTTATACATAGAAATTATGGATGATATTGCACCTGCTGAGTTAGAAGAAATTGATGTCACCATTAAACTTGCCAATAGAGATACTATTTCACCAATGGGAATTGTTAGAGATGTTGAAGTCTTGTGTGGAAAAACTAAATATCCTGCTGATTTTCTTGTTCTTGGTTCCCCACAAGATAGCTTTTGTCCCATTATATTTGGTAGACCCTTCTTAAACACTGTTAATGCTAGGATAGACTGCAAAAAGGATGTTATTACTATTGGTTTTGGTGATATGTCTCATGAGTTTAACTTTTCTAAATTTCATAAACAACACCGTGAAGAAGAATTGCCTAGTAAATATGAAATTATTGGTCTTGCTTCTGTTGTCGTACCTCCTAGTGATCCTTTAGAACAATATTTGCTAGACCATGAAAGTGATAGGTATCTGAATGAAAGAAGGGAAATAGATGAAGTGTTCTTTAAACAGGGACCTATTTTGAAACACAACTTGCCTGTTGAAATCTTAGGGGATCCTCCTCCACCCAAGGGTGATCCCGTGTTTGAGCTTAAACCATTGCCTGATACTCTTAAATATGCTTATCTTGATGAAAAGAAGATATATCCTGTTATTATTAGTGATAACCTTTCTGAGAAGGAGGAAGAAAAATTATTGAAAAATCTGAAGAAGCACTGTGCTGCTATTGGATATACTCTTGATGATCTTAAGGGCATTAGTCCCACTCTATGTCAACACAAAATAAATTTGGAGAAAGATGCCAAACCAGTTATTGATCACCAACGACGACTGAATCCTAAGATGAAAGAAGTGGTAAGAAAAGAAATACTAAAGCTCCTTGAGGCAGGTATAATTTATCCCATTGCTGATAGTCAGTGGGTAAGTCCTGTCCATTGTGTCCCTAAGAAGGGAGGTATTACTGTCGGTCCTAATGATAAAGATGAATTGATTCCGCAAAGAATTATTACAGGCTATAGGATGGTAATTGATTTCCGCAAATTAAATAAGGCTACTAAAAAGATCATTACCCCTTACCTTTTATTGATCAAATGCTAGAAAGATTATCCAAACATACACATTTTTGCTTTCTAGATGGTTATTCTGGTTTCTCTCAAATACCTGTGTCAGCTGATGATCAATCTAAGACCACTTTTACTTGCCCTTTCGGTAATTTTGCTTATAGACGTATGCCTTTTGGTTTATGTAATGCACCTGCTACCTTTCAAACATGCATGATGGCTATATTTTCTGATTTTTGTGAAAAGATATGTGAGGTATTCATGGATGATTTCTCCATTTATGGATCCTCTTTTGATGATTGCTTAAGCAACCTTGATCGAGTTTTGCAGAGATGTGAAGAAACTAACCTTGTTTTGAATTGGGAGAAATGCCACTTTATGGTTAATGAAGGTATTGTATTGGGGCACAAAATTTCTGAAAGAGGCATTGAAGTTGACAAAGCTAAAGTTGATGCTATTGAAAAGATGTCGTGTCCCAAGGACATCAAAGGTATAAGAAGTTTCCTTGGTCATGCCGGTTTTTATACGAGGTTCGTTAAGGACTTCTCAAAAATTTCTCGGCCCCTGACTAATTTATTACAAAAAGATATACCATTCGTCTTTGATGATGATTGTGTAAAAGCCTTTGAAATACTTAAGAAAGCATTAATCTCTGCACCTATTGTTCAGCCACATGATTGGAATTTACCTTTTGAAATTATGTGTGATGCTAGTGATTATGCTATAGGTGTTGTTCTAGGGCAAAGAGTTGATAAGAAATTAAATGTTATTCAATATGCTAGTAAAACTCTAGACAATGCCCAGAGAAATTCTGCTACAACCGAAAAGAATTCTTAGCAGTTGTATTTGCTTGTGATAAGTTCAGACCTTATATTGTTGATTCTAAAGTAACTATTCACACTGATCATGCTGCTATTAAATATCTTATGGAAAAGAAAGATGCTAAACCTAGACTTATTAGATGGGTTCTCTTGCTACAAGAATTTGATCTGCATATTATTGATAGAAAGGGAGCTGAGAACCCCATTGCAGACAACTTGTCTAGGTTAGAAAATGTTCTTGATGACCCACTACCTATTGATGATAGCTTTCCTGATGAACAATTAAATGTCATAAATGCTTCTCACACTGCTCCATGGTATGCTGATTATGCTAATTACATTGCTGCTAAGTTTTTACCACCTAGTTTCACATACCAACAAAATAAAAAGTTTTTCTATGATTTACGACATTGCTTCTGGGATGACCCACACCTTTATAAAGAATGAGTAGATGGTGTCATTAGACGTTGTGTACCTGAGCATGAACAGGAACAGATCCTACGCAAGCGTCACTCCGAAGGTTATGGAGGACACCATGCTGGAGATAGAAGTGCACATAAGGTATTGCAATCCGGTTTTTATTGGCCTACTCTCTTCAAGGATGCCCGTAAGTTTGTCTTATCTTGTGATGAATGCCAAAGAATTGGTAATATTAGTAGATGTCAATAAATTCCTATGAATTATTCACTTGTTATTGAACCATTTGATGTTTGGGGCTTTGATTATATGGGACCTTTTCCTGCCTCTAATGGATATACACATATTTTAGTTGTTGTTGATTATGTTACTAAGTGGGTAGAAGCTATTCCAACTAGTAGTGCTGATCATAACACCTCTATTAATATGCTTAAAGAAGTTATTTTTCTGAGGTTTGGAGTCCCTAGATATTTAATGGCTGATGGTGGTTCACATTTTATTCATGGTGCTTTCCGTAAAATGCTTGCTAAGTATGATGTTAATCATAGAATTGCATCTCCTTATCACCCACAGTCTAGTGGTCAAGTAGAATTTAGTAATAGAGAACTCAAATTAATTTTGCAAAAGACTGTTAATAGATCTAGAAAGAATTGGTCCAAGAAAATTGATGATGCATTATGGGCCTATAGAACTGCATATAAAAATCCTATGGTTATGTCTCCGTATAAAATGGTTTATGGAAAAGCATGCCACTTACCTCTCGAACTAGAACATAAGGCTTATTGGGCTATTAAAGAGCTCAATTATGATTTCAAACTTGCCGGTGAGAAGAGGTTATTTGACATTAGTCGCTTGATGAATGGAGAACCCAAGCCTATGAGAATGCCAAATTGTTTAAAGACAAAGTTAAAAGATGGCATGACAAAAGAATACAAAAGCGTGAGTTTAATGTAGGTGATTATGTATTTCTATACAACTCTCATTTAAGATTTTTTGCAGGAAAGCTTCTATCCAAATGGGAAGGTCCTTACGTTATCGAGGAGGTCTATCGTTCCGGTGCCATAAAAATCAACAACTTCGAAGGCACAAATCCGAAGGTGGTGAACGGTCAAAGAATCAAACATTATATCTCTAGTAATCCTATAAATGTTGAAACCAATGTTATTGAAACCGTAACCTTGGAGGAATACATAAGGGACACTTTCCGGAACGTTTCAGACTCCGAAAAGGAATAGATACATGGTACGGTAAGTAAACTGGCTCCAAAACAGTTCTCATGGTAATTTTTCTCCGTTTTGGAATATTTAGAAAAATAGAAAAATAAGAAGCAGTCAGGGAAGGACACGAGGGCTCCACGAGGGTCGAGGGCGTGCCCCCTGCCTCGTGGGCACTTCGTGTGCTCTCTGGACTTCGTTTTCTTGCACGTTACGTATATCTGTCGGTAAAAAATCATTATATAATCTCCTGAAGGTTTTGACTCCCGTATCACGCAAAAATCTCCTGTTCTTGTTTCGAGCTGTTTCCAGCCAGGGTTGTCAAAGCCAAGCATCATGTCGTCTCCCTCCTCCAACAATGAGGGCAACGATGCTTGGCTAATGAAGATAGAGCTGAAGAGAGAAGAACCGACGGAGATTGTCGGGGTCAAAACCGGCGGATCTCGGGTAGGGGGTCTCGAATTGTGCCTCTAAGGCGGATGGTAACAGGAGGCGGGGGACACGATGTTTTACCCAGTTTCGGGCCCTCTCGATGGAGGTAATACCATACGTCCTGCTTGATTGTTCTTGATGATATGAGTATTACAAGAGTTGATCTACCACGAGATCAGAGAGGCTAAATCCTAGAAGCTAGCCTATGGTATGATTGTATGTTGTCCTACGGACTAAAACCATCCGGTTTATATAGACATCGAAGGGGGCTAGGGTTACACAAGGTCGGTTACAAAGGAGGAGATATACATATCCGTATTTCCTAGCTTGCCTTCCACGCCAAGTAGAGTCCCATCCGGACACGGGACGAAGTCTTCAATATTGTATCTTCATAGTCCAACAGTCCGGCTGTCCGGAGACCCCCTAATCCATGACTCCCTTAGTAGCCCCTGAACCAGGCTTCAATGACGATGAGGCCGGCGCGTAGTATTGTCTTCGGCATTGCAAGGCGGGTACCTCCGAATACACCACGGAAGAGTTTGAATACAAGGATAGTGTCCGACCCTGCAAAATAAGTTCCACATACCACCGTAGAGAGACTAATATTTCCACAAATCCAATCTGCTGACACATTTTGATAGTATGACATCACTTCATGCACCGGTTATTATTCGAACCGCTTTTCTCAACTAGCTCCACACACATCGCGAGGCGGTTTTCTCAATACGTCTTGTCAAAGTAGAGATCGTGTTCCCCTTATCACGGGATTCTCATCAATACCAACATGGGTAACCCAACCGTGCCTGTTGGTATGACTCCTAGATCTTAGGTAAGTCTCAAACGGCCACGAGGGGGACGCCTGATATTCACCCTCTTTATAAAGGGGCAGGGCTTTTTCTTTTTTTCCCTCCCGCGCTCAATCGAATCCTTCCCCCGCCTCGAGTTCTAACACCCAAAGCTCAGGTCAGGCTCTTCGGACCTTCAATCATGTCTGGATCCAGCCTTCAAGGCCGGTGGATGCCTTCCTCCGTCACAGAGGAGGACATCAAGAAGTTGAGGGAGGCCAGATATCTGGCCGCCAAAATTTCGCATAGGCTGCCCACCCGAGGGCAGGTCGTCCCTACTCCCGAACCCAACGAGAGCGTCATGTTCATCTCCCACTTCCTCCGAGGGCTAGGCCTCGCTCTGGATCCCTTTGTTAGGGGTCTTATGTACTATTACGGGCTGGATTTTCATGATCTGGCCCCGGATTCCCTTCTTCACATCTCATCATTCATTGTCGTATGTGAGGCCTTCCTCCGCATTGCCCCTCACTTCGGTCTGTGGCTCAAGACCTTTGATGCGAAGCCGAAGATGGTCGAGGGGCAGTACGCAGCGTGCGGAGGTGCTTTAATAAGCAAAATTGCTGATGCTCCATGGCTAAAGGGTTCCTTTCCAGAGGTGTCCAGATTGTGGCAACGGGAGTGGTTTTACGTCACAGCTCCCCGAAGTGCCAAATGGGTAGCTGCCCCCACCTTTCGCTCGGGCCCCCCACCACAACTGATGTCATGGATAAGGAGGGGATTGAGATGGGGTCCAGCCAAGGACATGGCAATACTGCAGAGCCGTATCCAAGATCTCTTCGAGGGAGATTTCAGTCTAGTTATGGTAATGCAAGTTATGCTGTTTCGTCAAGTCCAGCCTTGCAAACGCCGACCCCTCCGCATGTGGGAATTCAACCCAGAAGGACCGCGCACTATTCAGCATTTCCTCGGCATTTGTTCAGACCCTAAATAGAGTGTCCGGACACCACCGAGGACGTGGGCCTGAGCTGCAACCGCCCCGCTACCCAAGTAAGTAATCCCCTGGCCAAACACACTATCCTTTCTGTTTATCATGACATCATTCTGATGAATCGCTCTTTGACCAGGACTGGATAGCAAAGGCGAAGATGATCTGGTGTTCGGATCCGGTGCTGGAAAAGATGCTCGAGCCAGCACCTCGTCTAGTGCCCTCAAAGGAAGATGAAGGGGGAATAAAGAGGGCAAAAGGGGGCTTCCATCGCTACCTATTCCAATCGAAGGAATGAGCGCCTCCATGAGGGAGGATAACCAAGGGGAAGAATCTGACATTCTCCCTTCCCGGGGAAGGAAGAGGACTACCTCTGAAGATCCATAAACTAAGGTTTCCAAACGGGAGAAGAAATCTCCGCCAGAGGGTCCTGCCTCGGAGGGTATTCTTGCCGCACAATGTCCGCGCGGGGATCAGCCCTCTACCGAGCTGTAAGTAGTTAAAAAGTACTAATAGTGAAGATATCTTATCTTACTTCCAAAGACAATAATCGATGCTTACAAATTGTAGTCCAGATCGCAGCCCTTCTCAACAGAGTTCATCTTCGGGGGATCTTCTTCCGGAGATGATGGAGAGCGAAACGTCTCCCCCGGACTCCCCAACTCCAGAAGCAGGCGACCTTGAAGTGTCGTTGCGAAGGGTATCTCCGGATCCACTATTGCCGGAAGATAACCCTTTGGCTACCCGGCGTCCCCAGTATCCGGACCCTGAGGAGAGCAACAACAAGGGTCCGTACATTGTGCAGTCGGACGTGCTGAAGGATCTTCTGGGACAAGCTGTCGTCTCGGAAGCACATCGTACGCTAATGGGTACGGTAATTGAAAGGATTTCATCCGCCAAAAGCGGTTTGCATGAAGCTTTTATGAGTCTGCTGAAAGGCTTCGAGGTATGTGAAATAATGTATGCCTTTAACGGTACCGCATACGTTAGGTATGCCCATGCAGATAGTAGCCCCTAAGACTCTTGTTGTCGTCGAGAACGGCGGCAAACAGAGGATCATAGTCCCAGGTAATAACCAGACCGCCTTTATGTTCAGGTGGTTGAAGCTTCGGTGGCTAGCCGGACTGATGGGTTTGCCGAACTAAAGCGGAAGCTGGATGCAGCAGATGCCGACATTGTGCTTGTCAACAAGCGGCTTGACGAGGCATAGGGTGAGTGATTTTTCTGGTCATCGTCACATAGTAAGAGCAGCATGATACCAGTATCTTTAATATGTTGTGACTGCAGATGGAGCTGCCACCGTGGAGACCCTTCGGGCGGAGCTTGCCCGAGCCAAGGAGCAAGCAAGGAGTAGCAATGCGGCCACGTTAAAGCGGCCGAGGAGTTACGGGACGAACAGGCCATGCATTGCGAGAGCAAAGAAAAAATAGCCAAGATGGCCATGGAGTTAAAAGATGCTGCTGACCTTTACCGACTTCTTGAAGAAGAAAACCGGGCGAAGGCGACGGACCTGGAGAAGGCCCGGGTGGCTGCCAAGGAAGCCCGCTCCAAAATTAGAGCGACGAATGAGGAGCTGAGTCAAGTTGTGGATATCATTTCTGGGAAGCGCTTCTTGTTGTAGACTAAGTTTGGAGATCTGAAATATTCTCCTCTGGACCGGCTATGGAGTTCTGTGGACGAGTACATGGATTTGGCTGAAAGTGCTGCTGATGCGGCCGAGTACTTCAAGGATCAGAAAGGTCCTGAAGTGGAGAAGCTGTTCTGGTCACAGTTTCACACTCCAGTCCGTCCGCTGCTGCTAAATGAGTGATTGACCGGTTGGGCTGAGCTCCATAGGTTGTCCGGACTTGCCATGAGGTTCGTTGTGGATCACCTGTGGCCGGGAGGGCCGAGGCCGAGTAGCTACTTTAGCTTAGTGCAACAATTCCTTGAAGCTGTGCCACGCATCGATGCTGTAAAAAGATCAGCGTGCATAGAAGGTGTGCGGATGGCCCTTGCCCGTGTCAAAAGATACTAGGCGGAGATGGAGGCCACCACTGTTGTGGCACAGGGTTCGGCTATAGGCTGAGTTGCTGCCGAGCACTACTTTGAAGAAGTCCTGGAAGGTGCTCGTTTGATAGAGGCCCGGTGCTCGAAGAATATTATTTTCCAGTGACATGTAGTCCCATTGTACAAACAATGTTTTTCTGAATTAATCAAGGTTGTATTTATACTTTTGCCCGAAAGTACTATGATGCCTCCTGTGCGGCCGTTTATGTATATATGTATATGACCTAAAAGTTTGCAGTCGTCGGCTTCCACCCCCACGCATATAATGCGGGGGTGTTTGCAAAAGATGCATATCCACACTTGATCCAACGTCTTGGTCCGTTAAGGAGGTGATAGCATAGCGAATGAGGCAATCGGACTATATTGCTTTAACACTTTCACTTAGCCATAGGAGTTTGACAGTGGGGCTACTATATAGCCCCTGGTACTTCTGCACTCGTCCGAATACGGGGCGCGTACGTACATGACCGGGAAACGGCCCTTCGTTAATGCGGAGGAATCCCTAAGATTCCGATTAGCCATCGAGTGGTTGACCAGTCTCTCGCTATATCAGGACAGTCAGTTTTCGGCTTTCTCTACTGAGGTGCTCATCCGGATGAACCAGGGCACAATCGCAGTAGTTCTCCCAGTGCTACCTTAGCCGATATAACGGAACGTAAGGTATCAAAACGTGAGAGCCGTGCAAACCCAACATTTGACCAAAGACATGATTACGAGTTGATGCATATAGGGGCAAACTCGCGACGCCAAACACTCCCTAAGGTGTTTGGTCTTTATAACATATGCCGGGCTAAACAATGCCCTTTATAAGAAACCCCATGTGTCCGGGTACGTGCAAAATCCTGGCGTGGCCACATGCCAATAACGCCGGCATCCTTCTCGGTTGTATGGAGTATTCGGAGGATGTGAGCAACAAGAGACAGTAAAAAAGGTTTATGCAGGGCCTTAATCTAAAAAGAAACCTTTGGGCGGGTCCCTGCAGCACGTCTGCGCCTGTATCTCCGTTGTGCCGTGTCCTGGACGGGTGTAGCACGATTGTAACCTGCAAAAGGAAAGGATTTAGGTGAAAGTTGTCATGCCAAAAAGAAGAATGAGTTATCAGAATTCTAGAGAAGCCTCGTTGAGCCGGGCTGGCCCTGATTACACGCGGGAAGCCCCTGGTAACGTTTTATGAGGGTTTGAAAACCAATCTCATGCATGTATGATGGAACGCCGGAGTCGTCTAACCGTGTCCGTGGTATTGAAGTGTAACACCCCGGATGTAACTTTCCCAATTTGTACTCCAACTCCTGCCGTTTCCGGCGTTAAGTTAATTTATTTTCTCGGGTTCGGGTTTTTGTCTCCGTGTGTTGTTGTCGTTGTCATGCATCTCATATCATGTCATCATGTGCATTGCATTGGCATACGTGTTCATCTCATGCATTCGAGCATTTTCCCAGTTGTTCGTTTTGCATTCCGGCGCTTCGTTCTCCACCGGTGGTCATTTCTAGCTTTCTTTCGTGTGTGGGGATTAAACATTTCCGGATTGGACCGAGACTTGCCAAGCGTCCTTGGTTTACTACCGGTAGACCGCCTATCAAGTTTCGTACCATTTGGACTTCGTTTGATACTCCAACGGTTAACCGAGGGACCGAAAAGGCCTCGTATGTGTTGCAGCCCAACATCCCTCCAATTTGGCCCAAAACCCACCTAACTCTGCTCCATCATCTAGAACATTCGATCATGATCGCGTGGCCGAAAACCGCACCTCATTTGGACTTTCCTAGCTCCCTCTATGCCTATTTAAAGGCCCCCCCCCGATTTTCGGATCTCATCCTACCTCCGAAACCCTAAAAATCATCTCCGCGCGCCGGACATTGTCCGACCCGGCCGGACATAGCCGCCGCCCCACTCCGAAGCCGCCACGTGGCGCCCGCCGCCTGAGGCCCGCGAGCGTTCGATCACCACCGCGGCCGGCCTGAGCCGGCGCCGCCACCGCCATCGCCATCGCCGGCCCCGGCCATCTCCCCTTCCGGCCGCCGCCCTGCCCGTCTCCGGTGAACAGTGCCCGCGCCGCCGCTACAGTGTTTCGCCCGATCCAGATCTGGAAACCCTAGGTCGTTTTTTTCTCTAAGTCCCGGAGATTTTCAGTCCAAGTGCTCATGTTCACGGCTCCGTAACTTTGCATCCGTAGCTCCGATTCATGCATATAGCATATCAAAATGTTCATCTCAGAGAGTACATCATTTCATTCCATTGCATATTTTCATTCGAGTTCATCTTGATGCCCGAAATGCTGTTAGAAGAGGGCTACTTGAGATAATTGTCAGATCTGCTACTCCGTTTAGCCTTTTTGTCATTTTTGCCATGATTAATGTGTGCATGATATGCCCCGATGCTCTACATGTGTTTTGTTAAGGGTTTTGTCATCTTTCCAGAGGTGCAACCCATGTATTTTTTGTGATGTGTGTGGTGACTAGTGCAAGCTTGCAAAGTGGTGCACTTGCTAAGTCTGTTTTCAGGGACTTTGTAATTTCACTAAGTCCTGGAGCTGTTTATCTCATGTTGCCATATGTTCATGTTGTTTCCTAGTGATCAATGCCTCTTTTGAGGATGATCAATAAGGGAGTTTTGTTATTATTGTAGTGCTCTATCCATCCATGTCTTTGTTTGCAATTATGAAGCACCCTAGCTTGAGTGAATCGAGCTCTACTTTTGCTACTTTGTGAATCTAGGCAGATTGTCAACTTGTTTGCAATTTTGCTGGTGATGTTGCAGTTGATCCGTGCATGCTATGCTATTGTTCTTGCCATGTCTAGCTTGAATTTTGTGCCTTCTTGATGGGTGTATTCTTAGCTTGTTATGACTTGCACCGTAGTGAGTGCATCGAGCTCGTAAACATGCCTACTTGAGTTATGTTTCAGCATGTGCCAGTTTTCTCTAAGTCTGTGACCTGATTATGTATTTGCTATGTTCACATGCTTGCAATTGTATTTTCTGATCCCTTTTGGCTCAAGGTCACTAAGGGACTTTTGTTAAGCTCTTTGAGTATCTCCATGCCATGCTTTACTTTGCCTTGTTCAGATCCTGTAGCATGTAGTTTTGTTGCTCCGAAGAGAGCTACCTGATCTGAAATTCCAGACAAGTGTTGATTTCACTAAGTCCGAGATCTGTTTGCCATATGCATTTTTGCCATGCTTGTTTGAACCTGTTAATGGATGAATTGGCCGTAGCTCAGTGCTAGACTTTTGTTAAGCATCTTGAATGCATCCCTGCCATGTATTTTGTTGTCATGTTTGGTTGCTGTAGCATGTTCATCTCATTGCATTTAGTTGGCTACTTGCTGTAAATCGCAGACCGGTGTCATTTTTGTTTCGCTTGCCATTTCCAAACCGTAACTCCGATTCCGGCGTTCTTTATATCGTTTTCAAGTGATTTCATCTCATCTTTCCAGTGACACACTTGGATTTCCAAGTCGAGTCCAGGTTCATGCATTTCCTGTCATATCTTGCATCTTGCTTCCCGCATCGCATTCCGCATAGCATATCATCATTGCATCATATTGCTTGGTCTTGCACGTGGTTGATTGTATCCTTGTTGCTTGTTTGTCTTGTTTGGGTAGAGCCGGGAGACGAGTTCACTAACGAGGAGCCCGTTGAGTTTGCTTTAGAGGATCCAGTCAACTCTGACAACTGTGCAGGCAAGATGATCATACCCTCGAAATCACTACTATCTTTGCTATGCTAGTTTGCTCGCTCTTTTGTTATGCCATTGCTACGATGCCTACCACTTGCTTTTAAGCCTCCCAAATTGCCATGTCAAACCTCTAACCCACCATGTCCTAGCAAACCGTTGATTGGCTATGTTACCGCTTTGCTCAGCCCCTCTTATAGCGTTGCTAGTTGCAGGTGAAGATTGAAGGCCGTTCCTTGTTGGAACATTTATTTACTTGTTGGGATATCATTATATTATATTATTATCTGAATGCATCTATATACTTGGTAAAGGGTGGAAGGATCGGCCTCTCGCCTAGTGTTTTGTTCCACTCTTGCCGCCCTAGTTTCCGTCATATCGGTGTTATGTTCCCGGATTTTGCGTTCCTTACGCGGTTGGGTTATAATGGGAACCCCTTGATAGTTCGCCTTGATTAAAGCTTTTCCAGCAATGCCCAACCTTGGTTTTACCATTCGCCACCTATCCCTTTTTCCCTTGGGTTACCGGAGCCCAAGGGTCATCTTATTTTAACCCCCCCGGGCCAGTGCTCCTCTGAGTGTTGGTCCGAATTGAGCTGCCTGCGGGGCCACCTCGGGGAAACTTGAGGGTTGGTTTTACTCGTAGCTAGTCTCATCTGAGTGTGCCCTGAGAACGAGATATGTGCAGCTCCTATCGGGATTTGTCGGCACATTCGGGCGGTGTTGCTGGTCTTGTTTTAACCTGTCGAAGTGTCTTGAATTACCGAGATACCGAGTCTGATCGGAATGTCTTGGGAGGAGGTCTATTCCTTTGTTGACCGTGAGAGATTGTCATGGGCTAAGTTGGGACTCCCCTGCAGGGATTTGAACTTTCGAAAGCCGTGCCCGCGGTTATGGGCAGATGGGAATTTGTTAATGTCCGATTGTAGATAACTTGAACCTTAATTTAATTAAAATGAATCAACTGAGTGTGTTACCGTGATGGCCTCTTCTCGGCGGAGTCCGAGAAGTGGACACGGTGTTGGAATAATGTTTGCGCAGGTTGCTCTTTAGTTTCTCACTCGCGCTTTGCCTCCTCTTCTCGCTCTCTTTTGCGAATAAGTTAGCCACCATATTTGCTAGTCGCTTGCTGCAGCTCCACATATATTTACCTTGCCTTACCTATAAGCTTAAGTAGTCTTGATCGCGAGGGTGCGAGATTGCTGAGTCCCTGTGGCTCACAGACTACTATTACACCAGATGCAGGGCCTGATTATTCCGCTCCAGGTGATGCGCTTGAGCTCAAGTGGGAGTTCGACGAAGACTCTCAATGTTACTATGTTTCCTTTCCCGATGATCAGTAGTGGTGCCTAGTTGGGGGTTATTGGGACCGTGTCGCATGTTGGGTCTCTTTTATTTTGGCATCGTAGTCGGGCCATGAGTGTTTGGATGATGTAATGTTATTTATGTACTTGATTGACGCGGCGAGTTTAAGCCAACTATGTTATCTCCCCTTTCATTATTATATTACATGGGATGTTGTGAAGATTGCCTAACTTGCGACATATGCCTTCAATGCGATTATGTCTCTAAGTCGTGCCTCGACACGTGGGAGCTATAGTCGCATCGAGGGTGTTACAAGTTGGTAATCAGAGCCTTCCCCGACCTTAGGAGCCCCATTGCTTGATCGTTTTTAGCAGCCGAGTTGTGTCTAGAAAAATGTTTTGAGTCATTTAGGAATTATATATCGGAGAGTTTAGGAATTCTTTTTACTTCCCAGTCTCCTCATCGCTCTGGTAAGGCATCCTGACGTAGAGTTTTGACTCTTTTCTTCTCAAATTTCACTAAAATTTTTTTAGGATCACGCGGGTATCTTGGAATCGTTCCGATGGTTTTATGATGAGAACATTGACTTGGTGCCTTCTGTCAGGGGTTTAGTGGAAGTGTCCCGGGGAGTTGAGCTCTGAGGTGTTGTCATCATAATTTTATCGTTGCAGTTCTGGAATACCTGAGTCTAGTACGCCGACATCGAAAATCTCTTTTATGCAGTCCGTGGGTGAGATAACCTCGATGCCACCCAGTACTGGGGCGGGAGTTCGGGAGTATCGCCATAACTTGTATAATGGATGCTTTTCGAAGGTTGAGGTAGATGATTTCCGAAGGTTTCTTGGTTACGTGTTGAAGGATGGATACAGCTGGATGTAGGATTTGCTAGTTTGGGTGAGATATTATGCTTCCCCTGTATCCCCAACACCTGATTGCATAACCGGAAAGGTTCGGGAGTTTCATAGGTGGGAATTCCTGTAGCTCTAGTTCTTCTTCCACGGATATTGGTTTGATATTGGGATTTCTTACCGATTATTCGTTCTTGATCCGTACCTTGTTGATTTATTTCTCCACCTTAATTCTACGTGGCTTCTCAATTTATGGATATGTGACCATTTCAAGAGGAATGCATTCATTCATTTTGTTCAGATGTGAAGACTATATGTTGCAATTTTCATTCTGTTGGATTCAGCTTCAATATTTCTCTGTCAATGTGCTAATGATGGTCAACCTCTTCAGGATGGCTCCTCCAACGCGCACGACTCCAAATCCTGATCCGCCACCACCTCCACCTCCTCCAGAGGCATGGCAAGCTGTGATGGCCGCAACCAATGCAAAAACACAGTTGATCATGCAAATTCTCCAAGAGCGCAATCAAGGCAACCAAGGGAATCAAGGCAGCAATCAGAATCACTTTGCTACACTCAACCAGTTCCTTGCTAACGGGCCAAAGACTTTCAGCAATTGTGTTGAGGCAACCGATGCTGACGATTGGCTAGTGGATCTGTGCAAGCATTTCGAGTGCAGTAACATCAGGCCTGAGGACTTTGTTAAGTTCGCTTCCTTCCAACTCAAAGATCAAGCTGCAGAATGGTTCCAGCAGTACAAGGATTCCAGAGGTGGACGTGTTATCACTTGGGATGATTTCCGTCGAGATTTTCGAGCTCATCATATTCCTCAGAGCGTGGTTGAAAGAAAGCATGAGGAATTCTGCAATCTGAAGCAAGGCTCTTTGTCTGTCTATGACTACAACAAGTTGTTCCAGAAGCTCGCTCGCTTTGCCAAGCAGGACGTCCCTGATGAGAAGAGCATGATATACCAGTTCAGTGGTGGTCTCAGAGAAGATATCCAGCTCGCTCTTGTTCTCTTCGAGCCCTTGAGATACGATGACTTCTACAACATGGCACTGAAGCAAGAGGCTGCTCAGTTGAGGTGTGATGCTTCCAAGAAGCGAGTCAGAGATGTTACTCCTTCCTCCTCTACTCAAGTGGCCAAGTAGCAGAAGTATTGGCTTCCTCCTCCTCCGTTCCGTCAGCCGTATCAGCAGAAGAGCAAAGGTGACAGTGGTTCTTCCCACCCACCCAACCCTGGCTTTCAGAACAAGACTTCGTCTCAAGCTCCAAGATCGAGTGCTCCGTATCACCGTCCGCTTTTAGAGGTCACGTGCAACAAGTGCCAACAGAAGGGTCACTATGCCAACAAGTGTTTCAACCAGAGGCGTCTTCCTCCTCCTCCTCCTGTCAGATCGGCAAGTACAGCTATGGTCAAGCATAATCCCAAGCACGCCAAGGTCAATTTGATGAATGCAGCTCAGGCAGAGGACTCGTCAGATGTGATCATGGGTAACCTTCCTGTTAACGATATTCCCGCAAAAGTACTTTTTGGCTCTGGTGCATCGCATTCCTTCATGTCATTCCCATTTGCATCGGAGAACAATTTTAGTACTAAGGCTTTACCTAGAGCTATGCAAGTCATCTCTCCGGATAAGCGTCTGAGTTCTAGTTTGATGGTTCCGGATATTTCTATCTTGATGGGTGATTTCAAGTTTCTGGCTTCTCCAATGGTTCTTGGTAACTCGGATATTGATCTTATTCTCGGGATGGATTGGCTTTCTAAGCACAAGGCTCAGCTTGATTGTGCAGCCAGGCAGATTCAATTGACTCATTCGTCTGAGGATGTAATTGTCTTTGCGCTCAGGATAATTCTATCCGTCTGTTTTCTCTCAATGAGAAGGGTGAATTGGATGCCATCTCTCAAATTCCAGTCGTTTGCGAATATCAAGACGTCTTTCCAGAAGAGCTTCCAGGAATGCCTCCACAATGGCCAATCGAATTCATTATTGATCTTGAGCCTGGCACGGAACCTGTGTGCAAACGTCCTTACAAGCTCGGACCTGAAGAATTGAAGGAGCTTAAGAAGCAACTCGATATTCAAGAGAAAATGGGTCTCATCTGGCCTAGTTCTTCTCCATGGGGTTGTGGTGTTCTTTTTGTGAAGAAGAAGGATGGAACGGACTGACTTTGTGTTGATTACCGTCCAGTGAACAAGAAGACCATCAAGAACAAATACCCACTTCCCAACATCAATGAGCTGTTCGAACAACTCAAAGGTGCTCGAGTATTCTCCAAGGTTGATCTCCATATGGGTTATCATCAGATTCGAATCCGTGAGCAAGATATTCCCAAGACGGCTTTCAGGACAAGCTTTGGTTCATATGAATACACTGTCATGTCTTTTGGCCTCGTCAACGCTCCTCCGACGTTCTCTCGCATGATGAACTTCATCTTCAACGCCTACACCAATGACTTCGTTTTGGTCTATCTCGACGACATTCTGGTTTTCTCCAAGAACAAGGAAGATCATGCCAAGCACTTGTGTTTGGTCCTTGATAAGCTCAGAGAACATCACTTCTATGCCAAGTTCTCCAAGTGTGAATTTTGGCTCGATGAGGTTCTTTATCTTGGTCATATCATCTCTGCCAAGGGCATTGCCATGAATCCTGAGAAGGTGTCTGCAATTGTGAATTGGGAACCTCCTCAGAACGTGAAGCAACTCCGTAGCTTCCTCGGTCTCGCAAGCTACTACCGAAGATTCGTTGAAAAATTTTCTAAGATCGCGAAGCCTCTCTCTACTCTTCTCCAGAAGCACGTCAAGTACGTTTGGTCTCCGGAGTGTGATATTGCTTTCAACACTTTGAAAGAGAAGTTGATCACTGCTCCAGTTCTGACTCCACCTGATGAATCCAAACCGTACGAGGTCTTTTGTGATGCCTCTCTCCAAGGTCTTGGCGCAATATTGATGCAAGAGAAGAAAGTTGTTGCTTATACATCTCACCAGTTGAAGCCTAATGAGAAGAAATACCCCACTCATGATCTCGAGTTGGCGGCAGTTGCGCATGCTCTTTTGACTTGGAGACATCTTCTATTGGGAAGAAAAGTGGACATTTTCACTGATCACAAGAGTCTCAAGTACATCTTCACTCAGCCTAATCTCAAGCTCAGGCAAACTCGATGGGTCCAAATGATTCAAGAGTATAATCCGAGTATCGAGTATACTCCAGGCAAGGCCAATGTGATTGCTGACGCATTGAGAAGGAAAGCTTACTGCAACAGTCTGATTCTCAAGCCTTATCAACCCAAGCTTTGTGAAGCTTTCCACAAACTTAATCTGCAAGTTGTTCCTCAAGGTTTCCTCGCCAACCTTCAAGTCTCTCCTACCTTGGAAGACCAGATTCGCCAAGCCCAACTTCTTGATGCTATGGTGAAAAAGGTGAAGATTGGGATTGCCAAGAGTCAACCCAAGTACAAGTGCTACCGCCTTGATGACAAGGACACTCTCTTATTCGAGGATCGTATTGTTGTACCCAAAGGTGAACTTCGTAAAGTGATCATGAACGAGGCTCACAATTCTCTCCTCTCCATCCACCCTGGGAGCACGAAGATGTATGAGGACCTTAAGCAGGCTTATTGGTGGACTCGAATGAAGCGCGAGATCGCTCAATTCGTGAATGAATGTGATATCTGCAGAAGAGTGAAGGCAGAACACCAAAGGCCAGCAGGTCTCCTCCAACCTCTTTCCATTCCAGAATGGAAGTTTGACCACATTGAAATGGACTTCGTGACTGGGTTTCCAAAGTCCAAGCGTGGCAATGATGCTATATTCGCTGTCATCGATAAACTCACCAAAGTGGCTCATTTTCTGCCTATCAAAGAGTCGATCACTGCATCTCAATTGGCGGAACTCTATACCTCTCGTATTGTCTCTCTGCACGGTATTCCACAAGTGACCTCTTCAGACCGTGGCAGCATCTTCACCTCGAAGTTTTGGGATTCTTTTCAGAAGGCCATGGGCACCAACATCCGCTTCAGCACAGCTTTCCATCCTCAGACTAGCGGTCAAGTCGAGCGTGTCAACCAGATTCTTGAAGATATGCTCAGGGCTTGTGTGATCTCCTTCGGCATGAAGTGGGAGGATTGTCTTCCTTATGCTCTCCTACAACAATAGTTTTCAAGCAACTTCGGGCAAGGCCCCATTTGAAATTCTGTATGGCAGGAAGTGCCGTACCCCTCTCAACTGGTCTGAAACCAGTGAACGTCAGCTTTTGGGTAATGACTTAATCACAGAGGCAGAAGAAATGTGCAAAGTCATTCGTGATAACCTCAAAGCAGCCCAATCCCG
Organism: Triticum urartu; assembly: GCF_056163025.1. Taxonomy (NCBI): domain Eukaryota; kingdom Viridiplantae; phylum Streptophyta; class Magnoliopsida; order Poales; family Poaceae; genus Triticum; species Triticum urartu. The sequence continues at coordinate 370,566,890 of NC_141873.1, forward strand.
CCAGAAGAGCTACTATGATAGTAAGCACCGTGGTTTGGCTTTCGAGATCGGAGATCATGTTTACCTACGCGTCTCTCCTATGAAAGGTACTCGTCGCTTCGGTATCAAAGGGAAGCTTGCCCCCAGATACGTGGGACCTTTCAAGATTGTCAGCAACAGAGGCGACCTCGCCTATCAACTCGAGCTTCCTTCAAACTTTGCAAATGTTCATGACGTGTTCCATGTCTCTCAGCTTCGAAAGTGCTTCAAGACTCCTGACCACACCGTCAACTTCGAGGACATTGAGCTCCAAGAAGGTCATTTCTCAAAGTCAAGTGGTCACACCATTCCGACCGTGAAGCTACCTGGGAATGCGAGGATCACCTCCGTTCTGAGTACCCGGTGTTCTTTCAGTCCTAGATCTCGGTACGAGATCCTTTCGTAGTGGTGGAGTGTTGTAACACCCCGGATGTAACTTTCCCAATTTGTACTCCAACTCTTGCCGTTTCCGGCGTTAAGTTAATTTATTTTCTCGAGTTCGGGTTTTTGTCTCTGTGTGTTGTTGTCGTTGTCATGCATCTCATATCATGTCATCATGTGCATTGCATTTGCATACATGTTCATCTCATGCATTCGAGCATTTTCCCCGTTGTCCGTTTTGCATTCCGGCGCTTCGTTCTCCTCCGGTGGTCATTTCTAGCTTTCTTTCGTGTGTGGGGATTAAACATTTCCGGATTGGACCGAGACTTGCCAAGCGGCCTTGGTTTACTACCGGTAGACCGCCTATCAAGTTTCATACCATTTGGACTTCGTTTGATACTCCAACGGTTAACCGAGGGACCAAAAAGGCCTCGTGTGTGTTGCAGCCCAACACCCCTCCAATTTGGGCCAAAACCCACCTAACTCTGCTCCATCATCTAGAGCGTTCGATCACGATCGCGTGGCCGAAAACCGCACCTCATTTGGAATCTCCTAGCTCCCTCTATGCCTATTTAAAGTCCCCCCCCCCCCGATTTTCGGATCTCCTCCTACCTCCGAAACCCTAAAAATCATCTCCGCGCACCGGACATTGTCCGACCCGGCCGGACATAGCCGCCGCCCCACTCCGAAGCCGCCACGTGGCGCCCGCCGCCTGCCGCCGCCCGAGGCCCACGAGGCCCGCTTGGGGCCCCCGCGAGCCCATCCGCCGCCGCCGCGCCTTGCCGCCCGGCCACCGCGGTCGTCGCCGCCCCGCCGCGAGGTCGTCGCCGCCACCACCGCGGCCGGCCTGAGCCGGCGTCGCCACCGCCATCGCCATCGCCGGCCCCGGCCATCTCCCCTTCCGGCCGCCGCCCTGCCCGTCTCCGGTGAACAGTGCCCGCGCCGCCGCTACAGTGTTTCGCCCGATCCAGATCTGGAAACCCTAGGTCGTTTTTTTCTCTAAGTCCCGGAGATTTTCAGTCCAAGTGCTCATGTTCACGGCTCCGTAACTTTGCATCCGTAGCTCCGATTCATGCATATAGCATATCAAAATGTTCATCTCAGAGAGTACATCATTTCATTCCATTGCATATTTTCATTCGAGTTCATCTTGATGCCCGAAATGCTGTTAGAAGAGGGCTACTTGAGATAATTGTCAGATCTGCTACTCCGTTTAGCCTTTTTGTCATTTTTGCCATGATTAATGTGTGCATGATATGCCCCGATGCTCTACATGTGTTTTGTTAAGGGTTTTGTCATCTTTCCAGAGGTGCAACCCATGTATTTTTTGTGATGTGTGTGGTGACTAGTGCAAGCTTGCAAAGTGGTGCACTTGCTAAGTCTGTTTTCAGGGACTTTGTAATTTCACTAAGTCCTGGAGCTGTTTATCTCATGTTGCCATATGTTCATGTTGTTTCCTAGTGATCAATGCCTCTTTTGAGGATGATCAATAAGGGAGTTTTGTTATTATTGTAGTGCTCTATCCATCCATGTCTTTGTTTGCAATTATGGAGCACCCTAGCTTGAGTGAATCGAGCTCTACTTTTGCTACTTTGTGAATCTGGGCAGATTGTCAACTTGTTTGCAATTTTGCCGGTGATGTTGTAGTTGATCCGTGCATGCTATGCTATTGTTCTTGCCATGTCTAGCTTGAATTTTGTGCCTTCTTGATGGGTGTATTCTTAGCTTGTCATGACTTGCACCGTAGTGAGTGCATCGAGCTCGTAAACATGCCTACTTGAGTTATGTTTCAGCATGTGCCAGTTTTCTCTAAGTCTGTGACCTGATTATGTTTTTGCTATGTTCACATGCTTGCAATTGTATTTTCTGATCCCTTTTGGCTCAAGGTCACTAAGGGACTTTTGTTAAGCTCTTTGAGTATCTCCATGCCATGCTTTACTTTGCCTTGTTCAGATCCTGTAGCATGTAGTTTTGTTGCTCCGAAGAGAGCTACCTGATCTGAAATTCCAGACAAGTGTTGATTTCACTAAGTCCGAGATCTGTTTGCCATATGCATTTTTGCCATGCTTGTTTGAACCTGTTAATGGATGAATTGGCCGTAGCTCAGTGCTAGACTTTTGTTAAGCATCTTGAATGCATCCCTGCCATGTATTTTGTTGTCATGTTTGGTTGCTGTAGCATGTTCATCTCATTGCATTTAGTTGGCTACTTGCTGTAAATCGCAGACCGGTGTCATTTTTGTTTCGCTTGCCATTTCCAAACCGTAACTCCGATTCCGGCGTTCTTTATATCGTTTTCAAGTGATTTCATCTCATCTTTCCAGTGACACACTTGGATTTCCAAGTCGAGTCCAGGTTCATGCATTTCCTGTCATATCTTGCATCTTGCTTCCCGCATCGCATTCCGCATAGCATATCATCATTGCATCATATTGCTTGGTCTTGCACGTGGTTGATTGTATCCTTGTTGCTTGTTTGTCTTGTTTGGGTAGAGCCGGGAGACGAGTTCACTAATGAGGAGCCCGTTGAGTTTGCTTTAGAGGATCCAGTCAACTCTGACAACTGTGCAGGCAAGATGATCATACCCTCGAAATCACTACTATCTTTGCTATGCTAGTTTGCTCGCTCTTTTGTTATGCCATTGCTACGATGCCTACCACTTGCTTTTAAGCCTCCCAAATTGCCATGTCAAACCTCTAACCCACCATGTCCTAGCAAACCGTTGATTGGCTATGTTACCGCTTTGCTCAGCCCCTCTTATAGCGTTGCTAGTTGCAGGTGAAGATTGAAGGCCGTTCCTTGTTGGAACATTTATTTACTTGTTGGGATATCATTATATTATATTATTATCTTAATGCATCTATATACTTGGTAAAGGGTGGAAGGATCGGCCTCTCGCCTAGTGTTTTGTTCCACTCTTGCCGCCCTAGTTTCCGTCATATCGGTGTTATGTTCCCGGATTTTGCGTTCCTTACGCGGTTGGGTTATAATGGGAACCCCTTGATAGTTCGCCTTGATTAAAGCTTTTCCAGCAATGCCCAACCTTGGTTTTACCATTCGCCACCTATCCCTTTTTTCCCTTGGGTTACCGGAGCCCAAGGGTCATCTTATTTTAACCCTCCCCCCCGGGCCAGTGCTCCTCTGAGTGTTGGTCTGAACTGAGCTGCCTGCGGGGCCACCTCGGGGAAACTTGAGGGTTGGTTTTACTCGTAGCTAGTCTCATCTAAGTGTGACCTGAGAACGAGATATGTGCAGCTCCTATCGGGATTTGTCGGCACATTCGGGCGGTGTTGCTGGTCTTGTTTTAACCTGTCGAAGTGTCTTGAATTACCAAGATACCGAGTCTGATCGGAACGTCTTGGGAGGAGGTCTATTCCTTCGTTGACCGTGAGAGCTTGTCATGGGCTAAGTTGGGACTCCCCTGCAGGGATTTGAACTTTCGAAAGCCGTGCCCGCGATTATGGGCAGATGGGAATTTGTTAATGTCTGGTTGTAGATAACTTGAACCTTAATTTAATTAAAATGAATCAACTGAGTGTGTTACCATGATGGCCTCTTCTCGGCGGAGTCCGAGAAGTGGACACGGTGTTGGAGTAATGTTTGCTCATGTTGCTCTTTAGTTTCTCGCTTGCGCTTTGCCTCCTCTTCTCGCTCTCTTTTGCGAATAAGTTAGCCACCATATTTGCTAGTCGCTTGCTGCAGCTCCACATATATTTACCTTGCCTTACCTATAAGCTTAAATAGTCTTGACCGCGAGGGTGCGAGATTGCTGAGTCCCTGTGGCTCACAGATTACTATTACACCAGATGCAGGGCCTGATGATTCCGCTCCAGGTGACGCGCTTGAGCTCAAGTGGGAGTTCGACGAAGACTCTCAACGTTACTATGTTTCCTTTCCCGATGATCAGTAGTGGTGCCCAGTTGGGGGTGATTGGGACCGTGTCGCATGTTGGGTCTCTTTTATTTTGGCGCCGTAGTCGGGCCATGAGTGTTTGGATGATGTAATGTTATTTATGTACTTGATTGACGTGGCGAGTGTAAGCCAACTATGTTATCTCCCCTTTCATTACTATATTACATGGGATGTTGTGAAGATTGCCTAACTTGCGACATATACCTTCAATGCGATTATGTCTCTAATTCGTGCCTCGACACGTGGGAGCTATAGTCGCATCGAGGGTGTTACATGACGACCTGCCATTTTTCTGGTTGGTGAGACCGCCTAGTGTGCGGTTGTTAGAGCCGCCGCGTCCTCTTCCATACGTGAAGGATGGTTGGTATTTCCGCTAACTGTAATGACGCCTCGTGGATCGGGCATCTTGAGCTTGAGAAAAGCATAATGCGGTATTGCATTAAAATGAGCGACAGCCGCCCTTCCGAGAAGTGCTTGAAAATCACTTCAGAATGGAGCGATGTGAAAAGTTAACGTTTCATTTCGGAAGTTATCGGGAGAACCGAATACCACCTCTAGTAGTAGAGAGCCTGTGCAGTGGGCCTCTTGGCCTGGTATTACTCCCTTGAAGGTAGTATTACTGTGACTTATTTGTGTCGGGTCTATCCCTATTTTGCGGACTGTGTCCTGATATATCAGATTGAGATCATTGCCGCCGTCCATGAGGACCCTTGTGAAATGGTACCAGTTTATTATTGGGTCTAACACCAAGGCCGTCAGTCCTTCGCGCCAGATATGTGTATTGTGATCCCTACGATCAGGGGTTGGACCTAGGGGTGACGGGCTCTATGGCGCGTGTGTACTAGAGTGCGTGATTGCTTCTCCTCCTTGTCACATGGATCACGTTTACTGCTTTAACCTCTGATGGGAACTTTTTCTATCCTCTGGCGCTTAGCTGGCGAGGTTCATCCTCGTCTTCGCTTGGTGTCTCTTCCCCTTTGTGTTCAGTGGTTAGCTTACCGGCCTGCTTGAAGACCCAACATTCTCCGTGGGTATGATTTGCAGGTTTCTCTGGGGTGCCGTGGATCTGACAGAGTTTGTCAAGAATTTTGTTTAGGCCAGATTGTCCTTCTCTGCTGCCTTTGAAAGGCTTTTTCCGCTGACCTGGTCGGGAGCCCCTGAATCCGGCGTTTACCGCCGTATTATCTGGGCTACCTTCTTTATTTCGACGCTTGTTTTTGTTGCGTCGTGATTTACCATTGTCATCCCTTACTTCGGATGTGCTTGGGTCGCCGGTGCTGCTACGGGCCAACCAGCTGTCCTCGCCCACACAAAAGCGGGTCATGAGGCTTGTTAGGGCTGCCATTGTTCTCGATTTTTCTTGACCGAGGTGTCTGGCGAGCCATTCGTCTCGGACGCTGTGTTTAAAAGTTGCTAAGGCTTCGGCGTCCGGACAGTCGACTATGTGGTTCTTCTTGGTGAGGAACCTGTTCCAAAGCTTTCGGGCGGACTCTTTGGATTGTTGGATTATATGACTTAAATCGTCTACATCCGGCGGTCGGACATAAGTCCCTTGAAAATTGGCCCGGAAAGCGTCCTCGAGCTCCTCCCAACTTCCAATTGAGTTTTCGGGGAGGTTTTTCAGCAAGTGCCTAGCTGGCCCTTTAAGCTTGAGGGGCAAGTATTTAATGGCATGGAGATCGTCTCCATGAGCCATATGAATATGGAGGATGAAGTCCTCTATCCAGACTCCAGGGTCTGTCGTTCCGTCGTACGCCTCTATGTTTATTGGTTGGAATCCTTATGGGAATTTCTGATCCAACACCTCATCAGTGAAACATAGTGGGTGTGCGGCACCCCTGTATTGGGATGCGCCATAGTGTTCAGACGGTTGTTGTATTCAGTGCTGGTTGTGTACCGTAGCGCGCTTCCTAGATCCATAGATGGATCTGGTCGCGCCGGATTTTTTACGCAAGTTCTCACGTAGAACGTGTGTTGACTTATAAGTGTCTTTGTTAGCCGCTCTATCGCGTTCACATGGCGGTGGATCCGGCCGGCTGGCCGTATCACTTATCGGTTGTATGGGCTCTAAGGCCTCGTCGTCGAATTCCGGTAATAGCTTGTGCTTTGGATAGCTATTTGGGTGGTAGCTTCTACCATACTTTGTTACTTTGTTCCACTTGCTGTTGAGCGTATCTTGTGTGACCTTGAGCCTTTGCTTTTGTTTCTTCAGGCTTCTCGCTGTGGCAGTAAGCCTCCCGCGGAGTTTCTCTTGCTCCAAGTGTGTTTCCGGCATGATGGGTGTATCATCGTCCGGACTATTTTCTTCCCTAGATGGGGATTGATGATGCTTATCTTCGGCGTCATCATGTTCGGACGCCGGATCCGTACTATGTTTGTTGTTTGCATCTTGATCGTTTTCTGCCACCGGGGTGGTGCAGTTGTCATCTTTTCTGGAGTTGCGTGGACTATTGTTATCACTGTTTTTGCTATGGCGGGACTTAGGGCGGCGCCGCTGACGTCGGCGCTTGGGTTGCTTCTTGGAGGGGTTATCCTCCGCTTTCTCATCGCCATTGGCTTCGTTGGGGGTGTCCACCATGTACACGTCATGTGATGAAGTAGCGGTCCAGCGCCCTGTGGGCGGCGGTTCCGGTTCGTCTCCAGCTTCGTCGTCCATACCGTCGAAGTCCTCGGAGCCGAAGTCGAGCATGTCGGTTAAGTTGTCGACAGTGGTTACTAAGTGGGTGGTGGGTAGGTGGCGAATGTCTTCATCGTCCGCATCCCATTCTAGCCGAACATAGTTCGGCCAAGGTTCTCCTGACAGGGAGAGAGACCTTAATGAATTTAGCACATCTCCAAAAGGTGAGTGCTGAAAAATATCCAAGGAGGTGAACTCCATGATCGGCGCCCAGTCGGACTTGACGGGCCCGGATACAAGTGGCTCGGAGTCCGTGACCGAAGATGAATCCAGTGGTTCGGCAACACGGCTCTTGTAAGGGGTGAAGTCAGTATCCGGCTCTATCGCCACTGAGAGTGCGGCCTCCATGGCGGGGTCCATCCCTCCGCTCTTGGATGGCGCGACCCGCTCCGGATTGATGGACGGAGTAGCTCCGAAAGCGATCTCCTGAATACTGTCCGACGGCAGAGTTGCGTCATGCTCGTCAAGACTGTATGGCGCATCCGACATGGGCTCGAATCCGTCAAAGATCAAGTCTCCGCGGATGTCGGCCGTGTAGTTCAAGTTTCCAAATCTGACCTAGTGGCCAGGGGCGTAGCTCTCAATCTGCTCCAGATGGCCAAGCGAGTTGGCCTGCAGTGCAAAGCCGCCGAATATGAAGATCTGTCCGGGGAGGAAAGCCTCACCCTGGACCGCATCGCTAGGGATGATCGAAGGAGCCATCGAGCCTTACGGTGGCGACACAGTGGAACTCTCAATGAAAGCACCAATGTCGTTGTCAAAACCGGCGGATCTCGGGCAGGGGGTCCCGAACTGTGCGTCTAAGGCGGATGGTAACAGGAGGCAGGGGACACGATGTTTTACCCAGGTTCGGGCCCTCTCGATGGAGGTAATACCCTACGTCCTGCTTGATTGTTCTTGATGATATGAGTATTACAAGAGTTGATCTACCACGAGAACAAAGAGGCTAAACCCTAGAAGCTAGCCTATGGTATGATTGTATGTTGTCCTACAGACTAAAACCCTCCGGTCTATGTAGACACTGGAGGGGGCTAGGGTTACACAAGGTTGGTTACAAAGGAGGAGATATACATATCCGTATTGCCTAGCTTGGCTTCCACGCCAAGTAGAGTCCCATTCGAACACGGGATGAAGACTTCAATATTGTATCTTCATAGTCCAACAGTCCGTCCAAAGGATATAGTCCGGCTTTCCGGAGACCCCCTAATCCAGGACTCCCTCAGAGATCAACAAGGATGGAGGGATCAAGAAGGCCACGGAGGACCAAGTTCCCCAACGGAAGACATCCTTCAACTTGATCACAATCCTCTTACCCCAACTGAGATCGAAGCTTTCAAGATGATTGAGTTACCTCGTATACAAAACAAGTATCTCACACGTGAAAATATTTTGTTGAATGTGAATTTTCCTGGTATATATGGCTAATTGGATGTGAATTTTCATGAACTATTATTGTTGACATTACCCTTGAGGTAAAACGTTGGGAGGCAAAGCTATAAGCCCCTATCTTTCTTTGTGTCCGATTAAAACCTCCATACCAATAAGTATTGCGTGAGTGTCAGCAATTGTGAAAGACTATATGATAGTTGAGTATGTGGACTTGCTGAAAAGCTCTTATATTGACTCTTTCCTATGTTATGATAAACTGCAATTGCTCCAATGACTGAGATTATAGTTTGTTAGTTTCAATGAAGTTTATGATTCATACTTGAAATTGTGATTGAATTGTTACTCTTGCATAAGAGATCATATGACAAGAATTATATAAGTTGTTGTTCTAAGAATGATCATGATGCCCTCATGTCCGTATTTTATTTTTAACGACACCTCTATCTCTAAACATGTGGACATATTTTTCGATTTCGGCTTTCGCTTGAGGACAAGCGAGGTCTAAGCTTGGGGGAGTTGATACGTCCATTTTGCATCATCCTTTTATATCGATATTTATTGCATTATGGGCTGTTATTACACATTATGTCACAATACTTATGCCTATTCTCTCTTATTTTACAAGGTTTACATAAAGAGGGAGAATGCCGGCAGCTGGGATTCTGGGATGGAAAAGGAGCAAATATTAGAGACCTATTCTGCACAGCTCCAAAAGTTCTGAAACTTCACGGAAGTCATTTTCAGAATATATAAAAAGTACTGAGTGCAAGAAGTTCCAGAGGGGGGTTAGACCCTAGCCACGAGTGTGGGGGCGCGCCCCCTTGCCTCATGGGCCCCCTGGTGGCCCTCCGATGCCCATCTTCTGCTATATGGAGTATTTCGTTAAAGAAAAAAATCATAAGCAAGCTTTCGGGACGAGACTCCCCCGCCACGAGGCGGAACCTTGGCGGAACCAATCTAGGGCTATGGTGGAGCTGTTCTGTCAGGGAAACTTCCCTCCGGGAGGGGGAAATCATCACCATCGTCATCACCAACAATCCTCTCATCGGGAGGGGGTCGATCTCCATCAAAATCTTCACCAACACCATCTCCTCTCAAACCCTAGTTCATCTCTTGTATCCAATTCTTGTCTCCAAGTCTGGGATTGGTACTTGTGGGTTGCTAGTAGTGTTGATTACTCCTTGTAGTTGATGCTAGTTGGTTTACTTGGTGGAAGATCATATGTTCAGATCCTATATGCACATCAATAACCCTCTGATCATGAACATGAGTATGCTTTGTGAGTAGTTACGTTTGTTCCTGAGGACATGGGAGAAGTCTTGCTATTAGTAGTCATGTGAATTTGGTATTCGTTCGATATTTTGATGAGATGTATGTTGTCTCTCCTCTAGTGGTGTTATGTGAACGTCGACTACATGACACTTCACCATTATTTGGGCCTAGAGGAAGGCATTGGGAAGTAATAAGTAGATGATAGGTTGCTAGAGTGACAGAAGCTTAAACCCTAGTTTATGTGTTGCTTCGTAAGGGGCTGATTTGGATCCATATGTTTCATGCTATGGTTAGGTTTACCTTAATACTTTTGTTGTAGTTGTGGATGCTTGCAATAGAGGTTAATCATAAGTGGGATGTTTTTCCAAGTAAGGGCAGCACCCAAGGACCGGTCCACCCACATATCAAGTTATCAAAGTACCGAACACGAATCATATGATCGTGATGAAACCTAGCTTGACGATAATTCCCATGTGTCCTCGGGAGCGCTTTACATCATATAAGAGTTTGTTCAGGCTTGTCCTTTATTACAAAAAGGATTGGGCCACCTTGCTGCACTTTATTTACTTTTGTTACTTGTTGCTCGTTACAAATTATCTTATCACAAAACTATCTATTACCTACAATTTCAGTGCTTGCAGAGAATACCTTGCTGAAAACTGCTTATCATTTCCTTCTGCTCCTTGTTGGGTTCGACACTCTTACTTATAGAAAGGACTACGATAGATCCCCTATACTTGTGGGTCATCATTGAGATGGCAACCACACTTGTAAATAGTAAATATGAAGATTGCAACAAAGTGGGTTTGAATCCTTTCTGCAAGCTTAACCCAACGCTAGAGGTAAATTTTTTGACTTCTTTCTCCTTCAAAATTTAAACATTGCATGAACTCCAATATGTTATCCTTCCACAGGCTAAATCTGACTTCTGGAAGGCCAAATATGACCATGAGGCTGCTAAAAAGGCTAAGGCTGCTGCGAGAGCCGCCAAAAAGACCAGCAAGAGGTCTAAGAAGAAACCAAGCGCCTTTGAATTGCTGAAGCTGGATGATGCCTCTGAGTCGGAGGTAGCCCTTGAATCTCTTTGCTTGTTTTTTAACAACTTTATTGACACTGATGATAACCCACAAGTATAGGGGGTCGCAACAGCTTTCGAGGGTAGAGTATTCAACCCAAATTTATTTATTCGACACAAGGGGAGCCAAAGAATATTCTCAAGTATTAGCAGGTGAGTTGTCAATTCAACCACACCTAGAAACTTAATATATGCAGCAAAGTGTTTAGTAGCAAAGTAATATGATAGTGATGGTAATGGTAGCAAAAGAGTAATGAGAGCAAAGTAATATTTTTGGTATTTTGTAGTGATTGTAACAATAGCAACGGGAAAGTAATTAAGCGTAAACCAGTATATGGAAAGCTCGTAGGGATCGGATCAATGATGGATAATTATGCCAGATGCGGTTCATCATGTAACAGTCATAACATAGGGTGACACAGAACTAGCTCCAATTCGTCAATGTAATGTAAGCATGTATTCCGAATATAGTCATACGTGCTTATGGAAAAGAACTTGCATGACATCTTTTGTCCTACCCTCCCGTGGCAGCGGGGTCCTAATGGAAACTAAGGGATATTAAGGCCTCCTTTTAATAGAGAACCGGAACAAAGCATTAGCACATAGTGAATACATGAACTCCTCAAACTACGGTCATCACCGGTAAGTATCCCAATTATTGTCACTTCGGGGTTAACGGATCATAACACATAATAGGTGACTATAGACTTGCAACATAGGATCTAGAACTCTCATATATTGATGAAAACATAATAGGTTCAGATCTAAAATCATGGCACTCGGGCCCTAGTGACAAGCATTAAGCAAAGCAAAGTCATAGCAACATCAATCTCATAACATAGTGGATACTAGGGATCAAACCCTAACAAAACTAACTCGATTACATGGTGAATCTCATCCAACCCATCACCGTCCAGCAATCCTACGATGGAATTACTCACGCACGGCGGTGAGCATCATGAAATTGGTGATGGAGGATGGTTGATGATGACGACGGCGACGAATCCCCCTCCCCGGAGCCCCGAATGGACTCCAGATCAGCCCTCCCGAGAGGTTTTAGGGCTTGGCAGCGGCTCCGTATCGTAAAACGCGATGATTTCTTCTCTCTGATTTTTTTCTCCCCGAAAGCAGTTATATAGAGTTGGAGTTGGAGTCGGGGGGTCTCCAGGGGGCCCACGAGGTAGGGGGCGTGCCCCCCACCCTCGTGAGAAGGGTGTGGCCCCCCTGGTCTTCATCTTTGGCGAGGATTTTTTATTATTTATTGTAAGATATCCCGTGGAGTTTCAGGTCATTCCGGGAACTTTTGTTTTCTGCACATAAAACAACATTATGGCAATTCTGCTGAAAACAGCGTCAGTCCGGGTTAGTTCCATTCAAATCATACAAGTTAGAGTCCAAAACAAGGGCAAAAGTGTTTGGAAAATTAGATACGACGGATACGTATCAACTCCCCCAAGCTTAAACCCTTGTTTGTCCTCAAGCAATTCAGTTGACAAACTGAAAGAAATAAAGAAAAAACTTTTACAAACTTTGTTTGCTCTTGTTGTTGTAAATATGTCAAGCTAGCATTCAAGTTTTCAGCAAAGATTATAACTAACCATATTTGCAATAATTCTTAGGTCTCATGTTTACTCATATCAATAGCATAATCAACTAGCAAGCCATAATAATAAATCTCGGATGACAACACTTTCTTAAAACAATCACAATATGATATAACAAGATGGTATCTCGCTAGCCCTTTCTGAGACCGCAAAACATAAATGCAGAGCACCTTTAAAGATCAAGGACTGACTAGACATTGTAATTCATGGTAAAAGAGATCCAATCATAGTCACACCCAATATAAATTAACAGTAATGAATGCAAACGACAGCGGTGCTCTCCAGCTAGTGCTTTTTAATAAGAGGGTGATGACTCAACATAAAAGTAAATAGATAGGCCCTTCACAGAGGGAAGCAGGGATTTGTAGAGGTGCTAGAGCTCGATTTTGAAATAGTGGTGAATAACATTTTGAGCGGTATACTTTCATTGTCAACATAACAACCAAGATATGGCGATATCTTCCATGCTACACACATTATAGGCGGTTCCCAAACAAAATGGTAAAGTTTATACTCCCCCTCCACCAACAAACATCAATCCATGGCTTGCTCGAAACAACGAGTGCCTCCAACATACATCAGGTCCCAAGGGGAGTTTTGTTTGCAATTATTTTGATTTAGTTTGCATAAAGCATGGGACTGGGCATCCCGGTGACCAGCCATTTATCTCGTGAGTGAGGAGCGGAGTCCACTCCTCTTGAGAATAACCCGCCTAACATGGAAGATACAGATAGACCTAGTTGATACATGAGCTATTCGAGCATAAAAAATAGGATGATTATTTGAAGGTTTAGAGTTTGTCACATACAAATTTACTTGGAATGGCAGGTAGATACCGCATGTAGGAAGGTATAGTGGACTCATGTGGAATAACTTTGGGGTTTAAGGGATTGGATGCACAAGCAGTATTCCCGCTTAGTACAGGTGAAGGCTAGCAAAAGACTGGGAAGCGACCAACTAGAGAGCGACAACAGCCATGTACATGCATTAAAATTAATAAACATGGGATGCAAGCATGAGTAGGATATAATCCACCATGAACATAAATATCGTGAAGGCTATGTTTATTTGTTTCAACTACATGCGTCAACATGCGCCAAGTCAAGTCACTTAAATCATTCAGAGGAGGATACCACCCTATCATACCACATCATAACCATTTTAATAGCATGTTGGCACGCAAGGTAAACCATTATAACTCATAGCTAATCAAGCATGGCACAAGCAACTATGATCTCTAATTGTCATTGCAAACATGTTTATTCATAACAAGCTGAATCAAGAACGATGAACTCATCATATTTACAAAAACAAAAGAGGCCGAGTTTGTACCACCTTGTCTCATCTCAGTCAGTCCATCATATATCATCATAATTGCCTTTCACTTGCACGACCGAACGATGTGAATAATAATAAGAGTGCACGTGCATTGGACTAAGCTGGAATCTGCGAGCATTCAATAAACAGGAGAAGACAAGGTAATATGGGCTCTTGGTTAAATCAACAATAAAGCATATAAGAGCCACTTCAACAATTTAATCATGGTCTTCTCCTACTGATCCCCAAAGAAAAGAAAAGAAATAAAACTATTTACACGGGAAAGCTCCCAACAAGCAAAAGAAGAACGGGAAATATTTTTGGGGTTTTCTTTTTAATTATTACTACAGGCATGGAAAGTAAATTAATTAAAAGCTACAACTATTTTTTTGGTTTTTCTTAAGGTTAATCAAACACACAAGAAGAAAGCATAAAAGGAAATAAACTAGCATGGATGATACAATGAAAAAGTATGAACACCGACATCTAGCAATGAGTGTGTGTGAACATAAATGTAATGTCGATGAGAAATACGTACTCCCCCAAGCTTAGGCTTTTGGCCTAAGTTGGTCTATGGCCACGGCTGGCCTGGCTGATATCCATAATCATAGTTGTTGGGGTCATACTGTGATGAGGAAGAAGAAGGCTCCGATTGCCACTGGCTGGCAATCATCTCCAGATCCCACTGATAGTTAGACTGTCGTGAAGGATCAAATTGTGGTTCCGGTTCTGGATCCTCGGCTGGTGCAGGGTTCCGGTAGGCGTGAATAGACGTCAACGAAACAAGGTACGTGCCTACAGTCAAATGAAACAAAGAAGGAGCAGGCAAGGTAATAGTCTCAGTGTCGGTGTCAAAACCGGCGGATCTCAGGTAGGGGGTCCCGAACTATGCGTCTAAGGTGGATGGTAATGGGAGGCAGGGGACACGATGTTTTACCCAGGTTCGGGCCCTCTTGATGGAGGTAAAACCCTATGTCCTGCTTGATTTATTCTTGATGATATGAGTATTACAAGAGTTGATCTACCATGAGATCGGAGAGGCTAAACCCTAGAAGCTAGCCTATGGTATGATTGTTGTCGTCCTATGGACTAAACCCTCCGGTTTATATAGACATTAGAGGGGGCTAGGGTTACACAAGGTCGGTTACTATGGGAGGAGATCTACATATCCGTATTGCCAAGCTTGCCTTCCACGCTAAGGAAAGTCCCATCCAGACACGAGACGAAGTCTTCAATCTTGTATCTTCATAGTCCAACAGTCCGGCCAAAGGATATAGTTCGGCTGTCCAGAGACCCCCTAATCCAGGACTCCCTCAGTAGCCCCTGAACCAGGCTTCAATGACGATGAGTCTGGCGTGCAGTGTTGTCTTCGGCATTGCAAGGCGGGTTCCTCCTCCGAACACATCACAGAAGAGTTTGAATACCAGGATAGTGTCTGACCTTGCAAAATAATTTCCACATACCACCATAGAGATAATAATATTTCCACAAATCTTAATCTGCTGACACGCTTTGGCAACATGACATCGGGCCATGGCTCGGTGATTATTCGAACCGCTTTTCCTTAACTAGCCCCGCACATAACGCGAGGCAGTTTCTTGACACGTCTTGTCAAAGCAGAGATCGTGTTCCCTTTATTACGGGATTCTCATCAATACGGGCATGGGTAACCCAACCACGCCTAGGACTCCTAGATTTTAGGTAAGTCCCAAACGGCCACTAGGAGGACGCTTAATATTCACCCTCTTTATAAAGGGACAAGTCTTTTACTTTTTTCCCTCTCGTGCTCAATCGAATCCTTCCCCCGCCTCGAGTTCTAACACCCAAAGCCCAGGTCAGGTGCTTCGGACCTTCAATCATCTCCGGATCTAGCCTTCAAGGCTGGTGGATGCCCTCCTCCGTTACGGAAGAGAATATCAAGAAGTTGAGGGAAGCCAGATACCTGACCGCCGAGGTTTCGCATCGGCTACCTGCCCGAGGGTAGGTCGTCCCTACTCCGGCACCCAACGAGAACGTTGTGTTCATCTCCCACTTCCTCCGAGGTCTAGGCCTCACTCTGGATCCCTTCGTTAGGGGTTTGATGTTCTATTACGGGCTAGATTTCCACGATCTATCCCCGGACTCCTTTCTCCACATCTCGGCATTTATTGTCGTATGTGAGGCCTTCCTCCGCATTACCCCTCACTTCGGCTTGTGGCTCAAGACCTTTGACGTGAAGCCCAAGATGGTCGAGGGGCAGCATGTAGCGTGCGGAGGCATATTAATAAGCAAGATCGCTGGAGCTCCATGGCCAAAGGGTTCCTTTCCAGAGGTGTCTAGATTATGGCAACGGGAGTGGTTTTACATCACAGCTCCCAGAAGTGCCAAGTGGGTGGCTGCCCCTACTTTTCGCTCGGGCCCTCCACCACAACTGATGTCATGGATTAGCAGAGGGCTGAGCTAGGGTCCAGACAAGGACGTGCCTATACTGCAGAGCTGCATTCAAGATCTCTTCGAAGGAGATTTCAGTCTGGTTACGGTGGTGCAAGTCATGTTGGTTCGTCGAGTCCAGCCTTGCAAACGCCGGCCCATCCGCATGTGGGAGTTCAACCCAGAAGGACCGCGCACTATTCAGAATTTCCTCAGCTTGACGCACGAGGAGATGTATAAAATCATTCTTCGGACCCCAAATAGAGTGTCCGGATACTACCGAGGACGTTGGCCTGAGCAGCAACCGCACTGTCGACCAAGTAAGTTATCCTCAAGCCGAACACACCATCTTTCATTTATCATGACATCATTCTGAGAAATCGCTCTTTGACCAGGACTGGCTAACAAAGGCAAAGATGATTCGGTGTTTGGCCCCCTTCATGAGGGTTTGGACAATCCGGTACTGGAGAAGGTGCTCGAGCCAGCACCTTGCCCGGTGCCCTCAAAGGAAGATGAAGGGGGGAATAAAGAGGGCAAAAGCGGGCCTCCACTGCTACCTATTCCGACCGAGGGAACGAGCGCCTCCGTGAGGGAGGATAACCAAGGGGAGGAATCTGACATTCTCTCACCCAGGGGAAGGAAGAGGACTACCTCTGAAGATCCAGAAACCAAGGTTTCCAAACGGGAGAAGAAATCTCCACGAGAGGGTCCTGCCTTGGAGGGTGCTCTTGCCGCACAAAGTCCGCACGGGGATCAGCCCTCTAACGAGCTGTAAGTAATCAAAAGGTACTTTAATAGTGAAGATATACTACCTTACCTCTAAGGAAAATAACCGAAGCATTTATCTTGCAGTTCGGATCTTAGCCCTTCTCAGCAGAGCTCGTCTTCGGGGGATCTTCTTCCGGAGATGATGGAGAGCGAAACGCCTCCCCCGGACTCCCCCGCTCAAGGAGCGGGCAACCTTGAAGTGTCGTCACGGAGGGCCTCGCCGGATCAGGTGAGGCCAGAAGATAATCCTATGGTCGCCCGAAGTCCCCAGGGTCCGGCTTTTGAAGAGAGCAACCAAAAGAATCCGGCACCGTCTGGTATGCGGTCAGACGCACTGAGGGGTCTGCTAGAGCGAGCAATTATCTCAGAAGAACACCGTACATTGATGGGTACGGTGATTGAAAGGATTTCGTCCGCCGAAAGCGGGTTTTATGAAGCCTTTATGAGTCTACTGACGGGTTTTGAGGTATGTGAAATGATATACATTTGTGATAGTACCACACATTTTTAGGTGTGCCCTGTGTAGATAGTAGCCCCTAAGACTCTGGTTGTCACGGAGAACGGCAGCAAACAGAGGATCATAGTCCCAGGTAATAACCATACCGCATTTATGTGCAGGTGGTGGAAGCTCCGGTGGCAAGCCGAACTAATGAGTTTGCCAAACTAAAGCGGTAACTTGATGCGGCAGATGCCGACATCGAGCTTGTTAACAAGCGGCTTGACGAGGCACAGGGTAAGTGATATTTTCTGGTGAATGTCACACAGTAAGAGCAGCGTGATGCTAGTATCTTTAATATTCTATGACTGCAGATGGAGCTGCCACCGTGGAAACCCTTCGGGCGGAACTTGCCCGAGCCAAAGAACAAACAAGGAGTAGTAATGCGGCTGCTTTGAAGGCGGTCGAAGAGTTGAAAGCCAAGAAGGCCGCACATTGCGAGAGCACAGAGAAAATGGCCAAGATGGCTGCAAAGTTAAAAGACACTGCCGACGGTTGCCAGTTCCTTGAAAAAGAAAACCGAGCCAAGGCGACGGACCTTGAAAAGGCCACGATGGCGACCAAAGACACCCGTTCTGCCATGAGAGCGCAGAAGGAGAAACTGCGTGAAGAATGTGATATTGTGGCTGGGAAGCCCTTTTTGCTGTGGAGGAAGTTCAGAGATCCGCGGTATGCCCCTCTGGATCGGCTGTGGAGTTCGGTGGACGCATATCTGGACTTGGCGGCGAGCGCTGTCGATGCGGCCGAATACTTCCGAGATCAAACAGGTCGGGAAGTGGACTAGCTGTTCTGGTCACAGTTCAGCGTGCCAGAGCATCCGCTTCCATTGACCGATCAGCTAGCTGAATGGGCCGAACTCAATAGGTTGTCCGACTTGCCATGAGGTCCGTCGTAGATCATCTGTGGCTGGAAAAGCCGAAGCCGAAGAACTATTTCAGCTTTGTGCAGCAGTTCCTTGGTGCGGTGCCGCACATCAATGCGATGAAGAGGTCGGCATGCATAGAAGGCTCATGGATGGCCCTTGCCCGTGTCAAAGCATACAGGGCGGAGATGGATGCTACCACCATCGCGGCGCAGGGTTCGGCCATAGGCCGAGTGGCTACCGAGCAATATTTTGAAGAAGTTCTTGAGGGTGCTCGTTTGATAGAGGCCCAGTGCTCGAAGAATATTATGTTTGAATGACATGTATTCCCATTGTAAAAACAATGTTTTTATTGAATTTATCAAGGCTGTATTTATACTTGTGACCGAAAGTATTGTGATGCCTCCTGTGCGGCCGTTTATGTATACATGTGTATAACCTGAAAGATTGCAGTCGTCGGCTTCAGCCCCCACGCATATAATGCGGGGTGTTCACAGAAGACGCGTATTCACACTTAATCCAATGTCTTGGTCCTAATACGGAGGTGATAGCGCAGCGAACTAGGCAACCGGACTATAATGCTTTAACACTTTCACTTAGCCATATGAGTTTGACAGTGGGGCTACTATATAGCCCCTGGTGGCTCCGCACTCATCCGAATTCGAGGTGCGTACTTGCCCGGCTGGGAAACGGCCCTTCGTTAAGGCAGAGGAATTCTAAGATTCCGATGGGTCATCGAGTGGTTGACCAGTCTCGCGCTATATCTGACAGTCAGTTTTCGGCTTTCTCTACTGAGGTGCTCGTCTAGATGAACCAGGGCACAATCACAGTAGTTCTCCTAGTGCCGCCTTAGCCGATAGAGCGGAACGTAAGGCAGCAAAACACAGGAGCCGGCCAAACCCAACATTTGACCAAAGACATGATTCGGAGCTGATGCATATAAGGCCAAACTCGCGACGCCGAACACTCCCTAAGGTATTCGGTCTTTATGGTGTAAACCAGGCCTAAACAGTGCCCTTTGTAAGAAGCCCCTGGTGTCCAGGTACGTGCATTGTTCTGATGTGGTCACATGCCAAGACGTCAGCATCCTTCTCAATGGTACTGAGAATCCGAGGGATGTGTATCAACAAGAGACAGTAAAAAAGGTTGACGCAGGGTCTTAATCTAAACAGAATCCTTGGAACGGGTCCCTGCTGCACGTCTGCGCCTGTGTCTCCGTTGTGCCGTATCCTGGACGGGTGTAGCATGACGGTCATCTGTAAAAGAGAGGAACTTAGGTGAAAAGTTGTCATGCAAAAAGGTAGGTTTAAAGAAACCATGTATAATTCAAGATGAGTAAAAATTGCCACTTGTCTGCGCGCGTTGAGTCCCTTTTATTTGTAATAGGGGTGTGGCCATCAAACCTGTATGAATTACATATAGCTGCATCGGACTCGTCTAACCGTGTCTGTAGTCTTGATGACCTATCGAATGCTTTAGTTGGTGAGGCCGTTTTAGTGTGCGGCTGCCAAGGCAGCCGCACTCTCTTCGGCGCGCAGGGATCGCTCAATATTTCCATTTACTGTAATGATGCCATGTGGACCGGGCATCTTAAGCGTGAGGCAAGTGTAATGCGGTATTGCATTAAAGCGAGTGAGAGCTTCGCGTCCAAGTAGTGCTTGATAGCCACTTTGGAACGGAGCAATGTGGAAGGTTAAATTTTCGCTACATCGGGGAAGCCGAATATAACCTCTAGTAGCAGGGAGCCCGTGCAATGAGCCCCTGGGCCTGGCGTTACTCCTTTAAAGGTAGTATTGCTGTGGAAAATTTTCGTTGGGTCTATCCCCATTTTGCAGACTGTGTCCTGATATATCAGGTTTAGACTGCTGCCACCGTCCATCAGGACTCGTGTGAAGTGGTATCCGTCAATTATTGGATCTAATACCAAGGCAGCCCATCCTGCGCGCCGGATACTTGCCGAGTAATCCTGATGGTCGAAGGTGATCGGTTGGGACGGCCAGTGGCAGAACTCCGCAGTGATAGGCCCTTGGGCATATTTATCTGGGAGTGCCGCTTTGTTTCTCCCCTTTATCACGTGTAACACGTTTACTGTTTTGACTTCTGGTGGAAATTTCTTCTGTTCCCCAGTGCTTTGCTTGTGAGGCTCATCCTCGTCTTCGCTTGGTGTATCCTGCCCCTTATGTTCGGCATTGAGCTTGCCGGACTGCTTGAAGACCCAACATTCTCTATGGGTATGATTGGCAGGTTTATCGGGGCTGCTATGGATCTGACATATTTGGTCCAGAATTTTTTTTAGGCTGGACAGTTCATCTCTGGCGCCTTTAGAGGGCGGCTTTTGCTGACCTGGCCGAGAGCTTCTGAATCCGGTGTTTACCGCCGTGCTCTTCGGGCTGTCTTCTTTACTCCGGCGCTTATTATTTTTGCTGCGTCATGATTTCCAGATTCCATCTCTATCTTCGGATGTACTTGGGTCGCTGGTGCTGCATCGGGCTAGCCAGCTGTCCTCGCCTGCGCAAACGCGGGTCATGAGGCTTGTTAATGCTGCCATTGTTCTCGGCTTTTCTTGGCCGAGGTGTCTGGCAGGCCATTCATCTCGGACACTGTGCTTAAAAGCTGCCAAGGCTTCGGCGTCCGGACAGTCGACTATTTGGTTCTTTTTAGTAAGAAACCTGTTCCAAAGCTTTCGGGCTGACTCTCCGGGCTGTTGAGTTATATGACTCAAATCATCTGTATCCGGAGGTCGGACATAAGTCCCTTGAAAATTTGCCCGAAAAGCGTCTTCGAGCTCTTCCTAGCTTCCAATGGAGCTTTCGGGGAGGCTTTTAAGCTAGTGCCGAGCTAGCCCTTTGAGCTTGAGGGGTAAGTGTACTTGATGGCATGGAGATCATCTCCTCGAGCCATATGGATATGGAGGATATAGTCCTCAATCCACACCCCCGGGTCTGTTGTTTCGTCATATGCCTCAATGTTTACGGGTTTGAATCCCTCTGGAAATTCGTGGTCCAGCACTTCGTCGGTGAAACATAGGGGGTGTGCGTCACCCCTGTATTTGGGTGTACCGTGGTGTTTGGATGTTTGTTGTGTTGCATCGTATGCTGGAGCGCACTTGCGTGGTCCATAGATGGATCTGGTTGCGCCGTCCTTTTGATGCGAGCCCTCGCGTGGATCACGT
The DNA here is from genome assembly GCF_056163025.1 of Triticum urartu. Taxonomy (NCBI): domain Eukaryota; kingdom Viridiplantae; phylum Streptophyta; class Magnoliopsida; order Poales; family Poaceae; genus Triticum; species Triticum urartu. The sequence continues at coordinate 370,588,241 of NC_141873.1, forward strand.
ATTGGCTTATGTGCGGCATTGTTTGCCGCTCTATGTTGGCTGTGAGGTCATCTATCCGGCCAGATGGTCGTTTTAATTTTTGGTTGCGGGGGGTCTAAGGCCTCCTCATCGAATTCAGGTAGCAACTTCCGGTTCGGGTAGCTCTTGGTGTGGCGATTACCGCCGTACTTCACTGCTGTGTTGAGTACTTTACTCCATCTGATTCTGAGTGTGTCTTGCGCAGCCTTGAGCCTTTGCTTCTGCTTTTTAGACTCCTCGTGGTGGCAACAAGCCCTTGACGGGCATTTTGTTGCTCCGGGTGTCTGTCTGGTGTGATGTCGTCCGGACTATTATCTTTGATAGAGTCGGGTTGTTCGGTTTGATTCTCCGTGTTGCCGTGGTCCGGCAATGGTTCACCCTGCTCTAACGCTGGGTCTATATGATCGTTGTTTCTGCCGAGGAGGGATTTGGAGCGGTGCTTACGCCGTCGCTTTGACTGCTTCTCAAGGGGACAACCCTTCATTGCGTCCTTCTGTTCCTCGTCATCGCTTTCTTTTGGTGTGTCCACCATGTATACGTCATGTGATGAAGTGGGCGTCTAGTGCCCTGTGGGCAGTGGTTCCTGTTCGTCTCCTGCATCGTCGTCCATACCGTCGATGTCTTCGGACTTGAAGTCAAGCATGTCGGTTAATGATCGACAGTGGCTACTAAGTGGGTGGTGGGTGGGCGGCGAATTTCTTCGTCATCCGCATCCCAATCCTGCCAGACATAGTTCGGCCAGGACTCCCCTGACAAGGAGAGAGACTTTAATGAATTCAGTATGTCGCCGAAGGGCGAGTGCTAAAAGATATCCGCGGAGGTGAACTGCATGATTGGCGCCCAGTCGGATTTGATAGGCACGGGCGCAGGCGGTTCGAAGTCCGTGGCCGGGGAAGGATCCAGCAGTTTGGCAACACGGCTCTCGTGAAGGGTAAGGTCGATATTCGGCTCGATCACCGCTAAGGATACGGCCTCCGTGATGGGGTCTATCCACTCCATGGATGGTGCAACTGGCTCCGAACTGAGGCTCGGAGCGGCTGCCGGTGCGATCTCCTGAATATGGTCCGATGGTAGAGCTAAATCGTACTCATCGTGACCGAGTGGCGCACAAGGCAGGGGCTCAAATCCGTCGAAGATCAAGTCTCCGCGGATATCGGCCGTGTAATTTAAGCTTCCAAACCTGACCTGATGGCCAGGAGCGTAGCTTTTGATCTACTCTAGATGGCCAAGCGAGTTGGCTCACAGTGTGAAGCCACCAAACACAAAGATCTATCCGGGGAGAAAAGTCTCACCTTGGACTGCATCGCTATCGATGATAGAAGGAGCCATCAAACCTAACGGCGATGACACAGAGGAACTCTCAATGAAAGCACCAATGTCGGTGTCAAAAACGGCGGATCTCGGGTTTGGGGGTCCCGAATTGTGCGTCTAAGGTGGATGGTAACAGGAGGCAGGGGACACGATGTTTTGCCCAGGTTCGGGCCCTCTTGATGGAGATAAAACCCTACGTCCTGCTTGATTTATTCTTGATGATATGAGTATTACAAGAGTTGATCTACCACGAGATCGGAGAGGCTAAACCCTAGAAGCTAGCCTATGGTATGATTGTTGTCGTCCTATGGACTAAACCCTCCGGTTTATATAGACACCGGAGGGGGCTAGGGTTACACAGAGTCGCTTACAATGGGAGGAGATCTACATATCCGTATTGCCAAGCTTGCCTTCCACGCCAAGGAAAGTCCCATCCGGACACGAGACGAAGTCTTCAATCTTGTAACTTCATAGTCCAACAGTCTGGCCAAAGGATATAGTCCAGCTGTCCGGAGACCCCCTAATCCAGGACTCCCTCACTCAGGATGATGTTTATTAAAGAACAATTGATATTTAAGCTCTCCTGCCCTATTCTTAATAATAAAATCATGTGCCACCATACTTTTATAATCTAGATAAACACGAGGCAGCACTTTTTCTTCCTTCTCAGCATGCCTAATAGGTATGCTAAAATGTGCAGCTAGGCGTGTAGCATAGATGCCTCTAAAGATGGAGCCCTTTGTACGGTTCAGACTTAACCGTTTAGCAATAATACCGCCCATACTAAAAGTGTTATCACTGTATAAACCTTGGAGCAAAATAATAATATCAGGGATACTAAGGCTTCCGCAGTTTCCGCGACCAATTAAGCAATGACTAGCAAATAATGCAAAGTAACGTAAGACGGGAAAATGTATGCTAGTGATTCGTGCATCAGAAACATTCCTAGTTTCCCCTACAGTGATAGTATCAATAAATCCCTCCCCATCATCACGATGTGGTTCTTCTGTCTTGCCCTCAAAAGGGACTAAACAAATCCGACAAAAATCATAAAGTGACATCTCCTTATGCTCATCATATAAATGAAACTCCACCATAGGTGGTGAGTTCCTAGAATGAAAATGAAAGTTTTGCACAAAGGTATTTGTGAGTAAGAGATACTGATCGCATTGGTCGTGGAGGAAAGCGGTGAGGCCTGCATTATGAGCCAACTCATGAAAATCTTCAATAAATCCCGGCTGCTCTTAAGAAATCCTCGGAAGGCCATTCACACACCCGAACCTCCGTGGTGTGCGGCAAATTATACTTAGGCTTCGGTGCCTTTTCCTTCGAGCTTTGGCTCGGTGAGTCCTTCAATAATCTCCTCATCATTTTCTGAAAAATTCTGAAATTTTTAGTACCTTCAAAATAAAAGTAAACCAAACTCAATAATATTGATAGCAACCACTTCTATAAGTGCCTAGGGCCTATATCATGCATCAAAACTACTTTTGACCATATAAATTTGACATGCAAGCTGAAGAACAGGGTCACCTAAGCAGCAAAAATTTGTAATGAATAAAGCACTAGAACAAAAACTAATTGGACCAATGGAGGAGTCACATACCAAGGAACAATCTCCCCAAACAGTTTGTGAGAGGTGCTTTGAGCAAGGAGATTGAAAATGGCAGCAAAGAGGGTTGGAACTCGTGCTTGAGTTGGTTTTTCGTGTTTGTGGGAGGAAGAAGAAGAGGATGGGTGCAGGAATAAGTGGAGGAGGGCCACTGTAGGCCCACGAGGCAAGGGGGCGCGCCCTCTACCCTCGTGGCAAGGTGGTTGGCCCCCCTGGTGTGTTCTTTATTCCATAAATCCTCAAATATTCTATAAAAAATCATATTTAATTTTCAGGGCATTTGGAGAACTTTTATTTTCAAGGTATTTTTATATTGCACGGATAATCAGATAACAGACAGAAAATTATTTATTTATATTTTATTTCAACTAAATAACATAAAGTATAGAGAGGGTACAGAGGATTGTGCTTCTAGTTTCATCCATCTCATGCTCGTCAAAAGGAATCCACTAACAAGGTTGATCAAGTCTTGTTAACAAACTCATTCCGATTAACATGAAACCGAACAAATTTTGAATATCACTAAGTTACCTCAACGGGGATATGCACATCCCCAATAATAAGTATATCATATTTCTTCTTGATAGTAGGAAAAGGAAATTCAAAACCTCCAAATATAATCGATGGAATTTTTCTGATAGAATTGATACTATGAACTTGAGGTTGTTTCCTCGGAAAGTGTACCATATGCTCATTACCATTAACATGAAAAGTGACATTGCGTTTGTTGCAATCAATAACAGCCCCTACAGTATCAAGAAAAGGTCTTCCAAGAATAATTGACATACTATCGTCCTGGGGAATATCAAGAATAACAAAGTCCGTTAAAATAGTAACGTTTGCAACCACAACAGGCACATCCTCACAAATGCCGACATGTATAGCAGTTGATTTATCAGCCATTTGCAAAGATATTTCAGTAGGTGTCAACTTATTCAAGTCAAGTCTACGATATAAAGAGAGAGGCATAACACTAACACCGGCTCCAAGATCACATAAAGCAGTTTTAACATAGTTTCTTTTAATGGAGCATGGTATAGTAGGTACTCCTGGATCTCCGAGTTTCTTTGGTATTCCACCCTTAAAAGTATAATTATCAAGCATGGTGGAAATTTCATCTTCTGGTATCTTTCTTTTATTTGTAACAATATCTTTCATGTACTTAGCATAAGGATTCATTTTGAGCATATTAGTCAATCGCATACGCAAAAAGATAGGTCTAATCATTTCAGCAAAGCGCTCAAAATCCTCATCATCCTTTTTCTTGGATGGTTTGGGAGGAAAAGGCATGGGTTTCTAAACCCAAGGCTCTCTTTCTTTATCATGTTTCCTAGCAACAAAGTCTTTCTTATCATAACGTTGATTCTTTGATTGTGGGTTATCAAGATCAACAGCAGGTTCAATTTCTACATCATTATCATTACTAGGTTGAGTATCATTATGAACATCATCATTAACATTTTCATTAGGTTCATGTTCATTGCCAGATTGTGTTTCAGCATCAGACATAGAGATATCATTTGGATTATTAGGTGGTTCAGCAATAGGTTCACTAGAAGTTTGCACAGTTCTATCATTTTTCTTTTTCTTCCTTTTAGAAGAACTAGGTGCATCAATATTATTTCTCTGAGAATCTTGCTCAATTCTCTTAGGGTGACCTTCAGGATACAAAGGCTCCTGAGTCATTCTACCAGTTCTAGTAGCCACTTTAACAGTATAATCATTTTTCTTACTATTCATCTCATCGAGCTATTCTTTTTGAGCTTTAAGTACTTCTTCTACTTGAGTGGTAACCATAGAAGCATGTTTGCTAACAAGGTTAAGTTCACCTCTAATATTAGCCATATAATCACCCAAGTATTTAATCATATCAGCATCTTGTTTTAATTGTCTACCAAAATAAGCATTGAAGTCTTCTTTCTTAAACATAAAATTATCAAACTCATCCAAGCACTGACTAGCAATTTTAGTAGGAGGGATTTCAGCTTTATCATATCTATAGAGAGAATTTACCTTTACTACCTGTGTCGAGTTATCGGGGTATGGAGGTTCTTCAATAAATAAAGGATTAAGATCATATGTTTCTTCAATAGGCGGTAAATTAAGACCATGTATTTCTTCAATAGGAGGTAAATTCTTAACATCTTCAGCTTTAATACCTATTTCTTTCATAGATTTCTTTGCCTCTTGCATATCTTCGGGACTGAGAAATAGGACACCTCTCTTCTTCGGAGTTGGTTTAGGAATAGGATCGTTAATTGGAGCAGGAGCTGGCTCAGGAGCTGGCTCCGGAGGTGTCCATTTATTTTCATTTGTCAACATATTATTCAATAAGATTTCAGCTTCATCCGGTGTTCTTTCCCTGAAAAGAGAACCAGCACAACTATCCAGGTAATCTCTGGAAGCATCGGTTAGTCCATTATAAAAGATATCAAGTATTTCATTTTTCTTAAGAGGATGATCAGGCAAAGCATTAAGTAACTTGAGAAGCCTCCCCCAAGCTTGTGGGAGACTCTCTTCTTTAATTTGCACAAAGTTGTATATTTCCTTTAAAGCAGCTTGTTTCTTATGAGCAGGGAATTATTTAGCAGAGAAGTAATAGATCATATCCAGGGGACTACGCACACAACCAGGATCAAGAGAATTGAACCATATTTTAGCATCACCCTTTAATGAGAATGGAAATAATTTAAGGATATAAAAGTAGCGAGATCTCTCATCATTAGTGAACAGGGTGGCTATATCATTTAATTTAGTAAGATGTTCTACAACAGTTTCAGATTCATAGCCATGAAAAGGATCAGATTCAACCAAAGTAATTATATCAGGATCAACAGAGAATTCATAATCCTTATCAGCAACACAGATAGGTGAAGTAGCAAAAGCAGGGTCAGGTCTCATCCTAGCATTTAGATATTGCTTATTCCATTTAGCTAATAACCTTTTGTGTTCATATCTATCTTTGCAAGCTAAAATAGCTAAAGAAGCGTCTTGATCAAATAAATAACCCTTAGGAATAACAAGTGATTCTTCATCATCACTTTCATCTTCATAATTAGATTCAATATTTTCAATCTCTCTAGCCCTAGCAAGTCGTTCCTCAAGAAAATCACTAAGTGGCATAGAGGTATCAGGCATAGAGGTAGTTTCATCATAAGTATCATGTATAGCAGAAGTAGCATCATCAATAACATGCGACATATCAGAACGAATAGCAGAAGCAGGTTTAGGTGTCGCAAGCTTACTCATAACAGAAGGTGAATCAAGTGCAGAGCTAGATGGCAGTTCCTTACCTCCCCTCGTAGTTGAGGGATAAATTGCTGTCTTAGCGTCTTTCAAATTATTCATAGTGTCCAGCAGATATAAATCCAAAGTGACTCAAAGAATAGAGCTATGCTCCCCGGCAACGGCGCCAAAAATTAGTCTTGATAACCCACAAGTATATGGGATCGCAACAGCTTTCGAGGGTAGAGTATTCAACCCAAATTTATTGATTCGACACAAGGGGAGCCAAAGAATATTCTCAAGTATTAGCAGCTGAGTTGTCAATTCAACCACACCTAGAAACTTAGTATCTGCAGCAAAGTGTTTAGTAGCAAAGCAATATGATAGTGATGGTAACGGTAGCAAAAGAGTAATGAAAGAAAAGTAATATTTTTGGTATTTTGTAGTGATTGTAACAATAGCAAGAGGAAAGTAAATAAGCGTAAACCAGTATATGGAAAGCTCGTAGGCATCGGATCAATGATGGATAATTATGCCGGATGCGGTTCATCATGTAATAGTCATAACATAGAGTGACACAGAACTAGCTCCAATTCGTCAATGTAATGTAGGCATGTATTCCAAATATAGTCATACGTGCTTATGGACAAGAACTTGCATGACATCTTTTGTCCTACCCTCCCGTGGCAGCGGGGTCCTAATGGAAACTAAGGGATATTAAGGCCTCCTTTTAATAGAGAACCGGAACAAAGCATTAGCACATAGTGAATACATGAACTCCTCAAACTACGGTCATCACCGGTAAGTATCCCGATTATTGTCACTTTGGGGTTAACGGATCATAACACATAATAGGTGACTATAGACTTGCAAGATAGGATCTAGAACTCTCATATATTGATGAAAACATAATAGGTTCAAATCTGAAATCATGGCACTCGGGCCCTAGTGACATGCATTAAGCATAGCAAAGTCATAGCAACATCAATCTCAGAACATAGTGGATACTAGGGATCAAACCCTAACAAAACTAACTCGATTACATGGTGAATCTCATCCAACCCATCACCGTCCAGCAAGCCTACGATGGAATTACTCACGCACGGCGGTGAGCATCATGAAATTGGTGATGGAGGATGGTTGATGCTGACGATGGCGACGAATCCCCCTCTCAGGAGCCCCGAACGGACTCCAGATCAGCCCTCCCGAGAGGTTTTAGGGCTTGGCGGTAGCTCTATATCGTAAAACGCGATGATTTCTTCTCTCTGATTTTTTTTCTCTCCGAAAGAAGTTATATAGAGTTGGAGTTGGAGTCGGGGGGTCTCCAGGGGGACCACGAGGTAGGGGGCGCGCCCCCACCCTCGTGAGAAGGGTGTGGGCCCCCTGGTCTTCATCTTTGGCGAGGATTTTTTATTATTTATGGTAAGATATCCCGTGGAGTTTCAGGTCATTCCGAGAACTTTTGTTTTCTGCACATAAAACAACATCATGGCAATTTTGCTGAAAACAACGCCAGTCCGGGTTAGTTCCATTCAAATCATACAAGTTAGAGTCCAAAACAAGGGCAAAAGTGTTTGGAAAAGTAGATACGATGGAGATGTATCAACTGACTATTGTCAGGATCACACGGGAGCCAGCCAAGCAGTTGAAGAAGAGGTAACTACTATTTCCTCCGACTCAGAACCTTTACCAAGGCAGAAATTTCGGCGGGTGTTAGGAATATAGCTACCAGGTAAGACCCGCCCACGAGGGGCCGGGTCAACCCCAATGGCGGGTTACAAAAGAAGCCCAGTAATATTCAAGGTGATAGTTTATTAAGACTTGTAGAAGGCCTAAGCCCAGAGGAGGCTTAAGGCCCAATATTGTGAACCGCCGTATGTAAAGAAAGACTTGTAAAGAAAGGCATATAAAAGAAGTCACCGAGCCGGACACGTTTTATGAGCCGGCCGGGACTCTGTAGGCCGCCAGGCGTCAACCCATGTATATAAGGGGACGACCCGGTGGTGGCTTAGGACAAGAAACAACAATTCGAAGCCAGGCAAAGCGGATTCGCTCCCTGGCCATCGAAACCACAACAATTCCAACACAACTAGACGTAGGATTTTATCTTCATCGTAAGGGGCCGAACTAGTATAAACCTCTCGTGTCCTTTGTCCCGATTAACCCCTTTAAGCTTCCTAGTTGCGATGGCCCTACGTCTAAGACCTTTTGCTAGGACATTTGCTGTGACAATTCCACGACAGTTGGCACCCACCGTGGGGCCAGCACACAGTGGATTTGAGTTCTTGAAGGGCAACTTCGAAGGGCTCAAGGGATACGCTGTGGGCCGGATGACCAAGAGTCGTCGCGACAAGCTCTACATCAACGACGAAGGCTGGGGCCCTGAGGCCAGCTCAATTGAGGACGGGTACTGGGTCCCCTTCGGCGGAATCCATGTCTTCATCGGCCGGATCGGCGAGTCAGACCCTGAGCTGGACGTCTACACCAACCTCATCGAGACAGCTTAGTGCGCGAGATCCGCCCGGGCTCGACCTGTCGTGAGGCATGCATTCGTGGGTTGCATCCATGGAGGTGAATTCTCTGAAGGATCAGTGGATGGCGGTGAGATGGCCATCTGTTCTGACGCTACGTCATCAACAGGCGAGACAGATTCTTTGTATGAGCTGCAGGATGGCATGCTTGGGGGCTGTTCCGATGGCAGTAGTATTCCAGACCCCTCTGAGCCGCCGAATTGAAGCGGAGTCTTCATGGCTGGCACTCAACCGGGCCAGAACTCCACGGCTGCAGCGGCAATAACCACCGGGTCGGTAGCAGCCGGGTCAGGAGACCCCACGCGCCCCCGGCTCAGATGCTAATGGACCTCATGGATAAGTTGACAGCTCTGTTGACTGCTATAGTGGAGCCGGCGGATAAGGCTTAGCATGACGCGGAGGTGGCTCGACTACGCGAAGAGATGGCACATGCCAAGGAAAATTTAGCAGCAGAAGAAGTCAGGATGGCCGCGGAGCGGGCGGCTTTAGATGCTCGTGACCAACAGCTTCAAGCAGAGACTTTCCGGTTCTTGGTGGATCTGAACGCATCAAATGAGGTTATGAGGAGAAGACACCAGAAAACTCAGTCACGTCTGCCTCTGGCTTATGATCCCAGGAACCTTTTTCACACACCCGGGGCCAGGCCCAGCAACCCGCCAGAGGCAAACCGGATCACAACACTCGGGGCGGGGGCGCCGGTTCAGCCAAGGGCCATGGAACCACCCCGTGTGAATACAGCTCCGCCTCTTTACACACCTGTACCGCCAGGTCACTTCTCTAACCCGTTGGAGAATTTAATTGCTGCGTCGGCCCGTCTGGCGGCTCTCCCAATGGAAGGCGACTCTCTAGCGGCAATCGAAAGACAAAGGGTCAAAGAACTTCTTCAGACAGACCTAGCGCAGCAGGATGCATATTCTTATAGTCGAGACAGGATCCATTCAACCCCTCGCCCGAGCCGGAGCCCGAGCTATAGCAGACGTATGGATTCAGTGGCTATGTCAAGCAATGCCCAACGCCGTAACCAACCGCGCAGGCATGACCCGGCGCAGGACGGAGTTTTGAACTTAGCAGATCAAGAGAGGATCCGTCAGGAAGCTGAGCGGGCAGTTCAATTGGCAGCTGCGCAGGCGGCTCATCAGGCTTTTCCGGTTTATCCGGTGACCTCTGTTGAGGCAGGAGTAGCCACAAGAACAGGAGGTGTCCCTTGCCTGGTGCCGGCTATACATAATGAGCGCTTGCCAAAAGACTTTAAGGGGCTTTGTAAGGTACCTAATTACACGGCCGACTTGCAGCCTGGGGCATGGATTGAAAGTTATGAGATGGCGATGGAGCTGTTGGAGGTCAGCGATGCAGCAATGGCTAAGTATTTCACTATGATGTTGGATGGAACGGCTCGCACTTGGTTAAAAGGGTTGCCACCCAATTCCATCGGCTCATGGGCGGAGTTGAAGGCCCGGTTCATTTAGAACTTCAAGGACACATGTAAACAACCTATGTCAATCGTGGACCTGACTAATTGTAAGCAAGAGGAAGGTGAGTCCACGACCTATTGGGTGCGCCGGGTCAAGGAGATAATACATTCATCTGATAAGATGGATGCCGGCTCGGCGGTCTTAATGTGGGAGAAAATTGCCGTTTTGAACCTCTGAAACAAAAGTTGGGGCGGCTCAAGCGTGACTATAATGACATGGGCCAGTTGATGGCGGCCCTGGTCAAATATGTTGATTCTGACAGTACCAAGGATCCCGTGTCTGATGAAGAAAAAACAGGGAAGGGAAAGAAGAATGGCAACGGCAAGGGTCACCAGCATAACCCAGCGAATCAAGGAGGTAATAAACGTAAGGCTGCCGAGTTTGTGGCTAACACCAATACGCAGGGAAACAACCAGCGGCACAAGGGTAGGCCACCTCCTCGGTCAGGTGGGTTAGGTCCCACCCTTGAGCAACTACTGAATGAACCTTGTCCGAGACACGGCACCCGGGAGAAGCCAGCTACCCATCTGTGGAAGGACTGTACGATCATGAAGGCATTTAAAAATTCCAACATGTTTGATGGTAGCCACGGACCTGGCGGCGGTTCAGGTGGAGGTGGCTTTCATGGCCCGGGCGCCGGCTCAGGCGGAGGCGGTTTTCACGGTCTGGGCCATCCGGGTAACCAGGTCAGTTATAATCAGCAACCCGGCCAAAGTAATCAGCAGCAACAGTAGCAACTGTTCGGGTAACAGAGCAACCCAAAAGAGTTGAATAGTGGGTAGTACCATGTATTTACCACTAGTTTATGCAAGAGGGACTAGAAGCTTCATAAGAGGGCTGTCACTGCCATTGAACCGGCGATTCCACGTTATTTGAGGTGGTCAGAGCAGCCTATTGTGTGGAGCAGGGAAGATCACCCTCCCCGGGTTGATAATCCGGGTCACTTGGCCTTGGTGGTTGCACCTTAGGTGGATGGATATAAATTCACTAAGGTGCTCATGGATGGAGGCAGTAGCATCAACATCCTCTATTATGAGACGTTTCGTCGGATGGGGTTGACTGATAAGAGCCTTAAACAATCCAACACTATTTTTCATGGTGTTGTGCCTGGTAAGTCGGCATACCCATTTGTTAAGATTGAACTGGAAGTAGCCTTTGGGGATGAATATGATTCCAGTGCTAAGAAGTTAACTTTTGAGGTGGTTAAGATCAAAAGCCCATATCATGCTCTGTTTGGACGGCTGGCTTATGCCAAGTTCATGGCTCGGCCGTGTTATGTGTATCTACAACTCAAGATACTGGGTTATAAAGGCACCATCACAGTACATGGCAGCCGAAAAATAGCCCTGGAATGTGAAGAAGGAGATGCCGCCTACGCTGAGTCTGTTTGTGCGACAGAGGAGTTAAAGTTTTATAAAGATAATGTTGACCCGACAGACATGATGTCTTTGAAGAAGCCAACTATGGAGCTTGAACCGGTGTTGAAATTCAAGTCAGGTGATGACACTAAAGCAGTTAATTTTGTGCCTGGTGACTCATCCAAACAGTTCATTATCAGTTCCAACTTGGATCAGAAATAGGAAAGCGTGCTCGTCGAGTTCATACATGAGAACCGGGACATCTTGGCATGGAAGCCTTCTGACATGCCGGGTGTCCCGAGAGAACTCTCCGAGCACACTCTCAATATTGATCCGAGATTTAAGCCGGTCAAATAGTTTCTTCGATGGTTTAATGAAGAAAGGCGCAAGGCGATTGGAGAAGAGGTGGGCCGGCTCTTGGCAGCTGGGTTCATTGTTGAAGTTTTTCACCCGGAGTGGTTGGCTAACCCGGTGCTAGTTCTCAAAAAGAACAACACCTGGCATATGTGCATGGATTACACCGATTTAAACGAGGCTTGTCTGGTTGACCCTTTTGCTCTCCCTCGTATTGATCAGATCATTGATGCTATGGCGGGTTGCGAGCGTTTGAGTTTCTTGGATGCATATTCGGGTTATCATCAGATTAAGATGGCAGTTAAGGACCAAGAGAAGGAAGCTTTCATCACTCCGTTTGGAGCCTTCTGCTATGTCTCTATGCCTTTTGGGTTGAAAAGTGCCCAGGCGACTTATCAACGATGTGTGCAGAATTGTCTTCACAATCAGATTGGGTGTAATGTGCATGCTTATGTGGATGACATAGTGGTGAAATCCAGAGAGAAGGAAACCTTGGTAACTGATCTGAAGGAGACCTTTGATAATCTCCAGGTCTACAAGATGATGCTTAACCCGGCAAAATGTGTTTTTGGAGTCCCAGCTGGCAAACTTTTGGGTTTTTTGGTGTCTAACAGAGGTATTGAGGCTAACCCAGAGAAAATTAAGGCAATTACATCTCTGGCCAAACCGGTGTGCATCAATGAAGCTCAGTGGTTGGCGGGTCGCGTCGCGGCCTTAAGCTGGTTCATAAGCCGGTTAGGGGAGAAGGCGATGCCTTTATATCAAATGATGAAAAAGGCGGATGACTCTGTTTGGAGTGATGCTGCTGACTCTGCTTTTGAGGATCTGAAGAAACAGCTCGCTGAGCCGCCGGTTCTTGCTGCTCCAGTTGAGAAAGAGCCATTGTTGTTTTATGTGGCTCCTAACTCACGTGCTATCAGTGTAGCAGTTGTTGTGGAGCGCAAGGAGGCTGGCAAAGAACACCCGGTCCAACGGCCAGTTTACTATGTCAGTGAGGTGCTCATTGAATCTAAACAAAGATATCCACATTGGCAGAAGCTCGTTTATGGGGTGTTCATGGCAAGCCGGAAGGTCAAACATTACTTCCAAGGTCACCCAATCACTGTGGTTAGCTCTGCTCCTCTAGGCGACATTATTCAAAATAGAGAAGCTACAGGACGAGTCGCCAAGTGGGCTATTGAACTTGGGTCTCATGGTTTGAAGTATGTTCCACGTACTGCGATCAAATCTCAAGCGCTGGTTGACTTCATTAATGACTGGACAGAGTTGTAGATGCCAGAGGAGAAACCAGACAACACATATTGGACGATTCACTTTGATGGGTCCAGACAGTTGGAAGGCTCGGGGGCTGGAGTTGTTTTAACTTCTCCTCGAGGTGACAAGTTTTGTTATGTGCTGCGATTGATGTTTCCTTGTACTAACAACGCAATAGAGTATGAAGCCTTGCTGCATGGTCTTCGAATGGCTAAAGAGATGAGTCTGAGCTGGGTACGGTGCCTTGGTGATTCAGATTTGGTGGCTCAACAGGTGTCAGGCAAGTGGGATTCCAAGGATCCTATCATGGCGGCTTATCGCCGCGAGGTTGACGCTGTTGCAGTGCATTTTAAGGGTTATCAAGTGGAACACATTGACCGTAGAAAGAACGAAGCGGCCGATGCCTTAAGCCAGTTGGGATCTTAGTGTAAGCCAGTACCACCTAACACCTTTTTAGATGTTTTGCATAACCCGTCTGTTAAGTTGCCTACAAAGGAAGATTTGGCCATTCCTGACCCGGAGGAACAGTTGGTGGCGGCTCTTCATGTCATTCCGGATTGGACAGTACCATTCCTGGCTTACATGACCCGGGGCGAGTTGCCAGAGGACGAGACCCTGGCCCGACAGATAACCCGACGGTCCAAGTCGATGACGATTTCTGACGGAGAGTTGTATCATCGCAGCGTCACTGGAGCATTTCAACGTTGTGTTTCCCCTGAAGAAGGTCAAGAAATACTTCGTGAGATACATGAAGGGGATTGTGGTCATCACGCCGGGTCAAAGTCTCTTGTGGCCAAAGCTTTTCGTCATGGTTTTTACTGGCTAACGGCTCATGCTGATGCAGAGGATCTAGTCAGTAAGTGTGATGGATGTCAAAAATTTGCACGACGAGCGCATGTGCCGGCTCAAGAGTTGCGGATGATTCCAATCACTTGGTGTCACAGCCCCAGTTCAGCCCTTGGTTGCCTTTGCTTGTTCATCATGCCATCATGTTTAAATTCCAAAGAATTTTGAAATGGGGATTGTTGAAACCCTAGCACCAAATGAATTTAACTAGGTTCAATAAAAATATTTTCAATAACCCAGAATGCCCTTTGGAAATGTTCATGATTTCTGTTAAAGGTAAAAACCTATTCCAAAAATGATGAACATATTTATAGGCTATTCCTGGATTTTTGAATTAAATTATATAGTATTTGCATTTGGGCATTTAATTGCTAATAATATTTTAAATCCTCGAATAATCACAAACAAAAATGTTTACTGTTGCATATATCTTAAACAGTAGCCATGATTAGTTTCATGATTTTTGGAAATCCCTTAGCATTTTAATTAAGTCAAAAATAATTGCAGAAAAATAGAAAATAGAAACAATTTAGAAAAGAGAGAGAGAAGGACTAACCTGGCATTTACCTGAGGCCCACTTACCTGGTGGCCCAGCAGAATCGGCCAGCCCACCAGGGGCGCCTTGGTCTTCTTCCACCTCTGCCAGTAGGCAGAGGCGTGTCAACGCCAGCGCACCCGAGGCCTCCACCTCCTCCCTCCCAGCCTGCCTGGCTCCTCCTCGATGCACCAGGCGACGCCACGCAGCCCTGGCCCCTCTCACCCTCTCCCGTGCCCCTCCCCTCCTCTGGTTCTCTCTCCCTCTCGCGCCAAGCACCACCGACGCCGTTCGCCGCAGCTGCAGCCACCGCTTCCCCCTCGCTTCCCTGACCAGCCCAGAGGCTCCGCCTCGACCCCCTCTTTCTTCCACCCCAAGCCACGCCACCGCGGGAGCCCGACATCGCCGCCACGAGTCGTCTTCCCCGAGCACGGCTGCCGGACTCCATCGACGGATTCGTCGCCTTCCGGTCATCCCCGAGCCCGCTGAGTCCTTCCTCGAGATCGTTGTGAGCTCCCACACCTTTCCCCCTCCTCCCCGCACTCGTTCCCGCACTCTGGCCGCCCTTTTCACCGGAGCGGTGAGCTCCTCGCCGCCGGTGATGATGCAGATGAGACCAGAGCCACCGCAGCTCACTCCCGAGCACGGCAACGTGCTCCACACCTCACCAGGAGCACGTAGAACCCATCAGTTCCCCTCCCGTGCACCACAACGCCAAACCCGCAGGTGCCCGAACTCCGGCCGCCGCGGAAGTGCTCGCCGCCGTCCACCCCGGCCATCCCAGCTACTGCCGCTACCACCACTAGATGCGCGAGAATGCCAGGAAGCCGTAGGAGCAAACCCCGCCTCAAACCGTGGGCTGTAGCGAGATCCCGACGATCTCCGCCGCGCGAAATGGTCGTCGCCGGCGAAACTCCGGCGACTGATGACATGGCTCATCATTAGCCACTAATGACCCAGCTAAACCACCTCTAGAGCCACTGCCATGTGGGCCCCTGTGCCAGTTAGGTTAGTTTAATTTTCTGTTTAAAGTTAGTTAAAACCCAGCGAGACCCACACGTCAGCTTTGACCGCGCTGACATGGCGGTTGACTGGCCCCACATGTCAAGTTGACTTTGCTGACGTGGTCGTTGACCGGACCCACCAGTCAGCGTCACTAACCAGCCCCTGTCACTGACCAGTGGACCCCACAGGTCAGGTTTGACCTGGACGGCACCTGTTGATTTGCTGACGTCAGCATGACCTCATGCTGACGCAGTAATATATTTTCTGGATTTATTCTTATTCAGGTAATTCCAGAAAATACTCAAAACTTCTAAAATTCATAGTAATTCAACCGTAACTCCAAATCAAACAAATTATATATGAAACATGATTAGAAAAATTCAAGGAATCTGTTTATGGCATTTTCATGCATCTTTGAACAATGTTGTCCTATGTTTTGGACAAAACGAATAAATGGCATTTAACTAATCATATATGGAGTTTGAATTTGAATCTTGTATTCAAACCAACTTCATTTAATTGTGTTGCTAGTTGCATTAGCTCAATCAACAACATATTGCCATGTCGTTATCATGCATCATGTTGTGCATTGCATTGATTGTGTTCCTTCTCTATTGCCGGTGATTGTCCCCTCTCGGTAGATGCTGCTCCGACGCTGTGATCGTTGACACTGATGAAGACTCAATGTTATCTTCAGAAGTGCCAGGCAAGCACAACCCCCTTGCTCATTCCGGTACAAGCCCACTCTCTCACTCTTGCTCTCTTTTACTGCATTAGGACAACAACGATTCATCTGTTACTTGTTGCGGTAGTTGAACCCCTTATCCTCTGCATGACCTGTCATTGTCACAGTAAATAGATGAAATCCACTAGCATGAGTAGGAGTTGTTTGAGCCCTGATGTGCCTACTCATTCATGCTTGTTTGTCATGCCTGCTATTGCATAGAGTCGTGTCAGGTCTAGTTCATCGGGGATGAACCGGAGGTGTGTAAACATGTCCTACAGTGTGTGAGCTAAGTGTGTGAACACGATTTGGTAAAGGTAGCAGTGAGAGGCCATGTACGAGTACATGGTGGGTTGTCTCATTGAAACCGTTCTTAGGAACTGAGTTCTGTGTTTGTGATCCATGAAACAGTTACTACCATGCATTGGGCCCGAAACCAATGGACCCTCTCGGCTTCTTGATCACCCTTGTCCTCTGCCCAGGAGTTGCAACTAGTTTCTGGTGTTTATAGGATATGTGTTGGCGGCCGTGCGTAGCGCTGACCCTAGGGGTGGGCTATGTTGCGGTAGATACACTGTGGCCGGGCATGCCAGGCGCCCGTTTGGTGTCTCGGAACCCTGTACACATCGTTCGGGGCCGTATGTGGAAACCTCGGCCGGACTCCCTGCGGATGGAACCTAGATAGGCGATAAACCTGGACTAGAGACTTGAGTGTTTAGGTAGGCCGTGGCCGACACCCTCGTTGGGCTTCCGCTTGAAGGTTGTCGAGTACATGTCGTTTAAACGGTGGTAAGTGGTGAGAGCATGTGTGAAGAAGTACACCCCTGCAGGGTTAACATCATCTATTCGAATAGCCGTGTCCACGGTAATGGACTTCTGGGTTGCCTATGATAGTTCATAGACAAGTGAAAGTGGATACTCTAAAACTCGCAAGATAAGTGTTAGTGCTATGGATGGCCTTCTCGTAGGGAGACGGGAGCGGATCCATAGTGGTGTATTGATTGGTGAATATGTGGACTCGTGTGCGCCACCTCAAAAGAGTTGCTTGCAGTCATAGTTCAGGTTAGCCACTGAGTCAAAGCTGGCTTGCTGCAGTTAAACTCCACCACCCCCCCTTGTTGATACCGATGCATATGTAGCTAGTTCTGATGTAAGTCTTGCTGGGTACATTTGTACTCACGTTTGCCTATTTTATGTTTTGCAGAGAGACGTTAGTCTCGCTAGTAGTTCCGCGTGGACTTTGACGTTTAGCTTGATACCTCAGCTACGATCTTGTGCCCTCAGCAGGATCTGGTAGATATTCAGGCTTCTCAGCCTTTTCATTTGTAGATGTCTGTACTCAGACATGTTAAGCTTCTGTATGTGCTTTGACTTGTATGCTCTGAATGTTGGGTCATGAGACCCTTGTTTGTAATATCTCGCTCCTCGGAGCCTAATGAATAAATACTTGAGTTGTAGAGTTATGTTGTGATGCCATGTTGTATTTACACATATCGAGCATATTGTGTGTATGAGTGAAATGCTTGGTATGTGTGGGATCCGACAATCTAGTTGTTTATCCTTGGCAGCCTCTCTTATGGGGAAATGTAGTCTAGTGCTTCCATGAGCCATAGTAGTCCGCTACAGCCCGGTTCACCGGAGTCCTGTTAGCCCAGCACTACTGCTCAGGACACTTGACTGGCAGGCATGTGTTTCACTTCGTTCCTGTCTCTGTCCCTTCGGGGAAATGTCACGCGGTGACATCCGGAGTCCTGCCTAGCCTGCTACAGCCCGGGTTCCCGGAGTCCTGTTAGCCCAGTGCTACAGCCCGGATTCACACGCTGCTGACCGACATGCTCGATGTGATTCATGTATGCCTGTCCCCATAGGTTAGTGCCGCTTTGGGTTCACGACTAGCCATGTCGGCCCGGGTTCTCTGTCATATGGATGCTAGCGACACTATCATATACGTGAGCCAAAAGGCGCAAACGGTCCCGGGCCATGGTAAGGCGACACCCATGGGAATACCGTGCGTGAGGCCGCAAAGTGATATGAGGTGTTACCGGCTAGATCGATGTGACTTGGAATCGGGTCCTGACAGCCTTGGTATCAGAGCCTGACTGCCTGTAGGATTACCAAGCCAAACTGGTCGAAGTCGAGTCTAGAAATGCTTTAGCTATGTAAGGGAATTGATTGTGGAAGGGGACGTAAGGCACTTTTTACTCCTTTACCTCATGCCCTCTGATCTGAGTCATCCTCTTCCTTTCTACGGGGATTAAGAACTAGGCCTTCTCATCTATCAATCAGGATGACGTGTTACTAATCCGTAGACTTATAGGATTGTTGGATTCAAGTCTCAGTTCAGTTCCTTTTACCTCCGTATGCTCATAGCTGGCCTCAGAACCTTGATATTGTAATGTTGAGTGGTCATGCCACTATTTTGCAGGATGTCTCAAATTTTTGAGCATTTATAGCTGTTATGTTGTCCGAGTCATCCCAGGTTTCTAAATAGTCAGATGCATTTGCAAACCCTTTCCCCTGTTCCTGATGTCCTTTTGGGCCAGTTTAATCACACTAATCGGTGAGTTGAGGTACTCTGTTGCCTCGACATATATGTTGGAGCTATTAGTATGACCCTAGGTGTTTTAGGGAGTCACCTAGTGATCTAGCCATGTTTTGTATTCCCAGTGTGTGATTCTGGCCATTATTCTCAAAAGCATCCCGTGATGCCATGTAGTGGTAGGTATTCTATTCATGGGTTCTTGAACCCGAGATTCACTCTACTTTACCTCTTGTTGATAGTGTTGCTAGTTCCTTTAGGATATTAGTAACCCTTGCGATAGTCCTCGAGGTCTGTGGTATATCGTTCTTCCAATACCATGAGCCAATATGGCAGTAGTTGTTTGAACCAAAAGATCACAATCAGAGTACTCTTGAGGAGTTCTCCATTCATAATTGTGACTCTGCCAGTCCTACCTCTCTGCATGGGTTATCTGGAAGAAACATGTCGAACTTGGTTCGACATACTAATCTATGCATCCACAACTCAGAAAATTATATGTTCCTCGGGTTGTTCCTCTTCAGTTGTATCCCGACCATCTTCTATCAATTGATAGTCAAGAGTATGTGTGCATCTGTGCTCATCGATGCCTATTATTCTTGTGGTCCGTCAAGCCATTCTATTCCGGAATGACTAGGAGAAACAAACTCCAGTACCTCATCCATCTCTGGGATTGGGTCAAAGTAGTTGTATTCCGCAGATCAGAATGCCAATCCAGCTTCTGTTCTGTTCTACCTTGGAGTGTTGCCTCCTTATGTCAGGAGGGTCATGAGAATTGCACCTTCTCTTATGAATTCTTGATGCAGTGATACTTCTTGCCATCATTGTTCATTCCTCGGTTCCCGTGTTATTGTAATCGGAATGCTAGCGAGTGAGTCGTGATGTGTGAAATCAATACTCCTAGCAACCCTTCGCTTGGTAGTTAATGGACATTAATATCATTCTTAGTGTGCGGATTATTGAATCATCATTCTAAGAATAATGTGCTACCTAGTCCATATTTCCGGGTGCACTCATCGACCAATGAGTTAGGACTGTGATAATCCCTCGCTCCTTGATCATATCGTCTTGCCCTGAAAAGCAAGATTGTTCTCAAGCTTAATAACATATCGGTGGTTCGTGATTTTCCGAATATCTTCTCGGAGGTATCACCAGGCTGTCACCTGATCGCTATGTTGAGCTCGTGATCAAGTTGGTTTCTTGTAGCCACCCTCTTCTCCAGGAATCTATGTTGGATACCCTGAGCTAGTTGGTTAAGCTAGACAACAACTTGGAGAGTTGGAAGATGAAAACTTGTCCGACTTAGTTCATCACTAAGGGATGTCCTTGTGTGTGTGTGTGTGTTGAAGAAAGATGATATCTTCATCGACTGATCCCCGTGATCAGCTGTTGAATCTATTATCTTGTCCAAACCTTGATTTGAGTGTGGGCTATCGTCAAATCAAATCAGAACCAACGATGTTCGTAATGTTGTCTTACTTGTGGTTGTCCCTCGAGCATACACCATTATATCTTTGGTCTGACCAATACTATCACATTATTCACATAATGGTGGAAGTCCAGTGATATGGAGATTCCGATGAGTTGCTGTTAAGCCCATCAGTAGAATTTTGTCTCCCCCATGATTCACGTTGAACATTACACTAGTGTTGGAAACTTTATAAGCATTGCCTCATGTCCCGATCATGAAGCATATGTCCGGTTGAAAGATGTGACTTCCTCTAATTCATGTGCATCTGATGTAAGTTGCCGCCGTGAATTCGAGAAAGTTTGTTTTTGCTTCCTCTGGAATCATCCCAAGTCAGTCATGCATGTGCGAAGTATTCTATGGTCTAATAGACTGATCATCTACATTCTATACGTATCCCTAGCACACCAAGCCACTGATTGATTTGTTCAAGGAGAAGAAGTTTCTTCTTAAGAGTTAGACCTACGCAAGGACTTCGATATCCTCATTGATGGTTCCACCTGAACTCGATAGTGTGTTATTATAAGACTACTACGTGGTCATGCTCGTCTTGGATAGCGTGTTCACAGGGTTGTAGCAGAACCAGCTCATGTTTTGGAGCTTGCTATCGCAGTTCATTCCCCGAGAATCTCGCAACATCATCTCATCAAATTGTGTTGCAAACTCTCATTTTCCTTCTAGACAGGATGGGTATGGAATATCCTAACACCAACCAGATCTGAATCTCAGGCAGATATGATGGTTGGAACGTACTCCAAGAACTATAATGTTGGTCTCTCTGTAACCGGTAACGTGGATGTCGTGGCCAACACACCTAGCCGGAAGGCCTATTATTGTAGTATCTTGATTGAGGAAGTTGGTCACCTCCCCATAAGGATTTCATATGATTTACTCCAGAAGTTGTTCCTTATGGATCTATTGTATTCTGAAGTCCGACCTCTACTTGGTGGCTATGTCGATGCCTTAAAGCATGACCGTGGTAACTAGTACATCAAGGAGAACATTAGAAGCGGAGAGCTAAATGTCTCTCGGTCGATCATCCAGATTTCATTCCCTTGGCCTCGCCAAGGTGAAATCTGAGAAAGTGTTATCTTCCTTTGCACCCGCATTATCCATCACTATTCA
The DNA here is from genome assembly GCF_056163025.1 of Triticum urartu. Lineage (NCBI taxonomy): Eukaryota > Viridiplantae > Streptophyta > Magnoliopsida > Poales > Poaceae > Triticum > Triticum urartu. Next base: position 370,609,618 of record NC_141873.1, read on the forward strand.
TCATGGTAGTAAGATGTGTTGCCAGGATCCTCGGCACGGATGTTGGTAAGACCTTGATGAGTATGGAAATGCTCAAGTTCTTGAGAGCACGCTCATGCACTAGGTTCTGATGTTGTCGTTAACTGGAATGTGCCTCCGTTCTCTCAGTTGTTCGATAGCCATCCAATTGGTGGAATCACCTTTGCCGGTGAACCTTCTCCCCAGTTACTAGAATCATTCCCAACATTTGCATTTTGTTCCCAGCTTGCACCTCAGTAGTTGTTGTTCAGGATCATCTTCAAAAGTGGACTTACCATGGGTCCCATCCATTTCCGATGATAAGCAAAATCATCCATTGCGTTGTCTTCAACAAGATAGTCCACATCATCCATCCTAGTCGGAGTATGCCATTCTTTCAAACCCCTTCCAACGATTGATTGTGGTTACCTCAGGCTGGTATAAAGAGTTTCAATGATCTTTGTATCAAAAGTAATTCTTTTTGCCACTTAAGGGAATATTTCTGCGAGTCACCTTCCTTAAGATGTCTCGCTATGGTATCATGGCAACCCAACCCCTCGCTACATTGACACCGTTCACCACCCTCCTAGGTGTGCGAATTCCGCTACTTATTTAAACCTTGTCATATGCTCATTTCCATCATTCTTGATGTGTGTATCGTGTCTCATCTCGATAGGTGTCGCTATGTCTCGTTCTGTGAGTTGATCGTCGGTTGCTCGATCTTCGAGAAGATCGACTCCTCTAGATTCTCCTTTTCTTCCCGTTGTCATGTTGGATGGAGTTCTCATAGCAAGACGTCGAGTCAAAGATGATGATCGAATCAACGTTCCTATGAAGTGCAACCTGGATCGTGAAGACTGTGTTAGCTTGTGCCCCCTCTGTCTTCTTACCTCACGACTTCAATCTCGGGATGAGATTCTTGTTTAGTGGGGGTGAGTTGTCACAGCCCCAGTTCAGCCTTTGCTTGCCTTTGCTTGTTCATCATGCCATCATGTTTAAATTCCAAAGAAATTTGAAATGGGGATTGTTGAAACCCTAGCACCAAATGAATTTAACTAGGTTCAATAAAAATACTTTCAATTACCCAGAATGCCCTTTGGAAATGTTCATGATTTCTGTTAAAGGTAAAAACCTCTTCCAAAAATGATGAACATATTTATAGGCTATTCCTGGATTTTTGAATTAAATTATATAATATTTGCATTTGGGCATTTAATTGCTAATAATATTTTAAATGCTCAAATAATCACAAACTAAAATGTTTACTGTTGGATATATCTTAAACGGTAGCCATGATTAGTTTCATGATTTTTGGAAATCCCTTAGCATTTTAATTAAGTCAAAATAATTGCAGAAAAATAGAAAACAGAAACAATTTAGAAAAGAGAGAGAGAAGGACTAACCTGGCGTTTACCTGAGGCCCACTTACCTGGTGGCCCAGCAGAATCGGCCAGCCCACCAGGGGCGCCTTGGTCTTCTTCCACCTCTGCCAGTAGGCAGAGGCGCGTCGACGCCAGCGCGCCCGAGGCCTCCACCTCCTCCCTCCCAGCCTGCCTGGCTCCTCCTTGATGCACCAGGCGACGCCACGCAGCCCTGGCCCCTCTCACCCTCTCACGTGCCCCTCCCCTCCTCTGGTTCTCTCTCCCTCTCGCGCCGAGCACCACCGACGCTGTTCGCCGTAGCTGCAGCCACCGCCTCCCCCTCGCTTCCCTGAGCAGCCCAGCGGCTCCGCCTCGACCCCCTCTTTCTTCCACCCCAAGCCACGCCACCGCGGGAGCCCGACATCGCCGCCACGAGTCGTCTTCCCCGAGCACGGCCGCCGGACTCCATCGACGGATTCGTCACCTTCCGGTCATCCCCGAGCCCGCTGAGTCCTTCCTCGAGATCGTTGTGAGCTCCCACACCTTTCCCCCTCCTCCCCGCACTCGTTCCCGCACTCTGGCCGCCCTTTTCACCGGAGCGGTGAGCTCCTCGCCGCCGGTGATGATGCAGATGAGACCAGAGCCACCGCAGCTCACTCCCGAGCACGGCAACGTGCTCCACACCTCACCAGGAGCACGTAGAACCCATCAGTTCCCCTCCCGTGCACCACAACGCCAAACCCGCAGGTGCCCGAACTCCGGCCGCCGCGGAAGTGCTCGCCGCCGTCAACCCCGGCCATCCCAGCTGCTACCGCTACCACCACTAGATGCGCGAGAATGCCAGGAAGCCGTAGGAGCAAACCCCGCCTCAAACCGTGGGCTGTAGCGAGATCCCGACGATCTCCGCCGCGCGAAATGGTCGTCGCCGGCGAAACTCCGGCGACTGATGACATGGCTCATCATTAGCCACTAATGACCCAGCTAAACCACCTCTAGAGCCACTGCCATGTGGGCCCCTGTGCCAGTTAGGTTAGTTTAATTTTCTGTTTAAAGTTAGTTAAAACCCAGCGAGACCCACACGTCAGCTTTGACCGCGCTGACATGGCGGTTGACTGGCCCCACATGTCAAGTTGACTTTGCTGACGTGGTCGTTGACCGGACCCACCAGTCAGCGTCACTAACCAGCCCCTGTCACTGACCAGTGGACCCCACAGGTCAGGTTTGACCTGGACGGCGCCTGTTGATTTGCTGACGTTAGCATGACCTCATGCTGACGCAGTAATATATTTTCTGGATTTATTCTAATTCAGGTAATTGCAGAAAATACCCAAAACTTCTAAAATTCATAGTAATTCAACCGTAACTCCAAATCAAACAAATTATATATGAAAAATGATTAGAAAAATTCAAGGAATCTGTTTATGGCATTTTCATGCATCTTTGAACAATGTTGTCCTCTGTTTTGGACAAAACAAATAAATGGCATTTAACTAATCATATATGGAGTTTGAATTTGAATCTTGTATTCAAACCAACTTCATTTAATTGTGTTGCTAGTTTCATTAGCTCAATCAACAACATATTGCCATGTCATTATCATGCATCATGTTGTGCATTGCATTGATTGTGTTCCTTCTCTATTGCTGATGATTGTCCCCTCTCGGTAGACGCTGTTCCGACGCTGTGATCATTGACACTGATGAAGACTCAATGTTATCTTTAGAAGTGCCAGGCAAGCACAACCCCCTTGCTCATTCCGATACAAGCCCACTCTCTCGCTCCTGCTCTCTTTTACTGCATTAGGACAACAACGATTCATCTGTTACTTGTTGCGGTAGTTGAACCCCTTATCCTCTGCATGACCTGTCATTGTCACAGTAAATAGATGAAATCCACTAGCATGAGTAGGAGTTGTTTGAGCCCTGATGTGCCTACTCATTCATGCTTGTTTGTCATGCCTGCTATTGCATAGAGTCGTGTCAGGTCTGGTTCATCGGGGATGAACCAGAGGTGTGTAAACATGTCCTACAGTGTGTGAGCTAAGTGTGTGAACACGATTTGGTAAAGGTAGCGGTGAGAGGCCATGTACGAGTACATGGTGGGTTGTCTCATTGAAACCGTTCTTAGGAACTGAGTTCTGTGTTTGTGATCCATGAAACAGTTACTACCATGCATTGGGCCCGAAACCAATGGACCCTCTCGGCTTCTTGATCACCCTTGTCCTCTGCCCAGGAGTTGCAACTAGTTTCTGGTGTTTATAGGATATGTGTTGGCGGCCGTGCGTAGCGCTGACCCTAGGGGTGGGCTATGTTGCGGTAGATACAATGTGGCCGGGCATGCCGGGCGCCCGTTTGGTGTCTCGGAACCCTGTACACATCGTTCGGGGCCGTATGTGGAAACCTCGGCCGGACTCCCTGCGGATGGAACCTGGATAGGTGATAAACCTGGACTAGAGACTTGAGTGTTTAGGTAGGCCGTGGCCGACACCCTCGTTGGGCTTCCGCTTGAAGGTTGCCGAGTACATGTTGTGTAAACGGTGGTAAGTGGTGAGAGCGTGTGTGAAGAAGTACACCCCTGCAGGGTTAACATCATCTATTCGAATAGCCGTGTCCGCGGTAATGGACTTCTGGGTTGCCTATGACATTTCATAGACAAGTGAAAGTGGATACTCTAAAACTCGCAAGATAAGTGTTAGTGCTATGGATGGCCTTCTCGTAGGGAGACGGGAGCGGATCCATAGTGGTGTATTGATTGGTGAATATGTGGACTCGTGTGCGCCACCTCAAAAGAGTTGCTTGCAGTCGTAGTTCAGGTTAGCCACTGAGTCAAAGCTGGCTTGCTGCAGTTAAACTCCACCAAACCCCCTTGTTGATACCGATGCATATGTAGCTAGTTCTGATGTAAGTCTTGCTGGGTACATTTGTACTCACGTTTGCCTATTTTATGTTTTGCAGAGAGACGTTAGTCTCGCTAGTAGTTTCGCGTGGACTTCGACGTTTAGCTTGATACCTCAGCTACGATCTTGTGCCCTCAGCAGGATCTGGTAGATAGTCAGGCTTCTTAGCCTTTTCATTTGTAGATGTCTGTACTCAGACATGTTAAGCTTCCGTATGTGCTTTGACTTGTATGCTCTGAATGTTGGGTCATGAGACCCTTGTTTGTAATATCTCGCTCCTCGGAGCCTAATGAATAAATACTTGAGTTGTAGAGTTATGTTGTGATGCCATGTTGTATTTACACATATCGAGCATATTGTGTGTATGATTGAAATGCTTGGTATGTGTGGGATCCGACAATCTAGTTGTTTATCCTTGGCAGCCTCTCTTATGGGGAAATGTATTTTAGTGCTTCCATGAGCCATAGTAGTCCGCTACAGCCCGGTTCATCGGAGTCCTATTAGCCCAGCACTACTGCTCAGGACACTTGACTGGCCGGCATGTGTTTCACTTCGTTCCTGTCTCTGTCCCTTCGGGGAAATGTCACGCGGTGACATCCGGAGTCCTGCCTAGCCTGCTACAGCCCGAGTTCCCGGAGTCCTGTTAGCCCAGTGCTACAGCCCGGATTCACACGCTGCTGACCGACATGCTCGATGTGATTCATGTATGCCTGTCCCCATAGGTTAGTGCCGCTTTGGGTTCACGACTAGCCATGTCGGCCCGGGTTCTCTGTCATATGGATGCTAGCGACACTATCATATACGTGAGCCAAAAGGCGCAAACGGTCCCGGGCCATGGTAAGGCGACACCCATGGGAATACCGTGCGTGAGGCCGCAAAGTGATATGAGGTGTTACCGGCTAGATCGATGTGACTTGGAATCGGGGTCCTGACACTTGGCCGTTTGCAGTTTGGGGGCTTGACATGGTGGGACCTTTCAAAAGGTCTAAAGATAAAAATACGCATCTTTTAGTGGCAGTTGACAAATTCACCAAATGGGTTGAGGCAGCACCAGTGAGCAAGTGTGATGCAGCCACGGCGGTTCAGTTCATGAAAAAGGTGATTTTTCGCTTTGGTTTTCCACACAGCATTATCACTGACAATGGCACGAATTTGTCCCAAGGTGCTATGGAGGAGTTTTGTCAATGTGAGCATATCTCGCTTGATGTTTCTTTAGTAGCTCACCCTCAATCCAATGGTCAAGCTGAGAGAGCAAATCAGGAAATCTTAAAAGGTCTCAATCCCCGGCTTATGGTCTCCTTACAACGGACACCGGGTTGTTGGGTAGAGGAATTACCCTCGGTGCTGTGGAGTGATACGTCTCTGTCGTATCTATTTTTCCAAACACTTTTGCCCTTGTTTTGGACTCTAACTTGCATGATTTGAATGGAACTAACCCGGACGGACGCTGTTTTCAGCAGAATTATCATGGTGTTATTTATGTGTAGAAACAAACGTTCTTGGAATGACCTGAAACTTCATGAAGCAACTTTTTGGAAAATATAAAAAATACCTGCAAAAGATGAAGGCCAGGGGGCCCACCAACTCTCCACGAGGGTGGGGGCGTGCCTGCCCCCCTAGGGCGCGCCCCCTACCTCATGGGCCCCCTGGTGCCTCTCCAACTCAAACTCCAACTCTATATATTGTGTTTCGGGGAGAGAAAAATCAGAGAGAAGAAATCATCACGTTTTACGATACGGAGCCGCCGCCAAGCCCTAAAACCTCTCGGAAGGGCTGATCTGGAGTCCGTTCGGGGCTCCGGAGAGGGGAATCCGTCGCCATCGTCATCATTAACCATCCTCCATCACCAATTTCATGATGCTCACTGCCGTGCGTGAGTAATTCCATCGTAGGCTTGCTGGACGGTGATGGGTTGGATGGGATCTATCATGTAATCGAGTTAGTTTTGTTAGGGTTTGATCCCTAGTATCCATTATGTTTTGAGATTGATGTTGCTATGACTTTGCTATGCTTAATGCTTGTCACTAGGGCCCGAGTGCCATGATTTCAGATCTGAACCTATTATGTTTTCATCAATATATGAGAGTTCTAGATCCTATCTTGCAAGTCTATAGTCACCTATTATGTGTTATGATCCATTAACCCCGAAGTGATAATAATCGGGATACTTACCGGTGATGACCGTAGTTTGAGGAGTTCATGTATTCACTATGTGTTAATGCTTTGTTCTGATACTCTATCAAAAGGAGACCTTAATATCCCTTAGTTTTCGTAAGGACCCCGCTACCACGGGAGGGTAGGACAAAAGATGTCATGCATGTTCTTTTCGGTAAGCACGTATGACTATATTCGGAATACATGCCTACATTATATCAATGAACTGGAGCTAGTTCTGTGTCACCCTAGGTTATGACTGTTACATGATGAACCGCATCCGGCATAATTCTCCATCACCGATCCATTGCCTACGAGCTTTCCACATATTGTTCTTCGCTTATTTACTTTTCCGTTGCTATTGCTATCATCACTACAAAATACCAAAAACATTACTTTTACTGCTGTTACCTTTTTCTACCGTTACCACTACTATCATATTACTTTGCTACTAAATACTTTGTTGCATGTACTAAGTTTCCAAGTGTGGTTGAATTAACAACTCAGCTGCTAATACTTGAGAGTATTCTTTGGCTCCCCATTTGTCGAATCAATAAATTTGGGTTGAATACTTTATCCTCGAAAACTCTTGCGATCCCCTATACTTGTGGGTTATCATGGAGTATCAACACCACCCCTAACAGATCTACATGTTATACACCTTTCTTCATGGTTTATGGAGCGGAAGCAGTGGTACCTAGTGACATCCGTCATGACTCGCCTCACGTGGTGGTTTACGTTGAGGCCGATAATGAACAAGCCCGACAGGATGAACTTGACTTGTTAGGTGAGGAGAGAGACTTGGCGGTAGCTTGATCAGCAATTTATCAACAGGACTTGTGCCGTTATCATAGCCGCCGGGTTAAATACAGAACCTTTCAAGAAGGTGACATGGTGCTCTGGCTTATCCAGGATCTGTCTGATGCACACAAACTATCCCCGCCTTGGGAAGGACCCTTTGTGGCCAGCAAGAACTTAAACAACAGGTCATATTACTTCACTGACGTTCGAGAGCACAAAGACTCACGTAATTCGGAGGAGGAGACCCACCGGCCGTGGAACATTGCTCAACTTCGGCCATACTATACTTAAGCCACCGGCTCTCGTCATGTACGTACTTTGACGTTGTATATATCATGATAAGTAATAAAGCAGGACCTCTATCCTTTTTTCTCTTTCAATATTCATATATTCTTATTATTTTCATTGTTTAAAAATGACCGAAAGGGGGCTGATCGTATCTGAATCTAGCTTCATCCTTTTGGTCCAGCTTATGATCGTATTCGAATCTAGCTACAAACCTCAGGATCACTTGGGGGCTTCCTATTCAAACATAGGTCGTATTCGAACCAAAGAGAACATAGCTGTCGTAACCCTCTTGATCGGCTCAAAGCCAAACCCATTAGGGGGCTTCTTGATCGTATCCAAATCATAGTTTAACCCCTTTTGGGTCCGACTTGGATCGTATTCGAATCAGGGTCGTTAAAAACCTCTCAAGGTCATTTGGGGGCTTCCTGTTCAAACATAGGTCGTACTCGAACCAAAGAGAACATAGTTGTCGGTACCCTCTTGATCGGCGCAACGCCAAAGCCACTGGAGGCTATATGATCATATTTGAATCTTAGCTTAACCCCATTGGTCCGGTTTACTGATCGTATTCGAATTAGAAACCCCCAAATTTATGTTGTCTGAAATCTGCTATTTTGTCTTACTAGTTTTTTATTGTCTCAAATCTATCAGTATGGTTTTTATTTAAGCCGGTTTGACTATTTGACAATAAGCCACCAAAGCATAACAGTCATCAGATATATGGAAGTATTTACATCTACGAAAGATTGGGTCATCAATCTCATCATCCGGGTCATACAAACTGGTGGTCCAGAAAACAGGTATGACTGTCGTTCACAGACAGGTTTTCGTGTGTCTCTTCATTAAACAAAGGGTTTTTCAGCCTTGTTTATCTTTTTTACTATTATAATTTCATATACCAGGTGTTTTGACCCATCCAGTGCTAAACCGCCAGCCCAGTTCTTTCACTTTTCACAGGAGCAAATTTAAAACACTGCAGATGTAATCATTGATGTGCTGCATATTTATATTGAAATCATTGGCAAAGAGTTGTATGCAACGTTTTATGCGGGATGGCATAGGCAAGACATGCAATTTTTAAAACAATCTATTACAAGTATTTGAGAGCCCAGAAGATGGTTATCACTCTCCACTCGACGGTTCACCTCCTTCTACTGATTGAAAGCTGGGATTGGACCAGTCAAAGCCGTTCAGAGCGACGAATTCTGCTTCATCATCAATCAGGCCGGGCGAGTCAACTTCCGGAGCAAAGGTGTGTTGGCGAACCAGTGGGATAAGATCTGTCACCTTATAAGAGGGAGTCGCCATCTTCTTATTCTCCAAATCAAAACCCGGCTGATATTTATCAATATTTGTTTCCTCTCCAGGAATAGTAGCTTGAGGTCGAACTCCCCTAACACATGCAATGAAGTCATCTTGCTCAAATAAATTCCCGTCCTCCTTCACGGTAGGGTACCCCTTAGCTACATCCGCCGGGTCTAGATCTGACACCCAGGCTTTGGAGCGGCTCAGTGCAGTTAGTGCTCCGGCTCTGGCACAGGATCATTTGACTTCTTGAAATCTTGCAGGTAAGATTGATAGCTTCTTTAAGACATCGCTCAACCGATTGGGTCCTTGGTTGGCAGGGGAGATGGTGGCAAGTGCTCGTTGAGCACCAGTATACAATTGGTCCACTAAGGTTTGGTCACGCTGTCTTGGCTCAGATTTTTGCTTCGTGGACCTGCAAGTGTTTTTAACAAAGGCTCAGCAGGCGGCTTATATTCCGGGTCAAAGGAAGGTATAAATGATTAATACAGATGACTTACCAAAGATGGCAGAGACCATTTGAGACACCCGGTCTTTTAAGCCGGTGAGCTCCGTGGTAACCTCTTCAAGAGCCACCTCAGCTCTTTCAGCACGTTGTATCAGCAACGTCTTTTCTTCAGCCTAGGATTTCTTTTTTGCAGTCAAGCTAATTTTCAATTTTTCCATCTCAGAAAGACTCAATTGGAGTTTAGAGTCAGCAGTCTTGATTTCTGCCTCCTGATCCGCCAGCCGGGTCTTTGCCTCAGTCAATTGGGAGCCTAATTCAGAAAGGGTGTTCTACAAAACATACACAGATATGTCAAGGCTTAAACTAAAAGTTATAATGATTCAAGTCTCAAGTCCTTTGCACTGCAATACCACTTGACACTTGGGGGCTAATGTCTGCCAAAGAATTTTTTTATGACTCTTATATGTTTCAAGTCCCAAGCGTTTTACAAAGTAACAACACTTGGCACTTGGGGGCTAATGCATGATATTCAGAAAGTTTTTCAAGATTGAGTCGGATTGCAGTACTTATTGGGACTAGTAAAAGACAGTTATAAAGTTAAGTACCAGTTCATTTATGATAAATTGAGCTGGCCCTTGGGGACTACAGGTCAAGTTTATGCTACTCTATTGGACTTTCAGAGGCAAAGTTTCAACCTATATCATAAAGTCTACGGATCATTCAGGATCATCATCTGAAGACTTGGGGGCTGACAGAGTATAAATAAGCCAGAAAACATACCTCATATTTTAGCTGTATTTGCTTGACCATCTCAATTTCTGACACACAGCTGGAATGCACATGATTGAGATAGTCGGACAGTATGTCACTAGCATTCAGATGAGTATAGCGAGAGATATCAAACTATACTTTCTGCCTTTCTAAGGCCTCCTGTTTGGCAAAATGCCTGGCTAGCACAGTTGGATTACCCGGCGCAACAAATCTGCTGCCAGTGATCAGAATTTCATGATCAGAAGATGTTGGCGGGTTAGCTGAACTGGATGGTCTGGCGGTAGAGGGATTAACAATGGTACCATCAGCTGACGGCTCAGGAGGATCCAATTGAGTATCAACAGCCGGGTCTTCTGGTGCTTCAGCTCAAGGGGGAGAAGTTGGCATCGCCGGTTCAGGTGCAAGAACTGACGGGTCTTCCGCCGGTTTAATCACCTTGGCCTTCTTGGACTTGGCTTGACCGCTAAGAAAGATTTTATGAGACAGTTAGTACAATGATGCAGTTTTAAAGATACAGAGGAAAACTAATTTTTCCTTACCCAGGAGCAGTTTTGAAAGCCGGAAACTGAGTCTGAGATGAGTCGCCAGAAGAGCGAGAAACCTCCTGCAAAACGTAAAATAAAGTCAGTGAGGCAAGGAAATAGATTCATTAATGAAAGCAACAGATGAAGATGAAAGAAACCTCATTCTGGCATTTTCGAGGAGTTTGATGTAAAGCGGAAGGCGGTTCATCGTCGTCATTATTCCGGGCCTGACGGCGGCTCTCATGTTGCTACTTTTTAAAAGAAAATGAGGGTCCAAATAAGCCAAAGGGTGCGAAAACCTTACTTTCTGGGTTACCAGTCGAAGTTTCTGTCTTGGCAAATGGGCTGAGTCGGAGGAAATAGTTACCTCTTCTTCTACGGCCTGGCTGGCCCCTGTGTCGTCCTGGCAATAGTCAGTGTCAATAAGTTTATTAAAAAACTGGCCAAGGGAGTCAAGGGCTACCTCCGACTCAGTATCATCATAAAGCTTCAACAGGTCCGAAGCAGTGCTTTTTTCTTCTTGGACCTCTGGGTCATCTTCCTGGCGGCTATGGCGGCAGCTCTAGCCTTCTTTGCAGCTTCATGGCCATACTTGGCCTTCCAGAAATCGGATTTGGCCTATAAGAAAATAAATAGGATAAAGGTCATGCAAGTATTTAAAACTACTGAGGAAAACACAAAAAGAGAGAGATCAGGGGTTTTTACCTCTGGTGCCAGGTTAAGTTTGCAGAAGGGGTTTAACCCAACCTTACTGCAGTCCTCATATTTACCGTTCACAATGATGGTTGACATTGCAACAATGTCTTCTTCAGTTAGTTGTGCAGAGCTGTGACGCGGAGAGTCATTTGGGCCTCCGCCATACTCATACATCAATTTGGATCAGCGGCTTAGAGGGATGACCCGCCATGAGATCCAGAAACTGATCAAGTCAACTCCGGTTAAGCCATTCCCCAATAAGGCGTTAATCCTTTTAATAGATGGAATGAGCTTCTTGCGTTCAGCAGCAGTAAGTTTGTCAGGGAGCAAAAACTTGGAATCTAGACGCTCCGTGCGATAACCCGACAGTGGTTTTTTATTGGCTGGAGATGTATGTTGGAAATAGAACCAGGTCTGATTCCAATCTTTGGCATGGCTCGGTAAGACTATCAAGGGAAAGACGGCGCCCTGTCGGTGCTGAATTGAGATTCCACCGAGTTCCAAGCTAGGGCCATTGGTACACTCTTTCCGGCGGTTCAGATAAAAATACTCTCTGAAGAGTTCCACAGTCGGCTCTTCTTGAAGATACACCTCACAGAGAACTTGAAAATTGCGGATGTTGGATATGGAATTGGGTCCAAGATCTTGAGGGTGAAGTTTGAAAAAATGAAGAACGTCTCTGAAGAACTTTGAGCCGGGTGGTGAAAAACCCCGATTCATGTGGTCAGTAAATACAATAAATTCACCGTCCTTGGGATTAGGATGTTCCTCATCCGGATCAGGAGCACGATAAGACATAAGATTTTTCTTTGGCAAAAATCCAATGGTGAAAAACTCTTTCAAGTTATCCTTAGTGACTGTGGAAGGGACCCAGTTGCAGACTGTCGGTGCTTTTGACGGCATGATGATCAAAGGACAAACTGAAAAGAAAGTAACGTGCCAGTTCAATTCAATGGTGAAGTTAAATGATGATGGTGCAAATGAGTAATGGCGGCTTAAGTAAGGGCTAATGTCATATAAGGGAAAAGTGAGCCGGCGTACTAAGCCGCCATGACTACAGATATTTGAGAAAGGCCAGAAACAGAATTGGCCAAGTGTTGAGGAAAACAAGTTTCCTAATTTCTTGATATTATTATGGATCAAATGGTTGTTCAAAATGGAAAATATTCTAGACCTAAAAATCTAGCACAGATGAGTTTGTGAGTTCCAATGAGGTCTTTGTACCAGAAAAAGGGATCTACTGGTATCAAGAATGGGTACAAAACAACTACCACACGAATATATGTTCTTTTCGGATCAAAAAGAAGCTGCAGTGGAAGAACTACGAAGAAACTTTGATGAACTATGAAGAACACGCAGAAACATAGAAACCCTAACGCAGATCTGAGGAGCAGGAAGGTAAAACACTTACAGCCACGGATCTTCTGTGGAGGGTCGCCGCCGTTCTCTGGACCGATTCAGGTTGATGCAGCGGCCAAGGTCGACGAAGACGAGGTGCTTTGCGACGGCGGCGGAGCTCGGGCAGCAATAGGGTTGCGAGAGGAAGAAGACGAAGAGAGGGAAGAATGAGAAAAGACCAGGTCGTGCCTATTGATAAGGGGATAAGCGAACAGGCAGGCGCAAAAATCAAGGAAGACCCAAATAATGATTATCCAACTAAACGGACGCCTCGATTCTCGGAAGACATTTAAGGATAAAGATCCGTTGAAGATGACTTCATAGCAGGTTTTCGTGTTTTCAGAAGATGACATCATGGCGGGTTACAGAGTTTTTACAGAGAGAGGAAGATGGATTTTGTTAAGTATTGAAGATTGACAAAGAACAACGTTCAAGTCAACCTGGGGCCTAATGTTGGGAATATAGCTACTAGGTAAGACCCGCCCAGGAGGTGCCGGGTCAACCTCAATGGCGGGTTACAAAAGAAGCCTAGTAATATTCAAGGTGACAGTTTATTAAGACTTGTAGAAGGCCTAAGCCCAGAGGCGGATTAAGGCCCAATATTGTAAATCGACGTATGTAAAGAAATACTTTTAAAGAAAGGCATATAAAAGAAGTCACCGAGCTGGACACATTTTATGAGCCGGCCGGGACTCTGTAGGCCGCCAGGCGTCAACCCATGTATATAAGGGGACGACCCGGTGGCGGCTTAGGACAAGAAACAACAATTCAAAGCCAGGCAAAGCGGATTCGCTCCCTGGCCATCAAAACCCCAGCAATTCCAACACAAATAGACGTAGGCTTTTACCTTCATCGTAAGGGGCGAACTAGTATAAACCTCTCGTGTCCTTTGTCCCGATTAACCCCTTTAAGCTTCCTAGTTGCGATGGCCCTACGACTAAGTCCATTTTCTAGGACATCTGCCGTGACAATTCCACGACAGCGGGTAACCCAGAAAGTAAGGTTTTCACACCCCTTGGCTTATTTAGATCCTCATTTTCTCTTAAAACGACAGCAACATGAGAGCCGCCGCCAGACTCGAACCGGTGAAGATGAATATTTATCCTCCAGTTTACCAAATACTCCTCGCAAATAGCAAAATGAGGTTCTTTTAACCTTAACTCTTGTATTTACCAGCGAGTTATTTTCATTAATCACTCAATTTTGATTCCATCTTTGCAGGAGATTTCCCACTCCTCTTTTGGCGACTCATCGCAGACTCAACTGTCGGCTTTCAAGACTACCCCTGGGTAAAGATAATTATCTCTCTTCTATTCCTTCATATCTTCATCATTATGCTGACTTGTCAAAAATCCTTTGAGCGGTCAAGCAAAGCCCAACAAAAAAAGCAAAGGTGACGAAGCCGGCTGTGGATCCCAAAACTGCCGAACCGGATCACTCAACCCTTGTGCCAGAACACCTTGAACAATCAGAAGACCATGCTCTCAATGTTCAACCGGATTTACCTGAGTCGTCTGTTGACGAAACCGCTATTGATCCGTCAAGTATTGAACTGTCAAGCTCAGCTAACCCGCCAGAGAGTCATGGTGATGGCGTTTTAATCACTAGCACCAGATTCGTTGAACCGGGGAATCCAACTGCACCAGCGAGACACTCTGCCAAACAAGAAGTCATGGAAAGACAGAAAGTGAGGTTTGACGTCTCCCGCTATGCTCACCTGAGTACTAGTGAAGTTTTATCTGGCTATGTCAGTCAAGTCCACTCCGACCGTGACCTGGAGATTGAAATGGTGAAGCAAATGCACCAGAAGTATGAGGTACGTCATCCGGCTTATATCTATATCCTGCCAGCCCCCAAGTGTTCTGATTATGATAAACTTGAATAATCTGTAGACTTGAAATGTTTATAAGCTTATGTTCTAGACTCCCTCCAAGTCCGGTTAAAAAAAATTAAACCAGATTCTGATGATAGCATAATTTTGCATCTGTAGTCCCCAAGGGCCGGCTTAATCAACATGAATGAGTCGGTCCTATTAATCATTCTGTAAAATAACAGAACTTAACTGCATATCCCCCATGAGTCGGCTGGGACTGTCAACAGCACACCCGGTTCATCCTTAAAAAGAAAACAAGCAATGTGCATTAGTCCCCAAGTGCCAAGTGTTGTTGCTTGCAAAGCACTTGGGACTTGTTTTTAGAAAGAGCCGTTTCCTTTGAAAAATTGCTTTGACAGACATTAGCCCCCAAGTGCCAAGTGTTGTTGCTTGCAAAGCACTTGGGACTTGTATTGTTTTAACCCGCCATGAAACTTGACAAACTTGTGTTGTATTCAGGGTGCTACCCCTGAATTGGGAACTCAATTGAACGGGGCCAAGACCCGGCTGGCGGCTCAGTAGACTGAGACCAAAAAGGCTGAATCAAAATTTCAGTTTAGTGTGTCTGAAGCCGAAAAATTGAAGACTAGCTTTACTACAGACAAAGAGGCTTGGGCCAAGGAAAAGACGGTCCTGATTCAGCGCGCTGAGAAAGCCGAGGCGGCTCTGGAAGAGGTTACCACTGAACTCATCGGTTTAAAGAACCGTGTGTCTTAGATGGTTTCTGCAATCTTTGGTAAGTCACCTTGTTATTTATCCAAAGTGAATATTTGTCATCATAATATAAGATTCCACTTAACCAATTGTGTAAACTTTGCAGGTCCTAGGAGTAGCAATCTGAGTTGAGATACATTGATCAAGCTCAAGGCAGTTTACACGCTTGTTGAGCAATTATACACTGGAGCTCTGCGGACTCTTGCCACTATCTCCCCAGCGAATCAAGGACCAAATCTGTTAAGTGATGCCTTGAAAAGTTGTCCATCTTGCCCACTAGGTTCCAAGAAATCAAGCGATCTTGTGCTAGAGCTGGAGTTGTGTCAGCCTTGAGCCGTGCCAAAGTCTGGGTACCGGAATTAGACCTGGCAGACGTAGCCAGTGGGTATCCTAGTCTCAAGGAAGATGGAACCCCTTTTAATCAACAAGACTTTGCTGCCTGTGTCAAGGAGATTCGCCCTCATGCAACAATCATTGCCGAAGATACCAACCTCACCAAGTATCAGCCGGGTTATGATGCAAACAATCAGAAGATGCCGACCCCTTCATATAAAGTGATGGACTTAATTCCGCCCATTCGTAAGCACACTTTTGCCCTTGATATTGACCTGTCTGATCTGATTGACGATGAAGCTGAATTTGTTGCCTTGCATGGCTTTGATTGGTCCAAACCCAACTTCAATACGGTGGAGGAGGAAAACGAACCGGCGAGGGATGAAGCACAACCTTCGAGTCAGCCAGGCCAAGATTCATGAACCAGGGTCGGTTTATCATCTGATGATTGCGAGACTTAAAAAACAATTATCCTTGTGGGCACCAAGCGCCTTGTAATAGGCTAGCTTTAAACACTTATGCTGCTATGCCATCGTGCATATTTTGTTGTTTATGATACTTATTTATTTGCTATGCGAAGATATGCCATATATGCTTGATGATATTATCAATTTTGAATCTGTTCCTGCATATAACAGATGAAAAATGTCCTGGCGGTCTACCGCTGGACGGGTCATAACCAAGATTGGACTAAATAATAATCATATATGATTAAAAATATGTCATACCTGTGACATTTGATCACACTTGTTGGTTTACCAAGCCAGTGCAGTAAGGGCGACAACCCAAGACTTTGGACACTCGTAATTATCCGAGATTGCCGGCTTATGAACAAAGCCGAACCGGGTTAATAAACACCGGATATTATCTTTATTTCATGCTAGCGACCTATAGGTGAAGACCAGCCTGGGTTAATAAACTCTGGATGTTATCTCATACCGGCGACTTATAGTCAAAGACCAGGCCGGGTAAATAAACACCGGTGATTTACAATAAAGCTTTACAAGTTTTATCAAATAAACCTCAAAAAGAATGAATATATTGAAAACAAACCATAAGCGAGGCTTTTCATGGACTGCCAGGCCCAAAACGAGGCTTTTCATTGGCTGCCAGGCCACTGAGTTGAACCATTTTACAAACTTTATAAGATGGACCTCACATTAACCAATCGTCGTTTTAACTTTGACAAGTTCAGGGTCTGTATAAGATTGACTTGTCAAACATTCGACGGATCTTCCCAGGATTACCTGGGCGGAGTGACTTACTTAAAAAGGCAGGATAACCCGGGGTTTTAGGTGAATACACCTGGCTTCCAAGCCTGGCTTTTATAGCCTATCACAAGGTTATAGACTCTCCGTTCTTTAGAACAAAAGAGCCCTCAAGCAATATTTTGAGTTGTGCTCAAGGGGTACCTATGTTTGAGTTGTGCTTTTGCAACAGACTCTCTTTGGTCTCTTTAACCTGGGTAGCAAGCCCCCAAGTTTTTTATGTGGCTTATAAGCCGGATCAAAGGATAATCATAACTTTGTTGTATAAAGAAGAAGCCCCCATGTGACCAAAAACTCATTATTTAAAGAGGAAAAAACGATAGAAGCCCTGCTTTAGCAGGGATGCCGGCTTTATTATATCGATCATAATATATACATTGTCAAAATATGTACATTGGAAGAGCCAGTGGCTCAAGTGTAGTAAGGCCGAAGATAAGCAATATTCCACGCCGGCGGGTCTCTTCCTCCAACGTGCGTGAGTCCTGGTGGCCTTGAACATCAATAAGGTAATATGACCATTATTCAGATTCTTGTTGAGCACAAAGGGTCCTTCCCAAGGTGGGGATAACTTGTGCATATCAGTCTGATCCTGGATAAGCTAGAGCACCATAGCGCCTTCTTGGAAAGTTTTGGTTTTAACCTGGCAGCTGTGGTAACGGCGCAGATCTTGTTGGTAAATTGTTGAACGAGCCGCCGCGATGTCATGCTCTTCATCCAATAGGTCAAGTGCTTCCTGACGTGCTTTTTCATTGTCAACTTCAACATAAAGCACCACCCGAGGTGAGTCATGACGGATGTCACTAGGGAGAACCGCCTCTGCTTTGTAAACCATGAAGAAAGGCGTGTATCCCATAGATCTGTTAGGGGTGGTATTGATGCTCCATAACACGGAAGGTAACTCCTCCACCCAACAACCCGGCGTTTTCTGCTGGGGAACCATAAGCCGGGGTTTGATGACTTTCAAGATCTGTGCCATTGTCTGTTATGATGCTGTGTGGAAAGCCAAAACGGAAGATCACCTTCTTCATGAATTGAACCGTTGTTGCTACATCACACTTACTGACTGGCTCTGCCTCTACCCACTTAGTGAACTTATTGATCGCCACCAAAAGGTGAGTCTTCTTATCCTTGGATCTTTTCAAGGTCCAACCATATCAAGCCCCCAAACTACAAACGACCAAGTAATTGGAATCATCCTCAATTCTTGAGCCGACCATGAGCTCGTCGTGAAAATTTCTAACATCCATCACACCTTCTGACCAGGTCCTCCGCATCAGCATGAGCTGTTAGCCAATAAAATCCATGACGAAAAGTTTTAACCACGAGAGATTTTGAACCGGCATGATGACCACAGTCTCCCTCATGAATCTCACGCAGGATCTCACAGCCTTCCTCTGGAGAAACAAAACATTGAAATACTCCTGTGACACTGCGATGATGTAACTCTCCATTAACAGTTGTCATTGACTTAGACCGCCGGGTTATCTGCCTGGCTAAGGTTTCATCCTCAGGTAACTCGCCCGGGTCATATAAGCCAAATAAGGAACTGTCCAATCCGGAATTACATGAAGAGCCGCCACCAACTGAGCCTCTGCGTCAGGAATAGCCAAATTCTCCTCTATAGGTAACTTGACTGACGGGTTATGCAAAATATCAAGAAAAACATTAGGCGGCACCGGCTTACGTTGAGAACCCAACCAGCTTAAAGCATCTGCCGCTTCTTTTTTCCTCCGATCAACGTGCTCAACTTGATAACCTTTGAAGTGACCAGCAATAACGTCCACCTCTCGCCGATAAGCCGCCATGAGTGGATCCTTAGAATCTCAAGTACCAGAGACTTGCTGAGCCACCAAGTCTGAGTTGTCGAAGCACCTAACCCGTCTTAAATTCATCTCCTTAGTCATCCGAAGACCGTGGAGCAAGGCCTCATATTCAGCTGCACTGTTAGTGCAAGGAAACATTAAACGGAGAACATAACAGAACTTATCACCTCGAGGGGAAGCAAGCACAACTCCATCCCCCGAGCCTTCCAACTGTCTGGACCCATCAAAGTTAATAGTCCAATATGTGTTATCTTCTTTTCTTCGGGCATCTGCAGCTCTGTCCAATCATTGATGAAATCCACCAGTGCCTGAGACTTGATGGCCGTGCGAGGCACATACTTTAATCCATGAGGTCCAAGCTCAATAGCCCACTACGTGTTATCTGCTTTTCTTCGGGCATCTACAGCTCTGTCCAATCATTGATGAAATCCACCAGCGCCTGAGACTTGATGGCCGTGCAAGGCACATACTTTAATCCGTGAGGTCCAAGCTCAATAGCCCACTTAGCAACCCGGCCAGTTGCTTCCTTGTTTTGGATGATATCTCCCAAAGGATCAGAGCTAACCACAGTGATAGGATGACCTAGAAAATAGTGTTTAAGCTTCCGGCTGGCCAAGAACACCCCATATACAAGCTTCTGCCAGTGCGGATATCTCTGCTTGGACTCAATAAGCACCTCACTAATGTAATAAACCGGCCTTTGAACTGGATATTCCTTGCCTGCCTCCTTCCTTTCCACCACAATGGCTACACTGACAGCTCAGCTATTAGCAGCCACATATAACAACAAAGGTTCTTAATCAACAGGGGCAGCAAGCATGGGTGGCTCAGCCAGCTGTTTCTTCAAATCCTCAAACGCTTCATTAGCAGCATCACTCCAGACAAAATTATCTGTCTTTTTCATCATCTGATAAAGAGGGATAGCTTTCTCTCCCAACCGGCTTATGAACCGGCTTAACGCCGCAATACGGCCCACCAGACGTTGCACATCATTGACACACACTGGCTTAGCCAGAGAAGTAATGGCCTTGATTTTCTCTGGATTAGCTTCAATGCCCCTGTTAGACACCAGAAAACCCAAGAGCTTGCCTGCCGGCACACCAAAAACACATTTGGCTGGGTTAAGCATCGTCTTATAAACCCTGAGATTATCAAAGGTTTCCTTCAAATCATCTATCAATGTCTCTTTCTCTCTGGACTTCACCGCAATATCATCCACATAAGAATGAACATTACACCCAATTTGATTATGAAGGCAATTTTCACACATCTCTGATAAGTCACCTGGGCACTCTTGAGCCCAAAAGGCATAGCTAGACACATAGTAGAAGGCTCCAAAAGGAGTTATGAAAGCTGTCTTCACCTGGTCCTTAACAGCCATCTTGATCTGATGATAACCAGAATAAGCATCCAAAAAACTCAAATGCTCACAACCCGCAGTAGCATCAATAATCTGATCAATACGCGGGAGAGCAAAAGGATCAGCCAGACAAGCCTTGTTCAAATCCGTGTAGTCCACACACATACGCCAAGTGCCGTTCTTCTTAAGTACCAGCACCGGGTTAGCCAACCACTCAGGATGGAAAACTTTGATGATAAACCCAGCTGCCAAGAGCCGGGCTACTTCCTCTCTGATGGCCTTTCGTCTCTCCTCATTAAAATGGTAAAGAAACTGTTTGACCGGCTTAAACTTTGGATCAATACTAAGAGTGTGCTGAGCGAGTTCTCTCGGTACACCCAGCATGTATGAAGGCTTCCATGCAAAGATGTCCCAATTCTCATGGATGAACTCGATGAGCGCGCTTTCCTATTTCGGATCCAGATTAGTGATGACCCACAAGTATAAGGGATCTATCGTAGTCCTTTTGATAAGTAAGAGTGTCGAACCCAACGAGGAGCAGAAGGATATGATAAGTGGTTTCCAGCAAGGTATTCTCTGCAAGCACTGAAATAAGTGGTAACAGATAGTTCTGTGATAGGATAATTTGTAACGAGCAACAAGTAACAAAAGTAAGTAAAGTGCAGCAAGGTGGCCCAATCCTTTTTGTAGCAAAGGACAAGCCTGGACAAACTCTTATATAGAGAAAAGCGCTCCCGAGGACACATGGGAATATCGTCAAGCTAGTTTTCATCACGCTCATATGATTCGCGTTCGGTACTTTGATAATTTGGTATGTGGGTGGACCGGTGCTTGGGTACTGCCCTTACTTGGACAAGCATCCCACTTATGATTAACCTCTATTGCAAGCATCTGCAACTACAACAAAAGTATTAATGTAAACCTAACCATAGCATGAAACATATGGATCCAAATCAGCCCCTTATGAAGCAACGCATAAACTAGGGTTTAAGCTTCTGTCACTCTAGCAACCCATCATCTACTTATTACTCCCCAATGCCTTCCTCTAGGCCCAAATAATGGTGAAGTGTCATGTAGTCGACGTTCACATAACACCACTAGAGGAGAGACAACACACATCTCATCAAAGTATCGAACGAATACCAAATTCACATGACTACTAATAGCAAGACTTCTCCCATGTCCTCAGGAACAAAAGTAACTACTCACAAAGCATAAACATGTTCATAATTAGAGGGGAATTAATATGAATATAGGATCTGAACATATGATCTTCCACCAATTAAACCAACTAGCATCAACTACAAGGAGTAATTAACACTACTAGCAACCTACTAGCACCAATCCCGGACTTGGAGACAAGAATTGGATACAAGAGATGAACTAGGGTTTTGAGAGGAGATGGTGCTGATGAAGATGTTGATGGAGATTTCCCTCTCCCGATGAGAGGAGCGTTGGTGATGACGATGGCGATGATTTCCCCCTCCGGGAGGGAAGTTTCCCTGGCAGAACAGCTCCGCCAGAGCCCTAGATTGGTTCCGCCAAGGTTCCACCTCATGGCGGCGGAGTTTCATCCGAGAAGATGGCTTATGATTTTTTCCCATCGAAAGACTTCATATAGCAGAAGATGGCCACCGGAGGGCCACCAGGGGGCCCACGAGGTAGGGGGGCGCGCCCAGGGGGTAGGGCGCGCCCCCCACTCTCGTGGGCAGGGTGTGGCCCCCCTGGTGAATTTCTTCTGCTGAGTATTTTTTATATATTCTGAAAACGTCTTCCGTGAAGTTTCAAGACTTTTGGAGCTGTGCAGAATAGGTCTCTAATATTTGCTCCTTTTCTAGCCTAGAATCCCAGCTGCCGGCATTCCCCCTCTTTATGTAAACCTTGTAAAATAAGAGAGAATAGGCATAAGTATTGTGACATAATGTGTAATAACAGCCCATAATGCAATAAATATCGATATAAAAGCATGATGCAAAATGGACGTATCAACTCCCCCAAGCTTAGACCTCGCTTGTCCTCAAGCGAAAGTTGAAATCGAAAAATATGTCCACATGTTTAGAGATAGAGGTGTCGATAAAAATAAAATACGGACATGAGGGCATAATGATCATTCTTAGAACAGCAACTTATATAATTCTTGTCATATAATTTCTTATGCTAGAGTAATAATCAATCACAATTTCAAGTATGAATAGTAAACTTCATTGAAAACTAACAAACTATAATCTCAGTCATTGGAGCAATTGCAATTTATCATAACATAGGAAAGAGTCAATATATAAGAGCTTTTCAGCAAGTCCACATACTCAACTATCATATAGTCTTTCACAATTGCTGACACTCACGCAATACCTATGGGTATGGAGTTTTAATCGGACATAGAGAAAGATAGGGGCTTATGGTTTTGCCTCCCAACATTTTACCTTAAGGGTAATGTCAACAATAATATTTCATGAAAACTCACATCCAATTAGCCATATATACCAGGATCTTTCCAACATACCATGCTTGCCAAAGGATAAAATGTAAAAAGGAAGGGTGAAGATCACCATGACTCTTATGGAAGGTAGGAAATAAAATTAAAAGATAGGCCCTTCGCAGAGGGAAGCAGAGGTTGTCATGCGCTTTTATAGTTGGATGCACAAAATCTTAAGGCGAAAGAACATCACTTTATATTGCCACTTGTGATATGAACCTTTATTATGCAATTTGTCGCTTTTATTTCTTCCATATCACACGATCGTATAAAGTTTATTTTCTCCCACACTAATAAGTCATACATATTTAGAGAGCAATTTTTATTGCTTGCACCGATGACAACTTACTTGGAGGATCTTATTCTATCCATAGGTAGGTATCGTGGACTCTCATGGCAAAACTGGTTTAAGGATATTTGGAAGCATATGTAGTATCTCTACTTGGTGCGATGAATTTGGCTAGCATGAGAGGGAAAGGCAAGCTCAACCATGTTGGATGATCCATGACAATATAATTTATCTCGGATGTAAGAAAA
This sequence comes from Triticum urartu, assembly GCF_056163025.1. NCBI lineage: Eukaryota > Viridiplantae > Streptophyta > Magnoliopsida > Poales > Poaceae > Triticum > Triticum urartu. The sequence continues at coordinate 370,632,641 of NC_141873.1, forward strand.
CATAACCCATTATGTTGTCTTCCTTGTCCAACGTCAACCATAAAAGATGTCCAAGATAGTATATCTATATGTGAAGACCTCTCTTTCTTTATTACTTCCTATTAATTGCAACGATGACCAAAACTATGCTTGTCAACTCTCAACAACTTTTATTCATCATACATTTTCTATGTGAGCTCATTACTCTCCATGAGATCCATATGATCTCTTTGTTTCTTTTTATTTCTTTCTCTTTTTCTTTTATTCACTTAAGATCATGGCAAAAGAATCAAGCCCTTGACTCCACACTAATCTTTATTATATAGCTCACGGACTTGATTACATAGAAGAATTATAAAGCAAAACTCATGACTAGATCATACTAAGAACTTTTATTCTACTAGATCAAGATATTACCAAAAGGATCGAACTAAGAAAAACGATAAAGATAAAAGTGATGGTGATACGATATCGGGGCACTCCCCCAAGCTTGGCAGTTGCAAAGGGGAGTGCCCGTACCCAGGTGATTATGTCTCTCTTTTCGTGGGTGGTGATGTGATGTTCTTGGCGATGATGCCCCTCAGGATACGATTCTCCTCCTCGAGCTTATTGACTTGCTGCTTGAGGTCCATTATTTCCTTTTGGAGTTTTCCTATAACATATAAAGCTCCCTGCACCCAAGGGTGCTGGATAGCTGCGGGAGAACCAGTGACACTCTTTTTCATATTCTCATAAGAAAGAAATCTAACATTGGAAGGGATACCGAGTTTGGAATAGCCGAGCTCTGCAGTTCTCCCATTGTGAATCCAGCTCAGAAGCGAGAAGTGACTTCTTGATCCTCTTCCATGGCATGTATCCTCTTCAATTCGGCCTCCATCTCTTCCTCCGTTGCTGGCCCAAAGAGGTCAACATTGTTGTTCGTCATTGATCTCGGTGTCAGGTGAGACACCCGGCTCTCCCCGACTGACTCTTGCGAAGACATCTTGCTCTAATCTGCAGCAGCAACAACTCGAAACACAAAACAGAGGATAATTGCGTGATACGGGAGTCAAAACCTCCGGGAGATTATATAATGAATTTTTACCGACCAAAATACATGTCGTCACTACAAAAAAATACACTTTCATGATGATACGTGTTTGTCACAGTAGGTCGTGTTTTCTGTCATGCATGTACATCCATGACAAATTTATGACAGAATCAAGATAGTCATACATGTGCTGTCGTAGAAGTGTTCCATGACATTGCCAAAATTATCATCACGGAAGTGTCCACTTCCATGACGATAAATCGCGCATCATAGAAGTGCTTTCGTCAAGGGTGACCGACATTTGTCATCCACCATAACGGAACGCCGTTAAGCTATCGAGTCGGATTTTGGATCCGATAACCCGTTAACAGCCACGACCAATGCCGATTTTCCACGTGTAAAATTCTCATTGGCTGACGGATCCACGCGTCAGCTCCGTGTTGGCACAGGTGTCACTCATCCAACGGTCGAGATGGGCCTATGATATGTTGACACATGGACCGGCCCAAAAGTGGCCCACAAAGTTTAAATGGGCCGGCCCAACCGAAGGCCCATAAGATTTAGCGGACCATAATGGGCCGGCCCAGCTAAAGGCCCACAAAATTTGGCGGACCATAATGGGCCGGCCCAGCTAAAGGCCCACACAATTTTGCAGACCATAATGGGCCGGCCCAGCTAAAGGCCCACAAGATTTTGCGGACCAGAATGGGCCGGCCCAGCTAAAGGCCCACCAGATTCTACAGACCATAATGGGCCGGCCCAGCTAAAGGCCCAACATTCTCTGTCAAATCGGCCCATCAACGGCCTGTCCTAAACTTGTCATCAACGCGACCCATGGTCACTTCTGGCCCGTTAACAGTCCGCTAAGTAATTGGGCCGAATTACGGCCTGGTGTATTTTCGGCCTGTTAAAGGTCCGGCTTCATTTGGGCCCATTTACAGGCCATCAAAACTTTCGGCCCATAAATGACCGTGAAGGATTTGGGTCATATTCGGCCATGTCTGACATTTGGCCTGTTAGAGGCCCACTATAGCTTTGGGCCACTTTTGGCCTGTTGTCATTTTCAGCCTGTTAACGCCGGACGTAAACCATGGGCCATATGTGGCCCAACGTCATATCGGGCCCATTAACGGCCCATATAAAAATGACGATAATCTAGCCCGACCGAAGTTCCGACCTGTTAAAGGCCCATGTATTAGGTCGGCGCATTTATGGCCCGTCTGAATTTTGTCCTGTCAAAGATCCGCTTCGTAAATGGGCCACCATTTCGGCCTGCTAAGTCCAGTGGGTTATTTGGCACAATCAGGGCCCAATCTCACTTTCGGTCTATTAAAGGCCCATGTTTTTATGGGATCGAGATATTTACACCTGTAAACGGCCTATTTTTACTGAGGGCCCAAATTATGTTTAGACCTGTTAAAGGCCCACTATGGGCACAGGCCTACCAGAAAAATATGAAAGCTTATGCCGATTTAGGCCCAGATATTTTTAGTGGGCTACATGCCTATTTCGGCCTGTAATCATTTTTAGCCCAAGTGGAATGGGCCCGACGAATGTTGGCATGTTGGGCTCCTACGAAGCTTTCGGCCGAATACATTACTAAGATAAACCTACACTATACAAAAATAGCGTCGTAATAACTGCAGCATGAGGCAGCATCATAAATGTTGTATCACAACAAAATAAATTCCAACCATACAACAAAAGGCCTGTTGGCATAAAGTTTACAGTCCTTCCAGATAAAAGCACCATCAGATGTATAGAAGCACATATCATTTGACCCGAGTGCTAATGTTTCAGGCTGTAGAATCTGATGGAGCAGCACGATCTCCACCTTTTTCCGCCATTGCTCTTGAACAACGAAGCGAATGTCTGATAGTCTGGTTTCAAAACCATTCATATCTTGACGACATTTCTCAACCACTATTCTTGTTTCCGAAACAACGTCCATTAGGGATTGGACTTGTGTCTGGAGCACAGATATATCACTCTGTCTAGCAGGAAGATTTTGTTCAGTAGGCGATTTGGACGAGGTTACCTTGACAACCAATCCAATATTACGCAGGAAGGTGCTTTTTGCACTGTTAGTGGAGAGATACTCACGCACTACAGCAAGAGGTGACATTGTGCCTGTAGTAGCCTCGTCACCTTCAGGTGGTTGTGGCTGTTCAATCATTTGTTCCATAGCTTCCTGAAAGTTTGAACTTGTAGATTGGTGTACCAGATAAGTTACTAATGAGACAAAAACAAACAAAGTAGGTTAAACGTTTATACATAACTTATTTTGGTGAACTACTGTAATACATTAGCATGTATTGTAGTGCCAACTATGTAATAAAATCACTTTCAGAACATATGTCCATGTAGCTTTACTACTGTATTGTCTATTTCCTCACATTCTTGACATCTAAGGATAAAGAGACATGGTTTAAAGTAGGATGAACATAGTATGACATCATTCATATCATGGGCAAACAGATATAAAACAAACAGGCTATTTTATCATTGTGTGCGCATGTGAACATAACAACTAGATTACAGATCAAGACCAAAAGAATATCCTTCATCTCTTTTAAACCATGTAAGGTGAAATGATATGTTAAGACAACTGTGAATAAAAGTGAACAGAGTAACTGACATTGGCTGCAAACCAAGTAGTTAAATGAACACATCACAGTACCAATCAGTTCAAGGCAGGAGGAGTAAGTACTTACAACATCGACTTGAAATGGTGTGCTCATGCCCTTCATCTTGCTGGTGTGGCAATCCTTGAAGATTTGCACTGCATTCGGTTCAGGTTCTTTTTGGTCCGCACGGGCTTTCGTCTGTATTTGGAACAAGTCAATATAGATACGATAATATGGCACAAAAAAGAAGGAAGTAGCAGCTATTTACAAGAGCCTCGTAGTGTGCAATATAGCTACGAGATCCTGTTGTCTGTTGGAATTTCACTTTAGAACGGTTGGTTTTGTTCTTCAAATAGTTAGCCTAGAAGAAGATACACTTGTAAGGCACATACATAAATACAGGTTCAATATGTGGTCTAATCAAATACATATAGCCTACCTGATACTTTAGATCAGACCAGTGTTTAACGAGGGTTGTCCAGCCTTCATCTGTAATATATTCCACTGGAGATGTTTGGGCGATTTCATTGTTAGCCTTGCCTTCAAAGTGAGATTTTCTAAGGTGGTACCGATACTGTCGCAGAGCAGACTGAAAAACATGAGTGCATGCTTGTTTAGTTGCATCATCTTTCGGATCCAACTTGAACCTCATCTGTTGAAAAAAGAATGTGAGTCCTATTAGGAGGAAGCTAGAAAGTATGGGACAGAGCAAGAAAATATTACTAATTACGATGAATAACATTACTTACGGATAAATGGTCAAGGAAGGTGGTAAACTGGGTATTGTCTTTATCATTTCCTGTACTCGATCCACGTTGGGAGGATACGTGCATGACACCTAGAGGCAACTGCTGTTGGGGAACGTAGCAGAATTTTCAAATTTTCTACGCATCACCAAGATCAATCTATGGAGTCATCTAGCAATGACGGAGAGGGGAGTGCATCTAAATACCCTTGTAGATTGCGAGCGGGAGCATTCAAGAGAACGGGGTTGATGGAGTCGTACTCGTTGTGATCCAAATCACCGATGACCTAGTGCCGAACGGACGACACCTCCGCGTTCAACACACATACGGTTGGGAAGACGTCTCCTCCTTCTTGATTCAGCAAGGGGAAAGGAGAGGTTGATGGAGATCCAGTAGCACGATGGCATGGTGGTGGAAACAACGGTGATCTCGGCAGGGCTTCGCCAAGCTCAGCGAGAGGGAGAGGTGTCACGGGAGGGAGAGGGAGGCACCAAGGGCTAGGGTGCGGCTGCCCTCCCTCCCCCCACTATATATAGGACCCCTAGGGGGGCGCCGGCCCTAGGAGATGGGATCTCCAAGGGGGGCGGCGGCCAAGGGGGGTGGCTTGCCCCCCAAGCCAAGTGGGGCGCCCCCCACCCCTAGGGTTTCCAACCCTAGGCGCAGGGGAAGGACCATGGGGGGCGCACCAGCCCACCAGGGGCTGGTTCCCCTCCCACTTCAGCCCATGGGGCCCTCCGGGATAGGTGGCCCCACCCGGTGGACCCCCGGGACCCTTCCGGTGGTCCCAGTATAATACGGGTGACCCCGAAACTTTCCCGATGGCCGAAACTGGACTTCCTATATATAATTCTTCACCTCCGGATCATTCCGAAACTCCTCGTGACGTCCGGGATCTCATCCAGGACTCCGAACAACTTTCGGGTTACCGTATACTAATATCTCAACAACCCTAGCGTCATCGAACCTTAAGTGTGTAGACCCTACGGGTTCGGGAGACACGCAGACATGACTGAGACGACTCTCCGGTCAATAACCAATAGCGGGATCTGGATATCCATGTTGGCTCCCACATGCTCCTCGATGATCTCATCGGATGAACCACGATGTCCAGGATTCAATCAATCCCGTATACAATTCCCTTTGTCAATCGGTACGTTACTTGCCCGAGACTCGATCGTCGGTATCCCAATACCTCATTCAATCTTGTTATCGGCAAGTCACTTTACTCGTACCATAATGCATGATCCCGTGATCAATCACTTGGTCACATTGAGCTCATTATGATGATGCATTACCGAGTGGGCCCAGAGATACCTCTCCGTCATACGGAGTGACAAATCCGAGTCTCGATTCGTGCCAACCCAACAGACACTTTCGGAGGTACCCGTAGTGCACCTTTATAGTCACCCAGTTACGTTGTGATGTTTGGCACACCCAAAGCACTCCTACGGTATCCGGGAGTTGCACAATCTCATGTTCTAAGGAAATGATACTTGACATTCGAAAAAGCTATAGCAAACGAACTACACGATCTTTGAGCTATGCTTAGGATTGGGTCTTGTCCATCACATCATTCTCCTAATGATGTGATCCCGTTACTAATGACATCTAATGTCCATAGTCGGGAAACCATGACTATCTTTTGATCAACGAGCTAGTCAAGTAGAGGCTCACTAGGGACGTGTTGTGATCTATGTATTCACACATGTATTACGATTTCCGGATAACACAATTATAGCATGAACAATAGACAATTATCATGAACAAGGAAATATAATAATAACCATTTTATTATTGCCTCTAGGGCATATTTCCAACAGTCTCCCACTTGCACTAGAGTCAATAATCTAGTTACATTGTGATGAATCGAACACCCATAGAGTTCGTTGATCATGTTTTGCTCTAGGGAGAGCTTTAGTCAACGGATCTGCTACATTCAGGTCCGTATGTACTTTACAAATACCTATGTCTCCATTTTTAACACTTTCACGAATGGAATTGAAGCGATGCTTGATATGCCTGGTCTTCCTGTGAAACCTAGGCTCCTTGGCAAGGGCAATAGCTCCAGTGTTGTCACAGAAGAGAGTCATCGGGCCTGACGCATTGGGAATGACTCCTAGGTCGGTAATGAACTCCTTCACCCAGATTGCTTCTTGTGCTGCCTCTGAGGCTTCCATGTACTCCGCTTCACATGTAGATCCCGCCACAACGCTTTGCTTGCAACTGCACCAGCTTACTGCCCCACCATTCAAAATATACACGTATCCGATTTGTGACTTAGAGTCATCCAGATCTGTGTCGAAGCTAGCATCGACGTAACCCTTTACGACGAGCTCTTCATCACCTCCATAAACGAGAAACATATCCTTAGTCCTCTTCAGGTACTTCAGGATATTCTTAACCGTTGTCCAGTGTTCCATGATGGGATTACTTTGGTACCTTCCTACCAAATTTACGGCAAGGTTTACATCAGGTCTGGTACACAACATAGCATACACGATAGACCCTATGGCTGAGGCATAGGGGAGGACACTCATCTTTTCTCTATCTTCTGTCGTGGTCGGGCATTGAGCCATGCTCAATCTCGTACCTTGCAATATAGGCAAGAACCCCTTCTTTGACTGATCCATATTGAACTTCTTCAATATCTTGTCAAGGTACGTACTGTGTGAAAGACCAATGAGGCGTCTCGATCTATCTCTATAGATCTTGATGCCTAATATGTAAGCAGCTTATCCAAGATCCTTCATTGAAAAACACTTGTTCAAGTAGGCCTTTATGCTTTCCAAGAATTCTATATCATTTCCCATCAACAATATGTCATCCACATACAATATGAGAAATGCTACAGAGCTCCCACTCATTTTCTTGTAAATGCAGGCTTCTCCATAAGTCTGCGTAAACCCAAACGCTTTGATCATCTCATCAAAACAAATGTTCCAACTCCGAGATGCTTGCACCAGCCCATAGATCGAGCGTTGGAGCTTGCACGCCTTGTCAGCATTCTTAAGATCGACAAAACCTTCCGGCTGCATCATATACAATTCTTCCTTAAGGAAACCATTAAGGAATGCCGTTTTGATATCCATTTGCGATATCTCATAATCATAGAATGCGGCAATTGCTAAAATGATTCGGACGGACTTCAGCTTCGCTACGGGTGAGAAAGTCTCATCGTAGTCAACCCCTTGAACTTGTCGATAACCCTTAGCGACAAGCCGAGCTTTATAGATGGTTACATTACCATCCGCGTCTGTCTTCTTCTGAACGATCCATTTATTTTCTATGGCTCGCCGATCATCGGGCAAGTCAGTCAAAGTCCATACTTCGTTTTCATAAATGGATCCTATCTCGGATTTCATGGCTTCCAGCCATTTGTCGGAATCTGGGCCCGCCATCGCTTCTTCATAGTTCGAAGGTTCACCGTTGTCTAACAACATGATTTCCAAGACAGGGTTGCCGTACCACTCTGGTGCGGAACGTGTCCTTGTGGACCTATGAAGTTCAGTAGCAACTTGATCTGAAGTTTCATGATCATCATCATTAACTTCCTCTCTAGTCGGTGCAGGCACCTCAGGAACAATTTCCTGAGCTGCGCCACTCTCCGGTTCAAGAGGCAATACTTCATCAAGTTCTACTTTCCTCCCACTTACTTCTTTTGAGAGAAACTCTTTCTCTAGAAAGGATCCATTCTTGGCAACAAAGATCTTGCCTTCGGATATGAGGTAGAAGGTATACCCAATAATTTATTTAGGGTATCCTATGAAGACGCATTTTTCCGATTTGGCTTCGAGCTTTTCAGGTTGAAGTTTCTTGACATAAGCATCGCATCCCCAAACTTTTAGAAACGACAGCTTAGGTTTCTTCCCAAACCATAATTCATACGGTGTTGTCTCAACGGATTTAGACGGGGCCCTATTTAAAGTGAATGCGGCAGTCTCTAAAGCATAGCCCCAAAATGACAGCGGTAGATCGGTAAGAGACATCATAGATCGCACCATATCCAATAGAGTGTGATTACGGCGTTCGGACACACCATTACGCTAAGGTGTTCCAGGCGGCGTGAGTTGTGAAACTATTCCACATTTCCTTAAGTGCGTGCCAAATTCGTGACTCAAGTATCCACCCACGATCTGATTGCAAGAACTTGATTTTCCTGTCATGTTGATTCTCAACCTCACTCTGAAATTCCTTGAACTTTTCAAAGGTCTCGGACTTGTGTTTCATTAAGTAGACATACCCATATCTACTCAAGTCATCAGTGAGGGTGAGAACATAACGATAGCCACCACGAGCCTCAACACTCATTGGACCGCACACATCAGTATGTATGATTTCCAATAAGTTGGTTGCTCGCTCCATTGTTCCTGAGAACGGAGTCTTGGTCATTTTACCCATGAGGCATGGTTCGCACGTGTCAAATGATTCATAATCAAGAGACTCCAATAGTCCATCTGCATGGAGCTTCTTCATGCGTTTGACACCTATATGAACAAGGCGGTAGTGCCACTAGTATGTGGGACTAGCATTATCAACCTTACATCTTTTGGTATTCACACTATGAATATGTGTAACATTACGCTCGAGATTCATTAAGAATAAACCATTCACCAGCGGGGCATGACCATAAAACATATCTCTCATATAAATAGAACAACCATTATTCTCGGATTTAAATGAGTAGCCATCTCGAATTAAACGAGATCCTGATACAATGTTCATGCTCAAAGCTAGCACTAAATAACAATTATTGAGGTTTAAAACTAATCCCGTAGATAAATGTAGAGGTAGCATGCCGACGGCGATCACATCGACCTTGGAACCATTCCCGACGTGCATCGTCACCTCGTCCTTTGCCAGTCTCCGCTTATTCCGTAGCTCCTACTTTGAGTTACAAATGTGAGCAACCGCACCAGTATCAAATACCCAGGAGCAACTATAAGTACTGATAAGGTACACATCAATTACATGTATATCACATATACCTTTAGTGTTACCGGCCTTCTTGTCGGCTAAGTATTCGGTGCAGTTCCGCTTCCAGTGACCACTTCCCTTGCAATAAAAACACTCAGTCTCGGGCTTGGGTCCATTCTTTGGCTTCTTCCCGGCAGCTTGCTTACCGGGCGCGGCAACCCCCTTGCCGTCCTTCTTGAAGTTCTTCTTACCCTTGCCTTTCTTAAACTTAGTGGTTTTATTAACCATCAACACTTGATGTTCCTTTTTGATCTCCACCTCCGCTGATTTCAGCATTGAATATACCTCAGGAATGGTCTTTTCCATCCCCTGCATATTGAAGTTCATCACAAAGCTCTTGTAGCTCGGTGGAAGCGACGGAAGGATTCTGTCAATGACCGCGTCATCCGGGAGATTAACTCCCAGCTGAGTCAAGCGGTTATGCAACCCAGACATTTTGAGTATGTGCTCACTGAAAGAACTATTTTCCTCCATCTTACAACTGAAGAACTTGTCAGAGACTTCATATCTCTCGACCCAGGCATGAGCTTGGAAAACCATTTTCAGCTCTTCGAACATCTCATATGCTCCATGTTGCTCAAAACGCTTTCGGAGCCCGGTTCTAAGCTGTAAAGCATGCCGCACTGAACGAGGGAGTAATCATCAGCATGTGACTGCCAAGCGTTCATAACGTCTTGGTTCTCTGGGATGGGTGCATCACCTAGCGGTGCTTCTAGGACATAATCTTTCTTGGCAGCTATGAGGATGATCCTCAGGTTCTGGACCCAGTCCGTATAGTTGCTGCCATCATCTTTCAGCTTGGTTTTCTCTAGGAATGCATTGAAGTTGAGGGCAACATTAGCGTGGGCCATTTGATCTACAAGACATAATGTAAAGATTTTAGACTAAGTTCATGATAATTAAGTTCATCTAATCAAATTATTCAATGAACTCCCACTCAGATAGACATCCCTCTAGTCATCTTAGTGAAACATGATCTGAGTCAACTAGGCCGTGTCCGATCATCACATGAGACGGACTAGTCAACATCGGTGAACATCTTCATGTTGATCATATCTTCTATACGACTCATGCTCGACCTTTCGGTCTTCCGTGTTCCAAGGCCATGTCTGTACATGCTAGGCTCGTCAAGTCAACCTAAGTGTATTGCGTGTGTAAATCTGGCTTACACCCGTTGTATTCAAACGTTAGAATCTATCACACCCGATCATCACGTGGTGCTTCGAAACAACGAACCTTCGCAACGGTGCATAGTTAGGGGGAACACTTTCTTGAAATTATTACGAGGGATCATCTTATTTAAGCTACCGTCGTTCTAAGCAAATAAGATGTAAAACAAGATAAACATCACATGCAATCAAATAGTGACATGATATGGCCAATATCATTTGCTCCTTTTGATCTCCATCTTCGGGGCTCCATGATCATCGTTTTCACCGGCATGACACCATGATCTCCATCATCATGTCTTCTTGAAGTTGTCTCGTCATCTATTACTTCTACTACTATGGCTAACACTTTATGTTGACATGCAGGTCATAAATAAATTAAGAAAACTCCTATGGCTCCTGCCGGTTGTCATACTCTATGACGTGCAAGTCGTGATTCCTATTACAAGAACATGATCAATCTCATACATCACATATATCATTCATCACATCCTTTTGGCCATATCACATCACACGGCACATGCTGCAAAAACAAGTTAGACGTCCTCTAATTGTTGTTGCAAGTTTTTACGTGGCTGCTATAGGTTTCTAGCAAGAACGTTTCTTACCTACGCCAAAACCACAATGTGATATGCCAATTTCTATTTACCATTCATAAGGACCCTTTTCAATGAATCCGATCCGACTATAGTGGGAGAGACAGACACCCACTAGCCACCTTATGCAACTAGTGCATGTCAGTCGATGGAACTAGTCTCACGTAAGCGTACGTGTAAGGTCGGTCTGGGCCGCTTCATCCCACGATGCCGCCGAATCAAGATAAGACTAGTAACGGCAAGTAAATTGACAATATCGATGCCCACGACTGCTTTGTGTTCTACTCGTGCATAGAAACTACGCATAGACCTAGCTCATGATGCCACTGTTGGGGAATGTAGCAGAATTTTAAAATTTTCTACGCATCACCAAGATCAATCTATGGAGTCATCTAGCAATGAGGGAGAGGGGAGTGCATCTACATACCCTTGTAGATCGCGAGCGGAAGCATTCAAGAGAACGGGGTTGATGGAGTCGTACTCGTCGTGATCCAAATCACCGATGACCTAGTACCGAACGGATGACACCTCCGCGTTCAACACATGTATGGTTGGGAAGACGTCGCCTCCTTCTTGATCCAGCAAGGGGAAAGGAGAGGTTGATGGAGATCCAGCAGCACGACGGCGTGGTGGTGGAAGCAATGGTAATCTCAGCAGGGCTTCGCCAAGCTCAGCGAGAGGGAGAGGTGTCACGGGAGGGAGAGGGAGGCGCCAAGGGCCAGGGTGCAGCTGCCGTCCCCCCACTATATATAGGACCCCTAGGGGGGGCCCCGACCCTAGGAGATGGGATCTCCAAGGGGGCGGCGGCCAAGGGGGGTGGCTTGCCCCCCAAGCCAAGTGGGGCGCCCCCCACCCCTAGGGTTTCCAACCCTAGGCGCAGGGGAAGGCCCATGGGGGGCGCACCAGCCCACTAGGGGCTGGTTCCCCTCCCACTTCAGCCCATGGGGCCCTCCGGGATAGGTGGCCCCACCCGGTGGACCCCCGGGACCCTTCCGGTGGTCCCGGTACAATACCGGTGACCCCCGAAACTTTCCCGATGGCCGAAACTGGACTTCCTATATATAATTCTTCACCTCCGGATCATTCCGGAACTCCTCGTGACGTCCGGGATCTCATCCGGGACTCCGAACAACTTTCGGGTTACCGTATACTAATATCTCAACAACCCTAGTGTCACCGAACCTTAAGTGTGTAGACCCTACGGGTTCGGGAGACACGCAGACATGACCGAGACGACTCTACGGTCAATAACCAACAGCGGGATCTGGATACCCATGTTGGCTCCCACATGCTCCTCGATGATCTCATCGGATGAACCACGATGTCGAGGATTCAATCAATCCCGTATACAATTCCCTTTGTCAATCGGTACGTCACTTGCCCGAGACTCGATCGCCGGTATCCCAATACCTCGTTCAATCTTGTTACCGGCAAGTCACTTTACTCATACCGTAATGCGTGATCCTGTGATCAATCACTTGGTCACATTGAGCTCATTATGATGATGCATTACCGAGTGGGCCCAGAGATACCTCTCCGTCAAACGGAGTGACAAATCCCAGTCTCGATTCGTGCCAACCCAACAAACACTTTCGGAGGTACCCGTAGTGCACCTTTATAGTCACCCAGTTACGTTGTGACGTTTGGCACACCCAAAGCACTCCTACAGTATCCGTGAGTTGCACAATCTCATGGTCTAAGGAAATGATACTTGACATTCGGAAAAGCTATAGCAAACGAACTACACGATCTTTGAGCTATGCTTAGGATTGGGTCTTGTCCATCACATCATTCTCCTAATGATGTGATCCCGTTATCAATGACATCTAATGTCCATAGTCAGGAAACCATGACTATCTTTTGATCAACGAGCTAGTCAACTAGAGGCTCACTAGGGACGTGTTGTGGTCTATGTATTCACACATGTATTACGATTTCCGGATAACACAATTATAGCATGAACAATAGACAATTGTCATGAACAAGGAAATATAATAATAACCATTTTATTATTGCCTCTAGGGCATATTTCCAACAACTCCTACCTCTGATACTAACTTGGCTGACTCTGTAGCATCACGTGGCCTTTTTAAACCTGCCTCAAAATGGATCTCCATTCTTCCTCCTTTAGATTTTGTTAATCTGTCAAGCATTATCCCTGATGTCTGTTTCCGCTTGCGCCGTGGTGCCAGTTCAACAACGAATATGGGAAGTGTTAGTGTACATCAAACTGTGAGAGTACATATAAAGGAGCATGCAACTGCAACTTGACTCGGTCAGGTACCGTCTTGGTGTTGATGCTCATGAGGTTCATTTGATCTTGCCAAGTCCTGTTGTGTCAGCAGTGCTTCGGAAGTAGTGTTAGGTGTGAAGGCAGCTTGGGAACTGTCCAGTTCCGGAGCAAACGAACGAGTAACTGGTTGAGATGCTGGTACAGTTGAAGCGGATGCTGCGGCTGGTGGAGCAGGTGATACTGTGTTTGTAGATTTAGCCGGTGGACTTGGACCTTCTACTGCACTATAAGTACCAGCAGAATCTCGACGGCAGAACCTTTTACATTTCACCCGACGAGTAACAGCACTCCCTACTATAGTATTTTCCTTGCTCTTTTTTGACTTTGCCATGTCAAGCTCTACCCACAACACAAAAGAATAAAATCACTCTTCAGAACTCATTGATGCATGATACAGACAAGCAATACTTTGATGTAAGTCAACCGTATGAGGATGGAATATGTAAGAAAAATAGGACGGCATGACATATTCACAGCTATGATGTGCAAACTAAGCAGAAGGATTTTCAAGAAAATAGAAGTAATGCAAGCTAGACACCATATGAAAGATGCAACCAATATTACTCTGCCAAGTTAAAAGTGTCTTGTCATAAGTGGCAATTCGAAAAATTAGAAGCAGTACAACGCAGAAATCAATGCAAGATGCAACCACTATCAAACTGCCATGTTAAAAGTGTCCAATCATGAGTGACTGATGCGGGATACACAACAACAGTACTTTGATGTAAGAAATTGGTATCATAGATAGATGCAGTGTATTCTAGACACACAAAGCCATGTCATATGCACATGTATAACGTATAAACTCAGCAGGTGCGATTTAATCAAAATAGAAGAAATACAGGCTAGACAACAGATGCAACATGAAACCAATTATCATACTGTCAACTTAGAGCAAGCACCTGCGATGGTGGAGTACGGGAGATGAACTCATCATGTAGACTTGGGACTTCAACTTCATTAGCAAGAGCAGTGGCAAATCTAGAGAGTCTCTGTTTGTGTCGGTCCGGAGGACCACCAACATCCCCTAACTTACTCTTTTCCTTCCTATTTTCTGATATTGCCTTATGGAGTCAAAACCACAAGAAGATGAATAAAATTAGCTCTGCATAACTGGTTCATGCATGATACAGACGGACACTACTTTGATGTAAGGCAAGCGCAGGATAGGAGGATGGAATATATACAAAAAAAGACAACGTTTCATATTCACACGTACGATAGGAGGATGGAATATGTATGAAAAAACAGTAAGCGGAAGGCATTTCAACAAAATTAGAAGAAATGAAAGCTAGGCACCATATGAACATGCAACCAATATCACTCTATCAGGTAAAAAGTGTCTCGTTGTAAGTGCCATTTCAAGAAATTAGAAGCAGTACAAGCTAGAAGACAATGCAAGATGCAACCTACATCATAGTCCCAAGTTAAATGTGTCTTATGGGTAAGTGATCGTTGCAGGTATAAGTTGTAAGCTACGTAGATGCAATTCCACATAATCAGAAGCAATACAAACTAGACATCATACGGAAAACGCAACCACGTATAACAGTTCCAAGTAAGAGCAAGCACCTGTGATGGTGGAGTAGGGGAGATGTGCTCATCATGTACACGTATGTTCTAGAAACAGGAACACGTGTCATATTCACAGGCATTACGTGTAAAGTAAGCATATGCAATTCAAGTTAGAAGCAATACAAGCTAGACATCATATGCAACATGCAACCACATATAATAGTGTCAAGTTAGAGCAAGCACCTGTGATGGTGGAGTAGGGGAGTGTGCTCATCATCTACACAACTACGTTGACTGTCCAGCCTTGTGTTGTCTTGTGAATCTTGTTGGGAGGATGGCGGAGTAGAATCTGTAGAGACCCCCTGTTTGAGTTGCTCCGAAGGACCACCATCATCCACTATCGGACTAATTTCCTTCAGCTATAATGATTTTGCATTGTGAAGTCAAATCGATAAGAAAAAGGAATAAAATTTGCTCTTCAGAACTCATTCATGCATGATACTGATGAACACTACTTGGATGAAAGGCAAACACATGACGCGAGGATGGAATATGTATGAAAAACAGGATGGTGTGACATATTCACACCTATGATGTGGTAACTAAGCAGAAGGCATTTCAACAAATTAGAAGCACTGCAAGCTAGACACCATATGAAAGATGCAACCAATATCACTATGCCAAGTTCAAACTGTATGGCATTTCGACAAATTAGAAGCAGTACATGCTAGAAATCATATGCAAGACACAACCAATATCACAGTGGCGACTTAAAGGTGCCTTATCATAAGTGACTAATGCAGGATATGCAAGATTAGTAGTCTGATGTAGAAACAGGAACACATGTCATATTCATAGGCATTATGTGTAAAGTAAGCAGATGCAATTCAACAAAGTTAGAAGCAATACAAGCTAGACATCATACGCAACATGCAACCACATATAATAGTGCCAAGTTAGAGCAAGCACCTGTGATGGTGGAGTAGGGGAGATGTGCTCATCATCTACACAGCTACGTTGACTGTCTAGCATTGCGTTGTCTTGCAAAACTTGTTGGGAGGATGGCGGAGTAGAATCTGTAGAGAACCTCCGTTTCAGTTGCTCAGAAGGACCACCATCATCCAATGCGTTGCCAATTTCCTTCAGCTTTATTGATTTTGCATTGTGAGGTCATACCAACAAGAAAAAGGAATATCATTCGCTCTTCAGAACTCATTCATGCATGATACTGACGAACACTACTCTGATGAAAGGCAAAGTCATGATACGAGGATGGAATATGTACGAAAAAATGGATGGCTTGACATATTCACACCAATGATGTGGTAACTAAGCAGAAGGCACTTCAACAAATTAGAAACACTGCAAGACACCATATGGAAGGTGCAATCAATATCACTCTGCCAAGTTAAAACTGTCTCGTCATAGGTGGAGTTCATCAAACTAGAAGCAATACATGCTAGAAATCATATTCAAGATGCAAACCAATATCACACTGCTAACTTAAAGGTGTCCCATCATAAGTGACTGATGCAGGATACACAAGAAGAGTAGTTTCATGTAAGA
Organism: Triticum urartu; assembly: GCF_056163025.1. Lineage (NCBI taxonomy): Eukaryota > Viridiplantae > Streptophyta > Magnoliopsida > Poales > Poaceae > Triticum > Triticum urartu. The sequence goes on from NC_141873.1 coordinate 370,649,136, forward strand.
ACATGGTGTGATAGACAGATATAGTATGTACCAAAAATAGGAAAGCGTGTCATATTCACATGTATCATGTGTAAGCTAAGCAGATGCAGTTTACACTAATTAGGAGCAATACGAGCTAGACACCATATGAAACATGCAACCAGATATAACACTGCCAAGTTAGAGGAAGCACCTTGGATGGTGGAGTAGGGGAGCGGAGACTTGGACCTTGTAATGCACTATCAGTACAAGGAGAATCGATACAGATGCTCCGTTTACGTTGCTGTAGAGGACCACCATCATCGCCCTCCTTACTCTTTTCCTTCCTCTTTCTTGATTTTGCCTTGTCAAGTCAAACCCACAAGAAAAAGGAATAAAATTTGCTCTTCAGAACTCATTGATGCATGATACTGATGAACACTACTTTCATGTAAGGCAGCCGCATGATAGGAGGATGGAATATGTATGAAAAAAGGACGGCGTGACATATTGACATGTATGATGTATAAAGTGTAAACTAAGCACAAGGTGCTTGAACTTGTTAGAATCGATGCAAGCTAGAAACCATATGAAAGATGAAACCAATATCACTCTACCAAATTAAAAGGGTGCCCTAAAAAATGTATTTAACCAAATTAGAAGCAATACATGGCAATAAGCTAGAAATAATATGCAATATGCAACGAATAAAGGTGACTCATCGTAAGTGATTGATGCAGGATACAGAAGAGAGGTAGTTTCATGTAAGAACAAGGTTAACACATAGATGTAGTGTGTACCAAAAGTAGGAAGGCATATCATATTCACTGGTATAGTGTGTAAACTAAGCAGATGCAATTCACCCTAAGTAGAAGCATTACAAGCTAGACACCGTATGCAACATGCAACAACATATCACACTGCGAAGTTAGAGCAAGCACCTGTGATGGTGGTGTAGGGGAAGTGCTGTCTTCAGGTACAGAGCTACGTTCAATATCTTCATTTAGGCTTGCTGTTTCTTGAGAATCATGTGGAGAGGATGAAATTGCATTCTTTATAAGAGTATTGCATCTCATATTAACCCACGCGCGTGACTGTCTCATCATAAGCGATAGACGCAGGATACACAAGAACAGTAGTTTGATGTAAGAACATGGTGTGATAGGCAGATGTAGTATGTACCAAAAACAGGAAGGCATGTCATATTCACATGTATAATGTGTAAGCTAAGGAGATGCAATTTAACAAATTAGGAGCATTGATGAGGGATACACAAGAAAAGTAGTTTGATGTAAGAACATGGTTAATAGAAAGACGTAGTATGTACCAAAAATAGGAAGGCATGTCATATTCACAGGTATAATGTGTTAACTAAGCAGATGCAATTTACCCTAATTAGAAGCATTACAAGGTAGACACCATATGCAACATGCAACCACATATCACACTGCCAAGTAAGAGCAAGCACCTGCGATGGTGGTGTGGGGGAATTGCGGGGATCAACTAGAGAGAGCTACGTTGACTATCTTCATTTAGCCTTGCTGTTTCTTGAGAATCATGTGGGGAGGATGACACTGCACTCTTTAAATGAGTGGGGCGTCTCACAGTAACCCACTCGGGCGACTGTCTTATCATAAGTGATTGACGAGGGATACAGAAGAGCATTAGTTTGATGTATGAACATGGTTAATAGACATATGTAGTATGTATCAAAAACAAGAAGGCATGTCATTATAAAAGGTATAATGTGTAAAGTAAGCAGATGCAATTTAACCAAATTGGAAGCAATACAAGCTAGACACCATATGCAACATGCAACCACATTTGACAACGCGAAGTTAAAGAAAGCACCTGGGATGGTTGTGTGTGGAAATTGAGATCATCAACTGCAGATCTACGTTTGCTGTCTCCAACTGCTGACACTGCACCCATTAGAGCGCTGAAACGCTTAGTGCTTGTCTTTGAATTACACTGGAGCGACTTCTGTCTTTTCTTTTCTGCATTCATCAACACTGCATCAGAGTCTGAAATACCCATGCATAAAAAACAATAGTGTGAGTATGGGTGAAGTGTGTGCACAATTAGTACAGTGTAAAGGTAGCAGATAGCAGGCCGTGAGAAATAAATGACGGGAGACATATGATAGCTCTACAACATGCATGGCACACTAAATTACTATAGGATTCTATGAAAATAACAGTCGGCTGAAAGCAAATATGTCAGTTCATTTTTTCTGCACCGTCCGATGTACAAAGAACGGGCAGATCTCCTTCATCTACCTCCAGCTAGTCAGTGTTGACGATCTTCCTCGAAACGCCAGCGACCACCGGCCCAGTATTCCTCCCCTGCCTGCGCCCTCCCCTCGACCTCACCGCACCACCATGCTTGGCACCCCCCGGCCATCCTTTCAAGCCCCGCCAACCTCCAGATCGGGCGCAAGCAGCTCCTATGCCCCACACCCCTATGATAGACACTGATGCACCGCTTCCCTGGGGAACAGGCAGACTAGGTGCTCCGCGCGCCTAAGCAGGTGTTGCTTATTTTAATTGCGGTTCGACTGACCCTGAATTGAAATCTAGGCGGGCTACTGATCTCTAGCAAAGGTGAAATAGTAAAAGGGAGGAAACCTTGTGCATTTAGTATCACGAAGAAGATGCAGTAAGAAGCACTCAACTAGTTTCTTTCGTGGGATGAATACGGTATGAGCGGAGGCGTAAGATTTGCACGAATAAGGGAACAGGAGTACCTCTTTCTGCTGGCAGTGTTGTGTCCTCCTTCTGTTTTTCCAACGATCTTCTTGTTGTTCGCCGGAAACCATAAGTTGTGGTGGATGGTGCAGCCTTGGATGAACCCATGGCCAAGTTGTTGAGTGTGGTGCGGTGGCCGCCTGTCGGCGGCGGGGAAGCAGATCAGAGGCGGCGAACGACGGCGTAGCGGGAACAGCTCCGGTGCGATGGACGGTTGCGATAGTGGAGCCACAGCAGTGAGGCGCAGGACAGCATAGTCGGAGTGGTTCTAGTATGGCGCACATCGGCGTCGGTGTCGTGGAGGCAGCTCTGCCTCGGCTTCAGCTGCTAAGTCCTTAAGGGCGTTGCGGTTGCGGTTGCGTTGGACGAGACGTCGGGGTACCGGCTCCAGTGTGATGGAGGAGGGCGACGGTGGACTGGCCGCTATGGGGTGGAGGACGGAGGAGGCTGGGGTTTCGCGACTGGTGGAGAGGGCGTTTTCGCGCCCACGGAGTATGAATGGGGAAACGGAGGGAGGCGGGGAACTAAGGGGGAACAATGTTTCGGTTTGAGATGCGCTTGTTTGAAATTTGGGGAAAGTTACAAACTTTGCCCCCATCTAAAATTTCGGACATATTGCGGGTTGGGGGTAGGACAGTCATGTCAGGTGTCCCAAATGTGGGCGGGATAGATTTCGGCCGAGCGCATGGGTAGGCGCCCACGGCGTATGAATGCTTCTCGGAGGCGGTTGAGACTGGGTCTTGGTGAAGTTACAAACCTACCCCGGTTTAGACCTTTGTACATCGGGCCGATAGGCTACACGGGCCAGAGTCAGGACAGTAATTTCCTACCACCAAAACATTAGTCTCGCGCGGTTTCGGGTGACCAGAGGCCTATTTGGCGCTTCGTTCAATATTTGGGAGCGGAAGCATTAAGTTTTTCGGTTCTCTTGAATTGAACTTTCAGGATTTGTCAAACTTCACAAATCTTTACTCTTGAAAATCCTAAAGATACGATTATTTTGGAATGGAGGGGGTACATTTGAATATACGTTGTACACGAGTATATATTAAAAAATATGCAACTTACCTCAGTTCATGCATGGTTCCAGATATAATCTCCTTGGTTGCAAAAAAAGTTAGATATGCGTATGAATATATATAGCATGTTCAAACTCACAACAAAGATTGATGCCCCCTTTTACATCTGATTTACAAATGCCATTATCTCGGGTTCAAATAGATGAATGCACTTCCTATGAATTCAAATCTTTGAAACCCCCTTTATGTTGAATTCGACATGTATTCTATTTCGTAGCTAGCAATTTGGAATGTATCCATGCAAGTGACAAATGTATAAAGTGCTTCACACTAACAACATGGAGTGCACTAATTAATGTTTATATATGAATTGCAAAAGCATCCATTGCCTGTATTTCAAACCGCTCTCACTCTATGGATCGATAATATGAAATAAACACATGCACATGCTAGAATTCAATAGAGTATGGGTGTCTGATAGACCGATTATCGTCCATACGCAATTTGCAAAATTCATGATCTCATCCAAAAATAATAATGCCATTTATATTTTAATTTAATGCGCAGAACCGCCTTTTACACGTAGATGCACTATGCCTCGCCCCGTTCTCACAAATACGTTATATATCTCTCTATCTAATGCATAAGTGCACACACTTTATATGCATCGGCATTTCTCTTTCACACATGCTCACAATCTCTCTTAGGGTGTTGGGGTGTCTCACGCACATGCTCTATCTGTTTCTCTCTCTCTTTCTGACTACTATGTACCACTCTTTTCACTAATCTCAGTTGGAAAACACTATTTCTCTCACATGCATATATACACATGCACGGTCTCTACTAGCCCTCTATACGCACATATATGTGCCTACATGTCTCCCGCATGCACATTATCTTTAGGCCTCTCTCGCACACATTGCCCCCCGACATACCTCTCTCTTAGTAGTTGGCAGATATGATTTCATCATATCATTCGGTAGTATATCTCTGGCTGTTAGGCTGGATGGTAATACGAGGCAAAGTTTTACCCTAGTTCGGATCGGACCCTTGCAGTTGAAGAAAGAGCGTACTCTTGGTACTGTATATTAGTGATAGGGGTGTGCACAAAGTACACGTGAATACCAGGCATTGTGCATGTGTGTATACTATCGACTAACTAGCCCCCAAGCTTGTATAACATACTAAGGGCCTAGGGTTACAAATCATATATAGTCAGCTTATCACCAGTGGGGATAGAGTCCTCCACGACTCTGGTAGCTTCGTGTTGTACGCCGAGTCCTCCACATGGTCTTCGTATAACACGTCTCGGTCCAACCTATATGTGGCGTAGGATGGAACCGACCCATGAGTCTTCATGTTGACCCACCACAACTAGAAATGATGTGCCCACCACACCACACACGCAATCGTCCACTAAGAAAATAAGCATATACAATAGTACAACGGTATCTAGCTCACGATACGTCTCCATATTTTGTTGATGACACTGACGGACTTTGCATTTGATGCGTGCTCCGTATTTTGTTGACGACACTTATGGTCATTGTATTTGAAGCGAAAGCACGATATGGTCACTGGACTTCATAAGAAGCTCATCACGGTCACCACATACATTTTGTCGTGCTAACGAACATGCGGTTGGATGGTTAGAGGACAATGGTTTCTCGAGCCCACCAAGGTTAAAGTCCCGGTGCTCGCATTTATCTTGTGTTAATTTCAGTATTTTCTGGCGATGTACGTTCAGTGGGAGGAGACGTTCCACTCGACTACGAGGCACCTATGGTGACATCGTAAAATCTCAAGATCATATATGCTGGCTCACTCTCTCGAAGGTGCTCATAGGGGTAGGGTTCGCGTGTGTGTGCTTATAGCGGTGAGTGCTTGTGCGTATATATGAGCCCTTGCGTATGTACCGTGTTAAACAAATACATATCATGATTATACGGTCACTGGCTCACCCGTACAACTCCGTATTTTGTTGATGACACAATCAATTGACCAGTCAAACGTTCCACGCGGCGCAACTAGTATTGCACCATCGGGGCGCGTAACCGTGGGGCCCACCTGTCAGCCCGTATAGGAAAGAAAGAAATGGTAGTTTGAGTATGTATTGTGTTAATAAAATAGGAGTACATTTTAGGGTGATCATACGGTCACTGGCTCACTATACAGCTCCGTAATTTGTTCATAACATGATCAATTGACCAGTCAAACGGTCCACATTCAGCAGCGCACATTACCATAGGGCCCACCCGTCAGCACGTATATGAAGGACAGAAATGGTAATAAATTAGTGGTCGTTGGGTATTCGAAGTCGTGAGACCTCTGGATGGCAGTCACCGGCGGTTGGGGGCATTCATTGGGCGGTGGGGTGGGGATCCCTGGAGAAAAAGCTAGGCAGGGGGGCTAGAGGGATGGCCGGTGCGGCGGCGGACCAGCGGTGGGGAGTGGTTTCGGGGAGAGCGGGCCGGCCGCGGGGGGAGGGGGCTGGCGGTTCGGCCGGTGGTGGCTGGCGGCTCAGGGGGTGGAGTTTGATGATAAACTGGAGGCCCTTGATTTCGTATACAACGGCTAGAAAATCTAATGACCAGAGATGAAAATTCAGTCGACAGACATGTAGCCTCACCCTGCACGTACACATGCACGCACGCAAGACACGCACGCATGTAGGCGTGCAACACTGACACATACACATGCACGCATGTTGGCGTGCAACACTGACACGTACACATGCACTCACGAACACATGCACGTACGCACCCATGCATGCAACACTCAAACGTACCCTTGCACGCACGCAACACTCGCACGCCTGCATGCACACAGCACACGACGCAAGACACATGCTCAACCTATACGTGCATGCACCCTTTGGTAAGGACATGGATTGTTACGGGTATTAATCAATCTTATCTGTGATAAGCAGAACATTGATGTTTGAAGCGGTCTTTATGAATCACAACGTATCGAACGGGCTATCAACATAGTAGGCTTATCTACATGAAAAAAGATGACGTCACACTCAATGAACAATCATCGGTTTATGAAATGCCCGCTTTTGACCGCCCTGGCCCACCAAAGGTTCCTCTGTTGTGCCCTGCATGCATTGGGTCACTGACATGCAGGCCATGCACCCAAAGAGCCCACACATCAGTGGAATAACGGCGTGGTGTCCTAGGTCAGAGTCGAGGGTGCCACTCGCGGCACGCCCGTCTGAACACACCTCTGTGCCGCATTCAAACGCCTCCATGAAACCCCCCCGTGTGGAAGCCGAGAACCCCACTCTGGACACACGTCCGTTCATGACCGGGCCGGCGTTAAATGCAACGCCGGCTGAGCTCCTCCCGTCGGCCGTCTATTTAATCTCCTATTTAAACAAGGCCAAACGTCGGCCAAGAATCGCACACCTCCGCCGCTCCCTATCTCCTCCACCATTTTGTCCACTCTTACAATGGCTTACGAAGAGTAGTTATTCCGCATCCAAGCCGGCTGGGTAGCCCGCCGGATACGAACTATGCAGCTCGCTGATCCACCTCCCTCCCCACGCCCAACGGAGCCAGTTGCCGCCCCAAGCCGGCGCGCGGTTCAACAACTCGCCGCTCCAGGCCAGCTCAACGAGGAGCGGCGCACAGGCGTCGTTGCTGCCGTCCACGCCGCCGCCTCATACCGCGTCTCCCGTTTCTGTGGCCGAGACTCCCATGCCAGCGGCCGCGCCATGCAAGCAGCGACAGAAGCCAGGTGCGCGTAGAGCGACGAGTCGGTGGCCAGCGCCTCCACGTCCGCCGCCATCATCGAGGAGAAGTAGAACACGGGAGGCCGCCGCCGCTTGGGTCCCATGAAGGCCACCGCGGAGGCGATGCCGTCGTACACAGCAGGTGTCTTGCCGGATCCTTTTGTTGCGAGGACCTTCGTCAACCCCGCATGGGCTCCACGGAAGAGGGGAATGTTAGGATGAACTCGAGCCGGTGCCGGCCATGGCGAAGTAGTGGCCGGTGATGAACTCGAACCAGTGCCGGCCACCATCATCTTCGGCACCAGCCAATGGTATCAGTTGGGCAGTGGAGAAGCGAGCCGTCCTTTGCGCTGAAGCATGTACCTCCGGGGCTCTCGGCAGTCCGGTGATCGTGCTGTCGGACATGAGGAACACAAATCGATCGGCGGGCGACCATTTAGGCCAGGTATTATATACCTGTGCTGTCTAGAACTAGCACCACGTAGTTCATTTGAATCTAATGAAATCCGTCATGTTTGTATGAAAATCTGGTATTTTATATGATTTCCGTTGTTGTTTATATGAAATATCAGTTTGTCTACGTGTTTGCGTGAATTTCGTCCGGTTGGTTGAGTTGTTGTCATAATGTGTGCGGCTACGGTTTGATGGCGTAATTTGCGGGTCGCCGGTCGGTCTGCGGGCGGCTCGGGCGGTGTTGTGGGACAAAAAACACAGCTCGTGCGAGCTCGTCTCCAACGTGCGTGCTGGAGGATGCATGAAAGCATGAGCACCTGAGCCATTCCTCGTTCATCGGTGGCAAAGGCACCGGTTGACAAAAGGGTCACCAATATTTCGGCTACCCTGGGCAAGATCCAAACAGCCCCTCCCAACAGATTGAAATCCCTCGTTCGCCGTGGAATTTTGCAATGTGTTGTTTTCATGGACTAGCAAGATGCCCGTGCATTGCATGGAACATCAAGATGCATTTTTTTACAAACTCCCGCATGCGTGCAAGGGATAATTAATGTCCTCCTTTGCTAGTACCACAAGGCAAACACCATTAATATTGCATCGATTAGTGGTAGTGGCCTTGTATATCTGCAAATTTTAATTTTGATAGTTGCCCCTTGTATATAAAAATGGAGGGAGAAAGATGAGAGATAAGGTGAGGAGGAGTGGGGCATGGTGGTGACTGGTGGTTGGACTGGGTGGAGGCATGGGGATGGATGGCGCATTATGTCTAGGTTTGTATCTCTCTCACACACACCCACGTAGGTGGGGGACGTGCACAAAGAGAAGAGGTGCACGCACGGCGCATGTACTCCCGTCTCTTTCCCAACCACACCCGTGCGGGTACACGGTGGAGCTAATTTCTGTACGAAAGAGGCAGCCCACGTGGTAATTTGGCACGTGTACTGGTTGTCCACTTGGTGGAGGGAGGATAGTCTACCATGGGTGAACAAACAAATTTCGACTTGACGCGTTATGTTAAATTAAAAAAAAGAGGCAAACCATGTGGGGCCTACCTTAGAGGCAAGGCTCTATACACTGGAGTACTTTTGATGTGTCCCGTCAACTCGCAGAATGAGGAGAAGCTTGCTTAGTACGCCGTCTCCCCCGCCCACGGGCGTGGTGGCTCGCAGGATGAGGTGAAGCTTGCTTACGAGTAGTAGTAGTAGTAGTAGTATTGTACGCCTTTACGCCCGCTCCCTCGCCCACGCGCGCGGTGGCTCGCAGCACGAGGAGAAAATTTTACTACTCCCTCCGTTTACTCCTCGTCCCTACTACGTACTTTGGTTAGTACTCCCTCCATTTACTTATACAAGGCCACTATAAAAAATACATTTTGCATCTATACAAGGCCACAAATAGTAATCGAGACAAAAGTTACTACTCCCTCCTTTCCAGTTTATGGCTCAATTTCAAAATCTCTCCAACCAAGGTAGACGGTGAGTGGTCGAATTAATTTCATAGTTTGCACAAGTAATTAGTACGCTCGTTTTTCTCACGAAGTTATGTTTATCGAGGCATCAATTAGAACTAATGCATGAATGACCACTAAATTTCCATGAACTTGTAAATGCATTGGTTAGTTTCCTCTTGACACTACTTGCGTCGGGTGATCTAACGCACCTCAAAATCCAACATGTAATGGTACTACTACTAGTATAGTAGAATTGAGACATATCAAACGGAAAAGAAAATGTTTTTTAGATGAGCCGTATAAAGCCTAGTGGGTACGTACTCCGTAAAAACAGGTTTTTTCCAAAACTAAGTCGCCCCCTTTCATGAATTCTGTAGTATACTCCTCCGTCGACGCTCCCTTTCATGAATTATGTACTTCCTGTCGCTGACATGTGGGACATATAGCAACCAGGTCGACGTGTCAAGCACCAAATAACAGTGCAGAACTGTAGGGGGGACGCACCCCACTCATACCGGCCCAGTAGTAGTAATGAGCAATGAGACGTCAAATCACAATGCCGCACCTTCCCAGACGGACGAAGCGACCATTATTTCACACTTCGGTTCGCCATCATCTCAACCCACGTAGTATTGCTTCTGCCTCAAGAGGGACACGCACATCGCCTTGGTACATCATGACACGTGGGACCGCATGACAGGCCATGCTCCCCCGCGGATCGCTCGGTAAAATCACCTCATTTTTACTATACTTCCTCTGTTTCGGTTTACTACATGGCATGCACGTCGTTCTAGGTTGAGAATTTAACTGGCTATATATGTGATGAACAGTACTCTAGCCTTTTAAAAAATGTATACTTTTGTACAGTAGTACTATCGATGGATTGCGCCATGGAGCAAAAATTGAAATTAAAAAAAAGGTGGTACATATAGAGAGCGCTTGTCGCCAAATTATGCATATAGTACTATTAAAAAAGCTAGTACGTGCTTAATTGGGGTGCTAAATTCTGTTAAAGAAATACTAGTAGTATGTACATACTGAAGAGTTAAAGTAACGAGAAGAAACATAACATAGTTCTGCTGGGGGCTCAGCACAACACACCCCTCAAATTAAACTAAGCACACCTGAAATTAAACTATGCAACTAATCCGGTAGACACTGCATTAGAAGTTTAGAACCACCATGAGGAACGACACTGACACCTTACTCGGAGTCCTCGTCCACGTCCTCGACTTTGTCCTTGTCCCTCTCCCTCTTGGCCGATATTTCTTTGCTTGAACTGCACACTTGGCTGTTGCTCTTTATCCAACCCTTGTAGATATTGAAGCAAAGGTAGCCATCCATTGCAGCGTAGTGGATGTGGTGTATATCTAGTACATTCCGCTGCCATGCATGACGATGAAACGTGTATGGAGGTTTCTCCAGTTTACCGTACGAAGGATGAACCATGGCTCCAGCCAGGGTCAGCATTGAAGGCTGACGAGAGGACACCAGCTGATTCTTCTGGAGGTCGAAGGGGTTGCCTACAATGAGACCTATCCAACGCAGGACATCCCTGTCGTTCTTAAAGTCTATAGTAACGAATTTCACTGTTTTGTCCTTGAGGAATTTCTTAAAATCCTGGCACTCAACATCGTCATGGCATATGTGGTAGACGAAGCAAACGTTATGTACGCAAACCTGGATCACGGCGGGCTTCTTCCTCTCTTCGTTCTTTAGATCCTTCTCTGGTCCCAGGACTGTGGTGTACTCAACATCTAGCCCAGTGACCCACTCATCAACTGAGTTTTTGAACATGCGTCTGAAGCGATAAAGGCATCCTTTCACCGTCACGGAAGAACGGGTGTAGATGACGTCGAACTCATCGCCGGTGATGGTTCTAACCTTGTACTCACCGCCGATCGTGGAGATTTGGGACGCCATTGATTTGGGAGGAGGGTTAGGATTAGTGGAACTGCCGTAATGTGAATGGACAGGACGACTAGGAGCGAACCGCCGTAGTATTGAAGGACGTGCGGGGACGAGTAGGGGCGAACTGCCAGCGTGCGAACGGCAGGGTAGTGGCTTTCCATTCTCCCATGATACGGGCTTCCGAGAGCCCTTGGATCTGAGATCGAATGGTTGCATGGTGTGATTCTAGACCTATGGGTGAATATCCTATCCTGGAGGGTTATTCTGCAAATTTTCAGCAACTTAGCATGCGACCGTTTGATCTCAGATCCAAGGGCTGCCAGCAGCCCGTATCATGGTCGCACCTACCACGACCGCCTTGTCGCTCGTGCGGTTGCCCCTTGGAGATTTAACACAGTGCATTAGGCTATCTGATGTTGGCATGTCATACATAGTCATCACTTAGTCACTCATACTACAACAAGGTTGGCTATAAGGTTGGCTATAAGTGTATTTTTTTTACTCCTCTCTATCTCTTTCTTCGTAATGGAGGTGGTCAGGAATCGGGAGACTCACGCCGGTCGTAGCGCCGCAGTTAAAATGATAATGGCAAGTCAAATCACGGGGCCCCACCTGTCCAGCAATAACTCGCTGTCAAATCACACAGCCCTACGTTTGCAGCAGCCTACTCCCTCATCTTCTCGCATCTCTGTTGAACAGACTAGGCGGAACTGCCCCGCCTACCGCGCAGGAAAAGCCCCGCCCTCGACTTTTAAATACAACTATATCCGCTTAAGAATCCAATGATATACTTTTTGTGACATTGTTGAAGGAAATATGCCCTAGAGGCAATAATAAAGTTATTATTTATTTCCTTATATCATGATAAATGTTTATTATTCATGCTACAATTGTATTAACCGGAAACATAATACATGTGTGAATACATAGACAAACAAAGTGTCACTAGTATGCCTCTACTTGACTAGCTTGTTGATCAAAGATGGTTATGTTTCCTAGCCATAGACATGAGTTGTCATTTGATTAACGGGATCACATCATTAGGAGAATGATGTGATTGACTTGACCCATTCCGTTAGCATAGCACTTGATCGTTTAGCTTGTTGCTATTGCTTTCTTCATGACTTATACATGTTCCTATGACTATGATATTATGCAACTCCCGTTTACCAGAGGAACACTTTGTGTGCTACCAAACGTCACAACGTAACTGGGTGATTATAAAGGTGCTCTATAGGTGTCTCCGAAGGTACATGTTGGGTTGGCGTATTTCGAGATTAGGATTTGTCACTCCAATTGTCGGAGAGGTATCTCTGGGCCCTCTCGGTAATGTACATCACATAAGCCTTGCAAGCATTGCAACTAATGAGTTAGTTGTGAGATGATGTATTACGGAATGAGTAAAGAGACTTGCCGGTAACAAGATTGAACTAGGTATTGGAATACTGACGATCGAATCTCGGGCAAGTAACATACCGATGACAAAGGGAACAACGTATGTTGTTATGAGGTTTGACTGATAAAGATCTTCGTAGAATATGTAGGAACCAATATGAGCAACTAGGTTTCGCTATTGGTTATTGACCGGAGACGTGTCTCGGTCATGTCTACATAGTTCTCGAACCCGTAGGGTCCGCACGCTTAAAGTTCGGTGACGATCGTAATTAGGGTTTTTGTGTTTTGATGTACCGAAGGTTGTTCGGAGTCCCGGATGTGATCACGGACATGACGAGGAGTCTCGAAATGGTCGAGACATAAAGATTGATATATTGTAAGCCTATATTTGGATATCGGAATTGTTCCAGGTGAAATCGGGATTTTACCGGAGTACCGGGGGTTACCGGAACCCCCCCGGGGGTTAATGGGCCTACATGGGCCCTAAGGGAGAAGACGAGGGCCGGCCAGGGCAGGCCACGCGCCCCCTCCACCCTAGTCCGAATAGGACGAGGAAGGGGGGGCGGCGCCCCCCTTTCCTCTTTCCCCCTTCCCCTTTCCATCTCCAACAAGGCAAGAGGGGGGAGTCCTACTCCCGGTGGGAGTAGGACTCCTCCAGTCACACCCCTAGGGGCCGGCCGCACCTCCCCCCTCCCTTCTTTATATACGGGGACAGGGGGGCACCCATGACACACAAGTTGATCTTCGTGATCGTTCCTTAGCCGTGTGCGGTGCCCCCTTCCACCATACTCCACCTCGGTCATATCGTAGCAGTGCTTAGGCGAAGCCCTGCGTCGGTAGAACATCATCACCGTCATCATGCCGTCGTGCTGACGAAACTCTCCCTCAATACTCGGCTGGATCAGAGCTTGAGGGACGTCACCGAGTTGAACATGTGCAGAACTCGGAGGTGCCGTACGTTCGGTACTTGGATCGGGAAGACATACGACTACTTCCTCTACGTTGTGTCAACGCTTCCGTTGCCAGTCTACGAGGGTACGTAGACATCACTCTCCCCTCTCGTTGCTATACATCACCATAATCTTGCGTGTGCATAGGAAATTTTTTGAAATCACTACGTTCCCCAACAGTGGCATCCTCGAGCCTGGTTTTATGCGTCGATGTTATATGCACGAGTAGAACACAAGTGAGTTGTGGGCGATATATGTCATACTTCTTACCAGCATGTCATACTTTGGTTCGGCGGTATTGTTGGATGAAGCGGCCCGGACCGACATTACGCGTACGCTTACGCGAGACTGGTTTCACCGCCGTGCTTTGCACACAGGTGGTTGGCGGGTGTCAATTTCTCCAACTTTAGTTGAACCGAGTGTGGCTACGCCCGGTCCTTGAGAAGGTTAAAACAACACTAACTTGACAAACTATCATTGTGGTTTTGATGCGTAGGTAAGAACGGTTCTTGCTAAGCCCGTAGCAGCCACGTAAAACTTGCAACAACAAAGTAGAGGACGTCTAACTTGTTTTTGCAGGGCGTGTTGTGATGTGATATGGTCAAGACATGACGCTATGTTTTTGTATGAGATGATCATGTTTTGTAACCGAGTTATTGGCAACTGGCAGGAGCCATATGGTTGTCGCTTAATTGTATGAAATGCAATCGCCCTGTAATGCTTTACTTTATCACTAAGCGGTAGCGATAGTCGTAGAAGCATAAGATTGGCGAGACGACAACGATACTACGATGGAGATCAAGGTGTCGCGCCGGTGACGATGGCAATCATGGAGGTGCTTCGGAGATGGAGATCACAAGCACAAGATGATGATGGCCATATCATATCACTTATATTGATTGCATGTGATGTTTATCTTTTATGCATCTTATCTTGCTTTGATTGACGGTAGCATTATAAGATGATCTCTCACTAAATTTCAAGATAAAAGTGTTCTCCCTGAGTATGCACCGTTGCCAAAGTTCTTCGTGCCCAGACACCACGTGATGATCGGGTGTGATAAGCTCTACGTCCATCTACAACGGGTGCAAGCCAGTTTTGCACACGCAGAAATACTCAGGTTAAACTTGACGAGCCTAGCATATGCAGATATGGCCTCGGAACACTGGAGACTGAAAGGTCGATCGTGAATCATATAGGAGATATGATCAACATAATAATGTTCACCATTGAAGACTACTCCATTTCACGTGATGATCGGTTATGGTTTAGTTGATTTGGATCACGTGATCACTTAGAAGATTAGAGGGATGTCTTTCTAAGTGGGAGTTCTTAAGTAATATGATTAATTGAACTTTAATTTATCATGAACTTAGTCCTGGTAGTATTAGCATATCTATGTTGTAGATCAATTGCTCGCGATGTTTCTCCCTGTTTAATTTTTATATGTTCCTAGAGAAAACTAAGTTGAAAAATGTTAGTAGCAATGATACGGATTGGATCCGTGATCTGAGGATTATCCCCATTGCTGCACAGAAGAATTATGTCCTTCATGCACCGCTAGGTGACAGACCTATTGCAGGAGCCGATGCAGACGTTCTGAACGTTTGGCTAGCTCAATATGATGACTACTTGATAGTTTAGTGCACCATGCTTAACAACTTAGAATCGGGATTTCAAAGACGTTTTGAACGTCATGGACCATATGAGATGTTCCAAGAGTTGAAGTTAATATTTCAAGCAAATACCCGAGTTGAGAGATATGAAGTCTCCAACAAGTTCTATAGCTAAAAGATGGTGGAGAATAGCTCAAGCAGTGAGCATGTGCTCAGATTGTCTGGGTACTACAATCGCTTGAATCAAGTGGGAGTTAATCTTCCAGATAAAATAGTGATTGATAGAATTCTCTAGTCACCATCACCAAGTTAGTAGAACTTCATGATGAACTATAATATGCAAGGGATAACGGAAACGATTCCCAAGCTCTTCGTGATGCTGAAATCGACGGAGGTAGAAATCAAGAAAGAGCATCAAGTGTTGATGGTTAACAAGATCACTAGTTTCAAGAAAAGGGCAAAGGGATAGAAGGGGAACTTCAAGAAGAACGGCAAGCCTCATGGGCAAGATGACTAAGACTCCGTTCTACGGAACAATGGAGCAAGCAACTGACTTATTGGAAATAATGCATACTAATGTATGCGGTCCGATGAGTCTTAAGGCTCACGGCAAGTATCGTTATTTTCTCACCTTCACAGATGATTTGAGCAGATATGGGTATATATACTTAATGAAACACAAGTCTGAAACATTTGAAAAGTTCAAAGAATTTCAGAGTGAAGTGGAGAATCATCGTAACAAGAAAATAAAAGTTTCTACGATATGATCGCAGAGGTAAATTATTTGAGTTAAGAGTTTGGCCTTCAGTTAAAACAATGTGAAATAGTTTCACTACTCACGCCACCCGGAACACCACAGTGTAATAGTGTGTCCGAACGTCATAACCGTACTTTATTAGATATGGTGCGATCTATGATGTCTCTTACCGACCTACCACTATCGTTTTGGGGTTATGCGTTAGAGACAGCTGCATTCACGTTAAATAGGGCACCATCTAAATCCGTTGAGACGACACTGTATGAACTATGGTTTGGCAAGAAACCTAAGATGTCGTTTCTTAAAGTTTGAGGTTGCAATGCTTATGTGAAAAAGTTTCAACCTGATAAGCTCAAACCCAAATCGGAGAAGTGCATCTTCATAGGATACCCAAAATAAAATGTTGGGTACACCTTCTATCATAGATCCAAAGGCAAGATATTCGTTGCTGAGAATGGATCCTTTCTAGACAAGGAGTTTCTCTCGAAAGAAGTGAGTGGGAGGAAAGTGGAACTTGATAAGGTAATTGTACCTTCTCCCGAATTGGAAAATAGTTCATCACAGAAATCAGTTCAAGTGATGCCTACACCAACAAGAGACGAAGTTAATGACGAAGATCATGAAACTTCGCAGATCAACCAGAGTGAGATCCGCACCAGAGTGGTACGGTAATCCTGTTCTGGAGGTCATGTTACTTGACCATGACGAACCTACGAACTATGAGGAAGCGATGATGATCTCAGATTCCGTGAAATGGCTTGAGGCCATGAAATCTGAGATGAGATCCATGTATAAGAACAAAGTATGGACTTTGATTGACTTTCCCAAAGATCGGCGAGCCATTGAGATTAAATGGATCTTCAAGAGGAAGACGGACGCTGATAGTAGTGTTACTATCTACAAAGCTAGAATTGTTGCAAAAGGTTTTCGACAAGTTCAAGGTGTTGACTACGATGAGAGTTTCTCATTCATATCTATGCTTAAGTCTGTCCGAATCATGTTGGCAATTGCCACATTTTATGAAATCTGGCAAATGGATAAACAAAACTACATTCCTTAATGGATTTCTTAAAGAAGAGTTGTATATGATGCAACCAGAAGGTTTTGTCGATCCTAAAGGTGCTAAACAAAATGTGCAAGCTCCAGCGATCCATCTATGGACTGGTGCAAGCATCTCGGAGTTGGAATATACGCTTTGATAAGTTGATCAAAGCATATAGTTTTATACAGACTTGCGGTGAAGCCTGTAAGAAAGTGAGTGGGAGCACTACAGCATTTCTAATAAGTATATATGAATGACATATTGTTGATCAGAGATAATGTAGAATTATTCTGCAAAGCATAAAGGAGTGTTTGAAAGGAGTTTTTCAAAGAAAGACCTTAGTGAAGCTGCTGATGTCTACTACGCAACCTTCTTCTTGTAGACGTTGTTGGGCCTGCAAGTGCACAGGTTTGTAGGACAGTAGCAAATTTCCCTCAAGTGGATGACCTAAGGTTTATCAATCCGTAGGAGGCATAGGATGAAGATGGTCTCTCTCAAGCAACCCTGCAACCAAATAACAAAGAGTCTCTTGTGTCCCCAACACACCCAATACAATGGTAAATTGTATAGGTGCACTAGTTCGGCGAAGAGATGGTGATACAAGTGGTATATGGATAGTAGATAATGGTATTTGTAATCTGAAAATATAAAAACAGCAAGGCAACGAATGATAAAAGTTAGTGTAAAAGGTATTGCAATGATAGGAAATAAGGCCTAGGGTTCATACTTTCACTAGTGTAAGTCCTCTCAACAATACTAACATAATTGGATCATATAACGAGCCCTCAACATGCAACAAAGAGTCACTCCGAAGCCACTAATAGCGGAGAACAAACGTAGAGATTATGGTAGGGTACGAAACCACCTCAAAGTTATTCTTTCAAATCAATCCGTTGGGCTATTCCTATAAGTGTCACAAACAACCCTGGAGTTTTTACTAGAATAACACCTTAAGATACAAATCAATCAAAACCCTAATGTCACCTAGATACTCCATTGTCACCTCAAGTATCCGTGGGCATGATTATATGATATGCATCACACAATCTCAGATTTATCCAACCAACATAAAAGTACTTCAAATAGTGCCCCAAAGTTTCTACTGGAGAATCAAGAACGTGTGCCAACCCCTATGCATAGGTTCATGGGCGGAACCCGCAAGTTGGTCACCAAAACATACATCAAGTGGCACGTGATATCCCATTGTCACCACAGATAAGCACGGCAAGACATACATCAAGTGTTCATAAAAGACTCAATCCGATAAGATAACTTCAAAGGGGAAACTCAATTAATCACAAGAGAGTAGAGGGGGAGAAGAAACATAAGATCCAACTACAATAGCACAGCTCGGGATAAATCAAGATCGTGCCATAGATGGAACATGAGAGATAACACGAGAGAGAGAGAGATCAAACACATAGCTACTAGTGCATACCGTCAGCCCCAAGGGTGAACTACTCCCTCCTCGTCATGCATAGCGCCGGGATGATGAAGATGGCCACCGGAGATGGATCCCCCCTCCGGCAGGGTACCGGAAAGGGGTCCCGATTGGTTTTTCGTGGTTCTGGAGGCTTGCGGTGGCGGAACTCCCGATCTATCTTCTGTTCTGGAAGTTTTAGGGTACGACGGTATATGTGGGTGAAAGGAGTACGTCGGTGGAGCTACGGGGGCCCCACGAGGCAGGGGGCGCGCCCAGGAGGGGAGGGCGCGCCCCCCACCCTCGTGAGCACCTCCCGTATCTTCTGACATGGGGTCCAAGTCCATCAGGTGGGTTTTCTTCCAAAAATAACTTCTCCAGTTGATTTCATTCCGTTTTGACTCCGTCTTATATTCCTTTTCCTCGAAACACTGAAATAGGCATAAAACAGCAAATCTGGGCTGGGCCTCCGGTTAATAGGTTAGTCCCAAAAATAATATAAAAGTGGAAAATAAAGCCCAATATTGCCTAAAATAGTAGATAATATAGCATGGAGCAATCAAAAATTATAGATACGTTGGAGACGTATCAGCTGCTTACATATTGAGCATCAAGATCTATAGAGATAGATCAAGACGCTTGATAAGTTTTTCAATGAGTACATACCTTGACAAGATTTTGAAGTAGTTCAAAATGGAAGATTCAAAGAAAGAGTTCTTGTCTATATTACAAGGTGTGAAACTGAGTAAGACTCAAAGCCCGACCACGGCAGAAGATAGAAAGAGAAGGAAAGTCATTCCCTATGCCTTGGCCATAGGTTCTATAAAATATGCCATGCTATGTACCAGATCTATTGTATACCCTACACTGTTTTGGCAAGGGAGTACAATAGTGATCTAGGAGTAGATCACTAGATAGCGGTCAAAATTATCCTTAGCGGAATAAGGATATGTTTCTCGATTATGGAGGTAACAAAAGGTTCGTCGTAAAGGGTTACGTCGATGCAAATTTTGACACTGATCCAGATGACTCTAAGTCTCAATCTGGTTACATATTGAAAGTGGGAGCAATTAGCTAGAGTAGCTCCGTGCAGAGCATTGTTGACATAGAAATTTGCAAAATACATACGGATCTGAATGTAGCAAACCCGTTGACTAAAATTCCCTCACAAGCAAAACATGATCACACCTTAGTACTATTTGGGTATTAATCATATAGCGATGTGAACTAGATTATTCACTCTAATAAACCCTTTGAGTGTTGGTCACATGACGATGTGAACTATGGGTGTTAATCACATGGTGATGTGAACTATTGATGTTAAATCACATGGCGATGTGAACTAGATTATTGACTCTAGTGCAAGTGGGAGACTTAAGGAAATATGCCCTAGAGGCAATAATAAAGTTATTATTTATTTCCTTATATCATGATAAATGTTTATTATTCATGCTAGAATTGTATTAACCGGAAACATAATACATGTGTGAATACATAGACAAACAAAGTGTCACTAGTATGCCTCTACTTGACTAGCTTGTTGATCAAAGATGGTTATGTTTCCTAGCCATAGACATGAGTTGTCATTTGATTAATGGGATCACATCATTAGGAGAATGATGTGATTGACTTGACCCATTCCATTAACATAGCACTTGATGGTTTAGTTTGTTGCTATTGCTTTCTTCATGACTTATACATGTTCCTATGACTATGAGATTATGCAACTCCTGTTTACCGGAGGAACACTTTGTGTGCTACCAAACATCACAACGTAACTGGGTGATTATAAAGGTGCTCTACAGGTGTCTCCGAAGGTACATGTTTGGTTGGCGTATTTCGAGATTAGGATTTGTCACTCTGATTGTCGGAGAGGCATCTCTGGGCCCTCTTGGTAATGCACATCACATAAGCCTTGCGAGCATTGCAACTAATGAGTTAGTTGTGAGATGATGTATTACGGAACGAGTAAAGAGACTTGCCGGTAACGAGATTGAACTAGGTATTGGAATACCGACGATCGAATCTCGGGCAAGTAACATATTGATGACAAAGGGAACAACGTATGTTGTTATGCGGTTTGATCGATAAAGATCTTCATAGAATATGTAGGAACCAATATGAGCATCCAGGTTCCGCTATTGGTTATTGACCGGAGACTTGTCTCGGTCATGTCTACATAGTTCTCGAACCCGTAGGGTCCGCACGCTTAAAGTTCGGTGACGATCGTAATTAGGGTTTTGTGTTTTGATGTACCGAAGGTTGTTTGGAGTCCCGGATGTGATGACGGACATGACGAGGAGTCTCGAAATGGTCGAGACATAAAGATTGATATATTGGAAGCCTATATTTGGATATCGGAATTGTTCCGGGTGAAATCAGGATTTTACGGAGTACCGGGGGGTTACCGGAACCCCCCCCCCCCCCGGGGGGGTTAATGGGCCTACATGGGCCCTAAGGGAGAAGAGGAGGGCCGGCCAGGGCAGGTCGCGCCCCCCTCCCCCTAGTCTGAATAGGACAAGGAAGGGGGGCGGCGCCCCCCTTTCCTCTTTCCCCCTTCCCCTTTCCTTCTCCAACAAGGCAAGAGGGGGGAGTCCTACTCCCGGTGGGAGTAGGACTCCTCCAGGCGCACCCCTAGGGGCTGGCCGCACCTCCCCCCTCCCTGCTTTATATACCGGGGCAGGGGGCACCCCATGACACACAAGTTGATCTTCGTGATCGTTCCTTAGCCGTGTGCGGTGCCCCCTTCCACCATATTCCACCTCGGTCATATCGTAGCGGTGCTTAGGCGAAGCCCTGCGTCGGTAGAACATCATCACCGTCATCACGCGGTCGTGCTGACGAAACTCTCCCTCAACACTCGGCTGGATCGGAGCTCGAGGGACGTCACCGAGTTGAACGTGTGCAGAACTCGGAGGTGTCGTACGTTCGGTACTTGGATCGGTCAGATTGGGAAGACGTACGACTACTTCCTCTACGTTGTGCCAACGTTTTTGTTGCCGGTCTATGAGGGTATGTAGACATCACTCTCCCCTCTCGTTGCTATGCATCACCATGATCTTGCGTGTGCGTAGGAAATTTTTTGAAATCACTACGTTCTCCAACAATAGTATCTCATATTTAGTTAGTCAAATGGATGACCTAGAACTACGTGCAGGCCCTATAAACCGAGACGCCTAAAAATAAAGAAACCAAGACGGAGAGGGTAGTTCAGCACGTATCTTTTTAGATCAATATAGTCGGGATTCACCAAGGAGCAAAACCAAGTGGTAGGCTACTCCTGTCGTGTTGGCGTAGCAACTCAAGCAGGGTCAGTCCGCACACGAAATGGCGACACACTTAACAGGACCCCTTTGGCTGAAATGTGGCTCATCCACCGTCTTGTTCCACGTGCGATGCACCAAATTACAGTTCGGAGCAGCGGTTGGAATTGGAGGCACCCCGGTCGTAGCGATGCAGTAGTAGAAAATGAGCGATGAGGGGTCAAATCACAAAGCCCCACCTTTCCCGCATTAAGCTGGACGGACGAAGCAACCATCATTTCACTCTAGGGCGCAAGAGCATAAAGAAAAGAGAAAACAATGATGCATGCGGCAGCTACCTAGGGCACCTAGGGTAGGGGTCTCCACTACAGATCCTTTTTTTGAAAGTGCCTCCACTACAAATCGGCATCTCCCTCGTCCTCTTGAAGAAAACCGATGATGAGTGCAGCGGTAGGGTTTGTAGGAGTACTACGGCGTGCGGGGCCACGTCGTAGTAAACGGGTTCGATTCGACGCCTTAAATATGTGTGGGCCGCTTGGTTTTACGGGAATGAGGCAGCATTTTGGGTTCGGGGACCAGTGGAGATATAGTACGTATAAAAAATTGTGGACGTATGTTCGACCGAAAGGCAATGATGCATGGGCCCTGCATTTTGATATACCCGGGGCCGCGTGAAATTTGCTACTCTACTCAAAACTAGTAAGGTACACATGTATTGAACGCATGAGATTTCGAAACCAAATTATGAATAAATACACACTATAGCATGTAAAGCTTTGAGTCATATATGCATGATGTAGATGTTCGTTTAGTTCTTATAGTTCATCTCATTCAAAATCAATTAGTTTTCTAAAAATGTTAAGATTCATGGGGTTGTGCATTGTAAATTATAAAGTAAAAAACAAATAATGGCAATTCATTTAGAAAAATTAATCAATTATGTTACAGAAGATTCTAGAACAAAGGAGAAGTGCTTGTGTTTTGAGGTTTATGCATTATGCTTAAGTTCAACCATGGAGTCTTCTAAATTGTACATGTGGTAGATCTGGTGGAATGTTGATAATATCCAACGGTCAGTAGTGCTCGGATTTGCCTATCTCCGCACTGTCGGGTTAGCTTCATCCAGCGACCATCTTTCAAAGTTATTGGCACACTATATAGTTCTTGTGCCATAGTTGCATGTTTTGGAAAAAAGCTACTAGTGGGTTGTACTATCTATTTAGGAATGGAAGATGTATACATGGAAGTTTTAGGGAAAGAGATGACATGGAGCATATCAATTCCTATGAGTAGGGATTGGAAAAGAGATGTCATTTGGTTCACATCATAGGAACTTTTCTATTGAATCTAGAGATGACATGTATCTCAATTCCTATGAGGAGGGATTAGAAAAGAGATGTAATTTGGTTCATATCATAGGAACTTTTCTATTGAATATACGCTAATGTTTATTTTCCTTTGAAATTAAGGTAGTATAGGAATCCATTCATATGAACCAAGTGGCTCTAAAGCTATAGAAATGATATCATGTTTATTTCCTTTGAAATGTGGAGTATATGAATCTATTCCTATGAACCAATTGGCTCTAAAGGAACAAATCCTACAAAAATCACATCATATAGAGTTCCTATGATATTCCTCGACACTAAATGATGCTTGAAATTGTTGCGGGTGATACGGTGGTCTTTTTTTGTAGACTCCTCACCCATCTTTATAGTTACCTCTCGAAGATGAATGAAATGATATATACATGGTATTCTACATGTGCAATTTGGTACACGAAAACTCGGTAAAAGTTTGCGAGGTTCGAATTTTCAATAAAGTTATATGCACTGCATTTCAGAACGGAGGGAGCCTACGGCAGTTGCTAACACTCACATGGAAGATTTGTGTGTAGGAGGAGTGGCTGTTCTGTTAAATGACATGGCAAAACTGACATTGTCGGATGCCGATATAACGGTTCTTACGGCGTTCGTCAGGAAAAGGCTTGTGGCGAACGTTTGTCGGATAATGATTTACGGACACATGCATTGCATTGATACGTGCCCCCTCTCTCTCAGGCACACGCACCCTCATGATTCACGACTCTCCCGAGTCCTCTCGCAGACTCGCACGTCGCACCCACAGTCTATCTGCAGGTAGACATCACGCACATATGTGCTCTTCACACCCTACCCTCAGAACTTCTAAAAAACAAAAGACGGCACGCACATTTTATTTTAGCTCACATGTCACACACTCATACTATTACTCTTGCGGCGAACGTTCTTTGGGCATAGTATATTGTACTCTCACGAAGAGAAACGGTGCACGCACACACTAGTTCTCTCACACCCACTCGCCGGTACACGTAGGAGCGCATTTTTTTGAAGCTGGTACAACAAAATTACTCCACTATATATAAAAGCAGGAGCCTTAGCGCTTGCTTTACTACGGTTCACTCTCTCATTCACTCTCTCATGCTCTCCAGATCTAAGCAACACATAGGTGGCCACACTCTCTCTCAGCACACGGATGGTCACAAATCCGGCCGGACAACCTCGACCGGGGCAGGGGTGTAGGTGCATCGTTCACGCTGTCGTCAGCTGCGAGGGAGGAGAACAACGGCTGCCTGCTCATCCCGATCGGCGGTGTAACACCCTCGATGCGGCTATATCTTCCACGTGTCGAAGCACGACTTAGAGGCATAACCGCATTGAAAGCAATATCGCAAGTGAGGTAATCTTCACACAACCCATGTAATACATAAGGGAAAGAGATACATAGTTGGCTTACAATCGCCACTTCACACAATACACGAATAAAGCATTACATCATCCAAATACAAACAAGGTCCGACTACGGAACCAAAATAAAAGAAGACTACCCCAAATGCTACACAGATCCCCGATCAACCCCAACTGGGCTCTGCTACTGATCAACTGGAAACGGAACAACACAAAGGACAAGATCTTCATCGAGCTCCTCCTTGAGCTTGGTTGCGTCATCTGCTCGGTAACATCGGCACCAGCAAACTGGTTTTGGAAGTATCTTTGAGTCACGGGGACTCAGCAATCTCACACCCTCGCGATCAAGACTATTTAAGCTTATAGGTAAGGCAAAGGTATGAGGTGGAGCTGCAGCAAGCGACTAGCATATATGGTGGCTAACATACGCAAATGAGAGCGAGAAGAGAAGGCAAACCACGTTCGAGAAACTATGATCAAGAAGTGATCCTAGAACAACCTACGTCAAGCATAACTCCAACACCGTGTTCACTTCCCGGACTCCGCCGGAAAGAGACCATCACGGTTACACACGCGGTTGATGCATTTTAATTAAGTTAAGTGTCAAGGTTTTCTACAACCGGACATTAACAAATTCCCATCTGCCCATAACCGCGGGCACGGCTTTCGAAAGTTCAATCCCTACAGGGGTGTCCCAACTTAGCCCATCACAAGCTCTCACGGTCAAAGAAGGATATTTCTTCTAGCGGAAAGACCCGACCAGACTCGGAATCCTGGTTACAAGACATCCTCGACAATGGTAAAACAAGTCCAGCAACACCGCCCGAATGTGCCGACAAATCCCGATAGGAGCTGCACATATCTCGTTCTCAGGGCACACTCGGATAGGTCAAGCTATGAGTAAAACCAACCCTTGAGTTGCCCCGAGGTGGCCCCGCAGGCTGCCCATTTCGGACCAACACTCAAAGGAGCACTGGACCGGGGGGTTTAAATAAAGATGACCCTTGAGTCTGCAGAACCCAAGGGAAAGAAAAGGCTAGGTGGCGAATGGTAAAACCAATGTTGGGCATTGCTGGAGGAGTTTTATTCAAGGCGAACTGTCAAGGGGTTCCAATTATAACCCAACCTTGTAAGGAACGCAAAATCCGGGAACATAACACCGATATGACGGAAACTAGGGCGGCAAGAGTGGAACAAAACACCAGGCATAAGGCCGAGCCTTCCACCCTTTACCAAGTATATAGATGCATTAATTAAATAAGAGATATTGTAATACCCCAACAAAAATCCACGTTCCAACAAGGAACAAACTTCAGTCTTCACCTATAACTAACAACGCTATAAGAGGGGGTGAGCAAAGCGGTAACATAGCCAAACAACGGTTTGCTAGGACAAGGTGGGTTAAAGGCTTGGCTCAACAATATGGGAGGAATGATAAGCAAGTGGTAGGTATCGCAGCATATGCATAGCAAAAGAGCGAGCATCTAGCAAGCAAAGATAGAAGTGATTTCGAGGGTATGGTCATCTTGCCTGAGATCCCGCAAGGAAGAAGAACGAGTCCATGAAGAAGACAAAGCGGACGTAGTTGAACGGATCCTCACAAACACAACGTTACCGGAACTAACCCGAAGGAGCAACACCGGAAAGAAGCAAACAACATAGTAAACAACCACCACATAAACATAGCATGATGCACAACCAAGTATGATGCATGTCCGGTTTAATGAATCATGGCATGGCAAAGTTCACAAGCAAACCTAAAAATTAAGTGGAGCTCAATATGCAACAAGTTGCATATTGACAAAACACCACATCAATTATTTAGTTCTCTCTCGTTTAGGTTCCCAACAATATTAAATGTTGTTAAACATGGCAAGAGGTGAGGCATAACAAAACTACACCATCTAAACAATTTAAATGGGACCGGATATAACAAATAACGAATCCGGTAAATCCCCATATGCCTTAGTAATTTATTGCAACAACAATTTAAACGTTTTTAATGTTGTTATCATGATGCGGATGACATGTTCAAGTTATGCAAGTTTTAAGAAAATATTGATACGAGCATTTTATGAGGCATTTGTCACCGTGGTGGAAAGAGAAAGGGTGCCACGGCAACGATGACGAAAACGGTGCCATTGCAACATTCCGGTTCCGGTAACTCGATTGAGATACCGATGCAAAGGAGAAGTATGCATATACGTGCAAAAGATGGTGGGGCACTCCCGGATACCGGGTGCCCCATGAGTCGACGATGGTGACAAGGCAAAAGAGGGGCAACGTGCACTGACAATTCGAGCAAAGAGCAAGCACGAGCATCTCATACATCACACATGCATTAGTTCACGGGCGGCCGTCTCGGCGGTTATACCTTTCGGAGCGTGCATAGGGACGGTTCTCGTTCTTAGAGGGAAGTAGGCGTTCTCGCGACGACGATAGTGGAAGTAGTCGATCTCGCATGCTCTAGGGTCGACGGTAGAGGTTCTCGCGATCTTGACGACGGTAGTAGTACATGTTTATTGGTAGTCGAACATGATGATCCGGAGAGGGTACTTGGCAACATGCGCATCGTCGGTAGTTGTACACAAACGTTGTCGGACTTGACGGGTTCGCGGTCTCCGGACGTAGTGGTACACGTTCAAGGAGTAGGTCGTACACGTCGGTGGTAGTTGTTCTCATTTCGTCGTGGAAGTAGTTGCACATCTCATAGCGGTACTTGACGATTTCGGAGACGGCGGAAGACGAACTTGGCGGTCCTCGTCATCCTGGTACTTGGCGTTATTTCTGGTTCGGTGATCGTTTCAGGCGTCGAGCGTCGTGGAGGAACTTGACGTTCTTAGTGATTTCGAAGACGGCGGTAGTGGAAGTAGTGGTTCCCGTTCCATAGTCGAACTTGTCGAATCCAAACTCTTCGAGGGTCATCGTGGTACTTCACGATATCCAGGACAATCTTGTGACTTGCCGATCTGTGTCAGGGTACTTGTCTCGGGTTATATCGACGGTAGCGGAACTTGCATCGGTTGAAGAGGAACTTGGTGCCTCCACGCGTAGGGGTACTTGGCAATCGACGGATGTCGTGGTACTTGTCGGTCCGGGTCTTGGTGTAACCGGTGCACACAACCATTCCCACTCGGGCTTCACGGAGGCATCGGTTCAAGCAGCTCCTGCTCGGGAGGAGGCACTGCAAGTGTGCAACAGCTAAAGAGCCCCCGGTCTTGGTGTCCAGCGGTAGCAACATGGACGGCTGGACGGATGCAGGGACGCTAGCGGCTAGGAACGGAGGCAACAACGGTGGCCTGGCATGGGAAAGGCCGGCACGCGCGATGCTGCGGACGAGCCATGGGGCACGCCAGCGGATGGAGCATGAATGGTAAGTAGAGGAACTCGCATCCATGGCAACAAGGAACTTGATGATTCTGTAGACAACTCGTGGAACTTGGCGGGGAACGGCGAGGCGGCGGCAGTCTGGCGACGCGGTGCAGCAGGACGGCGAGGTGGAGCTCGGGGAAGGGGCACGGCGCGGCAGATGAGGGTCCACGCGTGTGGGGTAGCTGCCTGGAGCTCGCCGGAGTAGCTGTAGGGGAGGCATGGCGGCACTCGGAGGAGGTTGAGGAAGGCAGGGGCGCGCTGGTCGACAATGAGGGCGACGGGGAGGTCTGGTGGTGCGGCACCAAGGGCAGCAAGGTGGAGGTCGGGCGTGGGGGTCTCGTGGTGGAGGCGGCGACGCGGACTGGAGGTGCGCGCAGGCTGCAAGGGAGGGAGAGGGGATCGAGTGGTTCTGGGGCTGCGGGGTTGGAGGGAAGGAGACGAAGGAGATGGGATCGAATGAACGCCAGGGGTGCGAGGCGATGATCTCGTGGCGGCAGAGGGAGACGAGGGAGTGAGATGGGATCGGGCTAGGGTTAGTATTAGGTGGGGGCACAGCTGGGCCAAGGGGCAAATGGGCCTTGGTGCAGGCAGGAGGCCTAGCTGGCTGAGGGGAAGGTTGGGCCGGTTAGAGGCCCAGCTGGGCTGGACTCTCTTCTCCCTCTCCCCTATTTCCTTTTTTTTAAAACAGAGAAATTAAGAGAAAGGAAAAGATAGAAGGGAAGGTTAGAGAAAGAATTTGGGCATGAGGTTAAATTTCCCGGACTCATAAAAATGAGTTTGTTCCGAGAAAAAATGCATTTGGCACCGCTTGAAAGGATTGCATTCAAACACATTTGAATGTGATTCAAATAAGTTTGAATTAGAAAAACAATTTTGGAGAGTCCAAAAATGTTCGGAATTTTTGTGGAGATCGGGAAAGCGATGAAAGAAGATATGGGCAAAGTTTGAGGACCAAACTCGAAGCAGAAAAGTCATGGGGAATATTTGCAAGTGTGTTGTGTTTAATTCCAAAAGAATGGAATATTACTTATATAGCTCCCTAAAATATTGGGAGAATATGTTTTAAAGAGTAATCACCATAGTGAATATCCCTTGATTTAAATGGACGGAAGATCCATGCAATTTATTTAGTTGAGTTAAGAAAAGAAATGACATGATGGCATGATGACATGATGCAATGCACATGATGCAAAGAAAAAGAATGCAACGAGCCAAACAAATCACCCAACAAAACTCGGAAAACATGGAAGGCATTTGGAGCTCCGATCTTGGGGCGTTACAACACTCCACCACTACGAGAGGATCTCATCCCGAGATCTAGGATGGCACCGGAGGGGAAAACGGAAGAGAAAGAGAAGAGGTAAAACTAAGTTGCTTCTTTGACAAACGAGTGAACCAAAGAACCTTGAGAGGTTGAGCAAATTGAAAAGAAGAAAACAACGGAGATGAACCAAGTTGAAAACACTCCGGTTAAATGGATAAACCAAGAAAAGAACACGAACCTGACAAAACAAGAAGATGGGTTGAAGAGAGCAACAACACAATGCCTTCGGAACAGAAGAATAGAAGATAGATAATTGCCATAGGAGAATTGAGAAGAAAATGCTAAACTTCTGCCACAAAAGAGCTTGAAGAGCCATCTTTAGGAGAATGGTCGAACGGAGTTGTTGGAAACCCAACAATGAAAAGATAGGCTTGATGTGGGCTTATGGAAAAACATTTCAAAACTACGAGGTGAAATTCTGCCACAAACGAAAACGATAAATTGGATTGATATGAACAAGGAGACGAGAAGATTATTTCACCGGGAGGATAAATGAAGAACTTGGATCATTTATAAGCACCACAAATAGCAACAATGCTTAGGGAAGGCTTTAGGTGAAACATGACGCAAGATAACTCCAACGAATAGATTGGTGGATTTAAAATATTTCATTCTTAACAACAAGTGAATCATGAAACATGAACTCAAGTTATCAAGAATGACATAATACCACCTCCAATGATACAGAAGAAAGAATTGCACTTCGGATTGCAAGAAGAAGAAAGCTTGAGCTCGTCTGAAAAGAATCTTGATGAACACTTCAAGAAGGAATTAAATCCTTGATGAACCATCATGTAGAACCTTGATGAAGAACTCCGGTAACAAAAGTATAACAAAAAGAAAGAGAAGTTGAAAACACAAGGTGAATCCTTGCAATGATTAGATGGATCTGCGTGGCGATATAATTGAAAGAGGTTGGAACTTTGGGAAAAAAGATAAGATGAACAATTGACAACGATAATTAGTTATTGTGAACAAACTCCGGAGGAATGAATCCAGCATTTGGGTGAAGCAAGAATAAGAATTATGTTATGCGTATCCTTCACCAATTCAAATTGATGACAAACAACGGATTTGGCATACTAATTATTCTCGAAGAAAGGATTAAGATAGATATCGCGCCAACTTGAGAAGGTCTTCAACGAAACACCGGTGGAATCGAAACAACGATTGAATTGATATGATAACGGAAGAAGAGGAATCTTGCACGAACCACCATAAGAGTTGAAAATGAACAAAGAAAAGATAAAGAAACACCAGGAAGAATTAGCAAATGAACGAAGAAGCTTGAGGGGATTTAGTTACATGAGAACGAATAGATCAAGAACTGATTAGAGGATAATTGATCGATGCACCGGTAAGATTAGGAGAACGATAACTGAAAGCTAGGAATGAATAATTATGAGATGATGGGCTCCGGAGAATCAAACTGAAAATACTCTGAATTACTCTGGATGGGTGAAATGAATTCTCATGCTCAAAAACAATTATGAGAGGATGGCATCAAGCTAGAATCACGATTCTAGAAGAGAATGGAGCAAGATTGAGAGAAAAAAAGTCTTCTTCGGTCTTCAAAATCTGAGAATGACGACGAGAAACACCACCCTGAATTATTTGGACGATCCGGGATGACAAATAGAAAGGTCGAGCCAACGGTGAAAAGAATTTGAAAGATCTTGAAGAAAATACATATGACTGATGATGAATCATTCTTACGTCAAACTTTAAGATGAATTTTGAGGGTAGCTCCGGGAACTAAGAAGAGTCAGGTAAGATCCTGGGAAAAGACATGTGGGTTAGGGCCCACTCAAAAGGAACACCGTTGAAAAGATTTGAAGAGAGATAGATAGCGTTGGTTGAATAAAATGGCTTGAATGAGATAACAACCTCGGAATAGGTTTGAACGGATCTTGAAGGAAAAGACGAGCATTCCGAGATATCTTCAACACTCCGGAATAATTGAATAGCGAGAAACAGATGAATATGATGAGCACCGGCATGAGAAGGTATTTGAAACGAGGAAAGGATAAGATCCATAAAGCTTGAATTAAATCCACCGAAGAAGAAAAGATCGAAGAATACAACACTTGAAGCTCCATTAGAATCTTCATGAGAATCACCGGGTAAGAAGATGAAGGAAAAGAATGGAGAGACTTCACGTGAATAAAAGGATACTTGATTAAGAAATCTGAGTCCTTGAAGAAACAAGGGTGGGAGGGTGGGAAAACAAAGGCAACTTGGGATGGATGAAACAAACAACGTTGAGAGCTCAGATTGAATCTTGTGGATGTTGAAAATGGATGGATCCGCTTGAAGAGAAGCACACCTGTTGAAAAGGATTGGCAAGACAATCTCGATGATCAAGAAGGATTAGTATTCACAAAGGAGTATGAGAACACCACTTAGGAAAGGTATGGAATCAACATTTGACTCCGAAGCAACTCGAATACCACAACTCAAAACAAGACAAGGATTGGCTTGCAAAATAAGCCGGAACAAACATATGATAGAGATTTCGTCCGAAGTTTTCATGGTGGGGCCTACACGGGCTCGATCGTACAACACCATCATGTACAAGGCAGTGCACATGACATACGAAGCGTCCCCGAGTCGGCATAGCCAAGGACTCTTTAAGACACAACGAGACCACTGTAAAACCAACCATGGATAGGCGGACCACTAGACGTCGAACCCCAATTTCATATCATACATCTGTCGAAAAGATATCCTAGGAGCTACTTGAATTCCCACTTATAAACTCCCGAAATTTTCCGGTTATGCAATCAGGTGTTGGGGATACAGGGGAAGCATAATATCTCACCCAAAACTAGCAAATCCTACATCCAGCTGTATCCATCCTTCAACACATAACCAAGAAACCTTCGGAAATCGTTTACCTCAACCTTTGAAAAGCATCCGTTATACGAGTTATGGCAATACTCCCGAACTCCCGCCCCAGTACTGGGTGGCGTCGAGATTATCTCACCAACAACTGCATAAAAGAGCTTTTCGATGTCGGCGAAACTAATCTCAGGTATTCCAGAACTGCAACAATAAAATTGTGACGACAACACCTCGGAGCTCAACTCCCCGGGACACTGCCACAACCCCTAAATGTCAGGACGCACCAAGAACAATATTCTCGTCACAAAACCATCAGAACGATTCCAAGATACCCGCGTGATCCTAAAAAAATTAGTGAAATTTGAGAAGAGAAGAGTCAAAACTCTACGTCAGGATGCCTCATCAGAGCGATGAAGGGACTGAGGTGTAAAAGGAAGTCCTACTCTCCGATATATATAATCCTAAATGACTCAAAGCATTTTTCTAGGCTCAACAATGCCAGCAATTCGATCAAGTAGGGGGCTCCTAAGGTCGGGGAAGGCTCTGATTACCAACTTGTAACGCCCTCGTTGCGGCTATATCTCCCACGTGTCGAAACACGACTTAGAGGCATAACTGCATTGAAAGCAATGTCGCAAGTGAGGTAATATTCACACAACCCATGTAATACATAAGGGAAAGAGATACATAGTTGGCTTACAATCGTCACTTCACACAATACACGAATAAAGCATTACATCATCCAAATACAAACAAGGTCCGACTACGGAACCAAAATAAAAGAAGACTACCCCAAATGCTACACAGATCCCTGATCGACCCCAACTGGGCTCCGCTACTGATCAACTGGAAACGGAACAACACAAAGGACAAGATCTTCATCGAGCTCCTCCTTGAGCTTGGTTGTGTCATCTGCTCGGTAACATCGGCACCTGCAAACTGGTTTTGGAAGTATCTGTGAGTCACGGGGACTCAGCAATCTCACACCCTCGCGATCAAGACTATTTAAGCTTATAGGTAAGGCAAAGGTATGAGGTGGAGCTGCAGCAAGCGACCAGCATATATGGTGGCTAACATACGCAAATGAGAGCAAGAAGAGAAGGCAAAGCACGTTCGAGAAACTATGATCAAGAAGTGATCCTAGAACAACCTACGTCAAGCATAACTCCAACACCGTGTTCACTTCCCGGACTCCGCCGGAAAGAGACCATCACGGTTACACACGCGGTTGATGCATTTTAATTAAGTTTAAGTGTCAAGGTTTTCTACAACCGGACATTAACAAATTCCCATCTGCCCATAACCTCGGGCACGGCTTTCGAAAGTTCAATCCCTGCAGGGGTGTCCGAACTTAGCCCATCACAAGCTCTCACGGTCAACGAAGGATATTCCTTCTAGCGGGAAGAATCAATCAGACTCGGAATCCCGGTTACAAGACATCCTCGACAATGGTAAAACAAGTCCAGCAACACCGCCCGAATGTGCCGACAAATCCCGATAGGAGCTGCACATATCTCGTTCTCAGGGCACACTTGGATAGGTCAAGCTACAAGTAAAACCAACCCTCAAGTTGCCCCGAGGTGGCCCCGCAGGGGACCCATTTTGGACCAACACTCAGAGGAGCACTGGCCCGGGGGGGTTTAAATAAAGATGACCCTTGAGTCTGCAGAACCCAAGGGAAAGAAAAGGCTAGGTGGCGAATGGTAAAACCAATGTTGGGCATTGCTGGAGGAGTTTTATTCAAGGCGAACTGTCAAGGGGTTCCCATTATAACCCAACCGTGTAAGGAACGCAAAATCCGGGAACATAACACCGATATGACGGAAACTAGGGCGGCAAGAGTGGAACAAAACACCAGGCATAAGGCCGAGCCTTCCACCCTTTACCAAGTATATAGATGCATTAATTAAATAAGAGATATTGTGATATCCCAAAAAAAATCCATGTTCCAACAAGGAACAAACTTCAATCTTCACCTACAACTAACAACGCTATAAGAGCGGCTGAGCAAAGTAGTAACATAGCCAAACAACGGTTTGCTAGGACAAGGTGGGTTAAAGGCTTGGCTCAACAATATGGGAGGCATGATAAGCAAGTGGTAGGTATCGCAGCATAGGCATAGCAAAAGAGCAAGCATCTAGCAAGCAAAGATAGAAGTGATTTCGAGGGTATGGTCATCTTGCCTGAGATCCAGCAAGGAAGAAGAACGAGTCCATGAAGAAGACAAAGCGGACGTAGTTGAACGAATCCTCACAAACACGACGTTACCGGAACTAACCCGAAGGATCAACACCGGAAAGAAGCAAACAACATAGTAAACAACCACCACATAAACATAGCATGATGCACAACCAAGTATGATGCATGTCCGGTTTAATGAAGCATGGCATGGCAAAGTGCAGAAGCAAACCTACAAACTAAGTGGAGCTCAATATGCAACGAGTTGTATATTGACAGAACACCACATCAATTATTTAGTTCTCTCTCGTTTAGGTACCCAACAATATTAAATGTTGTTAAACATGGCAAGAGGTGAGGCATAACAAAACTACACCATCTAAACAATTTAAATGGGACCGGATATAACAAATAATGAATCCGGTAAATCCCCATATGCCTTAGTAATTTATTGCAACAACAATTTAAACATTTTTAATGTTGTTATCATGATGCGGATGACATGTTCAAGTTATGCAAGTTTTAAGAAAATGTTGATACGAGCATTTTATGAGGCATTTGTCACTGTGGTGGAAAGAAAAAGGGTGCCACAGCAACGATGACGAAAATGGTGCCACTGCAACGTTCCGGTTCCGGTAACTCGATTGAGATACTGATGCAAAGGAGAAGTATGCGGATGTGTGCAAAAGATGGTGGGGTACTCCCGGATACCGGGTGTCCCATGAGTCGACGATGGTGACAAGGCAAAAGAGGGGCAACGTGCACCGACAATTCAAGCACGAAGCAAGCACGACCATCTCATACATCACACATGCTATTCACGGGCGGCCGTCTCAGCGGTTATACCTTTCGGAGCGTGCATAGGGGACGGTTCTTGTTTGTTCGTAGAGGAAAGTAGGCGTTCTCGCGACGATGGTAGTGGAAGTAGTCGATCTTGCATGCTCTAGGGTCGACGGTAGAGATTCTCGCGATCTCGACGACGGTAGTGGTACATGTTTATCGGTAGTCGAACATGACGATCCGGAGAGGGTACTTGGCAACATGCGCGTCGTTGGTAGTTGTACACAAACGTTGTCGGACTTGACGGGTTCGTGGTCTCCGGACGTAGTGGTACACGTTCACGGAGTAGGTCGTACACGTCATCGGTAGATGTTCAGTTGACGGCCTTCAACGATGGTAGTTGTTCTCGTTTCGTCGTGGAAGTAGTTGCACATCTCATAGCGGTACTTGACGATTTCGGAGACGGCGGAAGACGAACTTGGCGGTCCTCGTCGTCCTGGTACTTGGCGTTATTTCCGGTTCGATGATCGTTTTAGGCATCGGGCGTCGTGGAGGAACTTGACGTTCTTAGCGATTTCGAAAACGGCGGTAGTGGAAGTAGTGGTTCCCATTCCATAGTTGAACTTGTCGAATCCAAACTCATCGAGGGTCATCGTGGTACTTGACGATATCCAGGACAATCTTGTGACTTGCCGATCTCCGTCGGGTACTTCGTCTCGGGTTTTATCGATGGTAGCGGAACTTGCATCGGTCGAAGAGGAACTTGGCGTATCCACGCGTAGGGGTACTTGGCAATCGACGGATGTCGTGGCACTTGTCGGTCCGGGTCTTGGCGTAACCGGTGCACACAACCATTCCCACTCGGGCTTCACAGAGCCATCGGTTCAAGCTGCTCCTGCTTGAGAGGAGGCACTGCAAGCGTGCAACAGCTAAAGAGCCCCCGGTCTTGGTGTCCAGCGGCAGCAACACGGACGGCTGGACAGATGCAGGGACACTGGCGGCTGGGAACGGAGGCAACAACGGTGGCCTGGCATGGGAAAGGCCGGCACGCGCGACGCTGCGGACGAGCCATGGGGCACGCCAGCGGATGGAGCACGAAGGGTAAGCAGAGGAACTTGCATCCATGGCAGCAAGGAACTTGATGATTCCGTCGACAACTCGTGGAACTTGGCGAGGAACAGCGAGGCGGCGGCAGTCCGACGACGCGGTGCAGCAGGACGGCGAGGTGGAGCTCGGGGAAGGGGCACGGTGCGGCAGATGAGGGTCCACACGTGCGGGGTAGCTGCCTGGAGCTCGCCGGAGTAGCTGTAGGGGAGGCATGGCGGCACTTGGAGGAGGTTGAGGAAGGCAGGGGCGCGCTGGTCGATGACGAGGGCGACGGGGAGGTCCGGTGGTGCGGCACCAAGGGCAGCAAGGAGGAGGTCGGGCGCGGGGGTCTCGCGGTGGAGGCGGCGATGCGGACTGGAGGTGCGCGCAGGCTGCGAGGGAGGGAGAGGGGATCGAGTGGTTCTGGGGCTACGGGGTTGGAGGGAAGGAGACGAAGGAGATGGGATCGAACGAACGCCAGGGGTGCGAGGCGATGGTCTCGTGGCGGCGGAGGGAGACGAGGGAGTGAGATGGGATCGGGCTAGGGTTAGTATTAGGTGGGGGCGCAGCTGGGCCAAGGGGCAAATGGGCCTAGGTGCAGGCAGGAGGCTTAGCTGGCTGAGGGGAAGGTTGGGCCGGTTAGAGGCCCAGCTGGGCTGGACTCTCTTCTCCCTCTCCCCTATTTCCTTTTAAAAAAAAACAGATAAATTAAGAGAAAGGAAAAGATAGAATGGAAGGTTAGAGAAAGAGTTTGGGCATGAGGTTAAATTTCCCGGACTCACAAAAATGAGTTTGTTCCGAGAAAAATGCATTTGGCACCGCTTGAAAGGATTGCATTCAAACACATTTGAATGTGATTCAAATAAGTTTGAATTAGAAAAACATTTTTGGAGAGTCCAAAAA
The DNA here is from genome assembly GCF_056163025.1 of Triticum urartu. NCBI lineage: Eukaryota > Viridiplantae > Streptophyta > Magnoliopsida > Poales > Poaceae > Triticum > Triticum urartu. The sequence goes on from NC_141873.1 coordinate 370,686,066, forward strand.
TGTTCGGAATTTTTGTGGAGATCGGGAAAGCGATGAAAGAAGATATGGGCAAAGTTCAAGGACCAAACTTGAAGGAGAAAAGTCATGGGGAATATTTGCAAGTGTGTTATGTTTAATTCCAAAAGAATAGAATATTATTTATATAGCTCCCTAAAATATTGGTAGAATATGTTTTAAAGAGTAATCACCATAGTGAATATCCCTCGATTTAGATGGACCGAAGATCCATGCAATTTATTTAGTTGAGTTAAGAAAAGAAATGACATGATGCAATGCACGTGATGCAAAGAAAAAGAATGCAATGAACCAAACAAATCACCCGACGAAACTCGGAAAACATGGAAGGCATTTGGAGCTCCGGTCTTGGGGCGTTACAGGCCGCCATGTCGTTCTCTCTGAGAGAGCGCCGGCTCGGGAGGGCCTCTGAGGGAGTCCAGAATTAGGGGGTATCCGGACAGCCGGATTATATCCTTTGGTCGGACTGTTGGACTATGAAGATACAAGATTGAAGACTTCGTCTCGTGTCTGGATGGGACTCTACTTGGCATGGAAGGCAAGCTAGGCGATACAGATATGTATATCTCCTCCTTTGTAACCGACCTTGTGTAACCCTAGCCCCCTCCGGTGTCTATATAAACCGGAGGGTTTTAGTCCGTAGGGCACAATAACAGACAATCATACCATAGGCTAGCTTCTAGGGTTTAGCCTCTCTGATTTCATGGTAGATCTACTCTTGTACTACCCATATCGTCAATATTAATCAAGCAGGACATAGGGTTTTACCTCCATCAAGAGGGCCCGAACCTGGGTAAAACATCGTGTCCCCTGCCTCCTGTTACCATCCGCCTTAGACGCACAGTTCGGGACCCCCTACCCGAGATCCGTCGGTTTTGACACCGACATTGGTGCTTTCATTGAGAGTTCCACTGTGCCGTCGCCAGAAGGAAGGATGTCTCGTCTCGTCTTTAAAGACGGTTCTACTGTTGGGGGAGATTTGGCTGTCAGCCAAACTCTCCGGCTAGGCGGTTTTGTCATGACTGCCTGTTCGGCTGCCGCGCCGACAATGACTTCTCGGGTCATCGAAAACAGCCTCCACGTCAAATCGGCACTCACCGAACGGATGGATCCAATGGAGCTCGCCTCTCTAAACGAGCTCTTGGATCGCATCACCGCCCTGAGAGTCACTACGGACTGTGATCAGATTGGGCTTAAACCCGATCAAAGGGAGATTAACTCTCCGCCGGTCACCCATCATATTGCAGTGGTGGATGAACAATGCGGCGACCTCTCCTCCATATTGAGGACCAACTATGTCCGGATTCCCGAGCTCTCCGAGCCGGATACCCGTTCGCGGGAGGACAGCACCCAATCCCTGAACTTAGAGTCAGGCAGCAGGCCAGGATTATCGGGCAACACCCCGGAACCACAATTTCCAAAATTGGAAATTCCTCGGCCCCTGGATCCCAGATCAGGTAAGGGTTCAGATTCAAATTCACCCACCCACCCAAACATAAGAGATCTTTCCCACATCAGGCAAGATTCCTCCTTGGGCCAGATTCCTTCTTGCGATGAACAAGGTTAAGGACTATCGCGAGGAAGACGCAATCTTATTTTTCTGCAATAACTGCACGGACAAGGGAATCCTTAATGCCATAAATCACCGTCAGATATCACGTTTCGCCGACTTGGCGTCCATAGTACGAAAGTACTACGCGATGGAAAGTGCCTGGAAAACCAAAACAAACTTTCGGGATAATCCGGCCCTAAATACGAACCCAGTCCGAAATAAAAGGGTGCATTATAAAAAGACACCCGAGTCAACTACCAAAAAGCAAAAACCCTCTATAGGGCATGGAACCGTACTAGAGGGATGGCTCAATGGGCCCTACAAAATTCATAGTACAGCGGATACAATACCAACGCACAGCCTTAGAGCATGTTGGATACTCCGGCAGGTGGCCAAAAGTGGTGAGGATCTTCTTATCCCAAATGCCACAGAGCACCATCCCGTGGATAACAATACGGTGTTAACAGTCTTTGAGACATTTGCGTCAAATAATAGGCGCAAGCGAACACTCCACAGCATGGCCGAAATCTGCCACATAGCAGCAATAAATCCATGGAGTGACACGGCTATTACCTTCAATGCCAGTGATGAACCTAAATTCCGAACAGCCCGAGCAACAGCCACACTGGTCCTCTGTCCAATAGTGGACGGCTTTCGACTCACCAAGGTACTCATGGACGGCGGCAGCGGATTAAACCTCATTTATGAGGAAACCCTTCAAAAAATGGAAATAGACTGGAACCGCATCGAGGGAAGTAGCACAACCTTTAGAGGAATAATCCCCAGTCGGGAAGCGCGCTGTACAGGCAAAATCACACTAGATGTGGTGTTCGGCACGCCGGAGAATTATAGGTCCGAAGAGATTATGTTCCAAGTGGCCCCGTTCAGTAGCGGTTACCATGCCTTGTTAGGGCGGGAGGCGTTCACAATCTTCCAAGCCATACCCCATTACGGGTACATGAAGCTCAAAATACCCGGGCCCAACGGAATTATCACTCTTGCTAGTGATCCAGACACAGCACTCCGCGCAGAAAACAAGACAGCCGCACTGGCCCTCGAGGCATTATCCGAAGCCCTAGCGGCCGAGGAATTAACCACGCTACGCTCCACAGTGGACAGGGACGACGTGATACTCGATAAGAGATCCAAGTCCACCTCTTTCAAACCAGCAGATGAAATAGTCAAATTCCAAGTCCATCCAACGGACCCTACAAAAACAGCCTCCATCGGGGCACAGTTAAACCCCGCCGTGGACGCCGCACTAAGAGAGTTCCTGCACGAGAATTGGGACATATTCGCCTGGCATCCCTCAGACATGCCAGGAACCCACGCAGGTTGGCCGAGCATAGCCTCAATATCCTAAAGGGATTCAAGCCGGTCAAGCAAGCTCTTTGGCGTTTCTCTGAACCTAAGAGACAGGCCATGGGAGAGGAACTAGCCAAGTTATTGGAGGCCGGATTCATCAGAGAAATAAAACACCCAGACTGGCTAGGAAACCTAGTGATGGTACTAAAGAAGGATAAATCCTGGTGCCTTTGTGTCGATTTCAAGGACCTCAATAAAGCTTGCCCAAAGGATCCCTTCCCCCTCCCCCACATCGATCAAATTATTGATGCTACCGCAGGACATGAGTCATTGTGTTTCCTCGACGCATACTCCGGTTACCACCAAATCAAGATGGCGGAGTCCGACCAAGCCGCAACGACATTCATCACACCATACGGTCCCTTCTGTTTTAACACAATGCCTTTTGGGCTCAAATACGCTGGCGCAACATATCAGCACATGATTCAGACATGTCTGGAGAAACCAATCAGCAAAACAATAGAGGCATACGGAGACGATGTGGTCATCAAAACCAAACACGTCGACTCTTTGATAGACGACTTGAGGCTCACATTCGACAACCTCCGAACATACGACATCAAGCTCAATCCGGAAAAATGTGTTTTCAGCATACCAGCCGGAAAGCTCCTGGGTTTCATTGTCTCCAGTAGAGGTATTGAAGCTAATCCGGCCAAAATCTGAGCTTTGTCACAGTTGGCTACCCCGATAGACCTCAAACAAATCCAGAAGTTAACTGGATGCGTGGCGGCTCTAAGCCGCTTTATCTCCCGCTTAGGAGAAAAGGCTTTACCCCTTTATCGCCTCCTTCGGCGCACCAAACACTTCGAGTGGACGGACACGGCCACGGCCGGATTGGAAGAAATAAAGGCCATTTTGGCAACTAACCCAATCCTGGCCGCGCCAAACATCGGTGAACCAATGCTGTTGTACATTGCGGCAACTCATCAAGTTGTCAGCGCAGTGCTCGTTGTCGAACGGGAAGCGGACGGGCATAAATTCCCTCTTCAAAAGCCGGTATACTATGTATCGACTGTCCTCACCCCATGCAAATCACGGTACCCACATTATCAAAAGATAGCCTATGCGGTATTCATGGCATCCCGGAAGCTCCGACACTACTTTCAAGAGTGTTCGATTACAGTAGCCTTGGAAGTGCCACTTAATGATATTATAAACAACCACGACGCTACGGGCCGGATTGCCAAATGGGCCATCGAGCTCCTCCCATTCGACATAACATATAAACCACGGCGAGCCATTAGGTCGCAAGTATTGGCCAACTTTTTTGCCGAATGGACGGAAGCCGAACTCCCTAAAGAGTACGGCACGTATTCCAACTGGATCATGCACTTCGACGGCTCCAAAATGTTGGCTGGTCTAGGGGCTAGCATCGTTTTGACATCCCCAACCAGAGATACAGTTCAATACGTACTCCAGATAATGTATACGGACTCCAATAACGCAGCCGAATATGAGGCCCTTTTACAAGGGCTCCGGATGGCAGTATCCATGGGCATTCAACGCCTAGAGGTGTGGGGGGATTCGAACCTCGCAATATCCCAAATAAATGGAGACTTTGATGCCAAGGATCCGAAAATGGCGGCCTATCGCAACGCCGTCCTAAAAATGTCAGCTCGGTTCGAGGGGCTCAAATTTCACCATGTAGCCCGGGAAAACAATCAGGTGGCAGATGTCCTCGCACGCATCGGTGCAAGACGCAATGCAGTCCCCCCCAACATCTTTTTGGAGAGGATGTTCAAGACATCTGTAGCATGGGAAGGGGAACCCAGCAATAACAGCCCGGACCCAATCGCAATGCCCGATACCGAACACTCTGACGTAATCGGAGGCTCTGCCACCGAAATAACATCTTCAGCCCACGTTATAATGGCTGTCATCGCCCCGTGGACAGAACCAATCCTGGCCTACCTAACTAGGCAGGAACTCCTCGAGGACCAAAATGAGGCATGCTGCATAGTGCGGCGATCTAAAGCCTATAAGGTCCATGAGGGAGAGCTTTATAAGAAAAGCACCACCGGAGTCCTTCAAAGGTGTATCTCCGAAGAGGAAGGGCGGAAGCTCCTGGCTGAAATTCATGCCGGACTCGGCGGTCACCATGCCGCAGCCCGGGCTCTTGTAAGCAAGGCCTTCCATACAGGATTCTATTCGCCAACGGCCCGGGCAGACGCACAGGACTTGGTCCGATGTTGCGCCGATTGCCAGCTCTTTGCAAATCAAAGCCACATGCCACCCACCGCCCTCCAAACAATCCCCATTACGTGGCCCTTTGCGGTCTGGGGGCTTGACATGGTTGGACCCCTTAAAGGGGGAACCCACAAGAAAAAATACTTACTGGTCATGGTGGATAAATTCACCAAATGGATAGAGGCCAAACCTGTTAAAACAGCCGAATCCGGACCAGTGATAGACTTTATATCCGGGGTCGTACACCGTTATGGCGTCCCCCACAGCATCATCACTGACAACGGCACGAACTTCATAGCCGATGAGGTAAAACTCTAGTGCAGCAAAATGGGCATCAAACTCGATTATGCTTCAGTCTATCACCCACAAACCAACGGTCAAGTCGAGCGAGCAAACGGTCTTATAATGAGCGGCATTAAACCCAGATTAGTGCGTTCCTTAATGGAGTCTAACACGCACTGGGTAGAGGAGCTCGACTCTGTACTCTGGGGGCTGCGGACCACGCCGAATCGTAGTACTGGATATACACCCTTCTTCATGGTGTACGGTGCAGAGGCAGTCTTGCCCTGTGACATAATTCATGACTCACCTCGAGTGCGCGAAGCCGAGCTCGATCGGCAGGACAGTCTGGACACCCTGGAGGAGGAGCGCAATGTAGCAAAAGCCCGTTCCGCATTTTATCAGCAACAGGCTCGGAGATACCAAAGCAGAGAAGTACGGGCCAAAACTTATAACGTTGGTGAACTAGTTCTACGCCTGCCGGATAAGAAAAAGAACAAGCTCGAGCCCAAATGGGAAGGTCCCTTCATTATTGACCAAGTTCTGACCGGTGGAGCGTACCGACTGCGGGATGCATCGACTAATCGACTCGAGCCGAACCCATGGAACGCGGCCAGGCTCTGAAGATTCTACGCCTAGCGCCGGACCCTATGTTCGTCCCCTTCCTTTGTCCATTTTTATTTATTATCTGTCTTGTTTTTATTTCTTTATTTTATTCTTTCTCCAGGCCTTCAAAGTCCAACTTGCGCCTCGTTTGCACATTACATATGCGCTAGCCGCACTCATCATACCTGGGGGCTTCTTTCACAGAAGCTTGATTATTTATTTGGGCCTCGTGCCCCGCACATGTGTTATGCTTCCACATGTACCTTTTTTCTCCATTATATGCATCTATATGACTTAAGTTTTGGCCAAGCTGGGTTGCCTGGCTCTTGTATTTATGCCCTACGTTCCCGTTAATTCGACTAGGGCATAAGGGGAGCACCTCTGCGATTGTTACTGCCGGGTCAGCCGGATGTGTACCTCAGACTGGGTGAAGCCGAAAGCTAGCGTTCTTAAGGGAATATTCGGTCGGCGAACAAAAGATGATTTTTTACTTATTTTCCATATCTGCCCCCAGATATTTTTTCCTGTGTTTCCTATCGCAGTCCGGACATGCACTTTAGGGCATGCTTACCCAGGGAAAGGAACCCTTAACGGAACTATTCTCCCTGGAAGATGTTTCTTACTACCCATGTAATATAACATAACTAGTTGGGCACTTGTCTGTTCAAGCACCAATGACCCCTACGCCTGGTCTCCACGCATACCCCGGTTCTTATATAACTGAGCGGGTATTCGGATACACTCCAGACTATCGGGTCCCGAGGTTGAAGCGAAAAGGTCCGCCATGACAAATGATCTACAATCCGGCTAGAAGGCATTATACATGTCACTTTAATTACATAGTCATGCAGACTGACTAATTCCTCCTCTATACCATCCAATAGGCGGTCTAGCCTACAATCCTGTTGGGAATACTTTGCGGCTAATTCTACCTGCCCATAAACTAAGCTAACGGGGATCTCTTTTCCGTCGGCCCCACAGGTCCGACCTCGGCCATGTGATTTGGGTCTGCCTTGGTATACCGCATCTTCACCATGGCCCAGGCTTCTCTGGCACCCTGTCGGCAGGCTGATATCTTCCATAATCGGAAGCGCCACCGTGCTCCGTTGAGCTTCTCCACAAGCTCTGCAACGCCCTCTGGCATGGAGACGAACGGCCACAAGGCCTGGGCAACACCCTGGATCACCTGCCGAACTTGTTCATGCAGATGTGACAGCTCAGATAGAAGATCACCTGCAGACCCAGGCATTTCCTCCGCGGGACGACCCGTCATCATACCTACAGACATAACACTGTTGCTTGGCTTCTTCGCCGAACTCCTTTAAAAGGATTCGTTCAAGCACTTACTGAAAATGCCACGCCGAAGCCACTCATTCTCCTTCTCGGAGTCTGCAAGCTGGCCCCGAACGTCTTTTAGTTCCATGCTCAGCTTAATATTGGCATCTTGGAGATTGTTTTTCTCCCGCCTAACCTCAGTCAACACGCATTTGCCAGCCTCTAGCTGTCGCATAACATGCTGGTCCTCTGGATTTTCTTCGGATTCATCTGCAACATGTATTGTTAGATCTGCAGCCACGCCGCACACTATATGGTAACCATCATTCTTTAAAGTAAATGTTACTAGCGGGAGGCTTTTTCGATTCCCGTAATGCGACAACAGCAGCCCGCAGTTGGGTCTTGCACTCCTCCAACTCCTGGGACAGCCTCGTATTCTTCTCTGTAAGAACCTGCTCAATAAAGATGATCCTTAAATCAGTTCTGCTAACTGTTTCAAGTCTCAGGGGCTACTGATACATATAAATCGCCAGATTTACTTCCCCGTACATCCTTCACATACTGATCCGTGGCTCTGGCTAGACCATCTTGAGCAGCACGGAGGTACGCCTCTCCGGAATTAAAGGCATCAAATGCCTCTGGTGAGAAACAAGCATCCCGTAGTACGGCCCGGCGGCGCCTATGATTCATGGCGCTTTCCACTTCTGAGTTAGTAGCGGATAATCTATCCGCATCCTCTGTAGGGGGATTATCCGGCGTCTACCCCATATCGGCTTCCGCCTTTATGTCCGGTCCTGGCGCCCGGATGGTGGAAGCGTGATTAGTAACATCGCCGGACATATTCCGGCGAGCGTTTTTTCTGTTAAAGAAACACAGGCGTCATTATATTTCGAGAAAGACGACAACCACGGAGCGGGGTTTTGTTATACCTTCGCGCCGGCGTCTCCATCCTGACTGCCTTCCTTTTTGGCCTACCCGGCCACGGTGCCTCCTGTTGGCGCCTTGCTGCGGGTTCGGCAGGGCGTCCCGAAAGCCTTCCCTGTAAAATAACATGTGTATATGGTGGGTGAAGTGTCTAAAAGGGGATCCTAGTTTTGGAGTTGGGATTTTTGGTGTTTCTTACATGCGATGCAGGGAGCGGTCCGGGATAGTCGGCCGTAATGGCCACCATGGCATCGTCGCAGCTTAATTGATAGAACTGCCGGTCTATCAGCTCCACGGATATAACCGAATCTTCTTAGAGTCCGGAGTCGAGGGCCCGGTCAGGGTCCTCTGGTTGTGGAGAAGGGCTGCTGACCTCCTTTATGGCGTTTCGCAGTTCCTGCCGCAAAGTGGCAAGGTGAATACATACGACAAAGAATGTGGGAAAAATGGGAGCAGGGAGATATAACTTATCCAGCTTGGAGGATTGTACATGGAGAATCCATCCCGTGGCTTGATGCGGGTGAACTCCTCTTCCTCACCCTTGAACAGTTCGGACAGAATTTTTGCTAAAGCGGCGGCATTGTTCGGACCCTTACGCCCGCAGCGGGTGGCGTCATCCGCCCCGTTCTAACACCACAAGGGGTGCCCACGATATTGAAGTGGTTGCACTCCCCGCATTATGCAAATCGACATAACTTCGATTATTGTCAATCCTGATTGGGCCAGAGCTTTGATCCGGTTAATCAGATAGAGGACTTCTCTGTTATCTTCCACCTGGGGGGCTCCGTGGGCGCCAGCTTCGGCATTTCTTCAGAGGAGCATTGTTGAACTCGGGAAGACCCCGCCGAACAGGGTCCGGAAGGGGAACGTCCTCCATATAAAACCATTCTGAAGGCCAATCTTCGGGCGACTTCTTCGGAGTACCGGATAGGTATCCGGTATCGGCGATGCGCCATATTTAGGCTCCGCCCACTTGATAAAGTGACCCCCTCTGTGTGCGAGGGACGAGGCAAAAAAGCCTTTTCCACAGCTCGAAGTGAGCCTCGCAGCCCAGGAACTACTCGCAGAGAGCCACGTAGCCGGTGATATGTAGGATGGAGGCGGGGGTGAAGTTGTGTAATTGGAGGCCGTAGAACTCCAGGAGCCCGCGGAGGAACGGATGAATTGGAAATCCGAGTCCCCTTAATAGATAGGGGACAAGGCAGACCCGTTCCCCCATAGAGGGACAGGGAAAACTCTCTGCTTGCTCCCCGCCATTATAGGTGGTGAGCCCGGCTCGAACGGGCACCATGTACGCCAGAGGGAGAAATCCCTTAGTCTGCAGTTCGACTAAACGACTGTGTGGGACTGAACACCTCTCCCAATCACCGGGCTTAGGGCTTCGGGGGCGGGACGAGGAGCTGCGGAGGTCGGCCATGCTGGAATGGATCTTTCCGGAACGTGCTCTGATGGACTCTCGCTGGGGGAGGATGGTATGGATCGGATCTAAGGATCCCCATCCCTTTAATAGACATTTCATTTATCTGGCTAGGGGGGCGAATGTAAAAACGCCCTGGCGCCTCGTATTCATTCGACGCGTGGGAGAAAGCCCTTACTGGGCACAAAAGCCAAGAGGTCCAAACATTCATGGACCGGACACTTCTTTACAAACGTTCGAAAGATGGAGAAGAACCCGCCTTGCAATGCCGAAGACAATACTGCGCGCCGGACTCATCGTCATTGAAGCCTGGTTCGGGGGCTACTGAGGGAGTCCAGGATTAGGGGGTATCTGGATAGCCGGATTATATCCTTTGGCCGGACTGTTGGACTATGAAGATACAAGATTGAAGACTTCGTCTCGTGTCCGGATGGGACTCTACTTGGCGTGGAAGGCAAGCTAGGCAATATGGATGTGTATATCTCCTCCTTTGTAACCGACCTTGTGTAACCCTAGCCCCCTCCGGTGTCTATATAAACTGGAGGACACAATAACAGACAAACATACCATAGGCTAGCTTCTAGGGTTTAGCCTTTGTGATCTCGTGGTAGATCTACTCTTGTACTACCCGTATCATCAATATTAATCAAGCAGGACGTAGGGTTTTACCTCCATCAAGAGGGCCCGAACCTGGGTAAAACATCGTGTCCCCTGCCTCCTGTTACCTTCCGCCTTAGTCGCACAGTTCGGGACCCCCAACCCGAGATCCGCCGGTTTTGACACCGACAGCTTCCGACCCCTTCTTCCTCCCTACGGTATTGTGGCCAAGTGCGGCCTCCCGACGCCATCTTTGCCACATGCCGACGACCCTCAGGTATATATTCCTTCGAAATCTACCTTGCTCTATTGTCCCAGCTCCCTTCGTGTGGATCCTTTTCTACGTCTGTCCGCTGTTCCAAAGCCACCTAGACTTCTACTATTATTAGAAGTAAAGCTAGTTCATACAGTCGACTCAAAGCGTTGGTTCAAACAGGGAAGAAAGTGGGAAAGTTGTAGCATGAATCTAGGACTTGGTTCTAAGAGGAAACGGGGGAAAGTAGTAATATATGTCACTGTTTAAATAACCGTATTTCGTATTTGCGCAAACAGGGATGTCTGCCTCCATATCGTTTCAGGATGTCTGTCTCCGTATCATTTCTATCCGCGCAATCAAAAGCACACACCTCAGTTTTAGTACAACTGTGCAAAATGAGATGGCTATCCCTCATTGCTGTCGTCTAACCTCCCGTCCTCAAGGTATCCCTACATTGGTAGTAACTAAGGTAGAATGACCAACACAATCTAAAAGAAGCTGATTCGTACGTTTTACTTCCTGATTGCAGTGTAGGGACGAGCGAAAACAACCGCATCCTAGTCCGAAATGCACTTTCTACCAGTTCATCCATGGACCGAGGACTAGCTGGCACGGCTGCAGGCGGTTTTTTGGATAGGTGCGCAGACAAGAGGCATTGTGGTCTGCTTATTTCTGCAAATAGCGGTGCTTAAATTTAATGGAATGCACAAGCATTTCAGCTGGTTAGTACACTGCATGGTTCAGTTCATCATTCCAGCTGAGAGCACAATTATAATTGGTTATTCTGGAATAAGAGAACCTAACCCTGAATGGTGGCAATAAGAAAAAACCAGAGTGAACTCCAGGAAATTTAAGCCTCCCGGGAGGCCCTTTGCTCAGAGAAGCCTTGCTTTTTTCCTGATTTGTAAACCTTCTCACAACTTTGTCTTTTGTTGTGAACTAGTATATGTTTGTTATGTTCTATGAATCATTGAGATGTATAAAATTGCTTAACTTATGTTTTTCAAGTTTTTTATGAAGACGAGTTTAATGTGAGTGTTCCACATGAGCGCTGGACTAGCGTGTGAACGTTTGGAATTTATTACATTGTGGCCTCAATTAACTGCATGAACCATTGTAACAAGATACATAGTTGCTTATATGTCAGACAGCAAATTGTTGATTGTTAGCTGGTCGATAGCCTAGTGTTGAAGTGAGCTGAGCCAATGTGTTGTGTTTTGCACAACTGCTTACAAGTGGGGTAGCACCAACAGTGTTTACAAGTACTTATGTATACGTCGGCGCATGGTTCTCGAACGAGTGCTCTATTTCATCAAAACACACACTGCTCGTATGATAAATCGTGACAACTTATGTCTTACCATGCCATATTCATGAAAAAACTAGTGAGGATGCATCTGTTTCGGCAACAATTACGATGGTTCTCACATGATTCACGGGCACACAAAAGTAGCATCAGTTCCCATAGACGGATTCAAACAGAGTACTATCCCTAGAGGGGTCGATAACAGGCAAGATTCGGATAATTAGACACAATCCAAACTACTATTAAACACTAGCTGGGGCAACTATTTCATGCCTCGATCTAATTTGGGCTGGACACAAGACGGACCTTGCCATGAACATCATCAAGGACGTCTCGCAGCAGCTCAATCCTGTGAACCTTCATGAAGACAACCTTGTGGCCTTGCCACTGATAAACTTGTTTGTGGAGGCATGCCACGTCATCTTCATGCGTAAGCTTGACAAGAACAGTATGCCTCACAAACGAAGGAGTAGCTTTGAACTTCTTGTGCTTCAGTACACCCTGGACAACACGCCTGACAACAGTGAGGCTGGAATACAACTCTTCATTGGTATAACGGCAAATGGCTTCCAGGATCCAACAGCCTAAGAACTCTGTTTTCCCAGTGCGTATATTCAGGTCGTCCGCCTCATAGTGAGTGACATGTACAACCACACAATCCTTGTCTGCATCAGGGCTCTAATTGAAACAGAAACAAATTCTGAATTACTTTTTAGTATAAGCAACACAAGTTATTTAAACCACTATGTATAGCATGGCATCAAAGCTAATAAAATTTTGCATTATTAATCACCACATACTTCCTTTTCTAAAAAAAATCACCACATACTTAGATGAAAAACCACAATCAAGATCGGCAAAGAAGGAAATCACCTTGGGCAGCTCAGCGGGGGGGGGGGGGGGGGGCACATCTTCGAAGGGGGAAAACTGCTCCTGCAGTGCCACGGGGGTTGTAACCTCAAACGGGGCGTTGACCATCTCAGTAGTGGCCGTGAGCGTATCTGGGGTCGGCTTGGTGGTTGCCTCCATCTTCTTGGAGCTCTCTATCTCGTGGGGATCAGCCTCCCGTGTCTGCTGCAATATCGGCAGATCTTTGCCTGGTTCTCCTTGGTCCATCATGAAACTGACGAATATTAGGAGACCACTGAAAGGAAAACACAATCGCAATGACAATGAAACAAAAAAGAGAGTGAGGATCGGTTACTGCTTTGCAAAAGTTCTTTTTTTTCTGAACGAAAATATACCAACATCACGAATCAGCTTAACTTCCCTTCGTTCGCAGAGAAGAACAGTGGCAGATGCGAGTGTTGCCTTTCTTGAAGACGGTGAGGGAGAAGGGGATTCAGCGAAGAGTGAAATGGTGGTTGCTTCGTCCGTCAAACTTAGACTGCGGGGAGGTGGGGTTTTGTGATACGACGGCTCGTTACTGCCACGCTACGACCAGGGTGACTCTCCGCCTACATACTGCCTTCTAATTTGGTGGATGGCATTTGGGCCCGCGCGCTGCATGGCCTGCATGTCGATGAACAAAAGTATAACGGCATTCAGTAGAGGGAGACGTTTCAATGACCTAGGAGGAGCCAGAAGCGGTAGAGTGTCTCCACTGTACTAGTAGTAATTGTTTTTCTGGGAGGCTGTAGAGTGTCTCCACTGTACTAGTAGTAATTGTTTCTCTGGGCCCAAGAAAAAACAGCCCATCCACACTAGTAAATAGTAAAATCAATTCAAAAGCCCATATATTTACTTAATTGACGGATGGTTATGTCGAAGAGCAAAAAAAGGAGTTTCAGGTGGGCAAAAGAGCTTCTGAACGTGCCAGGCTTCTATTTACAACATATTGTGGTCATAATCCAGTAAATTTTATGACCCAGGATGTTCATTCTATGAACCTGACCGATCCATTTGACTGTGACTGCTGAAAACAGTGCTGGTGTTAGATGTTGTTGCCCTTTTCAATCTGGTGTTTTGTAAACCTGATGAACAATTAACCCACGTGCTTTTGTACAGTTTGTAAGCTGGAGTTAGATGTTCCTGCCCTTTTCAACTCGGCTGTGACTATCATATTTTATTTGAAACAAGGCAAATGGCTTGCCATTCGTTTAATTTAGAGTGAAATATTGTAACAAATCCCAACCAAGGGAAATAACATCACTCTCGCCGGCTGCTTGAGCTCACTGTGCATTACAGAAGCCAAGTGATTAGCCCCCACCAGCAGCCACAAACTTATTTCGAATTAGCACATCAAATGGGCTGTAAATTTTCATAGGAAAGGCTACATGACCATGACAGGTTTGGATTCTGACATTTGGGACCCGCGAGGAAATAGCCTATCCAAGGTGGTGTCGACTTACTAGCCAGTCAACAAATGATTCTGCCTACCAGCCGTTGGATTGACATCCAACATCTGTCGTGTATCTTCTATCTCTTGTCTTCTTCTTCCTCCAGCCGCCCAAACCAAACCACCTCGTCGGCTCCGCCTGCTCCCGCCTCCCTTGGCTGGCTGCGCCTCCACCGCCCTACCGTACGTACCCTCCAACGTTGGCCAGTCCCTCCCTCTATTCCCCCACACGTCATGTTATTCTCCGGCGACGTCAGCCCCAACACGCACCCGCGCCCGAACTAGTCAACCCTCGTACTCCCCTCCGCCTGCGACTAGATCGGCACATCTTCAACGGCTCCTGTTCGTTCCGTCAGAGGCCTCACCGTCGTCCTCCGCCTTGCGGCCTTGGTTCGCTCGTCGTGTGTGGTGTGCCGCCCTCTTGTGTTGTCAACGTCGTCAACAACCGAGAGGAACAAGGAGATGATTGTACGTGGAGAGGATGACAGTAGGGACCCACCAGCGTCATGGCAGTACGCAAGCAAGTGTCTCTATAGTACAAGCCCAAAAATATGGTTCCTCCTAAAGGTTGGACATCTGGGGCTCACGCCATTGTCAACGTAGTCAATAAACGAGAGAATTACACTACGAGCGGCTGACACCAGGGACCTAGCAAGTCGCGTATTTTTTTTGAGGAAAAAGCAGTTGTTATTTATACTAGTTTTAGCGACGGATTGGGGTAACAACGGGGTTGTGCGGGGGCTGTGGCCCGTCTAGCCAGGGTTTTATTTATGTTTACCACATCATGAGCCCAGTTGTGTTTTTTTCTTGCTGAAAATGGCTAGCCCGGTTCTATTTTTTTTAAGAAATACCCAAACAAGGCCTACTTGCTTTATCGGCCTTGCTGGGCTGCAAATCTTTCAAGACGAGGGGAGTTTCATTCGGTTTGCCCTAGAAATGGGATGTACATTTTTAAAACACATCAAACCGGGAATTAGTTTCAATTTTTTTCATTACAAGATCTTAAATTCCATTGTTTTTTATGCGTGGACCATTATTTGGATTTTATATTTATATAAATTATTTTTCAAAATAGTTTGAATGTGAATCGATATTTCTGGATTAAAAATAGTTGACCGCACTGAAATATGCAAAATTTCGTATACTTTTTAACCGTGGCCACAATATGGGGTGTAATGCTAACAAAAAGAAGATGGGCTCCAAAAAAATTCTTAAGAATTAGCAAATGGGTTGTACATTATTAGAAATAATGGCAGATGGGATGTATGCTGTTTTCCATAGTTTGAGGCTGACTTGTGCACCTACTACAGGTTGATGCGTATGCTTTCATAAAAAAAAGGTTGACACACATGAAATGCCCTGTTAACTTAGTCAACACACGAGAGCAGTGACTGTTGGATGTCCATCCAACGGCCGTCATGCTTCTTCAATCTCTGCTCTTCATGCTCCAGCCGCTCAACCAAGCGCCGGAGGGACTGCCTGCTCCCTCCTCCCGCGGCCGGCTATGCTACCGCGCAGGCCTCACGGCCCCACCGTACTCCCATCGCTGGCCTAGGCATCCCTCTACTCACCCACACATGTTGTTATTCTCTAGCGACGGCAGACGAACCAGTAAACCCTCGTACTCCTCCGTGTGGGAAACAACTGCCGAGTATTCTCTGGCTCCGTGTCGTTCCCTTCCTAGGCCTCACTGTCGTCCACCGCCCTGGTGCTCTCGGCGCGGCCTGGTCAACGTGGTCAATGAACGACATCCATCGGAAGTGGACTGTACGTGGAGAGGCTGACAGCTGGGTCCACGACCGCACACAAGGAAATGCCTCCTTATTACGCGCAAAATAACGATTCCTCCATCTGACAGCTAGGACCCACAGGAAGGGCCTCTGTATTTCGTGAAAAAAACGTTCCCCCCGCTGACAGGTTGGACCCACCAGCTATATCTTCGCACGCAAGGAAGTGCCTCCTTATTACGCCCAAAAAAATGAATACCCCCTGCTAGCTGGGACCCACCATATTGTTGGGCTGACTTGTGGGCCTACTAAGTGACGGGGACGGAGGGCTTTGTCAACTTAGTCAATACTCCAGTGACCGTATGATGTCCATCCAACGGCCATAGTGATGCTTCAACCTCTGGTCTTCTTGCTCCAGGCGCCCAAAGCAGCGCCGGTCGTGCCGCCTGCTCCTGCCTCCCGTGGCCAGCTGTGCTACCGCGGAGGCCTCACCGCCCCCATACTACTCCCACCACTGGCCAGGCCATCCCTCCACTCACCCACACCCCCTGTTATTCTGCGGCGACGGCAGCCTCACACCGCAGCCGAACAAGTGAACGCTCGTACTCCTCTCCGTGTGGGCATCCACTGCCGCGTCTTGCCCGGCTCCGTGTCGTCCCCTTCCTAGGCCTCGCCGTCGTCCACCGTTGTGGTGCTCTCGGCGCGGCGTGGTTAATGTGGTCAGCGACCGACTTCCATCGGAAGAGCACTGTACGTGGAGAGGCTGGCAGATGGGTCCACGGCAGCCGCAAGGAAGTGCCTCCTTATTACGCGGAAAATAATTATTCCTCCACCTGACAGCGGGGACCCACCAGACGGGCCACCAGTATTTTGCAAAAAAAATCATTTCCCCCTGACTGCTGGGACCCACCGGACGGGCCACCGTATTTCGCGAAAAAACATTCCCCCCGCTGTCAGCTCGGACCCACCGGAAGTGCCTCCTTATTACGCACAAAAAATGAATACTCCCCCAGCTAGCTGGGACCCACCTTGGTGGGAGGCTGACTTGTGGGCCTACTAAGTTGACGGGGACAAAGGGCTTTGTCAACTTAGTCAATATGAACGATTCTATCTCCAGTGACTGTACAATGTCCATCCAACGGCCGTAGTGCTTCTTCAACCTCTGGTCTTCTTGCTCTAGCCGCCCAAAGCAGCGAAGGTCGTGCCGCATGCTCTTGCCTCCCGTGGCTGGCTGTGCTGCCGCAGAGGCCTCACCACCCCCTACTATTCCCACCGCTCGTCAGGCCCTGCGGCGACGACAGCCTCACACCACAGCCGAACCAGTGAACCCTCGTACTCCTCTCTGTGCGGGCTTCCACTGCCGTGTCTTCCCCGGCTCCGCGTCGTCCCCTAACTAGGCCTCGCTGTCGTCCACTGCTGTGGTGCTCTCCGAGCTGCGTGGTCAACGTGGTCAAGGAATGACTTCCATCGGAAGAGTACTCTACGTGGAGAGGCTGATAGCTGGGTCCACGGCCACAGCCCAGTTTTTTGTGATTTGCCAAGTAAGTCGCTTTGGCAGGCCTGTTGGGTTGCAAATCTTTCAAGACCAGGAGAGATTTCATCGGCTGGCCGAGAAAATGGCCCATCAGTAATGAGAAATGGGTTGTACATTTTTGAAACACATCAAACCAACAATAGTTTCAAATATCTTTTTTTAATTTCAAGATTTTAAATTACATTAATTTTTATGCGTGGAGAATTTGTTGGATTTTATATTGATATACATTTATTTTTAAAATCAGTTTGAATGTGAGTCGAAATTTCGGGATTAAAAACAGTTCGGACTGCACCGAAATATGCAAAATTTCGTATAATTTTTTAACCGTGGCCACAATATGGGATGTAATGCTAACGAAAAGAATATGGGCTCCAAAAAAACCTTAAGAATTAGCAAATGGGCTGTAAATTATTAGAAATAATGGCAGATGGGTTGTATGCTGTCTTCCACAGATTTGAGGCGTTTCTAAAAAAAGGTTGACGCACAAGCACTCATTGTTGGATGTCCATCCAACGGCCGTCGTGCTTCTTCAATCTCTGCTCTTCCTGCTCCAGCCGCTCAAACAAGCGCCGGCGGGACTGCCTGCTCCCTCCTCCCTGTGACCGGCTGTGCTGCCGCGCAGGCCTCACCGCCCCACTGTACTCCCATCGCTGGCCAAGCCATCCCTCTACTCACCCACACCTGCTGTTATTCTCCGGCGAAGGCAGACAAACCGGTAAACCCTCATACAATCGTACTCCACTCCACGTGGGAAACAACTGCCGAGTCTTCCCTGCCTCCGTATCGTCCCCTTCCTAGGCCACGCCGTCGTCCACCGCCGTGGTGCTCTCGGCGCGGCGTGGTCAATGTGGTCAACGACCGACTTCCATGGGAAGAGTACTGTGCTTGGAGACGCTGACAGCTGAGTCCACGGCCACAGCAAGGAAGTGCCTCCTTATTACCCGCAAAATAATTATTCCTCCACCTGACAGCGGGGACCCACCGGACGGGCCACCGTATTTCGTGAAAAAAACGTCCCCCCCCTAACTGTTGGGACCCACTAGCTACGCCTTCGCACGCAAGGAAGTGTGTCTGGGCAAAAAAAAACGATTCGCCCCCCTGACTGCTGGGACCCACCAGCTACATCTTCGCACGCAAGAAAGTGTCTGACAGTCGGGACCCACCTGGTCGAAGCATACGTAGCGTTGTCATTCTGGTCCCGAACCTGTACGTACATATATACTGGTGGATGTAGAGGCGCACACGTGTCGTAGTAGAGGCACGCACGTAGCATGTACACGTACTTACAGGGGCCAGGGTGCAAGAAAGAAAATACGGCCATGTATGTGTATGGCCAGGGCTCGTTGACATGGCTGGGTCGGAACGGAGAAACAGCATCGTCGTCGTGTTCATGGGGAGGCAACGGAATGCATCGTGTTCATGGGGAGGCAACGGAACGCGTGGGAGCCAACCGGCTGGGTCGGAACAGAATGTGTGGTCGTGTTCATCGGGAGGGCTTGGACGGAACAGGCGATGGAAATAAGGCCTGGCGTACTGCACAACAGAGGAAACGACCTTGTGTTCAACCAGCCATGTTCGAAATGGGATCCTGTTCATCGGGAGGGGTCTGGCGTACCGCAAAACGGAAGAAACGGACCTCCTACGGTCGAAACGGGGGTCCTGTTGATCAGGAGGGGTGTGGCGTACCGCAAAACGGACAAAACGGACTTGTGTTGGAGCGCTACGGTCGAAACGGGGGTCCTGTTCATCGGGAGGGGTGTGGCGTACCGCAAAACGGGACTCCACGGGATACTGTTCATCTCCACCGTCGACCTCCTCCAGCCTCCACGGGCTACCGTCGACCTCCTTCAGCCTCCACGGGCTCCAGTTCATCCAGCCTCCACCGTGCGCTACTCCACCGGCTACTGTTCAACCACCCCTCCACGGGCACCCCTCCACCGTCTACTGTTCATCCAGCCCTCCACACCATGGGGTCCTGTTCAACCACCCCTCCACGGGCACCCCTCCACCGTCTACTATTCATCCAGCCCTCCACCACACCACGGGGTCCTGTTCATCCAGAGGCAACTCCACCGCTCACTGTTCATCCACCCCCCCCCGCAACGCTCACTGTTCATCCAATCGATCGGCTTCAGTTAGCAGCAGTAGCGAAGGAATCGCTCGATCGGGTTCAGTTAACAGCCATCGATCGATTGCTCGGGTTCAGTAACGCGTAGCCTGCAGTGCAATCGCTCGGGTTCAGTTAGAGCCCAATGCCTCGCTCGGGTTCAGTTAGAGCCAACGCCTCGCACACACGCGTGTACGTGTACGAGAGAAACGCGCATTGCTCGGCCACCGACCTCCCACCATAACCGGGAACTCCCCGAAATTTTCCTCCCCCTCGCTTCTACCACGGTTTTTTCCGTCATGGACGGCTCAAATTTTTTGTCATTATTTTTTGTCATAGAAGTAGGAGCCCACCACATCTATGATGATACCGGGTTTTGTCACAATTATCGTCATAGAAGAGTCATATGTATGACAGAAAAAATTTCGTTCGGCCCAAAATGTCACGGATGTGTCTTTTTTTTGTAGTGCATGTACGAAAACGGAGTCCGGAGAGCACACAAGGTGCTCACGAGGTAGGGGGGCGCGCCCAGTAGGGTAGGGGGCGCCCTCCACCCTCGTGTCCTTCCCGGACTGCTTCTTATTTTTCTATTTTTCTAAATATTCCAAAACGGAGAAATATTGCCTTAAAAATTATTTTGGAGTTGGTTTACTTACCGTGCCACATACCTATTCCTTTTCGGAGTCTAGAACGTTTCGGAAAGTGTCCCTTATGTATTTCTCTGGGGTTACGGTTTCAATAACATTGGTTTCAACATTTATGGGATTACCTGAGATATAATGTTTGATACTTTGACCGTTCACCACCGTCGGATTTGTGCCTTCGAAGTTGTTGATTTTTATGGCACCAGAATGATAGACCTCCTAGATAATGTAAGGGCCTTCCCATTTAGAGAGAAGTTTTCCTGTAAAAAATCTTAAACGAGAGTTGTATAGCAATACATAATCACCTACATTAAACTCACGCTTTTGTATCCTTTTGTCATGCCATCTTTTAACTTTTTCTTTAAACAACTTGGAATTTTCATAGGCTTGGGTTCTCCATTCATCAAGTGAGCTAATATCAAATAACCTCTTCTCACCGGCAAGTTTGAAATCATAATTAAGTTCTTTAATAGCCCAATATGCCTTGTGTTCTAGTTCGAGGGGTAAGTGACATGCTTTTCCATAAACCATTTTATACGGAGACATACCCATAGGATTTTTATATGCAGTTCTATAGGCCCACAATGCATCATCAAGTTTCTTGGACCAATTTTTTCTAGATCTATTAACAGTCTTTTGCAAAATTAATTTGAGCTCTCTATTACTCAATTCTACTTGACAACTAGACTGAGGATGATAAGGAGATGCAATTCTATGATTAACATCATATTTAGCAAGCATTTTACGGAAAGCACCATGAATAAAATATGAACCACCATCAGTCATTAAATATCTAGGGACTCCAAATCTTGGAAAAATAACTTCTTTAAGCATTTTAATAGAGGTGTTATGATCAACACTACTAGTTGGAATAGTTTCTACCCACTTAGTAACGTAATCAACAGCAACTAAAATATGTGTATATCCATTAGAGGAAGGAAAAGGTCCCATATAATCAAAGCCCCAAACATCAAATGGTTCAATAACGAGTGAATGGATCATAGGCATTTCTTGATGTCTACTAATATTACCTATTCTTTGACATTCATCGCAAGATAAAACAAACTTACGGGTATCTTTGAAGAGAGTAGGCCAATAAAAACCAGATTGCAATACCTTATGTGCAGTTCTATCTCCAGCATGGTGTCCTCCATAAGCTTCGGAGTGACACTTGCGTAGGATCCGTTCCTGTTCATGCTCAGGTAGACAACGTCTAATAACACCATCTACTCCTTCTTTATAAAGATGTGGGTCATCCCAAAAGTAATGCCTCAAATCATAGAAGAACTTTTTCTTTTGTTGGTATGTGAAACTAGGTGGTATAAACTTAGCAACAATGTAATTAGCATAGTCAGCATACCATGGAGCAGTATGAGAAGCATTTATGACATTTAATTGCTCATCGGGAAAGCTATCATCAATAGGTAGTGGGTCATCAAGCACATTTCCTAACCTAGACAAGTTGTCTGCAACGGGGTTCTCAGCTCCCTTTCTATCAACAATATGTAAGTTAAATTCTTGTAGCAAGAGAACCCATCTAATAAGTCTAGGTTTAGCATCTTTCTTCTCCATGAGATATTTAATAGCAGCGTGATCAGTGTGAATAGTTACTTTAGAATCAACAATATAAGGTCTGAACTTATCACAAGAAAATACAACTGCTAAGAATTCTTTTTCAGTGGTAGCATAATTTCTTTGAGAATTGTCTAGGGTTTTACTAGCATATTGAATAACATTTAATTTCTTGTCAACTCTTTGCCCTAGAACAACACCTACAGCATAATCACTAGCATCACACATAATTTCAAAGGGTAAATTCCAATCAGGTGGCTGAACAATAGGTGCAGAGATCAATGCTTTCTGAAGTATTTCAAATGATTCTACACAATAATCATCAAAGACAAATGGTACATCTTTTTGTAATAAATTAGTCAGAGGCCAAGAAATTTTTGAGAAGTCCTTAATGAACCTCCTATAAAATCCGGCATGACCAAGGAAACTTCTTATACCTTTGATGTCCTTGGGACATGGCATCTTCTCAATAGCATCAACTTTGGCTTTATCAACCTCAATACCTCTTTCAGAAACTTTGTGCCCCAGGACAATACCTTCATTAACCATAAAGTGGCACTTTTCCCAATTCAAGACAAGATTAGTTTCTTCACATCTCTACAAAACTCGATCAAGGTTGCTCAAGCAATCATCAAAAGAAGATCCATAGACGGAGAAATCGTCCATGAAAACCTCACAAATCTTTTCACAGAAGTCAGAGTATATAGCCATCATGCATATTTGGAAGGTAGCAGGTGCATTACATAGACCAAAAGGCATGCGTCTATAAGAAAAAGTACCAAAGGGCATGTAAAAGTAGTCTTTGATTGATCTTTGGCTGACACGGGTATTTGAGAGAAACCAGAATAACCATCTAGAAAGCAAAAATGTGTATGTTTGGATAATCTTTCTAGCATTTGATCGATAAAAGGTAAGGGGTAATGATCCTTTTTAGTTGCCTTATTTAATTTGCGGAAATCAATTACCATCCTATAACCTGTAATAATTCTTTGAGGAATCAATTCATCTTTATCATTAGGAACAACAGTAATACCTCCCTTCTTAGGGACACAATGGACAGGGCTTACCCACTGACTATCAGCAACGGGATAAATTATACCTGCCTCAAGGAGCTTTAGTATTTCCTTTCTTACCACTTCTTTCATTTTAGGATTCAGCCGGCGTTGATGATCACGAACTGGTTTAGCATCTTCTTCCAAATTAATTTTATGTTGACATAGAGTGGGACTAATGCCCTTAAGATCATCAAGAGTATACCCAATAGCAGCACGGTGCTTCTGCAGAGTTTTCAATAATCTCTCTTCCACATGCTCTGAAAGGTTAGCACTAATAATAACAGGATATATCTTTTTCTCATCAAGATAAGCATATTTAAGAGTATCAGGTAACGGTTTAAGCTCAAACACTGGATCACCCTTGGGTGGAGGAGGATCCCCTAGGATTTCAACAAGAAAATTGTGTTTCAGAATAGGTTCCTGTTTAAAGAATACTTCATCTATTTCCCTTCTTTCATTCATAAACATGTCATTTTCATGGTCTAGCAAATATTGTTCTAAAGGATCACTAGGAGGTACGACAATAGAAGCAAGACCAATAATTTCATCCTTACTAGGTAATTCTTCTTCACGGTGTTGTCTACTAAATTTAGAGAAATTAAATTCATGAGTCATATCATCTAAACCGATAGTAACAACATCCCTTTTGCAATCTATTGTAGCATTAACAGTGTTCAGGAAGGGTCTGCCAAATATAATGGGACAAAAGCTATCTTGTTGGGAACCAAGAACAAGAAAATCAGCAGGATATTTAGTTTTCCCACACAAGACTTCAACATCTCTAACAATTCCCATTGGCGAAATAGTATCTCTATTGGCAAGTTTAATTGTAATATCAATATCTTCTATCTCAGCAGGTGCGATATCATGCATAATTTCTTTGTATAAGGAATGAGGTATTGCGCTAGCACTAGCACCCATATCACATAAACCATGATAACAATGATCTCCTATTTTAACAGAAATAACAGGCATGCCTACCACAGGTCTAGGTTTATCTTTAGCACAGGGTTTAGCAATTCTAGCAGTTTCATCACAGAAATAAAAAACATGCCCATCAATATTATCGGATAAGAGATCTTTAACAATAGCAATATTAGGTTCAACTTTAACTTGCTCAGGAGGTGTATATGTTTTAATATTGCTTTTACGAACCACAGTTGAAGCTTTAGCATGATCCTTTATCCTAACAGGAAAAGGTGGTTTCTCAACATATGCAGTAGGAACAATAGGATCATTATAAGTGACAATCTTTTCTTCAAATTTAATAGGTGCAGCTACTTTTACTTCTATGGGAGGATGATATTTAAACCACTTCTCCTTGGGGAGATCAACATAAGTAGCAAAAGATTCACAGAAAGAAGCTACGATCTCAGAGTCAAGCCCATATTTAGTGCTAAATTTACAGAAAACATCGGTATCCATAAAAGATTTAACACAATCAAAACTAGGTGTCATACCTGACTCCTTACCTTTGTCGAGGTCCCAATCTTCAGAGTTGCGTTTAATTCTTTCCAATAAATCCCAGTTGAATTCAATAGTCTTCATCATAAAAGAGCCAGCACAAGAAGTATCGAGCATGGTGCGATTGTTATCAGAAAGCCGAGCATATAAATTTTGAATAATAATTTCTCTTGAGAGCTCATGATTGGGGCATGAATATAACATTGATTTAAGCCTCCCCCAAGCTTGAGCGATGCTTTCTCCTTCGCGAGGCCAAAAATTATATATATAATTGCAATCACGATGAACAAGATGCATAGGATAAAACTTCTGATGAAATTCCAATTTCAATCGTTTTTTTAATTCCAAGACACCATATCATCACATAGCCTATACCATGTCGATGCATCTCCCTTCAAAGATAAAGGGAAGACCTTCTTCTTAATAACATCTCCGGGTACACCTGCAAGCTTAAATAATCTACAAACTTCATCCACATATATTAGATGCTCCTCAGGATGTTTTGTTCCATCTCCTAAAAAGGGATTAGCTAGCAGTTTTTCTATCATACCCGAAGGAATTTCGAAGCAGACATTTTCATTTTCAGTAGGTTCAGTAGGTTGAGGAGCAACTCTTTGCTCTACTGGTCCGGGTGAAGATACTCCGAACAAGCCCCTCAGAGGATTACTTTCCATAGTAACAAGTGATAGTAAATTTCAGCACACTATATAAATTTTTCCTTACCAAATTCCACCTACCAAAGGAGCTTCACTCCCTGGCAACGGCGCCAAAAAAGAGTCTTGATGACCCACAAGTATAAGGGATCTATCGTAGTCCTTTCGATAAGTAAGAGTGTCGAACCCAACGAGGAGCAGAAGGAAATGATAAGCGGTTTCCAGCAAGGTATTCTCTGCAAGTACTGAAATAAGTGGTAACAGATAGTTTTGTGATAGGATAATTTGTAACGAGCAACAAGTAACAAAAGTAAGTAAAGTGCAGCAAGGTGGCCCAATCCTTTTTGTATCAAAGGACAAGCCTAGAAAAACTCTTATATAGAGAAAAGCGCTCCCGAGGACACATGGGAATATCGTCAAGCTAGTTTTCATCACGCTCATATGATTCGCGTTCGGTACTTTGATAATTTGGTATGTGGGTGGATCGGTGCTTGGGTACTGCCCTTACTTGAACAAGCATCCCACTTATGATTAACCTCTATTCCAAGCATCCGCAACTACAACAAAAGTATTAAGGTAAACCTAACCATATCATGAAACATATGGATCCAAATGAGCCCCTTACGAAGCAGCGCATAAACTAGGGTTTAAGCTTATGTCACTCTAGCAACCCATCATCTACTTATTACTCCCCAATGCCTTCCTCTAGGCCCAAATAATGGTGAAGTGTCATGTAGTCGACGTTCACATAACACCACTAGAGGAGAGACAACATACATCTCATCAAAATATCGAACGAATACCAAATTCACATGACTACTAATAGCAAGACTTCTCCCATGTCCTCAGGAACAAAAGTAACTACTCACAAAGCATAAACATGTTCATAATCAGAGGGGTATTAATATGCATATAGGATCTGAACATATGATCTTCCACCAATTAAACCAACTAGCATCAACTACAAGGAGTAATTAACACTACTAGCAACCTACTAGCACCAATCCCGTACTTGGAGACAAGAATTGGTTACAAGAGATGAACTAGGGTTTTGAGAGGAGATGATGCTGATGAAGATGTTGATGGAGATTGCCCTCTCCCGATGAGAGGAGCGTTGGTGATGACGATGGTGATGATTTCCCCCTCCGGGAGGGAAGTTCCCGGGCAGAACAGCTCCGCCAGAGCCCTAGATTGGTTCCGCCAAGGTTCCGCCTCGTGGCGGCGGAGTTTCGTCCGAGAAGATGGCTTATGATATTTTTTCCATCGAAAGACTTCATATAGCAGAAGATGGCCACCGGAGGGCCACTAGGGGGCCCACGAGGTAGGGGGCGTGCCCAGGGGGTAGGGAGCGCCCCCACCCTCGTGGGCAGGGTGTGGCCCCCCTGGTGAATTTTTTCTGCTGAGTATTTTTTTATATATTCTGAAAACGTCTTCTGTGAAGTTTCAGGACTTTTGGAGCTGTGTAGAATAGGTCTCTAATATTTGCTCCTTTTCCAGCCCAGAATCCCAGCTGCCGGCATTCTCCCTCTTTATGTAAACCTTGTAAAATAAGAGACAATAGGCATAAGTATTGTGACATAATGTGTAATAACAGCCCATAATGCAATAAATATCAATATAAAAGCATGATGCAAAATGGACGTATCAATTAGCACTAATGTTGAACTACTTGGATGAGTCGCCAGGAACAAAATCAACCATCTTGGTATCATCCGTTGATTTAAACTTTCAAACTGGATCATGCTCTGTGTTTGGATTATTCAAAGATGTCATATCTGCAGGGTCAACATTGTCCTTGTAAAATTTTAACTCCTCCGTTGCGCAAACTGACTCAGCATAAGCCGCATCCCCTTCTTCACATTCCAGAGCTATCTTACGGCTCCCATGCACTGTAATGGTTCCTTTTTGACCCGACATCTTGAGCTATAGATACACGTAACACGACCGCGCCATGTGGTGAAGCTATGTATCTAGGGTAGGGTCATGGACCTGTCCAAACTGACCTACCCAAGGACATCTCCAGAAGAAATCATCTTTCAATCGACTTGAAGGTGTCTCACTCGACAGACTTGAAGATACTCGACCAAGAAGCAATCACTCGACCAAGACCAAGCCACTCGACGGTCAGGTGACCTAAAGGCACTCCGCATGCTAACGGTCGGTTATTAAATAGCTTTTATGGTTATCATAGCACTTTATTACTAGCGTTACCAGTAACGCCTTGCCTTAATGTACATTGAACCCTTTGTATCTTGGGTTGGCCGGGGTCTTGGCGCACTCTATATAAGCCACCCCCTCCTCTGAAACAAGGGTTCGCACGCCTGTAATTCACACACGCATAATCTAGTCGACCGCCTCCGGGCTCCGAGACGTAGGGCTATTACTTCCTCCGAGAAGGGCCTGAACTCGTAAATCTTGCGTTCCTACAACTCCTCTATAGCTAAGATCTCGTCTCTCCATACTTACCCCCCTACATCACTGTCAGACTTAGAACCACGACAGTTGGCGCCCACCGTGGGGCTTGTGTTTTAGCATTTCGTTGGAGGAGTTGCGATCTTTTCCGACCCGAATCATCATGGTTTTCGGCGGAGTTTTGGTGGAGGGCCACGAGATCCGTCTCGGCGCGCTCACATTCATCACTGACGACTCCGCGTGGCTTCAGGAGGCTCCGCTCGACGTGGACGCACTCCCTGTCCGCGGGGCAACACACTTTAGCGCGTGCGTCCGTGGCGTTCTCCTGCGGCAACCGTCGACCCCCTACCGGTTGGCTCCTGTGTTGTCCTCCCTCCCAGTTTCCCGCTGGCGCAAGCGCTCTGGTCGGTCGAGACTCCAGCGGTGGGTGAGACACGCGGTGGCACGCCAGTCGGCCACCCCTCAAGTCGCGGCGATCGAGCCCGACGAATCTCTCTATGGCCTGTTTGACCTGTCGACCGGCTCCGCAGAGACCGCATCCGAGTGCGACAGCAGCGATCCGGCGGCGGAGGTTCTGATGGTCGATGGACCTCCCAGTCCTCCCGGTTTTCCCCGCACCGACGGAGGCGCGGGTGGAGGCGACCCGTCGCATCCTCATGAGGAATATCTTCCTGAGCCTCTCATGTCGCTGCAGAGAGAAGAACTTCGCCGCCGGAACATGGATGCATTGCACACTCCCATCATTGGAGAAACCCCCGAGTCTCGTGCCTTGGAGGACGCGCGCCTGGCAAACTTGGCCGAGCGCACTCGACTGGAGAACCTCCAGCGAGCACTCGACAAGCGTGCGCGACAAAGGGTTCCCGAATCTAGTCGACGTCAGCTCTTCCCGCCCCCGCAGGTATATCGAACTCCGATTTAGAATTTAGCAGCGGCAGCCCGCATAGAAGAGTCGATTCAACCTTCCTAGTCGGAGGCTGGCAGAGGCTTGCTGCAGATCAGAGCGTTGCTCCGGGTAGCAGGAGACCAGAATTCCGCTGTTTCTCAGTCATGGAACAGGATTCACAGTAGATCCGTTGCCACAGGCACGGTCCAGTCGGCTCATAGCCCAAGATCGCCCCCGAGGCGTGAGGGACGTGGGGACTGGCGTAATCAGCACGGTAACTGTGAGCAATATGATCACCGATTCGATCGTGATGATCGACGTCGAGTGCCCACCCCTCCCCCGAGGAGCGGGTCGTATGCGCCTCGACAACAGGATGATAGGCGCCCTCGTAGTGTTGGGCGAAGGATTCCAGTCGACTCCAGGGAGCCAGGCTTCGATGCAAGATCCATTCTCGTTCAAGGTTTGGTTGACAGGAACAGAGCTCACCGGGAAGGGCACGACAGAGATGCTCCTACCAGCAGCAGAGCACATGTTTTGGGGCCAGAGTGCTTTAGTAGAGCCATCAGGGCCGCTGTGATTCCTCCCAACTTCAGGTTGGCGACTGGAGTCAGCAAGTTCACCGGCGAGTCCAAGCCCGATACTTGGCTTGAAGACTACCGAGTGGCCGTCCAGATTGGCGGCGGCAATGATGAGGTGTCCATGAAGCACCTGCCTCTCATGTTGGAGGGCTCGGCCAGAGCGTGGCTGAACCAGTTAGCACCGAGCAGCATTTACACTTGGGAAGATCTCGCCCGAGTGTTTGTCACCACATTCGAAGGAACATGCAAACGACCGGCAGGGTTGACGGAACTGCGGTCCTGCGTGCAGAAGCCGAATGAAACCTTGAGGGATTACATCCAGAGATGGATCACGTTGCACCACACGGTAGAGAATGTGCCTGACCACCAAGTAGTTTGTGCCTTCAAAGAAGGCGTCAAGTACAGAGAACTGAATCTGAAATTCGGTCGAACCGGAGATATGTCTCTGAACCGAATGATGGAGATTGCCACCAAGTACGCTAATGGAGAAGATGAGGATCGACTCTGGAGTGGCAAGCTGAAGTCAGTCACCCAAGAAACCGGAGGAAATTCCAATTGGAAACAAAAGCGGAAAGCCGAGCCAGCTGCTCCTGGGGAAGCCTTGGCTGTGACTCAAGGGAAGTTTAAGGGGAAACCCAAAGGACCTTGGAACCCCAAAAAAGTTAAAGACCAGGACGGAAATAATGTGTTGGATTTGCCATGCCTCGTCCACACCAAGAAAGATGAAGAGGGTAATTTTATTTACCCAAAACATACCACTCGACAGTGTCGACTCTTGATCCAGCAGTTCCAGGGCAAGCAGCCCAAAGATAAAGAGAAGGAGTCAGACAAAGTTGAGGACAAGGAAGATAGCGATGATGGATACCCCCAAGTCAATTCCACCCTGATGATTTTTGCTGATCTTGAGAGCAAAAGTCAACTGAAAGTCATCAACCGAGAGGTGAATATGGTTGCTCCGGCAACACCAAGTTATTTGAAATGGTCTCAGACTGCCATCACGTTCGACCAGTCCGATCACCCAACGCATATTGCCACCCCTGGGAGGCAAGCTCTGGTGGTCAACCCAGTGGTTGAAGGCACTCGACTGACCAAAGTCTTGATGGATGGTGGCATTGGTTTGAACATATTGTATGCTGAGACATTGAAAGGGATGGGCATTCCAATGTCCAGACTCAGTGCTAGCAACATGAGTTTCCATGGAGTCATTCCTGGGAAGAAGGTTGAATCACTCGGCCAGATTGCTCTTGATGTGGTTTTCGGTGATTCCAAGAATTACCACAAAGAAAAGTTGACATTCGAAGTTGTGGATTTCAGAGTGCCTACCACGCTATTTTGGGCAGGCCGGCTTATGCACGCTTCATGGCCCGACCATGTTATGTGTATCTCAAATTGAAGATGCCTGGCCCCAAAGGTGTGATCACTATTACGGGCAATCGGAAGAAAGCGGAAGAATGTTTTCAGAAAGGTTCGAAGATCGCTGATGCTCAGATGGCAGTGGTGGAGTTGCAGGAATACCAGAAGACTGCAGACCCGAGTGGTTTGTTGCAAGCCAAGAAGCCCGCCATAGAATCAGCTTTTTCAGTCGACTGGCGATACGAAGATAGCTCACGTCCACCCGACCGATCCCGGCGCTGCTCCGACTCATATCTCGACAACACTCAACTCCAAATAGGAAGAAGCGCTCATCCAGTTCCTCCGTGAGAACTGGGACATTTTCGCATGGAAGCCTTCTGACATGCCAGGTGTTCCCAGGGAGCTGGCTGAGGATCACCTGAGAGTTGACTCAAAAGTAAAACCTGTCAAGGAACATCTCCGGCGGTCCACCGTCCAAAAGAGAAAAGCCATTGGCGAGGAGGTGGCTCGGCTCTTAGCAGCAGAGTTCATCCGAGAAATTTACCACTCCGAGTGGCTCGCCAACGTTGTTATGGTCCCCAAGAATGACAAGTCACTTCACATGTGTATTGACTTTAAACATATCAATCGGGCCTGCCCGAAAGATCATTTTCCTCTCCCCCGCATCGACCAGATAGTCGACTCGACTGCGGGAAGTGAGCGACTGTCTTTTTTAGATACCTATTCCGGGTACCATCAGATCCGTCTGTATGGACCTGACGAGATCAAAACAGCTTTTATCACTCCATTCGGGTGCTTCTGTTATGTTACCATGCCGTTCGGCCTCAAGAATGCCGGAGCCACATTCATGATGATGATTCAGAAGTGTTTGCTCACTCAAATCAGTCAGAATGTGGAAGCATACATGGATGATATTGTGGTCAAGTCACGGAAAGGTTCCGACCTGCTGACTGACCTTGCTGAAACCTTTGCCAACCTCAGGAGGTATGATATCAAGCTCAATCCATCAAAGTGCACATTCGGAGTCCCTGGCGGAAAATTACTCGGTTTTCTCGTTTCCGAACGGGGAATCGACGCCAATCCAGAAAAAGTCGGTACAATACTCCGAATGAAAATTCCTGTATGAGTGCACGACGTCCAGAAGCTTACTGGTTGCTTGGCTGCTTTAAGTCGATTCATATCTTGTCTCAGTGAAAAGGCATTGCATCTTTACCGATTAATGAAGAAGTCCGACAAGTTCGAGTGGACTCGCGAAGCTGATGCAGCATTTGCAGAGCTCAAAGCTCTGCTCTCCACCCAGCCGGTGCTTGCTGCCACAATCAGCAAGGAGCCTTTGGTGCTTTACATCGCAGCCACGGGACAAGTCGTCAGTACGGTACTTACGGTCGAGCGGGAAGAAGAAGGAAAAGCCTTCAAAGTTCAGCGCCCAGTACATTATATTTCTGAAGTTTTGACCCCGTCGAAGCAAAGATATCCTCATTATCAGAAGCTTGTATATGGGATTTATATGACCACAAAGAAAGTTGCTCACTACTTCTCTGATCATTCCATTACAGTCGTTAGCGACGCTCCATTGTCAGAGATCCTGCATAACAGAGATGCAACTAGTCGAGTGGCAAAATGGGCGATTGAACTCCTTCCTCTAGATATCAAGTTTGAGGCGAAGAAAGCTATCAAGTCCCAGGCAACCGTAGATTTCGTCACCGAGTGGATTGAACACCAACTGCCGACTCAGGTTCACTCGGAGCATTGGACCATGTTCTTCGACGGTTCCAAGATGCTGAATGGTTCCAGTGCCGGAGTGGTGTTGGTCTCCCCCCGAGGAGATAAGCTTAGATATGTTCTTCAAATCCACTTTGATTCCTCCAATAACGAGGCAGAATATGAAGCACTTTTATATGGGTTGCGCATGGCCATTTCACTCGGCGTCCGTCGCCTCATGGTCTATGGTGACTCAGATTTGGTGGTTAATTAGGTAATGAAGGAGTGGGACGTCAGGAGTCCGGCCATGACTGGTTATTGCAATGCAGTGAGAAAGCTGGAGAAGAAATTCGAGGGGTTAGAACTTCATCACATACCCCGACTGAAAAATCAAGCAGCTGATGATTTGGCAAAAATAGGTTCCAAAAGAGAAGCCATTCCCAGCAATGTGTTTTTGGAACACATCCACACACCATCAGTTCAGGAGGATCCCTTCACTGAAGAGGCCCCGCAGCCAAAAAGTGCCTCAGATCTGACTGAAGTTGAAGTTCCAGCTGTGGTCGACCTGATCATGGAAGTCTTGGTCATCACTCCCGACTGGACAATACCGTACATCGCGTACATCCTAAGGAAAGAGCTCCCAGAAGATGAAGAAGAGGCTCAACAGATCGTCCATCGATCCAAGGCCTTTATAGTAATAAAAGGACAGTTATATAGAGAAAGCGCGACCGGAGTCAGTCAGAGGTGTATTACACCAGAAGAAGGTCGGATGATCCTTGATGATGTCCACTCGGGGACCTGTGGTCACCATGCGTCCTCTCGGACCATTGTGGCTAAAGCATACCGAGCGGGATTCTACTGGCCAAGAGCCAATGAAATGGCAAAAGAGATAGTCGACAAGTGCGAAGGATGTCAGTATTACTCCAATATGTCGCACAAGCCCGCGTCAGCTCTGAAAACCATTCCACTCGTCTGGCCCTTCGCTGTTTGGGGGCTGGACATGGTTGGACCACTGAGAACGGGTAGGAGCGGATTCACTCATGTACCGGTAGCAGTCGACAAGTTCACCAAGTGGATTGAAGCCAAGCCTATCAAGAATTTTGATGCTTGCACTGCTATCAGTTTCATCAGAGAGTTGATATTCAGATATGGAGTTCCACACAGCATCATCACTGACAATGGGTCAAACTTCGATTCCGACAAATTCAGGGCCTTTTGCGCCTCTCAAGGCACTCGGGTCGACTATGCTTCGGTCGCTCACCCCCAGTCGAATGGGCAAGCAGAAAGGGCAAACGGCCTAATTCTCAAAGGACTGAAACCCCGATTGATGCACGATCTCAAGCACGTAGCAGGTGCATGGGTCGACGAGCTTCCATCAGTCCTTTGGGGATTGAGGACAACCCCGAACCGATCGACTGGAAGAACCCCATTCTTTCTGGTCTACGGAGCCAAGGCGGTCTTGCCGAGTGACCTGCTTCACAACGCTCCCCGAGTCGAGCTCTACTCTGAAGATGAAGCAGAACAAGCCCGGCAGGACGCAGTCGACCTCCTGGAAGAAGAAAGAGAAATGGCCATGATCCGATCGACCATCTACCAACAAGACTTGCGCCGATTCCATGCCAGAAATGTGAAGGGTCGAGCCTTCCAAGAAGGAGACTTAGTCCTCCGAGTGGATCAGCAGAAACCACACAAACTCGCCCCTACATGGGAAGGCCCCTTCATAGTCACCAAAGTCCTTCGCAATGGAGCATACCACCTCTACAATGTCGATCGCCAGATTAATGAGCCACGAGCCTGGAATGCGGAGCTACTCGGCCACTTTTATACTTGAATTCTCACTCGGATGAGATGTAATAAGAAAAAACTCTTGTAGTTTATTTTTCAAAGACAAGAGCGTTATAATTTTCTCAGTGATTGTTATCGTTTTTTGTTTGCAAATGAAATCCCCCAGTGGGTGGCTTAGCTGCGAATCCGTTTCGCCTAAGTTTGAAAAAATCCTACCGAGTGGAGAGCAGTCCTCCCACTCGGGGGCTTAGCTGCAGTCCAGTACTCGCCTAAGTTCTCTCACTCGAGGACTTAGCTGCAGTCAAGCACTCGCCTAAGTTTGAAAAAATCCTACCGAGTGGAGAGCAGTCCTCCCACTCGGGGGCTTAGCTGCAGTCCAGTAATCGCCTAAGTTCTCTCACTCGAGGACTTAGCCGCAGTCAAGCACTCGCCTAAGTTTGAAAAAATCCTACCGAGTGGAGAGCAGTCCTCCCACTCGGGGGCTTAGCTGCAGTCCAGTACTCGCCTAAGTTCTCTCACTTGAGGACTTACCTGCAGTCAAGCACTCGCCTAAGTTTGAAAAAATCCTACCGAGTGGAGAGCAGTCCTCCCACTCGGGGGCTTAGCTGCAGTCCAGTACTTGCCTAAGTTCTCTCACTTAATGACTTAGCTGTAGTCAAGCACTCGCCTAAGTTTGAAAAAATCCTGCCGAGTGGAGAGCAGTCCTTCCACTCGGGGGCTTAGCTGCAGTCTAGTACTCGCCTAAGTGGTGGAGTTGTGCCCCAAAGAAGTTCAGAAACTCTCGAAAGAAAGGGTGAGGAGGCAAGGAAAATCCACGGTCGACGTGGGTGGCAAGAAGAACACACTCACCCTCCCGAGGTTGCGGCTCAGATTCCTTCCCCGGAAGCCGCGCCGAGTCATAGGGGATCAGCCCCCCTTCGGCCAGGTCGTCGAGGTCTTCTTGGGTGATCCTCGAGTGGATCCAGTAGCCCTGGATCCAGCCCTTCGGCAGGCCGGTTCGCGAGGAAGATCCGCCCCGGCTGGTCGCCTTCCCCTTTGACCTCGCCGTCGCCTTCTTTGCCCGCTCTAGAGTCGCCGTCTTCTCCTTCCCCATTGTCGCCGGCGAGACGCGTACGGAGCGCTGGCGCTGGGGCGAGAGCGAGCGCAGCAGAGGGGCGTGAAGAGGAGAAGAGGTAATGGGAACGCACTGTTTGGGAGACTCCGATCCAACGCCTTATATGAGATCGCTTCCGAGTGGCTGACGGGTAGGCCCAGGCGGCTCTGTCAAATCCCGTAACAATCGCGCGCGCGATACGTGGCGAAAAAGGTGGCGCAGGGATCGAGGCAGCTCCGCTCTATCCCATCCGATTACTGCGGCCTCCCCCGTCCCGCGTGCTTCCCAAAATTCGGATCCCACGAAATCCGCGGGCAGCAGAACAACTTGTCAAACCAAAGACCTCCTCCGACCGTCGCTCGGAGCCTTTCGAGTAAAGAAACTCACTCAACGAAGAATTGAGAATGGATCAAGGCGACTGGAAAGGAAGTCGCTGTCAACACTCGGGTTCATTGATCCGAAACAAAGTATGCTCGCGGCATGAGAAACGAGTCGGAAAAATGCTCAAACCCTGTCCCACTCAAACCTCGATCCATTCAGGGGCTAATGATGAAGCTATGTATCTAGGGTAGGGTCATGGACCTGTCCAAACTGACCTACCCAAGGACATCTCCAGAAGAAATCATCTTTTAATCGACTTGAAGGTGTCTCACTCGACAGACTTGAAGATACTCGACCAAGAAGCAATCACTCGACCAAGACCAAGCCACTCGACGGTCAGGTGACCTAAAGGCACTCCGCATGCTAACGGTCGGTTATTAAATAGCTTTTATGGTCATCATAGCACTTTATTACTAGCGTTACCAGTAACGCCCTACCTTAATGTACATTGAACCCTTTGTATCGTGGGTTGGCCGGGGTCTTGGCGCAGTCTATATAAGCCACCCCCTCCTCCGGAACAAGGGTTCGCACGCCTGTAATTCACACACGCATAATCCAGTCGACCGCCTCCGGGCTCCGAGACGTAGGGCTATTACTTCCTCCGAGAAGGGCCTGAACTCGTAAATCTTGTGTTCCTACAACTCCTCTATAGCTAAGATATTGCCTCTCCATACTTACCCCCTACATCACTGTCAGACTTAGAACCACGACACCATGAACTTGGCATAAGCCGGCCGTCCAAACAGAGCATGATATGGGCTGTGGATCTTGACCACTTCAAAGGTCAACGTCTCTAACCTAGAGTCATGATCATCTCCAAAAACAACTTCCAGAGCTATCTTACCAACTGGATATGCTGACTTACCAGGCACCACGCCATGGAAAACAGTGTTTGACGGCTTAAGATTTTTACCAGTCAATCCCATGCGTCGGAAAGTTTCATAATAAAGGATATTGATGCTGCTCCCTCTGTCCATGAGTACTTTGGTAAACTTATACCCTCCGACCTGAGGTGCGACCACCAAAGCCAAATGACCCGGATTACCAACCCGGGGCGGGTGATCTTCCCGACTCCACACAATGGGCTGCTCAGACCAGCGCAGATAACGATGAACCGCCGGCTCAACAACATTGACTGACCTCCTATGAAGCTTCTGGTCACGTTTACACAAGCTAGTGGTAAAGACATGATACTGCCCACTGTTCAACTGCTTCGGGTTGCTCTGATAACCAGACTGTTGTTGTTGTTGACCCCCATGATTACTCTGCTGGTTGTAACCACCCTGATTGCCGTGATTACCTTGATTTCCCTTAAATCCAGAGTTAGAACCGCCATAACCCGGACCGTCAAAGCAGGATCCAGAACCGCCCCCTGGCCCATGACTGTCTTGAAAAAGATTGAAATTCTTGTACTCTTTCATAATGTGACAATCCTTCCAGAGATGCCCGGATGGTGTTTCCTTCATACCATGTCTTGGACAGGGCTGATTTAACATCTGTTCAAGATTGATACCGGATCCTCCGGCCCATGGGAGAGGTTTACCCTTGCGACGCTGACCATTATTTTGTGCATTGGTGTTAGCCACAAAGTCAAAACTATTATCAGCCTTGCGCTCACCGTTGCCTCCCTGGTTCGCCGGGTTATGCTGCTGCCCCCTGGCGTTGCTGATTTTCCTTCCCTTCCCTGGCTTTTCATCATCAGACTCGGGGTCCTTGGTACTATCAGAGTCAACATACTTAACAAGAGATGCCATGAGCATCCCCATGTCATTGCAATGGCGTTTGAGCCGCCCTAGTTTCTGCTTTAAGGGCGTGAAACGACAATTGTTCTCCAACATCAACACTGCTGAGTCGGCGTTGATGCGATCCGATGAATGCAAGATTGTTGAGACCCGGTGCACCCAATGGGTTGTTGACTCACCTTCTTCTTGAACACAGCAGGCCAGATCCACAATTGACATGGGCTGTTTACATGTATCCTTGAAGTTCTGGATGAACCGGGCCTTTAACTCGGCCCATGACCCAATGGAATTAGCAGGGAGCCCCTTCAACCAAGTACGTGCCATTCCTTCCACAATCAGGGGGAAATATTTAGCACATGCAGCCTCGCTGACATCTAGTAACTCCATGGCCATCTCATAACTCTCAATCCATGCCTTAGGATTTAAATCGGCTGTATAGTTAGGAACCTTGCGAGGACCTTTGAAATCCTTGGGCAGGCGCTCATTACGCAGATCCGGCACAAAGCATGGCACGCCCAAATTTCTAAAGGTTACACCTGGCTCTACAGAAGTGGTTGGACGAGCCGGAGTAGGTTGACAGGCTACATATTGTGCCGCTAACTCGGCCTCTCGACGGGCTCTTCCTTGATCCACCACATTCTGAGCATCAGCGCCACCGCCCGCCGGGTTATGTCCGCGGGGCAGGTTATGGTTCCGTCCATTGCTTGACACCGCCGGCTCATCAATACGTCCGCTGTAACTCTGTCTCGGGCGATGGGTGGAATGAATCCTGTCATGACTGTAAGAGTAAGCATGCTGCTGAGTCAGTGTCATCTGAACAAGCTCTCTAGCCCTCCGTGTATCAACCGTCCTTGGCGACTCACCATCAACCGGGAGAGCCGCCAATCGTGACGCCGCAGCGATCATGTTATCCAAAGGGTTAGAATAATGACCCGACGGTGTTAGCACGTGTTGCGACAAGTTATTGTTCTGATGGAGAGGGTCTGTTGTACGTGGCTGAACCGGCATACCCGTCCCAGGCGCCTCGACCTAGTTTACTATTACCGGGTAACTGGTTCCTGCTCCTGGCGTGTTAAAGAGATTCCTTGCCTCATAAACCGACGGCAGACGAGTTTGATGTCTCCTTCTCATGACCTTCTTTGAAGCGTTCTGATCTAGCATGAGCCGGTAAGACTGCGATTGAATCCGTTGTGCCTGAGCATCCAAAGCAGCCCGCTCCTCGGCCATCCTAGCATTTTCTGCGTTTAGCTCCCCCTTGGCCTGTGTTATCTCATCGCGCAGCTTTGTGACTGCCGCGTTATGCTAATCTTGATCCGCCGGGTTAACCATCGTTGTTAACAGCGCTGTTAGCTTATCCACTAAGTCGGTTAAGACCTGAGCGGGCGGGCGCTCAGGGCCTCCTGCCCCGGCAGCCGCTGCCGCTGCTGACCCGAAAATCAACTCTGCTGCCGTTGATGAATGCTACACGGGGTGTCTACCGGCCATGAAGATTGCAACCCGGTTCGGCGGCTCACAGGTATCCGAAATACTGTCGCCATCGGAACGGCCCCCAAGCCGGCCGTCTGACAATTGATACAATGACTCTGTCTCACCGGTGGACGACTCGCCATCAGAGTAAACGACGGTCTCACCACCAGATGTTGGTCTGTCCTCAAATTCCGCTCCATGGATAAATCCCACGAAGGCACGATTCATGGCAGGACGAACCCAGGTGGGTCTCGCATGCTGAGCCATCTCGACGATGTCGATGCCGATGTCCGGCTCAGGTCTAGGTTCGCCGATCTTGCCGATGAAGACGTGAATTCCGCCGAAGGGGACCCGGTACCCGTACTCAATTGAGTCGGCCTCGGGGCCCCAGCTTGCGTCGTCTATGTAGAGCTTGTCGCGAAAACTCTTGGTCATCCGGCCCACAGCGTATCCCTTGATCCCTTCAAAGTTGCCCTCTAAGAACTTGAAACCATCGTGCGATAACCCCACGGTGGGCGCCAACTGTCGTGGAATTGTCATGGCAGATGTCCTAGTGTGAGGACTTAGTCGTGGATCCATCGCAATGGGGTTAGCTTAAAGGGGTTAATCAGGACAAAGGACACAAGGAGTTTATACTGGTTTAGCCCCTTACGATGAAGGTAAAAGCCTAGTCTAGTTTGTAGATGGTATTGCTAGGGTTTCGATGAGTAGGGAGCGAATACGCTTGACCCGGCTCTTGATCTGTTGTTTCTTGTCCAAAGCCGCCGCTAGGTCATCCCCTTATATACACGGGTTGACGCCCTGCAGGCTACAGAGTCCCGGCCGGCTTATATAATGTTGTCGGTGTCAAAACCAGCGGATCTCGGGTAGGGGGTCCCGAACTGTGCATCTAAGGTCGATGGTAACAGGAGACAGGGGACACAATGTTTTACCCAGGTTTGAGCCCTCTCTATGGAGGTAATACCCTACGTCCTGCTTGATTGAT
Organism: Triticum urartu; assembly: GCF_056163025.1. Taxonomy (NCBI): domain Eukaryota; kingdom Viridiplantae; phylum Streptophyta; class Magnoliopsida; order Poales; family Poaceae; genus Triticum; species Triticum urartu. The sequence continues at coordinate 370,725,322 of NC_141873.1, forward strand.
CTTGATGAATATGAGTATTACAAGAGTTGATCTACCACAAGATCGTAATGGCTAAACCCTAGAGGTTTAGCTTGTATGGCTATGATAATTAATCTCCCCCTCCGGACTAAGTCGTCCGGTTTATATAGACACCGGGAGGATCTAGGGTTACACAAGGTCGGTTACAAAGAAAGGAATCTACATATTTAGTGGCCAAGCTGGCCTTCCATGCCAAGGAGAGTCCCATCCAGACACGGGTGTAGTCTTCGGTCTTCGCATCTTCACAGCCCATCAGTCCGGCCCATGGCTAACAGGCCGGACGCCTTAGGACCCCTTAGTCCAGGACTCCCTTAGTAGCCCCTGAACCAGGATTCAATGACAAGGTGTTCGGCGCGCAGATTGTCTTCGGCATTGCAAGGCGGATTCCTCCTCCGACAACATGCAAGTAACGTATTCGGTTTTTAATTCAAGGTTGCGCCCCTCGGCTTCTGTGCATCGATGACTTCAACTGCCATGCATTGGGCGAATGCAGACAGTCAGGGTATACTTTTGCAAATAACACCCTGGCCATGCAAGAAAGAGCATCCATTTAAAGAGATTGGGCCTCAAATCCATTCGGCATCATACGGAGAAAATCCTCAGTGATTGCCAGGAAAGACCAATCCAACATGGCCAGCATTCCCAGTGCCTCCTCCCGTTCCAACCCAGAGAAAGGTGAGTGGGAGAGGTGCTCCATGTCCCACAGTTGATTGGCGAAGTTGCAAACGCAGGGATTTCTCCCCCCTGCGTATCTGGTCCCTGTTCGAGCAGGTTTGGCTTCCTTCAATGGCACAACCCAGGCGGAGGATTTCCCCAATCCTTCCATGGGGGAATGAGTGTGCTTCGTCCCCTATCTATTGAGGGGCGTGGGATTTCCAATTCACCCATTCCTCCGAGGGCTTCTGGAGTATTATGGCCTCCAGCTACACAATTTTACCCCAGCCTCCATCTTGCATATTGCGGGCTACGTCGCTTTATGCGAATCATTCCTGGGTTGTGAGTCCCATTTTGATCTGTGGAGAAGGTTGTTTTGTCTTGTCCCGCGCAACCACGGGGGATCGATGTTTGAAGTGGGCGGGGCCGAAATATGACGCATTGCTTCCGAAGAGTGGACCTCTGAATGGTTTTATATTGATGACGTCGCACTTCCCGACCCAGTCTGGATGGGCCTCCCCAAATTTTCACGTGCTTCGTTGAAGAAACGCCATAGTTGGCTTCCTCGGAGCCTCGAGGAAGAGGATAGCACAGAGATCAGTCTACTGCTAGGCAAGATCAAGATGCTCACTGAGGGAGTCCTGGATTAGGGGGTCTCCGGACAGCCGGACTATATCCTTTGGCCAGACTGTTGGACTATGAAGATACAAGATTGAAGACTTCGTCTCGTGTCCGGATGGGACTCTACTTGGCATGGAGGGCAAGCTAGGCAGTACGGATATGGATATCTCCTCCTTTGTAACCGACCTTGTGTAACCCTAACCCTCTCCACTGTCTATATAAACCGGAGGGTTTTAGTCCATAGGACAACATACAATCATACCATAGGCTAGCTTCTAGGGTTTAGCCTCTCCGATCTCGTGGTAGATAAACTCTTGTAATACTCATATAATCAAGAATAAATCAAGCAGGACGTAGGGTTTTACCTCCATCAAGAGGGCCCGAACCTGGGTAAAACATCGTGTCCCCTGCCTCCTATTACCATCCGCCTAGACGCACAGTTCGGGACCCCCTACCCGAGATCCGCCGGTTTTGACACCGACATTGGTGCTTTCATTGAGAGTTCCTCTGTGTCATCGCCGTTAGGTTTGCTGGCTCCTTCTATCATCGATAGTGATGCAGTCCAAGGTGAGACTTTTCTCCCCGGACAGATCTTTGTGTTCGGCGGCTTCGCACTGCGGGCCAACTCGCTTGGCCATCTGGAGCAGATCGAAAGCTACACCCCTGGCCATCAGGTCAGGTTTGGAAGCTTAAATTACACGACCGATATCAGCGGAGACTTGATCTTCGACGGATTCGAGCCCCTGCCTTGTGCGCCACTAGATCACGATGAGTACGATTTAGCTCTACCATCGGACCGTATTCAGGAGATCGCACCGGCAGCCGCTCCGAGACTCAATTTGGAGCCAGTTGTGCCATCCATGGATGGGTGGATAGACCCCGTCACAGAGGCCGTATCCTCAGCGGCGATCAAGCCGAATATCGACCTTACCCTTCACGAGAGCCGTGTTGCCAAACTGCCGGATCCTTCGCCGGCCACGGACTCCGAACCGCCTGCGCCCGTGCCTATCAAATCCAACTGGGCGCCAATCATGGAGTTCACCTCCGCGGATATCTTTCAGCACTCGCCCTTCGGCGACATACTGAATTCATTAAAGTCTCTCTCCTTGTCAGGAGAGTCATGGCTGAACTATGTCCGGCAGGATCGGGATGCAGATGACGAAGAAATCCGCCGCCCACCCACCACCCACTTAGTAGCCACTGTCGATGACTTAACCGACATGCTCGACTTCGACTCCAAAGACATCGACGGTATGGACGACGATGCAGGAGACGAATAGGAACCACTGCCCACAGGGCACTGGACGCCTACTTCATCACATGACGTATACATGGTGGACACACCAAAAGAAAGCGACAACGAGGAACGGAAGGATGCAACGAAGGGTTGTCCCCTCGAGAAGCAGTCAAAGCGGTAGCGTAAGCGCCGCTCTAAATCCCACCTCGGCAGAAACAACGATCATATAGACCCAGCGTTAGGGCAGGGTGAACCACCGCCGGACCACGGCAACATGGAGAATCAAACCGAACAAACCAACTCTATCAAAGATAATAGTCCGGACGACATCACACCGGACAGACACCCGGAGCAACAGAATTCCCATCAAAGGCTTGTTGCCAGCGCGAGGAGTCTAAAAAAGCAGAAGCAAAGGCTCAAGGCTGCGCAAGACACACTCAGAATCAGATGGAGTAAAGTACTCAACACAGCAGCGAAGTACGGTGGTAATCGCCCCACCAAGAGCTACCTGAAGCGGAAGTTGCTACCTGAATTCAATGAGGAGGCCTTAGACCCCCCGCAACCAAAAATTAAAACGGCCATCTGGCCGGATAGACGACCTCACGGCCAACAAAGAGCGGCAAACAACGCCGGACATAAGCCAATAAGCGGTCCACGCGAGGGCTCGCATCAAAAGGACGGCGCAACCAGATCCATCTATGGACCACGCAAGCGCGCTCCAGCATACGATGAAACACAACAAACATCCGAACAACGCGGTACACCCAGGTACAGGGGTGCCGCACACCCCCTATGTTTCACCGATGAGGTGCTGGACCATGAATTTCCAGAGGGATTCAAACCCGTAAACATAGAGGCATACGACGGAACAACAGACCCTGGGGTCTGGATTGAGGACTATATCCTCCATATCCATATGGCTCGAGGAGATGATCTCCACGCCATTAAGTATTTACCCCTCAAACTCAAAGGGCCAGCTCGGCACTGGCTTAAAAGCCTCCCCGAAAACTCCATTGGAAGCTGGGAAGAGCTCGAAGACACTTTTCGGGCAAATTTTCAAGGGACTTATGTCCGACCTCCGGATGTGGACGATTAAAGTCATATAACTCAACAGCCCGGAGAGTCAGCCCGAAAGCTTTGGAACAGGTTTCTTACTAAAAAGAACCAAATAGTCGACTGTCCGGACGCTGAAGCCTTGGCAGCTTTTAAACACAGCGTCCGAGACGAATGGCTTGCCAGACACCTCGGCCAAGAAAAGCCGAGAACAATGGCAGCAATAACAAGCCTCATGGCCCGCTTTTGCGCGGGCGAGGACAGCTGGCTAGCCGGATGCAGTACCAGCGACCCAAGTACATCCGAAGTTAGAGATGGAAACGGGAAATCACGACGCAAAAAAAATAATAAGCGTCGGAATAAAGAAGACAGCCCGAAGAGCACGGCGGTAAACGCCGGATTCAGAAGCTCTCGGCCAGGTCAGCAAAAGCCGCCCTCTAAAGGCGCTAGAGATGAACTGTCCAGCCTACACAAAATTCTGGACCAAATATGTCAGATTCATAGCACCCCTGATAAACTTGCAAATCATACCCATAGAGAATGTTGGGTCTTCAAGAAGTCCGGCAAGCTCAATGCCGAACATAAGGGGCAGGATACACCAAGCGAAGACGAGGATGAGCCTCGCAAGCAAAGCACTGGGGAACAGAAGAAATTTCCACCAGAAGTCAAAACAGTAAACATGTTACACGTGATAAAGGGGAGAAACAAAGCAGCACTCCCAGATAAATATGCCCAAGGGCCTAACACCGCGGAGTTCTGCCACTGGCCGTCTCAATCGATCACCTTGGACCATCAGGATTACTCGGCAAGTATCCGGCGCGCAGGATGGGCTGCCTTGGTATTAGATCCAATAATTGACGGATACCACATCACACGAGTCCTGATGGACGGTGGCAGCAGTCTAAACCTAATATATCAGGACACAATCCGCAAAATGGGGATAGACCCAACGAAAATTTGCCACAGCAATACTACCTTTAAAGGAGTAACGCCAGGCCCAGGGGCTCATTGCATGGGCTCCCTGCTACTAGAGGTTATATTCGGCTTCCCCGATAACTTCCGTAGCGAAAATTTAACCTTCCACATTGCTCCGTTCCAAAGTGGCTATCAAGCACTACTTGGACGCGAAGCTTTCGCTCGCTTTAATGAAATACCGCATTACGCTTCCCTCATGCTTAAGATGCCCGGTCCATGTGGCATCATTACAGTAAATGGAAATATTGAGCGATCCCTGCGCGCCGAAGAGAGTGCGGCTGCCTTGGCAGCCGCACACTAAAACGGCCTCACCAACTAAAGCATTCGATAGGTCGTCAAGACTACGGACACGGTTAGACGAGTCCGACGTAGCTATATGTAATTCATACAGGTTTGATGGCCACACCCCTAATACAAATACAAGGGGCTCAACGCACGCAGACAAGTGGCCATTTGTACTCATCTTGAATTATACATGGTTTCTTTAAACCTACCTTTTTGCACGACAACTTTTCACCTAAGTTCCTCTCTTTTACAGATAACCATCGTGCTACACCCGTCCAGGATATGGCACAACGGAGACACATGCACAGACGTGCAGCTTGGACCCATTCCAAGGATTCTTTTTAGATTAAGACCCTGCGTCAACCTTTTTTACTGTCTCTTGTTGATACACATCCCTCGGATTCTCAGTACCATTGAGAAGGATGCTGACGTCTTGGCATGTGGCCACGTCGGAACAATGCACGTACCTGGACACCAGGGGCTTCTTACAAAGGGCACTGTTTAGGCCCGGTTTACACCATAAAGACCGAATACCTTAGGGAGTGTTGGGCGTCGCGAGTTTGGCCTTATATGCATCAGCTCCGAATCATGTCTTTGGTCAAATGTTGGGTTTGCCCGGCTCCTGTCTTTTGCTGCCTTACATTCCACTCTATCGGCTAAGGCGGCACCGGGAGAACTACCGCGATTGTGCCCTAGTTCATCCGGACGAGCACCTCAATAGAGAAAGCCGAAAACTGACTGTCATGATATAGCGCGAGATTGGTCAACCACTCGATGACCCATCGGAATCTTAGAATTCCTCCGCCTTAACGAAGGGCCGTTTCCCGGCCGGGTAAGTACGCACCCCGAATTCGGATGAGTGCAGAGCCACCAGGGGCTATATAGTAGCCCCACTGTCAAACTCCTATGGCTAAGTGAAAGTGTTAAAGCATTATAGTCCGGTTGCCTAGTTCGCTGCGCTATCACCTCCTTATTAGGACCAAGACGTTGGATTAAGTGTGAATACGCGTCTTCTACGAACACCCCTGCATTATATGCGTGGGGGCTGAAGCCGACGACTGCAATCTTTCAGGTTATACACATGTATACATAAACGGCCACACAGGAGGCATCACAACACTTTCGGGCACAAGTATAAATACAGCCTTGATAAATTCAATAAAAACATTGTTTTTACAATGGGAATACATGTCATTCAAACATAATATTCTTCGAGCACTGGGCCTCTATCAAATGAGCACCCTCAAGAACTTCTTCAAAATAGTGCTCGGCAGCCACTCGGCCTATGGCCGAACCCTGGGCCGCGACGGTGGTAGCATCCATCTCCGCCCAGTATGCTTTGACACGGGAAAGGGCCATCCGCGAGCCTTCTATAAATGCCGACCTCTTCAGCGCATTGATGCGCGGCACCGCACCAAGGAACTGCTGCACTAACCTAAAATAGTTGTTCGGCTTCGGCTTTTCTGGCCATAGATGATCTACGACGGACCTCATGGCAAGTCCGGACAACCTATTGAGTTCGGCCCATTCAGCTAGCTGATCGGTCAATGGAAGCGGACGCTCTGGCATGTTGAACTGCGACCAGAACAGCTTGTCCACTTCCCGACCTGTTTGATCTTGGAAGTATTCGGCCGCATCGACAGCGCTCGCCGCCAAGTCCAGATATGCATCCGCCGAACTCCACAGCCGATCCAGAGGGGCATACCGCGGATCTCCGAACTTCCTCCGTAGCAAAAAGGGCTTCCCAGCCACAATATCACAGGCTTCACGCAGTTCCTCCTTCTTCGCTCTCATGGCAGAACGGGTGTCTTTGGTCGCCATCGTGGCCTTTTCAAGGTCCGTCGCCTTGGCTCGGTTTTCTTTTTCAAGGAACTAGCAACGGTCGGCAGTGTCTTTTAACTTTGCAGCCATCTTGGCCATTTTCTCTTTGCTCTCGCAATGCGCGGCCTTCTCGGCTTTCAACTCTTCGGCCGCCTTCAAAGCAGCCACATTACTACTCCTTGCTTGTTCTTTGGCTCGGGCAAGTTCCGCCCGAAGGGTTTCCATGGTGGCAGCTCCATCTGCAGTCACAAAATATTAAATATACTGGCATCACGCTGCTCTTACTATGTGACATTCACCAGAAAATATCACTTACCCTGTGCCTCGTTAAGCCGCTTGTTAACAAGCTCGATGTCGGCATCTGGCGCATCTAGTTGCCGCTCTAGTTCGGCAAACTCATTAGTCCGGCTACCCACCGGAGCTTCCACCACCTGCACATAAATGCGGTATAGTTATTACCTGGGACTACAATCCTTTGTTTTCCTCCCTTCTCGGCGACAACCAGAGTCTCAGGGGCTACTATCTACACAGGGCACACCTAAAAATGTGTGGTACTATCACAAATGTATATCATTTCACGTACCTCAAAACCCGTCAGTAGACTCATAAAGTCTTCATGCAACCCGCTTTCGGCGGACGAAATCCGTTCAATCACCGTACCCATCAATGTACGGTGTTCTTCTGAGATAATTGCTCGCTCTAGCAGACCCCTCAGTGCGTCCAACCGCATACCAGATGGTGTCAGATTCTTTTGGTTGCTCTCTTCAAAAGCCAGACACTGGGGACTTCGGGCGACCATAGGATTATCTTCTGGCCTCACCTGATCCGGCGAGGCCCTCCGTGACGACACTTCAAGGTCGCCCACTCCTTGAGCGCGGGAGTCCAGGGGAGGCGTTTCACTCTCCATCATCTCCGGAAGAAAATCCCCCGAAGACGAGCTTTGCTGAGAAGGGCTAAGATCCGAACTGCAAGATAAATGCTTCGGTTATTTTCCTGAGAGGTAAGGTAGTATATCTTCACTATTAAAGTACCTTTTGATTACCTACAGCTCGTTAGAGGGCTGATCCCCGCGCGGACTTTGTGCGGCAAGAGCACCCTCCAAGGCAGGACCCTCTGGTGGAGATTTCTTCTCCCGTTTGGAAACCTTGGTTTCCGGATCTTCAGAGGTAGTCCTCTTCCTTCCCCGGGGTGAGAGAATGTCAGATTCCTCCCCTTGGTTATCCTCCCTCACGGAGGTGCTCGTTCCCTCGGTCGAAATAGGTAGCAGTGGAGGCCCGCTTTCGCCTTCTTTATTCCGCCCTTCATCTTCCTTTGAGGGCACTGGGCAAGGTGCTGGCTCGAGCATCTTCTCCAGTACCGGATTGTCCAAACCCTCAGGAAGGGGGCCGAACACCGAATCATCTTTGCCTTTGTTAGCCAGTCCTGGTCAAAGAGCGATTTCTCAGAATGATGTCATGATAAATGAAAGACGGCGTGTTCGGATTGAGGATTACTTGGTCGACAGTGCGGTTGCTGCTCAGGCCCACGTCCTCGGTAGTATCCGGACACTCTATTTGGGGTCTGAAGAATGATTTATACATCTCCTCGTGCGTCAGGCCAAGGAAATTCTAAATAGTGCGCGGTCCTTCTGGGTTGAACTCCCACATGCGGAGGGGCCGGCGTTTGCAAGGCTGGACTCGACGAACCAGCATGACTTGCACCACCGTAACCAGACTGAAATCTCCTTCGAAGAGATCTTGAATGTGGCTCTGCAGTATAGGCACGTCCTTGGCTGGACCCCAGCTCAGCCCTCTGCTAATCCATGACATCATTTGTGGTGGAGGGCCGGAGCGGAAAGCAGGGGCAGCCACCCACTTGGCACTTCTGGGAGCTACGATGTAAAATCACTCCCGTTGCCATAATCCGGACACCTCTGGAAAGGAACCCTTTGGCCATGGAGCTCCAGCGATCTTGCTTATTAATAGACCTCCGCACGCTACATGCTGCCCCTCGACCATCTTCGGCTTCACGTCAAAGGTCTTGAGCCACAAGCCGAAGTGAGGGGTAATGCGGAGGAAGGCCTCACATACGACAATAAATGCCGAGATGTGGAGAAAGGAGTCCGGGGCTAGATCATGAAAATCTAGCCCGTAATAGAACATCAAACCCCTAACGAAGGGATCCAGAGTGAGGCCTAGACCTCAGAGGAAGTGGGAGATGAACACAACGTTCTCGTTGGGTTCGGGAGTAGGGACGACCTGCCCTCGGGCAGGCAGCCGATGCGAAACCTCGGCGGTCAGGTGTAGGATCTAGAAGTAGATGTGTCTAGAGGGGGGTGATTAGACACTTAGTGCTAAAGTTGCAATTTTTAGGCCTTTTTGGTTTGAGTGGAGTTTTAGGCACAATTTCAACATACACAATACATATCAAGCAAGCATGCAAAGAGTATATGAGCAGCGGAATGTAAAGCATGCAACTTGCAAGAATGTAAGGAGAAGGGTTTGGAGAATTCAAACGCAATTGGAGACACGGATGTTTTTCCCGTGGTTCGGATAGGTGGTGCTATCCTACATCCACGTTGATGGAGACTTCAACCCACGAAGGGTAACGGTTGCGCGAGTCCACGGAGGGCTCCACCCACGAAGGGTAATGGTTGCGCGAGTCCATGGAGGGCTCCACCCACGAAGGGTAATGGTTGCGCGAGTCCACGAAGGGTCCACGAAGAAGAAACCACCCACGAAGGGTCCACGAAGAAGCAACCACCCACGAAGGGTCCACGAAGAAGAAACCTTGTCTATCCCACCATGGCCATCGCCCACGAAGGACTTGCCTCACTAGCGGTAGATCTTCATGAAGTAGGCGATCTCCTTGCCCTTACAAACTCCTTGGTTCAACTCCACAATCTTGTCGGAGGCTCCCAAGTAACACCTAGCCAATCTAGGAGACACCACTCTCCAAGAAGTAACAAATGGTGTGTAGGTAATGAACTCCTTGCTCTTGTGCTTCAAATGATAGTCTCCCCAACACTCAACTCTCTCTCATAGGATTTGGATCTGGTGGAAAGAAGGTTTGAGTGGAAAGCAACTTGGGGAAAGCTAGAGATCAAGATTCATATGGTAGGAATGGAATATCTTGGCCTCAACACATGAGTAGGTAGTTCTCTCTCAGAAATAGGATGCTGGAAGTGTAGGCTTAGTCTGATGGCTCTCTCTACGAATGAAGAGGAGGTGGAGGGGTATATATAGCCTCCACACAAAATCCAACCGTTACACACGATTTACCAATCTCGGTGGGACCGAATCAACAAACTCGGTCAGACCGAAATAGGAAACCTAGTGACCGTTAGAGATTTTCGGTGGGACCGACTGGATCAACTCAGTGGGACCAACGTGCTAGGGTTAGGGTAAGTCCAAAACTCGGTTTGACCGATTACTCAAACTCGGTGTGACCGATTTGGGTAATAAGTGAAACAGAGAGTTGGCCAAGCAAACTCGGTGGTGCCGATTGCATATCTTGGTGGGACCGAAAATATTGCAATAGGTAACAGAGAGTTTGCAAGCCCATCTCGGTGAGACCGAGATCCCATCGGTGAGACCGAACTGATTAGGGTTTCTGGCAGTGGCTATGAAAGGTGAAACTCGGTGGCGCCGGATAGGAATAATCGGTAGGTCCGAGTTTGGCTTTGGGTTTAGGTCATATGTGGAAGTGGGAAAGTAGCTGAGGATTTTGGAGCATATTATTAAGTACATGAAGCAAGAGGCTCATTAAGCAACACCTCATCCCTCCTTGATAGTATTGGCTTTTCCTATGGACTCAATGTGATCTTGGATCACTAAAATATAAAATGAAGAGTCTTGAGCTTGAAGCTTTAGCCAATCCTTTGTCCTTAGCATCTTGAAGGAGTTCCCACAACCTTTAGTCCATGCCACTCCATTGTTGAACTTATCTGAAACATGCTAGATAGAAATGTTAGTCCAACAAGAGATATGTTGTCATCAATTATCAAAACCACCTAGGGAGCACTTGTGCTTTCATCAGGTATCTGGCCTCCCTCAACTTCTTGATATCATCTTCCGTAACGGAGGAGGGCATCCACTGGCCTTGAAGGCTAGATCCGGACATGATTGAAGGTCCGAAGCACCTGACCTGGGCTTTGGGTGTTAGAACTCGAGGCGGGGGAAGGATTCGATTGAGAACGGGAGGGAAAAAAGTAAAAGCCTTGTCCCTTTATAAAGAGGGTGAATATCAAGCGTCCTCCTAGTGGCTGTTTGGGACTTACCTAAAATCTAGGAGTCCTAGGCGTGGTTGGGTTACCCACGCCCGTATTGATGAGAATCCCGTAATAAGGGGAACATGATCTCTGCTTTGACAAGATGTGTCAAGAAACTGCCTCGCGTTATGTGCGGGGCTAGTTAAGGAAAAACGGTTCGAATAATCACCAAGCCATGGCCTGATGTCATGTTGCCAAAGCGTGTCAGCAAATTAAGATTTGTGGAAATATTATTCTCTCTACGGTGGTATGTGGAATTTATTTTGCAAGGTCGGACACTATCCTGGTATTCAAACTCTTCTGTGATGTGTTCGGAGGAGGAACCCGCCTTGCAATGCCGAAGACATAACTGCGCGCCGGACTCATAGTCATTGAAGCCTGGTTCAGGGGCTACTGAGGGAGTCCTGGATTAGGGGGTCTCCGGACAGCCGGACTATATCCTTTGGCCAGACTGTTGGACTATGAAGATACAAGATTGAAGACTTCGTCTCGTGTCCAGATGGGACTCTACTTGGCGTGGAAGGCAAGCTAGGCAGTACGGATATGGATATCTCCTCCTTTGTAACTGACCTTGTGTAACCCTAACCCTCTTCGATGTCTATATAAACCGGAGGGTTTTAGTCCGTAGGACAACATACAATCATACCATAGGCTAGCATCTAGGGTTTAGCCTCTCCGATCTCGTGGTAGATCAACTCTTGTAATACTCATATCATCAAGAATAAATCAAGCAGGACGTAGGGTTTTACCTCCATCAAGAGGGCCCAAACCTGGGTAAAACATCGTGTCCCCTGCCTCTTGTTACTATCCGCCTAGACGAACAGTTCGGGACCCCCTACCCGAGATCCGTCGGTTTTGACACTGACACTCGCCCAGTCTAGATTGTCAATAGTCGAGGTAATGGCATTCTCCATAACACGGGGGGTCCAACCACTCCAATATAGAGGGCTACCCATGTGGCATTTCAATGGGGAAGACAACGTCTCCCGCGTCTGTCGGAAGGGCCCGAAGACTCCCGCCGCTCTGGCCAAAATATTGGCCGAACTATATAAAGGGGAGCAGCAAGAGTTCACCCGTCTCCAAAATCGAGACGGGTTTTCCATGTACAGTTCTCCTATTTGGGAAAGCTCTAACTCCACTATTCGACCCCTCTCCCTGAATTATTTCTGAAGGGCGATATCTTATTCATTCACGACAGGAATGGCGAAAGGCCATCGAGGGGATCCATGACCCTGCCCCTCAGCCGAAGAATCACAATCGGAATCTTGACCCCGGATATGAGGAAGATCCGGACATATTCGTGGAGCTCAAAGATGGAGTTTTCTATCAGACGAGTTATGATGGCACGGATGTACCCATCATCACCGATTACCCCGGCCTCCTTCCTATTTTGCATGTAAGTAATCAGGAGATACTTTGTCCCAGAGGTTTTTCTCTTTCTTCCTCACTCACTGCACCATCATGTGCTCAGAAGGGGGGGCGTTTGGCGCGTCGTGCTACCCCGGGGGCATCTCCAGAGAGAGCGGATCCCGCGTCGGGCAGGCCTTCGAAGAGGAAGGCAAACAGAGATACGGTCGGGCCTTCCTTGAAGAGGTATGGGTTTGCAACTATGTTATTCTTAGCAGTCGCGTCCAACTGTGACTTATATATTCATTTTGTATCAGGGAAAAGGTTCAACCACCTATGTCCGGGGACCTGACCAGCCGTTCACCTGATCACTAGGATTCGGTCCTAGCCGAAGAGACGGAGCCTTATATGGGAGCGACGTCGGACTGTCCTTCTGCCGAGGGTTCGGAAAATATGTCTATTACCAATTCGGAAGTGTAGAGCGCCATGAATCACCAGCGTCGGAGGGACGTTTTACGAAATCCCTATTTCTCAAAAGAGGCGTTCGGTGCCTTCAGCTCGGCTGATGCATACATCCGAGCTGCTCGAGATGGGCTTGACCGAGCCACCGAGCAACATTTGAAAGATGTGCAGGCAAGTTTATCTTGTCCAAATTTGATAACCATATGCCCGTAGCCCCCGAGACTTGAAGCAGTTGGGACAAATGTTTTAAGGATCGTTGTATAACCAGGTTCTTACGGAGAAGAACGACCTCCTAGCCCAAGAGCTGGAGCAGTGCCGGACACAGCTAACTGCTGCTACCACCGAACTGGAAAAGTTCAAGAAGGCGTCCTCTGGTAATATTTCCCTCCATCGAGAAGCAAAAAATTACACGCCAGCCGTATTGCAACTGCTGCTTGTCTCATAATAGGGTCACCGGACCAACTGGGAGAGGAACTGAAGGCCGCTCAAATGAGCGAAAAAGAGGCGAAGAGACAACATGCCGCAGGCGAGCGCGTTCTGACCTGAGTCAGAGAGGAGAAAAATAAACTCCAGGATTCGAATATCAAACTGGGCGAAGAACTGAAAGATGTGCGAGCTCAGCTAGCCGACTCCGTGAAGGTGAACAAAAAGCTGCGAGGCGGCATATTCAGTATGTGGCAAAATTTACCTTGTAACAATTTGGGGGTACAATTAGCTGATATAGTTGTGATTGCAGGTATGTTGACGGGTCGTCCCGAAGAGGAGGCGTCCGGATCATCAAGTGATCTTTTGCAAGGGCTATCGCAGTTACACGAGCAAGCTCGGCAGGCAATGCGGAGTGTAGCCAAGGCCTTATGGCCATCTACCTCCCCTCCAGGGAGTATGGAGAAGCTTCTAGAGCTGTTCAAGGGAGCGCGGCGGCGCACCCAACTATGGAAGATATCGGCCTGCCGAGAGGGTGCGAGAGAGACCTGGGCCATGATAAAAACGTGGTATACCAAGCTGGATCCGAAACGCATGGCCCGGGTTGGACCACTAGGGTCAAATGGGGAGGAAATTCCCGTTAGTTTAGTATATGAACAAGTAGAAGTAGCCGCCAGATATTCCCAGCGGGATTGAAATTAGACCACCTGCTGGACGGCATAGAGGAGGAAAGTTTTGAGTCGTAGAGACTATGTACTTTCCCTGACATATGTGATTCTAGATGGATTATAAAAACAATTGTCATGGCCGACCTATTCGCTTCGACCTCTGGACCCGAAGGTGCGGAGTGTTTCCGAATACCCTAGCGGTAGAGTATATCGGGGTATGCATGGGAACCAGGCGTAGGAGTCATAGTTTCTTGAACAGACAATGTGTATCCGGCTAGTTATGTTATATTACATTATGTAAGAAACATCTTCCAGAGAGAATAGTTCCGTTAAGGATTCCTTTCCATGGGTGTGCATGCATTTAATGTGCATGTCCGAACTGTGATTGAAGAAATCGTAGAGTAAGTAACTTCTGGGGTTTCACAATGGAGTGAATGCAGAAACGTCTTTAATTCACTGACCGAATATTCCCTTAAGAACGCTAGCTTTCGGCTTCACCCAGTGTGAGGTACACATCCGGATGACCTGGCAGTAACAATTGCAGAGGTGCTCCCTTTATGCCCTAGCCGAACTAATGGGAATGTAGGGCATAAGCACAGGAGCCAGGCAACCCAGCTTGGCCAAAACTTAAGTCATATTGATGTTTAATGGCGAAGAAAAGGTACATATGGGAAGAACGCATATGTGGTGAGCTTGATTCTCAAAGAATAATAGCAAGCTTCTGTACAAGAAGCCCCCAGGTATAATGGACGTACATATTTGGAGATGTACGCATCACTGGAGCATGGTTTAGCCGTACTAAAGCCGTAGGGATAAAAGGCAAAACGAAAAGAGATAAAAACGAAAAGAGAGAAACAAAATAACGTTAATAATAGGAGGAAGGAGACGAACACAGAGTTTGGCACTAGGCATAGGCCGCATTCCAAGGGTTTGGCTCCAAGTGATTGTCTGACGCATCATGCAGGCGGTACGCTCCTCCGGTGAGAACTTCGTCAATGATGAAGGGACCCTCCCACTTGGGCTTGAGTTTGTCCTTTTCTTGTCTGGCCGGTGTAGAACGAGTTCACCAACTTTATAAGTCTTGGCCCGCACTTCTCTGCTTTGATACCTGCGAGCCTGCTGTTGATAAAATGCGGAACGGGCTTTTGCGACGTCGCGCTCCTCCTCTAGGGCATCTAAGTTGTCCTGCCGATCAAGCTCGGCCTCTCTCTCTCTCTCTCTTCGTACATGCGCACTCGAGGTGAGTCATGAATAATGTCGCGGGGTAACACTGCTTCCGCACCGTACACCATGAAGAAAGGTGTATATCCAGTAGTGCGGTTGAGGGTGGTCTACAGCCCCCAAAGTACGGAGTCAAGTTCCTCCACCCAGTGCTTGTCTAATTCTTTCAAAGACCGCACTAGTCTAGGTTTGATGCCGCTCATAATAGGACCATTAGCCCGTTCGACTTGACCGTTTGTCTACGGGTGATAGACAGAGGCGTAATCGAGCTTAATGCCCAGATTAGCACACCAAGTTTTCACTTCATTGGCTGTGAAATTAGAGCCATTATCGGTGATGATGCTGTGTGGAACACCATAACGGTGTACCACGTCGGATATGAAATCTATTACCGGCCCGCCTCGGCCATTTTGACTGGTTTGGCTTCTATCCACTTAGTGAATTTATCCACCATGACCAGCAGATACTTTCTCTTATGGCTTCCTCCTTTAAGCGGTCTGACTATATCGAGTCCCCAGACCGCAAAAGGCCAAGTGATGGGGATTGTTTGTAAGGCAGTGGGGGGCATATGGCTTTGGTTGGCGAAGAGTTGGCATCCGACGCAACGTTGGACAAGGTCTTGTGCATCTGCTCGGGCCATCGGCCAATAAAACCATGTATAGAAGGCCTTGCTAACAAGGGCCCAAGCTGCGGCGTGGTGACCGCCGAGTCCGACGTGAATTTCCGCCAAGAGTTGTCGCCCCTCTTCCTCGGAGATACATCTTTGAAGAACTCCGGTAGCGCTTTTCCTATATAGTTCTCCATCATGAACCTTGTAGGCCTTCGAACGCCGGACAATGCAACGGGCCTCATTCTGATCCTCGGGAAGCTCCTTATTATTAAGGTAGGCCAAGAATGGTTTGGTCCATGGGGCAATGACTGCCATGATGAGATGGGGCGATGGTGTTATTTCGGTGGTTGAGCCTCCGACGATATCGGTGAGTTCAGAATCTTGGGTTGTGGTCGGATCCAGACTGGTGTTGCCGCCCTCCCCCTGCCACACCACGGATGGCTTAAAAAGCCTTTCCAGGAAAATGTTGGGTGGGACGGGGTCGCGCTTGATT
The DNA here is from genome assembly GCF_056163025.1 of Triticum urartu. NCBI lineage: Eukaryota > Viridiplantae > Streptophyta > Magnoliopsida > Poales > Poaceae > Triticum > Triticum urartu. The sequence goes on from NC_141873.1 coordinate 370,741,459, forward strand.
ACTCTCTCGGGCCACATGATGGAACTCGAGTCCCTCGAACCGAGCTGACATTTTTAGGACGGCATTACGATAAGCTGCCATCTTCGGGTCTTTGGCATCGAAGTCTCCATTTATTCGAGATATTGCGAGGTTTGAGTCCCCGCGCACTTCCAGGCGCTGTATGCCCATGGAGACAGCCATCCGCAGACCATGCAATAAGGCCTCATATTCGCCTGCATTATTGGAGTCTGTGTATAGTATTTGGAGTACGTATTGAACGACATCTCCAGTAGGGGACGTTAAAATGACGCCCGCTCCTAGTCATGCCAGCATTTTGGAGCCATCGAAATACATAACCCAATTGGAATATGTGCCATACTATTTAGGGAGTTCGGCCTTTGTCCATTCGGCGACGAAGTCAGCCAGTACTTGGGATTTAATAGCTCGACGTGGTTTATATGTAATGTCAAATGGGAGGAGCTCAATGGCCCATTTAGGAATCTGGCCCGTGGCATCGTGGTTGTTTATTATGTCGTTGAGTGGTACTTCGGAAGCCACTGTGATCGAACACTCCTGGAAGTAGTGTCGTAGCTTTCGGGATGCCATGAAGACCGCGTATGCTATCTTTTGATAATGGGGGTACCGGGAATTTCATGGAGTAAGGACAGTGGATACGTAGTATACTTGCTTCTGAAGCGGGAATTTGTGTCCGTCCTGTTCTCGTTCAACGACGAGTATGGCACTCACCACCTGATGTGTTGCCGATATGTATAACAACATGGGTTCGCCGATGTTTGGTGCGGCCAGGATTGGGTTTCTAGCTAGAAGGGTTTTTATTTCTTCTAGTCTGGCTGTTGCCGCGTCCGTCCAGTCGAAGTGATCGGTTCGCCGTAGAAGACGATAGAGCGGTTGTGCCTTTTCTCCCAATCTGGAGATAAAGCATCTTAGAGCTGCCACGCAACCCGCGAGCTTTTGGACTTGCTTAAGGTCTGTTGGCATAGCCAATTGTGACAAAGCTCGGATTTTGGCTAGATTTGATTCAATTCCTCTATTGGAAACGATGAAGCCTAGTAGCTTTCCTGTGGGGACGCCGAAAACACACTTTTACGGATTGAGCTTAATGTCATATGCATGGAGGTTGTCAAATGTGAGGCGCAGGTCATCTATTAGTGTTTCGACGTGCCTTGTCTTGATTATGACGTCATCCACATAGGCTTCAACTCTCTTTCCGATCTGTTTCTCCAGGCATGCTTGGATCATGCGTTGATAAGTGGCGCCAGCGTTCTTGAGTCCGAAGGGCATGGTGTTGAAGCAGAATGGCCCATCTGGGGTGATGAATGCTATTGCAGCTTGATCGGACTCCTTCATTTTAATTTGATGGTATCTGGAATATGCGTCAAGGAAGCAAAATGAGTCGTGTCCTGCGGTAGCATCAATGATCTGGTCAATGTGGGGGAGGGGGAAGGGGTCCTTAGGGCAAGCCCTGTTGAGGTCTTTGAAATCGACGCACGGGCGCCAGGACTTGTCTTTCTTTGGAACCATCACTAGGTTTGCCAGCCATTCTGGGTGTTTTCTTTCTCTAATGAATCCTGCCTCGATTAGCTTGGCTAGCTCCTCCCCCATAGCTTGACGTTTGGGTTCGGAAAAGCGCCACAATGTTTGCTTGACCGGTTTATATCCCTTCAATATATTGAGGTTGTGTTCAGCCAACTCGCGTGGGATTGCTGGCATATCGGAAGGGTGCCAGGCGAATATATCCCAATTCTCGTGCAGGAACTCTCGTAGCGCGGCGTCGACCGTTGGGTCTAGTTGTGCTCCAATGGATGTTGTTTTCTTGGGGTCCGTTGGATGGACTTGGAATTTGACTATTTCTTCTGCTGGTTTGAATGAGGTGGATTTGGGTCGTTTGTCTAGGACCACATCATCCCTATCCACCGTGGAGCACAGTGCGGTTAATTCTTCGGTCGCGAGGGTTTCAGATAATGCCTCGAGGGCCAAGGATGCAGTTTTATTCTCGGCGCAGAGTGTTATGTCTGGATCACTAGCTAGAGTGATTATACCGTTGGGCCCAGGCATCTTGAGCTTCATGTATCCATAATGGGGTACCGCTTGGAAGCGCGTGAATGCATCTCGCCCTAAGAGGGCGTGATATCCGTTGTTGAAAGGGGCCACTTGGAAGGTTATTTCTTCGGACCGACAGTTCTCTAGTGTGCCGAAGACCACGTCGAGTGTGATTTTTCCTGCACACCGTGCCTCCCGACTGGGAATGATTCCCCGGAAGGTCATGTTGCTTTGCTCGATGCGGCTCCTGTCTATTTCCATTTTTTGTATTGTATCCTCATAGATGAGGTTTAGTCTGCTGCCGCCGTCCATGAGGACCTTGGTGAGACGAAAGCCGTCCACAATTGGACTGAGGACCAAGGCGGCTGGTGCTCGGACTGTCCTGTAATTTGGTTTGTCACCGGCATTAAAAGTTATAGTTGTGTCGTTCCAAGGGTTTAATGCTGTTATTTGACAGGCTTTGGCGAGTCCGCGTAGTGCTCTTTTGCGCCTATTGTTTGAGGCGAATGTCTCGAAGACCATCAGTACTTTGGGGTCGTTGTCCTCTGGGGGTGTTGTTCTGGCTTATTCTTGGTGAGGATATCCTCGCCGCTCTTGGCCACGTGCCGGAGTATCCAACATGCTCTAAGGCTATGTGTTGGTATGTTATCCGGTGTTGCGTGTATTTTGCATGGCCCATCGATCCATCCTTCCAGAACGGTTCTGTGCCCAGTACTGGACATGTATTTCTTTACTATTGAACCGGGTGTGTTGCAACGGTGCGCCCTTTTCGCCTGAATAAGGGATTGAGTGGGGATCGATGATTCCCAACGGGCTGCTTGAGTTTTCTAGGCGCTTTCCATTGCGTTGTACTTCTGTATGATAGTTGCCAAGTCAACAAAGTGTAGGATGCGACGACGGTTGATTGCGTTGAGGATTCCTTCGTCCCTGCAATTATTGCGGAACACTGAGATCGCTTCCTCGTCGCGGCAATCTTTCATCTTGTTTTTGACAAGAAGGAATATGGCCCAGAAGTGGTGGGCCGTTTCCTGAGACTGCTGTTGTATGCTCATGAGAGTGCTTGTATTCGGGCGGGTGGGTGGATTTAAATCTGAACCCTGACCCAGTTTTGGATCCAGAGTCTGAAGGTCTTCCGAACATAACAGATCGGGCTCCGGGATGTCCATTAATTTCTTAGGCCCGTCATCCGATTCTATGTTCGGAGGGCAAGACGCTTCTCCTCGCGGGTAGGTGTCCGGCTCTCCGAGACTGGAGATCCGGACATATTAAGTCCTTAGTATGGAGGAAGAGTTGTCGACTCGCTCCTCGACTACTGCTATCTGGTGGGTGATCGGTGGAGATTTGATTTCTCTGTGATCAGGTTTAAGCCCAATTCGATCGTAGTCTGTAGCGACCCCCAGGGCTGCGATGCGATCTAGGAGCTCGTTTAAGGATGAAAGCTCCACCAGATCCATCTGCTTGGAGTGTTCGGAGTCGATACGAAGGGGGTTTTCGATGACCCGAGAGGTCAATGTCGGCTTAACGACCGAACGGGCGGTCATGATAAAGCCGCCCACATGGAGGGTTTGGCCTGGAGCCAGCGTTCCTCCGGCGGTGATATTATCCTTGAGAACAAGGCGAGACATCGATCCTGTCGTCGACGTCACAGTGGAACTCTCAATGAAAGCACCAATGTTGGTGTCAAAACCGGCGGATCTCGGGTAGGGGTCCCGAACTATGCATCTAAGGTCGATGGTAACAAGAGACAGGGGACACAATGTTTTACCCAGGTTCGGGCCCTCTCTATGGAGGTAATACCATACGTCCTGCTTGATTGATCTTGATGAATATGAGTATTACAAGAGTTGATCTACCACGAGATCGTAATGGCTAAACCCTAGAGGTTTAGCTTGTATGGCTATGATAATGAATCTCCCCCTCCGGACTAAGTCCTACGGTTTATATAGACACCGGGAGGATCTAGGGTTACACAAGGTCGGTTGCTGTCGTGGGTTTGTCATGGCAGATGTCCTTGTGAAAGGACTTAGTCGTGGAGCCATCGCAATGGGTTAGCTTAAAGGGGTTAAACTAGACAAGGGGACACGGGGAGTTTATACTAGTTCGGCCCCTTCGATGAAGGTAAAAGCCTACGTCTAGTTGTGATTGATATTGCTAGGGTTTCGATGACTAGGGAGCGAATCCGCTTTGACTGGCCCTCGAGTTGTTGTTTCTTGTCCCTAAACCGCTGTCGGACCGTCCCTTTATATACATAGGTTGATGCCCGCCAGTTTACAGAGTCCCGAAGTCGGATCATAAACGTGTCCGGTTCGGCCTCTATACTTCCTATCTTACAACGCAAGTGACATAATAAGGTCGGTTTACATCTACAGGCCTTAACTCGCCTTTGGGCCTTGGGCCTTCATAAAGCGCCATCATTCTTACGTCTTCATGGGCTTCTAATCTTCATAAAGTTAATCCGGTTACTCCTGGCCGGTTTACGCCCAGTAGTAATATCCCCAACATTAGGCCATGGATTGGTTTGAACTTGTTCATGTCAATCTTCAATACTTAGAAAAACTCCTCCTTTGCATCTTCACCTTGATCTTGTAAACCGTCGTGATGTCATACTCCAGGATCATGATAAACCGCCCTGACGTCATCTATCCGTTGAAGCTGAGGATTACCTTCATTAATGCATATCCAGTCATCGAGGTGACACCATTATTAACTATCCATTTTTGAGCTCCTCGATTCCCGCACTTGTCACTTTATCGCTTCGCCTTATAAATAGGGCCACGGGTCCTTATCATTTTTCCCCTTCGTCTCCTTCGCTTCTTCTTCCTCCTCGCGACACCTCTGCCCCTGAGCGCCGCCGCCGTCACCGAGCTTCTCCTCTGCTTCGATAAAGGCCGCTGCATCAACCTGACCGTTACCAGAGAGCTGCGGCGTTCCTTCGTTGCTTCAACAGTCGTTGTAAGTCCTTTTCTTTCCCCCCTTGTAGATTTGTCTAGGGTTTCCTTGTTCATCGTAGTTCATTGAAGTTCATCGGAGTTCTGGTGCTGCTCTTCCCTGTTCCTCCTTAGTCTATGGATAGAAAATCTCAATGTTGGTATATTCCGCGTAATGGTTTATCTTCCGCTACTACCACAAACCTTTTGCACGCGAAAAAACTTATCTGAACCTTTACAACCTGCTTTGGGTCCTACCCTTTTTAGGTCAAAATATTTTTGCCTTTCCGTCTTCGGTAGATCCAAAATTCCCATGTGATCCTATGAAACTTGTTTTTCCTTACTTAGCCCTTTTCACCTTAAATCTGTATCCTCTGTACCATGTAGGCGGTTTACCCTTGTAAAAAACAATCTATCTCATACCATTAGTCCCCTAGTAAACCGGCAAACCTCCTTTACATTGATGGTAAAAGTCTGGTTTAACAACACATGTATGCCCTTGATATGACCTTGTCATTCATTATTTTATTAGTCTCCGGTTTACACAATTTGATATATCTGTATATCTTTATTCCTATTGCATCTTGCATGTCATCATGAATGATTTATAAACCGGCATTTCTTTTCCAGCTTTTTGTTGCACAATGGCCAAACAGTTTGCCACTTGCAACTGGGCTCGTTCCCGGGTCATCGAGGAATAGTTGAACGGAATGGTCAGTATTGGCACCTTGCCTAAGAAAACTGAAATTAAATGGTGAGCTCGAGGAACGGAGAATCCTCCAACCCCGAGGCAGGGTGAGCTAGTGGTTTTTGTCGACCACATAGGCCATGGTTTCAAACCGCCAGGGTCAAAATTTTACCGAGATGTGCTTGCCAGCTTCCAACTCCATCCTCAAGATATCGGACCCAACTCTGTGTCCAATATATGCAACTTCCAAGTCTTTTGTGAAGTGTACTTACAAGAAGAACCAACTGCTGAGTTGTTCTGAGCTTGGTGGTGTCTCTGTTCAAAAGCGGAAGGAAGTTGAATTCCCTCATGCCAAACTGCACAGTCACCCTAAGGAATGGAACCAGCCTTGGTTCTACTGCATAGATACCTCTCCTGAAAATGAGAACCCTCTTCCAGGCTACCGTGATCACCGGCTTTCCAACACTCATCCAATGCCGCAAGGTTTGAGTTATGTGCAACGGGCCAAATATGCCCCTCAACTCGCCAAGCTCCGGGCCTTTATGGCCAACGGTTTAACAGGCGTTGATTTTGTGCGTTGCTGGATATCTTGGAGCGCCTTGCCACTAAGCCGCCACCCCGATTTAATGTGTGAGTACACCGGTGAATTAGAAGACCCCCAATGCCACATCAACATTTAGGTAACCGATGAAGAGGTCACTGAAAGCGTCAAGAAAATTTTGAATGAACCGGAATTAGTCTGTCACCAAACCGGCTTGAACCCCTTCTACACTCAGAATAAACCGCCTGCTGTAAGCACTATGCTTCCTTTTTTATCTTGATATCTTTAACACCTCGTTTGGATGTAGATATTCAGGCGTGGAATTCGCATTTGGCATTTGCATGCCCCGAATGCCGCCGTTTGGGTGGTCGAGATATTCACGCATGGAATTCAGTCACAATATCAAACTGGTTTTCGCAAGACTGTCGTGTCCCTCGGCCAATTCGCAGCATACTCGCTCGGTTTTCGGCGACATTCGGCTCACGCTCTCCCCCATGGCTTGCTTACCGCTTGGGCAGACGAGACACACGACTAAAGACGATAATCCCAGGCAGAGCTCCACGGCGGCGCAGGTCAGCCGTCCCCCGCCTCGTTGGCTGGCCAGCTTTACTCCTCTCCATGTTGGTCCGCCATGCCTCATCCTTCCCCCGCCGTCACTTCAACTCCGGCCATCCCTTGCATCCCTCTCCCAGCGCCCTCTCCCATTCCGTCTTGGTGCGGGAGCTCCTGTTGCCCGACCTGTGCACCATGGTTAGTTGTGCTGCCTCGTCATACTTGCACCGCTCGAGCCCCCGTTCGCCAACCGCGTCGGGTAGCTCGACGACGTGCACCAGTACGTCACCACCAGGATCGACCTGTGGCGGCTCTGCCATAGAGGAGGCGAACAAGAAAGCATGGACAGAGGCAACTCCATGACCGACATCTTCTAGGGCAGGGTCTAGTTCATGTCCGTTGCTTAGGTGGGAAGACACCTGCGATATGGTGCCCAATAGCTGCTCGACGGAATGACAGACTATTCGGCTCGGCGTGTTGCGACAGTCCTGGCATGGGAGTGCGGCTACTTGGTGCGGATGACAAGCAGGAGAGGATCATTTGGTATGGTGGACGAGCATGCTGAATGTGTGGCCGATGGCACCGGCCAGCATGCCCAGGACGCCGCAAGCTGGTCCATGGACTGTAGGCATATGTCGCGTCCCCAGCCTTGTAGTCCATTAGCGCACCAGCGCTAGTACTATGCAACACCTGACAAGCACCGCTACCCTCCATTTGCACAGCAACATTAATCCTTGACAGTACCAAGTAGGCAACTAGAGAAGTGCAAAAGTATATGCAACTAATGCGTGTTATATGTGTGTGATGTATAGTTAATGATAAATTATGATTGTTATGAAACTGAGAAATTCCACGCTTTGTCCATCCAAACATGAATTGGCATTGTTGCTCACTTAAGATTTCAAGTGCCAAATACATAAACATCCAAACACTAGAATTGGCATTGAAGCTCAATATCAATGTCTTGGATATTTGGCATTGGAGTCAATTCAATGCCAAGGCTTTGAATATCTACATCCAAACAAAGCATAAATCGTTCAACTTGTAAACTTTCTTCTGTGTGTGTACAAACAGGGTGATGATCCCTTCTGGAAGCGGAAATCCGCAGATAAAGCGGCCAAGCCATCCCGTCCCAAAACCAAAGCCGTCAAGCGTACCTCAAAACGGAAAACGGCTCACCGGATCAGCATGGAACTTGATGAAGATGCGGATGATCCGGAAGTTGAGGTAGAACTTGACTCACTTGGCTCCCTTTTCATGCACCTCATTAACAATGATCTTTATCAAGAGGATGTAGATGGGAGCCAGGCTAATGATGTAGAGGTAATTCCCCTTTCTTCCGTTCAGACTCTATGCCAACACAAAAAACTCGTCAAGCAGTCCGGAAAGTAAGCTTTTCTCATCCTCTTGCTTACTTGGATCCAACATTTATTTTGAAGACGCAGCAGCATGAAGCCGCCGGACAACCTGGCACAGTGGCAAACAAGTTACTTCGGCCGGTTTACCTGATACCCCGGTTCGGAAGCGCTGGTCTGAGGTCTCTCCCACTTCTGACAATTCTTATCCCAAGGTAGGTTATTTCAGACAACCTCTCAATCTGTCCGATTCAAATTATCAGGTGACACCTCCCTCATCTTCTGGCGAGTCAACAGCAACCCAACTCCCTCCTCTTAAAACTATAGTTGGGTAAGCATTCAAACCCTTTCTTCAAATGTGTTGCAAATCTTGAATAAGATGCTAAACCTCTTTTAATTTTGTTTGCAGAGCCAAAGCCAGACCCAGCAAGAAAGCTCGGGTCAACAATCCGTCAGAAGACCAGGCGGTTTTTGAAGAAGAGCAAATAGGTGAACCGGACCAAACTCGTGAACCGGAGGGTCCTCATCCTGAAGCTACCTTTGATGAACCGCCCCTTCAAGACCAAAATATTGGTGAACAACCAGAAACTGATCCTGCTGTGCCTGACACTGAACCGGCAGCTCCAAACCGAGCTAGTCCGGTGAGAGGTACTGACACTCCGTCATCACCCGCAAAAACCACTGAAGGCCAAGGAGATGATGTTATCATTACTGGGATGGGCCACAGCTCTCCTGGCCATCCCGTAATCTTGGCCCAACATAGTGCCAAAGAGGAGTGTGCTACTAGGGAAAAGGGTAAATGGAGTACTGACTTATCAAGCTATGCCCATCTCAGTGCTGAAGAACTTCACTCCGGTTTCTTAAACCGTCTGCACTCAAACCGTGACTATGAAGCCGATTTGGTGAACTTGATGAAGGAACGCTATGAGGTATTTTCATATCCCTTTACTTCTTGATTCCAAAGTTGAAATGCTAGTCCAAGTAGCCCCCAAGGGCCTTTTATGATGTTAATCTTAAACCGGGTCTTTATAACACTTTAATCCTCTCCGACTGACCCTCAAAATGCCAGGTCCTTAGTGAGAACCAAAATCGATACTTTACCAATGTAATTATATAGCCTTCCTCAGTGTAGCCCCCAAAGGCCGGTTTAGCTTTGTGAGGTAATCCAGGTCTTTAATCCATGCGTCCGTTTTGAACAAATGTACATTAGCCCCCAAGTGTCAAGGATAATGCTTGCATTGTTCTGGAGACTTATAAAAGATGTAGTGAATCAAAGTAAATAGGCATTAGCCCCCAAGTACAAAGTGCATAACTTGTTATACGCTTTGTACTTAGAAAATACATATCCTATTGTTGACATATCTTCACTGTTACAGGCCGAGCTAAGCAATAGAGATGGTCGAACCGCTGATTTGCAAGAGAACGTGAAGTCCCAACAAGCAGAAGCTGCAAAAGCCAAAGAGGAGCTGACCAAAGCCCTGACAGCGATGGAAAAGCTGAAGGAGTCTTTTAACAAGGAACGTGCTGACTGGGAAACAGAGAAGGTCGGTTTAACCGAAAAAGCTGAGGATGCCAAAGCAGCCCTAAAGCCAGTTGTAGATGAACTAACTGGTTTGAAGCGGCAAATCAACGCTATGACATCCACTGTATTTGGTAATTATCTCCTTATGATGTTTGTCCAATTTCATGAGACTTTGGTGTTCACCAGTTTGGCTGATATTAAATCATGACAGGCACTCGCATTGCTCATATGGGTGCTGATATGCGGATGAAGCTTAAAGCGGCTTATACCTTAATAGAACAGCTTTACTCGGGATCCCAGCGTGCTATATGCACTGAAGCCTACAGTAAACCGGCGCCATCACTGATAAAAGAAACTCTTGAGAAGCTGGCCATGCTACTAGCCCGGATTACCGAACTGAAGAACGCAGACACAAGGGCAGGAGCATTAACCGCGCTAATCCGGGCCAAGGCATGGATTCCAGACCTTGAAGCGGATGACACTATAAAAGGATATCCAGGTGTGAAATAGGATGGTTCAAACTTCGACAATGATGATCTCCGAAGGCTGACAAAGGAGATGCGGCCAATAGCCAGCAAGCTGGCAGAAGACACAGATTTATCTAATTTCCAGCCGGCTTATGACACTGAAGGGAAGAGACAGCCTGCCGAAATCCATGAAGTCAAAGAACTTGTGCCTCCAATCCATAAGCATACTTACGCTCCTGATATTAACCCCTCCAGCCTTATTCATGAAGAAGCTGTGTTCCAAGCTTTAACCAGAATTGATTGGTCGACGGTTGATTTCCAGCGTCTGGGGAGGGATGAAGAAGAAGTGATTGCAGCAAATGACCCTCAACCATCAAACCGTCCAGATGAATCATCTTAAACCGGCAGCCAGTTTACCATCTATTGTGTGCCAATGCTTAAAAACAATTTCTCAATTGGAGCCGTTTTGAAGCTTCTTGTAATAGGATAGCAAAAACTCCTTTATCTGTCATGCCATCGAGCATGTGCTGTGGTGCTTTGATATTGTGAAAACTTGCTCCATTTTTTGGGATCTCGTTGGCTGTCCAACTGCTTGTATGATAAAGGTGTAAACACCAATCCGGAGCATTGATAACTCCGTCCTTAATTTGCCGGATTATGATGATAAACTGTATCGGGATGTAATAAACACCGGGCTTTCCTTATAACACTGGCGACTTGTTAGTCAAAACCAGACCGGGTTAACGAACGCCGGATTATACCTGATCATGTACTGACAACTTTTAGTTGAAAGCCAAGCCGGGTCAAGGACACCGTTTTACCAGAAGATATTATAAACCTCAACAAAGGCGAAAAACTTAGCAAATAGAACTGAAAAAGCACATGCGAGCCTTTTACGAGCTGCCAGGCTCCAAATCGAGGCTTTTCATGGGCTGCCAAGCCGCTGAGTTAAACCATTTAACAAAGCCTTTTAAGATGGACCTCCAATTAACCAATTGTCGTTTTAACTTTGACAAGTTCAGTGTCTGTATAAGATTGACTTGTCAAACGTTCGGCGGGTCATACCAGGATTACCTGGACAGGAGTGGCTTACTTAATGAAGGCAGGTTAACCCAGGGTTTTAGGTGAATACACCAGGCTTCCAAGCCGTGGCTTGATAGCCAATTACAAGGGTCCTTTCAAACTCTTTGTTGCTTTGCAAAAAGAGCCCCCAAGTAACTTTTTGAGTTGTGCTCAGTGGGTGCCCATGTTTGAGCTTATGCTTGTTGCAACACTCTCTTTAGCCCCGAAGTAAATTCATGTTGGCATTACGCCAATCAAGAGGTGTAGCCATGGTTCAGATATGACCAAGCCCCCTAGTGATATCCCTTTGTGGTTTCAAACCGATCAAGAGGTGTAGCTATGGTTCAGATATGACCAAGCCCCCTAGTGATTTTCTTTTATATCTGTGCGGCTGCAGAGACCGGTTTAACAAAACTCTGCTTTGTTAGTAAAAACTTTTGGAAGCACACACATGATGTAAAAAGAACAGAGACCCTGCTTTATGTGAGGCTCCGATTTATTATATAATATATACATTGTCATAAATATGTACATATGAAGAGCCTATGGCTCAAGTATAGTAAGGCCGAAGAAGAGCTATATTCCACGGCCGCTTGGTCTCCCCCTCCGATTTACGTGAGTCTTTATGCTCTCAAACATCTATGAGGTAGTACGACCCATTGTGCAGATTCTTACTGACCACAAAGGGTCCTTCCCAAGGTGGGGATAACTTGTGCATATCAGTTTGATCCTGGATGAGCCGGAGCACCAAATCGCCCTCCTGAAAGGTTCTGGTCTTAACCCGGCGGCTGTGATAACGTTGGAGATCTTGTTGATAAATCGCCGAACGTGCTGCTGCAAGATCACGCTCCTCATCTAGCAAGTCCGGGGAATCATGACGTGCTGTCTCATTATCAGCTTCAACATAAGCTGCCACACGGGGCGAGTCATGACAGATGTCACTAGGGAGAACCGCCTCCGCTCCATAAACCATGAAGAAGGGTGTGTAACCCGTAGATCTGTTAGGTGTGGTGTTGATGCTCCATAACACAGAAGGTAATTCCTCCACCCAACAACCCGGTGTCCGCTTCAAAGGAACCATAAGCCGGGGTTTAATACCTCTCAAAATTTCTTGATTTTCCCTCTCCGCTTGACCATTAGATTGGGGGTGAGCCACCGATGCTATATCAAGCCGGATGTGCTCACATTGGCAAAATTCTTCCATCTCTCCCTTTGACAGATTAGTACCATTATCAGCTATAATACTCTGTGGAAAGCCAAACTGGAATATCACCTTTTTGATGAATTGAACCGCCGTGGCCGCATCACACTTACTGACTGGCTTTGCTTCCACCCATTTGGTGAATTTGTCAACTGCCACTAATAAGTGGGTCTTTTTGTCCTTGGAACGCTTAAAGGGTCCAATCATATCAAGCCCCCAAGTCGCAAATGGCCACGTTATTGGAATCATCCTCAACTCCTGAGCCGGAATATGAGCACGGCGTGTGAATTTTTGAAAACCGTCACATCTTTTGACTAAGTCCTCCGCATCAGGTGAGCTGTTAACCAATAAAAACCGTGGCGAAAAGCTTTAGCAACCAAAGATTTTGAACCGGCGTGGTGACCACAATCCCCTTCATGGATTTCTCGCAAAATCTCACAACCCTCTTGAGGAGAGACACAACGCTGAATTGCCCCTGAAACGTTGTAATGTTGTAACTCTCCATTGAGTATGGTCATTGACTTGGAATGCCGGATTATCTGTCGGGCCAAGGTTTCATCCTTCGGTAATTTGCCCCGGTTCTTGTAAGCGAGGTATGGGATTGTCCAATCCGGTATGACATGCAAAGCTGCCACCAATTGAGCCTCCGGATCAGGAATAGCCAACTCCTCTTCTGTTGGTACCTTGACCGACGGATTATGCGGCACGTCAAGAAAGACATTTGGTGGGACCGGTTTACGCTGAGAACCAAGGCGGCTTAAAGCGTTCGCCACTTCGTTCTTTCCCGGTCTATATGGTCCACCTGATAACCCTTGAAGTGACCAGCCACTGTGTCCACCTCTCGTCGATATGCAGCAGTGAGTGGGTCTTTAGAATCCCAAGTGCCAGACACCTGTTGAGCCACCAGATCTGAATCCCCAAAGCACTTAACCCGGCTTAAGTTCATCTCCTTAGCCATCCGAAGACCATGGAGTAAGGTCTCATACTCATCTGCATTGTTAGTACAGGGGAACATTAAACGGAGGACATAACAATGTTGGGGAACGTAGTAATTTCAAAAATTTCCTACGCACACGCAAGATCATGGTGATGCATAGCAACGAGAGGGGAGAGTGTTGTCTACATACCCTCGTAGACCGGAAGCGGAAGCGTTAGCACAACGCGGTTGATGTAGTCGTACGTCTTCACGGCCCGACCGATCAAGCACCGAAACTATGGCACCTCCGAGTTCTAGCACACGTTCAGCTCGATGACGAACCCCGGACTCCGATCCAGCAAAGTGTCCGGGAAGAGTTCCGTCAGCACAACGGCGTGGTGACGATCTTGATGTTCTACTGTCGCAGGGCTTCGCCTAAGCACCGCTACAATATTATCGAGGATTATGGTGGAGGGGGGCACCGCACACCGCTAAGAGATCAAGAGATCAATTGTTGTGTCTTTGGGGTGCCCCCTACCCCCGTATATAAAGGAGTGGAGGAGGGGGAGGGTCGGCCCTCTCTATGGCGCTCCCTAGGGGAGTCCTACTCCCACCGGAACCTTTCCGATGTCCGAATATAGTCGTCCAATATATCGATCTTTACGTCTCGACCATTTCGAGACTCCTCGTCATGTCCCCGATCTCATCCGGGACTCCGAACTCCTTCGGTACATCAAAACATATAAACTCATAATACAACCGTCATCGAACTTTAAGCGTGCGGACCCTACGGGTTCGAGAACTATGTAGACATGACCGAGACACGTCTCCGGTCAATAACCAATAGCGGAACCTGGATGCTCATATTGGCTCCTACATATTCTACGAAGATCTTTATCGGTCAAACCGCATAACAACATATGTTGTTCCCTTTGTCATCGGTATGTTACTTGCCCGAGATTCGATCATCGGTATCTCAATACCTAGTTCAATCTCATCACCGGCAAGTCTCTTTACTTGTTCCGTAATACATCATCCCGCAACTAACTCATTAGTTGCAATGCTTGCAAGGCTTATAGTGATGTGCATTACCGAGTGGGCCCAGAGATACCTCTCCAACAATCGGAGTGACAAATCCTAATCTCGAAATACGCTAACCCAACAAGTACCTTTGGAGACACCTGTAGAGCACCTTTATAATCACCCAGTTACGTTGTGACGTTTGGTAGCACACAAAGTGTTCCTTCGGTAAACGGGAGTTGCATAATCTCATAGTCATAGGAACATGTATAAGTCATGAAGAAAGCAATAGCAATATACTAAACGATCAAGTGCTATGCTAACGGAATGGGTCAAGTCAATCACATCATTCTCCTAATGATGTGATCCCGTTAATCAAATGACAACTCTTTGTCTATGGCTAGGAAACATAACCATCTTTGATCAATGAGCTAGTTAAGTAGAGGCATACTAGTGACACTCTGTTTGTCTATGTATTCACACATGTATCGTGTTTCCGGTTAATACAATTCTAGCATGAATAATTAACATTTATCATGATATAAGGAAATAAATAATAACTTTATTATTGCCTCTAGGGCATATTTCCTTCAAAAAAACTTGTCACCTTGTGGGGAAGTTAGTATGACTCCAGCACCTGAGCCCTCCAACTGTCTGGATCCATCAAAATGAATAGTCTAATACGTGTTATCTGGCTTTTCCTCTGGTGCCTACAACCCTGTCCAATCATTGATGAAGTCCACAAGTGCTTGGGATTTAATGGCTGTGCGAGGTGTGTATTTGAGCCCGTGAGGTCCTTGCTCAATAGCCCACTTAGCAATCTGGCCAGTTGCTTCTTTGTTTTGAATGATATCTCCCAGAGGGGCTGAACTGACCACTGTGATAGGATGACCCTGAAAATAATGTCTGAGCTTTCGGCTTGCCATAAACACTCCATACACCAGCTTCTGCCAATGTGGATACCTCTGCTTTGATTCAATGAGTACCTCACTGATATAATAAACCGGCCGTTGAACCGGATACTCCTTTCCAACTTCCTTGCACTCCACCACAATAGCCACGCTAACAGATCGGGAATTAGCTGCCACATACAGCAGTAACGGCTCCTTATCGATCGGGGCTGCGAGCACAGGCGGTTCAACTAACTGCCTTTTCAGATCCTCAAACGCTTTATCAGCAGCCTCGCTCCAGACAAAATCATATGTTTTCTTTAGCATCTGATATAAAGGAATAGCCTTCTCCCCAAGGCGACTGATAAACCGGCTCAAAGCCGCAATCCGGCCGGCCAAACGTTGAACGTCATTGATACACGCCGGTTTAGCCAAAGATGTAATTGCTGAGATTTTTTCTGGATTAGCCTCAATGCCTCTGTTTGACACCGGAAAACCCAAGAGTTTGCCTACCGGTACACCAAAGACACACTTTTCCGGATTGAGCATCATCTTGTAAACCCGGAGGTTGTCAAAGGTTTCTCTCAAATCATCTATCAATGTTTCCTCCTTCCTGGACTTTATCACAATATCATCCACATATGCATGAACATTGCGCCCAATCTGCTTATGAAGACAATTCTGAACACAACGCTGATAAGTCGCCTGGGCACTCTTGAGCCCAAAGGGCATGGAGACATAGCAGAAGGCTCCAAAGGGAGTTATGAAAGATGTCTTCTCCTGGTCCTTAACTGCCATTTTGATCTGATGATAACCAGAATAAGCGTCCAGAAAACACAAACGGTCACAACCTGTCGTAGCATCAATGATCTGATCAATACGAGGGAGGGCAAAGGGGTCTATAGGGCAAGCCTTCTTCAAGTCTGTGTAATCCACACACATATGCCAAGTGTCGTTTTTCTTAAGAACCAGCACCGGATTAGCTAACCACTCCGGGTGAAAGACCTCCACGATAAACCCTGCGGCCAACAACTGAGCTACCTCTTCACCAATAGCCTTGCGCCTTTCTTCATTGAAGCGGCGGAGAAACTGTCGGACCGGTTTAACTTAGGATCAATGTTAAGTGTGTGCTCATCGAGTTCCCTTGATACACCTGGCATGTCAGAAGGTTTCCATGCAAAGATGTCCCGGTTCTCACGGATGAACTCGATGAGCGTGCTTTCCTATTTGGGATCCAAGTTAGCGCTGATGCTGAACTGCTTGGATGAATCGCCAGGAACAAAATCAACCATCTTAGTATCTGTGGCCGATTTAAATTTCAACGCTGGATCGTGTTCCGTAGTTGGCTTTTTCAAAGAAGTCATATCTGCCGGATCAACTTGGTCCTTATAAAAATTCAGCTCCTCCGTGGCACAAACCGACTCAGCATAAGCCGCATCACCTTCCTCACATTCTAAAGCGATCTTCCTGCTCCCGTGTACTGTAATGGTCCCCTTATGACCTGGCATCTTAAGCTGCAGATACACATAACACGGCCTCGCCATGAACTTAGCGTAAGCCGGCCACCCAAACAAAGCGTGATACGGACTTTTGATTTTCACCACCTCAAAAGTCAATGTTTCTGATCTGGAATCATGATCATCTCCAAAAGCCACCTCTAAAGCTATCTTGCCCACTAGATATGCAGACTTACTAGGCACCACACCATGAAAAACGGTGTTTGACGGCTTAAGATTCTTATCTGTCAACCCCATACGATAGAAGGTATCGTAATATAGAATGTTGATACTACTTCCCCCATCCATGAGTACCTCAGCAACTTAAGGGGCCACCACTAAGGCCAGATAACCCGGATTGTCAACCCGGGGCGGGTGATCCTCTCTACTCCATAAAATGGGTTGCTCAGACCAACGCAAATACCGAGGCACCGCCGGTTCAACAGAGTTTACTGCCCTCTTGTGAAGCTTCTGATCACGCTTACACAAGCTAGTGGTGAAGACATGATATTGCCCACTATTTAACTGCTTAGGATTGCTCTGATAACCCGACTGCTGCTGCTGTTGGTTCCCCTGATGGTTGTAACCTCTCTGGTTGCCTTGGAGCCCTTGATTGATGTGTCTGGATTGATTGCCCTGAAATCTTGCACCGGAACTGCCACCTCCGTAACCCGGCCCGTGGAAACCACCTCCTGAACCGTCGGGCGGGCCATTATCGTACTGAAACATATTGGAGTTCTTGAAATCCCGCATGATGTAACAATCCTTCCAAAGATGTGATGATGGCTTCTCCTTTGATCCATGCTTTGGACAGGGTTGATTTAACATGCGCTCCAAATTGGGGCCCGAACCTCCGCCCCTCTGGGGCTGCTTACCCTTACGACGCTGACCATTCTCCTGAGCATTGGTGTTAGCCACAAAGTCCAGACTATTGTCGGCCTTGAGTTTACCATTGTTCCCATGGCCTGCCGGATTATGCTGCTGACCCTTGGTGTTGCCGTTCTTTTTCCCTTTCCCCGGTTTGTCCTCCTCTGAGTCAGGGTCTTTGGTATTATCTGAATCAGCGTACTTAACCAAAGCGGCCATAAGCGTTGACATATCATTGAAGTGGCGTTTGAACCTTCCTAACTTCTGTTTGAGCGGCAGAGAACGGCAATTGCCCTCTGATACGTCTCCAACGTATCTATAATTTTTGATTGCTCCTTGCTATATTATCTACTGTTTTGGGCAATATTGGGCTTTATTATCCACTTTTATATTATTTTTGGGACTAACCTATTAACCGGAGGCCCAGCCCAGATTTACTGTTTTATGCCTATTTCAGTGTTTCGAAGAAAAGGAATATCAAACGGAGTCGAAATGGAACGAAATCAACTGGAGAAGTTATTTTTGGAAGGAAACCTACCAGATAGACTTGGACCCTATGTTAGAAGATGAAGGAGGTGCTCACGAGGGTAGGGGGCGCCCACCCCCCTGGGGCGCGCCCCCTGCCTCGTGGCCCCCCTTCAATCCACCGACGTACTCCTTTCACCCATATATACCCACGTATCCTAAAACTTCCAGAACGGAGATTAGATCGGGAGTTCCGCCGCCGGAAGCCTCTGTAGCCACCAAAACCAATCTAGACTTGTTCCGGCAGCCTGCCGGAGGGGGAAATCCTTCTCCGGTGGCCATCTTCATCATCCCGGTGCTCTCCATGACGAGGAGGGAGTAGTTCTCCCTCGGGGATGACGGTATGTACTAGTAGCTATGTGTTTGATCTCTCTCTCTCTCGTGTTCTTGATTTGGCACGATCTTGATGTATCGCGAGCTTTACTATTATAGGTGGATCTTATGTTTCTCCTCCCCCTCTTCTCTCCTGTAATGAATTGAGTTTCCCCTTTGAAGTAATCTTATCGGATTGAGTCTTTAAAGATTTGAGAATACTTGATGTATGTCTTGCCGTGGATATCTGTGGTGACAATGGGATATCACGTGATTCACTTGATGCATGTTTTGGTGATCAACTTGCGGGTTCCGCCCATGAACCTATGCATAGGGGTTGGCACACGTTTTCGTCGTGATTCTCCGTTAGAACTTTGGGGCACTCTTTGAGGTCCTTTGTGTTGGTTGAACAGATGAATCTGAGATTGTGTGACGCATATCGTATAATCATACCCACGGATACTTGAGGTGACATTGGAGTATCTAGGTGACATTAGGGTTTTTGTTGATTTGTGTCTTAAGGTGTTATTCTAGTACGAACTCTACAGCTGTTTGTGACACTTATAGGAATAGCCCAACGGATTGATTGTAAAGAATAACTTTGAGGTGGTTTCGTAACCTACCATAATCTCTTCGTTCGTTCTCCGCTATTAGTGACTTTGGAGTGAATCTTTGTTGCATGTTGAGGGATAATTATTTGATCCAATTATGTTAGTATTGTTGAGGGAACTTGCACTAGTGAAAGTATGAACCCTAGGCCTTATTTCCTATCATTGCAATACCGTTTACGCTCACTTTTATCACTTGCTACCTTTCTGTTTTTATATTTTCAGATTACAAAAACTATTATCTACCATCCATATTGCACTTGTATCACCATCTCTTCGCTGAACTAGTGCACCTATACAATTTACCATTGTATTGGGTGTGTTGGGGACACAAGAGACTCTTTGTTATTTGGTTGCAGGGTTGCTTGAGAGACACCATCTTCATCCTACGTCTCCTATGGATTGATAAACCTTAGGTCATCCACTTGAGGGAAATTTGCTACTGTCCTACAAACCTCTGCACTTGGAGGCCCAACAACGTCTACAAGAAGAAGGTTGTGTAGTAGACATCAAGCTCTTTTCTGGCGCCGTTGCCGGGGAGGTGAGTGCTTGAAGGTATATCTTTAGATCTTGCAATCGAGTCTTTTAGTTTCTTGTTTTATCACTAGTTTAGTTTCTAAAAGAAAACTACAAAAAATGGAATTAAGGATGCCTCATATGCTTCATCTTTTTAATGTCTTTCGTGAGAATAAGGATTCCGATAATTGTGCTCAAGTGCTAGAATAAGAATGCATTAGAATGTTTGGCACTAAATATTTGAACGATGAGCATGATTGCAATGTTGTTAGTATGAATTCCTTGAATATCCATGATGCTAATGATATGCAAAGCCACAAGCTTGGGGAAGCTATGTTTGATGAAGATGATATTTTTTGTCCCCCAAGTTTTGATGAGCAAATTTATTATGATGAAAGCATGCCTCCTATTTATGATGATTATATTGATGAAAGTGGATTTGGAGAGGTCATGACTTTATTTTGTGATGAATCCACTATTTCGGAAGAGGATCCAATTGATTATGAGAACAAAGTTGCTATCTATGATGATTATTGTGATGACTTATATGCTATAAAGAATAATGATATCCATGAAACTTGTCATCATGATTTTAGTTTTCAATTGGATTATGCCTCACATGATAATTATTTTGTTGAGTTTGCTCCCACTATCCCGAATGAGAAGAATTTTGCTTATGTGGAGAGTAATAAAATTTCTATGCTTGTAGATCATGAGAAGAATGCTTTATGTGTTGGTTATATTGTTGAATTCATTCATTATTCTACTGAAAATTATTATGAGGGAGGAGCATATGCTTGTAGGAATTGCAATAATATCAAGTTTCCTCTCTATGTGCTTAAAGTTTTGAAGTTATGCTTGTTTTACCCTCCTATGCTAGTTGATTATTGTTCCCACAAGTTGTTTTCTCACAAAATCCCTATGCATAGGAAGTATGTTAGGCTTAAATATGCTAGTCATATTCTTCATGATGCTCTCTTTATGTTCAAATTCTTATCCTTTATGTGAGCATCATTGAAATCAGCATGCCTAGCTAGGGGCGTTAAACGATAGCGCTTGTTGGGAGGCAACCCAATTTTATTTTAGTTCCATGATTTTTGTTCCTGTTTAGTAATAAATAATTCATCTAGCCTCTTTTTAGATGTGGTTTTATGTGTTTAATTAGTGTTTGTGCCAAGTAGAACCGTTGGGAAGACTTGGGGAAAGTCTTGTTGACCTTACTGTAAAAAACAGAAACTTTAGCACTCACGAGAATTTCTGCCATTTTTATTTGAAGAGTGCTATTTAGTTAATTATCTTTGAAGATGATTAATATATAAATTACTCAGGTCCAGAAATTTATTTGAGAATTTTATGAGTTCCAGAAGTATACATTTGATCCAGATTACTACAGACTGTTCTGTTTTTGACAGATTCTGTTTTTCGTGTGTTGTTTACTTATTTTGATGAATCTATGGCTAGTAAAATAGTTTATAAACCATAGAGAAGTTGTAATACAGTAGGTTTAACACCAATATAAATAAATAATGAGTTTATTACAGTACCTTGAAGTGGTGATTTATTTTCTTATACTAACGGAGCTTACGAGTTTTCTGTTAAGTTTTGTGTTGTGAAGTTTTCAAGTTTTGGGTAAGGATTCGATGGACTATGGAATAAGGAGTGGCAAGAGCCTAAGCTTGGGGATTTCCAAGGCACCCCAAGGTAATATTCAAGGACAACCAAGAGCCTAAGCTTGGGGATGCCCCGGAAGGCATCCCCTCTTTCGTCTTCGTTCATCGGTAACTTTACTTGGAGCTATATTTTTATTCACCACATGATATGTGTTTTGCTTGGAGCGTCAATTTATTTTGTTATGATTTTATTTCTGTTATTTAGAACAATGTTTTGCATATTTTATTTCAATAAAAGTGGCATTGATAGCCTTTACTATGCCTATTTTAGAAGTCCACATGTTGCTGTTTGAAAACAGAAAGTTTACCGCTGTTGAAATAATTCCCTAGAAAAGTCAGAATGTGATAAAATGTTGAAACCTTTTGCATATTAATCTCTGATAAATTTACTACAGTGGGAATTTTATTTCATAATTTTTGGAGCTAGGGAAGTATTGATGTTGCTGCATTCTTTACAGACTATCCTGTTTAGGCAGATTGCTGTTATGTTTGCATTGTTTGCATATGTTTGCTTCTTTAATGATTCTATTTGACGATAGGACTATTAAATATGCAGAGGCATTTAGTATGAAATGTTGAATAATAATTTTAGTTATTTGCTACAGAAGAGTATGATAAGGTTTTTGCAATGGTTTATACTAACTTATCTCACGAGTCCTTGTTGAGTTCTGTGTGGATGAAGCTTTTGAGATTTAGGGAGACCGCGATATGAGAGGAATTAAGGAGACACAAAAGCTCAAGCTTGGGGATGCCCAAGGCATCCCAAGATAATATTTCAAGAAGTCTCAAGCATCTAAGCTTGGGGATGCCCCGGTTGGCATCCCACCTTTCTTCTTCAACAACCATCGGTTAGTATCGGTTGATCCTAAGTTTTTGCTTCTTCACATGATGTTTGCCATTCTTAGAATGTCAGTTTATTTTTCTTTGCTTGCTGTTTGAATAGAATACCAAGATCTGAAATTATTAAATGTTAGAGAGTCTTCACATAGTTGCATAATTATTCGACTACTCGTTGATCTTCACTTATATCTTTCGGAGTAGTTTTTCATTTGCTCTAGTGCTTCACTTATATCTTTTAGAGCATGGGGGTAGTTTTATTTTGAAGAAATAGATGAACTCTCATGCTTCACTTATATTATTTTGAGAGTCTTAAATAGCATGGTAATTTGCTTAAAATCCTAATATGCTAGGTATACAAGATTACTAAAAACTTTCATATAGAGTATTGGATACTAAGAGAAGTTTGATGCTTGATGATTGTTTTGAGATATGGAGATGGTGATATTAGAGTCATGCTAGTTGAGTAGTTGTGAATTTGAGAAATACTTGTGTTGAAGTTTGTGATTCCCGTAGCATGCACGTATGGTGAACCGTTATGTGATGAAGTCGGAGCATGATTTATTTATTGATTGTCCTCCTGATGAGTGGCGGTCGGGGACGAGCGATGGTCTTTTCCTACCAATCTATCCCCCTAGGAGCATGCGCGTAATACTTTTCTTTGATAACTTGTAGATTTTTGCAATAAGTATATGAGTTCTTTATGACTAATGTTGATGTTGGGGAACGTTGCAGAAAACAAAAAATTTCCTACTCGTTTCACCAAGATCATCTAGGAGTTCATCTAGCAACGAGTCATTGGATGCATCTACATACCTTTGTAGATCGCGCACGGAAGCGTTCAAAAGAACGGTGATGATGTAGTCGAACACGACGTGATCCAAATCACCGATGACCAAGCGCCGAACGGACGGCACCTCCGCGTTCAACACACGTACGGGGCGGGGGACGTCTCCTCCTTCTTGATCCAGCAAGGGGAAGGAGAGGTTGATGAAGATCCAGCAGCACGACGGCGTGGTGGTGGATGCAGGGTGTCACAGTAGCAGGGCTTCGCCTATACTACGCGAGAGAGACGTAACGGGGAGAGAGGGAGGCGCCAGGGGCTGGTGTATCAAGTCCCTCCTCTCCCCCACTATATATAGGAGGGCCAAGGGGGGGTGGTGCGCAGCCTAGGAGATCTGGTCTCCTAGGTGCGGCGGCCAGGGGGAGGATTCCCTCCCCCCCAAGGCACCCAGAGGTGCCTTCCACCACTTGGACTCCTCCCCCTTGGAAACCCTAGGCGCATGGGCCTAGTGGGGCTGGTGCCCTTGGCCCATGAAGGCCAAGGCGCACCCCCTACAGCCCATGTGGCCCCCCGGGACAGGTGGCCCCACCCGGTGGGCCCCGAGACCCCTCCGGTGGTCCCGGTACAATACCGATAACCCCGAAACTTGTCCCGATGGCCGAAACAGCATTTCCTATATATAATTCTTTACCTCCGGACCATTCCGGAACTCCTCGTGACGTCCGGGATCTCATCCGGGACTCCGAACAACATTCGGGTTTCTGCATATACATATCTTCACAACCCTAGCGTCACCGAACCTTAAGTGTGTAGACCCTACGGGTTCGGGAGACAAGCAGACATGACCGAGACGACTCTCCGGTCAATAACCAACAGCGGGATGTGGATACCCATGTTGGTTCCCACATGCTCCACGATGATCTCATCGGATGAACCACGATGTCGAGGATTCAATCAACCCCGTATGCAATTCCCTTTGTCAATCGATATGTTACTTGCCCGAGATTCGATCGTCGGTATCCCAATACCTCGTTCAATCTCGTTACCGGCAAGTCACTTTACTCGTACCGTAATGCATGATCCCGTGACCAGACACTTGGTCACTTTGAGCTCATTATGATGATGCACTACCGAGTGGGCCCAGTGATACCTCTCCGTCATACGGAGTGACAGATCCCAGTCTTGATCCATGTCAACCCAACAGACACTTTCGGAGATACCCGTAGTCTACCTTTATAGTCACCCAGCTACGTTGTGACATTTGGTATACCCAAAGCACTCCTACGGTATCCGGGAGTTACACGATCTCATGGTCTAAGGAAAAGATACTTTGGCATTGGAAAACTCTAGCAAACGAACTATACGATCTAGTGCTATGTTTAGGATTGGGTCTCGTCCATCACATCATTCTCCTAATGATGTGATCTCGTTATCAATGACATCCAATGTCCATAGTCAGGAAACCATGACTATCTGTTGATCAACGAGCTAGTCAACTAGAGGCTTACTAGGGACATGTTGGTGTCTGTTATTCACACATGTATTACGATTTCCGGATAATACAATTATAGCATGAATAAAGACAATTATCATGAACAAGGAAATATAATAATAAAGCTTTTATTATTGCCTCTAGGGCATATTTCCAACAGTCTCCCACTTGCACTAGAGTCAATAATCTAGTTACATTGTGATGAATCGAACACCCATGGAATTTTGGTGTTGATCATGTTTTGCTCTAGGGAGAGGTTTAGTCAACGGATCCGCTACATTCAGGTCCGTATGTACTTTACAAATCTCTATGTCTCCATCTTGAACATTTTCACGGATGGAGTTGAAGCGACGCTTGATGTGCCTTGTCTTCTTGTGAAACCTGGGCTCCTTGGCAAGTGCAATAGCTCCAGTGTTGTCACAGAAGAGCTTGATCAGCCCCGACGCATTGGGTATGACTCCTAGGTCGGTGATGAACTCCTTCACCCATATTGCTTCATGTGCTGCCTCCGAGGCTGCCATGTACTCCGCTTCACATGTAGATCCCGCCACGATGCTTTGCTTGCAACTGCACCAGCTTACTGCCCCACCATTCAAAATATACACGTATCCGGTTTGTGACATAGAGTCATCCAGATCTGTGTTGAAGCTAGCGTCGACGTAACCCTTTACGACGAGCTCTTCGTCACCTCCATAAACGAGAAACATTTCCTTAGTCCTTTTCAGGTACTTCAAGATATTCTTGACCGCTGTCCAGTGTTCCTTGCCGGGATTACTTTGGTACCTTCCTACCAAACTTACGGCAAGGTTTACATCAGGTCTAGTACACAGCATGGCATACATAATAGAACCTATGGCTGAGGCATAGGGGTTGACACTCATCTCTTCTGTTTCTTCTGCCGTGGTCGGACATTGAGCTGAGCTCAATTTCACACCTTGTAATACAGGTAAGAACCCCTTCTTAGAATGATCCATATTGAACTTCTTCAATATCTTATCAAGGTATGTGCTTTGTGAAAGACCTATGAGGCGTCTTGATCTATCTCTATAGATTTTGATGCCTAATATATAAGCAGCTTCTCCAAGGTCCTTCATTGAAAAACTCTTATTCAAGTAGGCCTTGATGCTGTCCAAGAGTTCTATATCATTTCCCATCAAAAGTATGTCATCCACATATAATATGAGAAATGCTACAGAGCTCCCACTCACTTTCTTGTAAACGCAGGCTTCTCCATAAGTCTGTGTAAACCCAAACGCTTTGATCATCTCATCAAAGCGAATGTTCCAACTCCGAGATGCTTGCACCAGCCCATAAATCGAGCGTTGGAGCTTGCACACCTTGTCAGCATTCTTAGGATCGACAAAACCTTCCGGCTGCATCATATACAATTCTTCCTTAAGGAAACCATTAAGGAATGCCGTTTTGACGTCCATTTGCCATATTTCATAATCATAAAATGCGGCAATTGCTAACATGATTCAGACGGACTTCAGCTTCGCTACCAGTGAGAAAGTCTCATCATAGTCAACCCCTTGAACTTGTCGATAACCCTTAGCGACAAGCCTAGCTTTATAGATGGTCACATTACCATCCGCGTCAGTCTTCCTCTTAAAGATCCATTTATTTTCTATGGCTCGCCGTTCAACGGGCAAGTCAGTCAAAGTCCATACTTCGTTTTCATACATGGATCCTATCTCGGATTTCATGGCATCTAGCCATTTGTCGGAATCCGGGCCCACCATCGCTTCTTCATAGTTCGAAGGTTCACCGTTGTCTAACAACATGATTTCCAAGACAGGGTTGCCGTACCACTCTGGTGCGGAACGTGTCCTTGTGGACCTTCGAATCTCAGTAGGAGCTTGATCAGAAGTATCTTGATCATTATCATTAACTTCCTCTCTAGTCGGTGCAGGCACCTCAGGAACATTTTCTTGAGTTGCGCCATTTGCCGGTTCAAGAGGTAATACTTCATCAAGCTCTACTTTCCTCCCACTTACTTCTTTTGAGAGAAACTCTTTCTCCAGAAAGAGTCCGTTCTTGGCAACAAAGATCTTGCCTTCGGATCTTAGGTAGAAGGTATACCCAATAGTTTCTTTAGGGTATCCTATGAACACGCATTTTTCCGACTTGAGTTCGAGCTTCTCAGGTTGAAGTTTCTTGACATAAGCATCGCATCCCCAAACTTTTAGAAACGACAACTTAGGTTTCTTCCCAAACCATAATTCATACGGTGTCGTCTCAACGGATTTCGACGGAGCCCTATTTAAAGTGAATGCAGCAGTCTCTAAAGCATAGCCCCAAAAAGATAGCGGTAAATCAGTAAGAGACATCATAGACCGCACCATATCCAATAGAGTGCGATTACGACGTTCGGACACACCGTTACGCTGAGGTGTTCCAGGCGGCGTGAGTTGTGAAACTATTCCACATTTTCTTAAGTGTGTGCCAAACTCGTGACTCAAGTATTCTCCTCCACGATCTGATCGTAGAGACTTGATTTTCCTGTCACGTTGATTTTCAACCTCACTCTAAAATTCCTTGAACTTTTCAAAGGTTTCAGACTTATGTTTCATTAAGTAGACATACCCATATCTACTCAAGTCATCAGTGAGGGTGAGAACATAACGATAGCCACCGCGAGCCTCAACACTCATTGGACCGCACACATCAGTATGTATGATTTCCAATAAGTTGGTTGCTCACTCCATTGTTCCTGAGAACGGAGTCTTGGTCATTTTACCCATGAGGCATGGTTCGCACGTGTCAAATGATTCATAATGAAGAGACTCCAAAAGTCCATCTGCATGGAGCTTCTTCATGCGTTTGACACCTATGTGACCAAGGCGGCAGTGCCACAAGTATGTGGTACTATCATTATCAACTTTACATCTTTTGGTACTCACATTATGAACATGTGTAGCATTACGCTCGAGATTCATAAAGAATAAACCATTCACCATCGGAGCATGACCATAAAACATATCTCTCATATAAATAGAACAACCATTATTCTCAGATTTAAATGAGTAGCCATCTCGAATTAAACGAGATCCTGATACAATGTTCATGCTCAAACTTGGCACTAAATAACAATTATTGAGGTTTATAACTAATCCCGTAGGCAAATGCAGAGGTAGCGTGCCGACGGCGATCACATCGACCTTGGAACCATTCCCGACGCGCATCGTCACCTCGTCCTTTGCCAGTCTCCGTTTATTCCGCAGCTCCTGCTGTGAGTTACAAATATGAGCAACGGCACCGGTATCAAATACCCAGGAGTCACTACGAGTACTGGTAAGGTACACATTAATTACATGTATATCAAATATACCTTTTGTTTTGCCGGCCTTCTTGTCTGCTAAGTATTTAGGGCAGTTCCGCTTCCAGTGACCGCTTCCCTTGCAATAAAAGCACTCAGTCTCGGGCTTGGGTCCATTCTTTGGCTTCTTCTCGGCAGCTTGCTTGCCGGGTGCGGCAACCTCCTTGCCGTCCTTCTTGAAGTTCTTTTTACCCTTGCCTTTCTTGAACTTAGTGGTTTTATTGACCATCAACACTTGATGTTCCTTCTTGACTTCTACCTCCGCTGATTTCAGCATTGAGAACAACTCAGGAATGGTCTTTTGCATCCCCTGCATGTTGAAGTTCATCACAAAGCTCTTGTAGCTTGGTGGAAGCGACTGGAGGATTATGTCAATGACCGCATCATCCGGGAGATTAACTCCCAGCTGAGACAAGCGGCTATGTAACCCAGACATAGTGAGTATGTGCTCACTGACAGAACTATTTTCCTCCATCTTACAGCTGAAGAACTTATCGGAGACTTCATATCTCTCGATCCGGGCATGAGCTTGAAAAACCATTTTCAGCTCTTCGAACATCTCATATGCTCCATGTCTCTCAAAACGTTTTTGGAGTCTCGGCTCTAAGCTGTAAAGCATGCCGCACTGAACGAGGGAGTAGTCGTCAACACGTGTCTGCCAAGCGTTCATAACGTCTTGGTTCTGTGGGACGGGTGGATCACCTAGCGGTGCTTGTAGGACATAATCTTTCTTGGCAGCTATGAGGATAATCCTCAGGTTCCGGACCCAGTCCGTATAGTTGCTGCCATCGTCTTTCAGCTTGGTTTTCTCTAGGAACGCGTTGAAGTTGAGGACTACGTGGGCCATTTGATCTACAAGACATATTGCAAAGATTTTAGACTAAGTTCATGATAATTAAGTTCATCTAATCAAATTATTAATGAACTCCCACTTAGATTAGACATCCCTCTAGTCATCTAAGTATTACATGATCCGAGTTAACTAGACCGTGTCCGATCATCACGTGAGACGGACTAGTCAACGTCGGTGAACATCTTCATGTTGATCGTATCTTCTATACGACTCATGCTCGACCTTTCCGTATTCTGTGTTCCGAGGCCATGTCTGTACATGCTAGGCTCGTCAAGTTAACCCTAAGTGTTTTGCATGTGTTCCGAGGCCATGTCTGTACATGCTAGGCTCGTCAACACCCGTTGTATGTGAACGTAAGGATCCATCACACCCGATCATCACGGCGTGCTTAGAAACGACGAACTTTAGCAACGGTGCACAGTTAGGGGAGAACACTTCTTGAAATCGTTATGAGGGATCATCTTATTTACTACCGTCGTTCTAAGTAAACAAGATGCAAAAACATGATAAACATCACATGCAATCAAATAATAAACGTGACATGATATGGCCAATATCACATAGCTCCTTTGATCTCCATCTTGGGGCTCCATGATCATCTTGTCACCGGCATGACACCATGATCTCCATCATCATGATCTCCATCATTGTGTCTCCATGAAGTTGCTCGCCAACTATTACTTCTACTACTATGGCTAACGCGTTTAGCAATAAAGTAAAGTAATTTACATGGCGCTTCTCAATGACACGCAGGTCATATAAAAGAATAAAGACAACTCCTATGGCTCCTGCCGGTTGTCATACTCATCGACATGCAAGTCGTGATTCCTATTACAATAGCATGAACATCTCGTACATCACATATAGATCATTCATCATTCATCACAACTTTGACCATATCATATCACAAACCACTTGCTGCAAAAACAAGTTAGACGTCCTCTAATTGTTGTTGCAAGTTTTACGTGGCTGAATTAGGGTTCTAGCAAGAATGTCTTCTTACCTACGTTAAAGCCACAACGTGATTTGTCAACTTCTATTTACCCTTCATAAGGACCCTGTTCATCGAATCCGCTCCAACTAAAGTGGGAGAGACAGACACCCGCCAGCCACCTTATGCAACTAGTGCATGTTAGTCGGTGGAACCGGTCTCACGTAAGCGTACGTGTAAGGTTGGTCCAGGCCGCTTCATCCCACAATACTGCTGAAGCAAGAAAAGACTAGTAGCAGCAAGAAAGTTGACAAATCTACGCCCACAACAAATTGTGTTCTACTCGCGCAAGAAGAACTACGCATAGACCTAGCTCATGATGCCACTGTTGGGGAACGTTGCAGAAAACAAAAATTTTCCTACTCGTTTCACCAAGATCATCTAGGAGTTCATCTAGCAACGAGTCATTGGATGCATCTACATACCTTTGTAGATCGCGCACGGAAGCGTTCAAAAGAACGGTGATGATGTAGTCGAACACGACGTGATCCAAATCACCGATGACCAAGCGCCGAACGGACGGCACCTCCGCGTTCAACACACGTACGGGACGGGGGACGTCTCCTCCTTCTTGATCCAGCAAGGGGAAGGAGAGGTTGATGAATATCCAGCAGCACGACGGCGTGGTGGTGGATGCAGGGCGTCACAGTAGCAGGGCTTCGCCTATACTACGCGAGAGAGACGTAACGGGGAGAGAGGGAGGCGTCAGGGGCTGGTGTATCAAGTCCCTCCTCTCCCCCACTATATATAGGAGGGCCAAGGGGGGGTGGTGCGCAGCCTAGGAGATCTGATCTCCTAGGTGCGGCGGCCAGGGGGAGGATTCCCTCCCCCCCAAGGCACCCAGAGGTCCCTTCCACCACTTGGACTCCTCCCCCTTGGAAACCCTAGGCGCATGGGCCTAGTGGGGCTGGTGCCCTTGGCCCATGAAGGCCAAGGCGCACCCCCTATAGCCCATGTGGCCCCCCGGGACAGGTGGCCCCACCCGGTGGGCCCCGGGACCCCTCCGGTGGTCCCGGTACAATACCGATAACCCCGAAACTTGTCCCGATGGCCGAAACAGCATTTCCTATATATAATTCTTTACCTCCGGACCATTCCGGAACTCCTCGTGACGTCCGGGATCTCATCCAGGACTCCGAACAACATTCAGGTTTCTGCATATACATATCTTCACAACCCTAGCGTCACCGAACCTTAAGTGCGTAGACCCTACGGGTTCGGGAGACAAGCAGACATGACCGAGACGACTCTCCGGTCAATAACCAACAGCGGGATCTGGATACCCATGTTGGTTCCCACATGCTCCACGATGATCTCATCGGATGAACCACGATGTCGAGGATTCAATCAACCCCGTATGCAATTCCCTTTGTCAATCGATATGTTACTTGCCCGAGATTCGATCGTCGGTATCCCAATACCTCGTTCAATCTCGTTACCGGCAAGTCACTTTACTCGTACCGTAATGCATGATCCCGTGACCAGACACTTGGTCACTTTGAGCTCATTATGATGATGCACTACCGAGTGGGCCCAGTAATACCTCTCCGTCATACGGAGTGACAAATCCCAGTCTTGATCCATGTCAACCCAACAGACACTTTCGGAGATACCCGTAGTCTACCTTTATAGTCACCCAGTTACGTTGTGACGTTTGGTATACCCAAAGCACTCCTACGGTATCCGGGAGTTACACGATCTCATGGTCTAAGGAAAAGATACTTTGACATTGAAAAACTCTAGCAAACGAACTATACGATCTAGTGCTATGTTTAGGATTGGGTCTCGTCCATCACATCATTCTCCTAATGATGTGATCTCGTTATCAATAACATCCAATGTCCATAGTCAGGAAACCATGACTATCTGTTGATCAACGAGCTAGTCAACTAGAGGCTTACTAGGGACATGTTGGTGTCTGTTATTCACACATGTATTACGATTTCCGGATAATACAATTATAGCATGAATAAAGACAATTATCATGAACAAGGAAATATAATAATAAAGCTTTTATTATTGCCTCTAGGGCATATTTCCAACAGTTGAGTCCATGGATTATACGCACTCTCACCCTTCCACCTTTGCTAGCCTCTCTAATACTGCGCACCTTTCGCGGGTATCATAGACCCATCATATACCTTCCTCGAAACAGCCACCATACCTACCTATTATGGAATTTCCATAGCCATTCCGAGATATATTGCCATGCAACTTTCCACTGTTCCATTTATTATGACATGCTTCATCATTGTCATATTGCTATGCATGATCATGTAGTTGACATTGTATTTGTGGCAAGGCCACCGTTCATAATTCTTTCATACATGTCACTCATGCATCATTGCACATCC
The DNA here is from genome assembly GCF_056163025.1 of Triticum urartu. Classification (NCBI taxonomy): domain Eukaryota; kingdom Viridiplantae; phylum Streptophyta; class Magnoliopsida; order Poales; family Poaceae; genus Triticum; species Triticum urartu. The sequence goes on from NC_141873.1 coordinate 370,773,264, forward strand.
CGGTACACCACCGGAGGCATTCATATAGAGTCATATCTTGTTCTAAGTATCGAGTTGTAATTCTTGAGTTGTAAGAAAATAAAAGTGTGATGATCATGATTATTAGAGCATTGTCCCAGTGAGGAAAGGATGATGGAGACTATGATTCCCCCACAAGTCGGGATGAGACTCCGGACGAAAAATAAATAAAAGAGGCCAAAGAAGCCCAAATAAAAAAAGAGAAAAAAAGGCCATAAAAAAGAGAAAGGCCCAAATAAAAAAATAAAAAAATGAGAGAAAAAGAGAGAAGGGACAATGTTACTATCCTTTTACCACACTTGTGCTTCAAAGTAGCACCATGATCTTCATGATAGAGAGTCTCTCGTTATGTCACTTTCATATACTAGTGGGAATCTTTCATTATAGAACTTGGCTTGTATATTCCAATGATGGGCTTCCTCAAATTACCCTAGGTCTTCATGAGCAAGCAAGTTGGATGCACACCCACTTAGTTTCTTTTTGAGCTTTCGTATACTTATAGCTCTAGTGCATCCGTTGCATGGCAATCCCTACTCACTCACATTGATATCTATTGATGGGCATATCCATAGCCCGTTGATACGCCTAGTTGATGTGAGACTATCTTCTCCCTTTTTGTCTTCTCCACAACCACCACTCTATTCCACATATAGTGCTATGTCCATGGCTCACGCTCATGTATTGCGTGAAGATTGAAAAGGTTTGAGAACATCAAAAGTATGAAACAATTGCTTGGCTTGTCATCGGGGTTGTGCATGATTTAAATATTTTGTGTGGTGAAGATAGAGCATAGCCAGACTATATGATTTTGTAGGGATAACTTTATTTGGCCATGTTATTTTGAGAAGACATGATTGCTTAGTTAGTATGCTTGAAGTATTATTGTTTTCATGTCAATATTAAACTTTTGTCTTGAATCTTTCGGATCTGAATATTCATACCACAATTAAGAAGAATTGCATTGAAATTATGCCAAGTAGCACTCCGCATCAAAAATTCTTTTTTATCATTTACCTACTCGAGGACGAGCAGGAATTAAGCTTGGGGATGCCTGATACGTCTCCAACGTATCTATAATTTTTGATTGCTCCATGCTATATTATCTACTATTTTGGGCAATATTGGGCTTTTCTCCACTTTTATATTATTTTTGGGACTAACCTATTAACCGGAGGCCCAGCCCAGATTTGATGTTTTATGCCTATTTCAGTGTTTCAAAGAAAAGGAATATCAAACGGAGTCAAAACGGAACGAAATCAGCTGGAGAAGTTATTTTTGGAAGGAACCCTACCGGATAGACATGGACCCTACGTCAGAAGATGAAGGAGGTGCTCACGAGGGTAGGGGGCGCGCCCACCCCCCTAGGGCGCGCCCCCTGCCTCATGGCCCCCTTCAGTCCACCGACGTACTCCTTTCACCCATATATACCCACGTATCCTAAAACTTCCAGAACGGAGAATAGATCGGGAGTTCCGCCGCCAGAAGCCTCCGTAGCCACCGAAAACCAATCTAGACCCGTTCCGGCACCCTGCCGGAGGTGGCAATCCTTCTTCGGTGGCCATCTTCATCATCTCGGTGCTCTCCATGACGAGGAGGGAGTAGTTATCCCTCGGGGCTGAGGGTATGTACCAGTAGCTATGTGTTTGATCTCTCTCTCTCTCTCGTGTTCTTGATTTGGCATGATCTTGATGTATCGCGAGCTTTGCTATTATAGGTGGATCTTATGTTTCTCCTCCCCCTCTTCTCTCTTGTAATGAATTGAGTTTCCCCTTTGAAGTAATCTTATCGGATTGAGTCTTTAAAGATTTGAGAACACTTGATGTATATCTTGCCGTGGATATCTGTGGTGACACTGGGATATCACGTGATTCACTTGATGTATGTTTTGGTGATCAACTTGCGGGTTCCGCCCATGAACCTATGCATAGGGGTTGGCACACGTTTTCATCGTGATTCTCCGGTAGAACTTTGGGGCACTCTTTGAGGTCCTTTGTGTTGGTTGAATAGATGAATCTGAGATTGTGTGACGCATATCGTATAATCATACCCACGGATACTTGAGGTGACATTGGAGTATCTAGGTGACATTAGGGTTTTGGTTGATTTGTGTCTTAAGGTGTTATTTTAGTATGAACTCTACGGCTGTTTGTGACACTTATAGGAATAGCCCAACGGATTGATTGGAAAGAATAACTTTGAGGTGGTTTCGTAACCTACCATAATCTCTTCGTTCGTTCTCCGCTATTAGTGACTTTGGAGTGAATCTTTGTTGCATGTTGAGGGATAGTTATGTGATCCAATTATGTTAGTATTGTTGAGGGAACTTGCACTAGTGAAAGTATGAACCCTAGGCCTTATTTCCTATCATTGCAATACCGTTTACACTCACTTTTATCACTTGCTACCTTACTGTTTTTATATTTTCAGATTACAAAAACTATTATCTACCATCCATATTGCACTTGTATCACCATCTCTTCGCCGAACTAGTGCACCTATACAATTTACCATTGTATTGGGTGTGTTGGGGACACAAGAGACTCTTTGTTATTTGGTTGCAGGGTTGCTTGAGAGACACCATCTTCATCCTACGCCTCCTATGGATTGATAAACCTTAGGTCATCCACTTGAGGGAAATTTGCTACTTTCCTACAAACCTCTGCACTTGGAGGCCCAACAACGTCTACAAGAAGAAGGTTGTGTAGTAGACATCACCCTCCAACGTTAGCACTGCCGTATCTGCATTGATACGATCCGATGAATGCAGAATAGCTGAGACCCGCTTTACCCAATGGGTCATGGACTTCCCATCCTCTTGGACACAAGCGGCCAGATCCACAATTGACATGGGCTGCTTACAAGTATCTTTGAAGTTCTAGATAAACCGGTGCTTCAATTCGGCCCATGATCCAACAGAATTAGTTGGTAAGCTCTTCAACCAAGTATGAGTTGTTCCTTCCAACATCATGGTAAAGTATTTAGCACATACTGCTTCATCCACATCTAACATCTCCATTGCCATCTCGTAGCTTTCAACCCATGCCTTTGGTTGCAGATCGGCGGTGTAATTGGGTACCTTACGAGGTCCTTTGAAGTCCTTGGGCAGTCTCACATTACGCAAAGCGGGAGTGAGACACGGCACCCCTATGGAACTGAATACCACACCTGGCTCTACTGAAGCGGTGGGGTGAACCGGAGTATGTTGACGGGCTCCGTGCAGAGCTGCTAACTCGGCCTCTCGACGTGCGCGACCATGATCCACCACATCCTGCGCATTAGCACCTCCCCCTGCCGGGTTGTGCCCTCGCAGCGAATTACGGTGACGTGCACTGCTTGACATGGCCGGTTCATCCTCAACGTTCCTGCTGTAGCTCCGGCTTGGACGGGGAGTGGAATGAATCCTCTCACGACTGTGCGAATACGCCTGCTGCTGGTTTAGAGCTGTTTGAAGGAGATCTCTGGCCCGTCGTGTCTCAATCGCAACTGGTGATTCGCCGTCGGTTGGGAGGGCTGCCAATCATGAAGCGGCAGCCACAATGTTGTTCAGAGGGTTGGAGTAATGCCCGGGAGGTGTTGGAACATACTGTGGCACAATGTTGTTCTGACGAGGCGGGTCCGTCGTGCGCGGCTGAATCGGCGTTCCTGTCCCTGGTGCCTCCGTCTGGTTTACTATTGGCTGGTTACTCATTCCTGCTCCTGGCGTATTGAAGAGATTTCTTGGCTCATAACTCGACGGGAGATGCGATCGATATCTTCTTCTCATGACTTCTTCTGAAGCGTTCTGATCCAGCCTAATCCGGTAGGCCTGAGCTTCCAACTCGGCCCGTTCCGTAGCCATCCTAGCGTTCTCTGCCGCTAGATCCGCTTTAGCCTGGGTTATCTGATCCTTTACCTTTGCAATCTCCGTGTTGTGCTGATTCCAGGCTGCTGCGTCCACCTCCGCGGCCATCAATGTTGCCAAAGCGTCGAACAAGTTAGACAGAACTTGAGCCGGATGTGGCGCAGAGCCCCCTGCCCCTGTCGGTGTGGCTGTTGCTGAACCGGAGAGCATCACCATGGCGGTTGATGAGTGGGGTGCTGATTGTGTACCGGCCATGAAGATAGCTCCCCGATTGGGCAGATCAGGGGAGTCCGGAATACTGTTGCCCTCGGAACCTCCACCAATCCGGCCATCCTGCAACTGATAGAGCGATTCGGTCTCTCCAGAAGACTCGTCGTCGGAGCAGACAACGGTTTCTCCATCGGATGCTGGTCCGTCCTCATATCCTGCTCCATGGATGACGCCTGCGAAAACATGCTTCGCCACGGGCTGAACCGGGAAGGGCTTGCACGCTGAGCCGTCTCGATGATGTCGGTGCAGGTGTCCGGCTCAGGGCCCGGTTCACCAATCTTGCCGATGAAGACGTGAATTCCACCAAAGGGGACCCGGTATCCGTATTCAATCGAATCGGCCTCGGGGCCCCATCCTGCGTTGTCGATGTAGAGCTTGCCGCGACGAATCTTCGTCATCCGGCCCACAGCATATCCCTTGAGTCCATCAAAGCTACCCTTTAAGAACTCGAAACCATCGTGATAGCCCCATGGTGGGCGCCAACTGTCGTGGGTTTGTCACGGCAGATCTCCTTGTGAAAGGACTTAGTCATGGAGCCATCACAACGGGTTAGCTTAAAGGGGTTAAACCGGACAAGGGGACACGGGGAATTTATACTAGTTCGGCCCCTTCGATGAAGGTAAAAGCCTACATCTAGTCGTGATTGATATTGCTAGGGTTTCGATGACCAGGGAGCGAATCCGCTTTGACTGGCCCTCGAGTTGTTGTTTCTTGTCCCTAAACCGCTGCCGGGCCGTCCCTTTATATACATAGGTTGACGCTCGCCGGTTTACAGAGTCCCGAAGCCGGATCATAAACGTGTCCGGTTCGGCCTCTATACTTCGTATCTTACAACGCAAGTGACATAATAAGGTCGGTTTACATCTAAAGGCCTTAACTCGCCTTTGGGCCTTGGGCCTTCATAAAGCGCCATCATTCTTACGTCTTCATGGGCTTCTAATCTTCATAAAGTTAATCTAGTTACTCCTGGCTGGTTTACGCCCAGTAGTAATATCCCCAATAGTTACAAAGAAAGGAATCTACATATTTAGTCGCCAAGCTTGCCTTCCACGCCAAGGAGAGTCCCATCCGGACACGGGTGTAGTCTTCGGTCTTCGCATCTTCATAGCCCATCAGTCCGGCCCATGGCTAACAGGCCGGAAGCCCGAGGACCCCCCAGGACTGCCTCAAACGTATCCGGCTCGGTGGCCTTTCTTGCATGACTTACAATACAAGTTTACATACACGGCGGTTTATATCCATGTGCCTTAAGCCGCCTTCGGGTCTAAGCCCTCTACCAAGCCTATCTATGAACCGCCATATGATCTTGGGCTTCATTGTGATGAATTGTCATAGGGATGACCCGGCCCCTCCTGGGCGGGTTATACCTAATAGTTATATCCCCAACAACCGATAAAGATCTTCATAGAATATGTAGGATCCAATATGGGCATCCAGGTCCTGCTATTGGTTATTGAGCAGAGAGGTGTCCCGGTCATGTCTACATAGTTCTCGAACCCGTAGGGTCTGCACGCTTAACGTTCGATGACGATATAGTATTATATGAGTTATGTGATTTGGTGATCGAATGTTGTTCGGAGTTCTGGATGAGATCACGGACATGACGAGGAGTCTCGAAATGGTTGAGAGGTAAAGATTGGTACATAGTATGAGGGTATTCGGACACCAGAAGTGTTTAGGGGGGTACCGGGTACTTACTGGGTCACCGGAAGGGGTTCCGGGCACCCCCGCAAAAGATATGTGCCTTATGGGCCAAGACGGGAAATGCACCAGCCACAAGGGGCTGGTGCGCCCCCCATATGAGACGGCCTAGGAGGAGAAGGAATGAGGGGAAGGGAAAGGAAAGAGTGGAATAGGATTCCCCCTTCCTTCCGTCCCCCCTCTTTCCTTCCCCCGGCGACAAACATGGCAGGGGGGCGCGGCCAAGGGCAGGAGCACAATTAGGATACAGACCTACTTCGGGCGCCCCTTGGCTTCTCCCCTCTCCCTCCCACCTATATATATGAGGAGCGGGGGCGCCTAGCACACCCTAGACAATTGCCTAGCCGTGTGCGGCGTCCCCCTCCACTGTTTACACCCCCGGTCATAGTTTCGTAGTGTTTAGGCGAAGCCCTGCGGAGATCACTTCACCATCATCGTCACTACGCCGTCGTGTTTACGGAACTCATCTACTACCTTGACGCCTTGCTGGATCAAGAAGGCGAGGGACGTCACCGAGCTAAACGTGTGCAGAATACGGAGATGCCATGTGTTCAGTACTTGATCGGTTGAAGCGCAAAGAAGTTCGACTACATCGATTGCATTGTGAAACGCTTCCTCTTACGGTCTACAAGGGTACATAGACACACTCTTCCCCTCATTGCTATGCATCTTCATGGATAGATCTGCGTGAACTTTTTTTGTTTCCCATACAACGTTTTCCAACACTTTCATACTAGGGCAATAGTACAATTGCTTTAAGCGTTTATATGTGGCCTAAATCCTAGAGTGTCCCTGCGGCAGTGTCATGTAGGGAGGCAATTGATTTTAGTCTAAAGAGTTATCCCCAACGTACATACACCCTTTGTATGCGGTCAACCCTTTCTTTAAAGCATACCCTTTTGCATTCGGAGACTGAATGATCAATTCTTGTAACGGTTGTGTGGCCTCTACGTCCGTGACATATGAACTTGGTACCTCCTGAACTCACTCAGGCTGCACAAAGGAAATGGCATGGAGCTCCGGTAAATTTTCCCACTCGAGATAACGAGCGTACAACTCCATCTTCAACTCCACGTTTGTAAATGATCTAAAATTGTAGACCCACTAGTTTTGGCATTGCCTTGCATCGTAAATCAATTGCCAAGTTCTAATCTTACGAACTACACAAGCTTTTGTAGTCTATAGAATCTGGAAAGGCCCTTGCTATAGATATTGCCTACATTTGTCCACAATTATGATCACAACTAAGAATTCTTATTAATAGATGGAAAGTTTGTTGTTTTGTATCCCTAATGCTTTGCGCACATGAGCTATAGGATGGCCCCATTGCATGAGTACCGCACCGGCTCCAGTGTCGCAATCATATGTTTCGACAGTAAATGGTGCACTTTTTTCGAAAAGGGGGGTATGTTTCAGCCTCTGCATCTGAATGATGCATACGGCCAATATTATTAACAAGCAAAATATGCAACATAAGTCGCCTAGTCTCGAACAAAGAAAGAAAGAAAATGGCTCTAAAAGAGCTAAAATAAAATAGGCAAAGCCACAACCGGCTGGTATAAGAAGACAAGAGCACTACATGCCTATTCTATTACATGACCGCCATCCAAACCGGTTGAAAATATCACGTGCTACCGTCTCCCATCGGGTAGACCCAGTAACCAAACGCTCCCTAGCCTCCGTTGGAGTGAGTAACGACCACATACGGATCAATGCAGTGGCTCTGAAGATAACCTGCAAAAAGTTGATATTTGTTGTTCTGTTAAAAACCAAATCATTTCTGCAATTCCAGATTGCCCATAATAAAGCACACACTCCTACACGAATGTTTCTCGCTATATCATAATTTATCCCATCAATCCACGTCCCAAATAACGTATTGATAGAATTTGGTGGAGTAATGTTAAAAGCTATATGGACCGACCGCCACATAATTTTTGCCATAGGACAATCCAGAAAAAGATGTTTGATTGATTCGTTTTGGTCACAGAAATTACATCTGGTAGATCCTGTCCAATTATGTTTTTCCAAATTATCCTTGGTTAAAATAATTTGTTTATGCACGAACCACATAAACACTTTGATTTTTAAAGGAATTTTAACTTTCCAAACATGTTTCGATCTAGGAAGCACAGTAGAGTTGATAACATCCAGATAACATCCAGATACATTTCAGTAAATGGTGCACTAAGTCATGGTAAAGCCAATACTACTGTCAATTGTGTTAGAAGGGAGAGAGGGATTTGGTGGAATAGTTTGATGTATTCCTTGAGCCTCGTGAGCATATATATAGGAGTACATGATCTACTTGGAGTACAAGGCAAGCCAGAATATTTCCTAGTCTAACATATGTTTCCTAATACAATCACGTTACTCAGCATCCCCCCGCAGTCACAACGGTAGCGACGCAGACGGTGAGACTGGAGAAGAATCTGAAGGCAAGCCGACGGACACCCCACCCCCCCCCCCACACACACACACAATCGTAACGGTCGACGCATCGCGGGGTCGTGGCTGGAGTGGAAACCAACGAGGTTGCTCAAGCAGGCGGTAGCCCTTTGTGCCGTTTGTCGAGGTAGCCAAGAGCCGAGGGTGGTGTAGCCGTGGTCGAGGTAGCCGCGCGAAGAATGTCGTGGTCGATGTCGAGTCGGGGAGCTGGTGTCGAGGATGTCGCCATGGAGCCGCGGGCGCAAGAGGGCGCCGAGTTAGCATGGGCGCAGTGGTGTCGAAGTAGTGGTGCGTCGGGAAGAAGACGTTGTTGACGACGCGTCGCAGTGGGTTTGCCAAGCCCGGGGACACATCGTAGACGAAGGCACGCACCGGTGTTGCCAGCATCGGGCATGCGTAGACGGACGAAGACGAAGTTGACGAAGCGCCACACCAGACTTGCCAGGCCCGGGGAAACGTCGTGGACGAAGGTACGCATCGGTGTTGCCAGCACCGGGCATGCATAGACGAGGACCTGCACAAGTTGTACGCCATGTCGGAGGAGTCGGAGAGGCTAGCAAAGAAGGACTCGACGACGGTTGTGGCGTCAATCAGCACGGAGCCGATGTCGCCTGCGGTTGTCGGAGTAGACGAAGTGGTCGGGGTAGATGACGGCGACGCTGGCGACGGGCCGGTGCTGGACGAAGATGAAGGAGGTGGACGGGCGGCGGCGGCGGCTACGTGGGTAGCGGCGGCAGCCAAAGAAGAGCGGCGGCGGCGGCCCAACGGCGGCTAGGTTAGGAGCGCGGCGGCGGTGCTCTAAGTAGGCGAAGAACCCGACAGCATGACAAAGACCGGCGCAGACGGTGGCGTTCCCGCGCCAAGGGAGGTGGCGCGATGCATACCACGGGAAGTTAACGCGCGTGGACGACGAAGTGGACCGTGGGCCGCCGCACTACGGCCCAAAGGGGCGACGCAGTGGTGGCGGGCAGGTCGAGGTGACGACGGGAAGACCTCGGGGCGGCGGTAGGGACCACGGGCTGCGGCACGACAACCCGAAGGGGCGGCGCGACGGAGGAGCGTGGGTCGGTGCAACCGCAGGGACGGCCTCTGGACGACGGCATGGACCGCGTGCCACGCTCGCTACGGCCCGACGGGGCGACGCGGTGGCGGCGCGAGGGTCGGTGCTGCCACGGGGACGACCTAGAGCGGATGGCCTCTAGGCGGCAGTGGACCGCGGGCCGCGGTAGTACGGCCCGAAGGGACGACGCAACGGTGACGCGGGTCGGTGCAGCTGGGAGAAGAACCACGGGGCGGCGGCGCTGCGGCCCGACGGGGCGACGCAGCGGCAGCCTATTACTCGATCGGTAGAGGGGCGCTGAACTCGGGACGGTCTTCATGGAACCTGCGGAGGCGCGCGCAACCGACGGGCCAGGTCGGTCGCCCGGCGTAGATGAGGCGGATCACGGCAGCGGGCGGGTGATCAATCCGATCGTGCGCGAGGTCGGGGACGCCACTCGATGAAGGCGCGGTGGCGGCGGAGTCCAAGATGAAGCCGGCGGCGGCGGGCGGCAGGGCGGCTATGATTGGCCGCCACATGGCGCGAGGCCGCCGGGTCGGTGTGATGCAGGTGTCCCGGTCGGAGCAGGGCAGTGACGGCCGGCGTAGATCGACGGGCGGGCCGTCGCGCGAACGGCGGTGGTGAAGGGCCGCCGCATGACGTGAGGCCGCCGGGTCAGGCCGACCGGCGGGCCGACGCAAGGACGCCACGCGAGGCCGCCGGATCGGGGCGACCGGCGGGCCGACGCGAGGACGCCTTGCGAGGCCGTCGGGTCGGTGAAGAAGCCGGCCGATCGCGCCGGTGTTGAAGTAGAGGCGCACGGGATCGACGGTGGCGATGGACGACGCAAACCGGAACACATAGACCGGAAAACCAAAAAAGAGACGCCAATCAAAGCGACCGGCGAGAGAGAGAAAATCCGAATCAAAGGATCGAGAAAAAAGACTCTCTAGGGCAGCTGGTCAACACGGCCGGCGGATGAACCCTAGGTACGGGCGGCGCGACCCCTGACGGCGGCTATGGAGGCCGATCGCCCCGGGAGCGGCGCGCGGGTGCGGAAGCGGCGGCGGCTAGGGTTTAGGATCGACTTACGATAGATACCATATTAGAAGGGAAAGAAGGATTTGGTAGAATAGTTTCATGTATTGCTTGAGCCTCGTGGGTATATATATAGAAGTATATGATCTACTTAAAGTACAAGGCAAGTCAGAATATTTCCTAGTCTAACCTATGTTTCCTAATATAATCGCGTTACTCAACAAATTGCATAGCTTCTTTCATAGAAAGAAATGCATGAGTAGCTTGCTCATGCCGCTCAAGTCCTTTCTTAGTTAACAATTGGGCGAGCGGTTTAGAAATGAGGCCATAGTGATTGACGAATTTTTTGTAATAACTAGTCAAAACCAGGAACCCGTGAAGTTCAGTAGACGTTTTGGGTATAGGCCATTGCTCCATCACCAATGTCTTGTCAGGATTAGTTGCAACACCTTCATTTGAGATATACACCACTTCCCAAAAGAACACTTGGAAAGCTTTGCCACAAACTATGTCTGTTTGAGTTTTGTAAGCAGTGCGCACGTGATGCATGCGTCCTTCCCAGTTAGCATTATAGATCAGAATAGCATTCAAGAACAATCACAAATTTCCTAAGAAAAGAAGCGAAGGCTACATTCATAACACATTGAAAGGTGGCAGATAAGTTTGCCACCCCAGACGATATTGAAAGTCACAGATTGATCTCAGATTCGTGTGTGCAACTGAAGCAACCTGAGCTTTGATTATTAATTGTGGTGTTTCGGTCGAAAAAATTGAAAGTCACAGATAATTTGAGAAATTTGGGATGATGAATAGACAAACGGAAAAAGATTTCTTAGAGAGAAAGTATGTAAGAATGTTTACAAATTTCATAAGCAACATACCCTTCACAGCTAACGGCTACACCATATATTCTAGTTCCCTTGCCTACTTATAAGTGGGCCACAACACCACTGTACAGCTTGTAGAGCTAGCTCATACTTTGCTCACTCTATCTCGTTTTCTGTCTGCTCAATGGGGAGAATATCGTGTGCTCCGGGAGCACCTAAGGACAGGTGCTCCAGCGCGACCTCCGTCACTGGATCTAGGTCCAATGCTGATCTACAGATGCGCAGGACCTAAATGTAATTACTGGACTTCTTGGCGTCTTTCTGCAAAAAATGCGGAAGCTCTGACCATGGATGCTTGATCTGAGATCGAACTGCTGAGGCACTCCGGAGCTCAGATATTGTCCCCTGCTCAGTGGATCCCCTTTTCTTTGCCGGCACACTTGCCATAGAGGTGGGGCCCAGTGACTCGGTGTCAGCCATACCGGAAGGAGGCGTGACAGGCAAACACATGACCTGAGAAAGAAGATGAATTCTAGCCGTTAGATTTCAATCCAGCAGTCGGAAAAGCCGACTCTAATTTTCTTTATTTGCCAAAAAAATAGCCTGTCGTTTGTCCCTTGGATTTAATCTGATATATATTGCGGCGCCGCGAAACTAGGAACTGCCAGCTACAACGTGCTTACGTGCGCCGGCGAGACGCGATCGGCGACCGATGGGGCCAGCACGGGACTGGTCCGGGCTGCCGGAGGACCTCCTCCTCGTCGCCATGGCCGCGATGGAAGTCCCCGACGTCCTCCGCTCGGGAGCCGTCTGCTGCTCCTGGCGCTCCGCGTCCGCCACGTTCCGTCGTCTCCTTCTCCCCTCCACGGCGCTGAACCAGCCTCCGTGCCTGCTATACGCGTGCGATGCCTACGGAGCAGACGACGCCACGGCGCTCTACTCCCCCTCTGCCAACGCCACCTTCCGCCTGCCATCCTCGCTCCGCGGCGTCGTCGGGTCGGCGCACGGGTGGCTCTTCACTACCGACGAGGCGGCCAACCCCTACCTCCTCAACCCTCTCACCGGCGCCCGGGCCGCGCTCCCGCCCATCACCACTCTCGAGGGCGTGAAGATCCACAGCATCCCGGACGACGATGGCGGTGTACTCTACGACGTTGACCGCGGGATGCGGAGCTTCCCGAAAGTGAAACAGGCCAATGCGCGGACCGCGAAGGACTGGGTGTACGGCCGGGTCGCCATCTCCGCGGCGGGCGCGTCGCCGGAGTGCATCGTCTTGCTCGCACACACGCCGTGCGGAAGTCTCTCCTTCGCGAGGCCCGGCGACGAGAGCTGGACCTCGCTGCCTGAACCATACTCGACCACGGAGGTCGCCATTGCTGTCTACAACGAGAGGGATGGCCTGTTTTACACGCTATGCGAGGGCGGCGTCGTGTGCACCTTCGACCTGAGCAACCCGTCGTCCCCGGCGGTGCGGCGCATAGCATACGGTGCGAAGATGCATTCGTCAGGCAGCGCTGCTAGGCACTCGCACTACCTCCTGTTCACGCCGGGCAACGCCATCCTGGTGGTGACGAGGCGCTTTGCCAGGGCACTGGACACTCCGCGTGGCGGCGGCGTTGCCACAACTGACCTCTGGATCCACAAGGTCCGCGGTCGGGACTGGACAGGCTTGGGTGACAATCCTCTCATCCTCGGCCGGAACTCGCCGCTGTGCCTCCCGATCAAGGACTATCCCATGTTGCGCCCAAACTGCGCCTATCTGACGGACGATCTTCAGCAGCACTACACGCCAGTCAGGCGGCGCAACCTCGGCATCTGGGACTTCGAGACCGGGAGCCTGCAGAAGCTTGACGATCTCAGGCCTCTCCTTCCTTGGCTGGATACACCACCACCAATTTGGATTACGCCATCTTTTTACTAGACTTGGCACATGAACATTTTTCCCTAGCCTTTAATTTGTTTCCCTTATGCCTTGCTCGGTTAAACCCTTCTAGGCCACAGTTGTGGTTTCAATGCGCTGGTCTTATGGGGTCTTGATGTAGGGTAAAACCCTAATCGGCCGATCTTTCACGAAAGGAGCGGATCCCGCGAAGAATACGAGGAACACGAGAGGGGGAAACGAGGGGAATCACAAGGGGAAACACGAGAGAATCACTCAATCAACAAGAAATAGTCACACATGTGCTAGATCCTCGAGTACATAAGAAAAGATATACGATCCACGGTCAACTAGGGACGATACACGGTAACCGGTCTTCTCCGTGAGGAGGTCTTGAAGTTCTTCTTCAAAAGGAGGTCTTGAATCCAAAGGGATCTTCTCCGTAGAGGCCGCGGTCTCTCTCGTGGAGTAGATCCGATGTGGATGAGCAATGCTCTATCTCTAAAATGAGCTAAACCAATGCTAACCCTAGAAAGTTGAGCGAGGAGGAGTATAGATAGTCTAGGGGGGAGAAGGGATACACGGGCCTCGGCCCTTCACTGTGCGCAGACAGGGGAGGCCGGATGTCTGGGCTGGTCGGGCCGGATGTCCGGGCTTTCAGGCGACGCTGGATGTCCGGGCTTTCAGGCGACGCCGGATGTCCGGGCTGGGGGCCCGGATGTCCGGGCTGGAGTGGTGGCATTTGTTTCTCTCGGGTTCGGAGGGGCCGGATTTCCGGGCTGGTGGCCGGATGTCCGGGGGCTCGGGAGAGGTCAGATGTCCGGGTTGTCGAGGCCGGATGTCCAGGGCCTGTAGCTTCTGGCGGCTGTGCTGCTGTAGTGGTTGACGCTCCAGGGGCCGGATGTCCGGGGCCTGGGAGATGCTCTTGGCTCCTTCCGTTGGTTCTCCTCATTCGTGGACTTGGGGACTTGTACATCTTCATGCGCATCTTCGAGAGGGTCCTCTTGGTGCCTAATCATGCACAACACCTCGGACTTAGGTAGTAGCCATGTCTCATGCATAGAGGGTGGAAGTTCGGAGAGGAGTGACTTCACCTTATCTTCGATAGCCTTGGCTCGGGCTCGGCCTCGGGTCATTGGTCCAAGTAGTGTCGTTGGAGGTGTAGGTGCGTCCATGGGGATGATCTTGGGATGCTCCGCATCATCTCCCCTCCCTTGGGGAAGATCCGTCCTCGGATCGAAATCCTCATCACCATGGTAGGGCGAGAGATCTTTGATGTTGAGGATGTCGCTCACGGAGTACTTGTCACGAGGGATGTCGATCTTGTATGCGTTGTTGTTGTAGCGTGCAAGCACCTTGAATGGTCCATCCGCGCGTGGTCGAAGTTTGGACTTGCGTTCTTGGGGAAAGCGGTCCTTGCGAAAGTGTAGCCACACGAGGTCTCCAATGTTGAATATCATAGGGTGCTTGTTGACGTTGAGCTTGGTCGCAAGGCATTGTACTTGGCGCTCGATGGTGTTTCTTGTATCTTCATGCACCTTCTTGAGATGAGTCGCTCGTGGACTTGCATCCAAATTGATGCGCTCTTGGAGTGGTAGAGGGAGAGTATCCAATGGTGACAAATGGTTGAATCCGTAGATGACCTCGAAACGGGACTTGCCGGTTGTTGAGTGTCTTGCTCGGTTGTAGGCGAACTCGGCGATGGGTAGACACTCCTCCCACTCATTAATGTTCTTCTTGATGAGTACTCGAAGTAGAGCGGAGAGTGTGCGGTTTGTCACCTCAGTTTGGCCGTCGGTTTGAGGATGGTACGCCGTGGAGAAGAGTAGCTTGATTCCGAGCTTGGCGCATAGGGTCTTCCAAAAGTAGCTAAGGAACTTGACGTCGCGGTCCGAGACGATAGTCTTTGGCACACCATGTAGACGCAATATTTCCCTACAAAAGAGATTAGCAACATGTGAAGCATCGTCTATCTTGTTGCAAGGAATAAAATGTGCCATTTTTGAGAAATGGTCCACAATGACAAATATGGAATCTTTCCCATTTCGAGTCCTAGGCAAACCAAGTACAAAGTCCATGCTAATGTCTTCCCATGGTTGGTATGGAATTGGTAGAGGCATATAGAGGCCATGAGATTGAGCTTTGGACTTAGCTTTGCGACATGTAGAGCATCGGTTGGTGAAACGATTGACATCCCGAAACATCTTTGGCCAAAAGTAGTTCTTCGAGAGCGTGGCGAACGTATTGTCGTGTCCGAAATGTCCCATTAAGCCTCCTCCATGAGATTCCTGCAAAAGCAACAAACAAAGAGAGGACTCGGGGATGCAAAGTTTATTAGCTCTCATAAGATATCCATCTTTGATGTAATAGCGTTTCCAAGATGTATTCGACAAACACTTGGCATAAGGAGTAGCAAAAGTTGCATCATGCTCATACAAGTCTTTGATATGCTCGAAGCCAATGACATCAAAATCAAGTTGTGTAACAAGCATGCATATGCGGGAAAGAGCATCCGCGACAATGTTTTCTTTACCCTTGATGTACTTGATGGCATAAGGAAAAGACTCAATAAATTCACTCCATTTAGCATGACGCTTGTTCAACTTGGTTTGTCCTTTAAGATACTTGAGAGTCTCATGATCGGAATGAATGATAAACTCATGGGGACGAAGGTAATGTTGCCATTCATGCAAAACGCGGACTAAAGCATATAGCTCTTTTTCATAGATAGGATAATTGAGATGCGCTCCGGAAAGTTTCTCACTAAAGTAAGCTATGGGGCGCTTCTCTTGCGTTAACACACCTCCTATGCCATTACCACTATCATCGCAATGAATCTCAAAAGGCTTGTTGAAATTGGGTAAAGCAAGCACGGGAGCATGAGTAAGAAAATTCTTAAGCTCATTGAATGCGGTATCTTGGGATGGTCCCCAAACAAAAGGCGCATTCTTCTTGCTCAAAGCATGCAAAGGCAAAGCAATGGTGCTAAAATCCTTCACAAAGTGACGATAGAAACCCGCAAGGCCAAGAAAACTACGCACTTGATGCAAGTTGGTTGGTTGCGGCCAAGTCTTAATAGCATTGATCTTGGACTCATCAACACGAACACCCTTAGAAGAAACAACAAAACCCAAGAAAATGAGATTATCAACACCAAAAAGGCATTTCTCCATGTTAGCATAGAGGCGCTCTTTTCTAAGAGTTTGCAAAACGATGCGGACATGGGTGACATGCTCTTTGATAGATTTGCTAAACACAAGAATGTCATCGAAATAAACCACAACAAATATACCAATGTAAGGGCGAAAGACATGATTCATAAGGCGCATAAAAGTGCCCGGTGCTTCCGAAAGACCCATAGGCATGACTAACCACTCATACAAACCAAACTTGGTTTTGAAGGCGGTTTTACATTCATCACCCTCTTGTATGCGGATTTGATAATAACCACTCTTAAGATCAATTTTGGAAAATATAGTGGCACCACTAAGCTCATCAAGCATATCATCTAGGCGTGGAATGGGGTACCTATATCGAACGGTGATAGCATTGATAGGTCTACAATCGGAGCACATGCGAAAGCTACCGTCACGTTTTGGCACAAGAATGACCGGGACGGCACAAGGGCTCAAACTTTCACGCACATGTCCATGGTCGATGAGATGTTTTACTTGCCTTTGTATTTCTATGGTTTCTTCGGGGTTGACACGGTATGGAGCTTTGTTCGGAAGAGGTGCTCCGGGGATGAGGTCGATTCGGTGCTCAATGCCTCGTAGAGGAGGTAGACCCGGAGGTAGCTCATCGGGGAAAACATCTTGAAATTCCTGCAAAAGAGAAGACAACACTAGAGGAAGAGTGTGAGAAGTTTTAGTTTGTGGTGCATTGTGCTTGCACACGAGGACGTAGTGTAGGACACTAGATGGGTTCTCACACACTTCTCTTATCTCACGTTTGGTGGCAAATAGAACTAGGTTCTTGTTTTCGCTCATCGTGGAGGCACTCGATTTGGGCTTGTGGCGCTCACTCTCTTTTTGGTGGCTCGCTCTCTCACTATGATCTCCACGATGGGTGGCTTGCGTGTCGGCGATCACTTGACTTGGCGACATTGGACGGAGGACGTACTCCTTGCCCTTCATCTTGAAGATGTAGTGGTTCGTTCGGCCGTTGTGGTCAACTCCTCTATCGAATTGCCATGGTCGTCCAAGGAGAAGATGACAAACGGTCATTGGAACAATGTCGCACTCCAAGGTGTCTTCGTAGGCGCCAATTTTGAAGGAGACTTGTACTCGGTGCTCGACTTGGATGGTGCCGGAGTCACTAAGCCATTGCACTTTGTATGGATGTGGATGCTTCGCCTTGGGCAATTGGATCTTGGAGCAAAGTTCTTCACTTGCGAGATTATGACAACTCCCTCCATCGATGATGACCTTGACGGATCATCCATTGATGCCGGCCTTGGTGTGGAATATGTGGCATCGTTGGTCTTCTTCTTGGTGATGTTGGAGAGTCAAGACTTTGGAGACAACAAGTGCATGACTTGAGTCTTCATCGCAAAAGACTTGTTCTTCTTCATTGTTCACTTGGCGGTGCATGGCGACTTGCTCAAGGGCTTCCATTTTGCCTTCACTCATGGAGTCATAAGTACCATCGTCGTTGAAGACCATGGTTCGCTTGTTGGTGCACTCATAGGACTTGTGGCCTCGGCCTCCGCAAGTGAAACACTTGAAGGAACTCGTCTTGACGGTCTCATCGGTTGGGGTTGATGATGATGAAGCTCTCGGCTTGAAGTTGCTCGTAGTAGGATGGCTTGTAGTTAAGAAGCTTTCTTGGAAGTCGACTTGTCGATGTTAGTAGTAGAAGGCTTTGTAGTCGGTGTTGGAGTCGTTGAAGCTTGGTTGTTGGAGAAGCCGTAGGACTTGGATGAGAACTTGGCATACTTGAAATCATCTTGCACTTGGCGTTCCGCTTTGGTAGCTTGGTGCACTAGCTCGATGAGATTTGAGTATGGTTGGAAGTCGGCGATCTTCTTGATGGGATGATTGAGTCCATTCAAGAAACGTGTCATTGTTTGCTCATCATGTTCCGTGACATTGGCTCTTATCATTGCAATCTCCATCTCCTTGTAGTATTATTGAATGCTCTTTGTTCCTTGCTTGAGTTGTTGGAGTTTCTTGAAGATGTCGTGGTTGTAGTAGGTAGGTATGAAGCGTGCTCTCATGACATCCTTCATTTGCGCCCAAGTAGTGATGGGTGGTTCACCTCTTGCCTCTCGGCGCTCTATAATTTGTTCCCACCAAATGAGGACATAGTCTTGGAACTCAAGGGATGCCATCGCGATCTTCTTCTCTTCTTCATAATTGTGCAAACGGAAGATCTTGTCAACCTTCAATGCCCATGAAAGGTACTCTTTGGGATCGTTGCTTCCGTTGAACTTGGGCATGGTAAACTTGAGCTTGCCATAGCGTTGCTCTTCATTGTGTTGGGGTCGGGGATGATAACGCCCATGTTGTTGATGATTGTTCAACTCGTGGTGCTCTTGGCGCGGAGGGTTGTCATCATCATGTTGTTCTTGTCGTGGAGGATCTCCAATGTCTTCATGCTCTGGATTGACTTGTTGTTCTTGGCGAGCTTGTGGAGGAGCTTGTCGAGCTCGAGGAGGAACTTGACGATGCACGCGAGCTTGAAATCTTCGTTCTTGAATTTCTTCACGAAGTGCTTCCTCTTGTTCACGGGCTTGTCGGCTTCGGTCGGCTACGGCTCGACTCGAATCGCATAGAGCTTGTTGTGCCGCAAGTGCTTGAGCGTCACGGAGTTGTTGTTCTTGACATTGTGCCTCGGCATCTTGAGCATTTTGGTGTAGACACACTCGCTCTTCCTCTTCATGTTGGCGTTGTCGTTGCCGTTTTCGTGCTAGTGCAAAGGCCTCTTGAGTTTGACGTTGTCGGCGCTCTTGAGAGTCGGTGTCGCGTAGGGGATTGAGGCTTGCTTGACGATCGGTGCGCGCGGCTCGGCGAAGAGTGTTCGATGTCGGTGTACTTGAGCCGGAGAGGGTGAAGTCGGAGTGTCGGCTTGAACGGATCCTTCTTGAAGTGGAAGAAGAGCGGTTGAGCAACAAAGCACGAATTTTGTCCATCCTTGCGTCATTCTCTTGCTTGTGATCGTCAGGTTTGTGGTCAAAGTAGTCCCTTGTACATTGCTCGGAAAGTCGCAAGTCGGCGGCAAGGTTGTCGATGCGTTCACTCATAGCTTGTTGCTCTTGATGCAAAGCACGTTGTGCACCAAAGAGGTGACTCTTGGTGACGAAGGAGTTCATGTCGTCGTCTTGCTCCATGAAGAGTCGGTTGGTAGAAGTACTTGGCCTATCCATCATTCCAAGACAAATGTGAGTGGTAGAAAGAGAAGAACGAGTACCAAATGTACCTTGACCGAAGTTGAAAGTGGATCGAGGATCACTCCAATGTAGGACAAGGAAATAGCACCATTGGTACTAGATCTTATCAGTTTCTCACACCTACACAAGTAAAAGCTTTTGGTAGAGCTTGGTTAGGATGGTGGCACAAAATTTGATGCAATTATAAGTGAGCTTCAATAATGTTGGGAAAGACTCGCAAGATGCAATGTAACAAGTAGACCAAGCATATAAGGTACACGGAAACACACACGCAAAAAGATAAGTGGGTTGTGCAACCAAGGGTGAGCCAAAATGTGGAATCCATAAAAATGCTCTTGTTGCACAACACTAGAGAGATGCTAGCACGATTGCACAATAGGCGGATACAAGAACTTGTGCACAACCTTCTTAGCAAAAATGCAACGACTTCTATCCCAAATATGCTCTATGCAAGGTGTTGCTATGATATGATCCAAGACGATCGAGTATGACAATCTTAATGTTGTAAGATGCTATGGTACTTGCTTAAAAGCTCTTTGCTTATCTTTTCTCTTTGCTTAAAAGCTTGTTTGGATCTTTGATGTTTGAGCTCTTTTCTCATGCAATGCTTGGCGAACCAAGATAGCAAATGAGTATGCGATGACAACTTTGTGACACAAGAGATGATACCAATATATGCAACAATGATGTATGTATGCTATGGGAAGTATGATCACTAATGTGCACAAGTCTCGTTGCCGGCAATACTCAATGGCTAGTCTCGATGGGTAAGCAACGCAAAGGAGTAAGGCTATGATGGCTATCAATGTAATGGCAAGAGTGATATGTCCAATACGAAGATGAGGTTACCGGTCTTGCTTCCGGTGTGGTGTCAAAATGGTGGCATGAATACCAAGGTGTAGTCGAGGTGGTCGTTGTTGATGACGATGTAGGACGGCGATGATGATGTAGGACGCGTCCGTGACGAAGATGAGCGGCGGTGATGTCGATGTTGAACCGTACCTAGTTAGCCGAAACACAAAAGGATACGGTACCGCAACTCAAATTCTCAAACCTCGAAGTAGCAAAAGTGTCGGAGAGCGAAATGGTCCAAAATGGTTGGGCGATGCGAAAGTGGTGGAGGTATGCGGAAGTATAAGTGGTCTATGGTGGGCACCGGAACAAAATTTGGTGAAAAAGGATGGAAAATGGGGCGGTGGATGGAGATGTTGCTACTAGGGGTCGGATGTCTGGGGGGGGCGAATGTCCGGGCTCTGGATCTGTAACACCCCGAATATGTTTTTCCTAATATGTAATCCAACTCTTGCCATTTTCGGCGTTAAGTTATTTTATTTTCTCGGGTTCGGGTTTTTGTCTCCGTGTGTTGTTATCGTTGTCATGCACCTCATATCATGTCATCATGTGCATTGCATTTGCATACGTGTTCGTCTCATGCATTCGAGCATTTTTCCCCGTTGTCCGTTTTGCATTCCGGCGCTCCGTTCTCCTCCGGTGGTCATTTCTACCTTTCTTTCGTGTGTGGGGATTAAACATTTCCGGATTGGACCGAGACTTTCCAAGCGGCCTTGGTTTACTACCGGTAGACCGCTTGTCAAGTTTCGTACCATTTGGACTTCGTTTGATGCTCCAACAGTTAACCGAGGGACCGAGAAGGCCTCGTGTGTGTTACAGCCCAACACCCCTTCATTTTGTCCCAAAACCCACCAAAACCCTCTCCATCACCTAGAGCGTTCGATCACGATCGCGTGACTGAAAACCGCACCTCATTTGGACTCTCCTAGCTCCTCCTATGCCTATATAAAGACCCCCTCCGAAATTCTCCTTCTCCTTCCCCCGAAACCCTTGTCCCCTTCGTCTCCACGCGCCGGCGGACATATTTCCGTCCGGCCGGACACGTCCAAATCTGTCGCTGCCGCCACGTGTCACCACCTCATTCACCGTCGCCCGGTGCCCACATCGCCGCCGCGCGGGCCCGCCTGGGCCCGGGGAGAGCCCCCCCAGCCCGAGCCGCCGCCCGCGCCTCCTCGCCCGCGCCGGCCACCACCTCGCCACGCCACCGTGCCGGCCGGTGCGCCGACGTCGCCGCCCGGCGCCGCAAGCCTCGCCGCCCGCCGCCACCTCGCCGGCGCCGGAGGCCGCGCCGCATCGCCGTGGTCGCCATCGCCGGCTCCGGCCTCCTCCTCCCTCCTCGACGTCCGCGCCGCTCCGGCAAGTCCGACTCCGAGCTCCGGCGTCGTCCCCGCCCCCGGTGAACAGTTTTTCCGGCGATCCTCGTAATCCGCGCCCGGCTGGATCTAGATCTGGGAATTGCCTCGGTTGACTTTTGCCCCGAAACTCTAATTATTTTGCTATGTTCATCGCATCGTAACTTTGCATCCGTAGCTCCGTTTTGGAAGAATGCTATTTGAGATAATGGTCAGATCTCATTGCATCATTTTCATTTAAGTCCATCTTGATGCCCGAAATGCTGTTGGAAGAATGCTATTTGAGATAATGGTCAGGTCTGCTGCTCCAATTAGATATTTGTCATTTTTGCCATGTTTAATGTGTGCATGATATGCCCCTGAGCTCTACATGTGTTTTGGTGAGCTCTACATGTGTTTTGGTATATGCTTTGCCATCTTTCTAGGGGTGCAACCCATGTATTTTTGTGATGTGTGTGGTGACTATCACAAGCTTGCAAAGTGGTGCATTCGTTAATGCTGATTTCAGGGACTTAGCAATTCCACTAAGTCCTTGATCTGTTTATTTCAATATGTCATATGTTCATGTTGTTTACTAGTGATCTGTACCTCTTTTGAGGATGATCAGTAAGGATGTTTTGTTAATATTGTAGTGCTCTATCCATCCGTGTCTTTGTTTGCAATTATGGAGCACCCTAGCTTGAGTCAATCGAGCTCTAATTTTGCTATTTCGTGAATCTAGGCAGATTATCTACTTGTTAGCGATTTTGCCGAGGATGTTGTAGTTGATCCGTGTATGCTATGTTATTGTTCTTGCCATGTCTTGCTTGTATAATGTGTATTCTTGATGGGTGTATGCTTATACTTTCATGACTTGCTCTGTAGTGAGTGCATCGAGCTCTTAAACATGCCTACTTGATATCTGATTTTGCATGCTCCAGTTTTTCACTAAGTCTGAGAACTGATTATGTTTTTGCCATGTTCACATGCTTGCAAATGTATTTTCTGATCCCTTTTGGCTCAAGGTCACTAAGGGACTTTTGTTAAGCTCTTCGAGTAGCTCCATGCCATGCTTTACTTTGCCATGTTCAGGCCCTGTAGCATGTAGTTTTCATGCTCTAAAGTGTGCTTCCTGATGTTAAATTCCAGACTTGTGTTAATTTCACTAAGTCTGAAACCTGTTACCATTTGCATTTTTGCCATACTTGTTTGAACCTGTTAATGGATGAATTGGCCGTAGTTCAGTGTTCATCTTTTGTTAAGAATCATGAATGGATACCTTCCATGTATTTTGTTGCCATGTTTGAGTGATGTAGCATGTTCATCTTGTTGCATTTAGATGGCTACTTGTTGTATATCGCAGACCGGTGCCATATTTGAATTGCTTGCCATTTCCAAACCGTGACTCCGATTCCGGCATTCTTTATATCGTTTTCAAGCGATTTCCTCTCACCTTTACAGTGGCACACTTGGATTTACAAGTTGAGGCCAGCTTCTTTCAGTCCTTGTCAAATCTTGCATATGCATCACATGTCGCATCCCGCATAGCTTACCATGTTTGCATCATATTGTTTGAGCTTTGCACGTGGTTGATTGTGTTCCGTTTTCTTGTTTGTCTTGTTTGGGTAGAGCCGGGAGACGAGTTCGCTAACGAGGAGCCCGTTGAGTTTGCTTTCGAGGATCCAGTCAACTCTGACAACTTTGTAGGCAAGATGATCATACCCTCGAAATCACTACTATCTTTGCTTTGCTAGATGCTCGCTCTTTTGCTATGCCTATCCTACGATTCCTACCACTTGCTTATCATGCCTCCCAAATTGCCATGTCAAACCTCTAACCCACCATGTCCTAGCAAACCCTTGATTGGCTATGTTACCGCTCTGCTCAGCCCCTCTTATAGCGTTGCTAGTTGCAGGTGAAGATTGGAGACCGTTCCTTGTTGGAACATTATTTACTTGTTGGGATATCATTATATTATCTTGTTATCTTAATGCATCTATATACTTGGTAAAGGGTGGAAGGCTCGGCCTCTCGCCTAGTGTTTTGTTCCACTCTTACTGCCCTAGTTTCCGTCATATCGGTGTTATGTTCCCGGATTTTGCGTTCCTTACGCGGTTGGGTGATAATGGGAACCCCTTGATAGTTCGCCTTGATTAAAGCTTTTCCAGAAATGCCCAACCTTGGTTTTACCATTTGCCACCTAGCCTCTTTTTCCCTTGGGTTTCCGGAGCCCGAGGGTCATCTTATTTAACCCCCCCCCCCCCGGGCCAGTGCTCCTCTGAGTGTTGGTCCAAACTAGAGTCCCGTGCAGCGCCCCCTCGGGGAAACCCGAGGTTTAGTTTTAGTTGTATGGAGCGCTCATCTGAGTGTGCCCTGAGAACGAGATATGTGCAGCTCCTATCGGAATTTGTCGGCACATCCGGGCGGTGTTGCTGGATTTGTTTTAACTTGTCGAAGTGTCTTGTAGAACCGGGATACCGAGTCTGATCGGAATGTCTTGGGAGGAGGTCTATACCTTCGTTGACCGTGAGAGCTTGTCATGGGCTAAGTTGAGACTCCCCTGCAGGGATTTGAACTTTCGAAAGCCGTGCCCGTGGTTATGGGCAGATGGGAATTTGTTAATGTCCGGTTGTAGATAACTTGAACCTTAAATTAATTAAAATGAATCATCTGTGTGAGTTACCGTGATGGTCTCTTCTCGGAGGAGTCCGGGAAGTGAACACGGTGTTGGAGTAATGCTTGTCGCAGGTTATTCTTTAGTTATTCGTTCGCACTTTGCCTTCTCTTCTCGCTCTCTTTTGCGAACAGGTTAGCCACCATATATGCTAGTCGCTTGCTGCAGCTCCACATATTACCTTGCCTTACCTATAAGCTTAAATAGTCTTGATCGCGAGGGTGCGAGATTGCTGAGTCCCTGTGGCTCACAGATTACTTCCAAACCAGATGCAGGGCCTGATGACTCCGTTCCAGATGACGCGCTTGAGCTCAAGTGGGAGTTCGACGAGGACTCACGCCGTTACTATGTGTCTTTCCCTGATGATCAGTAGTGGTGCCCAGTTGGGGCGATCGGGACCGTGTCGCATGTTGGGTTGATCTTTTATTTTGGCACCATAGTCGGGCCATGAGTGTTTGGTTGATGTAATGCTATTTATGTACTTTGATTGACGTGGCGAGTGTAAGCCAACTATGTATCTCCCCTTTTATTATTTATATATTACATGGGATGTTGTGAAGATTGCCTAACTTGCGACATTGCTTTCAATGCGGTTATGCCTCTAAGTCGTGCCTCGACACGTAGGAGATATAGCTGCATCGAGGGCGTTACAAGTTGGTAATCAGAGCCTTCCCCGACCTTAGGAGCCCCATTGCTTGATCATTTTTAGCGGCCGGGTTGTGTCTAGAAAAATGTTTTGAGTCATTTAGGAATTATATATCGGAGAGTTTAGGAATTCTTTTTACTCCCCAGTTTCCTCATCGCTCTGGTAAGGCATCCTGACGTAGAGTTTTGACTCTTCTCTTCTCAAATTTCACTAAAAAAAATTTAGGATCACGCGGGTATCTTGGAATCGTTCCGATGGTTTTGTGATGAGAACATTGTTCTTGGTGCCTCCTATCTTTAGGGGTTGTGGCAGTGTCCCGGGGAGTTGAGCTCCGAGGTGTTGTCGTCACAATTTTATCGTTGCAGTTCTGGAATACCTAAGTTTAGTACATCGACATCGAAAATCTCTTTTATGTAGTTCGTTGGTGAGATAACCTCGACGCCACCCAGTACTTGGGCGGGAATTCGGGAGTATTGCCATAACTTGTATAACAGATGCTTTTCGAAGGTTGAGGTAGATGGTTTCCGAAGTTTTCTCGGTTATGTGTTGAAGGATGGATACAGCTGGATGTAGGAATTGCTAGTTTGGGTGAGATATTATGCTTCCCCTATATCCCCAACACCTGATTGCATAACCGGAAATGTTCGGGAGTTTCATAGGTGGGAATTCTTGTAGCTCTAGTTCTTCTTCCACGGATATTTGGTTTGAGATTGGGATTTCTTACCGAGTATTCGTTCTTGATCCGTACCTTGTTGATTTATTCCTCTACCTAAATTCTAAGTGGCTTCTCAATTTATGGATATGTGACCATTTCAAGTGGAATGCATTCGTTCTTATGTTCGGATGTGAAGAATATATGTTGCAATTTCAACCCGTTTGATTCAGCTTCATTTTATCTGTCAATGTGCTAACGGTTGTCACCCTCTTCAGGATGGCTCCCGCTAAGAGCAGCAATCAGAATCAGAATCAAGATCCGCCACCACCTCCTCCTCCTCCGGAGGCATGGCAAGCTGTGATGGCCGCAACCAATGCAAACACACAGTTGATCATGCATGTTCTTCAAGAGCGCAATCAAGCGAACCAAGGCAACCAAGGCAACAATCAGAATCACTTTGCTACACTCAACCAGTTCCTTGCTAACGGGCCAAAGACTTTCAGCAATTGTGTTGAGGCAACTGATGCTGACGATTGGCTCGTGGATCTGTGCAAGCATTTCGAGTGCAGTAACGTCAGGCCATAGGACTTCGTCAAGTTCGCTTCCTTCCAAATCAAAGACCAAGCTGCAGAATGGTTCCAGCAGTACAAGGATTCAAGAGGAGGCCGTGTGATTACCTGGGATGAATTCCGTCAAGACTTCAAAGCTCATCATATCCCTCAGAGCATGGTTGAAAGGAAGCATGAGGAATTCCTCAACCTGAAGCAAGGCTCTTTGTCTGCCTATGACTACAACAAGTTGTTTCAGAAGCTCGCCCGCTTTGCTAAGCAGGACGTCCCTGACGAGAAGAGCATGATATACCAGTTCAGAGGTGGTCTCAGAGAAGAAATCCAGCTAGCTCTTGTTCTCTTTGAGCCCTTGAGGTACGATGAGTTCTACAACATGGCATTGAAGCAAGAGACTGCTCAACTGAGGTGTGATGCTTCCAAGAAGCGAGTCAGAGATGCTACTACTTCTTCCTCTACTCAAGTGGCCAAGCAGCAGAAGTATTGGCTTCCTCCTCCTCCGTTTCGTCAGTCGTATCAGAAGAGTAAAGGTGGCAGTGGATCTTCCCACCCACCCAACCCTGGCTTTCAGAACAAGACTTCGTCTCAAGCTCCAAGATCGAGTGCTCCATATCATCGTCCGCTTTCAGAGGTCACGTGCAACAAGTGCCAACAGAAGGGTCACTATGCCAACAAATGCTTCAATCAGAGGCGTCTCCCTCCTCCTCCTGTGAGATCGGCAAGTACAGCTGTGGTCAAGCATAACCCCAAGTACGCCCAGGTTAATATGGTGAATGCAGCTCAGGCAGAGGATTCGTCAGATGTCATCATGGGTAACCTTCCTATTAACGATATCCCTGCAAAAGTTCTTTTTGACACTGGTGCATCGCATTATTTAATTTCCAAATCTTTTGCATCTAAGTATGAGTGCGATTATCAGTATCTGCAAAGTTCCTTGCAAATTGTGTCACCGGGCAAGCAAATGACAGCTAATACCTGCGTCCCAGATGTTACTATCACGTTGGGTGACTACAAAATTCTAGCTTCTCCTATTGTTCTGGGCGACTCGGATATTGATCTTATTCTCTGAATGGATTGGCTTTCTAAGCACAAGGCGCATCTCGATTGTGCAGCCAGGCAGATTCAATTGACTCATTCGTCTAAGGATGTAATTGTCTTTGCCGCTCGTGATGATACCATCCGTCTGTTCTCTCTCAATGAGAAGGGTGAACTGGATGCCATCTCTCAAATCCCAGTCGTTTGCGAATATCAAGACGTCTTTCCAGAAGAGCTTCCAGGAATGCCTCCGCACCGGCCAGTTAAATTCGTCATCGATCTTGAGCCTGGCACGGAACCGGTTTGCAAGCGTCCTTACAAGCTCGGACCTGAAGAGTTGAAGGAGCTGAAGAAGCAACTCGATATTCAAGAGCGAATGGGTCTCATCCGACCTAGTTC
This sequence comes from Triticum urartu, assembly GCF_056163025.1. NCBI lineage: Eukaryota > Viridiplantae > Streptophyta > Magnoliopsida > Poales > Poaceae > Triticum > Triticum urartu. The sequence goes on from NC_141873.1 coordinate 370,800,874, forward strand.
TTCTCCGTGGGGTTATGGTGTTCTTTTTGTGAAGAAGAAGGATGGAACGGACCGACTTTGTGTTGATTACCGTCCATTGAACAAGAAGACCATCAAGAACAAATACCCACTTCCCAACATCAACGAGTTGTTCGAACAACTCAAATGTGCCCAAGTATTCTCCAAGCTTGATCTCCGTATGGGTTATCACCAGATTCGAATCTGTGAGCAAGATATTCCCAAGACGGCTTTCAGGACAAGCTATGGTTCATATGAATACACTGTCATGTCTTTTGGCCTCGTCAACGCTCCTCCGACTTTCTCTCGCATGATGAACTTCATCTTCAATGCCTACACCAATGACTTTGTTTTGGTCTATCTCGACGACATTCTGGTCTTTTCGAAGAACAAGGAAGATCATGCCAAGCACTTGCGTTTGGTACTCGATAAGCTCAGGGAACACCAGTTCTACGCCAAGTTCTCCTCATCCGTGGACTTGACCGGATGTCCGGGGCCTCGGAGATGCTCTTGGCTCCTTCCGTTGGTTCTCCTCATCCGTGGACTTGGTGACTTGTACATCTTCATGCGCATCTTCGGGAGGGTCCTCTTGGTGCCTAATCATGCACAACACCTCGGACTTAGGTAGTAGCCATGTCTCATGCATAGAGAGTGGAAGTTCGGAGAGGAGTGAGTTCATCTTATCTTCGATAGCCTTGGCTCGGGCTCGTTTCATTGGTCCAAGTGGTGTCGCTGGAGGTGTAGGTGCGTCAATGGGGATGATCTTGGGATGCTCCGCATCAGTTCTTATCACAATAACTTTCCGACAGTCTACTATAACATGTTTCGTCCGGCTTCAGCGAGGGAGAGGTGACGACGGCACACCTTTTGCTTGCTCTAGTGTTTATATTCATTGTTGGGTGGTTTACGGATTTGGATATAATTTTTATTATTTCTGATCCTCGTTGTACTACCATAATTGATAATAGATAGACGGAAGTTTTATCGAAAGAAAAGAAAAAACCCCTCGAGGGGGATTGAAACGGGATCGAAGAGTATCTGGGGGCTTTTGATTTGTAGGAAATTTAATCCCACTCAATCCCCTTCCGTTTCATCTAAACCTTACAAGCTCTTAGTTAGTTTAGTTATGTAAACTAGTATTCCCTCCGTAAACAAATATAAGAGCGTTTAGATCACTACTTTAGTAATCTAAACACTCTTATACTCCCTCTGTCTCAAAATTCTTGTCTTAGATTTATCTAGATACGGATGTATCTAACACTAAAATGTGAATATATACATCCATATATAGACAACTAAGACAAGAATTTCCGTACAGAAGGAGTATTTGTTTACAGAGGAGTGGTTAATTGTCCATGCATTGCAACGGGCACATATATTCTACTGCATTTCCGACTTCTTCTTTTTTTACTGTCAAATGGCTCTCCTTTTCTTCCTTTATTTGTTCTCTCAATCAAAAATGTTCCTCAGAGTGATACATGAATGGATAAATTTACAACCACACTAAAATATATCAAGACATAGAAACATATTTAACGAAAAAACATTTCTACAACACATTTGACATGAAAGTTATTGTGCATGATGGACCGGGAACAAAGGCAATGATGACTTACCACTAAAACACTCATTTATATTTCAGAGTGTAATTGTGCTACCAATGTGTGCATGCCACATCTCCGGGTTGTTGATGTTCTTGATCTCTTCCCCATGGTCACTGTCACCTCTGCATGGGGTGTCGTTCATCAATACCACCACTGTGCCCACTCTTTCGTGTATAGAGGATAAAAAGATAAAAACTTTGTGTGTTGGATAGGCTTGACCCTATAGGCGGAAAACATATACTAATTATTGTGCTACAAAAATATCAACTTGTGTTTAAAACCATAGATATGAACATTTTTAATAAGGCCATGAGAAAACATGTCCAGCCTTGATGGACAAATGGTGCCTCGGAAGGACACCTTTCGATATTCGGGGTTAATGCTGCAGAAGAATGGGGATATCGATAAAGATGTGAATAATCGAATCAAAGCCGGATGGATGAAGTGGCGCCTAGCTCCTGGCATTCTCTGTGACAAGAGAGTGCCATAAAAGCTAAAAGGCAGGTTCTATAGGACCAGCCGCCCGAGCGCCTCGTCGAAGGCCATCTCATCGACGTTGCAAAACTGCTCGATCCCGGCGACAGTGGGGTACAGGCGGTCGGAGATGGTGTCCAAGAGCTTCTTCACGAGCGCCATGTCGTCCAGCGTCGCTCCCAAGCTCATGTAGCATGCCTTCATCACCGCCAACCTCCCGGCGCAGGCATCCAGAGCCTCGCCATCCGCCATGCGCAGCCGATCAAAGTCGCCACGCAACGTTCCGAGCCGGGCCGCCCGCACCCGATCGGCGCCGACGAACCTCACCTTCAGAGAGTCCCATACCTCCCTGGCGGTGAGCTTCGTCGCCACCTGCAGCAGCACGTCCTCCGACAACGCGTCGAGGAGCATCGCACGCTCTTGCACTTCTTTCCGTTCACCACCGCGTCACCCACCGGCGCCACCGCCTCCCAGAGTGTGTGAGCATCGAGGATGGCCTATGCCTTGATCACCCACACTGTGTAGTTGTCCGTGTGAGCATCGGCATCGGCATCGACACCGAGCTCCCGCCTGCGCCATGCGGCACGATGGCCATCGTCGTCGACGAGCTCCCTCACCTCGCTCTGATGCCAATTGTTGGAGTCTAGTCTTCCCTAGCTCTCCCTCTAGCCTATCTATCCCTATCTGTCACCTCACTTTAGCCTGAGATGAAGAGAAGAAGAAGGAAATAAAGGGGGGCGGTGGACACGGTGGAGTTCCCGACGCACGAACGCCGCCGCGCGAACGGTATTTTCTTCCCTCGAGCAACAACTCGATATGCCACACTGTTACAATGTCACCACACGGTTTTATACCCCAAGCCAGCGCACCGGGCACGCACCCATGCCTCCACTCTTCCCCGATCGTGCCCACGCTCTGCTCGCTCTGGCCGCGCCGCGCTAGGATGCATGCGACTCGCGGTGAGCGCCAATAGAACGGGTCGATCGCCCCGCGTGGCACGCCAACAGAACGTACACACCCGCACGCCTATGGTGTCTATCTACACGGGCACCCCCGTGCACCACACACATGCACACACTCACACCCACGCACACGCCCGACGCGACCGGCCCGTGGCCGCGACTTATTTGGCCAACATGGAAGCCTTGGATGCATGACAGCGAGGCAATCGGCGGATGGGCGGCATGCGCGCCCTGCCTCCCTGCCTCTAGCGAGAGGTTAGGGGAAAGGCCAGTGAAATTGGGCCGGACCACCCTGTAGTTACTTAGGGCCCAAAGTAGCAGTAGGTTCTAGTATTTCTCCTTTTTCTTTTCTGCCAAACATTTCAATCATTCTTTTGCATCAGTTTGAGCTACTAAATGATTTTTGTAAATGATGAAACTTGACACATAAGTCAAGCACAACACTACTAGGTTGCACAAAAAGTTTGGGGCCAATTGGAACAGTTCAAATTTAGTTTTGAATTTAAATGGGCTTACTTAACATTGTTGGTCCACTGTTTTTAATATCCAGGAGCATGTTTATATTTTTTAAATGTTAATTCTTACATGAAAATTAGCTAGTGATTATTTTTAACCCTTCAAACATTTTTTTCTTGCCAGTTTGAAGAAATTATAATTTGACTAGTTTTTTGGAATTTGAATTTCACCCTGGTTTTCATCAAGTGTAAAAATGGCTTAGTAAAACATGATGACCTGGCACATTAGGGTGAGGTTACTGTATCTTGATTATCGAGGTGTTACACTGGGTAAAAACCCCGTGCAACCTCCAATCTATGACTTCTAGTCATGCTTGGACCCCTACTGAGGGATCTGACGGTTTTCTGCACCGTCAGTTGATGCACCATGCATATGCTGCGTCGGCTGGTACGTGCCCTCGAAGTTGTTGAGGAATTCATGCCGCCGGAGGCCGAGGAAGATCCGATCTGAGATCTGTCTCGAGCCGAGGCAACCCATGCCTGGCGCGCTAACTGACAATGCAGAAACTCGTTAATCCCTCGGTAGGGGTCCTGGCATAGCTCAAAGTCTCAGTGCAGAGATCGCGTGGGTTTTTTTTACTCCGGTTCGGGCCTCCGGAGAGTAATACCCTACATCCTGCTCGTGTTTGTTATTCATGATGGAGGGATACCTCATGCGAGGGGTTTACAATGGTCTGTATAAGATGACTACCAAGAGTTCTGTCTACATGAGTCGATGGGAATGAAAGCCCCTAGCAACCTTTATGTACCCAAAGAGGCTAGGGTTTTACAGAGACAGAGAAATCCAATCTAGGGTTGCTGCCATACCATCTTGGAGGTTAAGTTGATTGCACGATGCTTATCTTCTTCTTCGGTCTCCCCTTCGTTGCTGGGCCTTTTAGGGTGTGTGGCAGGCCTTCTGTCGGGCTCCTCTCGGTGAGCCACCCCCGGTGTATGACATCATCACGCGACAAGGCCTTGAGGAGAAGTGCTCCCGGTGATTGCGAAGGCACGCATGCGCCTTCTCCATTACCTCGGTGGCCGCGACAACGGATCCTCATCGCGGAGCATCGTCTCGACGGAGAAGAAGGCGGCACAATGCGGCGCACCGAGTGATGTTCGCAAAGTCCAATGTCGCGTCGTCCTGGGTCCTCGTGGATCCCGACCTCACGTAGGCCTAGGCTCATGACTGGTTGGTGACCACCACACGACGACTGCTTCGCCTCGATAGGGAGCTTGCCAAGATCAAGAAAGAATGGTTGTTCAGCGAGACCTCTGCCGCTGTCGGCAAGGACAATGGCAGGGTTCCCCGGGAAGGGTTGGCATTGGCCAAGGCGGCCCTCCACATGGTGCATGAGGAGGCGAAGCGGCTCCTCCGTGAGTGTCATGGGGCGGACGGACAAGGCTGCTGCTAGAAGGACCACTCCCACAACGACGACGATGATGCACGGACGGCAACGGGGGTGTCGCTGGCCAATCCGGTCAGGCGCACGAGGTCACCGTCTGCTGCAAGTTAGTATATACTCCCTCCGTTCCTAATATTTGTCTTTCTAAAGATTTCAACAAGTGACTACATACGGAACAAAATGTGTGAATCTACACTCTAAAATATGTCTATATACATCCATATGTGGTAGTCCAATTGAAATCTCTAAAAACACAAATATTTAGGAACGGAGGGAGTAGATTTTAGTTGAATGGACAAAATATTGTCTGGTTTATGTAAATTATATATCAAACTTATGTCCATTTGCATGAATTCCGCCACATTTACATGAATTATGTCCAAATCTGTTTGTATTGCAAACGAACGTGTACGACTCGTTAGATGACCGGCTTCTGTATCACTATCTACGTCCGCGTCTGTTTTTGGGGGCGGGGTTGGAGATGCCCTTACTACTGGCAAGCGAGATGTACATCTTTTGCGTCACTTATCTACACATTTGCCAGTCTAGTTTGTTCAACGCAAATTGTCATTTGCCAGTCTAGTTTGTTCAACGCAAAATTTGGTCCGATTACTACCATGTTTTATCTAATGTGTTAAATTTAAAATACAACAGGAAATTCCTCTTGTTGACGAAACGCTGATCTCTTCCCTGCTCCAACCACCTATCTTTACCGAGTCCCAATCCATGTGATATTTGATGGCTTCGTGTTCGGTCTGGATTCGACCATTGGACGCCGAGCTGGAGTTTTTCCACGAGCCGTCGACGACGTAGAAGCTTCTTCCAGTCCTCCCATTCATGCGCTGTACAAGGCTGACCAACGCGAGGCACTGCACCCCCAAAAAAAAAACAGTAGCAGTACAACCACATGATGTTCAGCAGCCATGTGTATCTGTACACCGTCCCAAGAAGTCTGCGCGTATCGCCAACGCCCTGAGAAGAACTTGTTTGTGCAGACGTGTGGAATTCACGTAGAGATATGTATACATGGGAGGCCACATGCGTATGCAAGCACGCGGCTGCGAGAGTGATAACGATACGCCACATGCCTCTTGTTTAAAAAAAAAGATACGCCACATGCCTCCATCGTCCTGACACCGCGGCCCGTCAAATTTTCGCCCCGCAAAGACGGGCGCAACGTGGAAAAGTATACGCCCGCGACGAACCGTGCATAATCACCGCGTTATCCCCGCGCTGCACCCGAGCAGAGCTGCTATAAGTACCGCTGCAGACCCAGCAGCTTCGTCACACAGGCCTCTCTCCACTCTCCTTGAGCTATACTACATTACACGAGCTGGTCAGCTGTAGGTGAGCTAGTGAGCATGGCGCGGTTTGCTGCGCTCGCCGCGCTCGCCGCGCTTCTGCTCGCCGTGGCGGTGGGCGGCGCCGCGGCGCAGGGCGTGGGCTCCGTCATCACGCAGTCCATGTACGCGAGCATGCTGCCCAACCGCGACAACTCGCTGTGCCCGGCCAGGGGGTTCTACACGTACGACGCCTTCATCGCCGCCGCCAACACCTTCCCGGGCTTCGGCACCACCGGCAGCGCCGACGATGTCAAGCGCGAGCTCGCCGCCTTCTTCGGCCAGACCTCACACGAGACCACCGGTATGTCAGTGAGTGTTGATTTCGATTGTTGTTTTCAATGGAATTCGTGGCTGCCTTGATTAACTGAAGTACGTATTTGTGCATGCCGTGTCAACGTGCAGGCGGGACGAGAGGCGCCGCCGACCAGTTCCAGTGGGGCTACTGCTTCAAGGAGGAGATAAACAAGGCCACGTCCCCACCCTACTATGGACGGGGACCCATCCAATTGACAGGGTGAGCAAAATCGCAAATTATGGCCTACTACTTTGAAGCATCTTCCACATGCAAAATGATACTTGGTCAACCCAAATATCACAGGCTCAAATAATCTGTAGAAAAATCTGGTTGAAAAGTACAGCAGTGTTGACATTCTAGCTAGCCGCTAATCCCGACCTGATCCAAATAAGCTTTCGTTTTCGCATGCAACAATTGTTAATAACAGCAAATACCCAGCTGGGTCTTGGTTGCTTTGCCGAAAAGATTGTTCTGATGAACCAGTAATTCCTCGTGCGAATGACCAGGCAGTCCAACTACGATCTCGCCGGGAGAGCCATCGGGAAGGACCTGGTGAGCAACCCGGACCTGGTCTCTACGGACGCGGTGGTGTCGTTCAGGACGGCGATGTGGTTCTGGATGACGGCGCAGGGCAACAAGCCGTCAAGCCACGACGTCGCCCTAGGCCGCTGGACGCCGACGGCCGCCGACACCGCTGCCGGTCGGGTGCCCGGATACGGCGTGATCACTAATATCATCAACGGCGGGCTCGAGTGTGGCATGGGCCAGAACGATGCCAACGTCGATCGCATCGGCTACTACATGCGCTACTGCAGCATACTCGGCACGGCCACCGGGGGCAACCTCGACTGCTACACCCAGCGAAACTTCGCTAGTTAGACAGTGTATCCACGCCTTATGAATAAGTGTCTATACTTATGCCATTGTGGAATAAATAATTCAACATGTGATCAGTTGATTCGTATGGTAATACGACTAAGTTGTTGCAACAAATTATGGAAATTAAATAAAATCAGATGATATTGTTATGTTGTGTACACAAGATAATGTATAACAGGCCGACCAGAGTGATAGCTGTGTGTTCTTTTCCGGGGAAAGTGTGATAGCTGTGTTGCTTGTCCAATCAGTAGTGCCTTCATGTCGCGAACCAATTTATAATTGGATGGTTAGAAGGACACAAGGATAGTGGTATCCAGCTCATCAAGGTTCAAGTTCTAGATTTGACATTTTGTGCTCGCATTATTTCTGGATTTATTTTAGTTCTCCGGCGATGTTCGTTCAGTGGGAGAAGACATTCGGTCAACTGCGAGACGTCTATGGTGACTTTATAAAATCTCAAGACACTATACCAACTCAGTCTCTCGGAGGTGCTTATAGGGGTAGGGTGTGCGTGTTGTGTTCATAAGGGTAAGTGTACTTTAGTGTATGTGAGCGATTTCAATTGTACTGTGTTAAAAAAAAGCAGTACCCTTATGTCCGGCTATAGGGCAGCCTCGCCTAAAGAGAGCCTTGTACTGCATCGTCACAACGTGCGGGTGGAGATGATTTTTTTTCTTTTTTTCAATGTTTATTGTTTTTACCTTTTCCTTTATTTTTTTACTTTTATTTATACTTCCAAATATTCCAAACATATTTGATATATATTACCAAAAACACTCTCACATAAAACATTTCAAAAATGTTAATCAAGTATTTAAAAAATATTAAATGTGTATAGAAAAAAGTTGCTCATGTATATGGAAAATGTATACAAAAAAATACATAATGTGTATTAAAAAAGTTGATCATGTATTCAAACTTTGGCACCTTTTGGGTTCCTTTGCTATATTTAGAGAATTAGTTAATTTCAAGATATTTAATGGAGGTAAATGATTGTTGATTTTTAAAAAGATGTAAAAATGAAGTCTAAAAAGGTTGAAACTTGGCATGACCTCATAATAAGATCGATAGAGGGTGCGTAAAAGATTGAGAGAGTTGTCTAAAAGTTGTGATGCACTTCCCTTAGAAACTGAAGAGTTGACCTGGAGCACTGTTTCATCACCGCTGCTGAACGTCCATGGCTCCCGCGACACCGTGCCCGCGGCCGGCGGCGCCACATTGATCTCCCTCATCTGGCCCTCATTTCAGCCGTCGTGACCAGATCCGGGCTGCTCTCCGCGTCGTCTTTCAGCTGCACTCCCTCTCCCCTTCAGGCTCTCGAGGCGCTGCTCATGGCCCTCGCGTTCGCGTCGTCATCTCCGACTTCGTTGGAAGCCTCGGCTGCTGCCGCCGCATTGGCCTCGGCTGCTCTTGCCTCCCGCATGGCCGCCCCGACAGCTGGCGGCCGTCTGTCCCGTGCTGGGCTCCCGCCGAGGCCAGATGTGGCAGCATCTCCGATGGCGCAGTCGGGCATGCGCTCCCTGCCTCGCCCCCGGCCTCCTCCGCCCGGTGTCGCTGCGTTTTCTGCTCTGGACGCGGCGCGTGCTGCTCTAGATCGTGCTCCTGGCCTGGTGGTTGGAGGGCTTGGATCCCCTGCCTCCGCTGACTCTGCTCCTGGCAGCACCACGCCGTCAGCCCCGACTTCTATTGTGGGCGTGTCGTCCCCAACTCTTGCCGGTGCTGCTACGGTGTCCTCGACTCCTGTGGAAGCCCTGCCGCCACCCCCGGCTGCTGTTGCTGAAGCACCGTCCACGACTCCGGCTAGCAACACCGCATCGTCCACGACTCCGGCTGGCACCACTGCACCGTCCCCGACTCCTGTAGAAGTGGCGCCATCCCCAACTCCTGGCGGTGTTGAGCCGGGTCTGAACAAGGCGCGACATGTTTCATGGAGCTCCCTTACCGACGATGAAGATGACGAGGATGACAATGTGCTGGCCCTGCCGCCGGCTACCAAATCCTCAGTTCCGGCAGCTCGGCCGGGCATGGCGTGTGATGCGGATTCATGCGGTGGTTGGCAAAAGGTGATGCCGCGGCGCAACGTGCAATGTTCAGTGTCACTAGGCCCAGCACTGGCTCCCCGTCCTATCCCCGCTTGGCTTCATGGTAGATGTTGCAAATGCCTCTATCCTGGACACCGTGCAGCGGAGTGTCGAGATCCTTTTAGGTGTTCTCGATGCCTTGAGAATGGTCATCGAGCGTGTGGGTGCCGCAATGCCTGGCATCCCCTTAGCTTTTTGGGAAGCCCTACTTTTTCGCCATTGCCCCGCCTCACTGTCGGACACCAACAAGCTTCAGTTCCTCACAAGGTCCAAAAAGATGTCGCGCCCCTCTCGAAGACGTTTGGTCGTGATTCTTGGGCATCGATCGTTGCTGCTCCTGCTGGCTCTGTGGCCTCGGCGGATATCTCAGTGCGGCCTACCTTGGAGAGGCAGGCCGAGCTGTTGCGCTCTGAGCTCGTTGATATGGCTTCCTTCAGGCTTGAGGAGACGGTCCAGCCTCTGCGTGATGTTGTTGACTTCATGCAAGGTTGGATGTTGCGGATGGAGAGCTTCATGGAGCGAGTTGAGGATGCACTAGGAGGGCTCTCCTTGGCGCCGCCTGTGTTGCAGAGTGCTCATGTGTTGCGCCCTTTGGTTGTGCCTGATGGCAGCTTCGAGGTTGAGAGGGGAGACGAGCTTCATGGTTGTTTCTCCCCTCGTGCTAGAGCCAGCTCACCGTCGTCGGCCTATGAGGGTCTAGGAAATGATGTAGTTGTGACTCCGGTACTGCAGATCATGCCTGATCTTCGGGAGCTGTGTGGGGGCTTGGTTCTGCCTCTGTCCGTCGAACAACCGAAGGTAGACCTTCCTAAGATCTCAATTGTGGCTTATCGCCAGCATCACCCCTGGAGTCTAGCCAGATACTTGATGCTGAGGAGTGTGGTGATTTGGATGTTTCAATCTCTCGATCTCCTAAGTCCATTGGGTGTGAGGCACCAACCAGTCTACCCCTTGGTGTCATGGAGCATGGAGTTTTGGATGTTGATGATATTCCCTCGTTTGCAACCATGGAGCGGGTGATGCCTGTGAGTGACATGACCATTGAGCCAAGTGGGTTGGCACCTACTCGAAATCCAGATGCTCTCTTTGCGAAGGAACTTTGTGACTTACTCGCCAGTGTGGAGATTGCTAGACCTGATTTGGGTAGGTCGATTGCTTGCCTCTTGACGCGGACACCAATAAGGAGCAAACAAAAGAAGGTGGGCAAAGGAAAGAGTGGCGCCATGGGCAAGGCGTCTCTCGCTGCTTGATGGATGACATTCCATCTCTCGGTCCGCTTTGATTGGGTTGTCGTTGAGGGTTGGGAGGTGCCTGATGTCTTGTGTCGAGCTGTTCTTGTTGGGGGTCTCTTGGCGTAGTAGCGATGTCGAGGTTTGTGGATGTTGTGTATTCAGAGAGTCTGGGAGGGACCACATGTGTTGTTGTGGGGTTCCTTGCCATGTGAGGAGTTAGTCCGTGCTCCATTTGTATTGGTTTTCGCCCGGTTTTCTGTAAATTAACTGGGCAATTCTCTTCTTCTTAATTAATCGATGAGGCAAAAATTTTACCTCCATTTCAAAAAAAAAACTGAAGAGTTTTCGGGGAAGCAGCGGAGATTCATAGGGAAAGTGTTGGGTTTGATGGTGAACACAAATTTCTGTCATAATTTCCCCTTGAAACATCTGTGTTAAGATACATCAGTTCAAGTTTCATGTTCAATTTTAAGACTTTTTCAGGTTAATTTGATACGTGACGAACGTGCCTCGAGGACATCTTCAATTTCTAAATTACCTACACCATAGCTTTTGTTAAAAAAAATTAACCACATACTCTACATCTCATATAACGACGCCATGCAAAGTTTCGTAGGTTTCAGACAACATTAAAAAAAATCTGAAAATTTTGAAAATCATCTTACATATTGAAAATTAAGTTTGTGTGTTTTAATGTCCACATATGCATATTTGAAAGTACCAAAGTTTTGTCTCATAACAACCAAGTACTCAACCTATATGATAACTGCCTTATTTATGATATTTCTCACTTTTTTGGAAATTTTTAAATCTAAGTTCAAATTTTAATACGCAAATTTATTAATAAAATGCATAAAATATAGCACATAATTGGCGAGTGGGAGCGCTGACGCCAGGGAGGTGGAGGCTATCCCCTCGACAAGCCGTGCCCCAGCTAAAAAACGCGTGGCAAAACCGGTGACATTCAGGGGGGTGCGCCTTCGCAACCGTATTATTTAGATGCGCTACCTTTTTTGGAACATTCGGGGTTGCGGCCACGCTAGCCGTTGGACCCAGCTTAAAGAATACATTGCTAGGGAGCGCATTGACGTGGTTGCGCTCCAGGAAACGATTAAAGCTGATTTCACATATAGAGATTTGGCTGCCTACGATCCTCTCCATCGTTTTGTCTGGGGCTGGGTGCCGTCTGTAGGCCATTCTGGTGGTCTCCTTTTGGGATGTAACAGTGATGTATGCGATGCTGTAAGCTGGGATGTGGGCGCGTTCTTCATTTCTGTCACGATTAAACACAGGATCTCGCTTGCTACATGGGAAATTGTTTGCGTCTACGGCCCGACTGACCACTCTAGGGCGGCTGATTTCTTGGGAGAAATCCAAAGCTTGGTTGGGGCTAAGCAAGGCGCCAACATCCCCATTGTCCTTGGGGTGATTTTAACCTTATCTGTTCGGGAGCGGATAAGAATAACCCTAACATTGACTGGCCTAGAGTTAACTTGTTCAATAATACGATTGCATCATGCGCCCTGCGGGAGATTGCTAGGACTGGTGCTAGATTCACGTGGACCAACAAGCAACTGTCGCCGGTGCGCAGTGTTCTGGACCGGGTGTTTGTGTCCTCCGACTGGGAAGTGTTATTCCCCATGTGTACGCTGGTTGCGGAAACGCGTATTGGGTCGGATCATGTGCCACCGATCCTAGCCTCGGGGAAGGACCGGATCAAGCGCAGCCCCCGTTTCTTCTTTGAAACTGGGTGGTTTGAGATAGAGGGCTTCGGGCCCTTGCTCATGGCGCGCTGGGAGCGTGCCAGAGCGGCGGTCGGCTGCTCCAGGGGTCCTTTGGACACTTGGATCGCGGCGGCTGCGACCCTTCGGTGTTTCCTCCGTGGATGGGGTGCAAACCACGGGAGCGAAGCGAAGCGCGCTCGGGAAGCTATTATTGCTGAAATCAAAGCCCTCGACGAACAAGCTAACTCCAGACCCTTCCTGGAAGCCGAATGGGCCCACCGTTACGCTCTTGTGAACCAGGTGCTCGCCATTCTTAGGGAGGAGGAGGAATATTGGCGCCGTCGGGGCGGCGTCAAGTGGGTTACCAAGGGCGATGCGAATACGGGATATTTCCACGCCTATGCCAACGGTCGTAAACGGAAGTGCTCGATTTTGAGACTTCAATCTGATCAAGGGATTTTGGTTAGTCAGGCTGACATCGTGGCACATACCTATGACTTCTTTCTTAATCTGTTGGGAACAGATAAGGAAAAGCGCCTCCAGCTCCGGGCAGACTTCTGGGGGGAAGAGGGTTGCGTGTCTCAAGTCGAAAATGACCTCTTGGCTTTGACTTTCTCCACGGAGGAGATCGACGAAGCCGTGGGTGCAATGAAGATTGACACGGCGCCTGGTCCGGACGGCTGGCCGGTCGCGTTTTCCCGACGCTTCTGGCCAATGTTTAAAGACCTTTTCTGCAGGATTATCAATGGTTTTGCGCTAGGTACGGTAGATGTTTCGCGCCTTAACTATGGTGTGATTAGCCTTATTCCCAAAGTCAAAGGGGCCGACACTATCAAGAAGTACCGTCCTATCACTCTCATTAACGTACCTTTCAAGATTTTCTCAAAGGCGTATGCGACCAGACTTGCTCCAGTCGCGCAACGCGTTATAAACCGTAGTCAGTCTGGCTTTCTCAAAGGCCACAACATTCTTGAAGGGCCGATAGTGTTGCAGGATACTATCCATGAGCTTAAACGCACCGGGCAACAGGCCGTGCTCCTAAAGCTTGACTTTGAGAAAGCATATGATCGCGTGAACTGGGAGTTCATCCGCGAGGTGTTGACTCGGAAGGGATTCGAGTCAGGCTTTGTCCACCGCATCATGCATTTGGTCTCGGGTGGCCAGACCGCGGTGTCGATCAACGGAGAGGTTGGGAAGTTCTTCTGCAACAAAAGAGGTCTCAGGCAAGGGGATCCCTCCTCGCCCCTGATTTTCAACTTTGTTGCGGACGCCTTATTAGCCATGATCCATAAGGCTAAGGACGCCGGTCACATACGCGGAGTGGTCTCTCACCTCATTCCGGGTGGTCTCACCCACCTCCAATATGCAGACGACACCTTCCTGCTCTTTGAGCCTGACGATCATAGCGTAGCTTCGGTCAAACTTATTCTCCTCGCTTTCGAAATCATCTCTGGTCTTAAGATCAATTTCCTTAAGAGCGAGGTAATAGCCATTGGGATGGACCTCCGCTCGCTTCTCATGTAGGCAATCTACTTAATTGTAAGCTAGGGAGCTTTCCAATTAAGTATTTGGGCCTGCCTATCTCAGATAAACACATCTCCATTCTAGAATGGGAACCCTTGTATGGCAAGGTGGCAAATAGAGTTAGCCCCTGGCGTGGTCGTTTCCTCTCCTCGGCGGCCAGATTAATTCTAACTAACTCTAGCATGTCTTCCCTTCCTCTGTTCATGATGGGCATGTTTTTGCTGGCTGATGGGGTTCATGACAGGCTTGATACGCCCCGATCCAAGTTCTTTTGGGAAGGAACGGGGATAAAAAAGAAGTACCACCTAATCAAATGGGCCGCGCTCTGTCGCCCTAAGAAATTTGGAGGTCTTGGGATTCTTAATTCGAAGCTAATGAATGTCGCTCTCTTAACCAAGTGGATTTGGAAACTCTCCCAAAACGAGCAAGGGCTCTGCGTGGATATTCTTCGCGCCAAATACTTCCCAGATGGGAATTTCCTTACCTCCAAAGCTAAGGGATCAACTTTTTGAAATGGGATCCAGGAAGTTATGCCAGCATTCACCTTAGGAGCCAAGTTTTGTGTCAACAATGGGTCCTCAACACGGTTTTGGTTGGACCACTGGTTTGGCTCGGAACCCTTGTGGAAAAGCCATTCCTTAGCATATCGGCTTGCTACTAACGTGGATATCCTAGTAGCAGATGCGTTGCATACCAATCCGCCTGCGATCTCTTTCAAAAGACCCCTGCTTGATAACGAACGAGCCTGTTGGGACGGGCTTGTAGCTGATCTGGCGGGAGTGAACCTTCGTCCTGAGGCCGACTCGGTCTCCTGGGCTCTCTCGCGCTCGGGGAAGTTTTCTGTCCAATCCTTGCACAACAAAGTGACCGAGGGACCGACCCTGGACATAGCTAGGGGGCTATGGAAAGCTGCCATTCCCTTAAAAATCAAAATCTTCGTGTGGCAGATGTTTCGCGATCGCCTCCCCTCCTCCAATAATATCGCTCGTAGTAATGGGCCCTTTGACGGCTCTTGCGTGCTATGTGGCCAACATGAAGATGCCAACCACATATTTTTTAACTGTCACCTTGCTCGCTTTGCTTGGAGTGCGGTTAGGGAGGCGTTCGGGCAGACCTGGGATCCTCGCTCTACCTCGGACCTGCGCGCTTTGCTAGCTGCTTTTAGGGGTGGTTTTGGCCGGGTCTTATGGCGCTGCGTGGGAGCCTTGCTGTGGTCCATTTGGACCACCCGCAATAAGATGACTATCGAGCACAAATTTTTTTCTCACCCGGCTGACATTATTTTTAAATGCCACTTATTTCTTCAGACATGGACACCGTTGGGGAAACGGCGTGATGCGGATCGGATGTTGGAGGCGATGGAGCGGATTCGGACGATCCAGATTGATGCCCGCCACTAGCCTGCCATAGGCTCTGATCTTTTGGACCGGCACATTGCTCTATGTTGCTTATCTCCTCTTGCAGGCTTCAGCCGGTAGCATGTATCGTACCTTGGCTACGGCCGTTTTATCTTTATTGTTATGTGTTGAACCTGTTGGATGTTGCCTTATGTGGGCTTTATTAATTTAAAGCCGGACGCCTGCGGCGTCTTCGTTTTAAATTTTTTTTTGATGGCTTGAGTTCGATCTGGATTGGATCATTGGGTGCGGACGCAGCGTATTTCCACGAGCGAGCCGGCGAGGACGACATCGAAGCTTATTTTCAGCCTCCCGTCTATATGCGCTGTGCAAGCGCAGGCCAGAACCATATGAAAAGCTTAGCAGCCAGCGGCCGCCGCCGGCGTTAGCTGCAGCATGCATGTGACTGCACACCATGCCAAGAAGCCCGCGCGTATCGACAACGCCCGGAAAAGGACCCGTTTGTGCAGACGCGTGGAATTCCGTATGTACTAGCATGGATGAGACGGACTGTGAGCCATAGTCATGATGCGCCCGTTGTCCTATCACCCGGCCGTCGGGTTTTCTCCCCGCAAATAAAGATCGCGCGCGCAACGTGGAAAAGCCTGATGTGAATTATGCATCGCCAGCGCATTTCCCTGCGCTGCACCCGAGCCGAGCAGCTATAAATACAGCTGCAAACCAAGCAGCTTCATCACACAAGCGTCCTGCAAGCCCTCCTCCTGCGCTACACCGCACAGGAGTGCATTACACGAGCTGATCAGCTGAAGGTGAGTTGGCCTATGGCGAGGTTTGCTGCCCTCGCCGTGTGCGCCGCCGCGCTCCTGCTCGCCGTGGCGGCGGGGGGTGCCGCGGCGCAGGGCGTGGGCTCGGTCATCACGCGGTCGGTGTACGCGAGCATGCTGCCCAACCGCGACAACTCGCTGTGCCCGGCCAGAGGGTTCTACACGTACGACGCCTTCATTGCCGCCGCCAACACCTTCCCGGGCTTCGGCACCACCGGCAGCGCCGACGACATCAAGCGCGACCTCGCCGCCTTCTTCGGCCAGACCTCCCACGAGACCACCGGTACGTCAGTCAGCCACTGTTGATTTCGTTTGATGTTTTCAACGGATTTCGTGGCACTTTTGATTTGGACATGCATCGCTGCCTTGGTTAATCGTGTTCGTGCTTGTGCATGCCGTGTCAACGTGTAGGAGGGACGAGAGGCGCTGCCGACCAGTTCCAGTGGGGCTACTGCTTCAAGGAAGAGATAAGCAAGGCCACGTCCCCACCATACTATGGACGGGGACCCATCCAATTGACAGGGTAAGCAAGATCCCAAGTTTATGGCCTATAAGACGATCTCTGAAACACCATCCACATGAAAAACAGTATATTGGTCAACACTGATATCACAGACTGAAATAATCTGTAGAAAAAAATCTGCTTGAAAAGTACAGCCGTGTTGACATTCTAGCTATCCGCTAATCAGGACCTGATCCAAATAAGCTTTCGTTTTCGCGTGCAATAGTTATTAATAATAACAAAGACACGGTTGGGCCTTGGTTGCCTTGGTGATGAGATTGTTCTGATGAACCAATAACTCTTCCTCGTGCGATTGACCAGGCGGTCCAACTACGATCTTGCCGGGAGAGCGATCGGGAAGGACCTGGTGAGCAACCCAGACCTAGTGTCCACGGACGCGGTGGTGTCCTTCAGGACGGCCATGTGGTTCTGGATGACGGCGCAGGGAAACAAGCCGTCGTGCCACAACGTCGCCCTACGCCGCTGGACGCCGACGGCCGCCGACACCGCTGCCGGCAGGGTGCCCGGATACGGAGTGATCACCAATATCATCAACGGCGGGCTCGAGTGCGGAATGGGCCGGAACGACGCCAGCGTCGACCGCATCGGCTACTACACGCGCTACTGCGGCATGCTCGGCACGGCCACCGGAGGCAACCTCGACTGCTACACCCAGAGAAACTTCGCTAGCTAGAAGTTGCTTGTCTGATATATGCAGGTCCCACGGCCATCACAGTGTATGCACTCGTTACGAATAAATGGCAATACATATGCCGTCGTGGAATAAAGGATTCAACATCTTGATCTAGTTGATGGTGCCGTGTGTATTACGAAGGTATAACAGGCCACAACTGTAATAGATTATGTAAACTGTCTGATAAAATCATGTCAATTGTTTTGTTGTACACAAAACGAATGTATAACGGGCCGATCGGTGTCCAAACCATTCGGTCATAATGAAGAAAAGAAAAAACATGACATAAAGGATGGAAAAACTACTTGCCGCATCATGCATGATGCACACAATCATAACTGGCTGAAGTCCTGGGCCAGGTCCACATCATGACTCCTGGGCCAGGTCCACATCACACACGGAGCCTTGCCGAATTTTGGCTGAGAAGTTGCCGCGCACTGGGATGGCGCTGAGACAATGGAGTAATGGGTTCTTCTCACACGCGAAGCTGCAGCTGGCCATGGCCTCGGAGGTTATCCTTAGATTGGACATGGCCATGGATCTCCTTCCGCTGTCGACGGAAGAGCGTGATCTTAGAATGAGACTCAAGAGACGGGTGATAAGCCTAGCGGTGTTGGAAAGAGCTAGGAAGCGGCGGGCTTCTCGGGTTGCGAATCTAAAGGATGGGGACGCGAACACCAGGTTTTTCCACCTCAAGGTTAACGCGAGAAGAAGAAAGAATTTCATCCGCCGCCTACGGAATGGAGCCGGTTGGGCTACGGCCCAGGAGGACAAGGAGAGGGTGGCCCAAGAACATTTCTCGGCCATGCTTCACAAGGACGTACACCCGTCGAAGGATTTCAACTGGAACAATTTTGCTTTCAGTCAGTGTGATTTGGCTTCCCTTGCTGAGCCTTTTGAGGAGAAAGAGGTGTTGGAGGCCATTGGGGAGATGCCAAAGGACAAGGCGCCGGGTTCGGACGGGTTTACTGGAGCCTTTTTTAAGGCCTGCTGGGACGTTATCAAGGAAGACATGATGGCCGTTGTTAACGGCTTCTTCAACCTTCGCGGAGATCATTTCCAGTGGGTCAACACAGCTAATATAGTGCTTATACCCAAGAAAGATGGTGCAGAGTACATCTCAGATTTCAGGCCCATTAGCCTCATCCATGCAGTGGCTAAGATTGTGGCGAAAATGATGGCTTCACGTCTTGCTCCTTTCATGCATGTGCTAGTTTCCCACTCCCAGAGTGCCTTCATCAGGACTAGAAGCATCCATGATAACTTCATGTATGTGCGCAACATGGCTAGGCGGATGCACCGGTTGAGGAAGCCTACTCTCTTGTTTAAACTGGACATCAAAAAGGCTTTTGACTCTATGCAGTGGGACTATCTGTTGGAGCTTCTCCGTCGCCGCGGTTTCCCAACCAAATTCAGAGATATGGTTGCTATCCTATTGCGCTCCTCATCCTCCAGAGTTCAAATCAACGGTGTTCCTGGTGGGCCTATTTGGCATGGCAAGGGCCTTCGACAGGGCGATCCGTTCTCACCTCTCCTATTTGTCCTAGCAATTGACCCCATCCAAAGCATCCCTGACATTGCCACACGCAAGGGCAAGCTTCACCAGATAGGCGGGAGGAGCACCCGCATGCGCACCTCTGAAGGAAATATGCCCTAGAGGCAATAATAAAGTTATTATTTATTTCCTTATTTCATGATAAATGTTTATTATTCATGCTAGAATTGTATTAACCGGAAACATAATACATGTGTGAATACATAGACAAACAAAGTGTCACTAGTATGCCTCTACTTGACTAGCTCGTTAATCAAAGATGGTTATGTTTCCTAACCATAGACAAAGAGTTGTTATTTGATTAACAGGATCACATCATTAGGAGAATGATGTGATTGACTTGACCCATTCCGTTAGCTTAGCACCCGATCGTTTAGTATGTTGCTATTGCTTTCTTCATGACTTATACATGTTCCCATGACTATGAGATTATGCAACTCCCGTTTACCGGAGGAACACTTTGTGTGCTACCAAACGTCACAACGTAAATGGGTGATTATAAAGGTGCTCTACAGGTGTCTCCAAAGGTACATGTTGGGTTGGCGTATTTCGAGATTAGGATTTGTCACTCCGATTGTCGGAGAGGTATCTCTGGGCCCTCTCGGTAATGCACATCACATAAGCCTTGCAAGCATTGCAACTAATGAGTTAGTTGCGAGATGATGTATTACGGAACGAGTAAAGAGACTTGCCGGTAACGAGATTGAACTAGGTATTGAGATACCAACGATCGAATCTCAGGCAAGTAACATACCGATGACAAAGGGAACAAGGTATGTTGTTATGCGGTCTGACCGATAAAGATCTTCGTAGAATATGTGGGAGCCAATATGAGCATCCAGGTTCCGCTATTGGTTATTGACCGGAGACGTGTCTCGGTCATGTCTACATTGTTCTCGAACCCGTAGGGTCCGCACGCTTAAGGTTTCGATGACAGTTATATTATGAGTTTATGAGTTTTGATGTACCGAAGTTAGTTCAGAGTCCCGATGTGATCACGGACATGACGAGGAATCTCGAAATGGTCGAGACATAAAGATTGATATATTGGATGGCTATATTCGGACACCGGAAGTGTTCCGGGTGATTTCGGAGAAAACCGGAGTACCAAAGGGTTACCGGAACCCCCCCGGGAGAAGTAATGGGCCATATGGGCCTTAGTGGAGAGAGAGAGAGGGGCAGCCAAAGGTGGGCCGCGCGCCTCCTCCCCCTGGTCCGAATTGGACTAGGAGAGGGGGGCGGCGCCCCCCCTTTTCCCTCTCCCTCCCCACTTCTTTCCCCCTCCTAGTAGGAGTCCTACTCCTACTAGGAGGAGGACTCCTCCTTGGCGCGCCTATAGGGCCGACCGGCCTCCTCCCCTTGCTCCTTTATATACGGGGGCAGGGGGCACCCCTAGAGACACAAGTTGATCCACGTGATCATATTCTTAGCCGTGTGCGGTGCCCCCTTTCACCATAGTCCTCGATAATATTGTAGCGGTGCTTAGGCGAAGTCCTGCGACGGTAGTGCATCAAGATCGTCACCACGCCCTCGTGCTGATGGAACTCTTCCCCGACACTTTGCTGGATCGGAGTCCGGGGATCGTCATCGAGCTGAACGTGTGCTAGAACTCGGAGGTGTCGTAGTTTTGGTGCTTGATCGGTCGGGCCGTGGAGACGTACGACTACATCAACCAAACGCTTCCGTTGTCGATCTACAAGGGTACGTAGATCACACTCTCCCCTCTCGTTGCTATGCATCACCATAATCTTGCGTGTGCGTAGGAAAATTTTGAAATTACTACGTTCCCCAACAGTGGCATCCGAGCCTAGGTTTTATGTGTTGATATTATATGCACGAGTAGAACACAGGTGAGTTGTGGGCGATATAAGTCATACTGCTTACCAGCATGTCATACTTTGGTTCGGCGGTATTGTTGGATGAAGCGGCCCGGATCGACATTACGCGTACGCTTACGCGAGACCGGTTCTCCCGACGTGCTTTGCACAAAGGTGGCTAGCGGGTGACAGTTTCTCCAACTTTAGTTGAACCGAGTGTGGCTACGCCCGGTCCTTGCGAAGGTTAAAACAACACCAACTTGACAAACTATCGTTGTGGTTTTGATGCGTAGGTAAGATTGGTTCTTGCTTAAGCCCGTAGCAGCCACGTAAAACTTGCAACAACAAAGTAGAGGACGTCTAACTTGTTTTTGCAGGGCATGTTGTGATGTGATATGGTCAAGACATGATGCTAAATTTTATTGTATGAGATGATCATGTTTTGTAACCAAGTGATCGGCAACTGGCAGGAGCCATATGGTTGTCGCTTTATTGTATGCAATGCAATTGCGCTGTAATGCTTTACTTTATCACTAAGCGGTAGCGATAGTCGTGGAAGCATAAGATTGGCGAGACGACAACGATGCTATGATGGTGATCAAGGTGTCGCGCCGGTGACGATGGTGATCACGACGGTGCTTCGAAGATGGAGATCATAAGCACAAGATGATGATGGCCATATCATATCACTTATATTGATTGCATGTGATGTTTATCTTTTATGCATCTTATCTTGCTTTGATTGACGGTATCATTTTAAGATGATCTCTCAATAATTATCAAGAAGTGTTCTCCCTGAGTATGCACCGTTGCAAAAGTTCTTCGTGCTGAGACACCACGTGATGATCGGGTGTGATAGGCTCTACGTTCAAATACAACGGGTGCAAAACAGTTGCACACGCGGGATACTCAGGTTATACTTGACGAGCCAAGCATATACAGATATGGCCTCGGAACACGAAGACCGAAAGGTCGAGCGTGAATCATATAGTAGATATGATCAACATAGTGATGTTCACCAATGAAACTACTCCATCTCACGTGATGATCGGACATGGTTTAGTTAATTTGGATCACGTAATCACTTAGAGGATTAGAGGGATGTCTATCTAAGTGGGAGTGCTGAAGTAATATGATTAATTGAACTTAAATTTATCATGAACTTAGTCCTGGTAGTATTTTGCAAATTATGTTGTAGATCAATAGCTCGCGTTGTTGCTTCCCTGTGTTTATTTTGATATGTTCCTAGAGAAAATTGTGTTGAAAGATGTTAGTAGCAATGATGCGGATTGGATCCGTGATCTGAGGTTTATCCTCATTGCTGCACAGAAGAATTATGTCCTTGATGCACCGCTAGGTGACAGACCTATTGCAGGAGCAGATGCAGACGTTATGAATGTTTGGCTAGCTCAATATGATGACTACTTGATAGTTTAGTGCACCATGCTTAATGGCTTAGAATCGGGACTTCAAAGACGTTTTGAACGTCATGGACCATATGAGATGTTCCAGGAGTTGAAGTTAATATTTCAAGCAAATACCCGAGTTGAGAGATATGAAGTCTCTAACAAATTCTATAGCTAAAAGATGGAGGACAATCGCTCAACTAGTGAGCATGTGCTCAGATTGTCTGGGTACTACAATTGCTTGAATCAAGTGGGAGTTAGTCTTCCAGATAAGATAGTGATTGACAGAATTCTCTAGTCACCATCACCAAGTTAGTAGAACTTCGTGATGAACTATAGTATGCAAGGGATGACGAAAACGATTCCCAAGCTCTTCATGATGAAATCGATGAAGGTAGAAATCAAGAAAGAGCATCAAGTGTTGATGGTTGACAAGATCACTAGTTTCAAGAAAAGGGCAAAGGAAAAAAGGGGAACTTCAAGAAGAACAACGAGCAAGTTGCTACTCAAGTGAAGAAGCCCAAGTCTGGTCCTAAGCCTGAGACTAAGTGCTTCTACTGCAAAGGGACTGGTCACTGGAAGCGGAACTACCCCAAGTGATTGGCGGATAAGAAGGATGGCAAAGTGAACATAAGTATATTTGATATACATATTATTGATGTGTACTTTACTAGTGTTTATAACAACCCCTTAATATTTGATACTAGTTCAGTTGCTAATATTAGTAACTCGAAACAGGAGTTGCAGAATAAACAGAGACTAGTTAAGGGTGAAGTGACGATGTGTATTGGAAGTGGTTCCAAGATTGATATGATCATCATCGCACACTCCCTATACTTTCGGGATTAATGTTGAACCTAAATAAGTGTTATTTGGTGTTTGCGTTGAGCATAAATATGATTTGATCATGTTTATTGTAATACGGTTATTCATTTAAGTAAGAGAATAAATTGTTGTTCTGTTTACATGAATAAAACCTCATATGGTTACACACCCAATGAAAATAGTTCATTGGATCTCGATCGTAGTGATACACATAATCATAATATTGAAACCAAAAGATGCAAAGTTAATAATGATAGTGCAACTTATTTGTGGCACTGCCGTTTAGGTCATATTGGTGTAAAGCACATGAAGAAACTCCATACTGATGGGCTTTTGGAATCACTTGATTATGAATCAGTTGATGCTTGCGAACCATGCCTCATGGGCAAGATGACCAAGACTCTGTTCTTCGGAACAATGGAGCGAGCAACAGATTTGTTGGAAATCATACATACTGATGTATGTGGTCCGATGAATATTGAGGCTCGCGACAGATATCATTATTTTCTGATCTTCACAGATGATTTGAGCAGATATGAGTATATCTACTTGATGAAACATAAGTCTGAAACATTTGAAAAGTTCAAATAATTTCAGGGTGAAGTGGAAAATCATCGTGACAAGAAAAGGAAAGGTTTCTACGATCTGATCGCGGAGACAAATATTTGAGTTACGAGTTTGGTCTTCAATTAAAACATTGTGGAATAGTTTCACAAACTCATGCCACCTGGAACACCACAGCATAATGGTGTGTCCGATCGTCATAACCGTACTTTATTGGATATAGTGCAATCTATGATGTCCCTTACCGATCTATCACTATCGTTTTGGGGTTATGCATTAGAGACAACTGCATTCACGTTAAAAGGGCACCATTTAAATCCGTTGAGACAACACAATCTGAATTATGGTTTGGCAAGAAACCAAAGTTGTCGTTTCTTAAAGTTTTGGGTTGTGATGCTTATGTGAAAAAGTTTCATCCTGATAAGCTCAAACCCAAATCGGAGAAATATGTCTTCATAGGATACCCAAAGGAGACTGTTGGGTACACCTTCTATCACAGATCCGAAGGCAAGACATTCGTTGCTAAGAATGGATCCTTTCTAGAGAAGGAGTTTCTCTCGAAAGAAGTGAGTGGGAGGAAAGTAGAAAACTTGATAAGGTAATTGTACCTTCTCCCTTATTGGAAAGTAGTTCATCACAGAAATCTGTTCTTGTGACTACTACACCAATTAGTGAGGAAGCTAATGATGATGATCATGTAACTTCAGATCAAGTTACTACCGAATCTCGTAGGTAAACCAGAGTGAGATCCGCACCGGAGTGGTACGGTAATCCTGTTCTGGAAGTCATGTTACTAGACCATGACGAACTTGCGAACTATGAGGAAGCGATGATGAGCCCAGATTCCGCGAAATGGTTTGAGGCCATGAAATCTGAGATATGATCCATGTATGAGAACAAAGTATGGACTTTGATGGATTTGCCCGATGATCAGCAAGCCATAGAAAATAAATGGATCTTCAAGAGAAAGACGGGCGCTGATAGTAGTGTTACTATCTACAAAGCTAGAATTGTCGCAAAAAGGTTTTCGACAAGTTCAAGGTGTTGACTACGATGAGAGTTTCTCACTCGTATCTAAGCTTAAGTCATAGAAAATAAATGGATCTTTAAGAGGAAGACAGACGCTGATAGTAGTGTTACTATCTACAAAGCTAGACTTGTCGAAAAAGGTTTTTGACAAAGTTCAAGGTGTTGACTATGATGAAATTTTCTCACTCGTAGTGATGCTTAAGTCTGTCCAAATCATGTTAGCAATTGCCGCATTTTTATAAAATCTGGCAAATGGATAAACAAAACTACATTCCTTAATGGATTTAAAGAAGAGTTGTATATGATGCAACCAGAAGGTTTTGTCAATCCTAAAGGTGCTAACAAAATATGCAAGCTCTAGTGATCCATCTATGGACTGGTGCAAGCATCTCGGAGTTGGAATATACGCTTTGATAAGTTGATCAAAGCATATAGTTTTATACAGACTTGCGGTAAAGCCTGTATTTACAAGAAAGTGAGTGGGAGCACTACAGCATTTCTGATAAGTGTATGTGTATGACATATTGTTGATCGGAAATAATGTAGAATTATTCTGCAAGGCATAAAGGAGTGTTTGAAAGGATTTTTTCAAAGAAAACCTCGGTGAAGCTGCTTACATATTGAGCATCAAGATCTATAGAGATAGATCAAGACGCTTGATAAGTTTTTTTTCAATGAGTACATACCTTGACAAGTTTTTGAAGTAGTTCAAAATGGAACAGTCAAAGAAAGAATTCTTGCCTGTGTTACAAGGTGTGAAATTGAGTAAGACTCAAAGCCCGACCACGGCAGAAAATAGAATGAGAATGAAAGTCATTCCCTATGCCTTGGCCATAGGTTCTATAAAGTATGCCATGCTGTGTACCAGACCTATTGTATACCCTACACTAATTTTGTCAAGGGAGTACAATAGTGATCTAGAAGTAGATCACTAGACAGCGGTCAAAGTTATCCTTAGTGGAATAAGGATATGTTTGTCGATTATGGAGGTGACAAAAGGATCGTCGTAAAAGGGTTACCTCGATACAAGTTTTGACACTAATCCGGATGACTCTTAGTCTTCATCTGGATACATATTGAAAATGGGATCAATTAGCTAAAGTAGCTCCGTGCAGAGCATTGTAGACATAGAAAATTGCAAAATACTTATGGATCTGAATATGGCAGACCCGTTGACTAAACTTCTCTCACAGGCAAAACATGATCACACCTTAGTACTCTTTGGGTGTTAATCACATAGCAATGTGAACTAGATTACGGACTCTAGTAAACCCTTTGGGTGTTGGTCACATATCGATGTGAACTATGGGTGTTAACCACATAAAGATGTGAACTATTGATGTTAGATCACATGGTGATGTGAACTAGATTATTGACTCTAGTGCAAGTGGGAGACTGAAGGAAATATGCCCTAGAGGCAATAATAAAGTTATTATTTATTTCCTTATTTCATGATAAATGTTTATTATTCATGCTAGAATTGTATTAACCGGAAACATAATACATGTGTGAATACATAGACAAACAAAGTGTCACTAGTATGCCTCTACTTGACTAGCTCATTAATCAAAGATGGTTATGTTTCCTAACCATAGACAAAGAGTTGTTATTTGATTAACGGGATCACATCATTAGGAGAATGATGTGATTGACTTGACCCATTCCGTTAGCTTAGCACCCGATCGTTTAGTATGTTGCTATTGCTTTCTTCATGACTTATACATGTTCCCATGACTATGAGATTATGCAACTCCCGTTTACCGGAGGAACACTTTGTGTGCTACCAAACGTCACAACGTAAATGGGTGATTATAAAGGTGCTCTACAGGTGTCTCCAAAGGTACATGTTGGGTTGGCGTATTTCGAGATTAGGATTTGTCACTCCGATTGTCGGAGAGGTATCTCTGGGCCCTCTCGGTAATGCACATCACATAAGCCTTGCAAGCATCGCAACTAATGAGTTAGTTGCGAGATGATGTATTACGGAACGAGTAAAGAGACTTGCCCGTAACGAGATTGAACTAGGTATTGAGATACCGACGATCGAATCTCGGGCAAGTAACATACCGATGACAAAGGGAACAACGTATGTTGTTATGCGGTCTGACCGATAAAGATCTTCGTAGAATATGTGGGAGCCAATATGAGCATCCAGGTTCCGCTATTGGCTATTGACCGGAGACGTGTCTCGGTCATGTCTACATTGTTCTCGAACCCGTAGGGTCCGCACGCTTAAGGTTTCGATGACAGTTATATTATGAGTTTATGAGTTTTGATGTACCGAAGTTAGTTCAGAGTCCCGATGTGATCACGGACATGACGAGGAGTCTCGAAATGGTCGAGACATAAAGATTGATATATTGGATGGCTATACTCGGACACCGGAAGTGTTCCGGGTGATTTCGGAGAAAACCGAAGTACCGGAGGGTTACCGGAACCCCCCCCCCCCCCCCGGGAGAAGTAATGGGCCATATGGGCCTTAGTGGAGAGAGAGAGGGGCAGCCAAATGTGGGCCGCGCGCCTCCTCCCCCCTTGTCCGAATTGGACTAGGAGAGGGGGGCGGTGCCCCCCCTTTTCCCTCTCCCTCCCCACTTCTTTCCCCCTCCTAGTAGAAGTCCTACTCCTACTAGGAGGAGGACTCCTCCTTGGCGCGCCTATAGGGCCGGCCGGCCTCCTCCCCTTGCTCCTTTATATACGGGGGCAGGGGGCACCCCTAGAGACACAAGTTGATCCACGTGATCATATTCTTAGCCGTGTGCGGTGCCCCCTTTCACCATAGTCCTCGATAATATTGTAGCGGTGCTTAGGCGAAGTCCTGCGACGGTAGTGCATCAAGATCGTCACCACGCCCTCGTGCTGATGGAACTCTTCCCCGACACTTTGCTGGATCGGAGTCCGAGGATCGTCATCGAGCTGAATGTGTGCTAGAACTCGGAGGTGCCGTAGTTTCGGTGCTTGATCGGTCGGGCCGTGGAGACGTACGACTACATCAACCAAACGCTTCTGTTGTCGATCTACAAGGGTACGTAGATCACACTCTCCCCTCTCATTGCTATGCATCACCATGATCTTGCGTGTCCGTAGGAAAATTTTGAAATTACTACGTTCCCCAACAACCTCCGTGTACGCCGACAACGCCGTAATCTTTGTGGCTCCCTTCAAGGAGGACGTTCAACAGTTTACCTCCCTGCTGGAGGGCTTTGGTGAGGTCACCGGCCTTGTGACAAATTTGGAGAAAAGCTTGGTGGCCCCTATTCACTGTGATGGCCTCAATCTTGATGACATCCTTGAGTGCTTCCCGGCTACTCGCGCTGCCTTCCCGCTGAGATATCTTGGGCTGCCTCTTTCGGTCCATCATTTGCGGAAGGTCGATCTCCAACACCTCGTGGACAAGGCTGCTGGGAAGTTGGTGCCTTGGCAGGGTCGGCTCATCACGGCTGTGGGAAGGGCTGAGCTCGTCAAGTCCGTGCTTTCCTCCCTGGCCACCTCCCATGCCACGACGCTCAAACTTCCGGAGGGTACTATCTCCGACTTTGTGGGCATTGAGAGAGCTTTCCTCTGGGCTGGTTCGGATAAGGTCTCCGGCGGCCAGTGCAAAGTCAGCTGGAAACTCGTGTGTAGACCAAAGAGGCTTGGTGGGCTGGGTATCCTTGATATTCATTTGTATGCCCGGGCTCTGAGGCTGCGATGGCTTTGGTATGAGTGGAAGGAGCCGCACAGGGCATGGGTGGGCATCGGAAACCCATGCGATACCATTGACAGAGATCTATTCTATGCTGCCACGACGATCTATGTCGGCGACGGTAGGCTGGCACGCATCTGGCTCTCCCCCTGGCTAGATGGAATGAAGCCCAAGGACATTGCACCGGCCATTTTCGCGATCTCTGCCAACAAGAACAAGTCTGTGCGAGAAGCCTTGCTTGAAAACCATTGGATCCAATGGATCAACATGTCCGGAGGTCTCTCGGTGGAACACATCGAACAGTTCTGCGCCCTTTGGGGGAAGCTCACTACGGTACACCTACAGGACGACATACCCGATGATATCAAGTGGAACCTCACCGCTGATGGTATCTATTCCTCGGCCTCGGCCTATAGGGCCCAATTCGAAGGTGTGATCGCCTCCAACATGACCACGGTGGTATGGAAGAACTGGGCACCGCCCAAGTGCAAGTTCTTTGCGTGGTTAGTTATCAAGGATAGAATTTGGACGGCCGACAGACTGCAAAGAAGAGGGTGGCCCAACTGCAATTTGTGTCAACTTTGCAAGAGGGAGCCAGAGACCGCAGCTCATCTTCTCTTCCAATGCAGGTTCTCTGCCCGCATTTGGAATGCAATAAGAGTTTGGGTGGATGCCCCCGAACTGGATGTGGCGGCCTGGAACGGGATCCCCACGGTCAAAGAGTGGTGGTCGGCAGTGGTCCTTAGGCGTGGACATAGGAGGAAGGCGATTTCATCACTCATCATGCTTGTTACTTGGGAAGTGTGGAAAGAGAGAAATGCGAGGGTGTTCCAGCATGTATGTAGGTTGCCAAGCGTGTTGGTCGAGGCTATTAAAGCGGAGGCGAGGCTCTAGATTATCACAGGGGCGAAGCATTTGGGTTCTTTGATGCCGCGAGAGTAGAATTGTATTTTATTTACATTTGTGTGAGGTGTAATGGCCCTCTGCAGACTTTGTTATTCCCCTTCTTTTTAATGAGATGAGGCAAAGCTTTTGCCTTCATTTCAAAAAAAAACTAGCTAAAGTATAAAAAAACTTAAAAAATGTATTCCTTCGAAACAGGCTTTCGTCCCGCTTTATATATAAAACAACAATCGAACAGAGTACACGGCCGAACAATAGAAGATGGAGAGATAGTCATCTTACAAAGTCGATCCTAGAATAAACAAATCATGTACATTGCACGCTACAACGCTATCAAAAAGAACATGGGATAAACGGCTTACACCCTACACACCTAAGCTCCACGACCACTAGCAATAAAATTTAAAAGGTCAACAAAAAGATTATATGTCTCAACCACATAATATTTTTCTTAAGAACAAGCAACAATTAGTTGTCGGTCATTTACATTAAGATAAGAGAGGTTTAATTACAAGCTCTACGATAGGAAGAACAAACTCTTGCCGCCCTCGAAGAACACGGTAAAATGCCACGCCAACATATAACCTGGGCCTTATAACGAGAAGAAGACAAAAAATAACTCCGTTGCGAACCACACATAAAAATAACATCAATTAATCAAAGTCATCTAAGGGTTCCATGCACAAATACATAGGGTTGCAAGGTCATGTCTCAACTCATTGCCTTACGGAATTACTTATACATCATGATCGGATCACAAGAGGAAGACATTGTAGACGACATAAAGATAAATGATTGATTGAGAAATAGCCTTACAAGGTTGCAGAGTACGATGCACCGATTACAAGTATGGCTAGGGTTTGTGAATAGCTTCGGGTGGTATTTCGTCGCTTTTGGCTATCTAGATGTCGCTCCGGGCGTTCCTCCTTCACGAATTAGGTATGGCCTCTTTTATAAGGTTTGTTCAAACGCCATGGTGCTCGTGGCTCCTTTGCACCGTCAAATGCTCGATTGACTCTTGTGCGCCTCCAATGGACTTTGCTTGATTCCCACACTTGATATTTTCATATACAATGTGATTTTCTTCCCTCTTTTGGCCCATCTCCACATTGTAACCACATTTAAAAAGTGGATTTCGCAATTTCTTGCATTCATTAGTCATTAGAAGTAATATCAAAAGATTTTCCAATTTAAACAATGGTTGAATGAGTGCAAAAATATCGCTCATCGGTCCCACGCCCTCTCCCAAAACTCTCTCTTTATGTGGTCTTCTTTGGTCTCTAGGGATGTGTGTGGTGGCGAGGGGGAGGGGAGATAGCTAGGGGGTAGGGTGGTGCAGGCGAAGGGGGCATTGTGAGTTTATATACTTGGGAATGGGCGCGCTCCGATGAGAAACAAAGACAGATTGATGAAAAATGGTTACGAAACATGACTGTTACCATTAGTTGGCATCTTCCCAATGAAAAAAGAGCCATTTACAAGGGCAGAAGCATCAACCATACAGATGGCAACACCATTGACTGAGTTGCACGACAAGGTAAGTATCTGGGTTGAACCTTCCCGTTCCGCACGAACGATTACAATGGAGACCCCTCCATATTGGAGCCCTCTAGTTTTCAAATATGAAGGCTCACGAGCTTAATTTAAAGTGCGCTCCATAAATAAATTATACATGCCAAGTGGCATATCACAACTCTGCTAGAGCGGCATTTTTTAATCACAACCGTTATATAAATGATTAGTATGGCGATAAACCTATATAACAACTATGCTAGAATTGGTCCCAGGGCATGAACTATGGATACCGTAATGGTATCGGGATCCACCTAGGCTACATTTAGTCAATGTTTACATGTAGACGTGCACTCTCTCTTTGTATTTTACTTTCGGTTTTGCTATTTATCACGTACCTGGGATTTTTCCTTGCGTCAGCACATATTCCTTCCTTCCTTCCTTCTTATACCTCCCCGGAGAAGAAACCTCATCGGAGAAGAGAATCTCGCTATCTATCTTAGGGTGAGCCATTCCCCACTATTTATCTTAGGGTGGGGGTGGGGGGAGGGGTGCAGTGGGTCGCCGGAGTTGTGCGGCGAGGCTTAGAGGGGTGGTTGGGCGGCGATGGAGGGAGGTTGAGGGAAGGGCGGGGCGGCAAGGTGATGCGCGTCAGCGCCCGCCGGCCGCGGGTGGTGGAGACCGGCGGTTAGGGCAGGGCAGGCCGGCGGCGTCTAGAGGAAGAAGAGGGAGAGGTAGAGGATGAACAGTGCTTGATCTGTTTTCAATCGTTGGATGAAGATTTATCTGTTCTGGTTCAAAATGACGGATGAACTTTTATTTTAAGGTGACTTATAGTCAGTCCCTTTTTTACTTTTCCCGTAGTTGCTCTCTCTCTCGCTTTCCAAGTGTCATTTTTGCGAGATCCCGTGATCAACAGTTCAACACGTACTTATTTTCATCAAAAGAAACCTGTCCACACATATCACTACGAAGTCATGACAAAAGCATGCCCACAAAGATCAAGCGAGCCCGAGTCTTGTTTGTCCGCTTCCCACGGAAACAATCACTTCCTGGAAAGCAAATGCTCTATCTATATTTCATCCGTTCCAAAATTTTTGTCTTAAATTATTTAAATACGGATGTATCTAAAGTTTTAAAATTCTTGTTTTAGATTTTTCTAGATACGAATGTATCTATGACTTAATACATTCTTATCTAGAAAATTTAAAATAAGAATTTTAGAACGGTGGGAGTACATAAATACAGAAGCTTCCGCGCTGAAGGTACACACTCTCTATTCACGGAGGGGCCATCTCAGACACGTGCAAGGTCTGACTGCCTCGGCACGTCGTTCGTGCAGTGCGAGGTGTCCCTCCCAGGCTCCCACCTCTGCCATGGCGACCGGGCTAGGAGTCGCCGCGAAGGCCGTGCTGCTGGCGCTGGCGCCGGTGGTGATTTCCGTGGCGCTGTACAGCCCGGAGGACTTCTCTCCGGCGGCGCTGCCGCCCGAGCACAGCTTCGGCGCCGACGTGTCCGCGCCGCGGCACGACGCCCGCGTGCTGGCCACGAGCGAGCGGATCGGGGAGGGGCTGCTCCCGGGCCCCGAGGACCTGGCGTACGACGCCGCCGGCGGGTGGCTGTACACGGGGTGCGCCGACGGGTGGGTCCGCCGGGTGAGCGTGCCTGGCGGGGACGTGGAGGACTGGGCCTACACCGGCGGCCGGCCGCTCGGCGTCGTGCTCTCGGGCGACGGCGGCGTCGTCGTGGCCGACGCGGATAAGGTGAGTCAACTGCTCGAACCTCGCCTTGCTTGTCGACTTTGTTTCTTTAATAGTTCTTCCTCGATCTCGAGACAAAAGTCGCCATTCTGCGGCAAATTGACAAATTTGACCTATGAACAAAATCAAATCACAGAATGAACTGTCCGTGAAACTATTTCACATGGCTGATCTTTTTGTGTGACGCCTGACACGAAGGCGTCACACTACACTGTGCAACGCCTCATAGATAGGCGCTACACGCCTGGCCAGCATCGCACTCATATAATCCGAAAATTACTAAGTCAGTGTGCAGCGTCTGAGAGCTAGGCGTCACACTATACAGTGTAGCGCCTATCTTCTAGGCGTTGCACTAGTGGTTGCTTCATTTTGTAGTGCAACCACTGGTGCAGCGCCTGAGAGCTAGGCGCCACACTATACAGTGCAGCGCCTAGCTCTTAGGCTCTGCACAATGACTTAGCAATTTTTAGGCAGTTTGGGATGCAACGTTGGCCGTCACACAAAAAGGTCACCCGCGTGAAATAATTTCACAAGCAGTTCATTTTGTGATTTGATTTCGTCCACAGGTCAAATTTATCAAATTTGTCCCATTTTGCGGGCTTCCTCTCGTCGGATTGAGGTGCTTATAGCATGAACTATGTCTGTTGAGTTGTTAACAATCTTCAGAAATCAGAACCGTTTCCCACTTAAGTTTCACCAATCGTGAAGACAAAGGTAGATCAGTTGACTTTGGTAGCTAGCTAAAAAATCCTTGGCAATAACTCGCTATGTTGAGATGATATTTCGCAAAATCTTGGCATAGAGAACATCGTTATCATCTACAGAGTACAGAATGGCCCACCAAATTGCACGAGGCAGTCAAGTCTTTCTGATTCTCTATTAGTACAAGTTGCATCGTGGTACAGCTCAACCCTAACATGACAAACGAGAAGCATCACATCAGTTGACTTCCATAATGAGGAAATTACTAGTTGGTTAACCAGTAACAGCGCTAATCAGCAGTCACAGTATCGGAAAATTACTGAAGGTCGTTGGATGGCCAATTGGCAGGGTTTGCTGAAGGTGAGGCCGGACAAGACGGTGGAGCTGCTGACGGACGCGGCGGAGGGCCTCAAGTTCGCCCTGACGGACGGCGTGGACATCGCCGCCGACGGCACCATCTACTTCACCGACGCCTCGTACAAGTACAGCCTCGCGCACCACTTTCTGGACGTGCTCGAGGCACGGCCCCACGGCCGGCTCATGAGCTTCGACCCCTCCACGCGCCGGACCTCCGTGCTCGCCCGCGACCTCTACTTCGCCAACGGCGTCGCCGTCGCGCCGGACCAGGACTCACTCATCTTCTGTGAGACAGTCATGTAAGCACTAAGCACTCGTCTGGTGTGCGTACATATATAGCTTGTATGCTGCGATCTGACCGGCTGACGCCATTGACTGCAGGAGGAGGTGCTCGCGGTACCACATCAGGGGGAACAAGGCAGGCACGGTGGAGAGCTTCATCGACAGCCTGCCGGGGCTCCCGGACAACATCCGATACGACGGCGAGCAGGGCCGGTACTGGATCGCGCTCTCGGCGGTACGCACAACATCAGAAATTTTTGCCGTATCACCGCGTATTTCTTGAAACATGCATTGTAAAATTAATCAAATCGCGTTGCCGGCGATGGGCACCTGCGTGCGTGCGTGCGTGCAGGGGAGGACGCTGCAGTTGGACGTGTTGATGTGGTCGCCATTGGTGCGGAAGCTCGTGTACATGGTGGAGAAGTACGTGATGGCGGTGCCGCAGGGCCTGAGGGACTCGGGGACGATGAGCGTTGCTCTAAACGGGGAGCCAGTAACCATGTACACTGACCCGGGGCTCGCGCTCGCCACCGGCTGGCTCAAGGTCGGGGGCTACCTCTACTACGGGTCGCTGGCAAGCTCCTACATCAGCAGGGTCGACCTCACCAAATCATCCATCCAAGCCTAGCTAGGACGGTCCGCTCACTCATCCTCTCTGGATTGAGTAATTGTTCGTTCTCATGGACATCATGGTGAACTCGTGGTGCTTTTTTTTTTTTGGAAGGGGAGTTGTGCTTTTTTTCAGTACTATTCCCTCCGTCCCATAATATAAAAGCATTTAATGTCTAAAACATCCTTATATTATGAGACGGAGGGAGTAGCTAATACCCCACATCCGTTGCAGAAATATTTTGCAACGTATTTTAATAATATATGACTAGCACATATGCCCGTGCGTTGCAACGGGAGAGATAATTGATATGTCCGTCAAAATATTCATCACCACAGCCCAACAACATTCGAATGGTGCCACCCGCCCACGACAGAGAGCTGCACACTAAGGTCTAGCAGAAATTCATATAAGTTGTACATTTGGTATGGGTTTTCTATGACGATTCTAATCCTAAAGAGCCTAATTTTCAAATGTTTTATACCAAGGCATTATTTGTAGGTTGAAGCCATGTTTGAAATCTGCATCAAATCGTGAAAAAATAACAATAAAATGGTTATTGTAAATGCGTTTTAGGCCATCTCTGCAAACACTTGAAGATTAATTAAAAGAAATGTTTGCGTATGAGGGAAACAAACCTAGTTTGTTGCATTCAAATCGACGCTTAGTAATGCCTCTCACCTTTCTAGTTGCATTATTTTTGTTGCACATCATGGTCGCACGCTCCGCAGCAACACTGATATGTCTGCCCCTTTCACATCTCTCGATATCAATTCCTTTTTGTCATTTTATGTATGCCACGCCCTTGGTATTAGTACCAATTCCTTTATGTTATCCTCTCCTTCATATTTTTTTAATCTCCCGTTTTTTTATGTCCATTGATCACACCCTTTATTCTCTCGTATTTTTATTACATATGCCATTCGAAACCGGTATTTCATATTTAATTTAGCGTCACAACATCCCATGAAATATAAGCCACATGTAAGCCCACCTTTGTTTCCTTATTCTCGAGGTGTTTTTCTTTTTGGAGGACCGGTTTGCTTATTTTCCTGACAACTTATGCATGTACATAATGCAGAAAATGGAGGTGGGATTATTTTATTGGGTAGTGAACCCGAAAGCATAGCCCAGCTCCATTGGTTGCCACCTTCTAAACGGTGGTGGATGACTCTGGATCAAGACCACATGAATAAATTATTTTTTTCTGCGGCAGAATTCTTTGTCGCACAATAACCTTGGGTCGGCCCCTACAGGAAAATACACAATCGCATTGGGGTGGAGGACCAGGCTCATTTCCCATGTGCAAGCTGGGACTGATGAGCCACAAAAATCGAAGTCGAATGAC
This sequence comes from Triticum urartu, assembly GCF_056163025.1. Taxonomy (NCBI): domain Eukaryota; kingdom Viridiplantae; phylum Streptophyta; class Magnoliopsida; order Poales; family Poaceae; genus Triticum; species Triticum urartu. The sequence goes on from NC_141873.1 coordinate 370,836,619, forward strand.
GGATAATTTTTTATTTTTTGTTTTTATTTTATATACAAATGGATGAACCAAACCACATGTCAAAAATCTGGTAATAAGCGAGGTACAAAAAAAAGAGTAAGAAACGTTCCGACATTTAATTGTATGTAAGAAAAGTACTAATTAAGGGTATAACATAAAATAATTTTAAAAATAATTAACATGCAAGTTATTGAGAATGTACAAAATTTTGCATATATAACATGCAAAATTTGGAGTTGGGGCTTGAAAGATATGAATATTTTAAAAAACTTGAATCTGCAAAGAAAGTAGAAGAGAATAGTTCGGCAAAAATTATACTGTGCAGGCCTGCTAAGCGACACCTGGTGAGATAGCTCTATGTGTTACGCCAATCGAAATTCGTGGAAAAAAAAGGCTGAATAAAATTGGGGGCGTCTGGGATCAAACCCAGGTCTCCACACTGGGAGACAGACGCTTTAGCCAGCACGGTGGCATGTGTACTTGTGTTTTGTGTGGGCATCTCCCTACCTGAACCAATCGCTACCGGCGGCTGTTTTAAAAAACGAAACGTTTTCCTACTTAAGGGTGGCATTGGTGGCTAAATTTGACCAACTTCGAGGGCAATGTTATGACGGAAGCATTATTTGCTTTATTATTAGGGGAAGATTGTATGGAACATGAATATTTAGGATACGATAACTGAAACTGAGAGTACATATGATTTATTGTGTTTAATTATTGCACAGTTGTATATTACTTATTGAATATTTCCCCGCAGAACAATATTATTGATTAAATATAAATAGTACTCTATAAGAGAGAAGTCCACATTTCGACCTTAAATTGTCACAGATGTCTAAGAATCAACACTAATCTTTTAAACCGTCTAAGTTACACAACCCTGAACTGACAAAGCCGGTCAAGTTTCAAACATGTTCTCTTTTCAGAACGGTTTTTGGTGAGTTGAAGTGGTTTTGATTTATTGCTCAGTCAGCCGCCTAGTGAGCTTCCATGTCACCCAACATTTTTGTTGAATATGTAACTTTCTTGTATTTTTAATATGTTTGGCAAAGAAGTTAGAAACTTTCCCAGATTGATCACTATGGTAGTGTTGATTTTACTTAATTTTTCAATCTTTCCTAGACACTTCCATTTTTTGGTCAAATTTTGAAAAACAAATGTGAGTTGAATATGTATTTTGCTTGTACTTTTTAATCGGTCTGGTAAAAGGGTTTGAAACTTTCTAAGAATGATCACCATGGTGGTGTTCGCTTTACAAAATGTTTTCAAAGTTTTTGGAAACTTTTTTTTGGAAAACTTTGAACAAAAGGGGCCAAATATGTATTTTGCTTGTGTTTTTTTAAATACATTTGGCAACATGGTTTGAAACTTGCCCATAATGATCACCATGGTAGTTTTGATTTTGCATAATGTTGCAAAGTTATTTTGGACACTTTCAATTTCTCTGTCAACTTTTGACCAAAACAGGGTTGTCTATGATTTTTCTTGTATGGTTTAATCCGTTTGGCAAAAAAATTTGAAACTTTCCCAGAATGACCATCATGGTAGTGTTAATTTTACATACGTTTCTGGATTAAAAAAATCTTTAATTTTTGTGACATGGCATCTAACTGGGCAGTCAACTGGTCAAAACCACCCATGTCATCAAAAACTGGTTTGAGGAGAGGGTGGGATTGAAACTTTACCGGTTTTGATAGTTCAAATTTGTAACTTAGACAGATTCAAAGTTCATGTTGATTCATAGATGCTTGTGACTGTTCAGGTTTGGTTCTCATAGCATAATAGAATGAAAAATCTCATGCATGTTTGCAGGTTTGAGGTAGGTTTTTTCTATGCATGATTGCATGCTATGGTTGATTTTTTCTCATTCCGGTTCCGCGGTAAGATGGCATGCCTGCATTTTGTGATAAATAAATTAGTGGGGCTAGCTATATATATATATATATATATATATATATATATATATATATATATATATATATATATATATATATATATATATATATATATATATATATATATATATATATATATATAAGACAATGGCGCTTACAAGTTGCGAAGAGACATGCACTTGGGATCAATTTTCGCTTTGTTTTCAAGACAAGGAAAATTTACTTCCAATCTTTGTATTTCGAGATAACGAAGTGCCAACTAAAACTCCACATGGGCTTCTTTTTTTTTGCTAATGTCAATATGTCTAGTACTATTGATTTTCAAATTCAGTTACTTCATTCATAGTTAGACGAGCCTTTATTGAATAACAAAAGACAATGGTTCATCGACCCAGTTACACGAGACTATGTGCCTCAAAAATCTCGCCAAAGTCATAGCTAAATCGACAAATCTAGCTACAGAAATAGCCGCAAAAACCTATAGAGTACCAAACATCATTGAATTGCCTTAATAATAGTAGAGCATCACGTACAACAGAGATTTTGGTAGCGCTAAGCATATCAGCTGAGGCACCACCCCTATCCAGGCATACATCCTCTCCATCATCACTAGATCAAATCGACAACCTTGCTTACAAAGGCTAAAAGAAGCGGTCGTCAAAGAAGACAACGTTGCTGGTGTCAGTGGTCATGAATGCATGCCGGCGAATAATGACAAGACCAACCCATTGTCCATGATGATCGGTGCGGGACGAAACTCCCAAGCTCCTTGGTAACAATCAAGCAAACACAACAGAAAATGGGATTAGAGCCAGAGGACTTGTATTATAGATAATATCTCTATCAGAACAATGTCATCGTAACACCAAAATGTAACCAAAGCAAACTTCTAACAAACATGCTGAGAGACGAGAAACTCATCCCAAGGGTACCGGTGCGAAGCTGGAGGTTGATGGGAGCTGGGATTGCATCGGCAACTAGGGTTTCATCCCAACCCCGTCATGTGACTTACTACTAATCATATTTTTAAATGCAGATAGATTCATTTTTACGAAAAATTATCAAAGAAATAATATTCATGCAAAAGATCCAAAATGCTAAAAAAATGTACGTAGGCATGTTCACTGTTTGTGTTATTTTTTTTCATGTTGTTGACATTGCATGTTTTTCTATGTGCAACTGCACTTTCACATTTTTGTTATTTATTTTCTTTATTTTGTATTTTTTGCAATTGTGACTTTTTGTGTAAAATTTCACTTTCACTTTTCTTTTTTTATATTGGTTGCAATTGTGCACTCTTTTAGTGTAATTCCGTCTTTATTTTTTCTTTTGTTATATTTTTGTACTCTTTGCAATTGTTTTCTAAATTCACACTCTTTAAGAACTGCGAAGAGGTGCAAAGAGACTTAATCGGTAATTGATAGTTTTTGCTTTGGATGATATGTGATCATGTGACATGCACGGTGGTGTGAGTTGCGCCAACCTAACCGTTCGACTCGGAGAAGACAGTCTCCTAATAAAGATTTGTATAATTACAAAATAGAAAGCTTCGCAAAAAAAGTGGCAGATCTTTTTTTAGGGGAAATAAAATGGCAGATATTTTTTTATACGAAAGAAAGTGACAGATTTATCTTTTGTGAGGGAAAGAAAGTGGCAGATGGAGTCCTAAGGGCCGCGCTAGAACAAAAGGGCCTCAAACCCATAACCGCACCGCCTACGCTTTCAGCCCAGCTTGGCCGACTGCAAACAGTATTCCAAAACTCCAAATCGAGGCCTCTAAAAAAAAAGTAGTAGGCGCTACGTCCTCTTGAGTTGGAGACTTGGAGTCCGCCTCGGCCCCGTCCCCTGCCGTGTATATCAAGGCGAGCACGCAGCGCCGTCGCCCCAACGAGTTTCCCCGGTGCGTGCTCCAAGGTTTCCGTCCGTCCTACAGCGCCCTGCCCTAGCCCGAATAAGCATGCAGATGCAGTCGGCCGACGACGGCCCGACGGCCCCGCCCGTCGCGGCGCTGATCAAGCGGCACCGCCCGTGGGAAGAACTGCAGAACGTGGCCCTCGCCATCATCGACCACACCTACGCAGCGGCGCTCCAGATCGTCGGGGGGACGCAGCAGCACGAGGCGGCCCACGTCGATGGCGGCGTCGTGAAGCTTTGCCGGCCCATCGACCCCGCGGACCCGGACTCGCCGGTCCTGACCGTCGACGCCGGCGCCGGCCACTGCTGCGTCGCCTTCAACAACACGCGCGGCGACGCGGAGGCGTTCCTCAGGTACACCTGCCCGAGGGGGAAGAGCAGGCCCACCCACTGCCTCGATCGGGTCAGCATCAGCATCTCGCCGGGCACGCTCCACCTGGCCCGCGTCCACGACCGGCGTCTCGCCGGGGGCTACAGGGGCCGCGTCGACGAGGTCGGGAGCAGCCGGCGGGAGCTCGCGATACTCGACGCCATCATGTGGCACCTCGATACCGCCATAGGCGTGGAGCAGGAGCTGCTCCTCAAGGCGAACGCGGCCAGGTGCGGCTCGTCCCCGAAGGTCGCCGAGATCAGCGAGGTTTTCAAGGTTCTCCGGGAGATGAGAAGCGAGATGGACCTCGAGGCCGTCATGCGCAGGAGGCTGCAGAAGCGGCGCTGCCAGCCCGAAGAGGTCATTGCCGTCGCCCGGCTAGACCAAGATGAGCACGCCGATGCGACCGAGGCGCTGGCCAAGAGGTTGAAGACGCTGAGAGTACGCTCGAGCTCTAGGGTGCAGCAGATGGATGTGCTCGAACAGACTTGCATGAGTGGCTCGTATGACAGATGACACGGCCGCGGCACGTTATTTGCATCTGGCTTGTTTTGGCCTCCCGCGATCGATTTTCTACTCGATTGGGGCATTGATTCCGAGCCGCGAGGTGCCTACCACAAGCAAGGAAGTGCTGTCCAGAGACCAGAGCGGCTTGGTTGGATCGCAGATGGTGGAGACGCTGCAAGGGGACAGGCGAGTCCACCTCGAGTCTATGAGCAAGGAACAACATGGCCGGGCATCTTAGCAATGTTATCAAGCTGTGACACGGTAAACAAGGCAGCACTGAAGAATTAAGCAAGAATAGAAAGGCACATATGTTGCACACCTGTCATCCAAGGAGGACGGAGAAGTATTTCCTTCGATCATGTCATTGCACTTGACAGTTACGACTTAAGACAACTTGTAATTTCAAGCAGTACCTCCACTGCTTCGCATCATTGTTGGCTGATTATATATAGGTCGGTCCACCTTTTTTTTACGCCGAAACCATAGAACAATAGCTCTATGATATATTTTCCATTAAATTTTTAAGAATATGTACAAATGTCGGTCTACCCGTCCCAGTCAAATCGCTCATCAAGGTTACACTATCGAGGTTTGGTTCGTTTTTTAACTAGCTTAAAGCATCTTCAACACCCGCCCAACGCGCGGCGCGCAAAAAATCAGTTTGCAGCGCGCCGATTGCCTGCTTTAGCGCGACGAGGAGCACTGACTCCAGCGGCCGCGGTAAATTTAGCGAGCGCTTAGCTCCAGTAAGCGCCCTAAAATGCAGCGCGCGCTCTCGCACAAACAACATATGGGCTTCAAATACAAGCAAAAAGATCAAACACAAACAAATAAATCAACAATAAATAGTTCAATTTCATTATTACAACTCAAATAAATAGTTTATCTTTCAATTCAACAAATAATTCAACAATAGAACATCAAATGCACAAATCATAATGCTCTTTGACGGCCATTTCAAACCCACCACTCCTCAATGAGATCCTTTTGAAGATCATCATGCGCTTCGGGACGTCAAATGGCATTGATATGAGGCAACAAAAGGGGCCACCCTTTCAGCCCTCCGCCACACTCGCACGGGATGTCCCAAGAGTTCATAGTGAGAGTAGTCTACATCTTGACCACGCTCATTCTCGATGATCATATTGTACATGATCACACAAGCATGCATGATGTATCAAAGTATCTTTTGATCCCAAAATCTAGCCGGTCCTCTCACAATAGCAAATTGGGCTTGCAAAATCTCAAAAGCTCTCTCCACATCTTTTCTAGCCGCCGCCTGAGCATTGTGGAAATCAATATTTTTTTTACCTTTCAGTTTTTTCAACGGCTTCACAAATGTTTGCCACTTTGGGTAGATCACATCCGCTAGATAGTACCCATGGTTGTATGTACGGCCATTTGCTACAAACTGCACTGATGGGAGTTCACCATTTGCAATCTTATTCATCAGTGGTGACCAGTTGATAACGTTGATGTCATTCAAAGATCCAGACATTCCAAAAAAGCATGCCAAATCCAAGTCTCTTGATCGGCCACCGCTTCAAGGATTATAGTGGAACATTTTTTTGGCCGTGGAATTGGCCATGCCATGCCTTAGGACAATTCTTCCAACTCCAATGCAATCTATTGAGCCAAGCATACCTGGGAAGCCACGAGATTTGTTCATCTCCAATAGCCTTGCGGCGTCTTCAGCATTGGGAGATCTCAAATTCTCCTGGCCAAACACTTGCACAATTCCGACTGCGAAGCGCTTGACACACATGATGGCTTAACTCTCACCCATGGCCAAGTGATCATCAACCAGATCAGCGGGGATACCGTATGTCAACATACGCAAAGCGGTTGTCACCTTCTGAAAGGTGTTATACCCGAGCTCACCGGCGGCATTCCTCCTTTGCTGAAAAAACCGGTCATGGCTCGCTAGTTTCTGAAAGTGTGTTATATCGACTAGAGGGGGTGAATAGGCGATTTTTATGAAATTCTTCACTGAGGAATTTGCCGGTGAGGAAATTCCTTAGTGAAGAACTACTAGCAGCGGAATGAGTACTCAAAAGTAAACATAACAGAATACAAGCATAGTCATCATGATGAAATGAAGACAGGCACAGAGTACAGAAGCGTAAGCACAAGATAACACAGGATGAAGACAAACAGACTAAAAAAATTGAACAGAGGAAATTGAGAAAGTCTTCAGTCAAAGTCTTCAAACACAGATATGAACAAGCACACAACACAACTATGAGGAAATGGAAGAGTTGAGGAAATAGAACCAGTAAGCTTAGTGAAGACAATGATTTGGTAGACCAGTTCCAACTGCTGTCTCAGTTGTACGTCTGGTTGGAGTGGCTGAGTATTTAAACTCGAGGACACACAGTCCCGGACATCCAGTCCTGAACACGCAGCTTAGGACACCCAGTCCCCACCATATTCTCCTTGAACTAAGGTCACACAGACCTCGTCCAATCACTCGTGGTAAGTCTTCAGGCGACTTCCAAACCTTCACAAACTCAGTCACTCGGCGATACACAATTCCTCTTGGATGCTCTAGACCATGACGCCTAACCATCTGGAAGAAGCACAATCTTCAAAGATAACAAGCGTCGGATCCACGCAGGATCAATCTCTTCAGTGATGCTCAATCACTTGGGGTTTGTAGGTGTTTGGGTTTTGGGTTTTTCCTCACTTGATGATTTTCGCTCAAAGTCCTCAGAGGATGGGTTGCGCTCAAATGACAAGTGTCAGTTTCTCTCGGAGAAGCCAACCAACTAGTGGTTGTAGGGGGCGGCTATTTATAGCCTAGGGAACAGCCCGACATGATAAGACATAAATGCCCTTCAATGATATGACCGTTAGGTGGATAGATATTTTGGGATAGCTGGCGCATAGCACAACAACGATCGGAATTTTGAGTAGAAAAATCCTCAGGGCTATCATGTTCCTCACTATGTAGGCAATCCGCACTGGCGAATTCCTAACTCCTCAGTCAGGACAAATTCCTCAGAGACCAGAAGAACTTCGTCTCTGTCACTGAAGAAATTGACTGAACTGTATGAGATTTCCAATGGCTTCACTCGAAGGGATTGGTAGGTGTAGGATTTTGAGTTGAACATCACATGGAAATTTTTTCCTTAGTATTTCCTCGACCCCCTTTAACAGTACGGTGTTTCCTATGACTCAAGAAAGAGAAAATGAAACTACGAAAACAAAAAGTCTTCTAATGACCCACAAGTATAGGGGATCTATCATAGTCCTTTCGATAAGTAAGAGTGTCGAACCCAACGAGGAGCAGAAGGAAATGATAAGCGGTTTTCAGCAAGGTATTCTCTGCAAGTACTGAAATAAGTGGTAACAGATAGTTTTGTGATAGGATAAATTGTAACGAGCAACAAGCAACAAGCAACAAAAGTAAATAAAGTGCAGCAAGGTGGCCCAATCCTTTTGTAGCAAAGGACAAGCCGGAACAAACTCTTATAATAGGAAAAGCGCTCCCGAGGACACATGGGAATATCGTCAAGCTAGTTTTCATCACGTTCATATGATTCGCGTTCGATACTTTGATAATTTGATATGTGGGTGGACCGGTGCTTGGGTGCTGTTCTTACTTGAACAAGCATCCCACTTATGATTAACCTCTATTGCAAGCATCCGCAACTACAACAAAAGTATTAAGGTAAACCTAACCATAGCATGAAACATATGGATCCAAATCAGCCCCTTACGAAGCAACGCATAAACTAGGGTTTAAGCTTCTGTCACTCTAGCAACCCATCATCTACTTATTACTTCCCAATGCCTTCCTCTAGGCCCAAATAATGGTGAAGTGTTATGTAGTCGACGTTCACATAACACCACTAGAGGCTAGACAACATACATCTTATCAAAATATCAAACAAATACCAAATTCACATGACTACTAATAGCAAGACTTCTCCCTTGTCCTCAGGAACGAACGTAATTACTCACAAAGCATATTCATGTTCATAATCAGAGGGGTAATAATATGCATTTAGGATCTGAACATATAATCTTCCACCAATTAAACCAACTAGCATCAACTATAAGGAGTAATCAACACTACTAGCAACCTACTAGCACCAATCCCGGACTTTGAGACAAGAATTGGATACAAGATATGAACTAGGGTTTGGAGATGAGATGGTGCTAGTGAAGATGTTGATGGAGATTGCCCTCTCCCGATAAGAGGAGCGTTGGTGATGATGATGGTGATGATTTCCCCCTCCCGGAGGGAAGTTTCCTTGGCAGAACAGCTCTGCCGGAGCTCTAGATTGGTTCCGCCTCGGTTCCGCCTCATGGCGGCGGAGTCTCGTCCCGAAAGGTTGCTTCTTATTTTTTTTTTCTCATCGAAAGACTTCATATAGGAGAAGATGGACGTCGGAGACCCACCAGGGGGCCCACGAGGTAGGGGGGCGCGCCCTAGGGGGGGGGGCACCCCCACCCTCGTGAGTAGGGTGTGGGCCCCCTGGCCTTCATCTTTGGCGATGATTTTTCTTTATTTATTTTAAGACTTTCCGTGGAGTTTCAGGACTTTTGGAGTTGCGCAGAATAGGTCTCTAATATTTGCTCCTTTTCCAGCCTAGAATTCCAGCTGCCGACATTCTCCCTCTTTATGTAAACCTTGTAAAATAAGAGAGAATAGCGATAAGTATTGTGACATAAAGTGAAATAACAGTCCATAATGCGATAAATATCGATATAAAAGCATGATGCAAAATGGACGTATCAACTCCCCCAAGCTTAGACCTCGCTTGTCCTCAAGCGAAAAGCCGATAACAATAAATATGTCCTCATGTTTAGAGGTAGAGGCGTCGATAAAAACAAAATACGTACATGAAGGCATCATGATTATTCTCATAACAACAACATATATAGATTTTGTCATATGATTACTTATATTAAAGTGATGCTCTATTCACAATGCAAAAGTATAAATCATAAACCTTATTGGGCTCCGACAAACTATAATCTCAGTCATTGAAGCAATTGCAATTTATCATAACATCAGAAAGAGTCTATGTCAGAGCTAAAAAGCAAGTCCAGATACTCAACTATCATCTAGTCCTTCATGATTGCTAACACTCACGCAATACTTGTGGTTACGGAGTTTTAATCGGACACAGAGAAAGATAGGGGCTTATAGTTTTGCCCCACAACCTTTTACCTCAAGGGTAATGTCAACAATAATGGTTCATGCTCCCCTACATCCAATTAGATATATATATATATATATATATATATATATCATGTTCTTTCCAACATGCTAAGCTTGCCAAAGGATAAAGTGAAAAACGAAAGGTGAAGATCACCCTGACTCTTGCATAAGGTGGAAGATAATAATAAAGGATAGGCCCTTCGCAGAGGGAAGAAGAGGTTGCCATGCGCTTTTATGGTTGGATGCATGAAATCTCAATGCGAAAGAACATCACTTTATATTGCCCCTTGTGATGTGAACCTTTATTATGCAGTCCGTCGCTTTTATTACTTACACATCACAAGATCATATAAAGCTTATTTCTCCCACACCAATCAATCATACATATTTAGAGCAATTTTTATTGCTTTGCACCGATGACAACTTACTTGAAGGATCTTACTCAACCCATAGGTAGATATGGTGGACTCTCATGGCAAAACTGGTTTAAGGGTATTTGGAAGCACAAGTAGTATCTCTACTTAGTGCTGAGAATTTGGCTAGCATGAGGGGGAAAGGCAAGCTCAACAAGTTAGAGGATCCAAGACAACATACTTTAGCTCAGATATAAGAAAGACATAACTCATTACGTTGTCTTCCTTGTCCAACATCAACTCTTTAGCATGTCATATTTTAATGAGTGCTTCCAATCATAAAAGATGTCAATGATAATATATCTATATGTGAAACCTCTCTTTCCTTATTACTTCCTATTAATTGCAACAATGACCAAAGCTATGTCTGCCAACTCCCAACAACTTTTAATCATCATACTCTTTCTATGTGAAGTCATTACTCTCAATAAGATCAATATGAACTTGTTGTTTCTTTTTATTCTTTTTCTCTTTTCTTTTATTCACCCAATATCATGGCAAAATAATCAGGCCCTTAACTCAACACTAATCTTTATTATATATAGCTCACAGACTCGATTACAAAGAGAGATCATAAAGCAAAACTCAAAACTAGATCATGCCATAAACTTTATTCTACTAGATCAAGATACTACTATGTCGGGACCCCGATTCTAAGTCACACCGATCTAGCATGTAACACCTCATATCACTTTGCGGCCTCACGCACGGTATCCCCACGGGTGTCGCCTTACCATGGCCCGGGACCGTTTGCGCCTTTTGGCTCACGTATATGATAGTGTCGCTAGCATCCATATGACAGAGAACCCGGGCCGACATGGCTAGTCGTGAACCCAAAGCGGCACATGTTGGGGAACGTAGCAATAATTCAAAATTTTCTACGTATCACCAAGATCAATCTATGGAGTCATCTAGCAACGAGGGAGGAGTGGATCTACATACCCTTGTAGATCGCGCGCGGAAGCGTTCAAGAGAATGGGGTTGATGGAGTCGTACTCGTCGTGATCCAAATCACCGATGATCCTAGCACCGAACGGACGGCACCTCCGCGTTCAACACAAGTACGGAGCAGCGACATCTCCTCCTCCTTGATCCAGCAAGGGGGAGGAGAGGTTGATGGAGATCCAGCAGCACGACGGCGTGGTGGTGGAAGTAGCGGGATTCCAACAGGGCTTCGCCAAGCGCCGCGGGAGGAGGGAGATGTGTCATGGGAGGGAGAGGGAGGCGCCAGGGCTTCGGTGTGGCTGCCCTCCCTTCCCCCCACTATATATAGGGCCAAGGGAGAGGGGTGGGGGGCGCAGCCTTGGCCCTTCCTCCAAGGAAGGGTGCGGCCAGGGAGGAGTCCATCCTCCCCAAGGCACCTAGGAGGTGCCTTCCCCTTTTAGGACTCTTCCTTTCCCTTATCTCTTGGCGCATGGGCCTCTTGGGGCTGGTGCCCTTGGCCCATATAGGCCAAGGCGCACACCCCTACAGCCCATGTGGCCCCGGGGCAGGTGGACCCCCTTGGTGGACCCCCGGACCCCTTTCGGCATTCCCGGTACAATACCGATAATGCGCGAAACTTTTCCGGCGACCAAAACAAGACTTCCCATATATAAATCTTTACCTTCGGACCATTCCGGAACTCCTCGTGATGTCCGGGATCTCATCCGGGACTCCGAACAACTTTCGGGTTACCGCATACTAATATCTCTATAACCCTAGCGTCACCGAACCTTAAGTGTGTAGACCCTACGGGTTCGGGAGACATGCAGACATGACCGAGATGACTCTCCGGTCAATAACCATCAGCGGGATCTGGATACCCATGTTGGCTCCCACATGTTCCACGATGATCTCATCGGATGAACCACGATGTCAAGGACTTAATCAATCCCGTATACAATTCCCTTTGTCTAGCGGTACGATACTTGCCCGAGATTCGATCGTCGGTATCCTGATACCTTGTTCAATCTCTTTACCGGCAAGTCTCTTTACTCGTTTCGTAACACATCATCCCGTGATCAACTCCTTGATCACATTGTGCACATTATGATGATGTCCTACCGAGTGGGCCCAGAGATACCTCTCCGTTTACACGGAGTGACAAATCCTAGTCTCGATTCGTGCCAACCCAACAGACACTTTCGGAGATACCTGTAGTGTACCTTTATAGCCACCCAGTTACGTTGTGACGTTTGGCACACCCAAAGCACTCCTACGGTATCCGGGAGTTGCACAATCTCATGGTCTAAGGAAATGATACTTGACATTAGAAAACCTTTAGCATACGAACTACATGATCTTGTGCTAGGCTTAGGATTGGGTCTTTGTCCATCACATCATTCTCCTAATGATGTGATCCCGTTACCAATGACATCCAATGTCCATGGTCAGGAAACCGTAACCATCTATTGATCAACGAGCTATTCAACTATAGGCTTACTAGGGACATGGTGTTGTCTATGTATCCACACATGTATCTGAGTTTCCTATCAATACAATTCTAGCATGGATAATAAACGATTATCATGAACAAGGAAATATAATAATAACTAATTTATTATTGCCTCTAGGGCATATTTCCAACAGTCTCCCACTTGCACTAGAGTCAATAATCCAGTTCACATCGATATGTGATTAACACTCAAGGTCACATCCCCATGTGACTAACACCCAAAGAGTTTACTAGAGTCAATATTCTAGTTCACATTACCATGTGATTAACACTCGATGAGTTCTGGGTTTGATCATGTTATGCTTGTGAGAGATGTTATAGTCAACGGGTCTGAATCTTTCAGATCCGTATGTACTTCGCAAATCTCTTTGTCATCTTGTAGATGCAGCTACTACGCTATATTTGGAGCCATTTCAAATAACTGTTCTACTTGGAGCTATTCTAAATTGTTGCTCCATTATACGTATCCGGTATCTCTACTCAGAGCTATCCGGATAGGTGTTAAGCTTGCATCGACGTAACTCTTTACGTCGAACTCTTTATCACCTCCATAACCGAGAAACATATCCTTATTCCTCTAAGGATAATTTAGACCGCTATCTGGTGATCTACTCCTAGATTACCTTTGTACCCTCTTGCCAGATATGTGGCAAGGCACACATCAGGTGCGGTACTCAGCATGGCATACCGTATAGAGCCTATGACAAAAGCATAGGGGATGGCATTCGTCCTTTCTCTTTCTTCTGCCGTGGTCGAGCTTTAAGTCTTAACTTCATACCTTACAACTCAGGCAAGTACTCCTTCTTTGACTGATCCATCTTGAACCCCTTCAAGATCATGTCAAGGTATGTGCTCATTTGAAAGTACCATTAAGCGTTTTGATCTATCCTTATAGATCTTGATGCTCAATGTTCAAGTAGCTTAATCCAGGCTTTCCATTGAAAAACACTTTCCAAACAACCCTATATGCTTTCCAGAAATTCTACATCATTTCTGATCCATAATATGTCAACAACATATACTCATCAGAAATTCTATAGTGCTCCCACTCACTTCTTTGGAAATACAAGTTTCTCATAAACTTTGTATAAACCCAAAATCTTTGATCATCTCATCAAAGCATACATTCCAACTCTGACATGCTTACTCCAGTCCTTAGAAGGATTGCTGGAGCTTTGCATACTTATTAGCATCTTTCAGGATTGACAAAACCTTCCGGTTGTATCACATACAACCTTTCCTCAAGAAAATCATCGAGGAAACAATGTTTTGACATCCTATCTGCAAGATTTCATAAATGATGCAGTAATCGCTAATATAATTCCAACAGACTCTTAGCATCGCTACGAGTGAGAAAGTCTCATCGTAGTCAACTCCTTGATCTTGTCGGAAAACATCTTAACGACAAGTCGAGCTTTCTTAATGGTGATACTTACCATCATTGTCCGTCTTCCTTTTAAAATCCATATGTACCTAACAGCCTTACGACCATCAAGTAGTTCTTCCAAAGTCTACACTTTGTTTTCATACATGGATCCTATCTCAGATTTTATGGCCTCGAGCCATTTATCGGAATCCGGGCCCACCATCGCTTCTCCATGGCTCGTAGGTTCATTGTTGTCTAGCAACATGACTTCCAAGACAGGATCACGTACCACTCTGAAGTAGTACGCATCCTTGTCATCCCACGAGGTTTGGTAGTGACTTGATCTGAAGTTTCATGATCACTATCATAAGCTTCCACTTCAATTGTTGTAGGTGCCACAGGAACAACTTCCTGTGCCCTGCCACACACTAGTTGAAGAGACGGTTCAATAACCTCATCAAGTCTCCACCATCCTCCCACTCAATTCTTTCGAGAGAAACTTTTCCTCGAGAAAGGACCCGATTCTAGAAACAATCCCTTATTGCTTTCGGTTCTGAGATAGGAGGTATACCCAACTATTTTGGGTGTCCTATGAAGATGCATTTATCCGCTTTGGGTTCGAGCTTATCAGCCTGAAACTTTTTCGCATAAGCGTCGCAGCCCCAAACTTTTAAGAAATGACAGCTTAGGTTTCTCTAAACCATAGTTCATACGGTGTCATCTCATCGGAATTACGTGGTGCCCTATTTAAAGTGAATGTGGTTGTCTCTAATGCCTAACCCATAAACTATCATGGTAATTCGATAAGAGACATCATGGTATGCATCATATCCAATAGGGTGCAGTTATGATGTTCGGACACACCATCACACTATGGTGTTCTAGGCTGTATTAGTTGTGAAACAATTTCCACAATGTCTTAATTCTATGCCAAACTCGTAATTCAGATATTCATCTCTATGATCATATCATAGATATTTTATCCTCTTGTCACGACGATCTTTCAACTTCACCCTGAAATTACTTGAACCTTTCAATAATTCAGACTCGTGATTCATCAAGTAAATATACTCAACATCTACTCAAATCATCTGTGAAGTAAGAACATAACGATATCCATACATGCCTCAGCACTCATTGGACTGCAGACATCAAAATGTATTACTTCCAACAATTTGCTTTCTAGTTCCATTTTACTGAAAACGAGGCTTTCAGTCATCTTGCCCATGTGGTATGATTTGCATGCCTCAAGTGATTCAAAATCAAGTGAGTCCAAACGGTCCATTTGCATGGAGTTTCTTCATGCATATACACCAATAGACATGGTTCGCATGCCTCAAACTTTTCAAAAACGAGTGAGCCCAAAGATCCATCAACATGGAGCTTCTTCATGCGTTTTATACCGATATGACTTACGTGGCAGTGCCACAAGTAGGTGGTACTATCATTACTATCTTTTGGCATGAACATGTGTATCACTACGATCGAGATTCAATAAACCATTCATTTTAGGTGTAAGACCATTGAAGGTATTATTCAAATAAACAGAGTAACCATTACTCTCTCCTTAAATGAATAACCGTATTGCGATCGACATAATCCAATCATGTCTATGCTCAACGCAAACACCAATCTTGATGGTAGAGGGAGCGTACGATATTTGATCAACCATGGAAATACTTCCAACACATATCGTCATCTCACCTTTTGGCTAGTCTCCGTTTATTCCATAGCTTTTATTTCGAGTTACCAACACTTAGCAACCGAACCGGTATCTAATACCCTGGTGCTACTAGGAGTACTAGTAAAGTACACATTAACATAATGTATATCCAATATACTTCTATCGACAGCCTTCTCATCTACCAAGTATCTAGGGTAATTCTGCTCCAGTGGCTGTTCCCCTTATTACAGAAGCACTTAGTCTCGGGTTTGGGTTCAACCTTGGGTTTCTTCACTAGAGCAGCAGCTGATTTGCCGTTTCATGAAGCATCCCTTTTTGCCCTTGCCCTCCTTGAAACTAGTGGTTTCACAAACCATCAACAATTGATGCTCCTTCTTGATTTCTACTTTTGTGGTGTTAAACATCGCGAATATCTCAAGGATCATCATATATGTCCCCGATACATTATAGTTCATCACGAAGCTCTAGCAGCTTGGTGGTAATGACTTCGGAGAAACATCACTATCTCATTTGGAAGATCAACTCCCACTTGATTCAAATGATTGTTGTACTCAGATGATCTGAGCACAAGCTCAACAATTGAGCTTTTTTCCCTTAGTTTACAGGCTAAGAAAAATCGTCGGAGGTCTTATACCTCTTGACGTGGGCACGAGCCTGAAATCCCAATTTCAGCCCTCGAAACATCTCATATGTTTCGCGACGTTTTAAAACGTCTTCGGTGCCTCAGCTCTAAACCGTTTAACTGAACTATCACGTAGTTATCAAAATGTGTATGTCAGATGTTCGCAACATCCACAGACGACGTTCGAGGTTCAGCACACTGAGCGGTGCATTAAGGACATAAGCCTTCTATGAAGCAATGAGGACAATCCTCAGTCTACGGACCTAGTCCGCATAATTGCTACTATCAACTTTCAACTAAATTTTCTCTAGGAACATATCTAAACAGTAGAACTGAAGCGCGAGCTACGACATAATTTGCGAAGACCTTTTGACTATGTTTAGGATAATTAAGTTCATCTTATGAACTCCCACTCAGATAGACATCCCTCTAGTCATCTAAGTGATTGCATGATCCGAGTCAACTAGGCCGTGTCCGATCATCACGTGAGACGGACTAGTCATCATCGGTGAACATCTTCATGTTGATCGCATCTACCATACGATTCATGCTCGACCTTTCGGTCTCTTGTGTTCCAAGGCCATGTCTGTACATGCTAGGCTCGTCAAGTCAACCTAAGTGTTTTTGCGTGTGTAAATCTGGCTTACACCCGTTGTATGTGAACGTAAGAATCTATCACACCCGATCATCACGTGGTGCTTCAAAACGACGAACTTTCGCAATGGTGCACAGTTAGGGGAAACACTTTCTTGAAATTTTAATGAGGATCATCTTATTTACTACGGTCATTCTAAGCAAATAAGATGTATAAACATGATAAACATCATATGCAATCAAATAGTGACATGATATGGCCAATATCATATTGCTCCTTTTGATCTCCATCTTCGGGGCTCCATGATCATCATCGTCACCGGCATGACACCATGATCTCCATCATCGTGTCTTCATGAAGTTGTCTCGCCAACTATTACTTCTACTTCTATGGCTACCGGTTAGCAATAAAGTAAAGTAATTACATGACGTTTATGTTGACACGCAGGTCATAAATAAATAAAGACAACTCCTATGGCTCCTGCCGGTTGTCATACTCATCGACATGCAAGTCGTGATTCCTATTACAAGAACATGATCAATCTCATACATCACATATCATTCATCACATTCTTCTTGGCCATATCACATCACATAGCATACCCTGCAAAAACAAGTTAGACGTCCTCTAATTGTTGTTTGCATGTTTTACGTGGCTGCTATGGGTTTCTAGCAAGAACGTTTCTTAGCTACGCAAAAACCACAACGTGATATGCCAATTGCTATTTACCCTTCATAAGGACCCTTTTCATCGAATCCGATCCGACTAAAGTGGGAGAGACAGACACCCGCTAGCCACCTTATGCAACTAGTGCATGTCAGTTGGTGGAACCAGTCTCACGTAAGAGTACGTGTAAGGTCGGTCCGGGCCGCTTCATCCCACAATGCCGCCGAATCAAGATTGGACTAGTAACGGTAAGCATATTGAACAAAATCAACACCCACAACTACTTTGTGTTCTACTCGTGCATAGAAACTATGCATAGACCTAGCTCTGATACCACTGTTGGGGAACGTAGCAATAATTCAAAATTTTCTACGTATCACCAAGATCAATCTATGGAGTCATCTAGCAACGAGGGAGGAGTGGATCTACATACCCTTGTAGATCGCGCGCGGAAGCGTTCAAGAGAATGGGGTTGATGGAGTCGTACTCGTCGTGATCCAAATCACCGATGATCCTAGCGCCGAACGGACGGCACCTCCGCGTTCAACACACGTACGGAGCAGCGATGTCTCCTCCTCCTTGATCCAGCAAGGGGGGAGGAGAGGTTGATGGAGATCCAGCAGCACGACGGCGTGGTGGTGGAAGTAGCGGGATTCCAACAGGGCTTCGCCAAGCGCTGCGGGAGGAGGGAGATGTGTCATGGGAGGGAAAGGGAGGCGCCAGGGCTTCGGTGTGGCTGCCCTCCCTTCCCCCCACTATATATAGGGCCAAGGGAGAGGGGGGGGGGCACAGCCTTGGCCCTTCCTCCAAGGAAGGGTGCGGCCAGGGAGGAGTCCATCCTCCCCAAGGCACCTAGGAGGTGCCTTCCCCTTTTAGGACTCTTCCTTTCCCTTATCTCTTGGCGCATGGGCCTCTTGGGGCCGGTGCCCTTGGCCCATATAGGCCAAGGCGCACACCCCTACAGCCCATGTGGCCCCGGGGCAGGTGGACCCCCTTGGTGGATCCCCGGACCCCTTTCGGCATTCCCGGTACAATACCGATAATGCGCGAAACTTTTCCGGCGACCAAAACAAGACTTCCCATATATAAATCTTTACCTCCGGACCATTACGGAACTCCTCGTGACGTCCGGGATCTCATCCGGGACTCTGAACAACTTTCGGGTTACCGCATACTAATATCTCTATAACCCTAGCGTCACCGAACCTTAAGTGTGTAGACCCTACGGGTTCAGGAGACATGCAGACATGACCGACATGACTCTCCGGTCAATAACCATCAGCGGGATCTGGATACCCATGTTGGCTCCCACATGTTCCACGATGATCTCATCGGATGAACCACGATGTCAAGGACTTAATCAATCCCGTATACAATTCCGTTTGTCTAGCGGTACGATACTTGCCCGAGATTCGATCGTCGGTATCCCGATACCTTGTTCAATCTCGTTACCGGCAAGTCTCTTTACTCATTTCGTAACACATCATCCCGTGATCAACTCCTTGATCACATTGTGCACATTATGATGATGTCCTACCGAGTGGGCCCAGAGATACCTCTCCGTTTACACGGAGTGACAAATCCCAGTCTCGATTCATGCCAACCCAACAGACACTTTCGGAGATACCTGTAGTGTACCTTTATAGCCACCCAGTTACGTTGTGACGTTTGGCACACCCAAAGCACTCCTACGGTATCCGGGAGTTGCACAATCTCATGGTCTAAGGAAATGATACTTGACATTAGAAAACCTTTAGCATACGAACTACATGATCTTGTGCTAGGCTTAGGATTGGGTCTTTGTCCATCACATCATTCTCCTAATGATGTGATCCCGTTATCAATGACATCCAATGTCCATGGTCAGGAAACCGTAACCATCTATTGATCAACGAGCTAGTCAACTAGAGGCTTACTAGGGACATGTTGTTGTCTATGTATCCACACATGTATCTGAGTTTCCTATCAATACAATTCTAGCATGGATAATAAACGATTATCATGAACAAGGATATATAATAATAACTAATTTATTATTGCCTCTAGGGCATATTTCCAACAGCACAGACCTATGGAGACAGGCATACATGAATCACATCGAGCATGTCGGTCAACAGCGTATGAATCCGGGCTGTAGCACTGGCTAACAGGACTCCGAAAGTCACCGCGTGACATTTCCCCGAAGGGACTGACATAGGAACAAAGTGGAACACATGCTGGCCAGTCAAGTGTTCTGAGCAGTAGTGTTGGGCTAGCAGGACTCCGGTGAACCGGGCTGTAGCGGACTACTATGGCTCAAGGAAGCACTAGACTACATTTCCCCATAAGAGAGGCTGCCAAGGATAAACAACTAGATTGTCGGATCCCACACATAGCAATACACGTCACACGTATGCATAACATGCAAGTATGTGCTGTACAACATGGCATCACAACATAACACAAACTCATATAGATAAAGGCTCAGAAGAGCCACATAGCATTAATACAAATGGGGGGTCACATGACCCATCATTCAGAGCATACAAGCAACGGAAGCATTACATGTCTGAGTACAGACAACTACAAAATAAAAAGGTCGAGAAGCCTGACTATCTACAAGTCCCTCCAAGGTACAAGATCGTAGCTGAGGTAACAAGCTACTTGTCAAAGTCCAAGCGGTACTACTAGTGAGACAGCTGTCTCACCTGCAAAACATAAATAAAGCAAACGTGAGTACAAAGGTACTCAGCAAGACTTACATCAGATCCTATCATACATGCATTGTATCAAGAAGGTAATGTGGGGTTTAGTTGCAGCAAGCCAGCTTTGACTCAGTGGCTATCCTGTTCTATGACAACGAGAAACTTCTTTGAGATGAGGCAGCGCACAAGAGTCCACTAATCACCACATCAATACACTACTATGGATTCATCCTCGTCTCCTTACGAGAAGGCCATCCATAGCACTCACACTTGTCTTGAGCATTTTAGAGTATCCACTTTAAGTTTTCTATGTACCACGTAAGCATCCAAGAAGTCCATAACCGAGGACACGGCTATTCGAATAGATCATGATAACCCTGCAGGGGTGTACTTCTTCACACACGCTCTCACCACTTATCACCATGTACACGTCATGTATCTCGGCAACCTTCAAGCTGAAGCCTGGCGAGGGTGTCGGCCACGACCTGACTAACCACGCATGACTCTAGTCCAGGTTTATCGCCTATTTGGGTTCCATCCGCAAGGTGATCCGGCCGGGGTGTCGCTCACGGCCCCAAACGATGTGAGCAAGGTTCCCAAGCCCACCATCCGGGTGCCACTTGGTACACCGTGCCACCTGTGCCTAGTCTGTCCCGAGCCCACCCTGCCGGGTGCCACTCGGTAGAAAAATAGCACTACCTACAAACACCAGAAACTATTTGCAACTCCTGGACAGAGATCAAGGCGGTTAATAAGTCGAGAGAGCTTGGAGCGCCCGGAGCCCAATGTGTGGTAGTAGCTAGTCATTGGACAACTTACACAAAACTCAGTTCTTAAGGACGGTCCCAATGAGACAACCCACCATGTACTCCTACATGGCCTCTCACCGCTACCTTTACCAAATCATGTTCACACGCTTAACTCTCAGCACCAGATCATATCATAACACTCCAATTCATTCCCGATGAATCAGACCTGACATACTCTAAGCAATAGCAGGCAAAGCATGGTAGGAACACAACATGGCTCAATCAACTCCTACACATGCTAGTGGGTTTTAACTATTTACTATGGCAATGACAGGTCATGCAGAGGAATGGGTTCAACTACCGCAGCATAAAGTAGCAGTTGAATCGTTGTTGTCCTAATGCAATAAATGAGAGCAGGAGAGAGAGAGAGAGTAGGATTGTATTGGAATGAACAAGGGGGGTTGCTTGCCTGGTAGATCAACAGGGGGGCACTGCTCCTCAGACGGGTACTCTCGAACACTCTCCGGAGCAGGACCTATCGAGAAGGAACGGTGTCGGCCATCAAACACAAGCATATGCAACAATATGATGCATGAACATGGCATGAGTATGTGATGTTGTTTGAGTTAATGCATCTAGCATTTATTTGGTTGAAGTCCATTTGAACCAAGGGTTCAAAGGCAACTCCAAATTAAGCTCTTAAATATGCCATTTATATGTTTTCATATATACAGCATGTATAGGTTGGTTTGTCATGCATGGAAATGGTACAGATGGATAGATTGAATTTTTCTGATCATTTTTCATATATAAATTATTTCAATCTGAGCTACGGTTGAATTTCTATGAATTTGTGAAGTTTATAACAATTTCTGGAATTTCCTGATTTATTTAAAACCAGAAAATGATATATTGCGTCAGCTTGAGGTCAGCACTGCGTCAGTAGTCAACCCGAGTCAAACCTGACGTGTGGGGGCCACATGTTAGTGTCATAGTTAGTTTAACCGAGGGGTTATTTCTAATCTAATTTAGATTAGTGGCGCTGGGGCCCACTGTCAGTGTCTCTAGGGGGGTAGTTAGTGCCTAACTACGATACCACGTTAGCTAACCGGCGATTAGCCGCCGGTGCTAATCAGAACGCGGCGGCGCTCCTCGTCCGGCCATCTCCGGCGACGAGAGCTCGCGTGGCTGGGCTCTACGGACGCGTCGTGGCGAGGCACGTCGTTTGGTAGCAGCGGGAGGTGCTGGGGTGGTCGGAATCAGCAACTGCGGCGAGCGAGGCGGCGGCCGGAGCTCGGGTGGGTGCGGGGTTAGCGCTGCGGCTTGCAAACAAGCCGGCTGTCGCGCTAGGATTGCTCCATGGGTCGTTGCGAGTGCAACGGATGCACGCGCGGGGCCATTTGGTCACCGGGGCTTCGCCGGCGACGAGGCCGTGTGGCGGAGCGGCTCGGCTCCGGTAGAGGAGGTGGCTAGAGGAAGCGTACGAGCGCGGGGAGCAGGGGAGAAGATGGTGGAGCTCACAGGGAGTCGGATGGGCGTCTCGTTTGGCTCGGGGAAGCGTCGGAGTGAGCGGGCGGCGAAGGGGATCTCCGGCGGACCGAGGTTGAAGAAGAGGTCGGGGGAGCCGCTGCAGGGCACGTCCGCTCGCGTGGCTTAGCGGAGAGGTTGCGGACGAGGTGGCGGAGCTTGCAGACATGGAGAGAGGGCGAGGGGAGGCGGTGGCTGCGGCTATGGCGTGCGGCGGCGACGGCAGCGCTTGGGCGTTCGCGGGGGAGGGCGAGAGAGGAGGGGAGGCCACTGGAGAGAGGGAGAGAGGTGCGGGGGCGGCGCGGGGCGTCGCACGGGGCATCCAGGCGACGAGGAGGAGGACAGGCAGGCAGGTGCCGTGGCGCACGGAGCGCGCGCGCGCACCGGGCACACGCCTCGCCTACTGGCGCGAGGTGGAGGATGGTGCGGTTGCCAGTGGGCTGGGCCAGCACAGATGGGCCGGCACAGTGCCAGGCCGCAGGTGGCCCAGGTAAACATTTTTCCATTTTTGTTCTCTTTTCTATTTTCTGACATTTGTTTCTACTTTTAAAATAATACTAAACTAATTTATTTAATTCTGTCAAATTTTGCAGGGACCTAAGGAATTAATCCAAAGCCCCTCACCAAAATTCAGAATTATTGGACAATATTTTGTATATATAAAAATATTTATCCAACGCAAATAAATACTGGATTAATTCCAAATGCCCAAAATAAATACTTATGAGCTCTTTAAAATATTGGTTTGATTTTTATCTCTGTCCAATATTTTCAGAGAGCAACATGAGCATTTTCTTGGACCCTTCTGGAGCAATTTTTACTTGGGTCATTTTCAAAAATGATTCTGAGGGTTTCACAAATCCCCATTTCAAATTTAAATGGAATTTAAACATGATGTAGACATGAAGGGCTAGCCTAGGTCATACTAGAACTAGGGATGTGACATACTAATAGGATCGAACTAAGAAAAACGGTAAAGATAGGAGATGTGATTGTGATACGATACCGGGACACCTCCCCCAAGCTTGGCAGTTGCCAAGGGGAGTGCCCATACCCATGTGATTATATCTCCTTGGTCGGTGAAGAAGGTGGTGGTGATGGATAATCGCACATCGAGCGTAAGAGGTCCTCCAGCTTGCGGATAATGCCCTTGAGTGCGACAATATGCTCCTTCAACAAAATATTTTCTTGTGTGAGATACTTATTCTGTACACGAGCTAACTCATCTTGAAAGCTTCGATCTCAGTTGGGGTAAGAAGGTTATGATCAAGTTGAAGGATGTCTTTTGCTGCCGGAGCTTGATCCTCCATGGCCTTCTTGATCCTTTCATCCTTGTTTCCCTTCGTGGGTTCTTCCCCCTTCAGATCTATCCTCATTAGCCAAGCATCGTTGTCACCATTGTTGGAGGAGGGGACGACATGATGCATGGCCTTGAAAACCCTGACAGAAAACAGCTCGAAACAAGAACAGAGGAGATTTGCATGATACGGGAGTCAAAGCCTTCGGGGGAATATATAATGAATTTTTACCGACCAAAATACGTATCGTACAAGAAAACGAAGTCCAGAAGGCACACGAGGTAGGGGGCGCGCCCAGAGGGGTAGGGCACTCCCACCACCCTCGTGGGGCCCTCGTGTCCTTCCCGGACTGCTACTTATTTTTCTATTTTTCTAAATATTCCAAAATGGAGAAATATTGCCTTAGAAATTGTTTTGGAGTCGGTTTACTTACCGTACCACATACATATTCCCTTTCGGAGTCTGAAACATTCCGGAAAGTGTCCCTTATGTATTCCTCCGGGGTTACAGTTTCAATAATATTGGTTTCAACATTTATGGGATTACCTGAGATATAATGTTTGATTCTTTGACCGTTTACCACCTTCGGATTTGTGCCTTCGAAGTTGTTGATTTTTATTGCACCAGAACGATAGACCTCCTCGATAACATAGGGGCCTTCCCATTTAGAGAGAAGTTTTCCTGCAAAAAATCTTAAACGAGAGTTGTATAGCAATACATAATCACCTACATTAAACTCACACTTTTGTATCCTTTTGTCATGCCATCTTTTAACTTTTTCTTTAAATAACTTGGCATTTTCATATGCTTGGGTTCTCCATTCATCAAGTGAGCTAATATCAAATAACCTCTTCTCACCGGCAAGTTTAAAATCATAGTTGAGCTCTCTAATAGCCCAATATGCCTTATGTTCTAGTTCGAGAGGTAAATGACATGCTTTTCCATAAACCATTTTATACGGAGACATACCCATAGGATTTTTATATGCAGTTCTATAAGCCCATAATGCATCATCATGTTTCTTAGACCAATTCTTTCTAGACCTATTAACAGTCTTTTGCAAAATTAATTTGAGCTCTCTATTGCTCAATTCTACTTGACCACTAGACTGTGGGTGATAAGGAGATGCAATTCTATGATTAACATCATATTTAGCAAGCATTTTACGGAAGGCACCATGAATAAAGTGTGAACCACCATCAGTCATTAAATATCTAGGGACTCCAAACCTTGGAAAAATAACTTCCTTAAGCATTTTAATAGAAGTGTTATGATCAGCACTACTAGTTGGAATAGCTTCTACCCACTTAGTAACGTAATCAACAGCAACTAGAATATGTGTGTACCCATTAGAGGCACGAAAAGGTCCCATATAATCAAAGCCCCAAACATCAAACGGTTCAATAACAAGTGAATAATTCATAGGCATTTCTTGACGTCTACTAATATTACCAATTCTTTGACATTCATCGCAAGACAAGACAAACTTACGGGCATCCTTGAAGAGAGTAGGCCAATAAAAACCAGATTGCAATAGCTTATGTGCAGTTCTATCTCCAGCGTGGTGTCCTCCATAAGACTCGGAATGACACTTGCGTAGGATCTGTTCCTGTTCATTCTTAGGTACACAACGTCTAATAACACCATCTACTCCTTCCTTATAAAGATGTGGGTCATTCCAAAAGTAATATCTTAAATCATAGAAAACCTTTTTCTTTTGCTGGTATGTGAAGCTAGGTGGTATAAACTTAGCAACAATATAATTAGCATAATTAGCATACAATGGAGTACTATGAGAAGTACTTATAACATTTAATTGTTCATCAGGAAAGTCATCATTAATAGGTAATGGGTCATCAAGAATATTTTCTAACCTAGATAAGTTGTCTGCAACGGGGTTCTCAGCTCCCTTTCTATCAACAATATTCAAATCAAATTCTTGTAGCAAGAGAACCCATCTAATAAGTCTAGGTTTAGCATCTTTCTTTTCCACAAGATATTTAATAGGAGCATGATCAGTGTGAATAGTTACTTTAGAATCAACAATATAAGATCTGAACTTATCACAAGCAAATACAACTGCTAAAAGTTCATTTTCAGTAGTAGCATAATTTCTTTGAGCATTGTCTAGAGTCTTACTAGCATAATGGATAACATTTAATTTCTTATCAACTCTTTGCCCTAGAATAGCACCTACAGCATAATCACTAGCATCACACATAATTTCAAAGGGTAAATTCCAATCAGGTGGCTGAACAATAGGTGCAGAGACTAATGCTTTCTTAAGTATTTCAAATGCTTCTACACAATCATCATCAAAGACAAATGGTATATCTTTTTGCAATAAATTAGTCAGAGGCCGAGAAATTTTTGAGAAGTCCTTAATGAACCTCTTATAAAATCCGGCGTGACCAAGGAAACTTCTTATACCTTTGATGTCCTTAGGACATGGCATCTTTTCAATAGCATCAACCTTGGCTTTATCAACTTCAATACCTCTTTCAGAAACTTTGTGCCCCAAGACAATACCTTCATTAACCATAAAGTGGCACTTTTCCCAATTCAAGACAAGATTAGTTTCTTCACATCTCTGCAAAACTCGATCAAGATTGCTCCAGCAATCGTCAAAAGAGGAACCATAGACGGAAAAGTCGTCCATGAAAACCTCACAAATCTTTTCACAAAAGTCAGAGAATATAGCCATCATGCATCTTTGAAAGGTAGCAGGTGCATTACATAAACCAAAAGGCATATGTCTATAAGCAAAAGTACCAAAAGGGTTTGTAAAAGTAGTCTTTGATTGATCTTTAGCCGACACAGGTATTTGAGAGAAACCAAAATAACAATCTAGAAAGCAATAGTGTGTATGTTTGCATAATGTTTCTAGCATTTCATCAATAAAAGGTAAGGGGTAATGATCTTTCTTAGTAGCTTTATTTAATTTGCGGAAATCAATTACCATCCTATAACCTGTGATAATTCTTTGTGGAATCAATTCATCTTTATCATTAGGAACAACAGTAATACCTCCCTTCTTAGGGACACAATGGACATGACTTACCCACTCACTATCAGCAACGGGATAGATTATACCTGCCTCCAGAAGCTTTAGTATTTCTTTTCTTACCACTTCTTTCATTTTAGGATTCAGACGTCATTGAGGATCACGAACTGGTTTGGCATCTGCTTCCAAATTTATTTTATGTTGGCATAGAGTGGGACTATTGCCCTTAAGTGATGGGGAACGTTGTAGAAAACAAAAATTTTCCTACGGTTTCACCAAGATCCATCTATGAGTTCATCTAGCAACGAGTGATCGGATTGCATCTACATACCTTTGTAGATCACGCGCAGAAGCGTTCAAAGAACGGGGATGAGGAAGTCATACTCGACATGATCCAAATCACCGGAGATCCTAGCGCCGAATAGACGGCACCTCCGCGTTCAACACATGTACGGTCAGCGTGACGTCTCCTCCTTCTTGATCCAGCAAGGGGGGAGGAGAGGTTGATGAAGATCCAGCAGCACGACGGCATGGTGATGGATGCAGGGGTCACCGCAGCAGGGCTTCGCCGTTCTACTACGAGAGGGAGAGGTGTAGCAGGGGAGAGGGAGGCGCCAAGACTCAAGGGTGCGGCTGCCCCTCCCCCCTTTATATAGGCCCCCTCTAGCAAACGAACTATACGATCTTGTGCTAAGTTTAGGATTGGGTCTTGTCCATCACATCATTCTCCTAATGATGTGATCTCGTTATCAATGACATCCAATGTCCATAGTCAGGAAACCATGACTATCTATTGATCAACGAGCTATTCAACTAGAGGCTTACTAGGGACATGTTGGTGTCTATGTATTCACACATGTATTACGATTTCCGGATAACACAATTATAGCATGAATAAAAGACAATTATCATGAACAAGGAAATATAATAATAATCCTTTTATTATTGCCTCTAGGGCATATTTCCAACAGTCTCCCACTTGCACTAGAGTCAATAATCTAGTTACATTGTGATGAATCGAACACCCATGGAACTCTGGTGTTGATCATGTTTTGCTCTAGGGAGAGGTTTAGTCAACGGATCTGCTACATTTAGGTCCGTATGTACTTTACAAATATCTATGTCTCCATCTTGAACATTTTCACGAATGGAGTTGAAGCGACGCTTGATGTGCCTTGTCTTCTTGTGAAACCTGGGCTCCTTGGCAAGTGCAATAGCTCCAGTGTTGTCACAGAAGAGTTTGATCGGCCCCGACGCATTGGGTATGACTCCTAGGTCGGTGATGAACTCCTTCACCCAAATTGCTTCATGCGCTGCCTCCGAGGCTGCCATGTACTCCGCTTCACATGTAGATCCCACCACGACGCTCTGCTTGCAACTGCACCAGCTTACTGCCCCACCATTCAAAATATACACGTGTCCGGTTTGTGACTTAGAGTCATCCAGATCGGTGTCGAAGCTAGCGTCGACGTAACCCTTTACGACGAGCTCTTCGTCACCTCCATAAACGAGAAACATTTCCTTAGTCCTTTTCAGGTACTTCAGGATATTCTTGACCGCTGTCTAGTGTTCCTTGCCGGGATTACTTTGGTACCTACCTACCAAACTTACGGCAAGGTTTACATCAGGTCTGGTACACAACATGGCATACATAATAGAACCTATGGCTGAGGCATAGGGGATGAAACTCATCTCCTCTATATCTTCTGCCGTGGTCGGACATTGAGCTGAGCTCAATTTCACACCTTGCAACACAGGCAAGAACCCCTTCTTAGACTGATCCATATTGAACTTCTTCAATATCTTATCAAGGTATGTGCTTTTTGAAAGACCTATGAGGCGTCTTGATCTATCTCTATAGATCTTGATGCCTAATACATAAGTAGCTTCTCCAAGGTCCTTCATTGAAAAACTCTTATTCAAGTAGGCCTTAATGCTGTCCAAAAGCTCTATATCATTTCCCATCAAAAGTATGTCATCTACATATAATATGAGAAATGCTACAGAGCTCCCACTCACTTTCTTGTAAACGCAGGCTTCTCCATAAGTCTGCATAAACCCAAACGCTTTGATCATCTCATCAAAGCGAATGTTCCAACTCCGAGATGTTTGCACCAGCCCATAAATCGAGTGTTGGAGCTTGCACACCTTGTCAGCATTCTTAGGATCGACAAAACCTTCCGGCTGCATCATATACAATTCTTCCTTAAGGAGACCATTAAGGAATGCCGTTTTGACGTCCATTTGCCATATCTCATAATCATAGAATGCGGCAATTGCTAACATGATTCGGACGGACTTCAGCTTCGCTACCGGTGAGAAAGTCTCATCGTAGTCAACCCCTTGAACTTGTCGATAACCCTTAGCGACAAGCCGAGCTTTATAGATGGTCACATTACCATCCGCGTCTGTCTTCTTCTTAAAGATCCATTTATTTTCTATGGCTCGCCGCTCAATGGGCAAGTCAGTCAAAGTCCATACTTCGTTTTCATACATGGATCCTATCTCGGATTTCATGGCTTCCAGCCATTTGTCGGAATCCGGGCCCGCCATCGCTTCTTCATAGTTCGAAGGTTCACCGTTGTCTAACAACATGATTTCCAAGACAGGGTTGCCGTACCACTCTGGTGCGGAACGTGTCCTTGTGGACCTATGAAGTTCAGTAGCAACTTGATCTGAAGTTTCATGATCATCATCATTAACTTCCTCTCTAGTCGGTGCAGGCACCTCAGGAACATTTTCTTGAGTTGCACCATTTTACGGTTCAAGAGGTAATACTTCATCAAGTTCTACTTTCCTCCCGCTTACTTCTTTCGAGAGAAACTCCTTCTGTAGAAAGGATCCATTCTTGGCAACAAAGATCTTGCCTTCGGATCTGAGGTAGAAGGTATACCCAATAGTTTCTTTAGGGTATCCTATGAAGACGCATTTTTCCGACTTGGGTTCGAGCTTTTCAGGTTGAAGTTTCTTGACATAAGCATCGCATCCCCAAACTTTTAGAAACGACAGCTTAGGTTTCTTCCCAAACCATAACTCATACGGTGTCGTCTCAACGGATTTTGACGGAGCCCTATTTAAAGTGAATGCGGCAGTCTCTAAAGCATAGCCCCAAAAAGATAGCGGTAAATCGGTAAGAGACACCATAGATCACACCATATCTAATAGAGTGCGATTACGACGTTCGGACACACCATTACGCTGAGGTGTTCCAGGCGGCGTGAGTTGTGAAACTATTCCACATTTTCTTAAGTGTGTGCCAAATTCGTGACTCAAGTATTCTCCTCCACAATCTGATCGCAGGAACTTGATTTTCCTGTCACGTTGATTCTCAACCTCACTCTGAAATTCCTTGAACCTTTCAAAGGTCTCAGACTTGTGTTTCATTAAGTAGACATACCCATATCTACTCAAGTCATCAGTGAGGGTGAGAACATAATGATAACCACCGCGAGCCTCAATACTCATTGGACCGCACACATCAGTATGTATGATTTCCAATAAGTTGGTTGCTCGCTCCATTGTTCCTGATAACGGAGTCTTGGTCATTTTACCCATGAGGCATGGTTCGCATGTGTCAAATGATTCATAATCAAGAGACTCTAAAAGTCCATCTGCATGGAGCTTCTTCATGCGTTTGACACCTATGTGACCAAGGCGGCAGTGCCACAAGTATGTGGGACTATCATTATCAACCTTACATCTTTTGGTACTCACACTATGAATATGTGTAGCATTACACTCGAGATTCATTAAGAATAAACCATTCACCATCGGAGCATGACCATAAAACATATCTCTCATATAAATAGAACAACCATTATTCTCAGATTTAAATGAGTAGCCATCTCGTATTAAACGAGATCCTGATACAATGTTCATGCTCAAACTTGGCACTAAATAACAATTATTGAGGTTCAAAACTAATCCCGTAGGTAAATGTAGAGGTAGCGTGCCGACGGCGATCACATCGACCTTGGAACCATTCCCGACGCGCATCGTCACCTCGTCCTTCGCCAGTCTCCGCTTATTCCGCAACTCCTGCTTTGAGTTACAAATGTGAGCAACTGCACCGGTATCAAATACCCAGGAGCTACTACGAGTACTGGTAAGGTACACATCAATTACATGTATATCACTTATACCTTTCGTTTTGCCGGCCTTCTTGTCCGCTAAGTATTTGGGGCAGTTCCGCTTCTAGTGACCACTTTCCTTGCAATAAAAGCACTCAATCTCGTGCTTGGGTCCATTCTTTGGCTTCTTCCCGGCAGCTTGCTTGCCGGGCACGGCAACTCCCTTGCCGTCCTTCTTGAAGTTTTTCTTACCCTTGCCTTTCTTGAACTTAGTGGTTTTATTCATCATCAACACTTGATGTTCCTTTTTGACTTCTACCTCTGCTAATTTCAGCATTGCAAATACTTCAGGAATGGTCTTTTCCATCCCCTGCATATTGAAGTTCATCACAAAGCTCTTGTAGCTCGGTGGAAGCGACTGAAGGATTCTGTCAATGACCGCGTCATCCGGGAGATTAACTCCCAGCTGAGTCAAGCGGTTATGTAACCCTGACATAGTGAGTATGTGCTCACTGACAGAACTATTTTCCTCCATCTTATAGCTGAAGAACTTGTCGGAGACTTCATATCTCTCGACCCGGGCATGAGCTTGAAAAACCATTTCCAGCTCTTCGAACATCTCATATGCTCCGTGTCTCTCAAAACGCTTTTGGAGCCCCGGTTCTAAGCTATAAAGCATGCCACACTGGACGAGGGAGTAATCATCGGTACGTGTCTGCCAAGCGTTCATAACGTCTTGTTCTGCAGGGAGAACAGGTGCTTCACCTAGCGGTGCTTGTTGGACATAATCTTTCTTGGCAGCTATGAGGATGATCCTCAGGTTCCGGACCCAGTCCGTATAGTTGCTGCCATAGTCTTTCAGCTTGATTTTCTCTAGGAATGCGTTGAAGTTGAGGACAACGTTGGCCATTTGATCTACAATACATGTTGTAAAGATTTTAGACTAAGTTCATGATAATTAAGTTCATCTAAATCAAATTATTCAATGAACTCCCACTCAGATAAACATCCCTCCAGTCATCTAAGTATAACATGATCCGAGTTAACTAGGCCGTGTCCGATCATCACGTGAGATGGACTAGCCAACATCGGTGAACATCTTCATGTTGATCGTATCTTCTATACGATTCATGCTCGACCTTTCGGTCTTCTGTGTTCCGAGGCCATGTCTGTACATGCTAGGCTCGTCAAGTCAACCTAAGTGTTTGCATGTGTAAATCTGTCTTACACCCGTTGTATGTGAACGTTGGATCTATCACACCCGATCATCACGTGGTGCTTCGAAACAACAAAGTGTCGCAACGGTGCATAGTTAGGGGGAACACTTTCTTGAAATTATTATGAGGGATCTTACTACTGTCGTTCTAAGTAAACAAGATGCAAAAACATGATAAACATCACATGCAATCAAATAATAATAGTGACATGATATGGCCAATATCACATAGCTCCTTTGATCTCCATCTTGGGGCTCCATGATCATCTTGTCACCGGCATGACACCATGATCTCCATCATCGTGTCTCCATGAAGTTGCTCGCCAACTATTACTTCTACTACTATGGCTAACACGTTTAGCAATAAAGTAAAGTAATTTACATGGCGTTTCTCAATGACACGCAGGTCATACAAAAAAATAAAGACAACTCCTATGGCTCCTGTCAGTTGTCATACTCATCGACATGCAAGTCGTGATTCCTATTACAATAGCATGAACATCTCATACATCACATATATATCATTCATCATTCATCACAACTTTGGCCATATCACATCACAAAACACTTGCTGCAAAAACAAATTAGACGTCCTCTAATTGTTGTTGCAAGTTTTACGTGGCTGCAATAGGGTTCTAGCAAGAACGTTTTCTTACCTACGTGAAAGCCATAACGTGATTTGTCAACTTCTATTTACCCTTCATAAGGACCCTTTTCATCGAATCCTCTCCAACTAAAGTGGGAGAGACAGACACCCGCCAGCCACCTTATGCAACTAGTGCATGTCAGTCGGTGGAACTGGTCTCATGTAAGCGTACGTGTAAGGTTGGTCCGGGCCGCTTCATCCCACAATACCGTTGAAGCAAAATAAGACTAGTAGCGGCAAGAAAGTTTACAACATCTACGCCCACAACAAATTGTGTTCTACTCGTGCAAAAAGAACTACGCATAGACCTAGCTCATGATGCCACTTATGGGGAACGTTGCAGAAAACAAAAAATTTTCTACGGTTTCACCAAGATCCATCTATGGGTTCATCTAGCAACGAGTGATCGGATTGCATCTACATACCTTTATAGATCACGCGCGGAAGCGTTCGAAGAACGGGGATGAGGAAGTCGTACTCGACGTGATCCAAATCACCGGAGATCCTAGCGCCGAACGGACGACACCTCCGCGTTCAACACACGTACGGTCAGCGTGACGTCTCCTCCTTCTTGATCCAACAGGGGGGAAGAGGTTGATGAAGATCCAGCAGCACGACGGCGTGGTGATGGATGCAGGGGTCACCGCAGCAGGTCTTCGCCGTTCTACTACGAGAAGGAGAGGTGTAGCAGGGGAGAGGGAGGCGCCAAGACTCAAGGGTGCGGCTGCCCCCTCCCCCCTTTATATAGGCCCCCTAGGGGGTGCGCCGGCCCTAGGAGATGGGATCTCCTAGGGGGGGAGCGGCGGCCAAGGGGTGGAGTGCCCCCAAGCCAGGTGGGGCGCCCCCCTACCCTAGGGTTCCCAACCCTAGGCGCATGGGGTGGGCCAAGGGGGGCGCACCAGCCCACTATGGGCTGGTTCCCCTCCCCACTTTGGCCCATGGGGCCCTCCGGGATGGGTGGCCCCACCCGGTGGACCCCCGGGACCCTTCCGGTGGTCCCGGTACAATACCGGTGACCCCCGAAACTCTCCCGATGGCCGAAAATGCACTTCATATATATAATTCTTCACCTCCGGACCATTCCGAAACTCCTCGTGACATCCGGGATCTCATCCGGGACTCCGAACAACTTTCAGGTTACTACATATTATATCTCTACAACCCTAGCGTCACCGAACCTTAAGTGTGTAGACCCTACGGGTTCGGGAGACATGTAGACATGACCGAGATGGCTCTCCGGTCAATAACCAATAGCGGGATCTAGATACCCATGTTGTCTCCCACATGCTCCTCGATGATCTCATCGGATGAACCATGATGTCGAGGATTCAAGCAACCCCGTATACAATTCCCTTTGTCAATCGGTACGTTACTTGCCCGAGATTCGATCATCGGTATCCCAATACCTCGTTCAATCTCGTTACCGGCAAGTCACTTTACTCATACCGTAATGCATGATCCCGTGACCAGACACTTAGTCACTTTGAGCTCATTATGATGATGCATTACCGAGTGGGCCCAGAGATACCTCTCCGTTATACGGAGTGACAAATCCCAGTCTTGATCCGTGTCAACCCAACAGACACTTTCGGAGATACCCATAGTGTACCTTTATAGTCACCTAGTTACGTTGTGACGTTTGGTACACCCAAAGCACTCCTACGGCATCCGGGAGTTACACGATCTCATGGTCTAAGGAAAAGATACTTGACATTGGAAAAACTCTAGCAAACGAACTATACGATCTTGTGCTAAGTTTAGGATTGGGTCTTGTCCATCACATCATTCTCCTAATGATGTGATCTCGTTATCAATGACATCCAATGTCCATAGTCAGGAAACCATGACTATCTATTGATCAACGAGCTAGTCAACTAGAGGCTTACTAGGGACATGTTGGTGTCTATGTATTCACACATGTATTACGATTTCCGGATAACACAATTATAGCATGAATAAAAGACAATTATCATGAACAAGGAAATATAATAATAATCCTTTTATTATTGCCTCTAGGACATATTTCCAACATTAAGATCATCAAGAGTATATCCAATAGTAGCATGATGCTTCTTCAGAGTTTTCAATAATCTTTCTTCTTCGTGCTCTGCAAGGTTAGCACTAATAATAACATGATATATCTTCTTTTCATCAAGATAAGCATATTTAAGATTACCAGGCAACGGTTTAAGCTCAAACACGGGATCACCCTTGGGTGGAGGAGGATCTCCTAAAATTTCAACAGGCAAATTGTGTTGCAGAATAGGTTCCTGTTTAAAGAATACTTCATCTATTTCCCTTCTTTCATTCATGAACATATCATTTTCATGGTCTAGCAAATAGTGTTCTAAAGGATCACTAGGAGGTATGGCAATAGAAGCAAGACCAATAATCTCATCCTTACTAGGTAATTCTTCCTCACGATGTTGTTTACTAAATTTAGAGAAATTAAACTCATGAACCATATCATCCAAGCCAATAGTAACAACATTATTTGTGTAATCTATGGTAGCATTGACAGTATTTAAGAAGGGTCTACCAAATATAATGGGACAAAAGCTATCTTGTGGGGAACCAAGAACAAGAAAATCAGCAGGATATTTAGTTTTCCCACACAAGACTTCAACATCTCTAACAATTCCCATTGCTGAAATAGTATCTCTATTGGCAAGTTTAATTGTGACATCAATATCTTCTAACTCAGCAGGTGCAATTTCATTCTTAATTTCTTCATATAAAGTATGCGGTATAACACTAGCACTAGCACCCATATCACATAAGCCATGATAGAAATGATCTCCTATTTTAACAGAAATAACAGGCACGCCTACCACAGGTCTATGTTTATCTTTAGCACAAGGCTTAGCAATTCTAGCAGTTTCACCTTCGAACTGAATAACATGCCCATCAATATTATCAGACAAGAGATCTTTAACAATAGCAATATTAGGTTCTACTTTAAATTGCTCAGGAGGTGTATAAGTTCTAATATTGCTTTTACAAACAACAGTTGAAGCTTTAGCATGATCCTTTATTCTAACAGGGAAATGTGGTTTCTCAATATAAGAAGTAGGAACAATAGGATCATTATAAGTGACAGTCTTTTCTTCAACTTTAATAGGTGCAACTACTTTTACTTCTATGGGAGGATGATATTTAAACCACTTCTCCTTAGGGAGATCAACATAAGTAGCAAAAGATTTATAGAAAGAAGCTACTATCTCAGAGTCAAGTCCATATTTAGTGCTAAACTTACGGAAAAATATCAGTATCCATAAAAGATTTAACACATCAAACTTAGGTGTCATACCTGACTCCTTACCTCCGTCGAGGTCCCAATCTTCAGAGTTGCGTTTAATTCTATCCAATAAATTCCATCTGAATTCAATAGTCTTCATCATAAAAGAGCCAGCACAAGAAGTATCGAGCATGTTGCGATTGTTTTTAGAAAGCCGAGCATAAAAACTTTGCATAATTATTTCTCTCTGGAGCTCATGATTGGGGCATGAATATAACATTGATTTAAGCCCCCCCAAGCTTGAGCGATGCTTTCTCCTTCGCGAGGCCAGAAATTATATATATAATTGCGATCACGATGAACAAGATGCATAGGGTAATACTTTTGATGAAATTCCAGCTTCCATCTTTTATAGTCCCACGATCTCATATCATCGCATAGCCTATACCATATCAATGCGTCTCCCTTCAAAGATAAAGGGAAGACCTTCTTCTTAGCAACATCATCGGGTATACCTGCAAGCTTAAATAATCCACAAACTTCATCCACATATATTAAGTGCTCATCAGGGTGTTTTGTTCCATCTCCTGTAAAAGGATTAGCTAGCAGTTTTTCCATCATAGCCACAGGAAATTCAAAAGGAGTTTCATTAATAGGTTCAGTAGATTGAGGAGCAACTCTTTGCTCTACTGGACAGGGTGAACATACCCCGAACAAGCCCCTCAGAGAATTACTTTCCATAGTAACAAGTGACAGTAAATTTCAGCACACTATATAAATTTTTGCTTACCAAATTCCACTTACCAAAGGCGCTACACTCCCCGGCAATGGCGCCAAAAAAGAGTCTTGATGACCCACAAGTATAGGGGATCTATCATAGTCCTTTCAATAATTAAGAGTGTCGAACCCAACGAGGAGCAGAAGGAAATGATAAGCGGTTTTCAGCAAGGTATTCTCTGCAAGTACTGAAATAAGTGGTAACAGATAGTTTTGTGATAGGATAAATTGTAACGAGCAACAAGCAACAAAAGTAAATAAAGTGCAGCAAGGTGGCCCAATCCTTTTGTAGCAAAGGACAAGCCGGAACAAACTCTTATAATAGGAAAAGCGCTCCCGAGGACACATGGGAATATCGTCAAGCTAGTTTTCATCACGTTCATATGATTCGCGTTCGATACTTTGATAATTTGATATGTGGGTGGACCGGTGCTTGGGTGCTGTTCTTACTTGAACAAGCGTCCCACTTATGATTAACCTCTATTGCAAGAATCCGCAACTACAACAAAAGTATTAAGGTAAACCTAACCATAGCATGAAACATATGGATCCAAATCAGCCCCTTACGAAGCAACGCATAAACTAGGGTTTAAGCTTCTGTCACTCTAGCAACCCATCATCTACTTATTACTTCCCAATGCCTTCCTCTAGGCCCAAATAATGGTGAAGTGTTATGTAGTCAAAGTTCACATAACACCACTAGAGGCTGGACAACATACATCTTATCAAAATATCAAACGAATACCAAATTCACATGACTACTAATAGCAAGACTTCTCCCTTGTCCTCAGGAACGAACATAATTACTCACAAAGAATATTCATGTTCATAATCAGAGGGGTAATAATATGCATTTAGGATCTGAACATATAATCTTCCACCAATTAAACCAACTAGCATCAACTATAAGGAGTAATCAACACTACTAGCAACCTACTAGCACCAATCCCGGACTTTGAGACAAGAATTGGATACAAGATATGAACTAGGGTTTGGAGATGAGATGGTGCTAGTGAAGATGTTGATGGAGATTGCCCTCTCCCGATAAGAGGAGCGTTGGTGATGACGATGGTGATGATTTCCCCCTCCCGGAGGGAAGTTTCCTTGGCAGAACAGCTCTGCCGGAGCTCTAGATTTCCCTGGCCTTCATCTTTGGCGTGGATTTTTCTTTATTTATTTTAAGATGTTCCGTGGAGTTTCAGGACTTTTGGAGTTGCGCAGAATAGGTCTCTAATATTTGCTCCTTTTCCAGCCCAGAATTCCAGCTGCCGGCATTCTCCCTCTTTATGTAAACCTTGTAAAATAAGAGAGAATAGCCATAAGTATTGTGACATAAAGTGAAATAACAGTCCATAATGCGATAAATATCAATATAAAAGCATGATGCAAAATGGACGTATCATCTTCACGCTTCAGGTTCCTCGAACGAATACCAAGTCTTCGAGGTCACACCAATTTCTTCACTTTCAAGGTCTTCAGAAAGTCTTCAGTGATTCAAAGTCTTCAGTCGAAGAACTTCATTTTTAGGGGTCGACTTTCTCTGTAAATATCAAACTCCTCATAGGCTTATAGACCTGTGTACACTCACAAAGGCATTAGTCCCTTATCCTATAAGTCTTCAATACACCAAAATCACTAAGGGGCACTAGATGCACTTACAATCTCCCCCTTTTTTGTGATTGATGACAATATAGGTTAAGTTTTCAACGGGGATAAACATATGAAGTGTAACTACTGATATTGAGGAATTTGATTGCAAGATATAGAAGAACTCCCCCTGAAGATGTGCATAGTGAGGAATTTTCTTTTGAAGCAATGCACACTTGAAGAGTTGAATCATGGAGACCTCCCCCTATATATTGTAATTCATACACGCATTTGACATATAATAGAGAAGAATTTGAAATGCATGATGAAATATGGTGACTGATGTAATTCAGCATGCATGCAATAATATTAACGAGGAATAAGCATGCAGAA
Organism: Triticum urartu; assembly: GCF_056163025.1. Taxonomy (NCBI): domain Eukaryota; kingdom Viridiplantae; phylum Streptophyta; class Magnoliopsida; order Poales; family Poaceae; genus Triticum; species Triticum urartu. The sequence goes on from NC_141873.1 coordinate 370,875,450, forward strand.
AAACATATCAAAAGTATTAGAGCACCATCGGGTTTAAGTTTACAACTCGATCCAATAAAGTCTCAGAAGAACGAGAGTTGTAACTTAAGAAAAAAACGCCCATATAGAAAGACCCGCTTGAAGACTAACTCAAAATTCTCCCCCTTTGTCATCAAATGACCAAAAGGATCGAATATGAGGACTAACACCCCTGAAGAATATCAAGTTGATGAAGGAGCGCCAGCGTTGCTGGGGTCGTTTGTTGTAGTAGGGCCTGCCGCAGTGTCGTCCAAGTCTTCATTTTCATCAGTGTCGCGCGATGAAGAATATGAGCTGGCCACTAGAGAAGGAACCTTGACCTTCTTGAATTGCTTCAGTGAAGGTGCAGACCAGTCAAAATCTTCATTGAGACCCATGTTCTTCAGATCTTCTTCACCATACAGATGTGACAGGATTGCCCAGGTGTGACCGAAGACTTGATGGAGGTAGTAGTGATTTTTATTCACTGCATTGTGTGTGGCAGTCATGTTGTGAAGAAGTGAACCAAACTGACGCTTAACCCATTTGTGATTTCGATCCACCTTCTGGTGAAGACTAAGCAGAAGTTCACGATCAGTCATCACGCGCGGAGCAGTGGCTTGAGGAGTGGACTTGGGTGCATTGGCAGAGTCATGTGTGGCAGAGTCATCATTGGTGGAATAAGATGCAACTTTGCGAAACTGACCATCCAATGGACGAATGCCTTCATCTATTACAGCTGGTGCCTTGCCCTTTCCATCAACTGAGGAATATGTCTGCTTGAGGACTTCAATTGGGGGCAAGTAGCTGAGGTGATTCTGGAAATCGGCTTTGTAGTTGAGTGAAGACCTTGTCCTGAGGAATCTCATAATCCAAGGTGCATAAGGCTTCAGCTCAAACGGAGACAGTGTAACATTTTCCATAGTCCTCATGAAGAAATCGTGATAATTGACAGGAATGCCATGAACGATGTTGAATACCAGATTCTTCATGATGCCAACAATTTCCTCATCAGATGAGTCGTGGCCTTTGATAGGACTGATTGTCCTCGTAAGAATACGATAGACAGTTCTGGGCACGTACAACAATTCCTTCACGAGGAATTTGGTTCTTGGAGCTTGACCTGGCTTCAAGGGTTTCATCAGCACCTGCATGTAATGATGTGTGAGCTCAGGTTCACTGTAGATGCAGCGAGCTTCTTCAAGGGGAGGACTGAGTGGTAGAGCACGAAGCAATTCAGATGCTGGTGCAATGTAGTGAGTGTTTTCAGACATCCAGTCCAGCACCCATGAATTCACATCTTCAGCATCTCCGGTGATGTGCAGCGTTGCATAGAATTGAAGAATCAGTTCTTCATTCCAATCGCAGATGTTAGAACAAAAGTTTAACAGTCCAGCATCGTGAAGAACACTGAGGACTGGTGCGAAGCATGGCAGAGATTCCATATCCACGTGAGGAATATGCTCATGGTAGAAGATCTTCTCCTTGTTGAACAGCACTGAGGAATAGAAATTGGCTTGACTAGCAGTCCAGAAACACCTCTTCCTAATGCGAGCAGAGTTATATGGGTTGTAATCTTCGAAGAATACATGCTCGCCGAAGAAATCATCAGCGTTGAACTTTTGCTTTCGTGAGAATGGATCATTTGGCTTCGGCAGAGGAGTGTCAGTGAGTTGCATCACGACCTCAGGAATCTCAATCGCGGGTTCTTCAGGCTGAGGAATTTCTGGTTCCTCCTCAGTGGCAGTCTGTGTCGTTGGTTGTTCAGCAGCAGCAGTTTCTTCAGCGCTAGTGGCTGGAATTTCCTCATGGACAGATGCAGTGGGATGAGTTTCTTCAGAGCCCATTTGTACAGTTTGTGTGGGGGACTGAGGAATTTGCTGTAGAGGGGTGAACATTGGAGAGTTTTGGATGCTGACTTTCCCAGAATTCATCATTGATTACGGGTGTGGAGCAGCCAACATCCACATCTTCATCTTCGATTTCTTCAACGCCAGCCTCTTCAGCTGTGAACTGAGGCATAGGCGAGGAGATGATAGGTGTTGAAGGGATCACATCCACTTCAATTTCTTCATCCAATGGTTCAGATGAAGCAGCAGAAGGAGTTTCTTCATCAGATCCGCTGGGGATCACATATTCTTCATCAAAAGGAACAAGGTCCTTTGATGGCCTGGTTGAGATGGGAACATCATCAATCGGATTTTCAAATGAACTTGTCATAGGCTTCATTTTCTTCGGAGCTGAAGAATCTGAAGCAACTGATGCTTTCCTTTTCTTCACTGCAGCACGCTCTGCAGCCTTGGTCTTCTTCACATCTGATGCAGATGGAAGGATTGGAGTTGAAGTTGGTGCAGGAGCAGCTGAGGAATCTGGTTGATGTTCTTCAGGCACAACTGATGCAGTTGCCCTGAGTTCTTCAGTTTCTTCAGGCGCACCACTAGTGGGTGCCCTGGCAATTTCTTCAGTGGCTGGAATGCAGTCATCAGCCCTGGAACTCACATTTTCTTCAGGAGCCTGATTGTCATCAGCGGTGCTGGTATTTTCTTCAGTAGGCTGAGCAGATGCTTCAGCCTGAGGAATTTCCTGTTGCGTTGGGGCTGCAACATTGGAAGTGAAGTTATCTGCAAGTTTCACAAAACGAACCTTGGCTCCAAGCCAATCAGCGCGATATGCGTCAAAGTCATCACTGAGTTTCTTGATCTCAGTCTGAATAGTGACAAGTTCTTCAGTTGTCATAGAGACAATGTTTTTCTTCAGATAGCGCTCTTTCTTGTACTGCGCTTTCTTGATCTGCCTAGCCTTCTCAAATTTCCACTTTTCTTCTTAAATGAAGTGGGTCATCATGTGACTTTGGCCAGGAGTCAGCTTGAAGTCAGGCATGGGAGTGTTGGGGTCCTTGTGCCAGACATCAATGTAGTCGAGGATCAACTTGGGATCCAAAAGCAGTGGCACCTCTGATCCTTTGGCTCTAGCGGCCCTGACTTGCCTGTCTCTGATGATTTCTGCAAGTTCATCATCATCAGCTTCGTCTTCTTCAGACGGCACTTGGAAAGCGACTTGTTTCTTCTGAGGACTTGGGCAAGGACCTCGTACAGCAGTGGCCTTTGTCTGCAGCAGTGAGGGGCCAGCTGAGGAACTTGGTGCACTAGCTGAGACACCTGAGGCAATGGAGATGCCTGCAGTCCTTTGGCACGAGACGAGATGCACAGGTGCTGAGGATTTAGTCGGAACAGCTGAGGGCTTAGGCGGAGGAGCTGAGGACTTTGGAGGAACAAGAGTAGCATGAGGAATTGGCCATGAGGGCTTTGAGGATTCTGGCCCTGAGGGCATTGCTGATGAACTTGGCCTTGAGGGCATTGTTGGTGAAGCACTTGGCTTGCGCAGGCTTCTTTGACATAGCCTTATTTGGCTTGACAGCAAAGGCCTCAGCAGAGGCAGCGGCAGCAGCAAAGTCTTCATTGAATTTCCTCACTGCTTCTTTGGCTTGCTTAGCCAACTTGGCTTGGTGCCTGGCCCATTCATCAGGATAGTCCTCACCGCGCTTGTGGCTGGTGGGATCAGCGATTTGGCCAGGTGCCAATGGAGCTCTTGGGCATGGAGGATTGAGTGCGAATTTCTTCATGTACTTTGGAGTTACATACCTGTACTCCCTCCATTCTCTTGCCCATCTCCTTTCTATCCTCTGTATGCGCACCTTGCGCTGATTTTTGTCCTCTTTTCCAAACTTGGCCTCATCAGGAGTGCAGTAATCTTTGTATATGTCCTCAGGGATTTCAAAGGCAGTCATAACCTCAGGCTTCTTTCCTCCTTTTTGTGGCCTTTTACCATCAGCCATTTTCTTCAGTTGAGGAATCTGAACAATTGAATTCTCTGAAGAAGTATGCAACTTTTCTTCGAGGAATGCTGCAAATGAGTTAAGTTGATGAAAACCTAGTGATTCAGCAGCTGACATGTGTACCTGTGAACAGAGTATAGTTGCGAGGAATTTGGAGAGGTCATATGCGTTCTCAGAGGGTTTTTCAAAAGAACAAGTTTGAGGAATTTGACCAGATGAGTCTTGAAGAATTTCACTAAGCGTTCTTTGTCTTAGGTTTCAGAGTTATATAGATCGAAGATCCACACAATTGAGGAATCTTGAAGAAAAATGATGCTTAGAGAAACGAATCAAGAACAGATGACTTGTGAGGTGTTTAGTGTGTGAAACTATGAAGAAAAACACCTTTGAAGATTTTGAAGATAATCATTCGAATCAATGAGGGCAGTAAAAGTAACTTTTAATTACCCTGGACGAAGAACACGACGAACTGGAGTGAGCGGATGTGAAGTTCGTATGTGCAGATCTTCCACGCCCTAACTTGGCGGAGGAAGACGGCTACGGCGGCGGCGGAGTGAAGATTTCCGCGATCAGTGTGAGTACGTCGACGACGAGGTCGAGGCAGTGAAGCTCTTCCTCACCGGCGGTGATGAAGTAGCGGAGGCGCTAGGGTTTGAGAAGCTCGAGCTGGAGAGAGAGGTCGAGCGGAGTAAAAGAAGTGAGGAAGGGGTGGAGGGGTATTTGTAGCCACGGTGAAAAACTGCTCGCCCGAAGAAATTGGACGAACATGCCCCTGACCCTTCTCATTCGCTTGACATGTGTCACCCACGTACTGCGAGGTGGAGATCGTGTGCGATCGTGGGTGAGTGGATAAGTATAACGTGGGATGCGGAACAGTTTGAGTGGCACAGCCGAAATTTTTGATAAGATAGGTTTTAAAGTTCCGTTCGCAATTTCTTCAGCTGAAGGAAATATGCCCTAGAGGCAATAATAAAGTTATTATTTATTTCCTTATATCATGATAAAAGTTTATTATTCATGCTAGAATTGTATTAACCGGAAACATAATACATGTGTGAATACATAGACAAACAGAGTGTCACTAGTATGCCTCTACTTGACTAGCTCGTTAATCAAAGATGGTTATGTTTCCTAACCAAAGAGTTGTCATTTGATTAACGGGATCACATCATTAGTTGAATGATCTGATTGACATGACCCATTCCATTAGCTTAGCACCCGATCGTTTAGTACGTTGCTATTGCTTTCTTCATGACTTATACATGTTCCTATGACTATGAGATTATGCAACTCCCATTTGCCGGAGGAACACTTTGTGTGCTACCAAACGTCACAACGTAACTGGGTGATTATAAAGGTGCTCTACGGGTGTCTCCAAAGGTACATGTTGGGTTGGCGTATTTCGAGATTAGGATTTGTCACTCCGATTGTCGGAGAGGTATCTCTGGGCCTTCTCGGTAATGCACATCACTGAAGCCTTGCAAGCATTGCAACTAATGAGTTAGTTGCGGGATGATGTATTACAGAACGAGTAAAGAGACTTGCCGGTAACGAGATTGAACTAGGTATGGGATACCGACGATCGAATATCGGGCAAGTAACATACCAGTGACAAAGGGAACAACGTATGTTGTTATGCAGTCTGACCGATAAAAGATCTTCGTAGAATATGTAGGAGCCAATATGAGCATCCAGGTTCCGCTATTGGTTGTTGACCGGAGACGTGTCTCGGTCATGTCTACATTGTTCTCGAACCTGTAGGGTCCGCACGCTTAAGGTTACGATGACAGTTATATTATGAGTTTATACATTTTGATGTACCGAAGTTTGTTCGGAGTCCCGGATGTGATCACGGACATGACGAGGAGTCTCGAAATGGTCGAGACATAAAGATTGATATATTGGAAGCCTATGTTTGGATATCAGAAGTGTTCCGGGTGAAATCGGGATTTTACCGGAGTACCGGGAGGTTACCGGAACCCTCCTGGGAGGTATATGGGCCTTAGTGGGCCTTAGTGGAAGAGAGGAGAGGTGGCCATAGATGGGCCGCGCGCCCCTCCCCCCTTGGTCCGAATAGGACAAGGAGAGGGGGCCGACCCCCCTTCCTCCTCTCTCTCCTCTTTTCCCCCCTCCGCGAATCCTATTCCAACTAGGAAAGGGGGGAGTCCTACTCCCGGAGGGAGTAGGACTCCTCCTGGCGCGCCTCCTCTTGGCCGGCCAGCCCCCCCTTTGAGCCTTTATATACGGAGGCAAGGGGCACCCCTAGACACACAAGTTGATCCACGTGATCATATTCTTAGCCGTGTGCGGTGCCCCCTTCCACCATAGTCCTCGATAATATTGTAGCGGTGCTTAGGCGAAGCCCTGCGACAATAGAACATCAAGATCGTCACCACGCCGTCGTGCTGACGGAACTCTTCGCCGACACTTTGCTGGATCGGAGTCCGGGGATCGTCATCGAGCTGAACGTGTGCTAGAACTCGGAGGTGCCGTAGTTTCGGTGCTTGATCGGTCGGGCCGTGGAGACGTACGACTACATCAACCAAGTTAACGCTTCCGTTGTCGATCTACAAGGGTACGTAGATCACACTCTCCCCCTCTCGTTGCTATGCATCACCATGATCTTGCGTGTGCATAGGAAATTTTTTGAAATTACTACGAAACCCGACAGTGGCATCCGAGCCTAGGTTTTATGTGTTGATGTTATATGCACGAGTAGAACACAAGTGAGTTGTGGGCGATATAAGTCATACTGCTTACCAGCATGTCATACTTTGGTTCGGCGGTATTGTTGGACGAAGCGGCCCGGACCGACATTACGCGTACGCTTACGCGAGACCGGTTCTCCCGACGTGCTTTGCACAAAGGTGGCTAGCGGGTGACAGTTTCTCCAACTTTAGTTGAACCGAGTATGGCCACGCCCGGTCCTTGCGAAGGTTAAAACAGCACCAACTTGACAAACTAGTGTTGTGGTTTTGATGCGTAGGTAAGATTGGTTCTTGCTTAAGCCCGTAGCAGCCACGTAAAACTTGCAACAACAAAGTAGAGGACGTCTAACTTGTTTTTGCAGGGCATGTTGTGATGTGATATGGTCAAGACATGATGCTAAATTTTATTGTATGAGATGATCATGTTTTGTAACCGAGTTATCGGCAACTGGCAGGAGCCATATGGTTGTCGCTTTATTGTATGCAATGCAATCGCGCTGTAATGCTTTACTTTATCACTAAGCGGTAGCGATAGTCGTGGCAGCATGAGATTGGCGAGACGACAACGATGCTACGATGGAGATCAAGGTGTCGCGCCGGTGACGATGGTGATCACAACGGTGCTTCGAGGATGGAGATCACAAGCACAAGATGATGATGGCCATATCATATCACTTATATTGATTGCATGTGATGTTTATCTTTTATGCATCTTATCTTGCTTTGATTGACGGTAGCATTATAAGATGATCTCTCACTAATTATCAAGAAGTGTTTTCCCTGAGTATGCACCGTTGTGAAAGTTCTTCGTGCTGAGACACCACGTGATGATCGGGTGTGATAGGCTCTACATTCAAATACAACGGGTGCAAAACAGTTGCACACGCGGAATACTCAGGTTATACTTGACGAGCCAAGCATATACAGATATGGCCTCGGAACACAGAGACCGAAAGGTCGAGCGTGAATCATATAGTAGATATGATCAACATAGTGATGTTCACCAACGAAACTACTCCATCTCACGTGATGATCGGACATGGTTTAGTTGACTTGGATCACGTAATCACTTAGAGGATTAGAGGGATGTCTATCTAAGTGGGAGTTCTTTAAGTAATATGATTAATTGAACCTAAATTTATCATGAACTTAGTACCTGATAGTATCTTGCTTATGTATGTTTGATTGTAGATAGATGGCCCGTGCTGTTGTTCCATTGAATTTTAATGCGTTCCTTGAGAAAGCAAAGTTGAAAGATGATGTTAGCAATTACACAGACTGGGTCCGTAACTTGAGGATTATCCTCATTGCTGCACAGAAGAATTACGTCCTGGAAGCACCGCTGGGTGCCAGGCCTGCTGCTGGAGCAACACCAGATGTTATGAACGTCTGGCAGAGAAAAGCTGATGACTACTCGATAGTTCAATGTGCCATGCTTTACGGCTTAGAACCGGGACTTCAACGACGTTTTGAACGTCATGGGGCATATGAGATGTTCCGGGAGTTGAAGTTAATATTTCAAGCAAATGCCCGGATTGAGAGATATGAAGTCTCCAATAAGTTCTATAGCTGCAAGATGGAGGAGAACAGTTCTGTCAGTGAGCATATACTCAAGATGTCTGGGTATTGTAATCACTTGATTCAACTGGGAGTTAATCTTCCGGATGATAGCGTCATTGACAGAATTCTCCAATCACTTCCACCAAGCTACAAGAGCTTCGTGATGAACTATAATATGCAAGGGATGAATAAGACTATTCCCGAGCTCTTCGCAATGCTAAAAGCTGTGGAGGTAGAAATCAAGAAGGAGCATCAAGTGTTGATGGTCAACAAGACCACTAGTTTCAAGAAAAAGGGCAAAGGGAAAAAGAAGGGGAACTTCAAGAAGAACAGCAAGCAAGTTGCTGCTCAAGAGAAGAAACCCAAGTCTGGACCTAAGCCTGAAACTGAGTGCTTCTACTGCGAGCAGACTGGTCACTGGAAGCAGAACTGCCCCAAATATTTGGCGGATAAGAAGGATGGCAAGGTGAACAAAGGTATATGTGATATACATGTTATTGATGTGTACCTTACTAATGCTCGCAGTAGCACCTGGATATTTGATACTGGTTCTGTTGCTAATATTTGCAACTCGAAACAGGGACTACGGATTAAGCGAAGATTGGCTAAGGACGAGGTGACGATGCGTGTGGGAAACGGTTCCAAAGTCGATGTGATCGCGGTCGGCACGCTACCTCTACATCTACCTTCGGGATTAATATTAGACCTAAATAATTGTTATTTGGTGCCAGCATTAAGCATGAACATTATATCTGGATATTGTTTGATGCGAGACGGTTATTCATTTAAATCAGAGAATAATGGTTGTTCTATTTATATGAGTAATATCTTTTATGGTCATGCACCCTTGAAGAGTGGTCTATTCTTATTGAATCTCGATAGTAGTAACACACATATTCATAATGTTGAAGCCAAAGGATGCAGAGTTGATAATGATAGTGCAACTTATTTGTGGCACTGCCGTTTAGGTCATATCGGTGTAAAGCGCATGAAGAAACTCCATACTGATGGACTTTTGGAACCACTTGATTATGAATCACTTGGTACTTGCGAACCGTGCCTCATGGGCAAGATGACTAAAACGCCGTTCTCCAGTACTATGGAGAGAGCAATAGATTTGTTGTAAATCATACATACAGATGTGTGTGGTCCGATGAATATTGAGGCTCGTGGCGGATATCGTTATTTTCTCACCTTCAAAGATGACTTAAGCAGATATGGGTATATCTACTTAATGAAACATAAGTCTGAAACGTTTGAAAAGTTCAAAGAATTTCAGAGTGAAGTTGAAAATCATCGTAACAAGAAAATAAAGTTTCTACAATCTGATCATGGAGGAGAATATTTGAGTTATGAGTTTGGTGTACATTTGAAACAATGCGCAATAGTTTCGCAACTCACGCCACCCGGAACACCACAGCATAATGGTGTGTCCAAATGTCGTAATCGTACTTTGCTAGATATGGTGCGATCTACGATGTCTCTTACTGATTTACCGCTATCATTTTGGGGTTATGCTTTGGAGACGGCCGCATTCATGTTAAATAGGGCACCATCAAAATCGTTGAGACGACGCCTTATGAACTATGGTTTGGCAAGAAACCAAAGTTGTCGTTTCTGAAAGTTTGGGGCTGCGATGCTTATGTGAAAAAGCTTCAACCTGATAAGCTCAAACCCAAATCGGAGAAATGGGTCTTCATAGGATATCCAAAGGAGACTATTGGATACACCTTCTATCACAGATCCGAAGGCAAGACTTTTGTTGCTAAGTTCGGAAACTTTCTGGAGAAGGAGTTTCTCTCGAAAGAAGTGAGTGGGAGGAAAGTAGAACTTGACGAGGTAACTGTACCTGCTCCCTTATTGGAAAGTAGTGCATCACAGAAAACTGTTTCTGTGACACCTACACCAATTAGTGAGGAAGCTAATGATAATGATCATGAAACTTCAGAACAAGATACTACTGAAACTCGTAGATCAACCAGAGTGATATCCGCGCCAGAGTGGTACGGTAATCCTGTTCTGGAAGTCATGCTACTAGATCATGATGAACCTACAAACTATGAAGAAGCGATGGTGAGCCCAGATTCCGCAAAATGGCTTGAAGCCATGAAATCTGAGATGGGATCCATGTATGAGAACAAAGTGTGGACTTTGGTTGACTTGCCCAATGATCGGCAAGCAATTGAGAATAAATGGATCTTCAAGAAGAAGACTGACGCCGATGGTAATATTACTATCTAGAAAGCTCGACTTGTCGCAAAAGGGTTTCGGCAAGTTCAAGGGATTGACTACGATGAGACCTTCTCACCCGTAGCGATGCTTAAGTCTGTCCGAATCATGTTAGCAATTGCCGCATTTTATGATTATGAAATTTGGCAGATGGATGTCAAAACTGCATTCCTGAATGGATTTCTGGAAGAAGAGTTGTATATGATGCAACCAGAAGGTTTTGTCGATCCAAAGGGAGCTAACAAAGTGTGCAAGCTCCAGCGATCCATTTATGGACTGGTGCAAGCCTCTCGGAGTTGGAATAAACGCTTTGATAGTGTGATCAAAGCATTTGGTTTTATACAGACTTTCGGAGAAGCCTGTATTTACAAGAAAGTGAGTGGGAGCTCTGTAGCATTTCTGATATTATATGTGGATGACATATTACTGACTGGAAATGATATAGAATTTCTGGATAGCATAAAGGGATACTTGAATAAGAGTTTTTCAATGAAAGACCTCGGTGAAGCTGCTTACATATTAGGCATTAAGATCTATAGAGATAGATCAAGACGCTTAATTGGACTTTCACAAAGCACATACCTTGACAAAGTTTTGAAGAAGTTCAAAATGGATCAAGCAAAGAAAGGGTTCTTGCCTGTGTTACAAGGTGTGAAGTTGAGTCAGACTCAATGCTCGACCACTACAGAAGATAGAGAGAAAATGAAAGATGTTCCCTATGCTTCATCCATAGGCTCTATCATGTATGCAATGCTGTGTACCAGACCTGATGTGTGCCTTGCTATAAGTCTAGCAGGAAGGTACCAAAGTAATCCAGGAGTGGATCACTGGACAGCGGTCAAGAACATCCTGAAGTACCTTAAAAGGACTAAGGATATGTTTCTCGTATATGGAGGTGACAAAGAGCTCATCGTAAACGGTTACATTGATGCAAACTTTGACACTGATCCGGACGATTCTAAATCGCAAACCGGATACGTGTTTACATTAAACGGTGGAGCTGTCAGTTGGTGCAGTTCTAAACAAAGCGTCGTGACGGGATCTACATGTGAAGCAGAGTACATAGCTGCTTCGGAAGCAGCAAACGAAGGAGTCTGGATGAAGGAGTTCATATCCAATCTAGGTGTCATACCTAGTGCATCGGTTCCAATGAAAATCTTTTGTGACAATACTGGTGCAATTGCCTTGGCGAAGGAATCCAGATTTCACAAAAGAACCAAGCACATCAAAAGACGCTTCAATTCCATCCGGGATCTAGTCCAGGTGGGAGACATAGAGATTTGCAAGATACATACGGATCTGAATGTAGCAGACCCGTTGACTAAGCCTCTTCCACGAGCAAAACATGATCAGCACCAAGGCTCCATGGGTGTTAGAATCATTACAGTATAATCTAGATTATTGAGTCTAGTGCAAGTGGGAGACTGAAGGAAATATGCCCTAGAGGCAATAATAAAGTTATTATTTATTTCCTTATATCATGATAAAAGTTTATTATTCATGCTAGAATTGTATTAACCGGAAACATAATACATGTGTGAATACATAGACAAACAGAGTGTCACTAGTATGCCTCTACTTGACTAGCTCGTTAATCAAAGATGGTTATGTTTCCTAACCATGGACAAAGAGTTGTCATTTGATTAACGGGATCACATCATTAGTTGAATGATCTGATTGTCATGACCCATTCCATTAGCTTAGCACCCGATCGTTTAGTATGTTGCTATTGCTTTCTTCATGACTTATACATGTTCCTATGACTATGAGATTATGCAACTCCCGTTTGCCGAAGGAACACTTTGTGTGCTACCAAACGTCACAACGTAACTGGGTGATTATAAAGGTGCTCTACAGGTGTCTCCAAAGGTACATGTTGGGTTGGCGTATTTCGAGATTAGGATTTGTCACTCCGATTGTCGGAGAGGTATCTCTGGGCCCTCTCGGTAATGCACATCACTGAAGCCTTGCAAGCATTGCAACTAATGAGTTAGTTGCGGGATGATGTATTACGGAACGAGTAAAGAGACTTGCCGGTAACGAGATTGAACTAGGTATGGGATACCGACGATCGAATCTCGGGCAAGTAACATACCAGTGACAAAGGGAACAACGTATGTTGTTATGTGGTCTGACCGATAAAAGATCTTCGTAGAATATGTAGGAGCCAATATGAGCATCCAGGTTCTGCTATTGGTTGTTGACCGGAGACGTGTCTCGGTCATGTCTACATTGTTCTCGAACCCGTAGGGTCCGCACGCTTAAGGTTACGATGACAGTTATATTATGAGTTTATACATTTTGATGTAACGAAGTTTGTTCGGAGTCCTGGATGTGATCACGGACATGACGAGGAGTCTCGAAATGGTCGAGACATAAAGATTGATATATTGGAAGCCTATGTTTGGATATCGGAAGTGTTCCGGGTGAAATCGGGATTTTACCGGAGTACCGGGAGGTTACCGGAACCCCCCGGGAGGTATATGGGCCTTAGTGGAAGAGAGGAGAGGTGGCCATAGATGGGCCGCGCGCCCCTCCCCCCTTGGTCCGAATAGAACAAGGAGAGGGGGCCGGCCCCCCTTCCTCCTCTCTCTCCTCTTTCCCCCCCTCCGCGAATCCTATTCCAACTAGGAAAGGGGGGAGTCCTACTCCCGGAGGGAGTAGGACTCCTCCTAGCGCACCTCCTCTTGGCCGGCCAGCCCCCCTTTGAGCCTTTATATACGGAGGCAAGGGGCACCCCTAGACACAAAAGTTGATCCACGCGATCATATTCTTAGCCGTGTGCAGTGCCCCCTTCCACCATAGTCCTCGATAATATTGTAGCGGTGCTTAGGCGAAGCCCTGCGACGGTAGAACATCAAGATCGTCACCACGCCGTCGTGCTGACGGAACTCTTCCCCGACACTTTGCTGGATCGGAGTCCGGGGATCGTCATCGAGCTGAACGTGTGCTAGAACTCGGAGGTGCCATAGTTTCGGTGCTTGATCGGTCGGGCCATGGAGACGTACGACTACATCAACCAAGTTAACGCTTCCGTTGTCGATCTACAAGGGTACGTAGATCACACTCTCCCCCTCTCGTTGCTATGCATCACCATGATCTTGCGTGTGCGTAGGAAATTTTTTGAAATTACTACGAAACCCAACACAAGGACACAGTGAATATTTTGAACGAGTTTCAAATGGAACGCACATGAAGAATTTGTGAATAGATTGGGTTGAGTATAGCATAGAGGGGGAAGGGTCCGATCACATTCACTTAGCAGAAAAACCAACTTGAAGAATTAGCAATAAGTGAATGCTGTAGAGGACATAAACTTATATATATATAGTCAATAAAGAAAAACGACAGAAGCAGTGAAGACAATGCAAAGTTGAAGAATATGAATAATTGAGGAATTTCAACTTTTGGTGGTGGCGTGACCCACCGTATAAGAATGATGATTTCAGACACCGCATACAATTACCGTAGGGTTCTGAGAATCAAATTCTTCATTAATTTCTTCACACTAAGAGTGTTGTTCTTCATTGAATTGAAGAAAAACGTTTCTTCATGTGTTGCACATCTAAGTCATCAATTTTGCATAAGTGTTAGGATGAGTGTCCTTTTCAAAGAACATTCGAAGATTCTAGGATATTTAGCTCACACCACAACTTGCTAAATCTCTTCTCATCCAAGGGCTTTGTGAAGATATCGACTAGCTGTTCTTCAGTCTTCACATGCTCAATAGAAATGTCGCCCTTCAACACATGATCACGAAGAAAATGATGACGAATCTGAATGTGCTTTGTTTTCGAGTGCTGAACTGGGTTGTGAGCAATCTTGATGGCACTCTCATTGTCACAGTAGAGAGGCACATTCTTCATGTTGGCGTCGTAGTCCTTGAGAGTTTGCTTCATCCATAGCAATTGGGCACAGCAAGAACCAGCGGCAATATACTCAGCTTCAGCAGTAGATAGTGATACGCAGTTCTGTTTCTTCGAGGACCAACAGACCAAAGATCGTCCGAGGAAATGACATGTACCAGATGTTGACTTGCGGTCCACACGATCACCAGCATAGTCAGAGTCAGAATATCCAATGAGATCAAAAGCCGAGCCCTTGGGGTACCATAATCCAAGTGTTGGTGTGTGAGCTAGATATCGAAGAATATGCTTCACAGCCTTATGGTGTGATTCCTTCGGTGTAGCTTGAAATTGGGCACACATGCAAACACTAAGCATTATATCTGGCCTAGATGCACATAAGTACAATAAAGAACCAATCATGGAGTGGTATACCTTATGATCGAAGTCAATACCATTTTCATCAGTGCACAGATGGCCATTTGTGGGCATAGGAATTTTGACGCCTTTGCAATCTTGAATGCCGAATTTCCTCAGTACATCCTTGAGGTATTTCTCCTGAGATATGAATATGCCATTGCGTTGCTGACGAATTTGAAGACCTAAGAAGAATTTCAACTCTCGCATCATAGACATTTGATATTCTTCACTCATCATATAGGCAAATTCATCACTATAACGTTGGTCAGTACAGCCAAAGATAATATCATCAACATATATTTGGCACACAAACAATTCACCATCATAAGATTTAGTGAAAAGAGTAGGGTCGAGTGAACCGGGTTTGAAGCCTTTTGTCATGAGGAATTCCTTCAAAGTATCATACCACGCCCGTGGGGCCTGCTTGAGGCCATAGAGGGCCTTGTTGAGTCTGAAGACTTTGTCAGGATTCTTTGGATCTTCAAAACCCAGGGGTTGAGCAACATATACTTCTTCCTCAAGCTTACCATTGAGGAATGCACTTTTCACATCCATTTCATATAAAGTGATATCATGATGGTTAGCATAAGCAAGTAATATGCGAATAGCCTCAAGTCTAGCAACAGGTGCAAAAGTTTCATTGAAATCAATTCCTTCAACCTGTGTGTAGCCTTGAGCTACAAGTCGTGCCTTATTCCTCACCACAAGGCCATTTTCATCTTGCTTGTTGCGGTAGATCCACTTTGTGCCGATGATATTGTGCTTGCGAGGATCTGGACATTTGACCAGTTCCCAGACATTGTTGAGCTCGAACTGATGCAATTCTTCTTGCATGGCCTGAATCCACTCAGGCTCCAGAAATGCTTCATCTACCTTAGTGGGCTCTGTAATAGAGACAAAAGCATAGTGCCCACAAAAGTTAGATAAATGTGAAGCTTTTGAGCGTGTGAGAGGACCTGGTGCTTTGATGTCATTGATGATCTTTTCAACTTGCACTTCTTTTGCAATGCGAGGATGAGCTGGTTGCCGTTGAAGAATTTCATCAGCATTCTCTTCAGCACCATTTTCTTCAATATTTTCTTCAGGTGCATTAGCTCGACGTTCTTCATGTTCTGGAATGAATTCTTCAGCAGATTCTTCAGTGGGAATGACATCCTCAGTAGCCTTGAACTTGATAGTTTCCTCAGGTGCTGGTTCATCTATCACAGTAGGTAGGTGATCTCTTTGCGAGCCATTAGTTTCATCGAACCGCACATCTACAATTTCAACAACCTTGTGAAGAACGTTGTTGAAGACTCTGTAGGTGTGCGAGTCCTTTCCGTAACCAAGCATAAAACCTTGATGTGCTTTCAGTGCAAATTTTGAGTTGTGATGAGGATCTCTTATCCAACATTTAGCACCGAAGACTTTCAAATAACTTACATTGGGTTTCTTATCAGTGAGGAGTTCATAGGCAGTCTTCTTGAAGAATTTGTGAAGATATACTCTGTTGATGATGTGGCACGCAGTATCAATTGCCTCAGTCCAGAACCGACGAGGCGTTTTGTATTCATCAAGCATAGTGCGAGCCATCTCAGTAAGAGTCTTGTTCTTGCGCTCCACGACGCCGTTCTGCTGAGGAGTATAAGGAGCAGATAACTCATGAGTAATACCAAGTTCATCAAGATAGTCATCGAGACCAGAATTCTTGAACTCAGTGCCATTGTCACTTCTGATGTGCTTGATCTTCACACCAACGTTGGTTGAAGCCCTCGAGGAAAATCGTTTGAAGACTTCCTGCACTTCATGTTTGTAAGTAACAAGGTGTACCCATGTGTAGCGAGAATAATCATCAACAATAACAAAGCCATATTGAGATGCTTCATTTGAAATAGCAGAATAATGATTAGGACCAAAGAGATCCATGTGAAGCAATTCAAATGGGCGAGTGGTGGTCATGATAGTCTTTGCTGGATGCTTGGCCTTCGTCATCTTTCTAGCTTCACAGGCTCCGCATAGGTGATCCTTGAGGAATTTGACATTGTCGATGTCAATGACATGCTTATTCTTCGCAAGCGTGTGCAAATTCATCATGCCTGCATGACCAAGTCGTCGATGCCAGAGCCAGCCTTCTGAAGCTTTTGCAAGTAAGCACACGGCTGGTTGTGGTCCTGTAGAGAAATCAACAATATACAGGTCTCCTCTCCTAAAGCCTTCGAAGACTTTGGAATTTTCAGCTTCCATAACCACAACAAAATGGTACTTGCCAAAGACAACAACCATATCAAGATCACAAAGCATTGAGACAGACATAAGGTTGTATCCTAAGGACTCAACAAGCATGACTTTGTCCATGTGTCGATCCTTTGTGATTGCAACCTTACCTAGACCCAATACCTGACTTTTGCCTTTGTCAGCAAAGATGATATGCTTTAGATGCGACGGAGATAATGGAGCATCCATCAATAGATTCTTGTCACCAGTCATGTGATTTGTACATCCACTATCAAGGACCCACTCAGTGGCTTTGGGTTGATCATCCTGCAGATGAATTAGTGCAACTTACAAACTCATATACTTCATCAGTGAAGAATATGACATTAATTCATCAGATCAATTTCATCAAGCAACAGAACAGATAAAGCAGTGTGAGGACGTGAGAAATGAAAGTTCATTTCTTCATGATTAGCCTGCGTCCTATCAAGCATACTCAGGTCTCCAGCAAATTCTTCAGACGATTACGTACGTCTGGAGACCTGACCCTGTAGAAGAGATTAGTTCTTTTTCTTCACCACCCACATCTGAAGGGGTGGCAAAGAGTTCATCATTCTGCGAGCTCCATACGAGAAGGATGGCATAGAAGCCAGTCCATTTCGTTTCACATAAGAGGGGTTAGAATAAGCATAAGAATATGCAGAGAAATTCTTTAAGGACTTATGGACATAATAATTTGAAGAATAATGCACATATACATAATCCTTAGATCTTCCCCGCAAAATAGATGAGTTAGCACGATGATGTTCATATGAGGACTTTGATCCTTTTGAGGAATTTGATCCATGTGAGGAGTTTAGTCCGTATGAGGACTTGGATCCATATGAAGAATTTGGTCCATATGAAGAATTTGATCTGGGGTTCCTATTCTTCACAGGCAGCGTCATGATGACATTCACCTGAAGATTTTCAAGGCATCTTTTGGGAACCCAGATTTTCTTCATAGGGGAGCCGTTCCTGCAGTTAGTGCCAACATATCTAGCAAATACTTCACCATTCAGATTTTTGAATAGTTTATAGTTAGAGTCAAATGACTCGTCATCAGAACGAGGAGATTCACATGCCAATCCAGATGAGTTAGATGGATCAACTGGAGGTCCCTTTGCAGCAACCCATGTAGTTTTGGGGTACTGCTCAGGCTTCCAATATGTACCATCAGCATTGAGTTTCCTCTCAAAGGAAATACCCTCTTTCCTAGGGTTCCTATTGAGGATCTGCTTCTGAAGCACATCACAAAGAGCCTGATGCCCTTTGAGGCTTTTGTACATGCCTGTTGTGTACAATTCCTTGAGCCCTGCATCATCAGTGATACTAGCAATGTCCTCAGATGAGGAATTAGTGATAGCAGAGGCATGTGAAGAATTTGAAACATTAGCAGCATTTGAACATTCAGGTGAAGAATTAGCAGTTTCACGTTCAATGCATTTCAAACATGGAGTAACAAATTCTTCCCGAGAAGCGCTGATATGTTGAGCAAGTAATGAATCGCGCTCCTTCTGAAGATCTTCATAACTCACTCTTAGCTTTTCAAAATCTTGCTTTCTTTGAAGAAATTCATAAGAAAGCTTCTCATGATCGGATAAGAGAGTGTTATGATGATTTTGAAGATTGTCAAACCTAGTCTAAAATCTCTGAAGGTTTTCAGTCAAGGCTTTCGTTCGATCCATTTCTTCACCCAACATATCATCACTTTTATCTAGCATGTTTTGAACCTTTTCTAAAGCCCTTTGTTGTTTTACAACAATCTTAGCAAGTTTAGAATAGCTGGGCTTAAGGTCTTCATCAGATTCATTCTCACTTGATTCAGATGAGGTATATTTGAGTACCTTGGCACCCTTTGCCATGAAGCAATAGGTGGGAGTGTAGTCATCATCCCCTTCATCATCTTTGTTGGTGAGGTCATTTTCTTCAGTGTTGAAGATAGACTTGCTGACAAATGTAGTAGCGAGAGCTAGGCTCGCCACTCCGGATTCGGACTCCTCAGATGACTCCTCTTCCTCATTTTCTTTAAATTCAGCCTCAGAGTCCATTTCCTTGCCAATGAATGCCCTGGACTTCTTGGAGCTGATCTTCTTGTGATATGAAGGCCTTGAGGATTTTGATGATGAGGATTTTGTGGATTTCTTCTTTTTCTTTGCATCATCAGAACTGTAATCCTTGTATTTCTTCTTCTTTGATTCCTTTTCCCATTGAGGACAATCTTGAATGTAATGTACATGCTTCTTGCATTTGTGGCAGAGCCTCCTCTTGTAGTCACTGGATGAGGAATCACTGCTCCTTGAGGGTCTTCCAAGGCGACCATGTCTTGAGAACTTTTGGAACTTCTTCACAAGCAGAGCCAGATCATGGCTTAGTTCTTCAGAATCACCAAGGCTGCTACCAGAGTCTTCATCTTCGGACTCAGATACTGCCTTGGCCTTCAGTGCACGTATTCTGCCATAGCTTGAACCATAGAGATCTCTCTTTTCAGCAAGTTGGAACTCATGAGTATTTAGCCTTTCGAGAATATCAGCGGGATCAAGTGACTTGTAATCAGCACGTTCTTGTATCATCAATGCCAGAGTGTCAAATGAGGAATCACGCGATCTCAGCAATTTCTTCACCACCTCATGGTCGGTGATGTCAGTGGCACCAAGTGCTTGAAGCTCATTTGAGATGTCGGTGAGGCGATCGAAGGTTTGTTGAACATTTTCATTGTCGAGTCTTTTGAAGCGGTTGAAGAGATTGTGAAGAACATCAACTCGAGAGTCACGCTGAGTTGAGACTCCTTCATTCACTTTGGACAACCTGTCCTAGATAAGCTTCGCTGTCTCCAAAGCACTCACTCTGCCATACTGTCCTTTGCTCAGATGGCCACATATGATATTCTTCGCTTGAGAGTCGAGTTGCTTGAATCTCTTCACATCAGCAGCATTCAGAGAAGGTGTGACTGAGGGAACACCATTTTCCACAACATACCAGAGATCGTTATCAATTGCTTTAAGATGCATTCGCATCTTATTCTTCTAGTAGGGGTAGTCCGTCCCATCGAAGGTAGGACACCCAACAGAGACCTTGATCATACCTGCGGTCGACATAACTAAAATCCAGGTGGTTAAACCAAAATCACACAGAACAAGGGAGTACCTTGCTCTGATACCAATTGAAAGTGCGTTATATCGACTAGAGGGGGTTGAATAGGCGATTTTTATGAAATTCTTCACTGAGGAATTTGCCGGTGAGGAAATTCCTTAGCGAAGAACTACTAGCAGCGGAATGAGTACTCAAAAGTAAACATAACAGAATACAAGCATAGTCATCATGATGAAATGAAGACAGGCATAGAGTACAGAAGCGTAAGCACGGGATAATACAGGATGAAGACAAACAGACTGAAGAAATTGAACTGAGAAAATTGAGAAAGTCTTCAGTTAAAGTCTTCAAACACAGATATGAACCAGCACACAACACAACTATGAGGAAATGGAAGAGTTGAGGAAATAGAACCAGTAAGCTTGGTGAAGACAATGATTTGGAAAACCAGTTCCAACCGTTGTCTCAGTTGTACGTATGGTTGGAGCGGCTGAGTATTTAAACTCGAGGACACACAGTCCCGGACACCCAGTCCTGAACACGCAGCTCAGGACACCCAGTCCTCACCGTATTCTCCTTGAACTAAGGTCACACAGACCTCGTCCAATCACTCGTGGTAAGTCTTCAGGCGACTTCCAAACCTTCACAAACTCGGTCACTCGGCGATCCACAATTCCTCTTGGATGCTCTAGACCATAACGCCTAACCGTCTGGAAGAAGCATAGTCTTCAAAGGTAACAAGCGTCGGATCCACGCAGGATCAATCTCTTCAGTGATGCTCAATCACTTGGGGTTTGTAGGTGTTTGGGTTTTGGGTTTTTCCTCACTTGATGATTTTCGCTCAAAATCCTCAGAGGATGGATTGCTCTCAAAAGACAAGTGTCAGTTTCTCTCAGAGCAGCCAACCAACTAGTGGTTGTAGGGGGCGGCTATTTATAGCCTAGGGAGCAGCCTGACATGATAAGACATAAATGCCCTTCAATGATATGACCGTTAGGTGGATAGATATTTTGGGATAGCTGGCACATAGCACAACAACGGTCGGAATTTTGAGTAGCAAAATCCTCAGGGCTATCATGTTCCTCACTATGTAGGCAATCCGCACTGGCGAATTCCTAACTCCTCAGTCAGGACAAATTCCTCAGAGACCAAAAGAACTTCGTCTCTGTCACTGAAGAAATTGACTGAACTGTATGAGATTTCCAATGGCTTCACTCGAAGGGATTGGTAGGTGTAGGATTTTGAGTTGAGCATCACATGGAAATTTTTCCTTAGTATTTTCTCGACCCCCTTTAACAGTATGGTGTTTCCTATGACTCAAGAAAGAGAAAATGAAACTACGAAAACAAAAAGTCTTCACGCTTCATGTTCCTCGAACGAATACCAAGTCTTCAAGGTCACACCAATTTCTTCACTTTCAAAGTATTCAAAAAGTCTTCAGTGATTCAAAGTCTTCAGTCGAAGAACTTCATTTTTAGGGGTCGACTTTCTCTGTAAATATCAAACTCCTCATAGGCTTATAGACCTGTGTACACTCACAAACGCATTAGTCCCTTAACCTATAAGTCTTCAATACACCAAAATCACTAAGGGGCACTAGATGCACTTACAGTTTCTCTGCAATGCGCCTGAACAAATCGGTGCTCATCCTAAACCGGCGACAAAAGTACGACTCGGGGTATGTGGGATTCTTCGCAAAATAGTGCCTGATCAATCTGTTGTGGGCATTGATTCTATCCCTCCAATTTTTTTGCCGTCCCATAACCGAACCACCGTGCTTCGGTTTTTTATTGATGTGCATAGCTAGGGTCATTACAAGATCCTCCTCCTCTTCCATATCAAATTCTTCTTCCGAAAAATCATACAATGAACTCATCTACAATGTTAAACTAGGCTATAAAAACGACAAACAACATGCACCAAATTCATATAAAAATGTGAAGTCGAAGCAATACATACTTTGCGGGCATTTTGTCGAACACCTTGCGGGCGCCGAGCGGCAGTGGGCGGCCGGCCGCTGTTCGTCGGAGGACTGCCACATGCGACGGGCGGCGGTGACTAGAGGGAGACGAGGGAAGCCACGGCGGCGAGGGGATAGGCCGGGGAAGCGCCGGAACGGTCGCCGGAAGAAATGGGGCAGCGCGGACGGCGGCGGCGCCAGCGGCTGGATGGGGTAGGTGGAGTTGCGAGCGAGCGCTCAAGAGTCCAGCGCGCAGGAGCGGCGTAGCAAATAAGCGGCGCGCGATGACGTTTCGGCTGGCGCGCTGAACTGGATATGCCGCGCACGCGGTTTTTGCGCTTCCGCTGGAGCGCGGAGCGGTAGCGCGTGCAAAAAACACTAATTTTTCAGCGCGGCGCTTATATAGCGCGGTTATCGGAGATGCTCTTAAATTGTATGTGTGTGAGAGAGAAAGAGCACACGCACAGTCACTGAAGCTTAAACTGTTTTTGAATCATTTAATAGGCATTGCCGCTGGTCCGCCTCGTCTCTGGTGGCCTTAGGGCCATGGGAGCAAAGTGGATCCCAGGCCTTGCCGATGGGAGGGCGTCATTTTTATTTCAGTTTTGCTAAAGCACATCTAGATGTGCCATAAGTATTGCACATCTAAGTCATATGTCATTGATCTTACGTTGAGATTCGTGTGGGTATTTCCTTTTTTTTATTTTTCTCTTTATGCTTGATGCACTCACTTAGATGTGCAATAACTAGAGCACATCTAGATCTTCCCTAGACACGCCCTTTTTATTTCTTTCTTTGAGTTTTTCTAGGGTTTGTGTCCTATTCAGGAAGGTGAGACGACGGCGGCTCTCTCAAGATGTAATAAGGTTCTTCCCGTCTAGCCTCTATTTCGACGGTGCGTCTAGCATCGTCGGTGGGCGTGTGGAGATGTGTCTTTGACGGGTCTGTCTTTGGTGGATTTGCTCGGATCTGGTCGTCATTCGTCTACGTTCGAGTGTTTTCAGATTGGATCCTTTTGATCTACAGTACTCTTCTTCGGCGGTGGTTGCTGTTCTGTTGCGTTGGTCCTATGGGGGCCTTAGAACGACGATTTTCCGACTGTCTACAACAACAAGTTTTGTCCAACTCCGACGAGGAAGGGGCGATGAAAGCGGCGCTTGCTTGTAGTCGTTGCTAGGTTTCTACGGATCTGTATATAAATATTATTATTTTTAGTGTTTTTTGTATTATCATAATTGTACATGAATAGATGGAAAGTTTTCTTGACAAAAAGAAACTTCTCCTTATATTTTTTTGTAGATTCACTTTTATGTAGAACTAGTTTAATGCCCGTGCGTTGTTATGGGAGAAAAAAACGTAGCGACCGAATAATTGTCCCAGTTCAGAAATTTGTTGATATGATGGTATGTGGTTGCCACCGACAAACTGGTTTTCTTCGCAACCATCGTCTCATTGCAAGAAGACAAAGCAATATCTAATCTTCTCCCCCGTCCCTCCTTACCTTCATTTTTTATCTTGTACTTCTATGAATATACAATATTTATTGATTCAAAAGAATATTTTGTTTTGTATTTCTGATTTGCGAACAACGAATGATGTACTCAGTGCAAAATAAATTGTCCCACCTTATTTTCCGACCACAAAAAGATAAGACTTGAAACTAATACAAACACTTTTTTTGATAAAGGGCGACTTTATTATCTCAAAATGTAGCATCAAGCGGATACGAAGCATTATGAGTAACACCCGGCCTCTGCATAACTAAGATGCACACAGCCAAATCCAGAAGTCTGAAAAAAATTCATGAAATAAAAATCGACAAATCGGCAACAGTAGAGTCCTTTAGACCAACACTATGCCTATGTCGAAGAAGGTGGTGGATCGATCCATAGGTTATGCTGCCACCCATGTTAGGAAAAAACCTTCGTAGTCACCTACTCCAATCGCGTACACACCACCACGAACAGCGGTTGGTACTCCGGCCGTTGTAGCATAGACCACATACGTAGCGAGTGCGTACATCGGAAAATAACCTGTAGAGGAGAATACAGACACTTGATTAACTGAAATGTCCCTTCCCCCCTATGTTTTAAACTTTTTCCTAAGAAATTCTAAAAAAAAATTCTTCCTAAGAAAAATTGTCTGTACATATTATTGGGAAAACCCACCATGTCACCTCGTTGCACCTCTTCACACACTACGTTTACCATTCTCCCATGGCCTCTCAACCAAGTCCACCTCTGACCATGACAACAAACTACTGATATCATAATTTAAATAGTTGTTCAAAAGCAAGCAACAATTAAAACCCATAATTCGACTGTACATTTTACATGGTAAATAAAAATCATTTTAGGTAAATTTTATTATAATATGTGGCATTGGTCAATACAAACATGTATAAGGGAGGGAGACAACTACAACTTGCTTGTATTGTGTCCCGAAACGCCACATCATCAACCCAATTGTTGATAGTGTATGTGAGGCATCTCTTCTTCTCACCATCAAATGTGTCATGTTTAAACACCAATTATGATGGTCCAAGTCCTTTGCACGGAGACACATATTTGGAGCTCCTGAACGGGGAAGATGTTGCTTTGGACGCCTTGGGCTCATCATGGTCTCCTTGCCCTAGAGCAAACATATGTAGTGCACTGTAAAAGAAAAATCACAAGATGTATATTGGTAATATCCAATACATAAGTCAAACTTTCAATTCCTCTCATAGCATAAAGATGCAAACAAGATATGTGTATCACTTGAGAATATATCTTAGCAACACATGCATCAATTGCACTTCTTTGCTAAAAAACACTGTCATGGTAAAAAAAACTCTTGTCGCACCCTTGAGTAATTGTGACAGAGGAGATAAGTAGTAGATATGAAACACGAACGAAAGATTGAGGATAGTCTTGCATCACCAGTCAACATAAGTTTATTCAGAGGAAATGATTAGTAAACCTATTTTGTCTATACTTTCAGCCTGAAATCTAGAGGGAGCATTATCAGCACTTCAATATTTATATATGTGGCTTCCTGATCACTGTTTTTCATTCCTATAAAATGAATCTAAAGATAAGTACTAGGAAAAATAATTTAACCAACTAAACTTCTCTTTTAGGGAATAACTAACTAAACTTTGAAATCATGATAGCACTGTAAATATCAATTACTGATATGCAAGAAATTGATAATAGCCAACTAATATTGCCCTCTATAATGACCCCTCGCATAAAATTTGTACAAAGTCAATGAAGGCTTATAATATTCATTGATCCCTTTTGTCCTTTAGGTCAAACTGAAATAATACTGGACCTTAAGAGAACAATATTAGTTTATTGAGCTTTCATGTAGGATTTCACCAATGACGTGCTACCGAGAAATAGTGAATATGACAATAATGAAACTGAAATTTTGCTGGTGACCACATGCATTATGTAGCAGATCAAATAATTGTAAACCTGAAGCGAAAAGAACGGGGAATATAAATGTATTCTTTAAGAAAAACAACTCCACACACACTCCTTTATTTCGATCCTTGAGACTGTATTTCTGCGTTACTGGCATTCAAAATACAGTAGTCCAAAATCCATCTCCTTTGTTATACCTGTAAGAACTGAAAAAATCATGAGATATTAAACATTTAGCTTGCAAACCAAAGCGGAAAGAGAAACGGCAGCATTGTTTAGGCAACTATTAAGAAGTCAGGCACCAATTAATTCAAATAAGACATCAAGGAAGTAATCAATATCACTTCATGGGTTTCACTGTGTGTCACCCCTCACTACCGGACTCGCGGTCTATGCCTACGGCCACGGGCCGTCGGCATAGGCCCCTAAGCCGTCGGCATAGATCTATGCCTACGGTTGCCGTCGGCATAGGCCCGTCGGCGTAGATGTCGTCAGCGTAGTCTTGTCAGACCGTCGGCATAGTATAGCCGTCGGCATAGGGGCCTATGCCGACGGCCTGACGTCAGCCGTCGGCATAGTATAGCCGTCGGCAGTGTTTTTCGTCTGACGGCAACGGACGGCGCTGTCAAAAGTGCTGACGAATCACGCAATGCCACGTCGCAGAGATATGCCGACGGCAAAGCCGTCGGCATACCTCTGCCATGTGGCAACCCGTGGTACTCCTGGTGGCAGGGCTATGCCTACAGCAAAGCCATAGGCATAGATGAATCTATGCCGACGGCTTTGCCGTAGGCATATCTCTGCCACGTGTCATCTCCTGGTTCCTCCTGGCAGCAGGGCTATGCCTACGGCAAAGCCGTCGGCATAGATTTTCAGCTATGCCTACGGCTTTGCTGTAGGCATAGATGTGCCACGTGGCGAGCCCTGGTAACTCCTGGGCGTATATATGCCGACGGCTTTGCCGTAGGCATATTTTTTCCCTGTTTTCTCTTTTCCAATTCATTTGACAGCATTTCAAAACAGAACAATATGAAATTATGCAGAAATATGACAATTCATCATGTAAACATACTCAAGTTCATCTAAACATACTCAAGTTCACCATCATCATCTAAACATACTCAAGTTCATCACATCATCTAAAGATCATCACCGACAGAAGTTCATGAACATAAAAGTAGTGCAAGACATGAAACATCATAAAAGTAGGAATATGAAAGGCATGGCACGATGGCCACATGCACAGAATCATCAAGCAAGACCACCTCCGCCAAAACGACCACCTCCGCCAAAACCACCACCATCTCCGCCAAAACCACCACCTCCTCCGCCAAAACCACCACCACCTCCGCCAAAACAGCCATCGCGACCACGTGAGTTCTTTAGACCAACACTCCGCCAAAACCGCCATCGCGATCATCACCGTAGGCATACTTATTTATTTATTTTTATTACCCACGTCACTGATCCGCGTAACGCCTACCGTATGGCCGCAGCTATGCCGTCGGCATAGTTTTATTTTCCTTTTTTATTTTATATAATTTTTTTAATGTTTTCTTATAGTTATATATTTATTCTTTTTTATTTTATATAGATTTTTAAATTTTTTTATAGTTATAATTTTCCTTTTTTATGTATTATTATTTCATATAGATTTTTTATTTTTTTTAAACCGCTCAGCCCTCTCCTCTCCCGGAACCACACAGAGGGGAGGGGAGGGGAGGCGCCGAATTCGAGCAGCTTCGTCCGCCAAGGCCGTGGCCTGGTCGCGGGTATGGGAGCGCCATGGCCGCCCTCGATCGCGTGCTCGATCTGGAGCTTAGTTCGTCAGGTGAGTGAAGGGGGAGGGGGTCATCGATAGAGGGACACCTGGGAGCAACATCGGGGCCAAACCCACTGCTACATATCCACACCGTGTAGACCCGACACGTCCGTTTCCCCCCTCCCGGTGCCGGCGGCGGCGCCGTCCGTTAGGGGGGGGCACACCCCGAAGATGCGTGCCGCCTCTTCGGACATGCCACAACACCACCCTGCTTGTATGAGGACCCGGTTCGACACTCCGGTGGCATTGCTACCCCCTAGGGACCCCGTCCCGCCTAACCCTGGAGCGGTTGACCACGAGATCTAGCCCTTTGACTTCCTACGGACGGGCTTTGACTAGTGGACCTCTCCACCCGATTGTGTCAGGTTAGCCCAGAGGGACACCTGGGAGCAACATCCGGGCGAAACCCACAGCTACATCCAGTCTGTGTAGACCCGACGCGTCCGTTTCCCCCCTCCCGGTGCCGGCGGCGGCGCCGTCAATGAGGGGTGCCACACCCCGAGACGCGTGCCGCCTCTTCGGACATGCCACAACACCACCCCGCATGTATGAGGGGCCGGTACGATGCTCCGGTGGCATTGCTACCCCCCAGGGCCCCCGTCCCGACTAACCCAGGAGCGGTTGATCACGAGATCTAGCCCTTTGACTTCCCACGGACGGGCTCTGACCAGTGGACCTCTCCACCCGGTTGTGTCAGGTCTACCCATAGGGACACCCAAGAGAAACATCCGGGCCAAACCCACAGCTACATCCACTCCGTGTAGACCTGACGCGTCCGTTTCCCCCCCTCCAGGTGCCGGCAGCGGCGCTGTCCGTGATGGGGGGCACACCCCGGAGATGCGTTTCGCCTCTTCGGACATACCACAACACCACCCCGCATGTATGAGGGCCCGGTACGACGCTCCGGTGGCATTGCTACCCCCCAGGGCCCCCGTTCCGCCTAACCCTGGAGCGGTTGACCACGGGATCTAGCCCTTTGACTTTGCACGGACGGGCTTTGACCAGTGGACCTCTCCACTCAGTTGTGTCGGGTCGGCCCAGAGGGACACCGGGGAGCAACATCTGGGCCAAACCCACAGCTAAATCCACTCCGTGTAGACCCGATGCGGTAGTTTCCCCCCTCCAGGTGCCGGCGGCGGCGCCGTCCATGAGGGGGGCCACGCACCGGAGACGCGTGCGGCCTCTTCGGACATGCCACAACACCACCCCACATGTATGAGGCGCGGTACGACGCTCCGGTGGCATTGCTACCCTCCCAGGGGCCCCGTCCCGCCTAACCCTGTAGCGTTTGACCACGGGATCTTGCCCTTTGACTTTGCACGGACGGGCTTTGACCAGTGGACCTCCCCACCCGGTTGTGTTAGGTCAGCCCATAGGAACACTTTGGAGCAACATCCGGGCCAGACCCACAGCAAGATCCCCTCCGTGTAGACCCGACGTGTCCGTTTCCCCCCCTCCAGGTGCCGGCGGCGGCGCCGTCCGTGAGGGGGGCCACGCCCCGGAGACGTGTGCCGCCTCTTCAGACATGCCATCACACCACCCCGCATGTATGAGGGCCCAGTGAGACGCTCCGGTGGCATTGCTACCCGCCAGGGCCCCCGTCTCGCCTAACCCTATAGTGTTTGACCATGGGATCTAGCCCTTTGACTTTGCACGGACGGGCTTTGACCAGCGGACCTCCCCACCCGGTTGTGTTTGGTCAGCCCATAGGTACACTTTGGAGCAACATCCGGGCCAGACCCACAACAAGATCCCCTCCGTGTAGACCCGACACGTCCGTTTCCCCCCTCCAGGTGCCGGCAGCGGCGCCGTCCGTGAGGGGGGGCACACCCCGGAGACGTGTGCCGCCTCTTCGGACATGCCACCACACCACCCCGCATGTATGAGGGCTCGGTGCGATGCTCCGGTGGCATTGCTACCCCCAGGTCCCCCATCCCGCCTAACCCTGTAGCGTTTGACCACGGGATCTAGCCCTTTGACTTTACACGGACGGGCTTTGACCAGTGGACCTCCCCACCCGGCTGTGTTAGGTCAGCCCATAGGAACACTTTGGAGCAACATCCGGGCCAGACCCATAATAAGATCCCCTCCGTGTAGATCCGACGCATCCGTGAGGGGGGGCACACCCCGGAGACGTGTGCCGCCTCTTCGGACATGCCAGCACACCACCCCGCATGTATGAGGGGCCGGTGCGATGCTCCAGTGGCATTGCTACCCCCCAGGGCCCCGTCCCGCCTAACCCTGGAGCGGTTGACCATGAGATCTAGCCCTTCGACTTCCCACAGACGTGCTTTGACCAGTGGGCCTCTCCACCCGGTTGTGTCAGGTCAGCACAGAGGGACACCTGGGAGCAACATTCGGGGCCAAACCGACAGCTACATCCCCTCCGTGTAGACCCGATGCGTCCGTTTCCTATTGGAAACATGCCCTAGAGGCAATAATAAAAGCATTATTATTATATTTCCTTGTTCATGATAATTGTCTTTATTCATGCTATAATTGTATTATCCGGAAATCGTAATACATGTGTGAATAATAGACACCAACATGTCCCTAGTAAGCCTCTAGTTGACTAGCTCGTTGATCAACAGATAGTCATGGTTTCCTGACTATGGACATTGGATGTCATTGATAACGAGATCACATCATTAGGAGAATGATGTGATGGACAAGACCCAATCCTAAACATAGCATAAGATCGTATAGTTCGTTTGCTAGTGTTTTCCAATGTCAAGTATCTTTTCCTTAGACCATGAGATCGTGTAACTCCCGGATACCGTAGGAGTGCTTTGGGTATACCAAACGTCACAACGTAACTGGGTGACTATAAAGGTATACTACGGGTATCTCCGAAAGTGTCTATTGGGTTGACACGGATCAAGACTGGGATTTGTCACTCCGTATGACGGAGAGGTATCACTGGGCCCACTCGGTAATGCATCATCATAATGAGCTCAAAGTGACCAAGTGTCTGGTCACGGGATCATGCATTACGGTACGAGTAAAGTGACTTGCCGGTAACGAGATTGAACGAGGTATTGGGTTACCGACCATCGAATCTCGGGCAAGTAACATACCGATTGACAAAGGGAATTGTATACGGGGTTGCTTGAATCCTCGACATCGTGGTTCATCCGATGAGATCATCGAGGAACATGTGGTAGCCAACATGGGTATCCAGATCCCGCTGTTGGTTATTGACCGGAGATTCGTCTCGGTCATGTCTACATGTCTCCCGAACCCGTAGGGTCTACACACTTAAGGTTCGGTGACGCTAGGGTTGTAGGGATATGTATATGCAGTAACCCGAATGTTGTTTGGAGTCCCGGATGAGATCCCGGACGTCACGAGGAGTTCCGGAATGGTCCGGAGGTAAAGAATTATATATAGGAAGTGCTATTTCGGGCATCGGGACAAGTTTCGGGGTCACCGGTATTGTACCGGGACCACCGGAAGGGTCCCGGGGGTCCACCGGGTGGGTCCACCTGCCCCGGGGGCCACATGGGCTGTAGGGGGGTGCGCCTTGGCCTACATGGGCCAAGGGCACCAGCCCCAAGGGGCCCATGCGCCTAGGGTTTCCAAAGGGGAAGAGTCCCACAAGTGGAAGGCACCCCTAGGTGCCTTGGGGGGGAGGGAAACGTCCCTTGGCCGCCGCCCCCTAGGAGATTGGATCTCCTAGGGCCGGCGCCCCCCCCTAGGCCCTCCTATATATAGTGGGGGAAGGAGGGCTTTTTCACCCATGCCTTTGGTTGCCTCCTTCTCCCTCTCCAACACCTCCTCCTCCTCCATAGCGCTTGGCGAAGCCCTGACGGAGTACTGCAGCTCCATCACCACCACGCCGTCGTGCTGCTGCTGGAGCCATCTTCCTCAACCTCTCCTTCCCTCTTGCTGGATCAAGAAGAAGGAGACGTTACGCTGACCGTACGTGTGTTGAACGCGGAGGTGCCGTCCGTTCGGTGCTAGGATCTCCGGTGATTTGGATCACGTCGTGTTCGACTACCTCATCCCCGTTCTTTGAACGCTTCCGCTCGCGATCTACAAAGGTATGTAGATGCATCCGATCACTCGTTGCTAGATGAACTCATAGATGGATCTTGGTGAAACCGTAGGAAATTTCTTGTTTTCTGCAACGTTCCCCAACATTTCCCCCCTCCAGGTGCCGGCGGCGGCGCCGTCCGTTAAGGGGACCACGCCCCAGAGATGTGTGCCGCCTCTTCGGACATGCCACAACACCATCCGGTTGTGGTAGGTCATCCGATATATATAAACACTTGGAGCAAAGTCCCCTTCGTATAGACCCGATGCGGCTGTTCCCCATTCCAGTTGCCGGCTGGCGGCGACACCGTTCGTGAGGGGGGTCACACCGCTCTGTACAGAACCGAAAAATAATGTATGTATGCTTATTAACACATACGGTATGTAAGTTAGTTAAACAATAATAATAAAGAAAACAGTGAAGAAAAAGAAAAAAACTATATGTATGCTTATTAACACATATTATATGCTTATTAACATACTATATGCTTATTAACACATACTATATGTATGCTTATTAACACAATCTATATGTATGCTTATTAACACATACTGTATGCTTAATAATGATAATAATACTATATGGAAAAAAAGAAAAAAAAACTATAGCCGTCGGCATAGCTGCGGCCAGGGCAGATGGACAGCGTCGCGGATCGATGACGTGTTAGGTATGCCGACGGTTGCCGTCGGCATAGGTCCTGGTCGGTGCGCTCTGGATCGGTGACGTGTCACCCGTATCTATGCCGACGGCCGCCCGTCACGGCCATCGGCATAGATTTGACGTCGTTAGCCGGCCGTGATGCCCGTTGTCGGCGGGCCCGCATCTATGCCGACGGCCTATATATGCCGACGGCAGCGGTAGGCGTAGTCTTGGATAAGCCAACGGCTGTTGTGTGCCGACGGCTGCTGTCGGCGTAGACGTGGATAGCCCGACGGCCATTGTACGCCGACGGCCAGGAGCTAGCTGTCGGCATAGCTCGGACTAGGCCGACGGTAGCCGTCGGCATATATTTGGCTGTCGGCTTAGTGCCCTGTTCCAGTAGTGCCTATTTGATGTACTTTATGTAAATGGTCAGAACAAAAGCAATTGGAGCAACAACCACTATCAATAGTGAAATGATGAGAAGAACATAATAAAGTGATAATTCACTATTCCAATAATAGAAAATGACAAAGAACACAAAAAAGAACAGGAGAGGAAATTCAGTGAACTGATTACCTCGGTTGTGCCATGCATGATTTCCTTTAAAGAAGTCACATGAATTTGTTTTAAAGTACAACATTTAATGAAAAGAAGCATAATCCACAATACCACATTCTCCAGAAAAAACAAACTCTGCACAATACCACATTCTCTGAAAAATAGAGAACACAAAGTCGAAACTGAGAGGGGGAGAGATGGCATGCTCATAAGTTATTACCTTCTAGCTACGATGAATGGAGCAGCACATCCGGAGGAGATCAGAGCGTAGGAGGGGGAGTTGGCTGCAGGTAGGATGATGACGTCAGAGAGAAGATCAGGGCGGAGGTGTAGGTCAAGGTTGTGCCCGCTCAGGTGCTGACCTCGAACTTCACGACGCGTGGCGGTGTGACGTTGGGCTTCTTGAGGTCCTGCTCGTCCTGAAAGAAACATGACAAAATAAACAACAAAGACTATATTTTCTTATTCAACATGATCAGCATGGATTATCAGCAAGAAACAAGGGACCCTTGTAGGCGAGCTTCTGTTAGCAACAAGTAACACACCACGCAGGTCGCTTCCCACCTCATCTTCTTGCTCAGATTCATCTTCCTTCCATAGCACCACCAATTAGAAAAAGCCCGACAGAGGAATAGAGGGAGGGAGATACAAATCGAGTGAACTGCCTTTTCCACTTGTTGTAGCATTTTCCTAGCGTCTGTGGCCTCTGCTCGTAACCTCGTCCGCAGCCACAGCACCAAGTCGCTTGTCGCCCTCACAGATCTTGGACCGTGCCCCCACTGTCTTTCCTGGATTGGGGACAGGAGGCAAGGCCAATGGGGATGTCGAGGCCGGGCGCCCTCACCGATCGACATTGCACCATAACCTCTAGTGCAAGAATTCTACAACAGTTAATGTATGCAAATGAGTTCATTTGTAAAGTTAAGTTGTTGGAGGCATCAGTAAAAGATATATTGGTAACAATGAATTGCTTTTTAAGTAGCACAAGTGAAATATTGGTAGGCATCAAAAATCCCATGAATATATAGCCATACAACCTAAACCAGTGAAAACCATTGACCTGTAGCAAATCAATATGGAGAAGAGGCCAAAAGGTGAAGATAGGTTTTAAACTGTAGAATCAACTTCCAATGTAAGCAATGAAGGAAAAAATACGGACCGGTTGTCATTGCATGTGTGTGATGATACATGCCAGTATGCCATACATGCCTAAATCAACTTGAAGCTGCCTTTAGGCTTATTTTGTCGATCAAAGCAAGTGGAAATACAGAAGAGTGCCAGTTCAAAAGTTGTAGAGCTACTTGCTTTCATCCATTGTTCGATGAATCAATCGTATTTTTCATATCATGTACAAGATTCTTAAGATATCAGCGGAAGCACCAGGCCGGTCAACCCGCCAGTGATGGCTCAACAACAATTAGCCTGCATAAACAATAACTGAATTGTGTCTAAATACTTAAGGAATTCATTGCCATACGAAGTATTGCAGAACTTTAAAAAAGAGGACCATAATCAAGATCCTTCAAGCACATTACCATGATGAGAAGAAAAAAGAAGGAGAGCTGCGACTTACAGTACAGCTGGATGAGAGATCCATGTGGAGGGCTGCGGATGACGTCGCCGGAGAACTTGAGCTATAGGGCGCTGGAGGAAGGCGGTGCCAGATTGTAGACACTCACGCTTTACCCGTGGATCTGAAGAGTGGCGTGGGCAGCGTACAGAAGCTGCGTGACGGTGACCAACACGACGGCGGCGCGACAGGGACAAAGACGGAGAATAGATGGTCCTCATGCATGCAGATGGGGGTGCGGGGCCGGCGGCGACGTCCACGGCCAGGACCGAAGCCACGATGACCACAAGAGGACGATGAGGGGAGAAGCGGCGGCGAATTTCTCGAGAGAGGAGAGAGATTGGTTGGGCTGTCTTTCTTTCTTTTGTTTGGGGTCGGGGAAGATGAAGGATGGGACGTGGGTTCGTGGGTTGTGGCTTTGTTTTTACGGATTTGCTAAAACTCATTCAGCTGAGAATCAAATTGGTCTCATTCACTTTTCTGGCCGTCTGATTGAGCTGCGCCATGATTCGTGTTTTCCTCCTGTAGAGAGCTTCGTAACGACGGGAGGCACAGCCCATCTATTGTCCCGCTCGTGGCCTGTTTTTTTTGTCGCGTGCTTGTTTTTCTTTTTTTGCTGACAAAGCCCACTTGTGTTGCATATAGGAAGCCCGTGTCTTATCACCCCTTTTTTCATTTCTCTTTGTGTCTTCTTGGTGGCGGCTGAGACTCGGGAAGAGCCTGCTGCGGGAGATCGGTGGTAGCGACATTTTTCGAAGTAAGAATCCGACTGTTCTGTTGGTCCTCCAATCTTTTTGTTGGCGTCGATGAAATCTTTTTTGTTTTTTGTTTAGGGGTTTTTGTTGTTCTTGCACCCGACTCAGTCCGAGCGTAATCGCAACACAACACACCCAAGCGCAACTGCGGGACATATAATGTGACCACAACCGGGGGCTGAGACGGGAGGAGTTGTCGGCGTCGATGAAATCAGATTCCTTTTTTTGTTACGTATTTTTTTGCAGCTGCAACCATCCCACCCCGAGCACAATTGCAACTCAACACACCCAAGCGCAACTAAAAGCCATATAATGTGACCGCAACCGGGCATCGGGGCGGAGGTTTGTGGGCGTCGATGAAATCGGTTCCATTTTTTGTTAGAATTTTTTTGTTGTAGTTGCAACCACCCTACACGAGCGCAACTGTAACTCAGCAACCACAGGACATATAAGGCGAATGCAACCGGGGTCGGGGCGGAGGGATTTTCTCGTCGCCGATGAAATCGGTTCCATTTTTTTAGTTTTTTTCTTTTAGTTGCAACCGCCCTAAGCAGAGCGCAATCACAACTTAGCACACCCAAGTGCAACCAGATGTCGGGGTGGAGGGTTTGTCGGCGCCAATGAAATTAGTTCCATTTTTTGTTAGTTTTTTTTGTTGTAGTTGCAAATGCCCATCCCGAGCACAATCGCATCTACCA
The DNA here is from genome assembly GCF_056163025.1 of Triticum urartu. Classification (NCBI taxonomy): domain Eukaryota; kingdom Viridiplantae; phylum Streptophyta; class Magnoliopsida; order Poales; family Poaceae; genus Triticum; species Triticum urartu. The sequence goes on from NC_141873.1 coordinate 370,910,820, forward strand.
AGCCCAAGCGCAAGAAATATATAAGGCGACCGCAACTGGTGGGTCGGGGGAGGGCTGTCGGTGCCAATACAATAGGTTTCCATTTTTTGTTAGTTTTTTTTATTGTAGTTGCAACCGGCCCAACCTAAGTGCAATCGCAACTCAACACACCCAAGCGCAACCCATGGTCGGGGCGGAGGGATGTCGGCGCCGATGAAATCGGTTCCATTTTTTTGTTCACAATTACTTCCTTGTAAATACAAGCAACTTTGGTTTCCCCGATAAAATACAAGCAACTGTGGGTCCTGCATGCCACTTGCAACATGACCATCTACTCGCATTTGGCTGGTGTTTGCTCGATGCCACTTGCAACTTGAACGTGGATTCGAAACTTGTATGTTGTTTTTGTCTCGTAATTGTCCCAGTTGCAAGTCCACCGTCAACTCGCAACTACGAGGGCCCGAATGCCCCAGTTGCAACTCAACCATCGACTCGCAACTCGGGGGGGGGGTGTTTTACTTGATGCCACTTCCAACTCGACCATCGACTCGCAGCTGGTCTATTTTTTTGGCTTTTCTTTTTTGCCATAATTGCCCCAGTTGCAAGTCCACCCATCGACTCGTAACTGTGAGGGCCCGAATGCCCCAATTGCAACTCGACCATCGACTCGCAACTCGAGGGGATGTTTACTTGATGCCACTTGCAACTCGACCTTGGACTCGCAACTGGTCTATTTTTTTGTCTTCTTTTTTGCCATAATTGCCCCAATTGCAAGTCCACGGTCAACTCGCAACTGCGAGGCCCCGAATGCCCCAGTTGCAACTCGACCATCGACTCGCAACTCATGGGTTGTTTACTCAATGCCACTTCGCAACTCGACCTTGGACTTGCAACTGGTCTGTTTTTGTTGTGTGTTCACAATTACTTTCCTTGTAAATACAAGCAATTTTTTGGTTTCACCAACAAAATACAAGGACCAGTGGGCCCCGCATGGCCTAGTTGCAACTCGCCCATCGACTTGCAGTTGGGGTGTCTACTCGGTGCCACTTACAACTCGACCGTTGTGTGTTCACAATTACTTTCCTTGTAAATACAAGCAATTTTTTGGTTTCACCAACAAAATACAAGGACCAGTGGGCCCCGCATGCCCTAGTTGCAACTCTCCCATCGACTTGCAATTGGGGTGTCTACTCGGTGCCACTTACAACTCGACCTTGGATTCACAACTGGTATGATTTTTTGTCTTTTCTTTTATTGCCATAATTGCCCCAGTTGCAAGTCCATCATCGATTCACAACTGTAGGGCCCACACGGCACTTGCAACTCGACCATCGACTCGCAACTCGGGGGGGGGGGGTGTTTACTCGATGCCACTTGCAACTCGACCTTGGACTTGCAACTGGTCTATTTTTTGTCTTTCTTTTTTGCTATAATTGCCCCAATTGCAAGTCCACCATCAACTCACAGCCGCAAGGCCCCAAATGCCCCACTTCGCAACTCGACCATCGAGTTGTTGTTGTTGTTGTTGTTTGTTCTTTGTTGTTCACAATCTACTTTCCTTGTAAATACAAGCAATTTTTTGGTTTCACTGACGAAATACAAGGACCAGTGGGCCCCCGCATGCCCTAGTTGCAACTCGACCATCGACTTGCAATTGGGGTGTCTACTCGGTGCCACTTACAACTCGACCTTGGACTCGCAACTGGTATGATTTTTTGTCTTTTCTTTTACTACCATATTGCCTCAGTTGCAAGTCCATCATCAATTCGCAACTGTAGGGCCCACACAACACTTGCAACTCGACCATCGACTCACAACTCGGGGGGGTGTACTCGATGCCACTTGCAACTCGACCTTGGACTCACAACTAGTCTTTTTTTGTCTTTCTTTTTTGCCATAATTGCCCCAATTGCAAGTCCACCATCAACTCGCAGCTGCAAGGCCCCAAATGCCCCAGTTGCAACTCGACCATCGACTCGCAACTCAGGGGGGTGTTTACTCAATGCGACTTCGCAACTCGACCTTGGACTTGCAACTGGTCTGTTTTTGTTGTGTGTTGTTGTTGTTGTTGTTGTTGTTGTTACTGTTGTTGTTTGTTGTTTTTGTTTGTTCACAATTAATTTCCTTGTAAATACAAGCAACTTTTTGGTTTCACCGATGAAATACAAGGAACTGTGGGCCCCGCATGCCCCAGTTGCGACTCAACCATCGACTTGCAACTGGGGGTGTTTACTCGGTGCCACTTTGCAACTCGACCATGAACTCGCAAGTGGTCTATTTTGTTGTCTTTCTTTTTTGCCATAATTACCCCAGTTGCAAGTCTACCATCGACTCGCAACTGTGAGGGACCGAATGCCCCCGTTGGAACTCGACCCCCGACCCGCAACTTCGGGGGGGGGGGGGTGTTTACTTGATGCCACTTGCAACTAGACCATCGACTCACAACTGGTCAATTTTTTGTCTTCTTGTTTGCCATGGTTGCCCTAATTGCAACTCTAGCATCGACTCACAACTGCGAGGGCCCGAATGCCCCAGTTGTAACTCGACCATCGACTCGCAACTCGGGGTGGTGTTTACTCGATGCCACTTGCAACTCGACCTTGGACTCGCAACTGGTCTGTTTGTTATCATAATTGCCCCAGTTGCAAGTCCACCATCGGCTCGCAACTATGACGGACCGAATGCCCTAGTTGCAACTCGACCCCAGACCCGCAACTCGAGGAGGGGGTGTTTACTCTGTGCCACTTGCAACTAGACCATCGACTCGCAACTAGTTTGTTTTTTCTTCTTTTTTGCCATGATTGCCCCAATTGCAAGTCCACCATCGACTCGCAACTGCGAGGGGCCTGAATGCCCGAGTTGCAACTCGACCATCGACTCGCAACTCGGGGAGGTGTTTACTCGATGCCACTTGCAAGTCGACCTTGGACTCACAACCAGGGTCGGCGGAGGGCTGTCGGCGCCGATGAAATCAGTTCCTTTTTTATTTTTTATTATGTTAGGTTTTTTGTTGTTGTAGTTGCAACCACTCCAACCTGAGCGCATTCGCAACTCAACACACCCAAGCGCAACCGGGCGTCGGGGAGGGGGTTGTCGGTGCCGATGAAATCGGTTCCATTTTTTGATAGGGTTTATTGTTGTAGTTGCAACCGCCCCATCCCGAGTGCAATCGCAACTCAAAACACACAAGCGCAACTGCAAGCCATATAGTGTGACCGCAACCAGGGTTGGCGGTTGGATGTTTTTTTAGCATCACATAGATGGGTTTTCTATCATTTCCCCTCACGGTGGGTACATACAAGCAATTTTTTCATTTTGGCTAATTTTTTGTGTTTTTTTTGGAATGCACGACCCAACTCCGGCATCCATGACGGATTTCCGGTGACATTTTCGAAAACTGTCATGGATGACATGGTACAGCCCCGCAAGCCCGATGCAGCCCGCTAAAGCCCGCCTAACCGTTCTGGGTATAAAATCTAACCCTAAAGCCCTTCTCCACACTCCCTTCCCCCTCCTGATTCCCCATCCTCTCCTACGCCGCCGCCACCCACCGCCTCCTCACCTCCCTCCTCCCACAGCTCGCCGTTCGCCCTCCCCACTTCTCTCACCTCGCAGCTCCGGCGTCTGCTAGATCCGCTGCATCCCCTAGTCATCCATCCTCTCGCGACCCATCTCTCCCTCTCATGCAGTACCTCGCGCCGCCACCAATACTCGCCATTTCCGGCGATGTCCGCCACCACGCAGCACACTCACGAGCATGTCCCCGACCCCTCCATCCTCCAGTATAGCTAGATCCGTCGCTCCCTGCCTCCGACGCTCGCCCGTGACCCCTAGCTCGTGGCTAGGGTTTTGGCTGTAGCATCGCATCAGTCGTTGGCGCATCTCCGTCGGCAAATCTCCGGCGCACATCTCCAGTGGCACTCCCACGAAGGCCTGGCGCCGCACTCCCATGAAGAAGGGTCTACACGGGTGGAGTGCGTCAAGCTGCTGCTACGGAACAACTATGCCAGTATGCTGCATCGCTGTTCACTCATGTCTCTGTGAGGTGGGTGCCACGGCGCTCAAGACCGGGCCGACCCAGGTCAGGTCTTATCCTTTCTCCTTGATCCATCCATTACATTTTAGGTTGCATGCTTTAGTCGTTAACTGAATGAAAATGCAAATATCTGGACTTTGGCACAACGTTTGGCAAACATTATTAGTCCCGTGAAATATTGATGTGGCTGTCTGTGGCTGTCTGTGGCCTCACTAGACTCAAACCGTACTTCCTTCAAATATTAAAATGTTACGCATTTACAAGGGAGCGTGTAATTGTTGTATCTACCACTAGGATCTAGAAAAATTAACTACGTGAGCATACATAGTTTTTGTTTTACTGAAGAAACTTCTGGTTCTCTGCTTCTATTAATGCAGTTATGTTGTGCAGGATAATACCTTGTGCTCAATCTATGTACCTAGTCATTTATTCACATATGATTTGTTAGACGAGTCAACAAAATTGTTTATGTTTGTTCCGTGCATATATGTCATTCTACATGCATTCGTACTGCAGATTTGAAGTCTGTAATTTTTTTGTTTAATTCTGTAGATAAGCGCTCTGATCCAATTATTCAACATAAAACTGGATATAAATGCACAGTTTGTATTAGTCCTACTTTTATTAAGTCAACCGAGTAGTAACTAGTAAGCCTAACAATACTATAATGTGCATTATACCTCGTTGATGCATACTTTTTTGAAGGAACTGTCCCCTCAGGGGTCATTGATGCGAGTTGGTTTGCTGAGTTATTATACTGATCTTCAAAAATATTTGAGCTTTCACTGCTGCTGTTGGTTGTTTTAACCTACCTTTTGTAGATACCAAACATAATCTGATAGCATATTTTTGTACTATACCATGGACACTTGCTTCCCTTTTTGAAATCTTTGATCAATCTAGGGAAACAATATTGGTTCAATATAGAAATATAGTTGCACTTGCTTTCCTTTACTTTTGTTATTACTTATGGAAGAATAGACATACCGTAATCTAAATGTCCAAGAAGTATTGTCCTCTATTTTCTGAATAAACAAAGGCAGCTGCACTAATTACATACAAGTTTAGTGTCAGATCCGTGAAATGTACTTACTACCATCAATATTCCAAACTCTTCTGTCATCGCCTAACTTGTTCGTTAGCAGCAATATAAAACTGCAATGCAACACATTATAGCTAATATTTTAGTTTGAAATATCTGCCATGCTGTTTTAACACATAAGCTCAAGAACAACATACATTTTCCTGAGCATGCTATATACTTGCATGAGATACAAATTTCATGAAAGCTAATTATGTGCCTTTATCCCATCTCATATTGAAGTGTGGACAAAGATAATTATGTAGCTTCTATGCCATGAAGGCTAATCAGTAAATGGGAGAATGCATGCTTTTTTACTTTCAACATTTAATATTGTTCTTCACAATTCCCGGGCGTGGTTAATCTAGATGTGAAAGTTATGGTCTGAAAGCATTAGAGTATAATCTTAAACATCAGGTTCACCTTTGTTCCAAAGTGATTAAGTGAAGTTCTTTGATGCTTGTGAATATTGGGTCTTGTAAATAATTCTTCTGTTAGCATAATGAGATCATTAAGTGGATCATAAACTGCCTAAAAATGCCTTGCGTTCGAGTGTTTTTATTTTACATGAAAAAAACAAGTTTATTGGCGGAAATGAGCTTTAATTGATTAAGAAAGTATACCTCAAGCATTACTATTTTTAGGTTTTGTTAACTATGAACTACATTGCATTTTATGGAATCATCCATTTTGAATTTTTCATACACAAGCCCTGTCATTTGCATATAAACTTGATTATTTGTTGTACTTGATGAATATGAATTGACCTGTATGTCCTTTGTTTCAAAGTGGCGTTGGCCTTACCATGCTTGGATAACAAAATCTCACATTTATAGAACATTTTTTAGCTCATTGCTAATCTGCTTTCAGTATATGTGTTGCCTATATTTTCATGGGACCTTAATATGGTATTAGCGTGTCCATCAGATGATTGCTTCAAAAAAACAAATAATATTATTACTCTCTATACTCATTTGGGAGCTAGCTGTTATTACTTATTGTAATTTTGTATGTGCTATGGATTCTACGCAGGTTTGACTGTCAGTTCGTGTTACTGGAGACTGAAGTTTTTTAGCAGGATACTTGGGTCCGACTAGCCACCTGGAAGCGGTGGTGCAGTGTTGGAGATTAAAAGCAGCGAGTAGAACATTTTCTCATGGAAGCCATGTTACTCGAAATTAAACAATGCTTATAGTGCTTTCTGTATCTGCACGTGATGTTTTCGTTTTAAGCATTGATTTTTGTAAATCAGACTAGATTGTTGGAAGTCTGGATTATCATGTGAACAAATGCTATTATATGAATGTATATAATTCGGCTGGTTGTAAATTGTGCTGTGACTGCACTAAAGGGGCTACTTGGTTGGACTAAAAATAGGTAGGCTAATGCGCAGGAACAAAAAATAAACAACTAATGGGTTGGACTGGATCAAAATTATTGCGCCAAACTCCTAATTGGGTGGGATACTATGTGGGCCATGTTGGCTGCCACGTCAGATCCACGTAGAAACCATGTTAGGTCCATGTTGCTTCCAGCACATGCACATCGGTGACGGTTTGTTCTGTCATGAAGGCTTGGGCTTATTTTGGGCTAGGCGGGCCTGAGGCAGATCCATGACAGCCAAGAACCGTCATGGAAGGCATGATGTAAAATTATGACGCGATATACATGACGGATTTCAAATCCGTCAAGGATGGACACGCATGACAGTCTTTTACCGATCTGTGACGGACAAGATCCGTCATGTATTAACATGTTTCTTGTAGTGGTTCTTGAATAACACTCCAAGGTGCACACTGCATTGTTTTTTTCCTATATATATATGTGTGTGTGTACACACACACAGATACACACACACACACACACACACACACACACACACACACACACACACACACACATATATATATATATATAGACACACACACACACTTGATCCCAGTTTCGCATTGTTGAACGCTTATAGTTGTATCTTCGTCGGTCATACATAACGTTTCCAAAAAAATATCACTCCAATGTCTTAGCTTTTCATCTTATATCATTTTATTTTGGTTTACTCTTTGTTTCCATTTTAAAATTTATTTATGATATTCTTTTAGCCTTGAATGAAAAATCAACTATAAAGGCCTTGGCTTAGTGAACAAAAATATTAAGCAAAACTATTTTAATTTGTGATCTCGGAGCTTTAATTATTCAATATTTCCTCTTTTTTGTTAGTGACACACACATGCTGTTCATGTGTTTGTTGATCGTGCATGAAACTCGTCGGCTTGTGGCCAGCACATTTGCCTTGACGTTGTGCAGCCCGAGTAAATTGACGGGAAGGACAAGTGAAAGGGAAGACAAGGCCAGCCCAAAAAAATAAAAAAAATAAAAAAGACAAGCAGGCCGGACAGGAAACGAACTGGACCTTGGCATGCAGTGTGACGTCAGGTGACATCAGGTGACTGAGACGTAACTATGTCTCAGTCAGCTGAGTTCCAGGCGATCCCTTGTTTTTCTTTCTTTTCTTTGGGTTGTTTTTTCGAGTGGGGATGGTAGCAGCGGTGGGTAGTTTTCCTGATTATTTTAATCGTGCGTACGAAGGGTGGAGGGAGAGGTTGATCGATAGGAGAGGGAGGTCGAACCATCGGGAGGTTGAACCATCACGACGTTCGATTCTCCTTTAATAGTAGAGATTACTGCCGTGTCATCCATCCATCCACTCCGAGCTTTTTATGTGGAATCAAATACTCTTTGACGAGAGACCAAAGTTGTATTTACGAAGTAAAAAGAAGTTTGTCATGTTTTACATTCTACAGTAGGGTACCGGGAAAAAAAGATTCTATAGTAGGGCTACAATGGAGGACCAAAATATTAGGGAATGTCTAATTGACATCTGACTGTTTTCCTTTTTGAAAACAGTCAAATTTCTTGTCCAATGACAACGTTACAGCTGTACTACCAGGGCAGTCATCAAAAAAGGAGAAAATCAACACGCTAACGGGTCGGACAACCATCCAACCCGCTTTCTCCAGCAAAACAAAACCTCCACCTATTCAGGGACCACAACATTACTTTCTGGAAGCTTGCAAACCACGCAACAGATCAAAAAACGCTATACAAACCACGCAACAGATCAAAAAACGCTATCCACAGGTCAGCAACTCCTCTGCATCATCTCTTCTTTCACCTCTTATGCTCTTACGTTGACAGTTTCACAAGATTTTCCTTCATTCTACTCTGAAACATAGGGGAGAGATCAACATCAGAACCACAACAAAAATTCCACTGTAAATTCCTCTAAATTCACTATGTAAATAGTCTTGTATCCTCTAAATTTACAGTGTAAATTTCTCCTAAATTCCAGAGTAAAAGTAGTTGCAAACAAAATGAAGTAATTACAAATGCAAGAACATATACACTGCAAAAAACACAGTAAGTACAGTGTAAATTCGTCCTAAATTCCAGAGTAAAAATAGTTGCAAACAAAAGGAAGTAATTACAGTGGAAGAACACAGTAAATTGCAGTCCAAAATTTACAGTAAGTACACTGTAAATTCCTCCTAAATTACAGTGCATTTTAATTACTTCATTTCTGAAATGACAAAAAACAAAATAAAGAAAAAGCCAAAATAACAAAAGAAAGAAAGAACATGAAAGACAAAATAGAACATACTTGATTGAGATAGAACTTCAAAAGAGCTTTGTCGAACCCTCCTTCGTCTCGAGATAGATCCTGCAAACAAAAAAGAAATAAAACAGATCAAACAAAATTAAATCAAAACTAAAAACTAAAAAATAAAACAATAAAGAAGAGAAACGTAAATAAGTAACTACCGGAGACATAGGATAAGAACCATCTTCTGCAAAATCATTAGGCAAAAAAGCTTCACCAACTGAATCTGCACTCTCTAATGATGATACTAATGGAACATCCTGATGACACACTTTTCATAGCCTACCCATTTTAAACCTGTGTAAACGGAAACCACACTGGAATTTAATAATTTTGGTGAAACCATAGTTACATTGGAACTACAATCAAATTACACTGTAAAAATCCATTAAAATTACATTGGAATTAAATGGGTAAATTGCACTGAAAAGTACACTGTAAATACAATCAAATAACACTGCAGAAATCTCACTCAAATCACACTGTAATTACAACTGAAATTGCACTGGAAAATAGCGCTGGAAAAAATGGGTAAAAATTACAATGGAATTACACTGTAGTTACACTGGAAATAGCACTGGAATTAAATACACTCGAATTACACTGTAATTACAATTGAAATTGCACTGGAAAAAATGGGTAAAAATTACACTGGAACTACACTGTAGTTACACTGGAAATAGCACTGACACTGGAATTACACTGTACTTACAATTGAAATTGCACTAGAACTAATGGGTAAAAATTACACTGGAATTACACAGTAAAACAGACATAAAGTTACAGTGACATTCTGGGAAAATTACACTATAATTACAATCAAAAATCACCCCTAGAAGCAAAAATACAACAGTCTATGACAACACTGAAAGTGACTGACCAAACAATTGACAACACTGAAAAGGAGCACCAGGAGCCAAATTTCATTGGAATATATAAAGAGCTAGAGCAGGAAAATTAACAACTAGCATAAGGGCATGATCAGGAAGCATCAGGGAGCATGGCAACATGAACAGAAACATGAGCTCGCCATCTACAAGTACACCTACGGCATCCCGTTCATCTACCAGTACACCTACGGCATCCGCACCAACATAAACACGAATCCCGCTCAACTACATGAACATGAGCAGGTACAAGAGCACCTACAGATCGGCCTCTCACCTATAGAAACATGAGCACCTACACGAACATCTACAGAAAATCCACACGCTGCATCTAAACAGACAAAAGGGGAACAAAACAACCACAAGCTGCCCTCTCACCTACAGAAAATCCGCACGCTCCAACTACACAGACAAAAGGGGAACCACAACAATCAGAAACCCTACCAATCACACCTACCAGCGGCTGCACCAGATGAGCGAGAGGTCGGCGTGAACTGACCTAGATCTGGAACGAACAAGAGCAGAGCAGCACAAGTGCGCGACGGAAAGAGAGAGAGAGAGAGAGAGGAACAACCAACCGCGACAACCGAGGAGCGAAGAGGAAGGGGAGAGAAATCAATCTCCGGTGGGGGAAGGTCGCAAATCGCCATGGACGGGGAGAAATCACCTCCTGCTCTGCCGCTCGAGCTCCGCCTCTGCCTTATCGAAACAGAGAGGACAAAATGAAAGAGGAGGTAACGGGGAAGGCACACAGCCCGAAATTCAAACAGGACAAAATCAGACCGGCCGGGCGTGGCGGTAACGGGCACAAAAAACCGCATAAGACAGAAAAAACCGGACCCGACAAGAATAACCAGCGCGAATCTCCGCGCAAGAACGAACGGACAACAACTTGAACATAAACGAATTGAAAAACAGCCAGCTGTAAAATAGCAAATCCGAAATATTAATATTCTCCAATAAAATTGCACCAGAGCTGGCGATATGGCTTCAGACTGTGTAGATCGGAAAATTCATGCTCGTGCTTGCTAGTGCAGTATCCGAACCAAAAGACAAGGGAAATCATTTTATTGCGCTTATTATTACACGATTCAAATGATCTTTCGACCGCAACAGGAAGGCAAGGGCGAAACACCCATGCCGATGAAGAACACAACGCATACGAGATTATTCAGAAACAACGAAAACACATTACAGGGCAAAGAAACCAATCCAAACTGTGAAGCGCGGGAACGGAAATGCCACGGATAATAGTGTATGTGGTGGGGCAGTGGGCGACACCTTCTCGCGGAGCGGCGGCCGTGCGCCGCGAGGAGACGACGGCGACCGTGCATGGAGATCAGAATGGCGCCTCGGCGGACGGCGGGCGCTGCAGGCTCTTGACGTACACCCAGGACTCGCGGCTCGAGACGTCGGCCCACCAGCGGCTCACGTTCCTGCGGGACTGGATGAGGCGGGCGGAGCGCTCGTCGGAGGCGAGGCGGTCGGCGTTGGGCATGTGGGAGAGGTCGGCGAGGGTGAACTTGTCGCCGGCGAGGTACTCCGCCTCCTCAAGCCGCTGGTCGTAGATGTCCAGCACCTTGCCCAGATCCCTGCTGCTCTTCTCGAACAGCTGCTTCATCTCCTCCACCTTCTGCATGTGGGACGGGCTCATCATCATGTCCCGCTGCTGCTTCTGCTGCCTGCCGGCGCCGGCGCCGGCGTCATTCCTCCCGTCGAGCGGCATGGTGCGCGGCAGGTAGGCGAGGCTGTAGATCATGTCGGCGCTGGGCACGTCGAAGCTCTGCGCCTCCGTCTGCAGCCACTGCTCGATGGAGGAGCGCTCCAGCGCCCCCGTCCCGATCAGGTCCAGGTTCCCCTGCCTCTTGTACTTGTCGGCGATGTGCCTCAGGATCTTCCTCGACTCTGCACCCACGCGCATCATCCACACATTTCATCAACGTATACTAGCGTGCATCATGCAGATGAAAATCTACGGACATTGTTTGTTGCGTTGCTTACCGACGAGGGTGACGTTGCCGTCCTCGAAGGTGAGCGCCTCGCCGTGCGGCTGCAGCTTGAGGTACTGGGGCATGCGGTTGGGGCCGCGGAAGGAGTCGACGCGGATGAGCTGGAACTCGACATCCTTCTCGAAGAGGCAGGCCAGGACGCGGGCGACCTCCGACGACGTCGGCGACCCGAACACCTTCACGGCTCCCGGCATCGTCGCTGGTCACTCCCTCTACTCCTCAGTTGATCGTTGATCGATGGGTGGGTGCTGTGTGGCAGATCTCGTTGTTGTTTAGGACCGGTCCACAATGGCCATATATATGCGCGCGCATGATGGAAGGTTGTGTAGCCGGGAGCCCGGGTCTGGGAGCAATACCTTGCTTGGCGAGAGGTTCTTGCAAAAGAGAAAGCAAAAACTAAAGAGCAAAAGCGCCCAAAGTGCGATCATGTATCATATCGTCCACAACGAATCCTGGGAGAAGAGACTGAACTGTTAAAGCACTGCTCCCCGCCATGTAAAGTGCATTAACAACTGGCGATTAGCCGAAAATATATGCATGGTAATATCCGTGGCATGCCTTTGGGTAGGCTTTATGCTATGTATGTGACACCTGCTTTTAGTAGGCAGAAAATCGACCCCGAGCAAGATCTAAAACAGGCAACGAAGGTGACAACAAACAGAGACAAGTCATGCATTGGCTACGTTATATATACTAATCCTATTGTTGGAAGTTGTGAATATATTCGTTGAGTGAGTAGCCTAGGTACTGAATCTGCATGCACGCTGACAGATTTTTAGTATCAGATGCAGTGGCGTCCATCAAGGTAAAGCATCATCGGTGTACTGTACGGACTAGTGACTGATGTTTGGTAGCTCTTTACTCTTTCCGTGGATCTGCAGTCCGACCAAAGGCCTGACCATGTGAACTGAGGTTAAGGTTTTCTTTTTTGGTGGAACGATCCCATTAGGATTTAAGTTTTAGACTTGATACTAGGGTTCACATCTTTCTGATTTTTTTTAAGACTTTTCGGTGATGTTTCTTCAGCGGGAGGAGATGTTTTCGTCGGCTATGAAGGCGTCTGTGTTGACTTCATTAATATTGAGATATTGTACCTGTTTGATATCTCGAAGATGCTCATAGAAATATGATGTGCGTGTATATAAGATTCTATGTATGTTTTTTCCCACAAATATGTTCGTGTTTCTGGGCATCTGCATTGTATTGTATTAAACCGAGGCCTGGACCATATTGTTTCCACAATTTTATTTTATTTTTGGGGTCGGAGTCGGACTGCTCTCAGATGCAGAACCATGCGTAAAGGCTCTCTACTCACTGCTGACGCGCGTCAATGAGTAAATAGCTACTCCCTCCTTTCCGATTTACTCGTCGTGGGTTTAGTTCAAATTTGAACTAAACCCACGACGAGTAAATCGGAACGGAGGGAGTAGTAGTGTGCGTTTCATTCGTCAGTGTGTCTGGCTGTGTCTGGTTTTTTGGTTTCCCGGTTTTCCACAGGTGGAGCGGTGGTGTTTTTGGTTTTCTGTTTTGGGAGTTTTCTGTTCTTTTTATTTTATTTTTTTCAACTATTTGTATTTCTTTCCATTTTCCATTTTCCTTTTTTTTCCTTTGCCTTTGCCTATTTTTTATTTTTTATTTTCCTAGTTTTTTCTACTTTCCCTTTCGGACATTATGTGAATTTTTTTTCATAAAAGTCATGAGCACTTTTAATAACTACGTGAATAATTTCTAGAATGTGTGATATTTTTTTTAAATTACATGAACACTTTAAACAAAATACATGAATGCATTTTAAAATTACACGGACGTTTAAAAAAAATTTATGAACATTTTTATAATATACAAATATTTTTAGAAGTCACATAAACATATTTAGAATACATGAATACTTTTTAAAATCAAACTCACATTTGTTAACATATGTCAAGATTATTTAGATGCAAGGTCAATTCTAGCGTAATTGCACTCTGGGCACGTGCCCGGGCTCAACGCTCGCCCTTACGTCAACTCAGGTGAGCTTGCAGGGCGATCAAAGTCATCGGAACTATCGAGAAGAACGACCAACACAGGAAAAATGAAGTGTTTTCTTTAAATAGGCTAACTAGGCCTTATTCTAAAATTATCTAATACTCATCGTATTTAAAAAAATTAAATGAATACAAAAGTTGACATAAAAAGGAAAGGGAAAAGTTTTTTTTTTGTGAAACAACTATAACTTTGTTCATACTCATAATAATTATAGGTACACTGACTGGGACTTAAGATCCAAGAAAATACAAAGTAACTCGTATGACTAAGAATTACAATGAAATCTCTTGAAAACATCTTCTTTGCGGTATCAATCTCTGCTCAAAAAAATATTCCAAAGACTTGGTAAAGAGGCTGCAATTGGGCTGGAACAATGATATTGTCACTCTTTCACCTGCACGAACATTATCAATAATGATTTTTGAAAACACCTTAAGTCGTCCATCCAAAAGATGGGACGCCTTGATCGATGAATGTACTTGGGTCGGGGATGATCTCCTAAAAGTGCAGGCCGTCTAATCACCTTCGTTATGATGTCAATGAAAGATTTCACCTCCACAAAGAATCAGACAAAAAAATCTTGATACAACAACATAAACTCATCAGATCCGAATAATATCTGAAAGGACAAAAAACTCTCTAATCTCATGACACCACTAAAAGAATGAGGGGAAATTTATTCTCACAAAACTATGATAATCACTAGACGTTGACGAAGAACATAAAGGTCTTGAAGATTCGAAATCGGTGTAAGTTTTTCTTAGAGGTTCGGCCCACTTGCTCGGGTACTTAGTATACCGTTCCCTAATGGGCCGGCCTAATCTTATAGGTACTGGGCGGCCCTGCTGTTAATCCATGCAATAAGCGGACGGGAATCCTATTCCCACGGGAGCTATGTTAAAAAAAGGACGTGTCTACCGAGCGGCTGGGGCTCGATAGGAATCCGTGGCGGCCTCTCCATTTTTAGTATGTTTTTGTCTTAATCAAATAAATTAGGAATTATTTTGTCCTCCTAGCCAGAAAAAGACAAAGACTAGACGACATGTTTAACCAGAATTGCAAAAGCACATACACGAACATGTGTGAACGCATTTAATTCAGATTTATAAAATTTAGAAAAGCCATAACTTTTGAACGAAAAGTCGAAATTAAGACCCGCTTTCACTGCTGAAATCCTCGCGATGTGCTCTTCGAAACTAGATCCCACATGGATATGTTTCGATAAACTTTTTTTGTGCAATTTTGTCCCCGTTTTGTGCAACTGGCTAGTTGTTGATGTGCAACTACCTAATAGTCGATGTGCAACTTTTTCTTTATCCATGGATGTGCAGTTTTCAATGATGACACCTCACCTCAAACTACCCACTATCAAGTGAGATGTGCAACTATGTCTGCTGCCTCCAGCCAACCGCTTAGTAGTCGATGTGCAACTTTTCTCCTCTAGTTGGAAGTGCAATTTTCACTGTTTGCTACCTCGGCCAACTGCCAAGCAGTGGATGTGCAACTTCGAAAACTGTCCTCCCAGCCAACTACCTAACGGTTGATGTGCATGTGTAACTTTCCTCATACCCGTGGATGTGTAGTTTTCATTGCTAGCACCCCTTTCCATCCAACCCAGCTAGTGAGATGTGCATCTTGAGGGTCTCACATGTAAACATTAATGTGTGTGTAACTAGACTACATTACCACGCCAACTGAGTATATGTGTGTAACTAGTCCTGCCAACTAAACATCAATGTGTGTGTAACGAGACTACATTGTCACGCCAACTAAGCATATGTGTGTGCCAATAGTTTTGCCAACTAAACATCAATGTGTGTGCAACTAGACTACATTGCCGCGCCAACTGAGTATATGTGTGTGTAACTAGTCCTGCCAACTAAATATCAATGTGTGTGCAACTAGACTACATTACAAGTCAATTGAGCATTTGTGTGTGCAACTAGTTTTCCTGCCAACTAAACATTATTGTGTGTGCAAGTAGACTGCATTACAAGCTAACAAACATCATCGTGTGTGCAATTAGTTCTCCTGCCAACTAAAAATCAATGTGTGTGTAACTAAACTAAATTATAAGCCAACTAAACATCAATGTGTGTGTAACTAGTTTTCCTGCCAACTAATAAACTACTCCTAGTAATTTGTACTAGTGCAAATTATTGGAATCATTATCGGGGCTTTCGGCTGTTGTTAACACATATACTTGGACGAACGGGTATTCGTTTGATGAATTCGAGCCTGCAGCGCTGCTGCTCTGGCTCCACGTCCGTCGTCTCCCGAGCGACCTGCTAGCCACGCTGCTCCGGCTCCATGGCCGGTGTCTCCATTCTCTAGCAGCCGTCGTCTTGCTCCAGATCAAGGACAAGCTCATTTCCCCCTCCTGTATCCGTGCCTCCTCCGGCCACTCCTGCTACATCCAAGCCCGTTCTTCCTCCTCTCCCAACCGCTGCAGCACGCCTAGAACTCACGGCGCCCGCTGCTCCCTTCCCCCTTCCTTCGTCCAGAGCAACCTTTGCCCTCCACCCAGCCTCAACAAATCCGGTACGGGTGGGTACGCGGCCACCAGATCCCGTGTGTACGCGAGCGGCGGCGCTCGTCCCCTAGTTGCGGTGGCCGGCGCGAGAGGATTGGAGGCGGCCGGCGCGAGAGGATTGGAGGCGGCCGGCGCGAGGTGTGGTGGCGGCCGACGCAAGGGGGACGGGGACGAAGGTTGCGGAAGGGATAGATAGCGACAAACCCTAGTCGTTGTGCGGTTGAGAGCGCCCGACCAGGTAGCACCCGGTCCACGCGTGTGGCGATTCGGGTTAGGATCGAGCGGCCAGGAGCCGGCCGCTCGTTCTGTCTATTTAGTGGCCGGCCGCTTTTTAGATTTCAGGTTAAAAAAATGTCTAGGATTTCCTAAAACAACCGTGCTTTCCTGTTCGAGCTCGACCAATCGCAGCAACCAACTGCACATCACTTCCGTTTGTGCTAGTTTACCTTCCTTTATGCTTCTTCATTCAAATAACCTGTTTTTTTTTCTTTTTCTTTTTTGTTTTGGCCGGTTTTCTTCTTTTTTACTCTCTAAAATTCGTGAATTTTTTTAATTTATTAAGTTTTTCAAAATTCATGATATTTTATTCAATTTTATGAACCTTTTTTTTCAATTCGATGAGCATTCCTTTAAAATCGATGATTTTTTTAAAATTCGATGATTTTTTTCAAAACTGATGACTTCCTTTTGGAAAATCATGATTTTTTAAAAAAAATTGATGGTTTTATAAAATCAATGAACTTTCTAAAAATCTGTTAGCATTTTAGTTATTAATTGTGTTTTCTGAATTTTTTCTAAAACAATCTCGAAACATAGAGCAATCAGCGAGCGGTCGACGATGAATCAACGAGCGAACAACTATGGGCCTTCATAGAAACAACCAATGAAAGGACGTTGTAGGTACCAGTTAGGAGCTCCCACTATGTCTCGCATACCAAAATCTCTAACTAAACAGTACCCTTGCAGTGCTCCACTTGTCGGAAACTGAAAGTCTCTCTTTTTTGTGGCAAATTTGACAATTTTGACTTTGGGACGAAATCAATTCACGGAATGAACTGCCCGTAAAACTATTTCACAGCACTGACCCTTTTGTGTAGCGCCCGCCACGCAGGCGCCACACCCTACGATGCAACGCCCAGCTCTGGGGCGTTGCACGCCTGTCCACCGTGGCAGCCCTTGGGCCCGCACCCAGTAGTGCAGCGCCTCAGGGCTAGGCGCCACACATGTAATGTGCAGCGCCCGGCCCGTAGGCGATGCACTGTGACTTATCCAGCGGCTTGGCCCCCCTCCACCACTCCCCCCACCCCACACACCCCGACCCGAGCTTTGCCCCCTCTCCCACTCTCCCCCTCTCAAATCCTCTCCCAAAACTTGCAAATTTGAAGAATTTGTCCGTGGATTTCGAAGTCATACCCTCCCTCAAGGTAATCTTCTCCGATCCCCTTGTTTTGATCCAAGTAATGCTAGTTTGGGGAAACCCTAGTTTTGTTTGGATCTAGAGATTTGCATGGAGATGTGAGATCTTTGTTTGCCAATTTCCTATGATTAGGCTTTGTTAGTATGTTAGGGTTATTCTTATGGGTGTTCTTATGTTGGTGCTAGGGTTATGGTTATGGTTAGGGTTATTGTTAGGGTTAGGGTTAGGGTTGTTGTTTGATATATATATTAGGGTTTGTATTCCGCGTTAATCCTTAAATTAGTACTCATGGAAGCAATGTTACGTTGTGTTGTTTGAATGCTTATAGGGATGGGAAGAACATGTGTGTTTGTTCATCATGAGGACAAAGACGCCTTCTTGAATATATTGAACCGGATCCGGATGAGCTAGATATGGTGTTTGATAGTAGTCCTAGCTATGCGGAGCTCTTGCAACAAGTGAGGAAAGATTTGAATTGGATGGACCCTAGTGATATCGTTGAGTTGGAGGGAAGGCATAATGTAGGTTTTGGAATGCACATCCGTTGGAAGACAATGCGTATCAACTCGGAGCAACGTTGGGTTGCATACAAGGAAACGGTGGCCGATTCACTTGACAAGGCTCTTGAGTTATTTGCAACGAAGAAGGTTGATTCAAATTTGCATTTGGACTTGAACCGAAAACCCTCCCCTTTGGTTGCTAGTAGCCCCCCACCCTTGAAGCGAGATGAAATTGTTGAACCTCTTTTGACCCAAGAAGTGAGGCCAACATTGAGCCCGTTTACAAACAACCAAGATGAAGCTTTGCAAGAGGACAATGATGAGCATGCGGACGATGACAATGAAGTTGATCTCCATGACAACAATGTGGGTGATCTTGACAAATATCATTTGCAAGAGACAATGGACCATTCCATCCCTTTTTCCCGTGCATATGCATCGGATTCGGATGACGAAGGTCCTGATGAACAAGTTGATGAGGAGGGGTTCACGGTGAAGGAGGCCGAAGGTTTCGAGAAGGTATTCGGTCGGGATCACAAGACACCATTGTTCAAGGATGTTAGTCTCGCGGATGAAGCCGTTGTGGATGGTGGCAAATCTATATCTCTTGGGGTTAGGCCAAGCTCTCACCGTGATTTGGGAGACGACAAGAACCGGATTGCTAAAGGGTGTAAGTTCGAAACCTTCTTGGAATTGAAGATGTGGCTCGACAACTACTCGGTTATGCATTATCGTCCACACAAGGTGGTGCATTCGGACGTCAATGTGCGCTACACGGTTGCATGTGCATGTGAAGATGAAATATGTCCGTGGATTGTGCGTGCAAGACCATGGAAAGGAGGTCCCGCTTGGCACGTAGTGAGTTGTGTGCCAACTCACATGTGGCGAGGCAAAAGGGTGGATGGCAAGATTGTGTCCCAAGACCACAGACAACTCATGTCCGAGTTCATCGCTTACAGGCTCTCCAACTCAATATCCACACTTCCAACAATGAGCGTCCAACATGTCATTGACCTTGTGAAAGCCATCTTTCATTACAAGGTGAAGTACGGCAAGGCATGGAAGGCGAAGCAAGCCGCATTTAAGATGTTGTATGGTACTTGAGAGGAAGCATACAACCGAATCCCTAGGTTGTTGTTAGCCATGGCCACCACAAATCCGGGCATGGTTCATGTTGTCGAGCCTCATGGGCACCAAACAACGGTTTATGAAGGAAAGAAAGTCCAAGTATTTGGCCGTGCATTTTGGGCGTTCGAGCAATGCGTGAGGGCTTTCGAACACTGTAGGCCGGTCATCGCCATTGATGGCACGTTCTTGACCGGACAATACAAGGGCACCTTGTTGGTTGCGATAGCAAGTGATGCCAATAACCGGGTGTTGCCATTGGCATTTGCTTTGGTTGAGGCGGAGAACAACAACATGAAGTACTATGTATTGTGAACTACTATGTGTCACAGTTCTTTGCTTGCTATGTGTCGTGAACTACTATCTCTCCTCATCGGAATATGTGTGCATGTGCCAAAAAATTTGCTAAGTACAGGTGCAACGCCTAGCTCTGGGGCGTTGCACTGTACAGTGTGGTGCCTCGAAGCTAGGCGCTGCAGCGGCTGTAGGTTGCAAACACTTTGTTTGCTCTCTGTATAGTGTGACGCCTAGCGTTGAGGCGTTGCTAGATCTTCTTAGGAACCAGCCATAGTCCTTTATTTGTAATGTCAGTGAACTTGGAGTTGTTATGTCAGTGAACTTGGAGTTGTGGTAGCTCTATGTTAAACTTGATCCTCTTTGTATGTCTTAGTTATGTTGAACTTGGAGTTGACGTCTTAGCAATGTTGAACTTGATCCTCTATGTTGCACTTGTTGTCTTAATAATGTTCAAACTGTGACTATTCTTGTTGTCTTAGCAAAGTTTCTGACTGCTTATTCTAGGAAATGTTGCAATGTACCTGATAATGACCAAGTTTACAAGCTACAGCCGCTGCAGCGCCTAGCACAGAGGCGTCACACTGTACAGTGCAACGCCTAGCTACTGGGGCGTTGCACTGTACAGTGTGGCGCCTCGAAGCTAGGCGCTGCAGCGGCTGTAGGTTGCAAACACTTTGTTTGCTCTCTGTATAGTGTGACGCCTAGCGTTGAGGCGTTGCACTCCACGCTAGGCGCTGCAGCGGCTGTAGCTTGCAAACAGAATGTTTGCTCTCTGTTTAGCTCAGTCCAAATGTGCAACGCCTCAGCGCTAGGCGCTGCACTATACAGTGTGACGCCTAGCGTTGAGGCGTTGCACCCTTGGACTGAGCTAAACAGAGAGCAAACGTTCTGTTTGCAAGCTACAGTCGCTGCAGCGCCTAGCACCGAGGCGCCACACTGTACAGTGCAACGCCCCAGTAGCTAGGCGTTGCACTGTACAGTGTGACGCCTCTGTGCTAGGCGCTGCAGCGGCTGTAGCTTGTAAACTTGGTCATTATCAGGTACATTGCAACATTTTCTAGAATAAGCAGTCAGAAACTTTGCTAAGACAACAAGAATAGTCACAGTTTGAACATTATTAAGACAACAAGTGCAACATAGAGGATCAAGTTCAACATTGCTAAGACGTCAACTCCAAGTTCAACATAACTAAGACATACAAAGAGGATCAAGTTTAACATAGAGCTACCACAACTCCAAGTTCACCGACATAACAACTCCAAGTTCACCGACATTACAAATAAAGGACTATGGCTGGTTCCTAAGAAGAGCTAGTTCCTTGAGCGCTTTTTGGCTGCTCCCCCCCTCTTGCTGGCTAACTTCTTCAACTTCCTAGGAAGAGGAACACGCTCCCGCTCCGGCTCCGGTTCCTCCACGTCATCGACATCGTCATCCAAATAGTCATCCAAAGCCGCCATCCGCGAGGTATCGACCGTCCTTTTGCCTCTTTCGGTGAAGTCTTCAGGTGTGTACTTGTTGATTCCCTTCCTAGGCTTTAGCATGTATGCAGACCTAACCTGGTACGTCCCCAAGGTCATATCATCATCAGTAACCTATGCATCAACAAAAGATATGGAAAGACCGTGTGTGAGGATATAGTTAGCAATGCATCAACGATTGGATATATATGCTCATGCCATACCTCTTGGGTGACCACACCCAAATCCTCATCCTCCAAATGATCACCATGGCTCTGGCCCGAAGCGGGATCTGATGGTGTCGCCGACCTAGACCGTTCTGGTGATACATACTCGGGGTCACGACAACCAAAAAGGTTTGATAGCCGCCTTAACTTTTGGCCCTGGCGCTGTAACATGTACAAGTGAATGAGACATCGAACATAGCAACACATGTTAAGTGCTAGTTTGAAGGAGATGTGAACCTTGATGAATGCTCGAAGTGCACCTTCTCCATCGCTTTTGCCAGCCGGGGTTGTTTCAAGAATAGTCTCGGTCTCATCAGCTGCTTTCTTGATCTGGGCACGCTATGAGCAGAAATGGTATTAACGTGTTAGGCAACGAAGATGTGAATAGTGTGAATGAAAAGAAAAGAGGGCAAATACCACAAAGTTCATCATTGGATCTGAAGGGATCACTGAGTTTCCTTTCTTGACTAATGCGTTGTACTGGTGTTGGGCTACCTCATCAAAAATAGTGAGTTCTTCCAAAATCTCCTCAGCATACGCCGGCTTGCATACCTCCACACGGGTACTTGCAAGAAACCATGTGAGATAGTTGTTGAACGCTACAGGGTAGTGCTCATGAAGCTGGACCCCTTTTCCAGCCCTAGCTTGCTCCACACTAAGCGCAAACTGTACGACATACTTTCTGTGATGCTTGGCCCAATCCTTAATCTTCCGCTGCCTTTTCCTATCCAACCTCCAAGTTAGAAACATAATATTAGTAGCATCGAAACCGCCGAGAAGCTGCTAAGTACTCAAGGTTAATTATATCTTACGCGTGTAGCAACTTGTCCGTGTCCTCCCACTCCGACGGATGTGCCTGGAACAAACGAAACTAACGGCGCACTCGATGTGGGAGGTGAAGCTCAACCGCCCAGTTGCATATGAGTGGGCACCGCATACGCCAGAGATCCCTATCCCTAGTGCACATCAGATTCAGCCTGAACTCTAAAGGGTTACCAAAACTATCTCCTGTTCCATACGGCTCCCATATCACCTGCAAAATGGGATATAATGCAAAATTGATATCGACTTGCAATAGAAGCATCATAATCACTTATGCCATGTCAATTCACCTGCTCAGGCGTGATCGCGTCAAGCTCGCTCTGGTACAACTTGTACATGACCGAGGGATCATCTGTCGTCTCATTTATCACATCCCACTTGTATGCCTAAGTGGATAGCCGTAGTAGGTCGCCTTTGTCGTCCCAATCGTCGTACTTCACCTTCTTCGGACGTCCAACCGGCAAACGCTCCCAGCTCCATATGGAAAGTGCGAGCAAACAACCACCAATACCTCCAGATGACCTACAGCAGGCTTCGTCCAACTGCACATAAAAGAGAACATGGTTCAAGTAAGAGCAAGATCGCATTCATAATGTAGCAATGAAGTGAAAAAGAAACAACTTCATACCTGTCTATACAAGTAAGCCAGTGTCGCCGAACCCCAACTCCATTTGCTATCGAAGACGGTCAACGCCTTCCGCCACATCCATGGAGCATTCTTGCCTGTGCCATCAGCAAACATAGTCCTGGATATCACATACCACATGTAGACACGAGCATATGTCTTGACCGTGTCCTCATCAGCTTCCGGTGGGCAAGTACCAAAGTGCTCAGTAATCCACGTGAAAGTAGCACCGGCTGCGACTCTTTCCTTCTTCTTGTTTTCTGCTGCTGGTTCCGGAGGCTCTGGAGGAACCATACCGATAAGGGCATGCATCTGCGCACGCCACCCATCGGAACCGGTGCTCATACATAGAGGATTCCCATCGATAGGAAGACCGGTGATCATAGCAATATCCTGGAGCGTCACTGTCATCTCCCCGGTCCGTAGATGGAAACTATGTGTCTCCGGCCGCCAATGATCAATAAGCGCGGTGAGTGCTGGAGCATTGTTGGGTGGTGTCGACCGTCTGACCATATGAATGAAAGGGAGAAGTCCTGTCTCCCTTACATACGGTGTGTATCGCTCATCATAGAGCATCCACCCAAGGGTGACCCCGTGAGAACGAAGCTTCAAAGGTGCAAGCTCCTACAAACAAACAATTCAGAACATTACATATGGGGCATTTGTGTTTGAAATAAATACGAAATTCATAAAACAGGCCACTTTCATTATTACCCGCTGCTCCACCGCCATAGCGTACGACCGGTGTTGTTTGTCCCAGTGATCATCGAGAAGCCAAACCATCCTAACAATTTTGAAAGAAAGCTTTCTTGTCAACACGATTATCTTTTGAATACAAATAAACTAAAGTACGCCTACTAGATGCAACCGTACCAATCTATGTATCCAACCATATCAAATCAAACAAAACTAATAAACTAGGATTTCACAAATAACTAGGCCTACTTCATACAAATAACTTTTCCATAAACTATGCCTACTTCATACAAATAACTTTTACATAAACTAAACTAGGGTTCCACAAATCAAACAAACAAGGGTTGTAATACATGTAAAGTTCTAATACATGCAAGATTCAAATCTAATCTAATCAAACAAGGATTCCCCAAATCTTCAAAATATCATATTTTCTATGGATAGAAAGAAGGGGATCGGAGGAGAGTACCTTCTAGGATGGATTGGTGAAGAAATGCACGGACCAAATCGTCGGATCTGAAGGATTTGGGAGAGGGGATTGAGAGGGGGAGAGGAGGAAGCCGCCGGCGCGCCTGTTCTGTAACTGCTGGAACGAATGGGTGGGGTGGGGGGAGGGGGAGGGGAGGGGGAGGGGGCGGCTGGCATCTAAGTCACAGTGCAGCGCCTACGGGCCGGGCGTTGCGCATTACATGTGTGGCGCCTAGCCCTGAGGCGCTGCACTACTGGGTGCGGGCCCAAGGGCTGCCACGGTGGACAGGCGTGCAACGCCCCAGAGCTGGGCGTTGCACCGTAGGGTGTGGTGCCTGCGTGGCGGGCGCTACACAAAAGGGTCAGTGCTGTGAAATAGTTTTACGGGTAGTTCATTCCGTGAATTGATTTCGTCCCAAGGTCAAAATTGTCAAATTTGCCCCTTTTTGTAGATTTGTTTATTTGAAATGATTTCTCTTAAACCGCACGTCCAAATCCCAAACCATTTTCGTTGTCAAATTTCTCGCATCGAGATCTTCAAAAAGACATCGCAATGAACTTTTTTCACGAAAAAATAGAAAAAACTGGAAGAAAAATAAACAAGCTGAAAGCACGGTTTTCCCGCCACTTTTTCTCTCTTTCTGAGAGGCATAACTATGTCTCCAGCGGAAGTAAATCTGTGACTCTGCGGGAAGCTAATCCGTGCCTCCAGGAGAAACAAATGTACACTTCTCGCGAAGTACAAAAGCATGTTTTTCCCTTTCCAAGAAGCACAGTTGTCGTGCGGAAGTAAATATGTGCCTCTCACCGAAGCAAAGAACCACATTTTTTATTTTTTGAGAGGCACGACTGTACAAGGAAGCAAAAAAATGTATCTTTTCGCGCAAAGATATTATTTTTATAAAAAATATAGTTAGAACCGTGAAAAATCAGAAGAAAATAATCCCATATAAAACTAAAAACACGCATAGAAAAATATCAAGGGAGCGCCCAGCATGCAACACATAGCAGCGACAGAGAGCACGCCACACCAAAAGTGACCCTTGCGGGGCTCTCGCAAGAGGTACCCCTTGGTTAGTTGCTCCCTTCGCATACTGTTAGACGTAGCTCCGGCTCGCCTCTTGCGCGATGATACTGGGCTAAACCAGTACTATAGCTACCTCTGTGCGTGTTTTTTTCATTGTGTTTTTTCTTTGATTTCACTCTTTGCATCGGATTACTTTCATTTTTCCTGATATTTCTTTTTCATTTTTTCTTCAAGTTTGTTTGGTTTTTTTCAACACGTGTTTACATACATATTGTAAATTTTATGGACGTGTCTAGTGGGCAGCCGGCTGCCCACTAGTGCAACCGAGCGGCCGGCTGAAAAAAGAAACCCCCTGTCCCCACGAAACAGAAAAGGAAGGCCCATCAAACCGACCGATCGACCGGCCACCAAACAAACCGATCGAGCGGCCTCCAAACAAAAAACGCCCCAGGTAGCCAGCTGTCCCTAGCTCGCACCCATGCCCCCGCTCGCCCCCACGCCTCAGCCCCTCCCACGCTGCCTTCTTCTTCTTCTCCACGCCAGAAGCAGATCCAACAGAAATCACCCCCAACCCTTCTTAATCCTCCTACACAGCCGCCATGGGAGCCCCAAAGTAGAAGGAGCTGCTTCAAGATCTAAAGGGCAGGGTGGTCAGAGCCATACCAGGCAGTAAGATCAAAGCAGGTAAGCCCCCTCTGCACCTCTTCACTTCCCCCTTTCTTCTACTGCATAGGCATATTTAAACCCCCTTCTCCATGGATCCATGGAGAATCTGCTTCAAAAAAGAGGTGAATCTGGCACATCACACCAGCCTACTTGATGTTACTGCTGGATGTGTTAAACATGCCAGCAACTACTTGATGCATGCCAAACAAGTTTCTACCACCTGGATGTGTTAAACAAGCCAACTAAAAACAAGTTCTCTGGCGAATTAAAACATGATTAAAGCCAACTCAACAAAGCATTGTAGCCAAAAACTAAACATGCATTCTACTAACTTGTAGTTTTTGTTTGCAAAATGAACAAAAAATTCACTGCCCAATAGATATGTGCAACGAAAAATTCATAAATGTGCAACTGAAACATGCATCCCAGCCAAACTGAACCTATATTCTGGCAACTCGGCATGCATTCTAGCCAAAAGTAAAACATGCATTGTACCCCACGTGTTTTCTGGCCAACTAAAGAACATGAATCCTGACCAACTAAACATGTATCTTGGCCAAGTAAACATGTATATTTGGCAATACATATTTGTGACTGAACACTTTGGAAAAACTGTAATATATGTGCAAATAAAAAACATGTTTTCTGGCCAACTAAACATGCATGTTGGCCAAAAACCTGAGAAAAATGTATCCTGGCCAACTGAGACATCTATTCTAGCCAACTGAATGCATTAACTGTCCAACTGAACATGCATGTTGGCCAAAAACTAAAATAAATGCAACCTGGCCAGCTGAGACATCTATTCTAGCCAACTAAAAACATTGAATGTCCAACTGAATATGTATGCTGGCCATGTGGAAAGATGCATTCTAGCAATTGAGACGTCTATTCTAGCGAAAACCAGAAATCTGTGGTATAATAGGAAAAACACAAGAACTTTTGTCCATGGCTAATGAAGCCACAAACCATATTAACATATTCACACATATAATCTTGTCCCACGCATATATTCTGGTCCCACACCTATTGCAAACCATATTATTATGTTCAAATATACCAGAACTAGAAACATAAACGGCGATGAAAAACATATAACTATAATCTGTCCTCCAATTCTTCTTTCTTCTTTCACCTGGATTTTCCTTCTCAAATGTAGCATCCAATTATGTGCAGAAAAATCTGAAAAGAGCTCCTTGTGAAATGGAAACCTACAGATCATTGCAACAAAACAAAAAGGGAAAAAGTCAGAAAAACTCTGTAGCAAAAAGAAGTCATGCTTTTGCCAGTTATTTATTGCAAACTGTGCAACTAACATAACAAATCTGTGCAAACAAAAAATTTCATAACTGTTATAATAAAGATTATGCTACGGTCATGTTGCTTTTGGAACTAAGATTATCACAAAATGGTGTGCAACTGCCTATTTACTAAGTTTTTAGGTTGTTTGAAACACTCTTTTTCTGTGGTTACCAACAGATGACATCAATTTCTTCTTTTTTATATGTGCAGGGAGTGTGTGGCAGCATCCAAAAACAAGGAAAAAAATGCTTGATCTTAATGAGTTGCCTCCAGATCTCAATGAGCTTCCTCATGATATGGATCAGCAGCAACCCAGCATACAACAAGGAAATTGGACAGAAAATGGTCGATTTGTTTACTACACGCATGCAAGTCGTGATGGTAACCCTACGGGCCAAGACAATGTGGCAGGCCAGTCATCAGCCCGTGGTGCCCCTGTAGTGGTGTCTTTGCAGTCAGAGAGCCATACTCTTGATGACACAGGAACCGAGGCAAATGTTCCTAGTCCAACCAGGACTGAGCTAGGAGCTGGGGCTGTTGACAGAGCTGTGCAAGTAGAAGAAGGAGAGGATGAGGCTGGTTCTCAACCTATGGAACCCTATGTTGGCATGAGGTTTGACAGCCTTCAAATTGCTAAGGATCACTACAACAGCTACGCACTACGGATGGGTTTCTCTATCAAGATGAACACCTCTAGACGGACACCCCGCACCAATGAATTGATAAAACAACAGTTTTCCTGCAACAAGTTCAAGAAGGCCAAAGCTGATGATGGAGGAGCTGAGGCTCCTCCTGTCCTGGACCCTATTCCAGATCCAAAATCTGTTAACAGTGATGAGGAGATGGAAGAAGAACCTCCAATATTTGCTGAAGAGGAGGCTGGTACTAGTAAGAAGAAGAAGAAGCGCAAACGTGAGACAATAAAGCAGACTGAATGCAAGACGAAAATGTTGGTGAAGCTCATAGATGGGCGATGGGAGGTGACGCACTTTGTTCATGACCACAATCATCCGCTCGTGAACAAACCTTCATTGTCCAAATACTTGAGATCCCACCAAGGCATCTGACCTGATGAAAAGGAGTTTCTGCGCATCTTGTATAACTGCAACTTGACTACAGGTGTGGTGTTTTTCTATATCCCTTGAAGAATTAAGTTTCCCTCTAGGCAGTCCAGTGTGCAACTGTTATGGTACTACTGTGCAACTGAAATGGCTTAACTGTGCAACTGGTGTCCAACTTCCCATGCTTTTTGTATATCACTTTTGGTGCTTCTTGTGCAACTAGATTGTCTTTACTGTAAAACTACACAATGTCCTGTATGCAAAAACTGCAAAGTGTTTTTAAAAAGGTGCAGCTAGGTGTCCATTTCCTACGATTGTCTTCTGTGCCAACACGTGTCCTATTACTGTGTAGCTGGATGTGCACATTTGTGCAACTAAAAAAAGGATATACTATTTGTTTTTGTATTATGCAGGACGAATGATGCATGTAATGGCAGAGTTCTATGGATCTGAGATGATGGTGCCGTTCGGACCAAAGGCAATAACAAATCTTTGTACAAGTTTCCGTAGAGATGACACAAAGGAGGGTGATCTGATTGAGACAATTGCGTACTTCAAGGATATACAAAAAACTGATCCAGACTTCTTCTATAAGGTGAAATATGATGAAGAGGACATAGTTGTCAACATATTTTGGGTGGATGGCTTAGCTCAAAAAGCTTATGCGGAGGCGTACCACGATTGCATATCGTTTGACACCACCTACATGACCAACATGTACAATATGCCGTTCGCGCCTTTCATAGGAATAAACCGACATGGCCAATCTTTCATGCTGGGTTGTGCGTTTGTGAGGCACGAGTTGGCATTGAGCTTTGATTGGGTCTTTGGAGCATTCCTAGAGGCTATGGATGGCAAACCTCCTGACAACTTCATCACCCATCAGGATGGTGCAATGAGACAGTCAATACAGAGCATCATTCAAACCACCGTGCACCGCTGTTGTCGATGGCACATCATGAAAAAGGCTCAGGAAAAGGTTGGTTGGCTGCTGTGCCGGAATCCAGGACTCTCTGATGATTTCAACAAGTGTGTTGACTTCAGCTTCACTATAGACAAGTTTGAGCAGAATTGGGCTGGGTTAATGATGAAGTATGAGGCTATGACACACACGCACTTTGAGAAGTTGTACGAATACAGGTCAACTTGGGTGCCGTGCTACTTCAAACACAGGTTCTTCCCCTTCATCCAGTCTACACAGCGTAGTGAGGGGTTCAACGCCGTCCTGAAAAGATATGTGAACCCACACAACTCAATGCCGAACTTCGTCAAGCAATATGAAAAAATCCAGAACCACATCCTTGCCAAGGAAGGCTGCAATGATTACAGGACAACACCTTGAGATTGAGTTGTGGTCCAACTTCCCAATAGATAAGCAAGCTTACAAAACCTATACTATGGACCTTTATCGCAAGTTCAGAGAAGAGTTTGAGCTGATTGGACGTTATAATGCATTCCAAGTTGGTGCTGATGTATTTGATCTCAGACCGAACCAGGAATTTGTTGCCAAATATGGTTCTCGAAACTACTTGGTGCAGGCAAGGGTGGAGGAGGGTTCCTATTTGTGTGAGTGCTGTAAAATGGACAAGGACAACATCCTCTGTTTCCACATCCTCAAGGTGTTCACCCATGTTGGAGTTGATGTCATACCGGAAAGGTACCTACTAAGACTGTGGACACCTACTGCTGTACCTAGTGCGCCAGGGACTGGTTATGAGCAACCGGATGAAATGCCTCCTCAATGAAAGAAGTAGATAAGGGAGAGGAACATGATATACGATTTTTGGGAACTAGCAAAGTTTGCGAGTGGTTCTGATCCAGCACAAGCTATTGTATACAAGCATATGCTTGCAGCACGTACCGAGATCAGTCACCTGAACAAGTCCAAGAAAAAGAAAAAACCGACTGCTGCAACGGGGCCATCAGATGATGGCAACCCTCGAGGACCTCCTCCACCTCCAGGCAACAATCAGGGGGCTCATCATCTAGGTAATTACCTGCCCCAACTCCTGATCTAACTAGGTGTGTAACTTCAGTTGCACACATCATTGTGCCCAGTTGCACACACCATGGTAGCCACTTGGACAGAACATACTGCCTAGTTGTGCACGCTGTGTTAGTTCAAGCATCAAGATAACACACCTAACTTATTTTTCCAGTTCTGGATATAGGTGATGTCAACCCTCAAGGACCTCCTCCCCTTCCTGGCTGTACACGGCATCCTCCGCCACCTCCCCCCGCGCGCTCCTCCCAATGGCCCTACAGGCAGCACTCAGGGGGCTCATCGTCCAGGTAATTACCTGCCCCCAACTCCCCATCAAACTAGGTCTGTAACTCCAGTTGCACACATCATGGTGCTCAGTTGCACCAAACAGGCTACCTAGTTGCGCACGCTGTGTTAGTTCGAGCATCAAAAGATAAACACAACTGACTTGTTTGTCCTGTTCTGCTTATAGGTGATGCCAACCCTCAAAGACCTCCTCCCCCGCCAGGCCCAACTAGCAGTGCCCTTTGTGCTACTCCCAATGGACCTACAGGCAGGACTCAGGGGGCTCATCACCCAGGTTAGTACCTTCACCGACTCCAAAACAAAAACTAGAGTGAGTGACTTTAGTTGCACATATCATAGTGCCCAGTTGAACAGAACATGCTGCCTAGTTGCGTGCGCTGTGTTAGTTTGAGGATCAAGCTAAAAGTCTAACTTGTTTTTCATGTTTTGCCCATAGGCGACTACAATCCAAGTACCATGACAGGCCGTGCTACTGCAGGTGTTTTTTTCAACTTAACTTGCACACAACAACCAGTTAGTTGCACAAAATGTGCTGTGTGGTTGCACAGAACATCAGTGTTGGTTGCACAATAACAAAAATACTAAACTTTTTATATGATTATTACATAGGTGATCGTGACGGTCCTACTGCCCTATTGGAGGCTGCATCCCTTGCACAAGCTTCTGATGATTTTGTGCCCAGGGATCCTCCAAGGTCTACTATAAAGGGTAGGGCAAAGAGTCGACGGTAAAAATCGGTGCTGGAGCTACACCCAAAGAAGAAAAACAAATGCAGCCAGTGCCAATCTACAGAGCACACTGCTGGTGTGTGTCCACTCAGGCTCCTATGATTCTGTTTCCTCATTTGTAACTTTGGAACAAAAAAGGAAAAGAATGATGTTTTTTAGCAATGTTGGGACCAAGTGGACACATTCAGCATCTATGATTCCTTCTTTATCTAATTTATGCTCCTTGAATTAGTTCATGCACTGTGTAAAACAAAGTAGCTATTTGTGCCTTTGTTGGCAACTGGTTAAATATTTAGTTGTTGAACAATTGTATATCCAGTGCTCCTAATGTATCAACAAAAGTGATGATATTAAGTTGCAAACGCAATTACTAGTAGTGTGCAACTACAAAATCTGCTTAAAAAATTGTACAAACCAGCAACTTCCTCCATGGAGCAGAAAAAAAACAAAAAATAGTACTGACCTACTCTTTGTCGTATCTCAGCAACTTCCTCCATGGGGCGGTGTTGTGCACGCTGGTGACCCAATCATATGCCAGCTTCTTCCTGATGTTGAGTACTTCCTTGGGGTCGTAGTTGGGCAGTTGGCTACCATTCCACTCAATGGCGTTAAGCAGTGCGAACAACCCACACTCATTACTGCAAAATGGGCAAAAAAATTTGTCACATAAAATTAAAACCAAATAAAGGTAATGCACTCTGTGCAACTGCTTATGTCCTACTGTGCAACTGCTTCTGTTTTACTGTGCAACTGCTTATGTCCTACCGTGCAACTGCTTGTGTTCTACTGCAACTCATTATCTGCCACTGTGCAACTACTTACGTGCCAGTATGCTACTACTTATGCGCCACTCTACAACTGGCTAGATAATCCATTAGAAACTCATAAAAATGATAAAACAGATTGAAGAATAGTACTGTGTCTTAAAAATAATAAAGATGCACATGTAGAAAAATTTAAAAACTACAAAATGATGGTATATGATTGAGAAGGAATGAAATGCTTATTGTCTTACTTGCCGAGCTGCTTCGGTACGTCAATGTTAATAATCTGGAAGTGTTCGATGCTGAACTTTGGGTAATGCTTCCTCCATAGCTGGTATACTACCCCCGCGATGGTAGAGGCGGTGTTGATCAGCTCAATGTTGTCCAGCGTCCTGTTTGAATCAAGAACTTCGAAGCGTCCGTCCCTCAAGTTGACACTGAAGACCCAATAATGCCTCCCTCCGTCCTTATCGGTTACATTAGTGCACTCAAGCACTGGCAGCATGACCTGCAAGCGTGAACAATTTCAGACACAAATACAGGCTGTAGCTAAGAAAAACAGTAAAAGACTTGGTCAAGTTAAAAACAGGTTGCAACAAGTATCTGCCAACTAACAGATGTGTCATGTGCAACTGGACATGCTATGGGTGCCAACTAAAAAAAAGATTGATCATGTGGGCACAACACTCACCAAGTCTTTCTTGTCGAGACGGTTCTTGTAATCAAACTTCTTGTTTATCTCATTCACATTGTGGATCCCTTGCTGTAATTTTATCTGCAGAGATTATAAAACATGGCTCAAAACTCCTTAGTAGGTGAAAGGCCTCCCTCAAATGGTCAACGAAAAAAGTGCTATAGAACAAAGATGAGGGTAAAAAGAAGGTTTTTGAAAAACTTACAGAAAACCTCAGTGGCATAACAACCTTCTTTGACCCTTCTGGTAAGTTATCCATGATGTGTAAGATTCCAGTCTCAATAACAATTTTTGACAACCATTGAACCGGCTTCATCGAATCAACTAACTCCTTTAAAGAAATGTAGAAAGCACCATACCTGATTATCTTAGGGCTGATTATTTTTTGAAAGCAAATAAAAGACAAGTTAGCTCGAAGGGTCACAGCAGCAAAAAAATGTGCATGAAATTGAAAACAGAACAGTGTGCAACTAAAAGCTCTGTTCTGTGCAACATGCTATGCTTTCTGTGCAACTAAGTGGCTGGTCCTATGCAACTGAAAAAGATATGTATGTAGGCTGTGGGGAGTTAGTTTACCTGGTAGCTCCATCATCTGCTCCTTTGTGATGCCTGACCCAATACAAGAGGGCAGCGTAAAGCTTGTTCACTGCCTCATTGGTGCTGAAAGTCTTCTTCTTGTTGTAGTCGATGAATGGAGACCTTTGAGATGCTGCGGACCTTATTACCCTCCTCTGTCTTCATGCAATAGGTGGTCCCGAAGAACTTCTCGTGCCAGCTTCTGGTTCTGCGCATATCGGGTGTGGCAATTCTCTGGTGAACCAACATCTAGCTCTTGAGCTGTTGCCTTGCCAGCATCAGCAGCATCACATCCTTCATTCATAGCTGCTGGGTCCAACTCACACTCATCAATGCAAATCACACCGGCTTCCGCTGTTTCTGTTGCTGGAGCAGGTGCTGGAGCATCACCATCTATGCCGAGGTCAAAAGATGGTGCATCACAGAACCCGTCACCATGATAAGACTTTGATCTTCGTAAGAGTTCAAGGACCAGGGCATCTCCTTGCGGCACAAACACGGATGCATCGTTCACTGACTTGGTTCGCAATAGTGTTGTAGTTGGCGGCCTTGGAGGCTTGCACCTACTTATAATGTTGAACACCTCCTCTTGTGTTAATGGTTGCTGAAAGTCAGCTCTTGGGGACGGCACTTTGATAGTTGGATCACCTCCTTTTGTGTTTGGCATTGAAGCATCTCTATGAGTAGGCACATTGGGGCTTGTAGTTGCAGTGGTGCCTTCCTGACCAGCTGTGGTGGTTTTGACTGTGACCATGCTGCTAACTGACACATCAGTTGGCACACTGGTATCTGTAGTTGGCATCTTTCCAGTCTGAGTTGGCAGCAACCTAGCAGAACTTGGCACCCCTGCATCTCTCTCGTCTCTGAACCCCAAACCTTTTGTGGCATGTTCCCCCTTTGTGCCCCTGGCAAACTTGACAATCTTCTCCTTAGGTGGTTTTGGTGGAACTGTTAAAAGGTGAGTCTTCCCCTTGATCTGTTGAACTTCTATGACATTGGTTGGCTCTTTGCTCACTACAGTTGGCATATCAGTTTGAAGCACAGCTTCCTTGACCATATTTACTTCAGCATTTGCACTCACCATCTTCTCCTTGGTTTGAGGCAATTGCAGATTCTTCTTCATTGAAACTGCTTTACGCTTCTGGACCACATGAGGGTTTGCCATGGATGCTGCCTTGCTCTTGCTGGAGCTTAGGTCTGGGAGCTGCTTTAAATATTCCTTGTATTTTTCCTTTGAATGAACCCATTCAAGACCCTTTCCTGCTTCCTCCATGTCAATTTGATTCTTTTCAGCATCACTTGATAAGAACAGGCTCTTGTCAATGGCAAAGTTGATCTTCTCACACATATCTTTGTCACTGAAATCTGGCATGGGAAAGGTGGTTGGCAAAGCTGGCTTCAAGTTGTAGAGCTTGAACATATCAATGCTGCCCTGAGACTCTGCTTCGTCATTTTTCTTTGACTTCGGCAAATCCTTGTCTTTCCAGCAAGTTTTGTCAATCAACATCTGTAGTGTGCTCCTGCTACTCAATGAATTGCTGCTGCTGGCAGGGGTGGCAGAAGTGCTAGTCCTCCTGGATGTGTTGCCACCTGTACCACCAGAAGCAGGGGCATTGTCATTATCATCGTCATCGCTGCTATCGCTGCCTCCATTGGATCCCCCTTTATCATCACCATAACCATCCTCGTCTTCTTCATCATCATCTTCTTCCCTCTCACTGCCATCAGCTACTGCGCCTTTGTCTTCGCCCCTCTCACTGCCATCAACTGCTGCCCCTTTGTCCCCGTCCCCCTCTTTGGCCTCACCTTTTTCTTCCTCCTCCTCTGCCTCAATATCTTCTTCCTTGTCCTCCTCCTCTCCTTTGTCCTCTTCTTGTTTGTCCTCCTCCTCCTCCTCCTCCTCTTCCTCTTTGTCCTCCTCCTCCTCTGCATCTTCTTCATTGTCATCCTCATCCTTGTCCTCCTCCTCTGATTCATCCGCATCTGTCTCCTCGTCGTCGTCAGCATCTATCACTGCTTCCATTTCCTCATCTTCTTCTGACTCATCCTCAACAAACTCTTCTTCTTCCTATATAGTTGACCCCCATCTCTTTCTTTTTGGAGCACGACGTGACGCTCCAGTTTGCATTGATGGCTGCTGTACGTAAGGATCAATATCTGGTTCCTCGTCATCGATCTTGGCAACTGCTTCAATGAAGGTGCCAACCTGTTCAGTTACAGCCTTGCACAACTCATTGACCACTTTCGCAATGTTTGCCTTTTTCTGCATCAACACAAAAAGATTCGGTACTGATTCAGTTAGAAAAAAAATAAAAAGTAAAAATGTCTATAACTGACCATGATGTGATAAGCAAAAATGACTGATACACACTTTCTGGCCAACTAAAAACATGATTCTAGCCAACTACACATGCACTGTGTCACAAACTAAAAAACATGCATTCTGCCAAAAGTTGATGACAATGGTTGTAAATGAACAATTTGACTATCCAAAAGAACATGTGCAACTACAAAAGCTTATATGTGCAACTGAACATACATCACAGCCAACTGAATTCTGTATTCTCGCAACTACAAAAGTTATACATGTCCAACTGAACATACATCCCAGCCAATAGAAAAAAATTGGTAAGTGGTACAAGTTTCTGTATGCAAAACACTAACCTGCGGATTGTAGGTTATTGGTAACTTGGATGCCACGAATGCTTCAGCTTGCAAAATTCCACCAAACAGTGGTGTCTGCTCCGTGCCTCTATACTCCTCTTTAAGCTGATGTGAAAAAAAGAGAAACAGAAAATAACAAAGATTATCAAAATATATTTGTGTGTTGAACGAAACCACACATTACAACCTGTGCAACTACAACAAGATACTGGGGTAGACAAATTCAACTATACATATATGCAACTGAACAAAGACACACAAACAGTGCAACACACATGGCACCTAAAAAAAAGTTTCTAGCAATTGACGCAACACATCTGTGCAACAAGATTAGTAAAACTGTGCAACTTAAAAAAGATGGTGTGCCAATTTAAAATGAACATGTGTGCAGATTGCCAAACTTAAAGCTACAATTTGTGCAACTACATGCATTGTTGTGCCAACTGATGACAGTTTTCTATGCAATTTCCAAAAAGAGTGACCAGACATCAAAAGAACATAGAAGGAAGACACTGTTGGAAAAAAACAAAAAAGAACTCACTTTTAATTTGCCGAACACACCAGGAGAGATAGTATCCTTCTTGACCACCATGGCAATTAGAGTACTATCCCATGCATTTGATCGTATTGCGCAGTTGCTTACTGGGATGTCATGTACGAGCGCATCAAGGTATAGTATCTGCACCAGACCTAAACAAAAGAAAAAGCCAAGTTCAGTTATTGTTATGAGAATTTCAGCAAACTATAACTGCACAGAAAGAATAGGAACAGATGGAAAAAGTGGTCGTTTTCACTAACCATCAAGTGATACAAGCAGCAGCAGACAGTTTGCTTCTCCTGGTCCATGTTCCGGAAAGCTTCGTTAATGTGTTCTGCTACAAAGAGGCAGATGTTTGTATTCTTTAGCATTTGATGATCTAGTACAAGTCCATAACACTTTGGGCTGAGCTTCAAGGCCATGGTTGGGGCTAGAAAAGTGCTGAAGGCAACCGCAAGCCAGGCCATAAAGAATGTGTCATCCGTTCTTCCAGCCATATTCTGAATCATCTTGAGCCATGTAGTGATCTGGGGATGAGAATTTCCAGTTATGTTGAAAGCCTGTCTGAATCTCCTAGTGGCATCCTTGTCAACTAAATATCTGACTTTTGGACCCCTGTTTGGGAGATCAAATACCCTCTGAACACTGTTAGCATCGACACGGATCCTTCCCCTTCCTGGGAAAACCATTTCAGAGGTCTGTGGCTGGTAGGACTGCACCAGGAACTTAGTGAGGTCCGCTGGAAGTGTGTCTGATAAGTTCAATAGCCCCCCTGACCGACCTCGAAACTAGCTCTGATTTCTGTAGTGGGGTTAGAGAGGCATTGAAATTTGCAAAGCATGCTGGCGATGCCCTTATCCTGCCTGCTTGTGATGGTCGCTCCACATCTTCCCTTGGAGCCACCTCAACTCCTTCACCGCTGCCCTGTTGATTAGAAAATGAAAGCATTACACAAACATTAAACACAAGAGAAAAAACAAGAATGGAAAAAAACTAGCAATCATCATTTGATTCATAAAATGGATCATGCCAACTAATATGATGTATTTGTGCAACTAAAAAAGCTCATGAGCACAACTGCAAGACTGCTAGTGTGCAACCTTCAAAAATAAAATAAAAAAAGAACAAGACCTGGCAGCTACAAAAAGTTCTAGTGGATGTGCAACAATAAGAAATGATACTGCAACACAAGAAAAAGAGTAACTAAAAAAGGTTTTCAAAGAACTATTCAAATAGCTCATAAACACACACAAAAAACCCACATACCTCAGCATCTGCTGCGGAAGATGCGACAGCTTCTCCAGCAACTGCTGCCTGCACAAAAAAATGACCACTGATGTCAACTATGAAAAGATGCCAACTAGTGAACTACAAGATGCCAACTAATGCCAACTAATGTCAACTGTATTTAAATCAATATGACTAGAGATGTCAACTACAAAAGGTTGTTATTGACAGACTAAAAACAAAAATAGTGGTCCGAACTGCTGCATAATTTCATCACTATCTAAAGAAGGCGAGAAAAACACTTATATTCGAGATTTTACTTACCCTAGAAGATGACTCAGCTTCCTTGCCAAGTGCTGCACGTCTAGTCCGCTTTACAACACGGAACTGATCAACATCCTAAGAAAAAAAATAAAAAACATGAGCATGGAAAAAAATGTTATATGACCCAAACAAAACCAAAAAATGGACTTGTGTCATCAGCATGCCACTTACCTCAGCATCCTCTCCCTGCTCAACACTCTACGCAGGTCGTGGCTGGCGATTAGCAGGACGCTTCGAGTTCCGGCGAAGCGGCTGACTTCCAGAACGCTGATTAAGCAACCAAAAGAAAACATGAAAAAAAAGACATTAGCATACATGCATAAGTTGAAAACAACTCAAAAACAAAAGAAAAAAAATTGAAAAAATACATCTCCTTCATTGCCATCCGCATCTCCTCCTATTATAACCATTTTTGCCCTGCGGCAGGAAATACAACAAAAAACATAGTTAGAAGATGTGGACAACCAACTACTACAATGATGCAGCCAACTGGGCAGTAAACCTTGTGCAAACTGGACATCAAATAAGCCAACTAACTTTTTTCTGCCTAGTTATTACTTGCCAACTGTGACAAGTAATACCTAGGTAGAAAAAAGTTAAGTAAAGGCAACAAGCTTAGTGAGATAACTTATTCTGAAAAAAGCGTCCCTAGTTGAACATGAGGGGAAACACATGAAAACAACCACATCCACAACAAAAAGACTTGCACATTGAGAAAAATTAAAATGGAAAATTGGCAAGCATTGGTACTAATTTGCACAAATCAAGGGGTCCTAGTTGCACAAAGCACGAGAATAACACATAAACCACCACAGCCACCACAACGCTGGTGGATTGGGTAGATTATATTGGAAAACTGGCAAGCATTGGTGCTAAAATTGCACAAACAAGAGTCCCTAGTTGCACACAGCAGAGGGGGAAACAACCAAATCATGCGCAAAATGAGTTAGAAGATGCGCAAAATGAAGTACAGAACCAACTAGTACATGGATGCAGCCAACTAATCAGGCAACTTGTGCAACTGAACGACGCATAGACAGACAACCTAGCACAAAATAGCAAGAAAACTAAGCAGGGCAACTAGTGTCCATTGTAAAACACATGGACAACCAACTTGACCACGAAAGCAGAGCAACTTGTGCAACTCAAAAACAGTATATATACAGCCAATTAGTATATGGATGCATCCATCTAATTGTGCAAATGAACAACATATAGACAGGCGACCTAGTGCAAAACAGCAAACCAACTAAGCGGGACAAACTAGTGCAGGTGTAGAACATATGGACAGCCAACTAGTAAAAGTGATGCAGCCAACTGAGCAGGCAACTTGTGCAACTGAACAGTATGTAGACACCCAACTAGCAAAAAAATGGTGCAACTGCATAACATAGGGACAGCCAACTACTATATGAATGGAGCCAACTGGATAGAATTTTGTGCAACTGGAACACAAGTGTCTACCAACTACACGGCAACTTCTGCAAAACTCGAACACAACTAAGAGACAGCAAGTTCACAGAACCGCAATTGCATAGCCAACCAGTTCATAAACTTCCTGCAGCGGCCATGAACATCGAATCAAGGACGAATCGTGGGACAAAAAACCACCACCACCACTACCGCACAAAAAACGAAGCAAAACACAGTGGAAACACAGCAAGGGCTCCTCCCTATGCAGCCCGCCACATCCGCCACCCGTCGACCTAGACACCACCTCGCCACCGGCGATGAGAGAGAGAGAGAGGGAGGATAGAAGAGGGCAGTCGCGGGACGTCTGCCTCGAGCGCAAATCCAACAACCACCTGCACCAACAACAAACGCATCCCCCCCACGAATCCCCACCATTACAGATCCAATGACACCGTGACTAGTCGAACAGAAGCACACCCATCCCACCCAAAAAGCGTCTACACCAAAACGACCGTGCGAGTAAGTTGACCATAGAAACCGCAGAAACCCTAGGAATCCCAGCCCGCCATTTCCGCCACCGACGACCTCGAGATGACCTAGACCCCCGGCGACGAGACAGAGAAAGGAGAGATGCACTGGGTACCTGCAACGCTAATGAGGGCCAGCAGCGAATCCCCGCGCGGTCCACCGGAGATTTGGAGAGCCGCGGTGCGATTTCACCGCGGAGCGAGAGCGAGGGCGGAGGAGAGGAGCGGAGAATGGGGGAGGAACAGGAGAGAAAGGGGGAGAAAGAGCGAGAACGGCTCGCGTTTCGAAAACGGCCGCCCACGATCTACGCCACGCCCGCTTACATGTGGGTCCACGCTCGTCTGGATGAGGACAAACCGCCCATGACCGCGCGGTTGGACGAACCGACCAGGCGACACCTGGTGCTCCACCGAGGTCGATCGCAAGCGATCGTGCGGTCGCAAGCCGGCCGCCCGGATCGTCTATTTGGTGCGCGGCCACTTTTTAGATTTTAGGAAATTTTATATATACATTTGGAATATTTTTATACATGTCGCAAGCTCGCAGCTTATCAGGCCGACGCATGGCTCAAAAGCCCCGTTTCATGCGCCCTCCTTGCAACAAAAAAAATCACAGTCACGTGCCTCACCCTCTCGGCACATGGTGGCCTTCGCGCTTGCCGGATGCCCATGAGCGCTTGTGCTCCCATGCGTCGTTCCGCCGCTCACTAGCGTCACTGTTCACCATCATTAGCTCTCCACGCCGGATGAAGCTTTTTTCGTCGTCGGTTGCAGTTTTTGTCAGCGACTGCTGCAAATTTTCACCGTGGTCTGTATCTTCCACCGCCTTCGGTTGAAAAACATTTCATTGTCGGATGAAACCTTCACGGTTACGCAGTGACCGCCCCCTCCCCCCGAACTTCATCATCTCCGATTGAAGCTTTCGCGACACCAGGTGTAACTTTCTCGATCACCAGTTGTAGCTTATAGTGTTGTGTAGTGGCCGACCCCAGCTTTCATCGTCTTTGCTTCAATCTTTTGGCGTTGCCGGTTGTAGTTCTTTTTGAGCCCGTGTTGCAACATCAGAGGTTATCACTCACAACTCTGGTGATGGCCCTCTCATTCTCATCCCCCATGCTACATGCATCCTTTCGCAAGCTCGCAACTTCTTAGGCCTTGTGACGTAGCTCTCGTGGTCTTCGGTTACAACACCTTGTCGTCGTACTTGCAGCGCCAACTGGTGCAGCCAGCCTCGTTGAAAGGATTTGTATGGTCGATGAGGGGGTGGATAGGCGACTAAAATTTTTTAACTTCTTTTTTTTAATTTTAGGCTAACATAAAAAGTAGGTTGTCTAGATATGTAACTAGGTGAACAACCTATACGATAAGCTCAACAAGATAACCACAAGCTAGAATATAAGCAACACAATATAAGCTTGCACAAAGTAAGTGAAGGTAAAATAAACCACAAGTATACAAGATGAGATTGTTCCGAATTTCCCTCCTTTGAGGGAGGTATATCTCCATGAAGGTGTGTAGAGACATGATGCTCTGCAAATGACACAATGCACCATATTCTCCTCGTGCTCTCGCACAATACTAGGTGCCATGAATCCACTAGCGATGTCCATGGAGGCGGTAACCGGACCTTCACAATCACAAAAATGGCTAGGGGGCTCCTAACACCACCATGGAGCTTAACCATAATAGAATGTGGCTTCAAGGTGACCTCTTCTGTTTAGGGTTTCGAAACACCCAGGAGTAACAAAATCCACAATAGAATGTAGAGGCAATCAAATTACCTTTGGTAAAAGTGTAGATCTAGGTCTCTTCCCCCGGTCCCTAACAAATCAACAAGTTCGGTTGGCTAAGGAAGATCAGGTGAAAGGACATGCGGTGCCCCCATGTGTGGTTTTGGTAATTGATGACAATCTCTATGGATTAACGGTTGCCTTGAGTTATATTTGAAGCATTTTTCCATAGGATTTTCTTGAAGTCCATGTGTTGGTTTCAAGGAGTTTATGAGATGGCCAAAGTGCTTTTCAAGGAATTATCGAAAGATTGGTCATGTGTGAGTTGAGATGGCCAAAGTGCTTTTCAAGGAATTATCCAAAGATTGGTCATGTGTGAGTTGAGATGGCCAATGATTTTCAAGGAATTATCCAAAGATTGGTCATGTGTGAGTTGAGCTTATTACAAGCATGTCTTGAAGAAGAAGATTGTGTGATCATTCATGTTTACCTTCAAGACATCATCCAAATGAAGAGAGTTGGAAAGATTCAATGTTGATCAAGACTAAGTCAAGAGTGAATCAAGTTGATCAACTCACAAAGCATAGGAGAAGTACCGAGAGGGATCAAGTGATCCCATGGTATGGTAAGCATTGTCCATTACGCTTTGTGTACTAACCCATGGTCTACGTGAGAGTTCTTTATGGGGTTAGGTATGTTTCCATGGTCTTGCGTCAAGAGGAAGATCTCATACAACCCATGGAGGATGACATCAAGTGGTGATCGTCATCAAGTTTGCAGTGTGCAAGTTCAAGTGGAGAAACTCGAAGAGTGGCTCACCCATAATGGAGTATGGGGGAGCAATCAAGCTTGAAGCTTGCCGTCCATTGTGGTGTCAATGGAATTGTGAAGTTGTGCCAAAGAGTGGCTCACCCATAGTGGAGTATGGGGGAGCAATCAACTAGTCTTCATCGAGCCAACACAATCAAGAAAGGTGGTCCAACTTGAGGAAGTCAAGATCGTCACCATCTAGCTCAAGTGGACTATGTGCAAGGCAAAGGTTTTCCCTTGATAGGTTTTCTATTTTACCGGTCTCATAGTGGTAGTTGGGAGACCGGGTTGTAGGATCGATTGCCGTACTATCAAGGGGGGCTCTCTAGGGAGTAGCTTGATCGTATCATTAGTCGAGAGCTCAAACCATTGCATCCTTGCATCATCTTTCTTGGTTCTTGTTTGGTTCCATTTGTGAGTCTTAGAGCTTATGGTCATCTTGATGACAAGCTTGAGTTCATCGAAAACGGAGTTCGCATGCATCTTCTATGATGTTTTCGGTGTTGGAGGTTTTACCGGTCTTATCCGAGGAAGGGTTCTCACCATTTTATTATGGTCCTTTTCTCATTTGCTTATTATTGATATTTCTCTCAAGATTGTGTTAGCCCTTGTCATTAGCTTTCCAACAAACTTGGTTTCGTTGAATTCGGAGCTCGTATGCGAAAGTTGTGGCTGTTTTGATATTGCTTGTTTTACACAGAGAGGTTGTACCGCCCCATGGAGAGGTTGTACCACTTGACTGGTACAACTGGTGTTTGGAGCGGTTGTACCGCTCCAGAATTGGTCCGGAGGTTGTACCGGTCATGTACCGCTCTACCACCGGACTGGTCTCTGTTGTGGTGCGGTTGTTGGGCGGTTGTGGGCCGGTTGTACCACTTATTGCCTGTTACCGGTTGTACCGGTGCTCATAGAGGTTGTACCGCTCCTATGTTATTCCGTACATAACGGGCAGATTCGTGGGGACCTATTTAAGGGGGTCTTCTTCCCCAATGGTTCCCCATCTCTTGAGCTCGTTTTTGCCCCCATTGTTGACCTTCTTTGAGCTTGCTAACTCTCATTCCCTCCATGGATTCTTGCTAGTTTTTGAGGGAAAAGAGAGAGGAGATCTAGATCCACATTTCCACCAATCACTTTCTCCTCTATGTGAGGGGAACCCCTTGGATCTAGATCTTGGAGTTCTTGGTGTTCTCCTTCTTGTTCTTCCTCTCATTTTCCTCCCTAGCATTAGTTGCTCCAGTGGGATTTGAGAGAGAAGGACTTGGGCACTTCGTGTGCCCTTGCCATTGCATTTGGTGCATCGGTTTGAGTTCTCCACGGTGATACGTGGAAGTGAAGTTTGAGAAGCTTATTACTCTTGGGTGTTTGGGCACCCTAGAGCTTGTTCCTCTTGGGTGCCTTGGCGCCCTAGACGGTTGGTGTTGTTCGGAGCTCAATCATTGTGGTGTAAAGCTCCGGGCAAGCGTCGGGATCTCCAATTAGGTTGTGGAGATCGCCCCGAGCAATTTGACGGGTACCGGTGACCGCCCCCAAGGGTTGCCAAAGTGTACGGGTTCGGTGACCGCCCCCAAGGGTTGCTATTTGTACGGGTTCGGTGACCGCCCTCAAGGGTCCCTTAGTGGAATCACGACATCTTGCATTGTGCGAGGGCG
This sequence comes from Triticum urartu, assembly GCF_056163025.1. NCBI lineage: Eukaryota > Viridiplantae > Streptophyta > Magnoliopsida > Poales > Poaceae > Triticum > Triticum urartu. Next base: position 370,954,655 of record NC_141873.1, read on the forward strand.
TGAGGAGATTACGGTGGCCCTAGTGGCTTCTTGGGGAGCATTGTGCCTCCACACTGCTCCAAACGGAGATTAGCATCCGCAAGGGTGTGAACTTCGGGATACATCGTCGTCTCCGCGTGCCTCGGTTATCTCTTACCCGAGCTCTTTACTTATGCACTTTACTTTGTGATAGCCGTATTGTTTCTTGTCATATATCTTGCTATCACATAGTTGCTTGTCTTGCTTAGCATAAGTTGTTGGTGCACATAGGTGAGCCTAGTTGTTTTAGGTTTTGTGCTTGACAAATTAACCGCTAGGTTTATTCCGCATTTGTTCAAGCCTAAATCGTAATTATTTTAAAACGCCTATTCACCCCCCCCCCTCTAGGCGACATCCATGATCTTTCAATTGGTATCAGAGCCTTGTCTCTCTTTATTAGGCTTTACCGCCTAGAGAGTAAAGATGTCGACTAGGGGATTAGGATTCTCTAACACTCTTAGTTTCGATGGCACAAATTTTGATGTTTGGGTAATTCGCATGCCTAATCTCTTTAGGGTCATGGACCCAAATTTAGAGCGAATTGCAGATATGGGTTTTTCTCCTCTAAAGGATCCCCAAAGATTATCTTTAGAGGATGAGAAAAACTCTTATCTCAATGCTCAAGCTTCTAATGTGCTTTTCGATGCTTTGAGCAATGTAGTTATATTTCAACTCATGCCGTTCCGGGATGCTCATGAGTTCTGGACAAAGCTTCAAGATAAATATGGCGTGTCCAAGTTTTATGGGGATGATTGTTCTCCCTCCACATTCGGCCGTATAGTCTTCTCAACTTCTTCTACTTCACCTACATGTGGTTTGCCACAAGGTAATGATATGGTGAGTAGTGTTGGTCATTGCAATGATGATAGTATGTTTATTGTGGATGATCCTTCATCACTATCTTATTGCAATGCTCCTTCTTTGGGCTTTAACACTTTGAGCACTCCAAATGTTTCACATGCTTGTGTTGATAGTCCTTGCATATCATGTAGAAATTGCTTGACTAAATCTCATGATGATATGTTTACTATGTCTTGTTGCCATGATAAAAATGCATATATGTCCTTGAATTGTTGTGCTAACAATGTAGAGGAAACCCAAGACCCCATGGAACAAGGTGTGGTCTTGAATGGTGCTTCAACGGACCCTACATCATCATCTATTGCATTTTGCATTATGGCCAAGGCTTCAAAGGTATCTCCCACTTTGAATCCCAATATATCTTGTGATGATGGCAAGAGTGATGATGATGTTGATTATGATGAAGAGAATGATAATGTTGCCTCCTTAAAAACTAAGGGGGAAATGATTTTTAAAGCTCTTCGCAAAAATAAACTTGCTCGTTTCAACTTCATGGAAATCATGTCTATTGCCATTGAAGGCAAGAAATACATTGAGGAGTTGGAATCTCATCTAGAGGAGCATGAGGTCACCATTGAGAAAATGGAAGCTCATGAGTGTGATTACGCAAATGAGATCACGGAGCTATCTCAAGCTCTTGAACATGAACAAACCTCATCCGAATCTCTTGAGCAGACCTTTGCTATAGAATTATCTAGAATAAAGGAATCTCATGATAGAGCACTCGAGGTGGCCAATGATTTCAAAACTAAAAATGCTAAGCTTGAAGTTGCTCATGCTAGACTCCTTGAGGATTTTGAGCACCTCAAAAATGGCTCAAGGGTCATCAAGGGTGAGCTCATCAAACTCGCCGAGTCTCATGCTCAACTTGAAGCTTCTTACTTAAAAGAGCTTGCCAAGGTGTCCTCTCCTATTGTTGTTAATGATGATGCTTGGGATACTAACTCTATTACTTGTGAAGCATCCATTTTGAAGGAGAATGTTGAGCTTCGGGCTCAACTTGAGTTGCTATCTAGCAATTATGGAATGTTGGAAGAAAACAAGCTCTCATGATGATCTTCTAGTATCCCATAATGTGCTAAAATTATCTCATGAGGCCATGCTTGCTAAGGTAACATCTAGTGAGCCTCATGTGGATACTAGCACTACTTCTAGTCAAAATGCTATATTGCCATGTGCTAGTCCTTTTAATTCATCTACTCACAATGTTGGTACATCTTGTGATGAATTGCTTTCCTTGCCGTGTTGTTCTAACGATGAAGCTTATACTTCCTCTAGTACTTGTGTTGAGACTAACCATGTAGAGGAAATCAAAGAGCTCAAGGCCCAAGTCACTTATTTGAAGAAAGACTTGGAAAAGAGTCATGAAGGGAAATCCACACTCAACAATATCTTGAGTGTGCAAAAATCCCCCAATGACAAAGGTGGACTTGGATTCAACTCCAATAAGAAGAAGTCCAACATGATCAAGAAGAAGGGCCAAGAACAAGTCAAGAATTCGGCCAAGATTATTTGCTTCAAGTGCAAAATTGAAGGGCATCATGTTAGATCTTGCCCATTGAAGAAGAAGTCCGTTAATGATAAGCAACAAGGGAAGAGGCCACAAGTTCATTCTCATGCTAAACCTCAAGTTGAAGAAAGGCCTCTTCTCAAGAAGACTCAAGCTTATGCTTCTCAAGTTGAGAAATCAAGTGAGAAGAAAGTGAGGAGTAGACGTTGCTACCTATGTCGCGAGAAAGGTCACCTCGCCTCTTCATGCACTAGTGGTAACTTATCCAACCCAATTATTATTGATGATGTCTATTCTCTTGGGAAGGATAAGGTTGGCAATGTGGTTGCCAAGTTTGTTGGTACTCAAAGTGGTTTGAAGCAAAGAACCATTTGGGTAGCCAAGCCTATTGTGACTAACCTCTTAGGACCCAACTTGGTTGGGGACCAACAAGCTCAAACTTGATCAATAGGTGATGTTGGAGGTCATTGGAGACTTGGCTACATTATGAAGAATTAAGGGTACTTCATCATTCTTATTGTCTCAAGCCAAGTCAATTGAATCATCAAGATTATATCTTATATCTAATGTGCCTCCTTGCGGTAACTTGTACCTCAATTGCTTACATTGAAAGTTACTTGCCCCCTTGCATGTTTTGGTTTTGTTCCTTGCATGTGTTTGTATATGTTGTGCTTCCAACTTGATTATCTTGAGCAATCAAGTATGTGTGTGTTGGTTTGCACATCATGTACGTGTGTGTCATGCATTGAGCCTTTTGCATCTTGTTCTTTTCTTAGTTGGCTCTTGTGAGAGATTAATGGAATATCCCATTATGGGGGAGTGATGTGCTTTGTGCACCTCACAATCCTATATATGTGTGTACATGAGTAATACCATCTAGTATTGATATTTCAAGATTATCTAGTCGCTATGTGGTATGTCTTCTCATGAGAAAATCAAATTCTATATTGTCCATTAATTATATCGTGTTGGTTCGTTATTTTGCCTCTTGTTTATCTTTAATTGGTATCACATTATGGGGGAGTAATATGCTATGTGTATATTACTAGCCTAGAAAATGTGTACATTTGAGATATTTTCACCTAGAATTGATATTGTAAATTATCTTGTTCCTAGGTGGCATGTTAGCTCTACAAGTTGCAATTTGCTTTTTGTTTGGTGTGAAGATGATGTCGGATATCCTTGTTATCTACCATCGGGAATTATTCCCAAATACTTCTTGTCTTTTGACAATTGGTACTCACTTATGTGTGGTAGAAATTATTGATCATCTTTACATTGGCCTTTGCTTTTATTTGCTTTATCTCTTGCCTAGGGTTGTGTCAACTCCCATTGTATTCCATACCACTTGTGGATCTTGTTAATTTCTTGAACTTATCTAGTGTTTTCTAGATATAGTGAAAGTGGTGATCCCACCTCGTGCATTTTGTATTCAAATGCAAATTCTCTATAATGCACTAGTCTTGGGGGAGCTATCCTATTCTCTATAAAACACTCATCTTTGTGATCCTTATCAAGTGTGTGTTTGTGGAAGGCAAGCCATTTCTTTTTGGTGCTTTGTGCCATCATGAAACTTTGTAGAGGGCTTGGTTTGTTTGGAACCATTCTCTCTATTGGGAGTTTGACATCTTTCTTTTTGAGTGTATCCATGGATATCTCATTCCTTGATGTATCTTTTATGGATATCCTCCAAGTGATGATTTATTCATTTGGTATCTTTTCTTCGCTGGGTATTTCTTTGTCTTTTGGTATCGGTTCTTGAAATTCTTGAGCATGCATATTTACTTCTTGTAGTTTCTTTGGCATGTTTTCTTTCTTTGACCCAATATATAGGGGGAACTCCACCAAGTCTCAAATTGGATGAGATGTGCATGAAATTCATTTTCATATCTATATGCACATATTTATGTGGAGTTTGTCCTATGTGTTGTTGGTTCTCTAACTCTTTGGTCCCAATGAGTTTGGGTACCATTTTGTTTGTGTTTTTGTTCTAGGAACAAGTGGAGATGCATTGGATGCTCGGCTCACTCACAAGGAAGGTGTTGTCACCATGTGCTTATTGGAGTCAAGCTAGGATGATCAATGAACTACTTTGTACCTTCAATTGGTATCTACTACATCCTTCCAATGTTATCTCGGTAACAAGTATCTTCATATACTTCATGCACACATTTCTTGCATCAACCTTGTGTAGGTTGTATCATGGCATGTTATCCATTCTTTCTTGTGATACTTGTTTCCTTTCTCAAAGCATCACAACAATGATGTATTGTTGCTAGTTGTGATGTCTTTGATGTTCGTGTGGTTGGAATTCATTTATATATAATAAGACCATATCTAGCCATGTGCTATGCTCTCAAGCAAATATCTTATTGGTATATGTATGACTTCCTTTTGGATATCTTGTTCCTTCGTGTTGTAACTATTTCGGGTGTACATCCTTCTTTGTAGATATATATATCATCATGATTTCGTCTACCTAGAATCTTATACACTTGAGAGAAGTTGCATATCTAGATGATATCCTTTCTTTCACGTCCACCTTGTCTTTCTTATGTTATTTATTTGGTGGCTCCGTGAAAGCTTTTGCCTTGAGTGCGTGTCTTCTATTGTTGCATCTTGATGCGCTCGTGTGTGGTGAAGATTATTTTCCTCATGCTTATCTTTATGAGGTTTTTGCCATCTTAATTGGCATCCCTCATCTTGATGCACCTTTCATCTTCTATCTTCACCGCGGGTTGTCACAAGCATAGGTTCTCTATATGCATATTAGTAAGCTTGTGAACCCATTTGCTAGTTGTGTGTGGGAATGATAGGCCTTGCACCGTGTGCCTCATTCTTTGAAGACTTTATTGTTTCTTAATGCTCTTCTGTACATTAGTCTTCTCAAGTGCATTGCCTTGACTCACACACATCTTTTTGGTTGAGCCCACTCTTAAGTTGCCTCTCTTACTTGTTGCTCAACCATGTGTTTGTTACATGTACTAGGCTTAGTTTCCTATATGCTCACTTGCACTTGTTGTAAGTTTCTACTGATTTTGGGGGTCTATGATCCTATTTTGTGCACTTTGTATCCAAATACAAAAATTCTTATGTGTGCACAAATCATGGGGAGCTTCTCTAGTTTCTTTAGAACACTCATTCGCTCATATCATAATATCATTTATTCATGTAGCTCGTAGGATCTTTGGTCTAGTTGGTTCAATTGATACCCGTTGATTGCTTGCTTCAATTGGTACCTTTTGATTGCTTGATTGCTTGTGTCTTTATTTGTTATGTCCTTGTGGCATATCATTCCTTTAGCAATCTTGGTGCCTCAATATAGTTGGTCTTCCTCCAAGTATTACCATTGGATGTGTATTGCATTCCACTCTCTTGTTGAGAAATACACAACTTATGGAGGAACATAATTTATATTGGCCTTCTAAGCTTTTCGCCCATTTTGGCAATCGATGCCAATGGGGGAGAAGTTTCAGAGAGTTTTGTGGATAAGTTTGGAGAAGTTTCAGAGAGTTTTGTGGATAAGTTTACAGAGTTTCAGAGAGTTTTGTGGATAAGTTTAGAGAGTTTTTTCTTCTTGCTTTGGTTTTGTACCTAAGCATTTGCATCTCATACACATGCATTGTTGGTTGTTGCGTTGCATGGTGATAAATAATTCCTTATATAAACTCTCTTGAAAGTGATTGTCATCAATTACCAAAATGGGGGAGATTGAAAGGACATGCGGTGGCCCCATGTGTGGTTTTGGTAATTGATGACAATCTCTATGGACTAACGGTTGCCTTGAGTTATATTTGAAGCATTTGTCCATAGGATTGTCTTGAAGTCCATGTGTTGGTTTCAAGGAGTTTATGAGATGGCCAAAGTGCTTTTCAAGGAATTATCCAAAGATTGGTCATGTGTGAGTTGAGATGGCCAAAGTGCTTTTCAAGGAATTATCCAAAGATTGGTCATGTGTTAGTTGAGATGGCCAAAGTGCTTTTCAAGGAATTATCCAAAGATTGGTCATGTGTGAGTTGAGCTTATTGCAAGCATGTCTTGAAGAAGAAGATTGTGTGATCATTCATGTTTACCTTCAGGACATCATCCAAATGAAGAGAGTTGGAAAGATTCAATGTTGATCAAGACTAAGTCAAGAGTGAATCAAGTTGATCAACTCACAAAGCGTAGAAGAAGTACCGAGAGGGATCAAGTGATCCCATGGTATGGTAAGCATTGTGCATTACGCTTTGTGTACTAACCCATGGTCTACGTGAGAGTTCTTTGTGGGGTTAGGTATGTTTCCATGGTCTTGCGTCAAGAGGAAGATCTCATACAACCCATGGAGGATGACATCAAGTGGTGATCATCATCAAGTTTGCAGTGTGCAAGTTCAAGTGGAGCAACTCGAAGAGTAGCTCACTGAGGGAGTCCTGGATTAGGGGGTGTCCGGACAACCGGACTATATCCTTTGGTCGGACTGTTGGACTATGAAGATACAAGATTGAAGACTCCATCTCGTGTCCGGAAGGGACTTTCCTTGGCGTGGAAGGCAAGCTTGGCGATACGGATATGCAGATCTCCTACCATTGTAACCGACTTTGTGTAACCCTAACCCTCTCCGGTGTCTATATAAACCGGAGGGTTTTAGTCCGTAGGACAACATACACATCAACAATCATACCATAGGCTAGCTTCTAGGGTTTAGCCTCTCCGATTTCATGGTAGATCTACTCTTGTACTACCCATATCATCAATATTAATCAAGCAGGACGTAGGGTTTTACCCCCATCGAGAGGGCCCGAACCTGGGTAAAACTTCGTGTCCCTTGCCTCATGTTACCATCCGGCCTAGACGCACAGTTCGGGACCCCCTACCCGAGATCCGCCGGTTTTGACACCGACATTGGTGCTTTCATTGAGAGTTCCTCTGTGTCGTCGCCATCAGGAAGGATGCCTCGCCCCGTCTTTAAAGACGGCACCGTTGCTAAGGGAGCTTTGGCTGTCGGCCAAACCCTCTGGCTAGGTGGTTTTCTTATGACCGCCTGTTCGGCTGCTGCGCCAATGATGACCTCTCGAGCCATCGAAAACAATCTTCATGTCAGCTTGGAACTCGCCGAGCAGTTAGATCCAATGGAGCTTTCCTCCATAAACGAGCTCTTGGATCGCTTCGCCGCCCTGGGAGTCGCTACGGATTATGACCAGATTGGGCCTAAAACCGATCTGAGAGAGATTAACTCTCCCCAAGTCACCCATCACGTTGTCGTGGTAGAGGGACAGTGCGGCGACCCTTCATCTATCTTAAGGACTCGCTATGTCTGGATTCCCGATCCCTCCAAGCCAGATACCCGCGGAGGGGAGGATATCACTCAAGACCTGAACTTAGAGTCAGGCGACGGGCTGGATTCATTAGACAACATCCAAGAATCCAAATTTTCGAGTTTGGAAATTCCTCGGCCTCTGAGCCTTAGATGGGGTGAGGCTTCGGATTTAATTCCACCCACCCACCCCAACATAAGCGATCTATCCAAAATCAGGCAAGAACCCAATGAAACAGTACATCATTACTGGGCCAGATTCCTCTTGGTTAAGAACAGGCTAAGGGACTGCCGCGAGGAAGATGCAATCTCAATCTTCTGCAATAATTACACGAACAAGGGAATACTCAACGCCATAAGTCGCCGTGATATTACACGCTTCGCTGACTTGGCGTCCATTGTACGAAAGTACTGTGCGATGGAAAGCGCCTGGAAAACCGAAATAAAATTTTGGGACAATCCGGCCCTGAATACAAACCCAGTCCGAAATAAAAGGGTGCATCATCACCAATCACCCGGGTCAAGCACTAAAAAGCAAAAACCCTCTACAGGGCATGGAACCGTACTAGAAGGATGGCTTGATGGACCCTGTAAAATTCACAGTACAGAGGACGCCACACCAACTCACAGAGCATGTTGGATACTCCGGCAGGTGGCCAAAATTGGTGAAAATCTCCTAATTCCGGAGGCCACAAAAAGCCACCCCAGAGACACCAATACGGTATTAACAGTCTTCGAGACTTTCGCATCAAATAATATGCAAAAAAGGATACTCCGCTGCCTTGCCGAAGTCTACCAAGTAGCAACAATAAACCCATGGAGTGACACGGCTATTACCTTTAACACCAGTGATGAACCTAAATTCCGAACAGCCCGAGCACCAGCCGCATTGGTCCTCAGTCCAATAGTGGACGAATTTTGTCTTACCAAGGTACTCATGGACGGCGGCAGCGGATTGAACCTCATTTATGAGGAGACGCTTCAAAAAATGGAAATAGACTGGAAACGCATTGAGCGAAGCAGCACAACCTTTAGAGGAATAATCCCCAGTCGGGAAGCGCGCTGTACAGGAAAAATCACACTAGATGTGGTGTTCGGCATGTCGGATAATTACAGGTCCGAAGAGGTCACGTTCCAAGTGGCTCCGTTCAGCAGCGGTTATCACGCTCTGCTAGGGCGGGAAGCGTTTACAATCTTCCAAGCAATACCCCATTACGGGTACATGAAGCTCAAGATGCCCGGGCCTAACGGGATCATCACTCTCGCTAGTGATTCGGACATAGCACTCCACGCCGAAAACAAGACAGCTGCACTGGCCCTCAAGGCACTATCCGAAGCCCTAGCGGCTGAGGAGCTGACTGCGCTGTGCTCTACGGTGAATAGGGACGATGTGGTACTCGACAAAAGATCCAAGTCCACCTCCTTTAAACCGGCGGACGAAATAGTCAAATTCCAAGTCCATCCAACGGACCCCAATAAAACAGCTACCATCGGGGCACAGTTAAACCCTGATGCTGACGCTGCATTGCGAGAGTTCCTACGAGAGAACTGGGACATTTTCTCCTAGCACCCTTCAGACATGCCAGGAATCCCACGCAGGCTAGCCGAGCACAGCTTAAATATCCAAACAGGATTCAAACCTGTCAAACAGGCTCTTCGGTGTTTTTCCGAACCTAAGAGACAGGCCATGGGAGAGGAGCTAGCAAAGCTATTGGAGGCCGGATTCATCAGAGATATAAAACATCCGAACTGGCTAGCAAACCTGGTGATGGTACCAAAGAAGGACAAACCCTGGCGCCTGTGTGTTGATTTTAAAGACCTTAACAAGGCTTGCCCAAAGGATCCCTTCCCCCTCCCCCGCATCGATCAAATTATCGACGCTACCGCAGGACACAATTCGTTGTGTTTCCTCGACGCATATTCTGGCTACCATCAAATCAAGATGGCAGAACCAGACCAAGCCGCAACGGCATTTATCACACCATACGGGCCATTCTGCTTCAACATGATGCCCTTCGGGCTCAAAAACACCGGCGCAACATATCAGCGCATGATTCAGACATGTCTGGCAAGCCAGATCGGCAAAACAGTGGAGGCATATGTAGATGATGTGGTCGTCAAAACAAGACATGTTGAATCTCTAGTAGACGACTTGAGGCTCACATTTGATAACCTCCGAACATACGACATCAAGCTCAACCCGGAAAAATGCGTTTTCGGCGTTCCAGCCGGAAAGCTCTTGGGCTTCATTGTATTCGGTAGAGGAATTGAAGCAAATCCAGCCAAGATCCGAGCTCTGTCACAACTGGATATCCCAAAGGACCTCAAACAAATACAAAAGTTAACCAGATGCGTGGCGGCTCTAAGCCGCTTTATCTCCCGCTTGGGAGAAAAGGCCCTACCCCTTTACCTCCTCCTTCGGCGCACCGAACACTTCAAATGGACGGATGCAGCCACGGCCGGACTCGACGAAATAAAAGCCATACTGGCAACAAACCCAGTCCTGGCCGTGCCAAACATTGGCGAACCAATGCTATTATACATTGCAGCAACACATCAGGTTGTAAGCGCAGTGCTCGTCGTCGAACGAGAAGCGGACGGACACAAATTCCCCCTTCAAAAGCCAGTCTATTATGTGTCCACTGTCCTCACTCCCTGCAAATCACGGTACCCGCATTATCAAAAGATTGCGTACACGGTATTCATGGCATCCCGGAAGCTACGACACTACTTTCAAGAGTGTTCAATAACAGTAGCCTCGGAAGTACCACTTAACGATATTATAAACAACCGTGACGCAACGGGCCAGATTGCAAAATGGGCCATTAAGCTCCTCCCGTTCGACATAACTTATAAGCCACGACAAGCCATCAAGTCACAAGTCTTGGCCGACTTCGTCGCAGAATGGACGGAGGCCGAACTCCCTAAAGAGTACAGCACATATTCAAATTGGATCATGCATTTCGACGGCTCCAAGATGTTGGCCGGACTGGGGGCTGGCGTCGTTTTGACGTCCACCACAGGAGACACAGTTCAATACATACTACAGATTATGTACACGGACTCCACCAATGCAGCCGAATATGAGGCCCTTTTACATGGTTTCCGGATGGCAGTATCCATGGGCATCCAACGCCTAGAGGTGCGCGGGGACTCGAACCTCGCAATATCCCAAATAAATGGAGACTTCGATGCCAAGGATCCAAAAATGGCAGCTTACCGCAACGCCATCCTAAAAATGTCAGCTCGGTTCGAGGGGCTTGAATTTCACCATATAGCCCGGGAAAATAATCAGGCGGCAGATGTCCTGGCACGCATCGGTGCAAAACGCGATGTAGTCCCCCCCAACATCTTCTTGGAAAGGCTCTTCAAGCCATCCGTAGTATGGGAAGGGGAGCCGAACAATAACAGCCCGGACCCAACCGCACTGCCTGACACCGAACATTCTGACACAATCGGAGGCTCTGCCAATGAAATAACACCTTCAGCCCACGTAATAATGGCCGTCATCGCCCCGTGGACAGAATCATTCCTCGCCTACCTTACTAGGCAGGAACTCCCTGAGGACCAAAATGAGGCACACTGCATAGTGCGGTGATCCAAAGCCTACAGAGTCCACGAGGGAGAGCTTTATAAAAAAAGCACTACCGGAGTCCTTCAAAGGTGCATCTCCAAAGAGGAGGGGCAGAACCTCCTGGCTGAAATTCATGCCGGACTCGGCGGTCATCACGCTGCAGCCCGGTCCCTTGTAAGCAAGGCCTTCCGTACAGGCTTTTATTGGCCGACGGCCTGGGCAGACGCTCAGGACTTAGTCCAACGATGCACCGGTTGCCAGCTCTTTGCAAACCAAAGCCATATGCCACCCACCACCCTCCAAACTATCCCCATCACTTGGACCTTCGCGGTCTGGGGGCTTGACATGGTTGGACCCCTTAAAGGCGGAACCCACAAGCAAAAATACTTACTGGTCATGGTGGATAAGTTCACCAAATGGATAGAAACCAAGCCTGTTAAGATGACCGAATCCGGACCGGTGATAGACTTTATATCCGGGGTTGTACACCGTTACGGCGTCCCCCATAGCATCATCACTGATAATGGCACGAACTTCACGGCCGACGAGGTAAAACTCTGGTGCAAAAACATGGGCATCAAGCTTGATTATGCTTCCGTCTATCACCCACAAACTAACGGCCAGGTCGAACGTGCAAATGGTCTTATCATGAGTGGCATCAAACCCAGATTAGTGCGGTCCCTCAAGGAATCTAACACGCACTGGGTAGGGGAGCTCGACTCCGTACTCTGGGGGCTGCGGACCACGCCGAATCGCACCACCGGCTACACACCATTCTTTATGGTGTACGGCGCAGAGGCGGTTTTGCCTTGCGACATAATTCATGACTCACCTCGAGTGCGCATGTACGAAGAAAGAGAAGCCGAGCTCGATCGGCAGGACAGCTTGGACGCATTATAGGAGGAGCGTGACGTGGCAAAAGCCCGTTCCGCATTCTATCAATAGCAGGCTCGAAGATACCAAAGCAGACAAGTACGGGCCAAAAATTACAACGTTGGCCAATTAGTTCTACGACTACCGGACAAGAAAAAGGACAAACTCAAGCCCAAGTGGGAAGGTCCCTTCATAATTGACCAAGTCCTGACTGGTGGAGCGTACCGCCTGCGGGATGCATCGGATAACCGACTCGAGCCAAACCCATGGAACGCAGCCCGTCTCCGAAGATTCTATGCCTAGCGCCGGACTCTGTCTTCGTTTCCTTCCTCTGTCCATTTTTTTATATATTTTCTGTCTTACATTTCTCTTCTTCTTCTCTCTCTTATAGCCTCTAAAGGCTCATAAAGTGACGCGCTATCCGCGCTCATTAAACCTGGGGGCTTCTTTAAACAGAAGCTTATTCATACGGGCTTCATGCCCAACACATGTGTCACACTTCTGCATGTACCTTTTATTCACCATTATATGCATCGATATGACTTAAGTTTTGGCCAAGCTGGGTTGCCTGGCTCCTGTGCTTACCCCTACGTTCCCGATTGTTCGGCTAGGTGGTAAAGGGAGCACCTCTGCGATTGTTACTGCCGGGTCAGCCGGACGTGTACCTCAGACTAGGTGAAGCCGAAAGCTAGCGTTCTTAAGGGAATATTCAGTCGGTGAACTAAAGATGATCTTTTTTATTTTTATCTATACGCCCCCAGATGTTTTTCCTGCATTTCTTTTCGCAGCATGGACATGCACCTTAGGGCATGCCTCCCAGGGAAAGGAACCCCTAACGGAACTATTCTCCCTGGAAGATGTTTCTTACTAACCATGTAATATAACATAACTAGTCGGGCACTTGTCTGTTCAAGCCCTAATGACCCCTACGCCTGGTCTCCATGCATTCCCCGATTCCTATATAACCACATGGGAATTCGGACACACTCCGGACCGTCAGGTCCCGAGGCTGAAGCGAAAAGGTCGGCCATGACAAATGATCTACAATCCGGCTAGAAGGCATTATAAATGTCAATTAAATTACATAGTCATTTTGACTGATTGTATTCCTCTTCAATACCATCTAACAGGCTGTCTAATTTACAGTCCTGTTGGGAATACTTTGCGGCCAACTCTACTTGGCCGTATACTAAGCTTACAGGGATCTCCTTCCCATCGGGCCCTACAGGACCGACCTCGGCCATGTGGTTGGGGTCAGCCTTTGCGTACCGCGTCTTCACCATGGCCCAGGCCTCCCTAGCGCCTTGACGGCAGGCTGATATCTTCCACAATCGTAAGCGCCACCGTGCTCCCTTTAGCTTCTCCACAAGCTCTCCAAGACCTTCGGGCATGGAGACGGATGGCCACAGGGCCTGGGTGACGCCTTGCATCGCCTGCCGAACTCGATCGAGCAGTTGCGAGAGCTCGGGAAGAAGGTCACCCCGTAGAACCGGGCATCTCCTCTGCAGGACGACCTGTTAGCACACCTACAGACATTGCTCTATTAGTTGACCTCCCCGCCGAACTTTCTTTCAAAGGTTCGTTCAAGCACTTACTAAATATGCCGCGCCGAAGCCGCTGATTCTCCTTCATAGAGTCTGACAGCTGGGCACGAACATCTTGCAGCTCGACGCCCAGCTTGGTGTTGGCATCTTGGAGATCGTTCTTCTCCCGCCTCACCTTTGTCAGCACCTTCTCACCAGCCTTTAGCTGGCGTAGGAGGTGTTGCCTTTCCGGATTCAATCCGGCGCCATCTGCAATTTCATTTGTCAGATTCGCACCCATGCCGTGCTTCGCAAAATACTTATCTTTCGAAGTGTATATTACTAGAGGGGGTCTCCTTGGGCTCCCCTGCCACGGCTAGTGTGGCCTCAAGTTGGGCTTTGCACTCTTCCAGCTCCTTGGACAGTAGGGAATTCTTTTCTGTAAGAACCTGCATAACAAATGATCCTTAAATCAGTTATTCTAACTGTTTCAAGTCTCGGGGGCTACTGGTATATATACATAATTACTAGAATTTTCTTACCCGTATGTCTTTTACATACTGCTTCGTGGCTCTGGCTAGACCATTTTGAGCGGCACGGAGGTACGCATCTCCCGAGTTGAAGGCATCTAACGCCCCTTGGGAGAAACAAGCGTCGCGAAGAATTGTCCGGCGACGCCTGTGGTTCATGGCACTCTCCACCTCAGAGTTGGTGGCAGACAGCCCATCCACATCCTCCGTCGGAGGAGCGTCTGGCGCGCGCCTTGCGTTCGCCTCCGCCTCCGGACCAGGCTTTGGAGCCTGGCTGGTGGAGGCGCGATTGGCGGCCTCTTCGGATATAGTCCGGTGAGGTCTCTTTGTCCTGAAGAAAGCGTGAGGGTCAATGTGCCCCGAAGGTATAACACCTTGGATAAGGGGGCGCGCCATACCTTTGCGCTGACGCCTCGGTCCGGACTGCACTTCTTTTCTGCCCGCGGGGCCCTACGGCCCCTCGTTGGCTTGTCGTCGCAGGTTCGGCCTTCCGCCTTAAAAACCTCCCCTGCAAAGTTTGGTTGTAATCAGGAAACTGAAAACACGAGTGGGAGGACACCTATTCAGGGTACTGGGACTTCGATCTCAGTTACCTGGGGGGTCAGGATTAGCCCTGGGTAATCGGCCGTAATGGCCACCAAGACGTTGTCCTTGCTCAATTGATGGAACACTCCGTCAATCAGCTCAACAGATATGTCCGGATCCTCTTGAGAGGCCGGGTCAAGGGACCGTCCTGGGTCCTCGGGTTGTGGAGGAGGGCTGCTTATTTCCTTAACAGCCCGGCGCAGTTCCTGCGTTGAAGTCGGTAGACTGAATATTTAACAATGGGAATACAAAACGGATGGGCAAGTAAATGCGACCGCTTACCCAGCTTGGGGGATTGTGCATAGAGAATCCACCCTGTGGGTTGACGCGGAGAAATTCCTCCTCTTCTCCCTTATACAAAGTGGACAAGATCTTTAGTAGAGCGGCAGCTGAATCCGGTCCCTTACGGCCGTAGCGGGTGGCGTTGTCCTCCCCGTTGAAGTCCCACATGGGGTGGCTTCTATACTGAAGCGGCTGCACCCCCCGCATAATGCATTCGGCCATAACCCCGATCATGGTTAGTCCGGAATGGGCTAACAATCTTATTCGGCCCATCAGGTAAATGATGTCCCTGTCACTTTCCCTCTAAGGGCTCCACGGGCGCCAGCTTAGGCGCTTATTTAAGGGAGCACTGTTGAATTCAGGGAGGCCGATCCGGACAGGATCCGGCAGCGGAACATCTTCTATATAAAACCATCCCAGGGGCCAGTCTTCGGACGCTTTCTTTGGGGTTCCGGACAGATATCCGGTCCCGGCGATGCGCCACACTTCGGCTCCGCCCACTTGATACATTGACCCCTTCTTGGAACGGGGCACGAGGCAGAATAGCTCCTTCCACAGTCCGAAATGAGCCTCAACACCCAAGAACAGCTCGCAGAGGGCTACAAAGCCAGCGATATGCAATACGGAGGCAGGCGTGAGATTATGTAGCTGGAGGCCGTAGAACTCCAGCAGCCCCCGGAGAAATGGATGGATCGGAAATCCGAGCCCCCTTATTAAATAAGGGACGAGGCACACCCGCTCTCCTTTGGAGGGATTAGGGGCACTCTCTGCTTGCTCTCCGCCGTTGTAGACGGCAAGACCGGCTTGAACCGGGACCATATAGGCCGGGGGAGAAATCCCTTGGTCTGGAGCGTCACTAGCTCGGTATGCGGGATGGAGCATCTCTCCCAATATCCAGGCTTAGGGCTGGAAGGGCGAGGGGAGGAGTTGTGGCGGCTGGCCATGGTGGAATGGACCTTTGTCGGATGCGCTCTGATGAACACTCGCGAAGGGGAGAAGGTGTGGTTTGGATCTAAATCCTTGTCCCCTTAAGTAGGGCAGCTCATTTACGCGGCTAGGGGTGTGAATGTAAAAACACTCAGGCTTTTCATATTCGTTTGACACATGGGAAGCGGCCATTATTAGGCGTAGAAGACAAGGAGCGCAACATCTACAAGAAACCGGACTTTATTCAACAGGTACACGGAGTTTGGAGGAGAACCCGCGCTGCAATGCCGAAGACAATCTGCGCGCCGGAGTCATCGTCATTGATGCCTGGTTCGCGGGCTACTGAGGGAGTCCTGGATTAGGGGGTGTCCAAACAACCGGACTATATCCTTTAGCCGGACTGTTGGACTATGAAGATACAAGATTGAAGACTCCATCCCGTGTCCGGAAGGGACTTTCCATGGCGTGGAAGGCAAGCTTAGCGATACGGATATGCAGATCTCCTACCATTGTAACCGACTTTGTGTAACCCTAACCCTCTCCGGTGTCTATATAAACCGGAGGGTTTTAGTCCGTAGGACAACATACACATCAACAATCATACCATAGGCTAGCTTCTAGGGTTTAGCCTCTCCGATCTCGTGGTAGATCTACTCTTGTACTACCCATATCATCAATATTAATCAAGCAGGACGTAGGGTTTTACCTCCATCGAGAGGGCCCGAACCTGGGTAAAACTTCGTGTCCCTTGCCTCATGTTACCATCCGGCCTAGACGCACAGTTCGGGACCCCCTACCCGAGATCCGCCGGTTTTGACACCGACACTCACCCATAATGGAGTATGGGGGAGCAATCAAGCTTGAAGCTTGCCGTCCATTGTGGTGTCAATGGAATTGTGAAGATGTCCCAAAGAGTGGCTCACCCATAGTGGAGTATGGGGGAGCAATCAACTAGTCTTCATCGAGCCAACACAATCAAGACAGGTGGTCCAACTTGAGGAAGTCAAGATCGTCATCATCTAGCTCAAGTGGACTATGTGCAAGGCAAAGGTTTGCCCTTGATAGGTTTTCTATCTTACCGGTCTCATAGTGGTAGTTGGGAGACCGGGTTATGGGATCGATTGCCGTACTATCAAGGGGGGCTCTCTAGGGAGTAGCTTGATCATATCACTAGTCGAGAGCTCATACCATTGCATCCTTGCATCATCTTTCTTGGTTCTTGTTTGGTTCCATTTGTGAGTCTTATAGCTTATGGTCATCTTGATGACAAGCTTGAGTTCATCGAAAACGGAGTTCGCATGCATCTTCTATGATGTTTTCAGTGTTGGAGGTTTTACCGGTCTTATCCGAGGAAGGGTTCTCACCATTTTATTATGGTCCTTTTCTCATTTGCTTCTTATTGATATTTCTCTCAAGATTGTTTTAGCCCTTGTCATTAGCTTTCCAACAAACTTGGTTTCGTTGAATTCGGAGCTCGTATGCGAATGTTGTGGCTGTTTTGATATTGCTTGTTTTACACAGAGAGGTTGTACCGCCCCATGGAGAGGTTGTACCGCTTGACCGGTACAACCGGTGTTTGGAGTGGTTGTACCGCTCCAGAATTAGTCCGGAGGTTGTACCGGTCATGTACCTCTCTACCACCGGACTGGTCTCTGTTGTGGTGCGGTTGTGGGCCGGTTGTACCGCTTATTGCCTGTTACCGGTTGTACCGGTGCTCATAGAGGTTGTACCGCTCCTATGTTATTCTGTACATAACGGGCAGATTCGTGGGGACCTATTTAAGGGGGTCTTCTTCCCCAATGGTTCCCCATCTCTTGAGCTCGTTTTTGCCCCCATTGTTGACCTTCTTTGAGCTTGCTAACTCTCAATCCCTCCATGGATTCTTGCTAGTTTTTGAGGGAAAAGAGAGAGGAGATCTAGATCCACATTTCCACCAATCACTTTCTCCTCTATGTGAGGGGAACCCCTTGGATCTAGATCTTGGAGTTCTTGGTGTTCTCCTTCTTGTTCTTCCTCTCATTTTCCTCCCTAGCATTAGTTGCTCCGGTGGGATTTGAGAGAGAAGGACTTGGGCACTTCGTGTGCCCTTGCCATTGCATTTGGTGCATCGGTTTGAGTTCTCGACGGTGATACGTGGAAGTGAAGTTTGAGAAGCTTATTACTCTTGGGTGTTTGGGCACCCTAGAGCTTGTTCCTCTTGGGTGCCTTGGCGCCCTAGACGGTTGGTGTTGTTCGGAGCTCAATCATTGTGGTGTAAAGCTCCGGGCAAGCGTCGGGATCTCCAATTAGGTTGTGGAGATCACCCCGAGCAATTTGACGGGTACCGGTGACCGCCCCCAAGGGTTGCCAAAGTGTACGGGTTCGGTGACCGCCCCCAAGGGTTGCTATTTGTACGGGTTCGGTGACCGCCCTCAAGGGTCCCTTAGTGGAATCACGACATCTTGCATTGTGCGAGGGCGTGAGGAGATTACGGTGGCCCTAGTGGCTTCTTGGGGAGCATTGTGCCTCCACACTGCTCCAAACGGAGATTAGCATCCGCAAGGGTGTGAACTTCGGGATACATCGTCGTCTCCGCGTGCCTCGGTTATCTCTTACCCGAGCTCTTTACTTATGCACTTTACTTTGTGATAGCCGTATTGTTTCTTGTCATATATCTTGCTATCACATAGTTGCTTGTCTTGCTTAGCATAAGTTGTTGGTGCACATAGGTGAGCCTAGTTGTTTTAGGTTTTTTGCTTGACAAATTAACCGCTAGGTTTATTCCGCATTTGTTCAAGCCTAAATCGTAATTATTTTAAAATGCCTATTCAGCCCCCCTCTTGGCGACATCCATGATCTTTCATCAGGCAAAGCAAAGCTTTGGGCATTAATGAAGAAAAGATGGAGACAAGAGGTAGGTGGGAGGAGAAAGAACTCCCTCCTTTTATAGCCCCACCAATTCTAACCGTTATGTGCGCACAAATACACTGAGCGGTACAACCGCTCCTGTGAACAGTATAACTGTTCATAGCCCAAAGAATAGCCAAACCGCGTGCGGTACATGTTGGGGATATGACTACTGGGTATGACCCGCCCAGGAGGGGCCGGGTCGTACCACTGGCGGCTTAAGATGAGAAGGCCCAAGAGGATGATGAAGGCGGCGGTCCATAGAGCAAGCTTATTGAATTCCCAAGACCCGGAGGTGACTTGAGGCCCATGGGTATGAACCGCCATATGTTTACCTTGTATTGTAAGACAAGCTTAGTTGATCACCGAGACGGACACATTGTGTATGAGCCGACTAGGACTCTGTAAGCCGCCGGGCATCAACCTATGTATGTAAAGGGGTGACCCGGCGGCGGGTTGACTCAAGGAATAATCAATCGAGGGCTAGGTCAAGCATATTCGCTCCCTGGTCATCGAAACCCAAGCAATACAACCTAAAGCAGGAGTAGGCTTTTTCCTCATTGATAGGGGCCGAACCTGGGTAAAACTCTTTGTGTTCTTTGTCCCATTAACCCCTTCAAGCTAACTACGTTGCGATGGCTCTACATCTAAGTCCTTTTGCTAGGGCATCTGCCGTGTTAAATCGACGGCTGTTGGCGCCCACGTGGGGCCAGCGCACGGTGGTTTCGAGTTCTTGAAGGGCAGCTTCGCAGGGATCAAGGGATACGACGTGGGCCGGATGACCAAGAGTCATCGCGGCAAGCTCTACATCGGGGACGCTAGCTGGGGCCCTGAGGCCGGCTCAATTGAGTATGGATACCGGGTTCCCTTTGGCGGAATCCATGTCTTCATCGGCAAGATCGGCGAGTCAGGGCCTAAGCTGGACACCTGCACCGACATCGTCGAGACGGCTCAGCCCGCACGACCCGCCAAGGTTCAAGCCACCACGAAGCGCACCTTTGTTGGTTTCATCCATGGGGTGGATCTTGAGGAAGGATCTGTGTCCAGAGGAGAGACGGTAATCCACTCCGATGGTGAGTCTTCAACCGATGAGACCGATTCAATGTATTGATACGTCTCCAGCATATCTATAACTTTTTATTGTTCCATGCTATTATATTATCTATTTTGGATGTTTAATGGGCTTTAATATGCTCTTTTATATTATTTTTGGGACTAACTTATTAACCGGAGGCCCAGTGCCAGTTTCTGTCTTTTTTTTGCCTATTTTAGTGTTTCGCATAAAAGAAATATCAAACAGAATCCAAACGGAACAAAACCTTCGCGAGGATCTTTCTTGGAACAAACGCAAATCAGGAGACTTGGAGTGGAAGTCTGGAACTCTGCGAAGCTTCCACGAGATAGGAGGGAGCGCCTAGGGGGTAGGCGCGCCCCCCACCCTCGTGGGCCCCATGGAGCTCCACCGACGTACTTCTTTCGCCTATATATACTCTTATACCCTAAAAACATCAGGGAGAGCCACGAAACCACTTTTCCACCGCCGCAACCTTCTGTACCCGTGAGATCCCATCTGGGGCCTTGTCCGGTGATATGCAGGAGGGGGATTCGATCAAGGAGGGCTTCGACATCAACACCATAGCCTCTCCGATGATGTGTGAGTAGTTTACCACAGACCTTTGGGTCCATAGTTATTAGCTAGATGGCTTCTTCTCTCTCTTTGGTTCTCAATACAAAGTTCTCCTCGATGTTCTTGGAGCTCTATTCGATGTAATACTTTTTGCGGTGTGTTTGGCGAGATCTGATGAATTGTGGATTTATGATCAAGTTTATCTATGAATAATATTTGGTTCTTCTCTGAATTCTTATATGCATGATTTGATATCTTTGCAAGTCTCTTCGAATTATCAGTTTAGTTTGGCCTACTAGATTGATCTTTCTTGCAATGGGAGAAGTGCTTAGCTTTGGGTTCAATCTTGCGGTGTACTTTCCTAGTGACAGTAGGGGCAGCAAGGCACGTATTGTATTGTTGCCATCGAGGATAAAAAGATGGGTTTATATCATATTGCTTGAGTTTATCCCTCTACATCATGTCATCTTGCCTAAAGCATTACTCTGTTCTTATGAACTTAATACTCTAGATGCATGCTGGATAGCGGTCGATGTGTGGAGTAATAGTAGTAGATGCAGAATTGTTTCGGTCTACTTAACACAGACATGATGCCTATGTTCATAATCATTGCCTAGATATTCTCATAACTATGCGCTCTTCTATCAATTGCTCGGCAGTAATTTGTTCACCCACCGTAATACATGCTACCATGAGAGAAGCCACTAGTGAAACCTATGCCCCCCAGGTCTGTTTATTATTATATTGAATCTCTTTTATTATCGCATCTCGTTTACTATTTTGCAATCTTTACTTTCCAATCTATACAACAAAAATACCAAAAATATTTATCTTACTATCTTTATCAGATCTCACTTTCGCAAGTGACCATGAAGGGATTGACAATCCCTTTTATCGCGTTGGTTGCGAGGTTCTTGTTTGTTTGTGCAGGTACTAGGTGACTTGCATGTTATCTCCTACTGGATTGATACCTTGGTTCTCAAAATCTGAGGAAAATACTTACGATACTTTGCTGCATCACCCTTTCCTCTTCAAGGGGAAACCAACGCATGCTCAAGAGGTAGCAAGAAGGATTTCTGGCGCCGTTGCCGGGGAGATCTACGCTTAAGTCAAGACATACCAAGTACCCATCATAAACTGTTCTCCCTCGCATTACATTATTTTCCATTTTCCACTCGTTTTCCTCTCCCCCACTTCACATTTGCCCTTTTCTTCGCCCTCTTCCGTTTGATCTTTTGTTTGCTTGTGTTACCATGTACCTTCTTTTTGCTTGCATCTTCGCTTGCTAAAAGTTTATGGATCCTCATCCACTTGCTAATCTCTTTAATTAAGAGATCCAATTATGATGCACCTATTTCTAGTGAGTTGAGTGCACTAGATTATGTTTATGAGGTTTTGCTTGAAATTTGTGAATCTGAAAAGTGTGATGAATTACTTCATGAAGCGATTCATGATAGATCTTTGAATAAAAAGCATGATTGCAATGATTTTATTATAAATTCTATTGATGTAAATTGTACTAATAATATGCAAAACCCTAAGCTTGGGGATTCTATTTTTTCTATGTCCTCTATTTGTTGCAATGATCATGATTGGGGTGATTCTTCTTTTGATCTTGAAAATTTATTTAAGCCTCATGATGAATATGAGATTGATAATAGTGTTTGCAATATTATTGAAAGTGGGTTTGGAAGAGTGTCAACTTTAGATCCCACATATTTGGAGAATGTTCAATCTTATGAAATTTTTGATAAAAGTGGGTTTGGAGAGGTCATGACTTTAGTTAATGTTAATCCCACTATTTTGGAAGAGTGTCAACTTTGCATGGATGTGGATCGTGTTGAGAATATTTTATGTGATAGCTATATTGTTGAATTTGAGTAGGATCCTACATGTAATTATTATGAGAGAGGAAAATATGGTTGTAGAAGTTTTCATGTTGCTAAATTTCCTCTCGTTATGTTGAGAGTGGTATTGTTTCTTCTTCCTTGCATATGCTAGATCTAGCTTGTCTTGCTAATTTGTTTTCCTATAAAATGCCTATGCATAGGAAGTATGTTAGACTTAGATGTGATTCTCATATACTACATGATGCTTCCTTCGTGTTTCAATTGCTATCTTTCATGTGAGCATCATTAAAATTATGCCTAGCTAGGGGCATTAAACGATAGCGCTTGTTGGGAGGCAACCCAATTTTATTTTTGTTCTTTACTTTTTTTCCTGTTGAGTAATAAATAATTTATCTAGCCTCTGTTATGATTGTGTTTTTTAATGTTCTATTTAGTGTTTGTGCCAAGTAAAGCCTTTAGGATCTTCTTGGGTGATTGTTGTTTGATCTTGCTAAAAAAAGAGAGTATGCGCTCATGAAAACAATTTTCATTTTTTACCAAAGAGCGATAAAATACCAATTAGAACTGCAGTAGATCATTATACAAATTGTCCTGGTCATCCTAATTTTTCAGAATTTTTGGAGTTACAAAAGTATTCGAAACCTCCAGATTGCTACAGACTATTCTGTTTTGACAGACTCTGTTTTTCGTGTGTTTTTTGCTTATTTTGATGAATCTATGGCTAGTATCGGGGGGTATGAACCATAGAGAAGTTGGAATACAGTAGGTTTAACACCAATATAAATAAAGAATGAGTTAATTACAATACATTAAAGTGTTGGTTTGTTTTCTTATACTAACGGAGCTCATGAGATTTTCTGTTGAGTTTTGTGTTGTGAAGTTTTCAAGGTTTTGGGTAAAGATTTGATGGATTTTGGAACAAGGAGTGGAAAGAGTCTAAGCTTGGGGATTCCCAAGGAACCCCACAGTAAAATTAAAGGACAACCAAAAGCCTAAGCTTGTCCAGGGCATCCCCTCTTTCATCTTCGTCTATCGGTAACTTTACTGGAGGCTATATTTTTATTCACCACATGATATGTGTTTTGCTTGGAGCGTCTTGTATGATTTGAGTCTTTGATTTTTAGTTTACCACAATCATCCTTTCTGTACACACCTTTTGGGAGAGACACACATGAATCGGAATTTATTAGAATACTCTATGTGCTTCACTTATATCTTTTGAGCTAGATAATTTTGCTCTTGTGCTTCACTTATATCTTTTTAGAGCACGGTGGTGGTTTTATTTCATAGAAATTATTGTTCTGTCACGCTTCATTTATATTATTTTGAGAGTCTTTTATAACAGCATGGTAATTTACTTTGGTTATGAAATTAGTCCTAATATGATGGGCATCCAAGATGGGATAATAAAAACATTCATATAGAGTGCATTAAAAACTATGAGAAGTTTGATACTTGATAATTGTTTTGACATATAAAGATGGTGATATTAGAGTCGTGCTAGTTGAGTAATTGAGAAATAATTGTGTTGAGGTTTGCAAGTCCCGTAGTATGCACGTATGGTAACCGTTGTGTGACAAATTTGAAGCATGAGGTGTTCTTTGATTGCCTTCCTTATGAGTGGCAGTCGAGGACGAGCGATGGTCTTTTCCTACCAATCTATCCCCCTAGGAGCATGCGCATAGTGCTTGGTTTTGATGACTTGTAGATTTTTGCAATCAGTATGTGAGTTCTTTATGACTAATGTTGAGTCCATGGATTATGCGCACTCTCACCCTTCCACCATTGCTAGCCTCTCTTGTGCCGCGCAACTTTCACCGGTACCATAAACCCATCATTTACCTTCCTCAAAACAGCCACCATACCTACCTATTATGGCATTTCCATAGCCATTCTGAGATATATTGCCATGCAACTTTCCACCGTTCCGTTTATTATGACACGCTTCATCATAGTCATATTGCTTTGCATGATCATGTAGTTGACATCGTATTTGTGGCATGGCCACCATTCATAAATTTTTTATACATGTCACTCTTGATTCATTGCACATCCCGGTACACCGCCGGAGGCATTCACATAGAGTCATATTTTGTTCTAAGTATCGAGTTGTAATTCTTGAGTTGTAAGTAAATAAAAGTGTGATGATCTTCAATATTAGAGCATTGTCCCATGTGAGGAAAGGATGATGGAGACTATGATTCCCCCACATGTCGGGATGAGACTTCGGGCGAAAAAAGAGGCAAAAAAAAGAAGAAGGCCCAACAAAAAATATAAATGAGAGAAAAAGAGAGAAGGGGCAATGTTACTATCCTTTTTCCACACTAGTGCTTCAAAGTAGCACCATGATCTTCATGATAGAGAGTCTCTTATGTTGTCACTTTCATATACAAGTGGGAATTTTTCATTATAGAACTTGGCTTGTATATTCCAATGATGGGCTTCCTCAAATTGCCCCAGGTCTTCGTGAGCAAGCAAGTTGGATGCACACCCACTTAGTTTCTTTTGTTGAGCTTTCATACACTTATAGCTCTAGTGCATCCGTTGCATGGCAATCCCTACTCACTCACATTGATATCTATTAATGGGAATCTCCATAGCCCATTGATACGCCTAGTTGATGTGAGACTATCTTCCTCCTTTTTGTCTTCTCCACAACCACCATTCTATTCCACCTATAGTGCTATGTCCATGGCTCACACTCATATATTGCATGAAAGTTGAAAAAGTTTGAAAAGGCTAAGTATGAAACAATTGCTTGGCTTGTCATCGAGGTTGTGCATGATGGGAGCATTTTGTGTGACAGAAATGAAGCATGGCCAAACTATATGATTTTGTAGGGATGAGCTTTCTTTGGCTATATTATTTTGAGAAGACATAATTTCTTGGTTAGTATGCTTGAAGTATTATTATTTTTTTGTCAATTTAAACTTTTGTCTTGAATCTTTCGGATCTGAACATTCATGCCACAATAAAGAAAATTACATTGAAATTATGCTAGGTAGCATTCCACATCAAAAATTCTATTTTTGTCATTTACCTACTCGAGGACGAGCAGGAATTAAGCTTGGGGATGCTTGATACGTCTCCAATGTATCTATAATTTTTGGTTGTTCCATGCTATTATATTATGTGTTTTGGATATTTAATGGGCTTTAATATGCTCTTTTATATTATTTTTGGGACTAACCTATTAACCGAAGGACCAGTGCCAGTTTCTGTTATTTTGCCTATTTCAGTGTTTCGTAGAAAAGGAATATCAAATGGAATCCAAACAGAACGAAACCTTCGTGAGGATCTTTCTTGGAACAAACGCAAACCAGGAGACTTGGAGTGAAAGTCTGGAACTCCGCGAAGCTTCCACGAGATAGGAGGGCGCGCCCCCACCCTCATGGGCCCCACGGAGCTCCACCGACATACTTCTTTCTCCTATATATACTCTTATACCCTGAAAACACCAGGGAGAGCCACGAAACCACTTTTCCACCGCCGCAACCTTCTGTACCCGTGAAATCCCATCTGGGGTCTTTTCCAGCGATCTGCCGGAGGGGGATTTGACCACGAAGGGCTTCTACATCAACACCATAGCCTCTCCGATGATGTGTGAGTAGTTTACCACAGACCTTCAGGTCCATAGTTATTAGCTAGATGGCTTCTTCTCTCTCTTCGGTTCTCAATACAAAGTTCTCCTCGATGTTGTTGGAGATCTATTCGATGTAATACTTTTGCGGTGTGTTTGCCAAGATCCCATGAATTGTGGATTTATGATCAAGTTTATCTATGAATAATATTTGGTTCTTCTCTGAATTCTTATATGTATGATTTGATATCTTTGCAAGTCTCTTCGAATTATCGGTTTAGTTTGGCATAATAGATTGATCTTTCTTGCAATGGGAGAAGTGCTTACCTTTGGGTTCAATCTTGCGGTGTCCTTTCCCAGTGACAGTAGGGGCAACAAGGCATGTATTGTATTGTTGCCATCGAGGATAAAAAGATGGGGTTTATATCATATTGCTTGATTTTATCCCTCTACATCATGTCATCTTGCCTAAAGCATTACTCTGTTCTTATGAACTTAATACTCTAGATGCATGCTGGATATCGGTCGATGTGTGGAGTAATAGTAGTAGATGCAGAATTGTTGCGCTCTTCTATCAATTGCTCGATAGTAATTTGTTCACCCACCGTAATACATGCTATCATGAGATAAGCCACTAGTGAAACCTATGCCCCCGGGTCTCTTTCTTATTATATTGCATCTCTTTTATTATCGCATCTCGTTTACTATTTTGCAATCTTTGCTTTCCAATCTATACAACAAAAATACCAAAAATATTTATCTTACTATCTTTATCAGATCTCACTTTCGCAAGTGACCGTGAAGGGATTGACAACCCCTTTATCGCGTTGGTTGCGAGGTTCTTGATTGTTTGTGTAGGTACTAGGTGACTTGCGTGTTATCTCCGACTGGATTGATACCTTGGTTCTCAAAAACTGAGGGAAATACTTATGCTACTTTGCTGCATCACCCTTTCCTCTTCAAGGGAAAACCAACACATGCTCAAGAGGTAGCATGTATCAACTGCAGGACGGCAGGCTTGGGCGTTGTTCCGATGGTGACACTATTCCGGACCCCTATGAGCCGCCGAACAGGGTTGCAATCTTCATGGCTGGTACACAACCGTTGCTCGGTTCAATGACCGCCACGGCCATGACCTCCATCTCAACAGCTGCGGCGACGGCTGGTGCTAGTGGCTCTGTGCGCCCACCGGCTCAGGTTTTGACTGAGCTGTTGGATGCTTTGACGACTTTAATGGGGGCAGAGGTTACCCCGGAGACTCAAGAACAACATAAAGCGGATGTTGCAAAACTTCATGATGAGATATCTCAAGCCAAGGAAGAGCTTTCTACTAAAAATGCTAGGATGGCGATTGAGCGAGCCGCCTTGGACACGCAATCATAGCGGATACAGCCTGAGTCGTTCCGGCTCACTCTGCATCAGAACGCTTCAAACGCTGTTATGAGGAGGAGGCACCAGAGTCTCTTACCTCCGGAGTATGATGCAAGAAACCTTTTTAACACACCTGGGGCACAGACCAGTAATCCGCCCATGGTGAACCGCGCCGTCGAGGCGCCTGCAGCCGGAGCGCCGGTTCAGCCACGAGCTGCAGACCCACCTCGTTTGAATTTGAATCCGCCTCAGCATGTTCCGATGCCGTCGAGTCATTATTCTAACCCTCTGGACAATATGATCGCCGCAGCACACGATTGGCGGCTCCCCTTGTTCAAGACGAGTCACCAACTGCGATGGACATATGGAGAGCTAGAGTGCTTCTTCAGACGGCTGTGGCACAACAGGCGACTTATTCATACAGTCGTGAACTGATTCATTCAACCCCGCGTCAAAGCCTGAGTTATAGGAGGCATATTGACTCGCCAGCAGTATCGAGTAGTGAGCGACACCACAGCCAGCTTCGTAGACCTGACCCGCCGCACGCTGGCAATGATGCTCAGGCTTTGGTGCACCAGTGTAGGGCGCGACATGAGGCCGAGCTGGCAGCTCATCTAGCGGCTCAACAACAATCTTCGGTTTACCCATCGGCATCTGTAGAGGCAGGAGTGACCTCTAGGACCCTTGGTGTGCTATGTTTAGTGCCGGCTCTACGCAATGAGCGCTTGCCTAAGGATTTCAAGGGCCCCCGCAAGGTGCCAAACTACACTGCGGATCAGCCCCCAGAAGCCTGGATTGAGAGCTATGAGATGGCCATGGAGATGTTGTATGTTAGTGATGCTGCATGTGCTAAGTATTTTACCATGATGTTAGATGGGCCGGCTCGTACTTGGTTGAAAGGGTTTCCCGCTAACTCCATCAGGTCATGGGCGGAGTTGAAGACGCGTTTTATTCAAAATTTTAAAGACACATGCAAGCAGCCTATGTCGATTTTCGATTTAGACTCTTGAGTCCAAGGTGAGGGCGCGAGTCAACAACCAATTGGGTGCGCCGGATCTCAGTCGTTATACACTCATCGGACAGTATCAACACCGGCTCAGGAGTCCTAATGTTGGAGAAGAATTGCCGTTTCCTTCCCCTTAAGCAAAAACTGGGGCGGCTTTAAGCGCCACTGAAATGATATGGGGGAGCTCATGGCGGCTCTCGTTAAATACGCCGACTGTAATAGTACTAAAGACCCAATGTCTGACGAGGAGAAAGCTAGTAAGGGGAAGAAGAGTGGCAGTGCAAAGGGGTAGCAGCATAACACGGCGGGTCAAGGTGGCAACGGTAAGCGCAAAGCCGACGACGGTTTAGACTTTGTGGCTAACACCAATACGCAGAACAATAGTCAGCGTCGTAAGGGAAAGCCACCTTGGCTTGGAGGGCCAAAGTTCAACCTTGAGGCGATGATGAACCAGCCTTGCCCAAAGCACGACACGCAAGAAAAGCCGGCCAATCATCTATGGAAGGATTGGTTCATCATGAGGGAGTATAGAAATTCCAATTTTTTCTAGAATAACCATGGCCCGAATGGCGGCTCAGGATCTGGCTCTCACGGACCTGGCTTTGGAGGTGGCGGTTCAAACTCCAGTTTTCAGGGCCAAGGCAATCAAGGTGGTTTTAATTAGCAATCTGGTCAAGGGAATTAGCAGCAACAGTCTTGTCGTGGAATTGTCACGGCGAATGTCCTAGCGAAAGGACTTAGTCGTAGGGCCATAGCAACTAGGAAGCTTAAAGGGGTTAATCAGGACAAAGGACATGAGAGGTTTATACTGGTTCGGCCCCTTACGGTGAAGGTAAAGCCTAGTCCAGTTGATGTTGTATTGCTAGGTTTCGATGACCAAGGGGTGAATCCGCTAGCTTGTTGGTTATCGATCTGTTGTTTCTTTTCCTAAGCCGCCGCTGAGTTGTCCCCTTATATACACGGGTTGACGCCTGGCGGCCTACAGAGTCCCGGCCGGCTCATAAAACGTGTCCGGCTCGGTGACTTCTTTTATATGCCTTTCTTTACAAGTCTTTCTTTACATACGGCGGTTTACAATATTGGGCCTTAAGCCACCTCTGGGCTTATGCCTTCTACATGTCTTAATAAACTATCACCTTGAATATTACTGGGCTTCTTTTTGTAACCCGCCATTGGGGTTGACCCGGCCCCTCCTGGGCGGGTCATACCTGGTAGCTATATCCCCAACATTAGGCCCTAGGTTGACTTGAACTTTGTTCTTTGTCAATCTTCAACACTTAGACGAAATCCATCTCCCTCTGAGCTACTCTAGCTAATTGCTCCCACTTTCAATATGTATCCAGATTGAGATTTAGAGTCATCTGGATCAGTGTCAAAATTTGCATCAACGTAACCCTTTACGACGAACCTTTTTGTCACCTCCATAATCGAGAAACATATCCTTATTCCACTAAGGATAATTTTGACCGCTGTCCAGTGATCTACTCCTAGATCACTATTGTACTCTCTTGCCAAAAATAGTGTAGGGTATACAATAGATCTGGTACACAACATGGCATATTTTATAAAACCTATGGCCAAGGCATAGGGAATGACTTTCATTCTCTTTCTATCTTCTGCCGTGGTCGGGCTTTGAGTCTTACTCAGTTTCACACCTTGTAACATAGGCAAGAACTCTTTCTTTGACTGTTCCATTTTGAACTACCTCAAAATCTTGTCAAGGTATGTACTCATTGCATGTAGCGACCAGACCTCAAACAGTCTGATCTCTGTGCTCCGGTGTCATCCCTGGATCAGTAATGCTGACACCACACAGTACTCGAAGTATTTATAGCAGAGTAGCAATCACACACTTATTACATCGAGTGTCTCAAAAGAGAACTTGTTACAATAAATATGGCTTAAGGCCATCTAATAACGATAACAGCGGAAGACTTGGAAGATAAGTGAGTCCATTAACTCCAACGACATCACTGAGTATAGAACCATGACCTAAAAACTCCTTAATCGTCGTCTGAAAAGTCTGCAACATTAACGTTGCAGCCCGAAAACGGGTCAGCACATGGAATATGCTGGCAAGGTAACACATAGAGAGTAATGGAATGCAACAGCTATACTATATGCATATTTGGCTGGTGGAAAGCTCTATGGTTACAGTTTTTGCGTAAAGCCAATTTTTCCCTACTTTAAAGGAATAAATTTAATTACTATCATGGTGGTTGTTAAACATTGAGAATGGTTGACAGCATTCTCAATCCCAATTAAGTAACATCATTAAAACCCAACAAAATTAATTTAGAGTAACATGTTGAGATTCACATGATAATCCAGGTACTAGATACTCAAGATATCCATAACCGGGGACACGGCTAACCATGATTAGTTTGTTACACTCTGCAGAGGGTTGCTCACTTTTCCCCACAAGACTCGATTGCCTCCGTTTGGTTTCTCGCACTACAGGGTGTTTGAGAAACGGATGACCTAGACATAGTCTTTCAGAAGCGCTAGCACCTTACGATCGGGTAGACCGTACCACCTACATCCCCTACATCTGCTAGTCTACCACTGTAAGAGTTCGCACAACTTAGTCAACTATGCCAGAGCCCATAATGGCTTGTGGCTGCACACGGAAGTTTCTAGCATGAATAATCTCATGATCCCTTTGAGCCTGGGTGGCGGTCCAAAAGAAAACAGGCAAGTCCTGGAAACCAGGTGCCTCAATCCACCCAGATGTGTGTTAGGTTGCCACCTTAGATAAACCATTAATTATCAATCTCACATCTGTCATGGATTTCACTCACCCAATCCACGTCTACTAGCATAGCATGGCATAATAGGTAAACGTAGAAGTAGCTCCCAAAGGTTTGATAATAAACAGGTAATAGGTACTACCTCAACTACTTCCCATCCCACAGTTTAATTAGATCCTAATCATGCAATGTGTGAGGATTGATCTAATGCAATAAAACTGGGTTGTAGAAAAAGTATGATCAAAGTGTTACTTGCCTTGCTGATGATCCGCGAAACCTAGAGATTCAACGTAACAGGCGGCGCACTCCGGGTATTCTATCGCGGACAAACAACAAGCATACAATAAGTACTCATCTAATGCACAGGTAAAACTCAAGTAGAAGATCTAACTAGAAAGTTCAACTTAAGAACCCTGGTTTCCAAAAGAATCAAACCGAACGAAGCCAAAGAAATCAAACGGCGAAAGAAAACAACTTCGTTCTAGTAATCTGGATCTAGGGCAAATTTTACAGTAGCAAAAACATGTTTAAGTTGATTATTCGGAAAGAGGGTTTCGAGACGAAACTCCAGGCGCTTGAATCGCCTGATTCCGACAAACGAGCGAAAAGTTATACCAAAACGAAAATCGGATCAGAAATCGCGATCAGAAAATAACCGCGGAAAAATCCGATGAAAAAGAAAAATGACGAACAATTTTTTTTTAAATAGCATGGAAAACGAGGCGGCGGCGAACCTCGGGCGGCGTGCACTCCGGCGAGTCGGCGGCGGGTCCGGCGACGGCGGCGGCGGCTACTAGGGTTTCGGCGGCGGCGGGCTATGGGCCGGGGTCGGGCGCTGGCTATGGGCTTCGGCGCTGGGTGCCTCGCTATTTAAAGGCACCCCCCGGGCGGAGTCCCGCTCGGGTACG
This sequence comes from Triticum urartu, assembly GCF_056163025.1. NCBI lineage: Eukaryota > Viridiplantae > Streptophyta > Magnoliopsida > Poales > Poaceae > Triticum > Triticum urartu. Next base: position 370,986,612 of record NC_141873.1, read on the forward strand.
GCCCATAGTCGGTTTCGCGTTTTTTATAAATAATTCCGCTCAGAAGAAAAATAAAAAGAAATACTAAACGGACTCCAAAAATCACGAAATAAATTTTCCCGGGTTTCTAAAATCAAGCCCGATAAAGTGAACATTTATCTGGGCCCAAACTACAACTTTGAAAAACACGCATTTTTCCTAAATTCAAATAAAAATACCGAAAAACTCCGAAATAAATCTTATTTGATTTTTTTATTAAATCCTCAACATTTCTATATTTTGGGAAAGTCATTTTATTCCCTCTCTCATATTTTTGTAATAGAAATAATTGATGATAAAATAAATAAAATCAAATGATCCTGTTTACATAATTTGAGAAAATTCAAATATGTAAATAACGAAATCCCCAACTCTCTCCGTGGGTCCTTGAGTTGCTTAGGATTTTCTAGGATCAAAACCAAAAGCAAAATAAAATATGATATGCATGATGATCTAATGTATAACATTCCAAATTGAAAATTTGGGATGTTACATTGCAAAACTTATCAAGCGTCTTGATCTATCTCTATAGATCTTGATGCTCAATATGTAAGCCGCTTCACCGAGGTCTTTCTTTGAAAAACTCCTTTCAAACACTCATTTATGCTTTGCAGAATAATTCTACATTATCTCCGATCAACAATATGTCATTCACATATACTTATCAGAAATGTTGTAGTGATCCCACTCACTTTCTTGTAAATACAGGCTTCACCGCAAGTCTGTATAAAACTATATGCTTTGATCAACTTATCAAAGCGTATATTCCAACTCCGAGATGCTTGCACTAGTCCATAGATGGATCGTTGGAGCTTGCATATTTTGTTAGCACCTTTAGGATTGACAAAACCTTCTGGTTGCATCATATACAACTCTTCTTTAATAAATCCATTAAGGAATGCGGTTTAGTTTATCCATTTGCCAGATTTCATAAAATGCAGCAATTGCTAACATGATTCGGACAGACTTAAGCATGGATACGAGTGAGAAACTCTCATCATAGTCAATACCTTGAACTTGTCAAAAACCTTTTGCGACAATTCTAGCTTTGTAGATAGTAACACTACTATCAGCGTCCGTCTTCCTCTTGAAGATCCATTTAATCTCAATGGCTCGCCGATCATTGGGCAAGTCAAATCAAAGTCCATACTTTGTTCTCATACATGGATCTCATCTCAGATTTCATGGCCTCAAGCCATTTCGCGGAATCTGGGCTCATCATCGCTTCCTCATAGTTCGTACGTTCATCATGGTCAAGTAACATGACCTCCAGAACAGGATTACCGTACCACTCTGGTGCGGATCTCACTCTGGTTTACCTACAAGGTTCGGTAGTAACTTGACCTGAAGTTACATGATCATCGTCATTAGCTTCCTCACTAATTGGTGTAGTAGTCACAGGAACAGTTTCTGTGATGAACTAATTTCCAATAAGGGAGCAGGTACAGTTACCTCATCAAGTTCTACTTTCCTCCCATTCACTTCTTTTGAGAGAAACTCCTTCTCTAGAAAGGATCCATTCTCAGCAATGAATATCTTGCCTTCAGATCTGTGATAGAAGGTGTACCCAACATTTTCTTTTGGGTGTCCTATGAAGACGCACTTCTCCGATTTGGGTTTGAGCTTATCAGGTTGAAACTTTTTTCACATAAGCATTGCAACCTCAAACTTTAAGAAACGACACCTTAGGTTTCTTGCCAAACCATAGTTCATACGGTGTCGTCTCAACGGATTTAAATGGTGCCCTATTTAACGTGAATGTAGCTGTATCTAATGCAGAACCCCAAAATGATAGTGGTAAATCGGTAAGAGACATCATGATCGCACCATATCAAATAAATTACGGTTACGACGTTCGGACACACCATTACGCTGTGGTGTTCCAGGTGGCATGAGTTTTGTGAAACTATTCCACATTGTTTTAATTGAAGGTCAAACTCGTAACTCAAATATTCGCCTCTGCGATCATATCGTAGAAACTTTATTTTCTTGTTACGATGATTTTCCACTTCAATCTGAAATTCTTGGAACTTTTCAAATGTTTCAGACTTACGTTTCTTCAAGTAGATATACCCATATCTGCTCAAATCATCTGTGAAGGTCAGAAAAATAACGATACCCGCTGCGAGCCTCAACACTCATCGGACCTCATACATCAGTATGTATTATATCCAATAAGTCAGTTGCTCGCTCCGCTGTTCTAGAGAACAGAGTCTTAGTCATCTTTGCCCATGAGGCATGGTTCGCAAGCATCAACTGATTCATAATCAAGTGATTCCAGAAGCCCATCAGCATGGATTTTCTTCATGCGCTTTACACCAATATGACCTAAACGGCAGTGCCACAAATAAGTTGCACTATCATTATTAACTTCGCTTCTTTTGGTTTCAATATTATGAATATGTGTATCACTACGACCGAGATTCAACAAACCATTTTCATTGGGTGCATAACCATAGAAGGTTTTATTCATGTAAACAGAATAACAATTATTCTCTAGCTTAAATGAATAACCGTATTGCAATAAACATGATCAAATCATATTCATGCTCAACGCAAACACCAAATAACACTTATTTAGGTTCAACACTAATCCCGAAAGTGTAGGGAGTGTACGATGATGATTATATCAATCTTGGAACCACTTCCAACACACATCGTCACTTCACCCTTGACTAGTCTCTGTTCATTCTGCAACTCCCGTTTCGAGTTACTACTCTTAGCAACTGAACCAGTATCAAATACCGAGGGGTTGTTATAAACACTAGTAAAGTACACATCAATAACATGTATATCAAATATAGCATTTGTTCACTGTGCCATCCTTCTTATCCGCCAAATACTTGGGGCAGTTCTGCTTCTAGTGACCAGTCCCTTTGTAGTAGAAGCACTTAGTCTCATGCTTAGGTCCATACTTGGGCTTCTTCACTTGAGCAGCAACTTGCTTGCTGTTCTTCTTGAAGTTCCCTTTCTTTCCCTTTGCCCTTTTCATGAAACTAGTGGTCTTGTTAATCATCAACACTTGATGCTCTTTCTTGATTCCTACCTTCATCGATTTCATCATAATGAAAAGCTCGGGAATCATTTTCGTCATCCCTTGCATACTATAGTTCATCACGAAGTTCTACTAACTTGGTGATTGTGACTAGAGAATTATGTCAATCACTATTTTATCTGGAAGATTAACTCCCACTTGATTCAAGCGATTGTAGTACCCAGACAATCTGAGCACATGCTCACTGCTTGAGCTATTCTCCTCCATCTTCTAGCTATAGAACTTGTTGGAGACTTCATATCTCTCAACTCGGGTATTTGCTTGAAATATTAACTTCAACTCCTGGAACATCTCATATGGTCCATGACATTCAAAACGTCTTTGAAGTCCCGATTCTAAGCCGTTTAAGCATGGTGCGCTAAACTATCAAGTAGTCATCATATTGAGCTAGCCAAACATTCATAATATCTACATCTGCTCCTGCAATAGGTTTGTCACCTAGCGGTGCATCAAGGACATATTTCTTTTGTGCAGCAATGAGGATAAACCTCAGATCACGGATCCAATGCGCATCGTTGCTACTAACATCCTTCAACTTAGTTTTCTCTAGGAACATATCAAAAATAAAACATGGGAGCTAAACGCGAGCTATTGATCTACAACATAGAGATGCTAATACTACCAGGACTATGTTCATGATAAATTTAAGTTTAATTGATCATATTACTTAACAACTCCCACTTAGATAGACATCCCTCTAATCCTCTAAGTGATCACATGATCCATATCAACTAAACCATGTCCAATCATCACGTGAGATGGAGTAGTTTCAATGGTGAACATCACTATGTTGATCTTATCTACTATATGATTCACGCTCGACCTTTTGGTCTCAATGTTCTGAGGCCATATCTGTTATATGCTAGGCTCGTCAAGTTTAACCTGAGTATTCCGCGTGTGCAACTTTTTTGCACCCGTTGTATTTGAACGTAGAGCCTATCACACCCGATCATCACGTGGTGTCTCAACACAAAGAACTTTCGCAATGGTGCATACTCAGGGAGAACACTTGTACCTTGATAATTAGTGAGAGATCATCTTATAAAGCTACTGTCGAACTAAGCAAAATAAGAGGTATAAAAGATAAACATCACATGCAATCAAAATATGTGACATGATATGGCCATCATCATCTTGTGCCTTTGATCTCCATCTCCAAAGCATCGTCATGATTTCCATCGTCACTGGCATGACACCATGATCTCCATCATCTTGATCTATATCAATGTGTCGTCACATGGTCGTCTCGCCAACTATTGCTCTTGCAACTATTGCTATCGCATAGCGATAAAGTAAAGCAATTATTTGGCGCTTGCATCTTATGCAATAAAGAGACAACCATAAGGCTTCTGCCAGTTGCCGATAACTTCAACAAAACATGATCATCTTATACAACAACTTATATCTCATCACGTCTTGACCATATCACATCACAACATGCCCTGCAAAAATAAGTTAGACGTCCTCTACTTTGTTGTTGCAAGTTTTACGTGGCTGCTACGGGCTGAGGAAGAACCGTTCTTACCTACGCATCAAAACCACAATGATAGTTTGTCAAGTTAGTGTTGTTTTAACCTTCTCAAGGACCGGGCGTAGCCAAACTCGGTTCAACTAAAGTTGGAGAAACTGACACCCGCTAGTCACCTGTGTGCATAGCACGGCGGTAAAACCAGTCTCGCGTAAGCGTATGCGTAATGTCAGTCTGGGCCGCTTCATCCAACAATACCGCCGAACCAAAGTGTGACATGCTGGTAAGCAGGATGACTTATATCGCCCACAACTCACTTGTGTTCTACTCATGCATATTACATCAACGCATAAAACCTAGCTCGGATGCCACTATTGGGGAACATAGTAATTTCAAAAATTTCCTATGCACATGCAAGATCATGGTGATTCATAGCAACGAGAGGGGAGAGTGTGTCCACGTACCCTCGTAAACCGAAAGCGGAAGCGTTAGCACAACGCGGTTGATGTAGTCGTACGTCTTCACGATCCGACCGATCCAAGTACCGAACGTACGGCACCTCCAATTTCAGCACACGTTCATCTTGATGACGTCCCATGAACTCCAATCCAGCAGAGCTTTGAGGGAGAGTTCCGTCAGCACGACGGCGTGATGACGGTGATGATCATGCTACCGACGCAGGGCTTCACCTAAGCACTGCTACGATATGATCGAGGTGGATTATGGTGGAGGGGGGCACCGCAGATGGCTGGGAGAGATCAACAGATCAACTTGTGTGTCTTGAGGTGCCCCCTGCTCCCGTATATAAAGGAGGGAGGGAGAGGCCGGCCCTAGAGGGGGCACGCCAAGTGTGGGGAGCCTACTAGGACTCCCAAGTCCTAGTAGGATTCCCCTTTCCTTTCCGGAGTAGGAGAGAAGGAAAGAGGGGGAGAGGGAAAAGGAAAAGGGGGCTGCAGCCCTTGTCCAATTCGGACCAGAGGGAGGGCACGCGCCTCTTTCCTTTTGGCCTCTCTCCTCTATTCCCGTATGGCCCAATAAGGCCCAATACTTCTCTCGATGAATTACCGTAACTCCCCGGTACTCCGAAAATACCCAAATCACTCGGAACCTTTCCGATGTCTGAATATAGTCGTCCAATATATCGATCTTTACGTCTCGACCATTTCGAGACTCCTCGTCATGTCCCCGATCTCATCCGGGACTCCGAATTACCTTCGGTACATCAAATCACATAAACTCATAATACAATCGTCACCGAAACTTTAAGCGTGTGGACCCTATGGGTTCGAGAACTATGTAGACATGACCGAGACATGTCTCTGGCCAATAACCAATAGCGAAACCTGGATGCTCATATTGGCTCCCACATATTCTATGATGATCTTTATCAGTCAAACCGCATAACAACATACGTTGTTCCCTTTGTCACCGGTACGTTACTTGCCCGAGATTCGATCATCGGTATCTCAATACCTAGTTCAATCTCGTTACCGGCAAGTCTCTTTACTCGTTCCGTAACACATCATCCCTCAACTACTCATTAGTTGCAATGCTTGCAAGGCTTATAGTGATGTGCATTATCGAGTGGGCCTAGAGATACCTCTCCGACAATCGGAGTGACAAATCCTAATCTCGAAATACGCCAACCCAACAAGTACCTTCGGAGACACCTGTAGAGCACCTTTATAATCACCCAGTTACGTTGTGACGTTTGGTAGCACACAAAGTGTTCCTCTAGTAAACGGGAGTTGCATAATCTCATAGTCATAGGAACATGTATAAGTCATGAAGAAAGCAATAGCAACAAACTAAATGATCAAGTGCTAAGCTAAGGGAATGGGTTAAGTCAATCACATCATTCTCCTAATGATGTGATCCTGTTAATCAAATGACAACTCATGTCTATGGTTAGGAAACATAACCATCTTTGATCAACGAGCTAGTCAAGTAGAGGCATACTAGTGACACTCTGTTTGTCTATGTATTCACACATGTATTATGTTTCCGATTAATACAATTCTAGCATGAATAATAAACATTTATCATGATATAAGGAAATAAATAATAACTTTATTATTGCCTCTAGGGCATATTTCCTTCAGATTTTATTGTTCTTGACGTAGATTGCAATCCTTCATGTCCTTTTATTCTTGGTAGACCTTTCCTTACAACGATTGGTGCAATTATTGATATGAAGGAATGAAATATTAGATTCCAATTTCCGTTAAGGAAAGGCATGAGATACTTTCCTATAAATAAAATTAAATTACCTTATGAATATATTATGAGAGCCACTTATGGATTGCCTACCAAAGATGGCAATATCTAGATCTATCCTTGCTTGTTATGCCTAGCTAGGGGCGTTAAACGATAGCGCTTGTTGGGAGGCAACCCAATTTTATTTTTATTCCTTGCTTTTTGCTCCTGTTTAGTCATAAATAATTTATATAGCCTCTGTTTTTGGTTGTTTTTTGTGTGTTTAATTAGTGTTTGTGCCAAGCAGAACCGTTGGGAAGACTTGGGGAAAGTCTTGTTAAACTTGCTGTAAAAAACAGAAACTTTAGCGCTCATGAGAACTGCTGCCATTTTTATTTGGAAAGTGCTATTTAGTTAATTATTTTTGAAGATAATTAATAGATAAATGCCTCACGTCCAGCAATTTATTTTAGAATTTTTGGGGTGCCAGATCTTGCGCTAGCTACAGATTACTACAGACTGTTCTGTTTTTGACAGATTCTGTTTTTCGTGTGTTGTTTGCTTATTTTGATGAATATATGGCTAGTAAAATAGTCTATAAACCATAGAGAAGTTGGAATACAATAGGTTTAACACCAATATAAATAAATAATGAGTTCATTACAGTACCTTGAAGTGGTCTTTTGTTTTCTTTCGCTAACGGAGCTCACGAGATTTTCTACTTTGAGTTTTGTGTTGTGAAGTTTTGAAGTTTTGGGTAAAGATTTGATGGATTATGGAACAAGGAGTGGCAAGAGCCTAAGCTTGGGGATGCCCACGGCACCCCCAAGATAATCTAAGGACACCTAAAAGCCAAAGCTTGGGGATGCCCCGGAAGGCATCCCCTCTTTCGTCTACTTCTATCGATAACTTTACTTGGAGCTATATTTTTATTCGCCACATGATATGTGTTTTGCTGGGAGCGTCTTGTATGATTTGAGTCTTTGTTTTTTAGTTTACCACAATCATCCTTGCTTTACAAACCTTTTGAGAGAGCCATACATGATTTGGAATTTGTTAGAATACTCTATGTGCTTCGCTTATATCTTTTGAGTTATATAGTTTCGCTCTAGCACTTCACTTATATCTTTTAGAGCACGGTGGTGGATTTGTTTTATAGAAATTATTGATCTCTCATGCTTCACTTATATTATCTTGAGAGTATTAAATAGCATGGTAATTTTCTTAAAATCCTAATATGCTAGGTATACAAGATTAGTAATTTTTTTCTTATGAGTGTTTTGAATACTAAGAGAAGTTTGATGCTTGATGATTGTTTTGAGATATGGAGGTAATAATATCAAAGTCATGCTAGTTGAGTAGTTGTGAAATTGAGAAATGCTTGTGTTCAAGTTAGCAAGTCCCGTAGCATGCATGTATGGTAAACGTTATGCAACAAATTTGAAACATGAGGTGTTATTTGATTGGCCTCCTTATGAGTAGCGGTCGGGGACGAGCGATGGTCTTTTCCTACCAATCTATCCCCCTAGGAGCATGCGCTTAGTGCCGAGGTTTTTGATGACTTGTATATTTTTGCAATAAGTATGTGAGTTCTTTATGACTAATGTTGTGTCCATGGATTATACGCACTCTCACCCTTCCATCCTTGCTAGCCTCTTCGGTACCGTGCATTGCCCTTTCTCACATTGAGAGTTGGTGCAAACTTCGCCGGTGCATCCAAACCCCGTGATATGATACGCTCTTTCACACATAAACCTCCTTATATCTTCCTCAAAACAGCCACCATACCTACCTATTATGGCATTTCCATAGCCATTCCGAGATATATTGCCATGCAACTTCCCACCATTCCGTTTATCATGACACATTCATCATTGTCATATTGCTTAGTGTGATCATGTAGTTGACATAGTATTTGTGGCAAAGCCACCGTTCATAATTCTTTCATACATGTCACTCTTGGTTCATTGCATATTGTGGTACACCGCCGGAGGCATTCATATAGAGTCATACTTTGTTCTAGTATCGAGTTGTAATCATTCAGTTGTAAATAATTAGAAGTGTGATGATCATCATTTTCTAGAGCATTGTCCCAAGTGAGGAATTATAAAAAAAAGAAAGAGAAAGGCCATATAAAAAATAGAAAGGCCAAACAAAAAATGAGAGAAAAAGAGATAAGGGACAATGTTACTATCCTTTGCCACACTTGTGCTTCAAAGTAGCACCGTAATCTTCATGATAGAGAGTCTCTTGTTTTGTCACTTTCATATACTAGTGGGAATTTTCATTATAGAACTTGGCTTGTATATTCCAACAATGGGCCTCCTCAAGTGCCCTAGGTCTTCATGAGCAAGCAAGTTGGATACACACCCACTTAGTTTCTTTTGTTGAGCTTTCATACATTTATAGCTCTAGTGCATCCGTTGCATGGCAATCCCTACTCCTTGCATTAACATCAATCGATGGGAATCTCCATAGCCCATTGATTAGCCTCGTTGATGTGAGACTTTCTCCTTTTTGTCTTCTCCACATAACCCCCTCATTATATTCTATTCCACCCATAGTGCTATGTCCATGGCTCGCGCTCATATATTGCATGAAAGTTTATAGGTTTGAGATTACTAAAGTATGAAACAATTGCTTAGCTTGTCATCGGGGTTGTGCATGATGAGAGCATTCTTGTGTGACGAAAATGGAGCATGACTAAACTATATGATTTTTTAGGGATGAACTTTCTTTGGCCATGTTATTTTGAGAAGACATAATTGCTTAGTTAGTATGCTTGAAGTATTATTATTTTTATGTCAATATGAACTTTTGTCTTGAATCTTTCGGATCTGAATATTCATACCACAATTAAGAAGAATTACATTAAATTATGCCAAGTAGCACTACACATCAAAAATTCTGTTTTTATCATTTACCTACTCGAGGATGAGCAGGAATTAAGCTTGGGGATGCTTGATACGTCTCCAACGTATCTATAATTTTTGATTGCTCCATGCTATATTATCTACTGTTTTGGAAATTATTGGGCTTTATTATCCACTTTTATATTATTTTTGGGACTAACCTATTAACCGGAGGCCCATCCCAGAATTGCCGTTTTTTTGCCTATTTTAGGGTTTCGAAGAAAAGGAATATCAAACGGAGTCCAAACGGAATGAAACCTTCGAGAATGTGATTTTCTCAACGAACAAGGCCCAGGAGACTTGGACCCTACGTCAAGAAACAAAGGAGGAGGCCATGAGGTAGGGGGCGCGCCTACCCCCCCAGGCGCGCCCTCCACCCTCGTGGGCCCCCTGTTGCTCCACCGACGTACTCCTTCCTCCTATATATACCTACGTACCCCCAAACGATCAGATACGGAGTCAAAACCCTAATTCCACTGCCGCAACTTTCTGTATCCACGAGATCCCATCTTGGGGCCTGTTCCGGAGCTCCGCCGGAGGGGGCATCGATCACGGAGGGCTTCTACATCAACACCATAGCCCCTCCGATGAAGTGTGAGTAGTTCACCTCAGACCTACGGGTCCATATTTATTAGCTAGATGGCTTCTTCTCTCTTTTTGATCTCAATACAATGTTCTCCCCCTCTCTTGTGGAGATCTATTCGATGTAATCTTCTTTTTGCAATGTGTTTGTTGAGACCGATGAATTGTGGGTTTATGATCAAGTCTATCTACGAACAATATTTGAATCTTCTCTGAATTCTTTTATGTATGATTGGTTATCTTTGCAAGTCTCTTCGAATTATCAGTTTGGTTTGGCCTACTAGATTGATCTTTCTTGCAATGGGAGAAGTGCTTAGCTTTGGGTTCAATCTTGCGGTGTCCTTTCCCAGTGACAGTAGGGGTAGCAAGGCATGTATTGTATTGTTGCCATCGAGGATAACAAGATGGGGTTTTCATCATATTGCATGAGTTTATCCCTCTACATCATGTCATCTTGCTTAAGGCGTTACTCTGTTTCCATGAACTTAATACTCTAGATGCATGCTAGATGCGGTTGATGAGTGGAGTAATAGTAGTAGATGCAGGCAGGAGTTGGTCTACTTGTCTCGGACGTGATGCCTATATAGACGATCATACCTAGATATTCTCATAAGTATGCTCAATTCTGTCAATTGCTCAACAGTAATTTGTTCACCCATCGTAGAATACTTATGCTCTCGAGAGAAGCCACTAGTGAAACCTATGGCCCCCGGGTCTATCTTCCTCATATTAATCTCCCAATACTTAGTTATTTCCTTTGCTTTTTCCATTGCTTTTATTTTACTTTGCATCTTTATCATAAAAAATACCAAAAATATTATCTTATCATATCTATCAGATCTCACTCTCGTAAGTGGCCGTGTAGGGATTGACAACCCCTTATCGCGTTGGTTGCGAGGATTTATTTGTTTTGTGCAGGTGCAAGGGACTCATGCGTAGCCTCCTACTGGATTGATACCTTGGTTCTCAAAAACTGAGGGAAATACTTACGCTACTTTGCTGCATCATCCCTTCCTCTTCGGGGAAAACCAACGCAGTGCTCAAGAGGTAGCAGTAACCCGGGAAGTAAGGTTTTCGCACCCTTTGGCTTATTTGGACCCTCATTTTCTTTTGAAAAAGCAGCAACATGAGAGCCACCGTCAGGCCCGGAATAATGATAACGATGAACCGCTTTCCGTTTTACAACAAACTCCTCGAAAATGCCAGAATGAGGTTTCTTTCATCTTCATCTTTTGCTTTCATTAACGAATCCATTCCCTTGCATCACTGACTTTATTTTACCTTTTGCAGGAGGTTTCTCGCTCTTCTAGCGACTCATCTCAGACTCAGTTTCCGGCTTTCAAAACTGCTCCTGGGTAAGGAAAAATCAACTTTCCTCTATATCTTTAAAAACTGCATCCTTACACTAATTGTCTCATAAAACTTCTTTTAGCGGCCAAGCCAAATCCAAGAAGGCCAAGCTGATTAAGCCGTCAGAAGACCCGAAGGTTCCTGCACCTGAACCGGCCATGCCAACTCCTCCCTCTAAAACTAAAGCACCTGAAGACCCGGCTGTTCATACTCAGTTGGATCCTCCTGAGTTGTCAGCCGATGAGATCACCTTAATCCGACTATCACTGAACCATCTAGTTCAGCTAACCCACCAGCAACTTCTGATACTGACGTGTTGATTACTGGTAGCCGATTTGTTGAACCGGGGACCCCCACTATATTAGCCCGGCACACTGCTAAGCAAGAAGCCTTGGAGAAGCAGAAAGTGCATTTTGATATCTCTCACTACACTCATCTGAATGCTAGTGACATACTGTCCGGCTATCTCAGTCATGTGCATTCCAGCCATGAGTCGGAAATTGAGATGGTCAAGCAATTGCAGCTAAAATATGAGGTATGTTCTCCGGTTCACTTATACTCTGCCAGCCCCCAAGTCTTCAGATGATGAACCTGAATGATCTGTAGACTTTATGATATAGGTTGATACTTTGTCTCTAAGCTTTTCGAAAGTCCAACAAAGTAGCGTAAACTTCACCTGTAGTGGCCGGCTCAATTTATCATAAATGAACCGGTACTTAACTTCATAACTGTCTTTTACTAGTCCCAACAAGTATTGCAATCCGGCTTAATCTTGAGAAACTTTCTGAATATCATGCATTAGCCCCCAAGTGCCAAGTGCTGTTACTTTGTAAAACACTTGGAACTTGAAACATATAAGAGTCATAAAAAATTGCTTTGGCAGACAATAGCCCCCAAGTGTCAAGTGGTATTGCAGTGCATAGTACTTGAGACTTGAACCCTTATAACTTTTAGTTTAAGCCTTGACACACCTGTGTATGTTTTGTAGAACGCCCTATCTGAATTGGGCTCCCAATTAACTGATGCAAAGACCCGGCTGACGGATCAAGAGGCAGAAATCAAGACTGCTAACTCTAAACTCCAATTGAGTCTTTCTGAGACAGAAAAATTGAAGACCAGCTTGACTGCAAAGAAGAAATCTTGGGCTGAAGAAAAGACGCTGCTAACACAACATGCTGAAATAGCTGAGGCGGCCCTTGAGGAGGTTACTACGGAGCTCACCGGCTTAAAGAACTGGGTGTCTCAAATGGTCTTCGCCATCTTTGGTAAGTCATATGTATTAAGCACTTATACCTTCTTTTGACCCAGAATATAAGCCGCCTGCTGAGCCTTTGTTTAAAAAACACTCACAGGTCCACGAAGCAAAAATCTGAGCGAAGACAGTGTGACCAAATTGAAGGCGGTCTATACCTTGGTGGAACAATTGTATACTGGCACTCAACGAGCACTTGCCACCATCTCCCCTGCCAACCAAAGACCCAATCGGTTGAGCGATGTCTTGAAGAAGTTATCAATCTTACCCGCTAGGTTTCAAGAGGTCAAACGATCCTGTGCCAGAGCCAGAGCCCTGACTGCCCTGAGCCGCTCCAAAGTCTAGGTGCCAGATCTAGACCCGGCGGATGTGGCTAAGGGGTACCCACTACTAGGAAAAGGGCTATAGATGATATGGGCACTAATGGCGCACCAGACATGTGGTGCGCCACTACTATATAGCACTGGCGCACCATGTGTTGGTGCGCCATTAGTGTGATAGACACTAATGGCGCACCAGACCCTCGATGCGCCACTAGTAACAATTTTTTTATTTTTCCAAAAATACTAATGGCGCACTAGGGCATAGTGCGCCACTACTATAATTTTTTTTGCAAAACTACTAATGGCGCACCACAAGCACCCCCCGCACCCCTCCCGCTCCACCGCCGCCGAGCACCCCCCACACCCTCCCCCGCTCCATCGCCACTGACGACCCCCCGCACCCTCCCCCGCTTCACCGCCGCCGATGACCCACCGCACCCTCCCCCGCTCCACCGCCGCCGACAACCCACCGCACCCTCCTTGCTCCACCGCCGCCGAGGACACCACCGCACCCTCCCCCGCTCCACCGTCACCGACGACCCACCGCACCCTCCCCCGCTCCACCGTCGTCGAGGACACCCCCGCACCCTCCCCCGCTCCACCACCGCCGACGACCCACCGTAGCCTCCCCCGCTCCACCGCCACCGACGACCCACCACACCCTCCCCCGCTCCACCGCCGCCGAGGAAACCCCCGCACCCTCCCCTGCTCCACCGCCGCCGACGACCCACCGCACCCCTCCCCCGCTCCATCGCCGCCGACGACCCAGCGCACCCTCCCCCCTCCACCGCCGCTGAGGACCCCCCGCACCCTCCCCCGCTCCACCGTCACAAATGAATGCAACTAAAAATCCAAAAAAACAAATTTGATTATATTTTCAAATAACAAATTTGATGATATTTTCCAATAACAAATTTGATGATATTTTTTTATATTCATAAATATTTTCAAATAACAAATTTGATGATATTTTTTAAAAATTATTACTGTTTTTATAAAAATTTATTACTGTTTCATATTCATATTCATTTTCTAAAAAATTATTAGATGCAACAAATAATAATAATAATAATAATAATAAATTACTTATGGCGCACCGCTGGCTGGTGCGCCATTGCTATCTAAAAAAAGATTACTTATGGCGCACCGCTCGGGGGTGCGCCATTGCTATCAAAAAAACATACTAATGGCGCACCGCCAGGGGGTGCGCCATTAGTAATCTCCCCCCTAGTTAATTCGCCCGATCCCTTCGTCCCTCCGTCGCCAGATCCACTTTCCCCCCCTCGCTCCACACCCGCTCCGACGACCCCCCGCGCCCGCCTCGCCGTCTCGGTCCTCGCCGCCGACGGCCTGCCGCCATGACGGACCCACTACGCTGACCCACTGCGCCGCCGCCTGCTCTCCCTCCGCCCGTAATCCCCCCTCCTCCTCCGCCTGTCAATCGCCTTCGGCCTCCTGCCCCTAACTGACTCGACTCCCCTGGCCTCCGCATATAGCACGGGGCCCGCTGCTACGCCGCCATCACCGTCGTCCTTGGCCGCCTCTCCCCTCCTCTGAGGAAGGAGCACGGGGCCCGCTGCTACGCCGCCATCGCCATCGTCCTGCCTGCCCTCGTCCTCAGCCCGCCATTGGCGCACCCTCGTCCTCCACTCCTCCACGGTGAGCCATCCTCTCTCTTCCAACTCCCTGTTCTGAATTTGTACTACCAAGTCTGAATTTGTACTGTCAAGTCTGAAATTTTCATCGTTATTCTTAAGTCTGAAGTTAGCTCAACACTTAACTGAAACATTTCTGTCAAACTAAAGCAAGCAAACACTTAACTGAATTTGCAATGATAGGCTCTGCTAGACTAGGAAAACTGTTAGCCATTTCTTAACTCATTTGGGAGTCCTAGAGGTTTGTTTAAAGTATCACATCATTAGAAGAGGTGTATCTTTGCTGCACGTATTTTCAGAATTGAACTAACAGGTGTATTACTTGAAAGTGGCACTAGTAGCTGCGATGGGGTGGGTGGGCGTGGGCCGTAGTATTTTTTAGAGCATCTTTGCTGGATGTATGTTCAGAAACGTGTTAACAGGTGTATTATTTATAGTAGTAGTTGCAGATGGTTTCTCTTGTCTTAACTGAATAATCATGTATTACATAGTGTACTTGTTTTTCTTCATAGTTTGCAGCATTTTCAGATGTACACTGTTTTCCTATGTCTCAAAATGTTCCTAATTTGATATTTGAAAATAAGTGTGTGGTTTGAAATTTTGATCTGATTATGGCATCTAGAATTATGTCAGTTTTGTTTTGTAAGTAGAAGACCAAAGTGTGTTACTCACCTGGGATCCTAACTGTTAATTTTGTAATATTCCTTATATTGAAATCGAACATGATGGTGCTACTTGAATTTTTGAGACATGGCATCTCCCATGACTGAATCAGCAACAAGGGGAGTTGATTCCATTTCTTGGTTTCTATAAGAATTTAATGGACCTGGGCCTAGTTAAGTATAGGCTTGGGCTTGTGGTTGAATGCTACCGTTGTCCTAGCCATGTATTTTCAGAATTGAGCTAAAGATTTGGGGGGGGGGTAGTATTTCTGATTTTAGAGCACCTTTGCTGGATGTATTTTACAGCAGCTGTTGGAATCAAAACAATGCTTGTGGGTTGTCCTGTTAAGTTGAGTGAGTCATTAGAGGGAAGATAGAGTCACCCACACCAATTAATGTTTATGAAGAAGAAGAATAAACCTGCTGCTGCTGCTGTTATGCCTGTATTCACTGCTGATGCTGCTGCTGTACTTGTGATGATGTTGTACTTGTGATGATGCTACTTGTGATCTTCTGAAATGACCCATTGGCGACTTCATTACGCGGGGATAATGATTTTGCAGGTACCCCGAGAGGCCCTTGAGTTTGCTGGAATGTTGATTAACTCCCGTTCCCGCAAATTCGGGTACTCCATATGTCCTATTTTCAGAAAAGGTCATGCTGAAATTTTCTGTGAATTTTAGCATGACTTTGCTAAAAATAGGACATATGGGGTACTTGCGACTAATGCATGGGCCGGGGTATCTTAGTACTTAATTAAGTAGGATCAACTGCCTCTTGTGTTATACATATAGAAGTGTGATATCAACTCATAGTTATTACTAATATCAGTTGCTCGTCATCGATAAACCCTAATCTGGTAGGATGACCTACTCAAAAAAGCCCATACCATATATTCTATATGGATGGGCAGGCTTAAAGAAAGAAATGTTTTTAGGCCAACTCCACTGGGCCTAGCTAAAAATGCACAAGTGTGCATGACTAACAATATTCTATTGTAAAGCTAAACAGGAAAGATGAACCACTCATCCTAACCATCTGCTCTCAAAATTACCACTTCACTTCTTACTACTGAAAATCTTAGACCATCTCCATTCACCAATAGCTCAAACCAGTTCGAAGGGCGTGTTTTCACCACACTGTGGATTATCTTATTGGACCCAATGCAAGAGATGATGTAGTTTTGAACTATGAACGTAGGATATGTCGTCATCGGATGACGAAAGTCTCCCGGGGGAGTGTGGCTGGTGCCACGACGATCGAGGTCTATGCGACATGCCTCACCTGGACGATGATCGACGCTTCAGCATAAAGCTTGAGGAGACCTTCGAAGTTGAAACGGTACACAACGACGACAAGTGTTATTTTCATAATTAAGCATGACTTCAACTATTTCAATGTGTAATTTTCATCTTTTAAAATTCGAGTATAGCTTATCCCATGCCATGCAAGATGCTATGTCTTGGAGAGGATGGATTTTGAAGACCATGAAATTTCTGAAACAAAGAAAATTCACCTAAGGACTCATCACGATGTGGATTTTGAAGTAAATCAGTATAATTCTGGGAGTGTAACCCATTTTGGTTGCAAAAATTGGGAAGCATTTTGCAAGATGTATGGTTTTGATGAGGGTATGCTTGTCACCATGGATCTTGGTGATCCTAAAATCGAGCAAGACAATATGGACATTTGGGTCCTTGTTGATACGCCTCCAATTCTACCGCTATGTGAGTTTCTCAAACATAGTTATTAGCTAATTTATATTGTTTATTTCAAAATAGTTGACAGCTTATTTCCATTGATAGCTTATTTCCATTGACAGCTTATTTTCATTGTTCAAAGAATGTGCGGGAGATGGTAGACAAAACCCACTACACCGATGGCTCCGAATTAACAACTTACAAGGAGAAACATCATATGGTCGGATTTTGTACTGACATTGAGAATTACAATATCTACAATCAAACTCCTCAACATTATGGTCAATACGTGCCACTAGTGCATGTGTTCAACTACGGTAACTACCATGGAGATACCTTGGTAAGATTTTTTTACTATTACGACATCCGTGCATCTTTTGCATACTTCTAAAACTAGTACATCATTGCTAACTATGAAGTTATTACTATGTTTTTCAACAGATAATCCTAGAGAATTGTGTGCCTCATTTGATGTATCAGAAAGGTAGCCTTAATGTTTTGAACATACAACCAGGTCATCCTACGAAATCTCAACTGTCCATACCAGATTTCTAAAAGAAGTGGAGACATGCAAATCAAAGGATGGAAAAAATGTATGGACAGTCGTAAGGAGGTTCTTGGGAGCAAAAGGAAGCGAAGCGCAAGAATTGGAGACAGGATGATCTCCATTCTCCATAATGGAGAGTTAGGGTCTATATTGTTTTATGCTATTTTACCTTAAATAGGGTATTTAGGTCCTGCCTAATACTGATGATCATGTGCTAAGAACAATTAAGTAGGGTTGGTTCGATGACTATCAAGATGATGATCATATGACTTGTTATTAATAAGGAGTAGAAGTTGTATGATGATGATTAGTACGGCTTGTTAGGATTAGTATTACTTCCGACAAACTCGCTACTCGCGGTCTCGAGACTTGTAATGTTCTATCTTTGTTCGGTCTTTTGAATTCGGAGACTAATATGATGAATTGTATTCGGAGACTAATCTTTTATTGTATTAGATGAATCTGCTGTTTATATGCTGTGCTCTCTATATTATGTGCAGTAATATGTTTTGTATCCTGTGCAAATATCAGAAAAAAATAATCCCTAATATTCATACTAGTGGCGCACCACTCAGCACACTAATGGCGCACTGCAAAAAGGACTCTAATGGCGCATCATCCACTAGTGCGCCATTAGTATGCCAAAGCACATGACATATGGCCCCCTGGGAGGCATACTAATGGCGCACTGTGGGCTATACTAATGGCGCACTGCATGGTGCGCCATTAGTATGCCAGATACAAATGGCACACCACAGGTGCGCCATTAGTAAGAAATACTAATGGCGTGATACTAGTGGCGCACCTGTAGTGCGCCATTAGTAGGCAAAACAGGTGCACCACTAGTAGGCCTTTTCCTAGTAGTGACCCTACCGTGAAGGAAGACGGGACTCTATTTGAGCAAGATGGCTTCATTGCCTGTGTGAGGGGAGTTCGACCTCAAGCTACCATTATTGGAGAGGAAACCAACATCGATAAATATTAGCCATGTTTTGATATGGAGAATAAGAAGATGGCGACTCCCTCTTATAAGGTGACAGATCTTATCCCGCCGGTTCGTCAACACACCTTTGCTCCGGAAGTTGACCCGGCCGGCCTAATTGATGATGAAGCGGAGTTCATTGCTCTGAACGGCTTTGACTGGTCCAATCCCAGATTCCAATCAGTAGAAGGAGGTGAACCAGCGAGGGGAGAGTCATAACCATCTTGTGGGCTCTCAAAGCCTTGTAATAAATTTAGCTTGAAAACTGCATGTGTTGCTTATGCCATCGCACACAAAATGTTGCATACTACTCTTTGCTAGTACATCTTTGATTACATCTGCAATGTTTTAACTTTGCTCCTACAAAAAGTGAAAGAGATGGCCTGGTGGTTTAGCACCGAATGAGTCAAAAACACCTGGTATATGTCTTTATGAAATTGTCATATTGGAAAAGATAAACAAGGCTGAAAAACCTGTTCGTGAACAACACAGTCATACCTGTGTTCTGGACTGCCGGTTTTCATGACCCGGATGATGAGGTTGATGACCCATTCTTTTTGAGAAGTCAATGCTTCCATATACCTTATGACTATCATGCCTTGGCGGCTTATTGTCAAACAGTCAAACCGGCTTAAATAAAAACCATACTGATACTTTAGATTTGAGACAATAAAAACCAATAAGACAAAATAGCAGATTTCAAACAACATAAATTTGGGGGTTTCTGATTCAAATACGATTAGTAAACCGGACCAAAGGGGTTAAGCTAAGATTCGAATACGATCATATAGCCCCCAGTGGCTTTGGCGTTGCGCTGATCAAGAGGGTACCGACAGCTATGTTCTCTTTGGTTCGAATACGACCTATGTTTGAACAGGAAGCCCCCAAATGACCTTGAGAGGTTTTTAACGACCCTGATTCGAATACGATCTAAGTCGGACCCAAAGTATGTACATGACGAGAGCCGGTAGCTCAGGTGTAGTATGGCTGAAGCTGAGCAATGTTCCACGGCCGGCGGGTCTCCTCCTCTGACTTACGTCAGTCTTTGTGCTCTCGAATGTCAATGAGGTAATATGACCCGTTGTTTAAATTCTTGCTGACCACAAAGGGTCCCTCCCAAGGCAGGGATAGTTTGTGTGCATCAGACAGATCCTGGATGAGCCGGAGCACCAGGTCACCTTCTTGAAAGGTCCTGGACTTAACCCGGCGGCTGTGATAATGGCGCAGGTCCTGTTGATAAATTGCTGATCGAGCCGCCGCCAAGTCTCTCTCATCACCTAACAAGTCAAGTGCATCCTGTCGGGCTTGTTCATTATCAGCTTCAACGTAAGCCCCCACGCGAGGCGAGTCATGACGGATGTCACTAGGCAGCACTGCTTCCGCTCCATAAACCATGAAGAAAGGTGTATAACCTATAGATCTATTAGGAGTGGTGTTGATACTCCGTAGCACTGAGGGTTATTCCTCTACCCAACAACCCGGCGTCCGTTGTAAGGGAACCATAAGCCGGGGCTTGAGACCTTTTAGGATTTCCTGATTTGCTCTCTCAACTTGACCATTGGATTGAGGGTGAGCTACTGAAGAAACATCAAGCCGGATATGCCCATGTTGACAAAACTCCTCCATAGCACCTTGGGACAAATTAGTGCCATTGTCAGTGATGATGCTGTGTGGAAAACCAAAGCGAAAAACCACCTTTTTCATGAACTGAACCGCCGTGGTTGCATCACACTTGCTCACTGGCTCTGCCTCAACCCATTTTGTGAATTTTTCAACTGCCACTAAAAGATGTGTCTTTTTATCTTTGGACCTTTTGAAAGGTCCAACCATGTCAAGTCCCCAAACTGCAAACGGCCAAGTGATTGGAATCATCCGCAACTCTTGAGCCGGCACATGCACTCGTCGTGCAAATTTTTGACATCCATCACACCTACTGACCAGATCCTCCGCATCAGCGTGAGCCGTTAGCCAGTAAAAACCATGACGAAAAGCTTTGGCCACAAGAGACTTTGACCTGACGTGATGACCACAATCCCCTTCATGGATCTCGCGAAGTATTTTTTGACCTTCTTCAGGAGAAATATAACATTGAAACGCTCCAGTGACGCTGTGATGATACAACTCTCCATCAGAAATCGTCATTGACTTGGACCGTCGGGTTATCTGTCGGGCCAGGGTCTCGTCCTCTGGAAACTCGCCCCGGGTCATGTAAGCCAGGAACGGTACTATCCAATCTAGAATAACAGGAAGAGCCATCACCAACTGTACCTCCGGGTCAGGAATGGCCAAATCTTCCTCTGTAGGAAACTTAATAGACGGGTTATGTAAAACATCTAAAAAGGTGTTCGGTGGCACCGGCTTAGATCCCAACCGGCTTAAGGCATGGGCCGCTTCGTTGTTTTTGCGGTCAATGTGTTCCACTTGATAACCTTTGAAATACCCAGCCACAGGGTCGACCTCACGGTGATAAGCCGCCATGAGAGGATCCTTAGAATCCCACTTGCCTGATACTTGTTGAGCTACCAGATCCGAGTCACCTAGACACAGTACCCAGCTCAAACTCATTTCCTTAGCCATTCGAAGACCATGAAGCAAGGCCTCATACTCAACTGCGTTGTTAGTGCACGAAAACATCAATCGTAACACATAACAAAATTTTTCACCTCGAGGAGAGGTTAAAACAACTCCAGCCCCCAAGCCTTCCAATTATCTGGACCCGTCAGAGTGAATTGTCCAATATGTGTTGTCTGGCTTCTCCTCCGGTATCTGTAACTCTGTCCAGTCATTAATGAAGTCAACCAATGATTGAGACTTGATCGCTGTACGTGGCACATATTTTAAACCATGAGATCCAAGTTAAATGGCCCACTTGGTGACTCGTCCTGTGGCTTCTCTATTTTGAATAATGTCTCCTAGAGGAGCAGAGCTAACCATAGTAATTGGGTGACCCTGAAAGTAATGCTTGAGCTTCCGGCTTGCCATGAACACCCCATAAACAAGCTTCTGCCAATGTGGATATCTCTGTTTAGACTCAATCAGCACCTCACTGACATAATATACCGGCCGTTGAACCGGATGTTCTTTGCCAGCCTTCTTACGCTCCACAACAATTGCCGCACTGACAGCACGGGAGTTAGCAGCCACGTACAACAACAATGTCTCCTTCTCAACCGGAGCAGCAAGAACCGGTGGCTCAGCGAGCTCTTTCTTCAGATCCTCAAAGGCAGAGGTAGCAGCGTCACTCCAGACAAAGTCATCCGCCTTTTTCATCATTTGATACAAAGGCATCGCCTTTCCCCCTAACCGGCTTAAGGCTGCGATGCGACCCGCCAACCGCCGAACGTCATTGATGCACACCGGTTTGGCCAGAGATGTAATTGCCTTAACTTTCTCCGGGTTAGCCTCAATACCTCTGTTAGACACCAAAAAACCCAAGAGCTTGCAAGTCGGGACTCCAAAAACACACTTGGCCGGGTTAAGCATCATCTTGTAGACCCGGAGGTTATCAAAGGTTTCCTTTAGATTAGTTACCAAGGTTTCCTTCTCTCTGAATTTCACCACTATATCGTCCACATAAGCATGAACATTACACCCAATCTGATTGTGAAGGCAGTTCTGCACACACCGCTGATAAGTCGCCTCGGCACTCTTAAGCCCAAAAGGCATAGACACATACCAGAAGGCTCCGAACGGAGTGATGAAAGCTGTCTTCTCCTGGTCCTTAATCGCCATCTTGATCTGATGATAACCCGAATAGGCATCCAAAAAACTCAAATGTTCACAACCCACCGTAGCATCAATGATCTGATCAATACGAGGGAGAGCAAACGGGTCGGCTGGACAAGCCTTGTTCAAATCGGTGTAATCCACACACATACGCCAGGTGCCATTCTTCATGAGTACAAGCACCGGGTTAACCAACCACTCTGGGTGAAAAACTTCAACAATGAACCCGGCCGCCAAGAGCCGGGCCACCTCTTCTCCAATGGCCTTGCGCCTTTCCTCGTTAAACCACCGAAGAAACTGCTTGACCGACTTAAACTTCAGATCAATATTAAGAGTGTGCTCGGCGAGTTCTCTCGGGACACCCGACATGTCAGAAGGTTTCCATGCAAAGATATCCCGGTTCTCACGGATGAACTCGATGAGCGTGCTTTCCTATTTTGGATCCAAGTTGGCACTGATGATGAACTGTTTGGACGAGTCGCCCGACACAAAATCAACCATCTTGGTGTCATCAGCTGACTTAAATTTCAACACCGGTTCATGCTCCGTAGTTGGCTTCTTCAAAGACGTCATGTCTGCCGGGTCAATATTATCTTTATAAAACTTTAACTCCTGTGTCACACAAACAGACTCAGCATACGCGGCATCACCCTCTTCACATTCCAGGGCTATTTTTCGGCTTCCATGTACTGTGATAGTGCCTTTATAACCCAGCATCTTGAGCTGCAGATAC
Source organism: Triticum urartu (assembly GCF_056163025.1). Lineage (NCBI taxonomy): Eukaryota > Viridiplantae > Streptophyta > Magnoliopsida > Poales > Poaceae > Triticum > Triticum urartu. Next base: position 371,009,773 of record NC_141873.1, read on the forward strand.
ACATAACACGGCCGAGCCATGAACTTGGCATAAGCCGGCCGTCCAAACAGAGCATGATATGGGCTTTTGATCTTAACCACCTCAAAAGTTAACTTCTCAGCCCTGGAATTGTATTCATCTATAAAGGCCACTTCCAGCTCAATCTTACCAACTGGGTATGCCGACTTACCAGGTACAACACCATGAAAAACAGTGTTGAATTGTTTAAGACTCTTATCAGTCAACCCCATCCGACGAAATGTCTCATAATAGAGGATGTTGATGCTACTACCTCCGTCCATGAGCACCTTAGTGAACTTATATCCACCAACCTGGGGTGCCACCACCAAGGCCAAGTGACCCGGATTATCAACCCGGGGAGGGTGATCTTCCCTACTCCACACAATAGGCTGTTCTAACCACCTCAAATAACGTGGAATCGTCGGCTCAACAGCATTTACAGCCCTCTTATGAAGCTTCTGGTCCCTCTTGCATAAACTAGTGATAAATATGTGGTACTGCCCACTATTCAACTGTTTTGGGTTACTCTGATACCCGGACTGTTGCTGCTGATTACTTTGGCCGGGTTGCTGACTATAGCCACCCTGGTTACTCGGATGGCCCTGACCATGAAAACCGCCTCCGCCTGAACCGGCGCCAGGGCCATGAAAGCCGCCTCTGCCTGAACCGCCGCCAGGCCCGTGGCTACCATCAAACATGTTGGAATTTTTAAATGCCTTCATGATCATACAGTCCTTCCACAGATGGGTAACTAGCTTCTCCCGGGTGCCGTGTCTTGGACAAGGTTCATTCAGTAGTTGCTCGAGGGTGGGACCTGACCCGCCTGACCGAGGAGGTGGCCTACCCTTGCGCCGTTGGTTGTTGCCCTGTGTATTGGTGTTAGCCACAAACTCGTCAGCCTTACGTTTATTACCTCCTTGATTCGCCGGATTATGCTGGTGACCCTTGCCGTTGCCGTTCTTCTTTCCCTTCCCTGTCTTTTCTTCATCAGACGCGGGATCCTTGGTACTGTCAGAATCAGCATATTTGACCAGGGCCGCCATCAACTGGCCAATGTCATTACAATCACGCTTGAGCCGCCCCAGTTTCTGTTTCAGAGGTTCAAAACGACAATTTTCTCCAACATTAAGACCGCAGAGCCGGTATCCATTTTATCAGATGAATGTATTATCTTCTTGACTCGGCACACCCAATGGGTCGTGGACTCACCTTCCTCTTGCTTACAATTAGTCAGGTCAACAATTGACATAGGTTGTTTACATGTGTCCTTGAAGTTCTGAACGAACCGGGCTTTTAACTCCGCCCATGATCCGATGGAGTTGGGTGGCAACCCTTTCAACCAAGTACGAGCCATTCCATCCAACATCATAGTGAAATACTTAGCCATTAGTGCATCACTAACCTCCAACAGCTCCATCGCCATCTCATAACTTTCAATCCATGCCCCAGGCTGGAAGTCGGCCGTGTAGTTAGGCACCTTACGAGGCCCTTTAAAGTCTTTTGGCAAGCGCTCATTACGTAGAGCTGGCACCAGGCAAGGGACACCTCCTGTTCTTGTGGCCACTCCTGCCTCAACAGAGGTTGCCGGATAAACCGGAAAAGCCTGATGTGCCGCCTGCTCAGCTGCCAGTTGAACCGCCCGCTCAGCCTCTTGACGGATCCTCTCCTGATCCGCCAAGTTAAGGGCTCCATCCCGCGCTGGCTCATGCCTGCACGGTTGGTTACGGCGTTGAGAATTGCTTGACATAGCGGCTGAGTCCATATGCCTGCTATAGCTCAGGCTCTGGCTTGGGTGAGGGGTTGAATGTATTCTGTCTCGGTTATAAGAGTACGCATCCTGTTGTGCCAGGGCCGTCTGAAGAAGTTCTCTCGCCCTTCGTGTCTCGATTGCTGTTGGAGAGTCACCTTCCATCGGGAGTGCCGCCAAACGAGCTGACACAGCGACAAGATTCTCCAAAGGGTTAGAAAAGTGACCCGGTGGTATTGGTGTGTAATGAGGCTGAGCAGTATTCATACGAGGTGGCTCCATGGCCCGTGGTTGAACCGGCGCCCCAGCCCCAGGTGTCGTGATCCGGTTTGCCTCCGCCAGGTTATTTGGACCAGCCCCGGGTGTGTGGAAGAGGTTCCTAGGATCGTAAGTCAGAGGCAGACGTGACTGAGTTTTCTGGTGCCTTCTCCTCATGACCTTGTTTAATGCATTCAGATCCACTGAGAGCCAGAAAGTCTCTGCTTGAAGCTGCTGAGCACGAGCATCCAGAGCCGCCCGTTCTGCAGCCATCCTGACCTCTTCCGCTGCTAAGTTTTCTTTGGCTTGCGCCACCTCTCCGCGTAGTCGTGCCACCTCCGCGTCATGTTGAGCTTTATCCGCCGGCTCAACCACAGCAGTCAACAGGGTCGTCATCCTATCCATGAGGTCTCTCAATACCTAAGCCGGTGGGTGCACGGGGTCTCCTGACCCGGCCGCTGCCGACCCGGTGGTTATTGCTGCCGCTGCTGTGGAATTCTGACCGGGCTGAGTGCCAGCCATGAAGACTCTGGCTCGATTTGGCGGCTCAGAGAGGTCTGGAATACTGCTGCCATCGAAACATCCCCCAAGCACGCCATCTTGTAGCTGATACAAAGAATCTGTCTCGCCCGAGGATGACTCATCGTCAGAACAGATGGCCGTCTCACCACCATCCACCGAACCTTCAGAGAATTCACCTCCATGGATGCAACCTACGAAGGCATGCCTCACGGCAGCTTGAGTCCGGGCGGATCTCGCGTGCCGAGCCGTCTCGATGAGGTTGGTGCAGACGTCCGGCTCAAGGCCCGACTCGCAAATCCGACCGATGAAGACATGGATTCCGCCAAAGGGGACCTGGTACCCATACTCAATTGAGCCGGCCTCGGGGCCCCAGCCTTCGTCATCGATGTAGAGCTTGCCGCGACGACTCTTGGTCATCCGGCCCATAGCGTATCCCTTGAGCCCTTCGAAGTTACCCTTAAATAACTCAAATCCACCATGCGCTACCCCCACGGTGGGCGCCAACTGTCGTGGAATTGTCATGGCAGATGTCCTAGAGAAAGGACTTAGTCATAGGGCCATCGCAACTAGGAAGCTTAAAGGGGTTAATCGGGACAAAGGACACGAGAGGTTTATACTGGTTCGGCCCCTTACGGTGAAGATAAAGCCTAGTCCAGTTGATGTTGTATTGCTAGGTTTCAATGACCAAGGGGCGAATCCGCTAGCTTGGTTATCAATCTATTGTTTCTTTTCCTAAGCCACCGCCGGGTCGTCCCCTTATATACACGGGTTGACGCCTGGCGGCCTACAGAGTCCCGGCCAGCTCATAAAACGTGTCTGGCTCGATGACTTCTTTTATATGCCTTTCTTTACAAGTCTTTCTTTACATACGCCTGTTTACAATATTGGGCCTTAAGCCGCCTCTGGGCTTAGGCGTCCTACAAGTCTTAATAAAATATCACCTTGAATATTACTGGGCTTCTTTTTGTAACCCGCCATTGGGGTTGACCCTGCCCCTCCTGGGCGGGTCATACCTGGTAGCTATATCCCCAACAAGTCTGGTTATCAGAGTAATATAAAGCAGCTGAATAGTGGTTAGTATCATGTGTTTAGCACAAGTTTATGCAAACGGGACCAGAAGGTTCATAAGCGGGCAGTGAATGTGGTTGAGCCGGCAGTCCTCAATATTTGTGATGGTCTGAACATGCTATTGTATTTAGACATGAGGATCACCCGTCCCGGGTTGACAATCCAGGTTAGTTGGCTTTGGTGGTTGAGCCTTAGGTTGGAGGGTACAAGTTCACTAAAGTGCTCAAGGATGGAGGCAGCAACATCAATATCCTTTATTATGATACTTTTCGCCGTATGAATTGAACTGATAAGGATCTTAAGCCATCCTCTACTGTTTTCAATGGAGTGGTGCCTGGTAAGTCGGCGTACCCAGTGGGTAAGATAGCTTTGGAAGTGGCTTTTGGAGATGATCATGATTTCAGAGCTGAGACACTGAATTTTGAAGTGGTCAAGATCAAGAGCCCTTATCACGCTCTGTTTGGACGGCCGGCTTATGCTAAATTCATGGCACGACCTTATTATGTTTATCTACAGCTTAAGATACCGGGTCATAAGGGTACCATCACTGTACATGGCAACAGCAAGATAGCTTTGGAGTGTGAAGAGGGCGATGCCGCTTATGCTGAGGTTGCCTATGCAACAGAGGGGTTGAAGTTCTACAAAGATAATGTTGACCCGGCAGATATGACTCCTTTGAAAAAGCCAACCACAGAGCATGACCTGTTGTTGAAGTTTAAGTCGGTAGGTGACACTAAGCTGGTTGACTTTGCTCCTGGCGATTCATCCAAGCAGTTCTGTATTAGTGCTAATATGGATCCGAAATAGGAAAGCGCACTCATCGAGTTCATCGTGAGAACTAGGACATCTTTGCATGGAAACCTTCAGACATGCCAGGTGTACCGAGGGAACTCGCCGAGGACACTCTCAATATTGATCCAAAGTTTAAACCGGTCAAGCAATTTCTTCGTCGTGTTAATGGAGAGAGGCGTAAGGTAATTGATGAATAAGTGGCCCGACTCTTGGCGGAAGGGTTCATCATTGAAGTTTTTCATCCTGAATGGTTGGCTAATCCAGTTCTGGTACTTAAGAAAAATGGCACTTGGCGCATGTATGTGGATATCACAGACCTTAATAAGGCCTGTCCGGCTGATCCTTTTTCTCTCCCTCGTATTGATCAGATCATTGATGCTACGGCGGGTTGTGAGCGCTTGAGTTTTTTGGATGGTTATTCTGGGTATCATCAGATCAATATGGCGGTTAAGGACCAGGAGAAGACATCTTTCATCACTCCCTTTGGAGCCTTCTGCTACATATCTATGCCTTTTGGGCTCAAGAGTGCCCAGGCGACTTATCAGCGGTGTGTTCAAAATTGCCTGCATGGCCAGATTGGACGAAATTTTCATGCTTATGTGGATGATATTGTTGTGAAGTCCAGGAAGAAGGAGACCTTGATAGATGATTTGAAAGAGATCTTTGACAATCTCCAAGTCTACAAGATGATGCTTAACCCGACTAAGTGTGTCTTTGTTGTGCTAGCAGGCAAGCTCTTAGGTTTTTTGGTTTTTGAAAGAGGCATTGAAGCTAACCCAGAGAAAATCAAGGCTTTCACTTCTTTGTCTAAGCCGGCGTGTATTAATGATGTACAGCGTCTAGCAGGTCGTATTGCGGCCTTAAGCCGGTTTATAAGCCAGTTGGGTGAAAAGGCTATCCCTGTGTATCAGATGATGAAGAAAATAGACCACTTTGTCTGGAGTGATGCTACTGATCAGGCGTTTGAGGCATTGAAGAAGCAGTTGGCTGAGCCGCTGATCCTTGTAGCTCCTATTGATAAGGATCCTTACTATTATATGTGGCTACTAATAGCCAAGCTGTCAATGTGGCAATTGTTGTGGAACGGAAGGAAGTAGGTAAGGAATATCCGGTTCAGTGGCCGGTTTATTATATCAGTGAAGCACTCATTGAATCCATGCAGATGTATCCACATTGGCAGAAACTAGTGTATGGAGTGTTCATGTCTAGTCGTAAGCTGAAGCGGTATTTCTTTGGTCATCCCATCACTATGGCCAGTTCTGCTCCTTTAGGGGATGCTATTCAAAACAGAGAAGCCACAAGTCGGGTTGCCAAGTGGGCTATTGAGCTTGGACCCCATGGTTTGAAGTATATGCCTCGGATAGCCATCAAGTCTCAAGCACTTGTGGGTTTCATCAATGACTGGACAGAGTTGCAGATGCCTGAGGAGAAGCCGGATAGCACATATTGGACTATTCACTTTGATGGATCCAAGCAGTTGGACGGCTCGGGGGCTGGAGTTATTTTGACTTCCCTACAAGGTGATAAATTTTGTTATGTCTTAAGGTTGATGTTCCCTTGTACTAACAATGCAGCTAAGTACGAAGCCCCGCTCCATGGTCTTCAGATGGCTAAGGAGATGAATCTGAGTCGGGTGAGGTGCTTTGGCGACTCAGATTTGGCGGCTCAGCAAGTGTCAGGAACTTGGGATTCCAACGATCCACTCATGGCGGCTTATCATCGAGAGGTTGATGCTATTGCTGGTTATTTCAAAGGTTATCAAGTGGAACATGTTAATCGTAGGAAAAATGAGGCGGCTAATGCTTTAAGCTGGCTAGGATCCCAGCATAAGCCGGTACCACCTAACGTTTTCCTTGATATTTTGCATAATCCTTTGGTTAAACTGCTTACGGAGGAAGAACTTGCTATTCCTGACCCATAGGCACAACTGGTGGCGGCTCTTCATGCTATTCCTGATTGGACAGTTCCATATTTGGCTTATATGACCCGGGGTGAGTTACCTGAAGATGAAGTTTTGGCCACGCAGATAACCCGACGGTCTAAGTCAATGACTATTGTCAATGGAGAGTTGCACCGATGCAGTGTCACAGGGGTGTTTCAACGTTGTGTTTCTCCTATAGAGGGCCATGAGATTCTACGAGAGATTCATGAAGGAGATTGTGGCCAGCATGCCGACTCTAAGTCTCTTGTGGCTAAGGCTTTTCATCATGGGTTTTACTGGCTGACAGCTCATGCAGATGCAGAAGATTTGGTCAGTAAATGTGATGGTTATCAAAAAATTTCAAGACGGGCTCATGTGCCGGCTCAGGAGTTGAGGATGATTCCAATTACTTGGCTGTTTGCAGTCTGGGGGCTGGATATGGTTGGACCTTTTAAAAGATCCAAGGACAAAAAGACTCACCTCTTGGTGGCGGTTGACAAATTTACAAAGTGGGTTGAGGCAGAGCCAGCCAGCAAGTGTGACACGGAAACGGCGGATCAATTCATCAAAAAGGTGATTTTCCGTTTTGGCTACCCTCACATCATCATCACTGACAATGGCACTAATTTATCTAAGGATTCTATGAAAGAATTTTGTCAACGTGAACATATTCGTCTTGATGTGTCATCTTTGGCTCACCCCTAGTCCAATGGTCAAGATGAAAGAGCCAATCAATAAATCTTGAGAGGCATCAAACCCCGTCTTATAGTCCCTTTGCAGAGAACGCTGGGTTGTTGGGTGGAGGAGTTGCCCTTAGTGCTACGGAATATCAATACTACCCCCAACAGATCTACGGGTTACACGCCTTTCTTCATGGTTTACGGAGCAGAGGCGGTTCTCCCTAGTGACATCCATCATGACTCGCCCTGTGTGGCAGCTTATGTGGAAGCTGATAAAGAACAAGCACGTCAGGATGCTCTTGACCTATTAGATGAGGAGCGTGACCTTGCGGCGGCTCGTTTGGCGATTTACCAGCAAGATCTGCATCGTTATCATAGACGCCAGGTTAAAACTTGAACCTTTCAAGAAGGGGATTTGGTGCTCCGGCTCATCCAAGATCAAACTTACATGAACAAGATATCCCGACCTTGGGAAGGGCCCTTCGTGGTCAGCAAAAATCTGAACAACGGATCTTACTACCTCATTGATGTTCGAGAGCACAAGGACTCATGCAAATCTGAGGAGGAGACCCGCCGGCTGTGGAATATTGCTCATCTTCGGCCTTATTACACCTGAGCCACCAGCTCTTGTGATGTACATACTTCTACCAATGTATATATTATGACTAGTATAATAATGCTGGCATCCCTGATAATTCAGGGCCTCTGTCGTTTCATTTCTGAGAATATGAGTCTTTATTGTCACTTCACAAGATCACTTGGGGGCTTCCTACTTATTGAGCATAGCTATGACTACCCTGTTGATCTGGCTTATACGCCTTGATTGCAAATTACTTGGGGGCTTCCTGCTCATTGAGCATAGCTATGACTACCCTACTGATATGACTTATACGCCTTGAATGAAAAATTACTTGGGGGCTCCTTGTTAATGAACATAGCTTTGTTGTCCCTTGTAATAGGCTTGGATGCCAGGTGTATTCACCAAAAATCTGGGTTATCCTGCCTTTGTTTGCCTGCCACTCCGACCAGGTAATCCTGGAATGACTCACCGTACTCTTGATAGTCAATCTTACAAAGAGTCTGAACTTGTCAAGGATAAAACGGTGATTGGTCATGTGAGGCCCGGCTTATAGGTTTGAATTAAGGATTAACTTAGTGGCTGTGCGACCCTTGAATAGCACTTGATATTGTGGCTTGGCAGCCTATGAATGCATTTTTTCCGGTTTATATTGATTTTGAACATTGTTTGGGTTCATCTTTTGTGCCATATTGATATATGGTTGAAAATTGGTTAGGTCCATGTCGCCTTAATCCTTATGATTCATATTTGAATCTATCCGGAGTTTTTTAACCCGGCCTGGCTTTGGACGTTAAGTCGCCGGTGTGTTGATTAAATACTTGGATTTCTGCACTCTAAGTTTTTGGGATGTTACCCTTGCTGCATATGGCGTTGTAAGCCAGTAGTATGAATAAATTGCACAGGGCGCTGCGCTCTGAGTCTTTGGGTTGTTCCCTTATTGCATATGGCATGGTAAGCCGGCGGTTTGAACAAGTATCACAGGTATGATATTTACTTTGTTATAAGTATATGAGGTTTTGATAAACCCGCCCTAGTTATGGACTATATAGTCACCAGTGGATTGTATATGGGGTATTATGACCTGCCCTGGGGTAAATCGCCAGGGCACATGTTGTTTACTTGTGTACAGGGCTTATGGTGACATGATCAGCAAAATTGATAATGATTATGAGCATAACATAGTAGATCTTCAAAGTTGGGTCAGGCGGCTCAAAAGTGATATGCAAATAAACACGCATGACGGCGTGGCAAATCATGGTTTTCATCTAGCCTATTACATGGCTCCCCGAGCCTAAAAGAATAAGTGTTTTTTACACATAGCATCTAATTCTATGGAAGGTAAACCGGATCTTGGATCAGCTGTCTTGACCTCCATGTGTTGATGCTTCCGGGTCATCTTGTGCCGGCTCTTCTTCTTGGTTATCCATTGGCTGGAAGTCAGGTGTAGCCTAGTTGATGCCGGTTAAAGCTCTAAACACAGCCTCGTCATCTATAAGACATGATGGATCAATGTCAGGAGTGAAGGTGTGCTTACGTGTAGGCGGGATAAGTTCCACAGCCTGATGAACCGACACCTTCACTTTGGAATTGGTAGCATCATAAACTGGATGGTATTTGGAAAGACCAGTTTCCTCAGCCAGCTTGCTTTCCCATGGACGCATTTCTTTTTCTATTTTACAGAAGTCTTCAGCACTAACAGGAGAGCCGTCTTCTTTAACACTGGGACAGCCGGCTGATATTTCGTCCGGGTCAAGCTCAGCCTGCCACGCCTTTGCCCGACTTAAGGCAATAACGACACTGGCTCTCGCGGCTAATCGTTTTAGTTCTTTCAGGCAGCACAGACAGCCTCTCCAATACTTCCTTGATGAGGGAAGGTGCTTTCTTCTTATACAAAGCTGCAGTAATAGCCCGTTGAGCACTAGTATACAGCTGCTCCACAAGGGTATATACCGCTTTCAGCTTTATGCGCATATCATCGCCAAGCTTGGAGCTTCTGGAACTTGTATTAGCACATATGATTATAAACCGGCTCAACGGTTGTTCCAAATTGATGAAGAAGTATTGAGGTATACTATTACTTACCAAAGATGGCTGCTGTCATGCTGTTGATTTGTTTCTTTAAACCGGACAACTCATCAGTCATCGGTTTAAGGGCTGCTTCGGCATCTTCCGCTCTTTTCAATAGAGCTGCCCTCTCAGTTTCCCAGCCGTTTTTATCAGCATTGAACTCTTGTTCAGCTTTTGAATGTTTTCCAATGAAGTCTTCAGCTCTGATTTGGCTTTTGCAGTCTCAGATTGTTAGGTTTGAATGTTGGCCCTCAGATCCTTGACTTGGGATTCCTTCATATTAGTTTAGCCTGCAGCATGCACAAGATGGAAGTCATTATGATCATATTATTTTTGAAGTCTAAAGCACAATACAAGTATTTTACTTGGCACTCATGGGCTAATGCCTATTGCTCTTTTTAAATATAGTTTCTATGATAACCCAGACAAAATGATATGATTTAAACCTTGGGAGCTACAGGTGCAATGTTGATCACCACTATTTGAAGTTCCGGTACATCTTGTCAGTTTAAGCCGGCCCTTGTGAGCTGTATATCTGAAATTAAGAGCTATGTTTTGAAGACCTCGATTTAGCTATAAATCTTAAACCGGCCCTTGGGGGCTACTTGTTGATTATGCAGTTCTACCAGACTATG